>NC_133470.1:34398069-35648069 GCF_048565385.1 Saimiri boliviensis | reverse complement strand
TATCCTTAGCATACTAACACAGAAACAGAAAACCAAATACTGCATGTTCTCCCTTGTAAGTGGAAGCTAAATGATGAGAACACACGGACACATTAGAGGGGAACTACACACACAGGGTCCTATCAGAGGGTGGAGGGTGGGAGGAGGAAGAGGATCAGGAAAAACAAGTAATGGGTACTAGGCCTACTACCTGGCTGAAATAAAGTACAAAATAATCTGTAGAACAAACTCCCGTGACACACATTTACCTATGTTACAAACCTGAATTTTTACCCCTGAACTCAAAAGGGTTTTTGTTTGTTCGTTTTTTGAGAGGAAGTCTTGCGCTGTTGCCTATGCTGGAGTGCAGTTGCATGATCTTAGTTCACTGCATCCTTGTCATGCCTTAGCCTCCTGAGTAGGGGATTACAGGCATGTGCCACCACGCCCAGCTAATTTTTGTGTTTTTAGTACAAGAGGGGATTTCACCATGTTGGCCAGGCTGGCCTCCTGATCTCAAGTGATCCACCTGCCTTGGTCTCCCAAAGTACTGGGACTACAGGTGTGAGCCACCTTGCCTGGCCAAATAAAAGTTTTTAAAAAGTATATTATCTGTAGTTTTTCTCTAGACGCCCTTTATCAAGTTGAGGAATTTTCCTTCTATTAGGTTGGTGCAAAAGCAACTGTGGTTTTTGCTTTTAAAAATAATGGCAAAATCCGCAATTACATTTGCACCAACCTAATACTTCTAGTTTGTGGAAAGGATTTTATCATGATTGAATTTTAAATTGTGTCAAATGCCTTTTATGCATCAATTGATAAAATCGTATGATTTATTTTCTTTTGACTTTCAACGTGGTGGATTGCATTGAATAACATTTGAATGTTGAACCAGGCTTGCATTTTCAATTTAAAACCCACTTAATTTTAGTGTGTTCTTTTTATATATTACTGGATTTGATCTTCTCATACTGTTTGAGGATGTTTGCGTCTTCTTCGTGAAAATATTTGTCTGCTTTTTTCTATTCTTGTACTGCCTTTGTCTGGTTTTGATATCAGTGTAATAACGTTGGCCTAACAAAATAAATTTGGAAGTGTTCATGTGCGTCCACATTCTAGAAGAGACTGGATATGAATGGTGTTACTTCTTATACAAGTTATTTATTTCATCTTGGGTGAATTCTGGTCATTTGTGGTTTGCAAGGAAGTGCTCCGTATCATCTACATTGTAAAATCCATGTGGCTAGAGTTGTTCTTCATAGTATTCCTTTATTATCTTTTTAATGCTAATGGGATTCTTTTTGTGTGTGTGCTATCTCTTCATTCGTTACTAACATTCACAATTTGGGTTCTTTCTTTACTCTTTTGTAAATATTGGTAGAGACTTATTAATTTTATACAACTTTTCAAAGAACAGCTTTTGGTTTTCTGCTCTCAATTTCATTTATTCTGTCTTATCTTTATTTTCTTCCCTTTGCTTGCATTGCCTTAATTATGTACTTCCTTTTCTAGAATCTTATGGTGTAAGCTTAGATAGTTAATTTAGACCTTTATTCTTTTCCAATATAAGCATTTAATGTTATAAATTTACCTATTAACACTCCTTTAGCTGTATCCCACATATTTTGAATATTGTATTTTTATCTATGCTTAGTTTAAAATATTTTCGAATTTTCCTTGGGACATTTGTTTGACAGATTATTTAGGAGTGTGTGGTTAATTTTCAAGTGTTTGAAAGTTTTTCTTTTATCTTACTGTTATGGACTTATAGTTGAATTCCATTGTGATCAGAGAAGACACCTTGTATGATTTCAAATATTTTAATTTATAAAAGTTTGTTTTATAACCTAAGATGTGGTTTACATTGGTGAATATTCCATATTTACTTGAAAATAATGTATACACTGCTGTTTTTAGGTAAAATATTCTAAAAATGTCAATTAGGTCCAGTTGATGGATCATGTTATTGAGTTCTCTTATATTCTTCATCATTTTCTGGAAGTAGGTCTATAAATTACCGAGAAGGGACTGTTGATGTCTTTAAAGACAATGGTGGACTTCACTATTTGACATTTCAAGTTAGTCAGTTTTTTCTTTATGTGTTTTGTTGTTCTGATGTTAGATGTGTATACATACACATTTAGTATTGTTATTTTCTCTCAGCAATTGGCTCTTTCATCATTATGCAATTTCTCTCTTGATATCTGGTCACTTTCTTTGCTCTGAGGTCTACCTGATATTAGTATATTCAGTCCATCTTTCTTTTGATTACTCTCTCTCTCTCTCTCTCTCTCTCTCTCTATATATATATATATATATATATATATATATATATAATTTCTATTATTTTACTTTGAACATAGCCATATCACATTTGAGGTGAGTTTCTTGTGAACAACATATAGTTTGATAATTTTAGAAAATTAATTCTGAAAATTTTGATCTCTCATTGCTGTGTTTAGACCATTTTTATTTAACGTAATCATTGTTAAGTTTTGATTTCTACCATTTCATTATATTCTGGTTATTCCCTCTATTTTCCATTCTCGTTTCTCCTGGCTTATTTTCTTTTATTTATTTGTTTATTTTTAGTAGTATTTTAATACAGTTATTCTGTTTTTTGACCGTATCTCTGTATATGATGGATGTTCTAGGTATTAGAATGTACCTATTTAACTTTTCCCAGTCTACTTAGAATCAATATCTTGTCACTTTAGATGGAATATAGAAATTTAGTACTATATAGGGTCCTTTACCTACTCATATTTGTGTTGTAATCGTCTTATATTTTGCACCTAAAAACATTGAAGTAGCTATCAATGCTATAATTTTTGCTTTAAACTGTCAAGCCTATTTTAAAAACTCAATAGGAGAAAAATAGTCAATTTTGTTTTTCAGCAAATAAGTATTTTTAGTATTAATAAATAAACATGTGTTGTTTACTGTACCATTTCTTGTTCTCCTCCCTCCCTCACTCCTAATGTTCCAAATTTTCTTTTGGTTTTGTTTACCTTCTGTTTAAGGAAATTCCTTTAGAAATTACTTTAGAATCATTCCTCTAGCAATGAAGTTTCCCTTCATCTAAGTGTATATTTAGCTCATTTTCATTCCTGATAAATACTTTCAGTGGATATAGAATTCTGGGTTTACTGTTTGTTTGTGTGTTTGTTTGTTTTCCAAGTGCTTGAAAATACTGTGTCATTTCCTTCTTGCCTCCATAATTTCTTAGGAGAAATCCACAATCATTGAAATAACTGTTCCCCTTTAAGTAAAGCACTGCTTTTCTACTTTTGAGGGTTTTCTTTTTTAAGATTTTTTTCTTTGTTTTTATTTTTCAGCAGTTCCATTATACTGTCTTTGGCTATGGATTTCTTTTGATTTACTTTATTTGGAGTTCATTTGTCTCTTGAATTTATAAATTTATGTCTTTTATCAAACTGGGGTAATTTTCACCCAGTATTTCTTCAAACAATTTCCAACATAAAATTCTTTCTTCTCTAATAATTACGATGACAAAATTATTAGACAATTTGATATTGTAACACAAGTTCCTGAGGCTCTGTTCACTTTGTTTTAAATCTTTTGCCTATTATTCAGATTGGTTAATTCCTATTGATTCTGTTATTAAGCCCATCCAGTGAGGTTTTTGTAAAATTTCAGTTATTGTAGTTTTTAGCTCTAAAATTTCTACTGCTTCTTCATTTCCTTTTTGCTGTTGCTATTGAGGCTTTCTATCTTTCCATTCATTTTACGAGTGTTTATCCTTAATTCTTAGAGTTTTTAATAGTAGCTGTTTTAAAGTCTTGGTCTCAAAATTTTAGCATATGTGTTATCTCAGCATTATATCTTGGTTCTTTATATACTGAGTAATTTTGGACTGTATCCTAAATGTTACCATATGATGTTATTAGATCCTGGATCTTATTTAAATCCTGCAGAGAATGTTGCTATTTTTGTTTGTTTGCTTTAGCAGGCAGTCAACTTGTACGTTCAGGCTTCAAGTTCTGATTAGCCTTCCGTGGGTTGTGTTTTCAATATCAGTTCTGTTTTCAAAGCCTTTACCACATAGTTCAGCTCTCTCATGTGTGCACAACACAGTGGCCAGTCTTGGACTTATACATTTGTCTATCTCCTGATTTGTGTTTAGGATCACGTCCATGCATATGGAGATCTGGGATAATGCCAGAAAGTCATAACAACTTTATGAGGTCTCTTTCACAAGCTTCTCTTTTACTGTGATAGCCCCAGTTTTTTCAATTTGTCTGGATCTCTCCATTTAGTTCTCTAGCCAGACATATCCATAATCCATTTGCAGCATGCTGGTGGGGAAGCCCTGATATAAAATACCTCATTGCAGGGCAGTTCCTCCTGAATAACATTTACTGCATAACTGCCATGTACTACGCACTATTCTAAACACTTTACATATATTGTCCCATTTAACTTACAAAACTCCAATTTAAAAAAATACTTACTGCCAACCCTGTATTAAAGTTTTGGAATCCGAGGCCCAGAGAGGCTAGTCAACTTACCCAAGGGTGCACAGCTATTGACAGTGGAGTAAGTAGTGGGCTAGGATTTGAACCCAGGCAGTCCTTCTAACTGTTACATAGTTCCGCTTCTATGACATGACTTCATTCTATAAGCCATTCTTCACTCCTACATCACTTTATATGCCCTTCCATTAAAGCAATTGTTGTATAATATTTTTAAAATAAATAATAAATAATATTTTATGCCACTATCTCCAGAGCAATAATTCTCTCTCTTCAAATTTAAATCACTAGCCTAATACACAAGTTCCCCAGGGCTGCCATAACAAATTACCAGAAATTGGGTGGCTTAAAACAACAGTAATGTATTATCTTTCAGTTCTGGAGGCCAGAAGTCTGAAACCAAGGTGTCAGCAGGATTGTGCTCCCTCTGGAGATTCTAGGGGAGTATCCTTCTTTGCCTCTTCCAGCTTCTGGTGGCAGTCGGCATTTCTTGTGGCTCTATCATTCCAACTTCTGCCTTCATCTTCAAACAATCACCTCTTCTGTGTATCTGTGTCTTCTCTTCTGTCTGTTTTAATCTGTGCGTCTCATAACAACACTCATCATTGGCTTTAGGGCCCATCCAGATAGTCAGATGATCTCATGTTGAGATTTTGAACTTAACTGGAAAAGACTCCTTTTTCAAACACAGTGTCTGGGATGTGGCTATGTCTTTTCAGGAGCCAACATTCAACCAACTACACCTAGCATAGCCTACATTATGTGCTCAGTAAATACTGTATTAGACAGTTTCTCCACTGCAAATGATATAAATTCAAGTCAAACTAGCTTAAGCAAATATGGAGTTTATTGGTCACATAACTGGCAAGTCTGAAGGTATTTCTAGCATAGGACATGGCTGGATTGAGGGACCCAACAATATCTTTCAGTCTCTCCAGCTTTTCTTCCTTCTGTGTACTGCTTTATTCTTAAGAAGGTTCAGTATTCTCAATCTGCCAGCATCAGTACATTGAATTTTAGAGGAGACTTTGATTATTCCACTTAAAGTCACACATTCATCCTATTAGAAATACACTGATGCCTCCCAGTACCACAGCCTTAAAAGTTATAGTGAACTTTATACAAAGTTATACAAAGTTATAGCGAACATATAGTATTAATCTTCTCCATGTTCCCTCCTCTGGAGAATTGACTCACTTCCATTTTATGTAGTTCTGGTGGGATATCAATCACAATTCTTTACTCTGTGCTCACCTCCAGCAACACCACAACACATTCCAGACACAGGGGTGATCATAAAAGAATCAGCCATCAAACACTTCCATTTCTCAGGTCATAGTGGTCTTTTATGATCACCCCTGTGTCTGGAATGTGTTGTGGTGTTGCTGGAGGTGAGCACAGAGTAAAGAATTGTGATTGATATCCCACCAGAACTACATAAAATGGAAGTGAGTCAATTCTCCAGAGGAGGGAACATGGAGAAGATTAATACTATATGTTCGCTATAACTTTGTATAACTTTGTATAAAGTTCACTATAACTTTTAAGGCTGTGGTACTGGGAGGCATCAGTGTATTTCTAATAGGTCACTTAGCAGGTCTTTCCTATATGTATCTTCTATGGCCCTTTCATATACTTAATTAGTTCAACTTCATAGACTTCATCCTACTAATCTGTGAAGCTTGTAATCTTCAGGCTCTTTTTAGAAGTTAAGTATTTACAATACGAATGCCATAGAGGGGCTTTCTTTTCTCTTCGTAGGTTTGGGCTTGCAGTGCCTCAGAGATCCTTGACTACTCCCAAAGTCCTTTGCTGCAGGTAGATGGCAATGGCAATGTCTAGACTCTGGCTTTGTAGGGTGCATAGCTCCAAAAGTCTAATCAAGACTCCAGCTCAAGCCTTCCCTGTTTTCAAGCACTCCAAGCTTTCCAAATACTATCACAAAAGCATGACTTTGCTATAGCTTTGAAATCAACACTGTGTAAAGCATCCTGGTCCCTGCCCACAAGGTTTACTAAGGTTGGATCCAGAGGATCTCGTTATAGTGCGGTCTCACCTCCTTTTTCACCCCATGTTGAGTTCTCTGCTGGTTCAGGTATCAAGTGTATCCTAATGCTTAGGATGCTGGCTATCCAGAAAGATTTCTTCCCTTTTTTCTGACTGTATCCCCCATCCAACTCCTTGTAACCCTCCTCAACTCTTCTTTTAAGCTTCTTCACTTCTGTCAGTTTGAATAATCCTATGCCAGCTTATTTTCTGAGGACTTTTGTTCAAGTTCCCTTCATTTTTGGCTCTGCAGTGATAGTATAGTATCTACTTGTTCTCTTACCCTATGGCAGACTTACATCCTGCAGTGCATATGTCTGATGTCCTGTCAAACATCATGTCAGTCATACTTCTAATTCTAGAGCTGACTAGGGTGGAAAGCTCTGTGTGAGGTTAGGTTCATCTGTGTCACCATGAGTGAGCACCACACCTTTGCTCTTTGACCCAAGGCATTTATAAGGCTAGGACACTGCATACCCAGCTGGGAATTTCAGGAATGTCATCACATACAGGGGCAGCCCTCAACCAATGAAGGATGGGAGCCAGTTCCTGCCTCCCATCTTTTAGATGGACATTTTTGGGAAGTTTTCTGTATGCTTCCTAAGAAATTCTGGCAGAACAGTGCCCTAACAGTTCATCCTTATATTGACTTTCTCTCCAAGCATGCCTCATATTCCCCACTCCCTCCCTCCTGCTCTTTGGAATGCCCTTCCAAACAAACTACCTGTTCTCAAATGCTTGTTTCAGGCTTTGCTTTGGGATAACTGAAGTAAGACACAACCTCACTTGCCAAACAAAGAGTGTGTGCTCCCAGTGGCTGTCCAACACTCACTGTTTCTCTTTTCCCACAGCCCAGTGATAGCACCCAGCAGCTGGCTTTAGCTGTGGATGACAGAAGAGTGAAGGAGGATGAACAGGAGGTCATGAGATTAAATGAGGAGATAGTGTGAGATGATGGGAAGAGGCTGGACTATGTTCTATCCCTGCTTTGACTGATCGTATCACGTCATTGAATCCCATAGTGCTAGATTTTGACTTGAGCCCTAATTTTAACTTGAGTCTGCCATTTCCCTGTGATGCCACCTAGGTTACTCTGAATTTGCCCTCTCGCCTTTCCAGGGGTCATACTCTGATTTGGCAGAATACATTTTTCCCCATCTGTGATTTACTAAATCCTATTAAATCACAATATGGTGGTTCATACTCCGGTAATGATAAAGCTTTGTTATATGACTTGAGTTTTCTTACAGCTACTTCCTATTAAGAACCCAGAACATCTTTTACAACTGACTGTTTCCTGGCTTCCTCATCCAGGGTCCTCCAACCAAACTCTTGTCCCCAGACCTTTTTCCTCTGCCCAGGAAGTGAATGGGAAAGCCATATTCCCTGACTATTTAGCTGTCCTTGTTCTGAGGCAAGCAATCTTCTTTGTTGCCTATGACTGTGTCAATAACAGGAGCATTGCCTAGGTCCTGTTGAAGGACCCTCACTGTACTCTTGCTGTGTTTGCATGAGTTGCCCTATCTGGCAATCCCCCATCATCTATGAAACAAGCCCTAGAAACATTGGCCCAGCCCAGCATTCACAGATGACTCCTGATATCTTTCACGTCTGGGGCCCAGAGGACAAACTCTTTTCTTTTGTGTTCTATTTTGACATTATTCTGCTTCTTTGTTCCCATTTTAGGGCGGTGCAAGGAGAACTGTGCATTAGCTTTTGTGGGCTTTAATGAAGCAGGATTTGACAGCATTTCATATCAGGTATCATCTTTTGTGTGCATGGGGAGAAGGGATGAGAAATGTTTCTTTAACTGGTGCCAGAAAAGAAGGCAGAGCAAGACAAGAAAAAAAAAATCTGATAACTACTTTTTTTTCCATTAAAGTCCTGGCCCTTTTCTAAAACATGTTATTTGTCTATATTCCAAATCAGTTGGGAATCATATCTTTCCACAATAGCATTTCCTTACTTCCTGGAAACATATATCACAGGATGTATAATAAATGTTTATACTAGCTGTAAAGAGGAAAGTAACATTTCATAAAATTTACCATAGACCCCAAGGTGAATTTAATATAGGAGCCTGAGTGACGAATCCCAAAGCAAGTGAATTTTGGCTTAAAGCCCATCCTGAACTGACTTCATTATACTTAGTTGATGTTGGGAGTGGGAGGGAGGGGAATGCAACAAGAAAATTTCCTGAGATCCCTGCATGAATGAAGTGGAATGTGGTTCTTGAATTAATCCTGCATTTTCTCATGTGTCTCTGACATGCTGCACATGAAGGATTATTACTGCGTAGTTGGTGGTTGGTTCCTCCCTGTATCTTTGAAGGACAGAACAAGAAGAAACAGCTGAAATAGCTGCAAGAGGAGGTAAACTAACGAACAATTTAAATCACACAGAAAGGACTAATTTTTCCAGATACAATTGTAAACCAAAAATAAAATCCTAAGGCCCTTTCAACCATCTGAATAGACCCCGCCTTCAAATCAAGGGCATTCCAGAGTTAGCCTAAAGACTTGTTCAAGCCATGATGAAAAAGGCTATTGGGGTCAGACATGCCTCATTACCTCATGATGCCCTCCTCCCTTTTGGAATTTAGGAAAAGCCCACTAGCATTTAACATCAACACAGACCTTAAGTCTGCTAAGAAACATTTACAATTTGTTCTTTCTGAAACCTGCTACCCAGAGGCTTCATCTGCATGATAAAACCTTGGTCTCTACAACTTCTTTGTATTAGTCTGTTCTTGCATTGCTGTAAAGAAATACCTAAGATGGGAATTTATAAAGGAAGAAGGGTTCGTTGGCTCAGGGTTCTGTTGGCTGTACAGGAAGCATGGCACCTGCATCTGCTCAGCTTCTGAAGAGGCCTCAGGAAACTTGCAATCATGGCAGGAGGCAAAGTAGAAGTAGGCATGTGTTACATGGTGGAGCAGAAGGAAAAGAAGGTTGCGGGGAGGTGCTACACACTTTAAGTGACTAGGTCTCATGAGAACTCTAGTATGAGAACACCACCCAAGGAATGCTGTTAAACCATTCATGAAGGAGCCACCTCCATGATCTAATCACGTCCTACCAGGCAGGCCCCACCTCTAATCTAATATTGGGGATTACAATTTGATTTGAGATTTGGATGGGGACATAGATCCAAACCATATCACTTTTGTAGTAACCCAGACATTCCTTTCTATTGATAATCACCCCTTCAAACAATTGCCAATCAGAAAATTTTTGAATGTACCTATGACCTGGAATGCCCCTCCACACCCTGCTTGGAGTTGTCCTGCCTTTCTGGACCAAACCAATGTATTATTAGGTTGGTGCAAAACATTAAAAATAATGGTGAAAACAACAATTAGTTGTGCACCGATCTATTACACGTATTTATCGATGTTTCATGTCTCCCTAAAATGTATAAAACCAAGCTGCACCCTGATCACCTTGGACACATGTTCTCCGGGTCTCCTGAGAGCTGTGTCACTGGCCATTGGTCACTTATATTTAGCTTAGGATAAATCTCTTCAAATATTTTATAGAGTTTGACTGTTTTTATCAACACAACAATGCTAGCTATCATGAGACAGTCTTGAGGCTGGGGAAGGGGGTAGCCCCTGAAATCATGACTGCCATAGACCACAGCTTGCCTTCGTGAGAGGCCATTAAAAATAGAACAGAGTTTTATCTGCTCAGGACTATTGAGGCCCAATTCAAGTCACATTCAGCGGGCATGGATAATTCAGTTGCATGTGAGGTTCCCAGAGGCCCATGCTTATTTGCAAATCAGCATATCTGGGATTGGATTCAATGTCTTTCTAGAAAACTGTAGGAGGAGCCACACTAAGGGAACTAGAATCAGGGAGCCATTATCCTGCAATTTTTTTTTTTTTTTTTGCAGTCGATGTTTTATAACAGCCAGGCAAATAGAATTTCAATCGACTGGACAGGGAAAATGTGGTACATATACACCATGGAATATTACACAGCCATCAAAAACGATGAGTTCATGTCCTTTGTAGGGACATGGATGAACCTGGAAACCATCATTCTCAGCAAACTGACACAAGAGCAGAAAATCAAACACCACACGTTCTCACTCATAGGCATGTGTTGAACAATGAGAACACATGGACACAGGGAGGGGAGCACTACACCCTGGGGTCTGTTGGGGGAAAATGGGGGGAGGGATGGGGGTGGGGAGGTGGGAAGAGGTAGCATGGGGAGAAATGACAGACACAGGTGAGGGGACAGAAGGCAGCAAACCACACTGCCATGTGTGTACCTATGCAACAGTCTTGCATGTTCTTTACATGTACCCCAAAACCTAAAATGCAATAAAGAAAAAAAAATAATAAATAAATAAATAAATAAATAAAGAATTCCATGATTAAGATCTGATATGAGTAATTTCCATGTGGCCTGTAACTTCAAATAAATATCTCCCAAAACAAAATGTTTCTGGCCTGAGGGAATGGAGGGAGAGCACTAAATAGAGTTCTGTAAAGGGATAGACTTCCTGTGCCACTGTGATCTGGTCACATGAGTAAAATCCTTGAAATTACACAGAACCTGATCAAGAGTTGACACATCCTCAGATTCATTCCTTCTCACTCTCCCTTCCTGGTCCCAGGAAACAAACACACACAATTTATTTCTAGTCTCAGGGAAACAAGAGCAACAGGAAATATCATGTATCTGGAGCAAAGGCAATCACAGTTCATCCAAGGAGAATGTTTTATAGCGAGACCAACACTGAAAACATCTTCCCTTACATCTTGGAAGATAGCAGGAGTAGGCTCACACTCACTCAATATTTAAGGAGGTACTCACTCTCAAGGGTCAACTCTTCACTTACACAAACATGAAAGTGTGTACCTCCTTAAATACTACCCCCAGATACCTTGATTGCTTTGTGGTGCCCTTGGAGGGAAGGATCACCAGCCTGGGTCCTAGGAGACTGGGAACGGCTGCATTTCCACCCAGAAGGGGCTCAAAATGATCTCAAGGAAGCAACCTGGGTCTTTCTGGGCCTGCTCACAGCGACAGCCCTGGCAAGTTGTAAAAGGCCAATTTTTTATTTATCGCACCACTTGCCTAGGAGGTATCATAAGCTGCATGCTTTTAAGTAAGGCACCAACAAGGCCCAGCCTTGGCAATCCAATAACCATCCAATTAAGTAGCAGCATCACTGAGGTTGCTTCGTGATCCCTTGGCCAGTTTTTCAGCCCACCTTTCTCCTCTCCTTGCCTCTGAAAACCAGTGAGCCCTAGAAGGCTGCCTCAGACCAGTGCTGCACAGTCAAGCTGCTCAGGGCTGCACTGGATTTCCTGGCTGCAGGTACAAGCAGAGTGAAGAGGAACAAAGAATGAATAGTCCTATCATATCTGCTACAGACAGAGAGTGATGGAACCAGACCAGTGGATTAAAAAACAGAAATCAGGGGTGGGAGGGTCCAAGAGGCTTAGGAACTGGTACTGTTAGTAACCTCCAGGGTGTTTGTTCCTGACACCTAAGTTTGAGAATCATTGAGCTGAAGTAACTCCCTGTCTCCAGGATTTCTCAAACAGACCAAATCATAAAAGGTATGCCTAATGTTTATTAAAAAGGAGCCAGCAAAGCTCCTCCAGTGGATGATCTGGATTCACAGGGCAGAAATAGAAATGTCTCCTGGCAGGTGGATATGGGGATCGAAATACAAAGAAATGTTCTTTATCCCCCACTGGTGCTAGGTGTGTGAGCTGAAGAGGTTGTATAGTGCAACAGTTGAACGCACAAGGTCTGGAGCCAGACTTTGTTTGAATCACACCTCTACCTCTTATCAGCTCTGCTACTTTGGGTAAGTTACTTAGCCTCTCTGTGCCTCCTTTACCCCATCTGTGAAGCAGGGATAAAAATAGCACCTATCTCAGGATTGTTATGAAAATTCAATGCAGTAATACATGCCCAGTGCTTAGAGCAATGCTTTGCACTTAGTAAGAGCTGTCAAAGCGTTGGCTCTTACCCTTGGGGAGGCTGCTAACACCCCTGCATAGGCTGATGCTGGATCATTATGTCAGGTGAAAGCCACCGACCGCACCAGACAAGAGGCCAGGCAGTAGGAAGCAGCCCAGTTTGAGACAGAGACCAGGCCCAGGCCTCTAGGCAAGCATCATCCACACTGTGCTCACAGCTCAGCCAGCCTCCCAGGAACAAGGAGGAAAATGGGCTTTCTCAGCAGAAGCCAAACAGATAGACATTATTTCCTAGCAGTGGGAAGCGACCCACCAGGGAGGAGAGCTGGGCATTGTCCTCCCCTCACCCTCAGGCATGAGCCTTCTTTAGTAAGTAGTTGCCCTTACCCAGACCTGACATCTCAATCCTTCCAAAGCACCCCCCCCACCGCCCCGCCAACCCCCCTCCCCCACTCCGTGCCTTGCTCACTGAGCTGCTGTCTCCACTGCCACCATCAGGCTGGGAGAACTGCCAGAAAGAATCCTCACAGCAGTGAGCTCCAATAATGCTAAACAATGGATTAATTACACTCCTCGCCTGTTTAGCTGGAGCTCCCAGTGTCGCCTGCACGTGTGGTCACAGAAGACAACAACAGGTGCGAGACGCTGGTGAACACATCAACTGCCCACAGCGCAGCCCTCTGCTCCCCCTCCCTCCACCTCCTGAGCCCCATTCAAGTCATTAAACCTCCCCCTTCCCCCCCAAGAGATATGAAAGGCTTTTGTCTTCTCTCTTCCTTCCCTCCTTCTTAAGAAGTTTCATGCTGGGAGTACTGCTGGTTTTTGCAACCCTGCTTGGAGCCATAGATGGAGAGCTGAGGGGTGAGGCAAGACTTCTTTCCAGGAGGGCATCTGCCATGGGGTGACGGCTGGGCTGGCACCGCTCTGAGCCCACCTGGCCAGGCAGGGAAGAGGCGACAGCTGCTTTATGCTCCTATGAGTGCCAGCTTTCCCGAAAGGAGGTCAGTCTCAGAGACCAAACTGCTAATTAGGTCTCATTCTGCTTCCTGCTGCCACTTTAATTTCCACCCCAGAAAACCTTCAGCTGTGAGTCCAAGACCATCAGCTCCTTTCACCCAAATGCAAATGTCTCCAAGGGCTCTCTGGCTGGCAGGCCTTTCACTGGCACTGGTGAGCAGTGGCAGCAACAGAATTCTGCTAAGGATCGGAGCTTCCGTCAGAGAGGGGTACTTAAGACAAAATTGCCTTAGAAAATTTGGAGTCTGCCTGAGTTTGAAGTTGCGTTTAAGAAGACAGACAACCCCATAAAGGTCTACAGAAGCTGGCTGTTATAAATGAGCCCTGAACCAGGGGTTAGGAGCTTTGGGCCTATTTTTGGCTAAGGAGCTCCTGGGAGACCTTGGGCAAGTAACTTTTGCCCACTGAATCTGTTTCCCCATCAGTAAAATGAGTGGATTGAACTTACCCAATCCCAGCTTCTGTGATTCTGATAATGATTTAAATCTTATTTCATATTAACAAAGTTTGTTTTTATCTGTGTGTCCCTTTCTGCACATATAGATGTGGTGTGTTATCTTTTTCCCCCTAAAGACTGAATCTCTAGATGAGGGGCGTCGTCAGTCCTCATTTGCCAAGAGGCAGAGCTGAAATAGAGAACTTCTACCCAAGGCCTCTCAGAGGTAAGGTGCAGTTCCAGATCCTGGACAACTCAACTCGACTCCTGTGTTGCTAGCGGAACTCCACAGCAGGAAGCCCCAGGGCAGGTCTTCACGGTCTGAATCCAGATTCTCCTTCCTTGACACTCTGCATATCCTCTTCTTCTCTTCCCTGATCTTGGTCTTGTTCATGTCAGTCTCAAATCCACTTCCATGATCATTATCCAAAAAGACTCCGGATCAGTCGTTTACTTCTTGGTGTCCATTGAAAACCGTCTATTGCTTTTCTCAGGTATATTTGCATTTTCAGCCTCCTGTGGCAGACGCCTGATCCCAGGTGCTCTTTCCCAGACACTTCCTCCCTCAGCCACCAGGACTGTCAGCTGGTACGTTCCCCTCTGGAAACTACTCTCAGCTGATAAGAACTTTTTTTTGACCAAGCTCATCCCTCTTTCAGGGGTGGGGGCAATACAAAGGCCCATCCCCTTTGCTCCAATTTGGGCCAATTCTGCATGGCCACCCCAGCTCTGGAGGCCCTTGAGGGATGAGCTGAGACCTCCGTGGCAAGCACATTGGCATTGCAGTTCAACAAACTTATTACACATCAATCTCTGACTCAAATTGGGTTTTCCAGGAAATGCAACCTAAGACACCTCATTTCTTTCTGGAGTAAGACAGACAGAAGAAAGACTGCATCCTTGGGTAAACGGATATGGCTCAGTGGGTGGAGGCATTTTGGGGAGCAGTTTCCTCCCTGAATTCACATCGCTTATGCAGTTACCTGCTAGCAGAGCAAAAAGGCAATCCTTTGGGTCCCGTTTTACATCTGCCCCAATATTGTGGAGAGGGTGGATGACCCGGGATTTCAGTTAACTTCCTAACAGGACACACAGGTTTGTGAAATTCACAGAGCCAGCATCACCCAGATACACTCCCTGAAGCACGAGCTCTTAAAGCTCTGGGCCTGGTCCAGGGGTGTCAATCCTGTTCTTCTCTCACATCACTTCCTCCTTGCTGGGTGTTGCAAGGAGGGCCTTGCATCACACTTTGACCTGGTAATATTGCCTCATGACCTGTTATTACATGTGCAGTGGCACCAGTATCACTTCCAAGGAGCCTGTGGCATGTTTCCTATACACGACACTGAGATAATGCTGGTCGGGGCTCCTGGAATTAGGAAGGGGCTGCGGGAGTAATTCATCAGTACCACTCCTGGCTTATATCCAACAGCAAAACAGTGTATATCTGGGACAATTTGTTCAGCAAACTCCTGTGTTCCCCTAGTTTTTGCCAGGCTCCATCCCACCAGCTGAGGCCCAAGAGATGAGTAAAATCTCTTTCTGCTTCCGAAGAGCTCCCAAAGTGACAGAGACCTAAAGAAATAATTATAACCCAGTGTGACAAATGCCATATTACGGATGTGTAACCTGCTGGCTACGGGAATACGAGGAAGGAAGTTCCAGTCTCCACAAATAAAGGTTTGGAAACAGGTGCCCTTTTCCTACTTCATCCAAGATGACTGAGCCAAAAAGGACCATTTTTCATCAATGTATGCTCATTTACAATGTGCTAGGTAATGGGCACTGATTTATATATAGTCCATTAGCTTGCAAGGATCATCTACCCAGAAGAAAGGATCTTGCAGGTGTGCCTGAAATTCTTGCAGGGTCTTCTGCCCTGCCTATATTGATGTCAGACAGAGCACAAAGAGGTAGCCCATCAAGAGAAAGAACTGCTGCTGGCCCCACACTGAGGGTCTGCCTATGAACCCACCTCACTCCAAGCCTCAGACCATTCCCTGACCTAGTCCAAAGGTGTGCTAGTCCAAAGTTGTCTGGCTTCTTCATTCTGTGTCTCTATGTCCCAGACACTCTGCCGAGTACAGACTACTATGATGAATAAGATGAACCAAACAACCACATATGACTGGACTGGAATCCAGGCATATAAGGAGGCAATAACAGTACAATAAGATCCCAAAGCAGGACACCAAACCCAGTCTTGGGCCAGGAGTGGGGAGATAAGAAAAGACTTCCCAGAGGAGGTGCCATCTTAACTGAAACTTGAAGTATGAGGAGTAAGCCAGCAAAGAGAAATGGTGGTGAGACAAAGAAGATCAAAGTGCTATGGAGAGAGGAAGTAGTCTAATGAATGATTTCAAACTTGGAGGCAAAAGAGAACATTGGCATGGCTTTGACCAAGAGTATACAAAGGTAATGGAGATGCCATGGGTCTGTACCAGGGTGGATGCTGATGGAGAGAGGTGCGTGGATCTGGGAAGCATTTTGTTAATGGACTTAGACTCAATGAGTGACTGGATATAGGAAGTGGAGGAGGAGCAGGAGGAGGAGAGGACAATGTGCATGACTCAGGCTTGAGGGACTGGAGGGATGGTGGAGTAGTTCACCATCATCATATCAGAGACAAAGGCTGGGAGCAGATTTCCAGGTGCTGAAGGGGATGAGCACATTTTAACATATTGTATTTGAGAGGGACATGGGAATCCCAGGTAGACGTAGGATCTGAAACTCAGAAGCTGGCCCTGGGCCAGAGGGGACGTTGGGACACATTAGAACATGGGCAGATTGTAGTTGAAATCCCAGGAATGGATGAGGCCATTCGAAGAGATGTAAGGAGGGCACAAGACAGGATCCTGAGGAGTGCCCTCTAAAAAATAGTAATAGAAGAAAGAGCCTGCTAGCAGCTGTCAAGTGAGCAAGGAAGTGAATCGGAGGTAACAGACAAAAAAGGGAAAATAAATTTCAAGATAGAGGGTGGCCATCAGTGCCAAATGCTTGAGAAGTTGGGTGGGCTGAGAAATGGAAAATGCCCAGGATGAAAGCAGTGACAATGGCATGAAGCAGACAAAAAATGTCAAGGAGGGAGAGAGACCTCAAGAGAAGCAAGAGCATTTCAAGGCCACCAAGTCGGTTGCAGAGACCATGGCAAGAGCACAAGGGGCAACTCAGCCTGCAGCAATGTACAGTTGAAACTTTGAATGAAAAGCTAGTTTTCTGACGAGAGACAACACAGACCTCATGCCTCCCCAGGTGTTCCTTGGCACCATGGGACCCACATTGTGGCAAGAGACAGACAAATTCCTAGGGAGACAGGGGCCAGTGAAACCCGACCTGCAAACCAAGGAGAATTTAAAGCCTGAAAACTGAGCTGCCAGTTCCAAATAGAGTCCACAACGGAAGCGAGAACTTCTATTCCTGTTTGCCTACTCTTTTCCGATTGGTTCTTTCTGAATAATGCTTTCTAACCAATTGAATGTTGCCTTTTTTTTTTTTTTTTTTTTTGAGACGGAGTTTCGCTCTTGTTACCCAGGCTGGAGTGCAATGGCGCGATCTCGGCTCACCACAACCTCCGCCTCCTGGGTTCAGGCAATTCTCCTGCCTCAGCCTCCGGAGTAGCTGGGATTACAGGCACGCACAACCATGCCCAGCTAATTTTTTGTAGTTTAGTAGAGACGGGGTTTCACCATGTTGACCAGGATGGTCTGGATCTCTTGACCTTGTGATCCACCCGCCTCGGCCTCCCAAAGTGCTGGGATTACAGGTTTGAGCCACCGCGCCCGGCTGAATGTTGCCTTTTTAAAGGCTACCTATAGCCCATGCCTCCTCATTCCAAACCTATAGGAACGCTGGACTCAGGCACACAGACAGCTACCTACTTTCAGGCCCCCTCTCACACAGACGGCTAGCCACTTCAGGCACCCTCTCATTGTCAAGAACTTTTCTGTGAGTCAATAAAATTATTCTCTGCCTTGCTTACTCTCCAGTGTCCATGTACCTCATTCTTCTTCGTCATGGGATGAGAACCTGGGACCCACCAAACAGTGGGAGCAAAAAGGAACTGTAACACACTCCTGGCTGGGTCGCTGAGCTGCAGGTAGTGTGAATGAAAAGAGCTGTGATACACTCCCATTCGCTGGACTACAGAAGTGAAGAGCTACTACCCTTCTGGGGGCCCAGACCTCAAGACTCCCAGAACCTAGAGCTATGACACACCCCTGTTCCCTGAGCTTTGGGTGGCAGGAGAAAGAGAGAGCTCTGACATTTCCTGGTGGCTCAGACCTCAGGACTCCCTGAACAGAAGCTGTGACACTGCTCTGGGGCTCTGCAGTTGCTGGCATCTTCAATTTTTTGGATGCCACTCCATCCCCCTCATCCAGATGGTGCCCAAGGTGGAAGCCAGTTGTGGCAGGCCTAGACCGCCTATGGGCTGAGCGCAGAGCCATGTTGGGCATGGGATTCAGACTGGAAGCACGAGCCAAGCACAGCCTGCTGAGCAGAGTGTGAAGATCAAGCCCAGTGGGTCCAAGCAAAGTCTAGACAGAGGTGCTGCCAGCCATGGAGGTTTCTGGCTGGTGAAGTGGCACTGAAAGAATCCTGTGTCCATGTGAGCAAGTATTCTATGGTTACTCAAAGAAACTAGAACTAATGGGTCCACCAGTTGGAAGTCCTGCAGCTGGCCACTGAGGGAAGATAAGGATCAGAGGGTCAGCCTCACTCCCAGGCAGGGCAGGCTGCTTTTGTAACTGGCAGCTGAAGTGAAGAGAAACAGGCCACATTAGAAAGATGGACTGGCCCATTTTATTTTTTATCTTATTGTATTTTTTTGAGACAGGGTCTTGCTCTGTTAGCCAGGCTGGAATGCAGTGGCATGATCATGGCTCCCTGCAGCCTTGCTCTACTGAGCCCAAGTGATCCTCCTACCTCAGCCTCCCGAGTAGCTTGGACTACAGGCTCATGCCACCAAATTCTCGGCTGCAAGCAATCCTCCCACCTCGGCCTCCTGAAGTGGTGGGATTATAGGTATGAGCCACTGCACTCAGCCCAACCTGGCCCATTTTAAAAGTCTCACCTTTAGGGCCTTATTTTAAGGAGGGTGACTTCTTTGTTAGTTTTTTGTTTAGGTGGAGAAAAGGCCATTATAAAAACAAAGCCTCAACACTTCCTAGTGAGAGCAGATAACCTTCCAGAAGGACTATCTTTAGAATACGTTATGAGGTCTGGGAGGAATCACAACCTTAAATTTCATGATCCCTCTAGTGTTCTCTGGCTCCCATAGCTGCCATTCATGACCTTAGTGGCTAGTCTTGGGGGCTTCTCCCTTTGAAACTCTGGCCCTATCATAGATAAATGGTCCTTTCCTTTTAACCATGCGGGCTGCTGTGAAAGTTATGAATTTTCAAAATAAAATCTCTCTGAAATTCTAGGAACAAATAAAGGAAAACGAATGCACCGCCTCCCATTCCCCTACCCTACCCCTCACACAAATATTAAGTCAGCCATGTTTATCAAATAGGGGATTCTGATTCTGTTCTAGCTGATTCTTCACTTGGCTCCTGGGCCCATTTTTCAGGGCTCTAAAGACCTAAACAATATCTTTTCTAGATTCCTATGTTTTCCCTCACTTTTTTTCCTTTCCTTTACTTTCCCAAGCAGAGACCTTTTGTCACACAGACCTTGTACGGACACACACGTGTGATGATCCATCCCTGGGAAACATTGCAGCTTTCTCCAGCTACGCATCAGCATAGAAACATCTTTGGCTAGTGGTTCTCACACTTGAGCATGCATCAGAATCACCTGGAAGGCTTGTTAAAACAGTATTCTGGGCCCACTTCTCTTCCACAGTTTCTGATTCTGCAGGTCTAGGGTGGGGCCTGAGACTGTGCATTTCTGACAAGTTGCCAGGTGATGCTGACAGTGCTGGGCCACACTTTGAGAACCACTGTTATAGGCCCAGGTTGATAACTATTCAGGGCATTAACACCTAGCTCTGCTCCTGTGCCCATGGCAGAAAGAGTTAACCAGTCAACTCCCACTTTTCTACTTGGTCATGACCTTGGAACTCATCTTCTCGATACTGTTCCAAGCAGTCATTAAATAGGGTTGAATGTCAAGATGCTACTGCTGCTGCTGATGATAATCTTGAATATGCCCAATCGTTTTTTAAAATCCCTACCATTTTCCTAGTTACTTAGACCAAAAGCCTTGGCATCATCCTTGATTCAGCTCTTTCCCATTCCACTCCCAATTCATCAGCAAATGCTGTCGGCTCTAACTTTAAAACACATCCCAAATCTGACCACTTCTGACCATGCTTACTGTTTCTGTCCTGGTTCAAGCCACCAGTATCTCCTGCCTGGATACCTGGGAGAGCCTTCTAATTGGTCTCCCCACTCGATTCCTGCCCCTACCTATAATCTGTCTCCCACACAGTAGCCAGAAGAATCATTAAAAAATAAATAAATAAATAATATATTTCTCTTCTATCACATTCCAATGTTACCTAACACATTTAGAGTAAAATCCAACCAAAAGATTCCAGTGCCCTACAAGACTCCAGTTATCTGACATGCGCCTACCACTCTGATCTCATCTCTTTTTGCTCTCCTCACCCCACTCCCACATACACTCATGCTGCTTCCCTATTGTGCCCCTTGAGATTGTGGTTCCATCTGCCTGAAATACTCTTGCTCCCATCATTATGCAGTTCACAGCCTGGCTTCACTTAGATTTCTACTCACAGTCACCGCCCCAGGGAGGTCTTCATAGCACCTTTCTCAGGTTACCCCCCATTCATTCCTTAGGCCCTATCCTCCTTTATTTTTCTTCATAGAACTTATTATTGTCTGACAATGTATTTTGCATTTATTTGCTTACTTTTTCTTTCCCTCGGTGGAATGCAAGCTCCACGAGGGCAAGCATTTATTCTTTTGTTTTTACTCTTTGCACTCTCACATTTCCAGTGCCTGGACAATGTCTGGTCTAAAATAGGTGCACGGTACATCTTTAGTGAATGAGTGAATTTGTTAACATACTGTTACATGTTGAGGACTTTCTGAGGATGACTTCATTTTATTCTCATGATGACCTGCAGGCTAGATATTATTGTCAATATTGTCCCCATAATGGGATAAACAGCTATTATGAGGCAACTGGGTCTGACAGGCTTAAGCACTTGCCCAAGGCCTTTAATGTGGAAAGTAGAAGAGCCTAAAGGAGAACTTAGGCCACTTTGACCTGCACACTTGGGCCCTTTCCATGACTTCTCACCTGAAGCAGGACCGAGCTCTTTCTCTGCAAGCACATTAGCAAGCTCATCTTTTTTTTTTTTTTTTTTTTTTTTTTTGAGACAGAGTTTCGCTCTTGTTACCCAGGCTGGAGTGCAATGGCGCGATCTCGGCTCACCGCAACCTCCGCCTCCTGGGTTCAGGCAATTCTCCTGCCTCAGCCTCCTGAGTAGCTGGGATTACAGGCACGAGCCACCATGCCCAGCTAATTTTTTGTATTTTTAGTAGAGACGGGGTTTCACCATGTTGACCAGGATGGTCTCGATCTCTCAACCTCATGATCCACCCGCCTCGGCCTCCCAAAGTGCTGAAATTACAGGCTTGAGCCACCGCGCCCGGCCGCAAGCTCATCTTTTAGCACATGTTATTATCTGTGTATCATCTAGCAGAGAATAAGGCTCCTGAGGGTAGCCAATGCTTCTAGAGTACAAGTGTAGGGAAGAGATCCAGAGTAAAAGCTCTGCTCAGGTGAAGAGTCACAGAAAGGGCCAGGTGGGGCACAGAACATGACTATGTGCCCTGGAATGGTGTGATGCTTCAATAAGACAAGAAAGTACCCCCAGATGGAAGACAGGCACTACTAAAGACAGAACAGAGTCTGTCACAGGTTTTTGCCACAAAAGTTCAGGCTATGTAAGGGGTAACACTGGGACACCTCAGACTGGGCCCAGCCTCGGTGGCGGATAGTTGAAGTCATTGTTATTCAGCAAACACAGATTGTGCTTGACATTGTGCTGTTAAAACACATGCCCTAAAGTGCCCTTGTGTTGCTGTCTGCTTTCAGTCACACCAAGGCAGACTTCTGCAGCCCCTTCCTCTTGAAGCCTCAGAGTGTTTCACAGGTCTCTCGAAACTCCACATCATATTATATTATATTATGATTCCCACTTCCCAGCTGGGTTGAATTTGTTACAGCAGCTAAAGTGACTACTGTTTTAGCTGGTCTCACACTTTTCCAGTGTCTGTCTGATCTCTTTCCCATTTATAGCCACAGTTCTGGACTCATCCTCACTTTCTACATGCGTCCTTACATTCCCTCCTTAGGCCACTGTGATCAGTCAGCAATATAATGGCCACCATATTCCCCTATCCAATGGATAAATTTCTGACCTCCCTTCTTCAACCTTTTCTGGATATATGAAACACTTCCATCATTCTGTGTATGTCTGTGACAGCACTCTTCCCGATCTTTCTGTTGCTTCTTGCTTAGCTTTCTCTTAGTCTCCATTCTTGGTGTCTTCTCTAGTCCTTTTCTCATCTCCAAAGGGTTGGGGCTTCTCAGTGCTTCCATTCTAGACCCTCTACTCTTCCACTCTTCCTATTCTACGAACATCTCCCAGATGACTCCTTTAAACCCATAATTTCCACTACAAGTATACCAGAGTTCTCTAAATATTTCTGTTCATGTCATCATTTTTTAAATTGAGCATAGATCCTCCTGTGTATATGGTTGTTTATTTATAAGGTGACATACATGTACTACTGTACTTATTTACTCATTATATTTTAAAACCTGTATATTATGGAAATGCAAAAAATTAGATAAAAATAAATCTAGATAGAAGCTCCAATCTTTTCTTTTCCCTTTAATGGATCATCTTGCTCACATTCTTCTTGGAGACTACTGATTGACAAACTGAAGACTCCCTGTGGCAGACACAGCCAGAAGTCCATGTTGCCCCTTCCATAGTTGCAGCATGGCTGGTAGGGGGCTGCCTACCCTATCAAGAGGAAAGACTACCACTTAAACACATTGGAAACAAAGCTGGAGATGTACATAAGTGTTTCTCTCTCTATGTGTATGTGAATGTGCAACTGTCTACTAAACACTAGATATCATAAAGGTATATCAAATTCAAATGCAGCATGTCCAAAACTAAACTTCATTTCTCCCCCCAAACTTTGCCTTTCAGGCAAGTAACAGATGATGGTGGAAAATAGTATCATCTCAGAAAGCAAGGAAGTGCTCAAAGGTAACTGTGGATATGCCAGAAGGGCACAAAAATTTGCTCAAAGGGAATCTTAATGGCCAATTTTGGGACAATCACAGCATCGAAAAGAATGATGGCCATAATAAATTATTACATTGAATATATAAAAAAACAGAATCCAGGAGTCCATAGTAATACTTTTTTAAAAAGCATGAAGGGCGTGCAGAAGTAGGGAAGGAAAGCTCTACTTTATAAATGAATGCTGGCTAATAAATGTATAAGAAATGACAGATTTTAGGAAATCAATATTTTACAACCAACTATAGGATAATTGATTTGGGCAAGGATCATTAATGGATGATAATGGGTGAAACATCGTTCTGAACAAGATATTTACACAGTCACATAGTATCACCTCCCAAATTACTGATTAATTACAAAGGGGGAAAGGTGCCTTTGTTGTGGAGAGATCAAACTTGGCATCAATAATGGGATAAATGGCAATTATGTGTCTCCTGGTGATACAACAGGGAAGATATAACATCAGTTATGCAGAATTCCCACCCAAAATGTGCAACCTGAATCTAACCATGAAGAAACAATCTTCCATACTCAGATTGTGGTTCATGCTACAAGGCAACTGGCCTGGACTCTTAGGAAAGATCACATCATGAAAGAGAGAAAGTCAGAGGGGACTTTTGTAAATTAAAGAAGACTAAAGAGATATCACTGTATGCCCCAGAATAGGGTGACATTTCAGTAGGACAGGAAAGGGCCTCAAATGAAAGATAGGGTATGCTAAAGGCAGAACAAAGTCATGCAATTCGTGATTCTTGGATTTTAGACTTTTAAAAAAGCCATTAAGAATATATTTGGGGACAGCTGGGACATTTATGTGTGGACTGTATATCAAATGATATTATTGAATCAATTTTAAATGTCTTGGATATTGGTGATTCGTGGGACAACAATGTCCTTCCTCTTAGGAGATACACACTGATGTATCTAGAGATTGAGGTGTCATGATGTCTGCAACTTACAAATGGTAAAAAAAAAATGGCTGAGTTAAAAAATATAAATGTGTGTAAATTAGCCTACATTGAAAAAGAGAGAGACGGAGAAGTTGAGATAAAGAGAGAAATAAAGCAGATGCAGCAAAAGTGTAACAATTGATGCATCTAGGTAAAGCATACAGAGTTATTCATTGTTCTATTTTCCAATTTTTCTTAAGGTTTAAATTTTTTCATAGTGAAATATGGGAAAACAGGCAAACAGACCTTGCTTCTGCTCCTGCCAACACAAACATCATCAAGGACCATATTAGAAAAAGCTTTGTTTGATTATCCCGTGAGTTTGAACTTTTCCCTGAAAGCTAAGGGAAACCAGAAATATCTTAACCAGAAAAATGACATGACCTAATTATATGTAGGAGGTGGTAATCAAGAAACAGAACAGTGTGACTTCACCTTGTGGCTTTTTCTTTCTTCTCATCCCCTACCTAGATGGGTATATTCCAGTCTACCTTCTAAATTCCCTTCTCCTTGGTCTTAATCTTAGCATTCTGATTCCTATGTCAAAGTGACTTGGTTCAGGCCCCTCCATCCTTGCTGACTGGATGACTAGTCTCCCTTCCTTGACCAAAGGTTCTCCGAAATCACTCTGTAGTTGGGGATACAATGACTCTTCTAAGATATAAGCATGACCAAAGCATTCCCTGTTTAAAACTTTTCGGTGACTCCTCTGGGAGAATATTCAGCCTCTTTGGCTAATCGCCAGTATATATCTTGGTCTGGCACCTGTCTGCCAACCTCTTTAAGCTGCCCCTACCACTGCATTTTCATGCCTGCCCTATATTCCAGCTAATCTGTTAGCAGTGCTTCAGATTTGTCCAGCTTCTGCATACCTTTGAGCCTTCACACAATGGCTTTCTGCCTAAAGAGAATGCATCTTTTCTCCTTCCTCTGTTTGAACCACCTCTATCTATTCATCAAAATTTAAGAATCCTCTCCTCTGGAAGCCTTCCCTGACTCCCCCAAGCCTAAGTTGCTTGTACTTCCTCTGCTTCTCTTGCACCTACCTAATAACCCTATTGTGGCCCTTCATACTTGTACCTTTTCCGCATTAGACTCTGAGGCCTTTGAAGGCAGAGGTTATGCTTTTTCTGTAATAATATCCATGTGTGGCAGATGGTGGTGCTGAATAAAAGATGATTGAATGAATGCAACATGAATAGGAATATCAGCTAGGGTTCTTCAATTAGAAGCACCAAAAATCAACTCTGGTATGAAAAGGAATTTACTAGAAGGGTGCTCCATATTGCACACTGTAGGAGCTGAGCAACAGACCCTGAGAGGGAGAAATATGCATGGGCTGGACTTGAGCAGCAGAACATCATCAGGAATTCTGCTGACAATGAGTGATGAAGTCACTGCCATTGGATGAATTCAACTAAAAAGGTTGTTACACATTGGAATAATGGCTGCTTTACAGTCTTCCTCAAAAACACCCTGAAAAGTAGAGCACATGCATGAGAGCAGTGGAAAGATGGCTGGGGCACCAGAAGCTGGAACTGGGGTCTGTGCTCCCCACTCTCAATGTTGGTCAAACACAAATGTTGAGCTTAGTGACTCTCAGGAGCCCACTGAGATCAGACCTTTTGTGGTTGCAGGAAAATATTTTTAGTGTTGAGGTTTCAAAGCATCATTTGTTTATCTAGGGCTTCCTCTGTTCCTGGCATAGGAGGCCTTCCATGGAGAGCTCCAGATATCTCAAGTTTATGGGCAAAGGCTGTCCTCACATTTCTAGAGATCCATCCCATCCTCCCTTCTCACTGAGCAGGACTGCCTGGGGTGTTTCCTTCTGTCTGAGGTGAGGAGGAACCTCAGCTGTGGTGAACTAGCCACCCCAATGCCCTACTTTCATCTCCATTTTACCCAGCAGAAACTGAGGTTGGCTTAAATCATAAAATGCCTAATTTCTCTTCCCCTGGCATTCCCTTCACAGCCTCCACAGGGTGCCTGCCATCTTCTAGATGCTGAAGGGTTGGTGAGGAAAGGTGATATAGATAATATATCTGGAGAAGGGACACCTTATCAGAGTCATGGGCAGATCAAAGTCACACCTGAAAAGCCTCAGGTGGTTCAGAAAAGACAAACATTCCCCTTCTTTACCCCTTGATCTTCAGCAGACTGTGGCCTTTTATACTTTCTTACAGTCACTTCTTTGTGAACTTTCTCTGCCAAAAGGCTTGAGACCAAGCTCCAGGGCCAAAGGCACTGGAGTCACCCCAGCCTCTGGGAACAAGCTGCCTCTTTTATAACAAACATCCATGAAGTGCTGGAATAAGTTCTAGTCCCATCGGAAACAAGGGTAACCTATTTTTTCACACCCAGAGGAGTGCGACTTTTAACAGGGGAGGAAGAACTGCTAGCTACACTTACTACACTCACTCTCACAAGAGAACACTAACATGGCCGCCTTAAATAAATCCTCTGGGTAAGGGTTTTTCTGTGGTATTTCTCCAAAAAGCAACATGAGGAGTTCGGAGTCTGCTCACCCTGAAACTTGCTTGCCCTAAGGCTCCCAGACTCCTTGCCTCTATGTGCAGCAACCCAGCCTCACGTGGGACCTTCATAACTAGAGCCTCCTGTGTATCTCCCACACTGAAACTCAGCTTTTATGCATGCAGAATGTGCTTTTGCCTCCTGGAACTCCAGAGGCCATGCATCTGAAGTCCATAAATACTGTAAGATTCCACCTCCACGTACTCTTGCAGCTGGAGGCTTGTCCCAGAGCTGGCCCAGATGGTTTTGGCATAAGGCTGCTTGCTCACTGTTCAAAAATATGACCTAAAACTGACAGCTAACAAAGACACTCAGATCTCACTGCTGCTCATAGCTGTTTCATCTGGCTTCTCCCCTGCCCCTTCCTTTGCTGCCTTGCTGGCCTTTGACCCTGCTGACCCCTCAGCTACTGCCCTATTTCTTGCTCCTTGGACTGAGTTCATCGCTGGAGTACTCGAACATGCCTGCATTTCCTCTCAACCTACACTGCCTCTGACTCCTTGGTAGCTGGCTTCATCTTTCTACTTGTCAAAGGCAGCCTCACAAATACTAAATCCCATGGATTTCTTCATGAAGAGACTCATGCTACCGAGCGCCCCTACTTGAAAGTTCTTCTATTGGATGTCTCTGGTGATACAATGATTAGCACCATTGTCATCATGACAATCATCAATAAATTACAATGCATTATATTGGACTAGCATTTAACTGTCTTTAAAACACTTACATGCGTATTAGCCCATTTACTCCTCATGACAATCTTACAATGCATGAAAATCAGAATTATTTTCATTTTGCAGATGGCACTATGTGTCCTACAGAATAAGTGACTCAGTCAAGACCACATGAGTGCTGGAACTGAGCCTAACATTCAGGTCTTCTTAGTCCCAATGCCAAAAACAATAAAGCTTTGGCCTCAGAAAGATTTGGGTTCCAATCCCCACTGGGATTGGAACTTGACCAGTTATTTTAACCTCTCTGACTCTGTCTTCCCATTTGTCAAAACAAGCCTAGGTGTGTGACCCGAGACACACTTCAGAAGATGCCTGAGAGGATGAGAGATCTGAGAAGGCATGGGGCCCACTAAATACCCTGGGAAACCCTTGGCTGCTTTCTCCTTGATTATTGCCCTTCACACTCCACAACTGGACTCAATGCACACTTATTGTATAACTAGCTCATCAGTGTTCTGTCATAATTTAGGAATGTTTTACTAACGTGGAAAAGAAACCTTAAACTCCAAGCCTTTCCTCAGATAATGCTGGGCTTAGCAAAAGACTGAATTGCTCCTAGCAGGGAAGCGAAAATTCTTCATAGCCTCAAAGCAACATGTACATCCCAAGTGCTTACAGGATGTAAAATTTAGTATCATGCATTGGCTATCAAGCAAGGCTTCTTTTCTTTCCTTCACAAGTTTAACCTGATTCCAAGCTATTTAAATCAATTTGGCAAAATGCTTCCCCTGACAGATCTTAGCAGCTTCATCTTTGGTGGATGGGCAGACCTTCCATGAGGTGCAGCACAGTGGAAGAACCAGTGAGTTCCAAGAGGGAGGCAGACTCTGTGGCTAAGTCCTGTGTTTGCAAAGCCTGTTTTACAGAAACAGGAAGCCTTGCACATGTTCGAGAACAGGTTGGGACAGAAACATATGGGTTGGAAAGGAGCCAAATGTCTGCACTGTGGCCCTCAGTGGGTGTGGCCAGTAGGAGACTGCCACCTTGCCTGAGATGCTGCATTTCATTCAGGCAGCTACACAGACCTAAAAACCCTTTGCTCTGATGTATGAAAATCAGCTTTGGAATAGGAAAGTACTTGGAGTCACTGGGGAATGAATATGATCTCCAAAACACATTTACTGCTCACATTCAAATGAAGATTAAATGATTCCTTTAGTACTCATCAACTCTATTAAACTTCATAGAAGCAAAACCTTTTGAAATAATTTAGTCAGATACTTGCTGGAAACAACAGGCTTTTGAGGCTGCATTCTCTTCTGCCATTACCTATTCTCCTGTCAAACCAGGGAAGAGGCCTGATGAGGAGGAGTGGGGGAGGCAGGAAGCTAACTAACATGTACAAGGAACGTCCCACATGCCTGGCAAGGTATGAAGCACTATAAATGTGCCATGTTATTTAACTTCCCCTATAATCCTGGAAGGTAGCTACTCTTACTATCACTAATGTATAAGGAAGAGCATGGAGAGTCAGACATCTAGAAAATGTTAGATTTGGAATCTGAACCTGATTCCAAACATTCTTTGCTGCTTTAACTCTAAGCCCAAAATAAGTATGGGCATTATGGTGACATATATATGCAATTAGAGCTCAATCATCAATAGTTTGGGTTGCAAAGTCTGACCACTTGGTTCAAATCCTGTTTCTGCTGTTTTCTAGTTGTGAAAGCTCAGGGAAGTTATTTAATTTCACCGAGCATTGGTTTCCTCATCTGTAACATTGTGCATGAATTTTCAAGATCACCCATAGATTTGAGGCTGATTAGGGCTACGTCTCCAAGGATTCAGGATTATGTATTCTTTCTCCTTGGCTGATACGGGTCCTGAAGTGGAAAAGTTTGTAATACTCTTTAAACATGCTCAGCCAGACCAGACAGTAAATGCTCCATCAGTATTAGTTATAATGATTATAGATTTATACAGTCCCCATGAGTTGTGATTCTACAATTGCTTCCATTTTCTTTTAAATTTCACACAATAATAAATTTTTAATGACAAAACTGCAAGGAAAGACAAGGGAAGAAAAACTAGTGTACATGAGTGAAAATAGTCTTAGATACATTTCTATCTATGACACAAAAGTTAGCTTCCTAATAAAGACAGAAAATGATAAAATGAATGGAATTGTAAAATAGTCTTCACATTTATAGGATGCTAATACTCTGCAAATCATATCTTTTGTGATATTAAACAACAAAATAAAATTTATTTATATTTTTTCTTTAATTGCATGCTTACTGCCTTATTAAATTTACCTATGGAATGAAAGTTCGAAAAAAATGCAAGACTCATTTTTCAAAAAATAAGTTCCATTAAAGCAAATTCGAGTGACCACATTTTTTTCCTCTTATTGGACCTCAGAGGCACAAAATTAGATTAAGCATAACCCTTAGTTCAAGACATGCTCCACAGATTTTATTTTCCAAAGGCGGCTGCAACAATATCTTCCTCTCACATGCTTATCAATAATATGTCCTGAACACTCCTCTTACAGAGAGGTGAGATCTGTATCCCCTCTCCTTGAAACTGGGTGAGTGACTCACTTGTAACCAATATGGCAAAGTCAGTAAAGGTGATTTAACTTCTGCTTCGCTTGCTGTAATACTCAGGCTGGAGCTCCAAGGTGCCATGCTGTAAGGAAGTCCAACCTAGTGCACATGACAAGACCATTTGGAGAAGCCCTGAAATTATGTGATGAGAGAGAGCCTAACTATTCACCCCCAACCACTATCTGATTGCAACCCCATGAAAGGTCCCAAGCCAGAATCACCCCTAGCCACAGTGAAAGATAATAAACTGCCATTGTATCAGGCTACTAAGTTTTGGTGTGATTTGTTGCATAGTAATTTTAATGGGACATACACTATCATTATTGGTCTATGAATGGCTCTATGGATTGCTTGAGCAATTCGAACTAATATAGTGATTTTGTGAGTACTGATTGCACATCTTTCTGGATTTTTTCCTGATAATATTTTGATATTTTTAATGATTGTTTTTATTATTCAGGTATTTGTAAAGTTTTTATGAATACAATACCTATCCCTGCCTCATCCCTCAAAAAGCAGTATATAGTACTATTTGTTTACCCTAAAAACGAATTTCTTCTAAACTTGGATATGGCACGGGAGTGTACCACACATGTGAACTCTACTCATCGTTGTGCTTGCCCGGTGGCTACAAAATTAGGAACTTCTGACTATACCCTTCTGAGGGTCAGTTTTCTACATGTAAGATGGGGACTAATATCAAATCTGTCTGTGTCTTAGAGTTGCTACAAGCACCTGTTTAGAAAATGCTAAAGAAGGAACTTGTAAATGATAAGGATTTATATCATAAAGTTGTATTATTTTCACAGTTTTCTTATGTGTATTTATTTTTTTGTCCTGTCTCCTTCCTCATCTGGGAAACTAAGGCACCATTCTCTTTTCTACTATGTGAACTTGAAAAGGTGCTCTGTTAATAATTTATTGTCTATGTGGCATAGGTTTGTACATTTCTTGAGGGTGGGAACCAAATCTTCACATTAGTAATGTAGTAAAGCTTTGAGTTTAATAATTTTTTCCTACCTATATATACCAAAATATGCTCTAGAATTTCAGTAATGGCCCCTCCTAGAATAAGATTCAAACTGAGCGTGCCCTACCCATGATCTTATGTAAGATCATGGATCCCTATTCTAGGAGGGGTCATTACTGAAAGACCAAGAGAGCCTCATTAAAAAGTGGTTTTGCCCTCAAGGAAGCCCCACGGCATGGCCCCTAAGGACAGCTTTATAAAGATTCTGTAGTGCTAGTCCCTGAGCTTGCTAGAACTGAGATTTCCAGATGTCCATCTGCTGCACAGACTCCGGGAAGGTTGTTTTTGATGATACGATATTTCTTATTTCCATTCACAGGTTGAGTATGTTCCCCGTTTCCTTTGGGAATAAAAGCCAGGGTCTTGGGTGTGGAAATCTCCAAAGAGTTGGAGACATAATTCTTGGTTTTCAAATCTCACATTCAGCTCAGTCCCTAATTGCCCACAAAACTTCTGTTTACCATGCAAGGATAAGGGACCACATGAGCCATTTTTTACCTATAGGCTGAGACCTCCTTGCAGAAGGCTGGCAATCTCGCCTTGGGGGATATTTCGCAGCTCATTATTTTTTCTCTTTAGATACGGTAGCCTCACTTCTGCTCATTAGGCTCCTTTCACTACATCATTGCCCTTCTTTAATGTGGCTGGTCTATTAAATAGCCCTCACCTGGCAAAGCCCCCCAGTGTTCCAAATGCGGCTCTGCTCTCCCGCTTTCATGACTTGGTTTGGACGTTGCTTTAATAAGAGTAGCACAGGCACCAGCATCTCACATCTCCTCAAACCACAAAGCCCTTCTGCAGTAGAGGGAGGAATGCCCAGAACTCGGAGGACATGCCGCTTAGTCTTCACAGATTCCTGAAGGCTTTCACAGAAAAGGAATGAGGTACACCAGAGGAACAGCTCTGAGCAAAAATATTGGCATCCCATTTATTCAGCGCTACCAAATATCAAAAGGCAATTGATTAAATATTGATCTGACAACTGCTTGAAAAGGAGCAGGTGCTTCTCACAATCTGGCAAGAAAACAGGGTCAGGAACACCAAATGTGGATACTGTAAAAGCAAGTTTGCAAAATCTCCGTGTCTTCTTGCCATGATTAAAAGGCTTGTTAGTCATGGGTGAAATCCTATAGAGGGTATGTGCTTGAGTGTCAGTTCATATTAAGCTGCATGAAATTCATGTTTCTTCTTTAGTTAGAATCTCTCAAACTGACCCAACCGATGCAGTTGCTTTGTGGTGGTTCAGATGAGCTTCTTTAGACTTTTTCTGAAAGTCAGACCTTGAACTGAAACACATCTTAAAAGGGCAGTGTTTGAGTCTTTGTTTGCAAGCACAGAAACCCCAATGAACTAGTTCAATTAATAATTGGTTTATTAAAACATACAAACATGTAGACATGTATATGTATGTGCATATGTGTTTATACATATGTATATATAAAGCTGGTCTAAAGCTGAGAAGTCTTCAGAAAACAAATGTCCTTCCCTTTCTCCCTCTTCCCTTTCCTCCCTGCTTCCTGCTACTCTAGGTATTATGGGCTTTCACTTTTGCATCTTTCTGCCTATATGTGGGTTTTTCTTCTTTCTGAAAGTCCAGAATCCTCTTAGCTCACCCGTAACTGGCTTGGCTTTGGCTGTGATTTGTCCTGGCACTGACTTCTGCTCCCCAATTAATGGCATCTTACCATTGCTGTAGGCTGGATGGCAGTCATGAAAGGGTTGTCACTGCCCTTGCATATTCAAAGTTGATCATAGCTATTCACATTGTCATCACTTCCATTGAGACTTGTGCATTGCTGGTGCTTCACATGCTAAATTGAATTGTTGTTTAAAATGTCTTCAGAAAGATTACACTATGATTTAGCATTGAAATGAAAAGGTATCATGTACACACAAAGACATGTAAACAGAGCAATGGGGCACAAATTTGATATTAGCAAAGCAAATATTCATTATTGGGGAAATGGCAGCAATTTCATATTTTCTTGTAAAGCAACAACCAAGCACTTTATAGGACCTAAGAAAGGATGACACCTATAAGTAGATGAAGCTGTGTTACATTTTGCTTCTGACATATGAGCAAAAGGATCGCCCTATCTCATGTTGAACAATGCCATTGAAAGCAGAAAAACTGCCAAATCCTTCAGCATGGACTAAGGAAATTTCAAAGCCATGAGAGGCTGATGTGACCAATTCATGTGTCAAGCAAGACCATTGTTAAGACAGTGAACATCTGTTTATCATAAACTGCTCAACTTCTAGCAACATTTGTTTCAACTAAGGAAAAAATAATATTATTAATTTGGTCAAATGGTAAAGCACCAGAATCAAAATTTGCCAAATCACTGTTCACCATCTTGGGGGAAAATCCTGGAGACAACGGTAGAGCACTCTTGGTGAAGGATATGAACAGATACTTTTCAAAAGAAGACATTTATGTGGCCAAAAACATATGAACAAATGCTCTTCATCACTCACTGGTCATTAGAGAAATGCAAATCAAAACCACATTGAGATACTGTCTCATGTGAGTTAGAATGGTGAACATTAAAAAATCTGGAGACAACAGATGCTGGAGAGGATGTGGAGAAATAGGAACACTTCTACACTGTTCGTGAGAGTGTAAATTAGTTCAATCACTGTGGAAGACAGTGTGGCAATTCCTCAAAGATCTAGAAATAGAAATACCATTTGACCCAACAATCCCATTACTGGGTATATACCCAAAAGATTACAAATCATTCTATTATAAAGACACATGCACACCTATGTTCATTGCAGCACTGCTTCCAATAGCAAAGATTTGGAACCAACACAAATGCCCATCAAGGATAGACTGGATAAAGAAAATATGGCACATATACACCATGGAATACTACGCAGCCATAAAATAGAACGAGTTTGTGTCCTTTGCAGGGACATGGATGAATCTGGAAACCATCATACTCAGTAAACTAACACAAGAACAGAAAATCAAACACTAAATGTTCTCACTCATAAGTGAGTGTTGAACAATGAGAACGCATGGACACAGGGAGAGGAGCATCACACACTAGGGTCTGTTGAGGGGTTGGGGGCTAGGGGAGGGACAACAGAGAGCGGGGAGATTGGGGAGGGCTAACATTAGGAGAAATACGCAATGTAGGTGACAGGGAGATGGAGGCAGCAAACCGCCATGGCATGGGTATACCTATGTAACAATCCTGCAAGATCTGCACAGTTACCTCAGAACTTGAAGTATAATAACAATAACAAAAGAAATTCCACGTCATTGATGTTCTTTGGGGCATAGAGAAAGATCTTCTGTGGAAAGCCAAACATTGACAATTCTGAGCTTAAAAACATCTCAGAAGAGTTAGACTAGATAGAAAGAAGTTTTAGGAATTTATCTCATTTATATTTTCCTTTTCATGTATGGTGTACTTAGCACATCAAAAAGCTCTTTTAATATTTATAAAATTAAAAGGATTATATAATATTTAAAAAGCATTATGTAATATTTAAAAAGCAGTTTAATTGTAGCATTTTTCTTCTTTTCTGGTGGCATATAAAATCATGGTTCATCTTATAACTTGGGTACAATGAAACACAGTAGGTCCATGTTAGCAGAAGCCATGGAAGCAACTTTGGAATCACTTGCTTAAGCGGGGATCCCAGGTTCTCAAATTCCACTTTTTCTCCCATTCCACTGGCTGGAATGGCAAGAGCCACTGACCAATATGGTAGCCACTAGATAGCCATGTGTAGCTATTTGAATTGTAATTAATTAAAATTTAAAACTCAGGTTCTTGATTGTACTAGCCAAAATTCAAGTGTTCAGTAGCCACATGTGGCTCGTAATACTGGACAGCACAGATATACACAGAACATTTCCATTACCATAGAACGTTCTGTTAGACAGCACTGGACTAGAGTGACATTGGAAGCAAAGCATTGACGATAGCACAGCCACTCTTGCTCTGGATTCTTGCACAACTACAAGAAGCTAGGATGCTCATCGACCTGGAACACTCACCTTTAATTGTTTACCTGAAATAGGAATAAACCACTTTGTTCTTTATACTATATTATTGCTGGGTACCTTAGTAGAGTGGTTTACCTTTGACATAATACTGTTGCTTGACTTGTTTATTTTCTGTCTTCTCCAGTAGATTCTAATGGGGCAGGTATATTTTTTCAGAATTTAGCACAGTGCCTGACACATAGTAGGTCCTTAAAAAGCATTTATTAAACTTAATAAATATGAGCAAGTAAGAGGGACAGTCATGATTTAGATGATCAGGAAAGGTTTCCTGCAGGAAGCAGCATCTAAAGTGAGTCGTGAAGGATGAATCAGAGGCAAGAGAAATATAATGCAGGAGGAAGAGGGTTCCAAACAGAGAGAAGACCCAAGGCGAGAGGGCAAGGGGTTTTGCAGAGAGCAAAGAAATCAACATGTTTGGAGGGGGATGGAAGCAGGAGGTGAGGGTTAGATGGGGAAGAGATTACAATGGGCTATGTAAGCCCTGTTATGATCTTGTATTGCATCCTGAGGGCAATGGAAGCACTACTAAAAATTTTATGCTTTTACTGAGCCACTTCAAAATTCATTCAAAAAACAGAATGAATGTTATATTCTTAGAATGATTTGAGGGAAAAGATTCCCTGATACTTTGGGTTAACCATTTGTATACTTGCAAGATCCTTGTGGAAGTTTTCCTTGTGTCTAACCTAAACTTTTTTAACCAAAGTATATTTTTGTTGTTGTTGTTTAGTGGACCTAAAACACACTGGTTACTGTTCTCTCTGTTTTTTTTTCATGAAGTTGAAAAGTACTGAAGAATAGGTAAGACCTCTGTGTTATATGTTAACTGGGCTGATGTCATGTTGCTCCTTACGCTAGTTTGAATGAGGAGGGGCCTGACAGAACCAGTAAATACAAATGAGGTAACAATGGAATCCCACTACACTCAAAGAGAGAGTGAAAGTCTGTCTCAAGTCTTGTCTTCCTTAAAACAATGATTCCAGGTCCTGTCACCTTCTTTTATCAGTGATGTTGGGAATTCTAGGGTCTTTGTGAGAATGATGATACATGGAAAACAGAAAAATTACCTCTTATCATTGAGGTGATGCTAACAATTTATGTATATTCAAAGAACCAGTAGCATCAAAAACTTTCTCCTCCTGTCTTTTTATATTCTCTCCCTGGGAGGCTCATCCACATTTATGACTTTGGTCACTGATGTTAATGATTACTTTCAATTCTATGACTCTAACAGCTTTCTTGTGAGTTCCAGATCTCCATGGCTATCTATTATCACACATTTTCATCTGGAAGACCCAAAAGCTCCCCAAATTTGACATGTCCCAACCCTGATTCTTTATCACTCCCATATCCTCCCCACAAATATGTTTCTTCTTATTATTTATAGTGAGAACATCGTGTCTACCCAATTAGAATCTACAGACTTGTGAGTCATCCTTGACTTCTGCTCTTTCTCAGACCCCTCAGCCTCTCTGCCACCAAGCTCAGTCATATCTGCCTTCTGAGCATCTCTTGCATTCACCCCACCTTCTCCAATCCCTCTACTCATTGCCAGAACCCAGATGTTTATTATTTACTGTATCTAGCTACAAGTTCCTGCCATCTGGAGTGATATTTCTAAGACTGAAACCTAATGATATTTCTAATATCCAAACCTAAGGATGTCATTTCTCTGCTTACAATTGCTAAATGACTGCCTACCTACTATAATACTTCCAGAAAAAATATCACACTCAAGAACAGAGTCCATAAGACCCTTCAGGATCTAATTTCTTCCCACCTCTCTCATTTAATCTCTCACCCTCTCCTTAGATCTCTTTAGCTACTAACAGATATAGCAGTTCTTCCTCTGCCTCGTACAGTTGTTCTCTTTACCAGGCATGTACTTTCACTTCTTTATTCACCTGGACATAATTTTACCTGGCTTGCAAGGTTTTGTTTGGTAGGTTTTACTTAAGGTTGCTTTCTTTAAATTTCTAAGTAGCCACCCCTCAATACTTAGAGAACACCATGGTTTTGTCATAATACTTATGATACCATGTAGAATTGGTTGCTAGTTTCCATTTTTCTCTAACTAGACATGTGTTTCATCAAAAGTAGAAATCTATCTCATTCATTTGTGTAAGTACAGTGCCTACTATAATGCCTGACACAACAAATGTCACCCCAGAACTGTCTGTTGAAAGAATGATCATTTTTTTTTCCTTTTATACAGTCAAAATAGTAAGATCAAATATAATGGTTATATTTGTATCATGGGAATGAAATGATAGTTAGGGGCTCTGCAGCCAACAACAAACTGCAGGACTGGACCTAGGAAGTAGGGTAATCAGAATCACTTTTGAAAGGTTATTTGAAGAGGAGAAATCCAAGATGGCTGATTAGTAGCAGCTCAGGATTGTAGCTCCCAGAGAAAGCACACAGAACGAGAGGACGCCACACTTTCAGACGAATTTTTATTGCTCATGGACCAGGAGATTCCCAGCAGAGGAGTCCCACGGGTTGCCAGAGTGACTCTTATGGCCAGTGTGGTGGTTTCGCCAGTGCCTCAGTGTTGCAGTTCTCGGTGCAGAGTAAACGGGACTGGGTCCCCTTTTGGGTGACATTTGGAGCTCCGGGAAGGCAGAGTCGCCCATTCAGTTGATTGAAAAAGGGACTCAAGAGGGAAGCCAGACCAGAGATTCCTGGGCAGAAAAGCACCAAAAATCTTAAAACCGCTGTTTTAGCCAGTGCAGTGGGTTGCTCAGATTTCGGCGCTGTGAATTAGCAAATTGGACATCCACTCAGAGACCTAATTTGAAAGTCTGTAATTACAAAAACAACAGGTGGATAAATTTACAATGACGGGAAGAAACCAGCATAAAAAGGCTGAGAATACTCAAAATCAGAATGCTTCTCCCTCTGCAGGGGATCACAGTTCCTCATCAACAAGGGAACAAGGCCTGATGGAGAACGAGTGCGTTCCATTAACAGATTTAGGCTTCAGGAGGTGGAAAATAAGAAACTTCTGTGAGTTAAAAGAACATGTTCTAGCCCAATGTAAAGAACTAAGAACCTTGAAAAAAGGTTTGATGAAATCCTAACGAGAATAGACAATCTAGAGAGGAATATAAGTGAATTAATGGAACTGAAGAATACAATACGAGAACTCCGTGAAGTATGTACAGGTTTTAACACTCGAATTGATCAAGCAGAAGAAAGGATATCAGAGGTCGAAGACGAACTTAATGAAATGAAACGAGAAGACAAGATTAGAGAAGGAAAAGTAAAAAGGAATGAGCAAAGCCTCCAAGAAATATGGGACTATGTGAAAAGACCTAATTTACATTTGATAGGTGTACCTGAATGTCATGAAGAGCATGAATCCAAGCTGGAAAATATTCTTCGGGATATTATTCAGGAAAACTTTCCTAACCTACTAAGACAGGAAAATACTTAACTCCAGGTAATACAGAGAACACTACAAAGATATTCCTCAAGAAGAGCAACCCCAAGACACATAATCGTTAGATTCATCAGGGTTGAAATAAAGGAGAAAATTCTAAGGGCAGCTAGAGAGAAAGGTCAGGTTACCCATAAAAGGAAGTCTATCAGATTCACAGCAGATCTCTCAGCAGAAACCCTACAAACTAGAAGAGAGTAGGTGTCAATATTCAATATCTTCAAGGAAAAGAATTTTCAATCCAGAATCTCATATCCAGCCAAACTAAGCTTCATAAATGAAGGAAAAATAAAATTTTTCATGAACAAGCAAGCACTCGGAGATTTCATCACCACCAGGCCTGCTTTGCAAGAGCTTCTGAAAGAAGCACTGCACACAGAAAGGAACAACCAGGATCAGTCATCCCAACAACTTACCAAAAGGTAAAGAGTATCTCCATAATGAAGAATCTATATCAACTAATGTGCAAAATCACCTGCTAGCATTAAATGACAATATTAAACTCACATATATCAATATTAATCCTAAATTTAAATGGATTAAATGCCCCAATCAAAGACATAGACACGCAAATTGAATAAAAAGTTAAAACCCATCAGCATGCTGTATCCAGATCCATCTCATAAGCAAGGACACACAAAGACTCAAAACAAAAGGTTGGAGGAAGACTCACCAATCAAATGAAGAGAAAAAAAAAACAAAACAGGAGGTGTAACTCTCGTCTCTGACAAAATAGACTTTAATAGTAACAAAGGCTAAAAGAAACAAAGAAGGACATTACCTAATGGTAAAAGGATCAATGTAACAACAGGTGTCAATGATCATAAATATATATGCACCCAATATAGGAGCACCCAGATACGTAAGACAAGTTCTTAATGACTTATAAAGAGACTTGGACTCCCGTACAATAATAGCAGGAGACTTTGACACCACATTGTTAATATTTGATGGATCAACGAGATAGAAAATTAACAGGGACATTTATGATTTGAACTCAGACCTGGAACAAGTAAACTCAGTAAATATTTGTGGAATTCTTCACCCCAGGTCCAAGGAACATACATTTTTTTTTTCAGTATCGCATTACACCTACTTTGAAAGTGACCACATACATGGAAGTAAATCACTCTTCAGCATTTGCATAGCATTTCACAGATTTAAATGAAATGTTGGTTGGCTGTTTGTTATTTTCTGCCCTTATTCCTTCCTGTCTCTGCTGTTAAGAACAATTATCAGCATAAAAGAGGTTTTTAATACCTGTTTTTAGACTGCATTCCAGCCTGGGCAATAGAGCAAGACCCCTGTTCTCTCTCCCCCTTTCTCTTTCTTTCTTTCTTTCTTTTTAATTAAAATAAATAAATAAATAAATAAAAGTGTCTGGCAATGCAGAATCTGAAACCCTATCAATGAATTTAACATATTGATGCTATTACATTAATATCTTTTCATCTTAAAGTATATCCATATTGTACTTTCAAAAAAAAAAAAGGTTATCTGAAGATCTGGTTCTGATAAACAAAAATACAGGGCTCAAGTGAGGAAGATTTGATACTTTACCAACCACAACAATCTGTAGGTGGACTATAATACATTATTTATTCTTCTTTCTATATTTATTTGTTGGTATTCCTTATCAAATCAGGGAAGAGTGGAGGTAGTTTGAATAAACTCATTTGACAAAATAATTTATCTAAATAGATGTAGAAAATAGACCAAGGGAAAATAAAGGCAGGAAAATAAAGTAAAATTAAGATTCTGTTTTTCTCCCAATAGATCAAGAGGGATGACAAATCAAATATTTTAACATAAAATTTTTAAAACCTAGCCAAGGTCAAAAAATTATAAAATAATTTCTGGGAAACAGAAATGAAGCAGAAACTCAAAGCAGCAATCGGACAAAAGCTAAGGGCCTCTTTGGCAATAAATCAGAATCAAGAATCGAGTTTAAATCAATGGAAGGAAGTGGTGTTTAGTAACTACAAGTTAAACTGGAAGTAAGAGTATTCTATAACTAGGACCTGGTTGAAGCTATTCATGGCTTTGTGACTAGATTGGTGACATGCCAATGTCATCATGAAATGGGAGCTTTAAGCAAGCAACATAAAACCTGGGGTCCCAGTGGATCATGTGGAAGCAACTCCAAAACTGCTAGACAGAAAGAAGTGACCACATAAGGAAAGAAAAAAACTGACATCAAACTCTCACTCAAGATATGTCTGAAAACCAAAATTCCAAACACATGAAGAAAATGAACATTAAGAAAGACAGTTGACAAAATCAACAATTAGGAAATAAATTTTCTTTTGATAAAAGGAAATTAACATAATAATATGAAAATAACTTTAATATGTGTATATCTAGGATCCTCAAAAAGATTTTTAAAAAAGACTACGACACAGAGAGGAAAAAATAGTTAATTATGAAATGTAAGTAGGCAAAGTGGCTAAAATGAAACTGGAGTAAGTGGAAATGAAGAACCATTTAGTAATCTTAGAAATAGGCTGGGCGCGGCGGCTCACACCTGTAATCCCAGCACTTTGGGAGGCCGAGGCAGGTGGATCACGAGGTCAAGAGATCAAGACCATCCTGGCCAACATGGTGAAACCCCGTCTCTACTAAAAATACACACAAAAAAAATTAGCTGGACGTGGTGGCGCACGCCTGTAGTCCCAGCTACTCGGGAGGCTGAGGCAGGAGAATTGCTTGAACCTGGGAGGTGGAGATTGCAGTGAGCCGAGGTCACGCCACTGCACTCCAGTCTGGCGCCTGTTGACAGAGTGAGGCTCTGTCTCAAAAAAAAAAAAAAAGAACAGTTTTTTGTTATTTTGAATGCATAAACTTCTAAAGAAATAGACAGAATACTGAAAGATCTACTTAGAATATTTAATTTTCTAATGAAGTTATAAATATATATTTAAAACCATATTTTATATAAAACAAACTATTAATTTGGAAATATCCTTTTTCCTTACTAAGCAATCGTATATAAACTAATCATGTATCTTTGACATCAGTAACTTTCTTAGTAGTTATAGGGTTATGTTTGAGCCATTTGATACAGTTCTGTTTATATTGTCTTCATTTTCCTCAAAGGTGAGATTCAGTACCCTTTATTCTATGTATGATATTGTCACTGGAAATATCTGAAGCTTCAAGTTCTTATCCTCATATTAAGAATATTTTAAAATAAATTTGTCCTGTGGGTTTATATTTACTACTCCCAAAGGTATGCACTTACTGCATTACCTTTCAAAGCAATCCATAAATGACTTGCTTACATCAATATCTAACTCTTGCAACTGTGAGGTCATGCCCCTACATATAATGATAAATATGCATTAAATTTATTTGATTCCTTTTAAACCTATTCTGTCAGATGATCCTCCAAAACTAGTATTGATTGAAATAATTTCTGGCTACTGTGTCTTGACAAGTATTTTGTTAATCAAAATAGATAAAGTTAACCAAAATGGGAAAGACAGTGTAATGGCAATAGGAGATTATCTTAAATCTGGCATAACCTTACATTCAGCCATTTTTTGCTATTTTCAACCCACAGGAACGTATAAAAATAATGTAGTATGAACACTTGTATATCCATCACGCAGAAAAGACTACTATTCTGAGCAATAATTTTGGCTTTTAAAAAAAAGCTAGTTCCAGGCTTCCAGCTCTGGGACAAGATGACAGAGACTCAAATTTTCCTGCTCTTACCCTCTAAATATAATGAAATATCCTAAAAATAGATCAACAGAAAATGATAAGAAGGATTCATTCTGAATGCTGGATAGAAGAAAATGGACTGACTAGGGACCTGAGGACTTGAAGAACAACACTGCAGTGAGTTCCCAGGGTTTCCTTTTTCTTTTTCCTTTTACAAGGAAAAGAGAAATCCAGCAACGACTTAGCACAGAGACCCATACATACCCAGTGACAGTGGCAGGCCAACCTACTCACAATGGTTGTAGCGTCAGGGCTCAACACATCTCCTGCCCCACACCCAACAATAGCAGTGAACCCAACATATTAATAGCAGGAGCAATAGTGATTCCTGAGTTCACCCACCCCTTACGCCAGCCTGCAATACCATCAGTGAGGCTAGCAGGTTCCATGCTTTTCAGCCATTGATTTGGTAGCAGAAAATAACCCAAGGTGAGTGCCTCCTAACCCTCCACTTAATGGCAGAGAGCTGTCCAGACCCTGTGATTCCTGATCCTTTACTCAGTGGCAGAAGGCTGTTCACTCCTTCAGAGGCACCTGAATAAATAAGAGTAGGAAGCCAAATGGTGCCAGGTGACCAGTGAACAGGCTAGGGAAAATGCTCTCCTACTTGTAGGTTTGAAATACCCTGCTCCCCATATAACAATGCTAAGAGACCCAGAGAAGTACCCTACACTTCTGCAAGTGGCACCAACTGGTGTCTAATGGAAGCTCAAGTAGAACTAGGCGAGTAAAGTAGACCAGAATATTGTCACAAAGTTTCAGAAAACTAAATTATCATTGAAATGACAGGTCACAAAAGCAGGAGAGAACCCATAAGCTAAGCCTAAACAGAGCAAATGCCTGCTATAACAAAAGATTTAAATGGTTTCCTAAATAAGATCCAAAATATCCAAGATACAATAAAAAAATTACTCAGCATAATAAGAACCAGGAATATCATAATTTGAACCAGAAAGGTAATCAACTGATACCAATAACAAGATGAATTAGCTTTCTAAATATCTGACAAAGATTTTTCAGCATCTACATAAAATTACTTGAACAAATAATTATAAATTATTTTAAACAAATTAAAATTTTAAAAAACATAGCAAAGAAATAAAAGTTATTTCAAAGATACCAAATGGAAATTATAGAGCTTAAAAATACAATAACCAAAATAAAAAAAAAAACTCATTAGATGGGCTCATAGCAGAGATGACAAAAGGAAGAGTCAGTGTACATGATAAATGAGCAAGAAAATTTACTCAATCTGAGCAACAAAGAAGAAATAGATAAAAGAAAAGAAAAGAAAAGAAAAGCCTCAGGGATCTTTAGAACACCAAAAAAAGAAATCTAAATTTATATCATCAGAATCCCAGAAGGAGAAAAACAAAGAATGTGGCACTGAAAAGGTATTTGAAGAAATAATTGCTGAAAAACTATCAAATTTGGTGTAAGATTAAGCATATAGATTTGAGAAGCTGAATAAAACCCAGATAAATAAACCCAAAGCAATTCATTCCAAGAAAAATAATAATAAACATCTGAAAGCTAAAGTCAAAGAAAAAGAATCTTAAAAGCAACCAGAAAGAAACAATGCATTGCCTAGAGGAAACAGGAATTCAAATGACAACAAATTTCTCATAAAAAAATCCATGTCTTTGCTATTGTGAACAATGCTGCAATAAACATACATGTGCAAAAGAAAACGTGGCACATATACACCATGGAGTACTATGCAGCCATAAAAAAGAATGAGTTCATGTTCTTTAGAGGGACATAGATAAAGCTGGAAACAATCATTCTCAACAAGCTGACACAAGAACAGAAAAGCAAACACTGCATGTCCTCACTCATACATGGGTGTTGAACAATGAGAACACATGGACACAGGGAGGGGAGCATCACACACTGGGGTCTGTTGGTGGGGGTCAAGGGAGGGACAGTGAGGAGTAGGGAGGTCAGGGAGGAATAACATGGGGAGAAATGCCAGATGTAGGTGATGGGGCAATGGAAGCAGCAAACCACATTGCCATGTGTGTACCTATGCAGCAATCCTGGATAATCTGCACATGTACCCTAGAACCTAAAGTGCGATAAAAAAAGAAAACAGAAACACATAATAAAAAGGCAGACTTAACACTAACAGATTAATAGTTACTTTAATGTAAATGGTTTAAGTATATTAATTAAAAGATTATCACAGTGGATAAAATGTCATGATTCAATATATGTTTTCTAAAATTAACTCACTTCAAACACAATGACATAGGTATGTTAAAAGTAAGTAACTGAAAGGAGGTACATCATGCTTACATTAACTTTTTAAAAAATTGAATTAGCTATATTAATATTAGACAAAGTAGACTTCAGAGCAAAGAATGATACTAGGGAAAAAGAGTAGCATCATGTAATTACAATAGGCTCAATCCCATAAGAAGACATAGTGAACCTAAATGTGCATGCAGCAAACAACAGAGTTTTAAGAAACATAAGGCAAAAATTGACAGGGCTGAAATGAAGTTTAGAATACAATTCAGGAATAAAGTGTGAAATCTGACAAAATATACAAATAATTTTTAAATTTTATATAGAAATATTAGAAATAAAGCATACAATAATAGAATCAAAAAACTCATTTGAAAGCTTTGGCAGCAGACTTGATCAGAGAAGAGAGAGTCAGTGAGCTTTAAGACAGAACACATGAAATTACCCAATCAGAGAAGCAAAAAGAAAAAAAATTTAAAAGAATGAAGAAGGCCTAAGAGAATTATGGGACACTACCAAGCAAACTAGCCTCCTGCATAACAGAAATTCCCAAAGCAAACAAGAGAGAAAAGCCTAAGAAGCACATTTAATGAAATAATGGCTGAAAATTTCCTAAATTTGCAAAAGGATGTCAGCATGCAGGTACAATAAGTTCAGAGGTCACCAATCAAATTCAATCCAGAAAGAAATTTATTGAGGCACATAATAATCAAGTTACCAAAAGTCAAAGAGAAAAAAAGAATACTGAAAGCAGAAAAGAAATAAAACATATCACATTCAATGAAGCCCCAATATGGCTTTCAGCAAATTTCCTGACAGAAACCTCATAGGCAAGATGAGAGTGGGGTGATCCAACAAAAATCCCAAATGGTGTAGAAAATAAAAAAACTAACTAGCAAAGCTATCCTTCAAACACAAAGGAGAGTTCCACTTTTCCAGACAAACAGAAACTTAGGGAATTCATCAACACCAGACCTGTCTTACAGGAAATGCTAATGGGAGTTCTTCAGTCTGAAAGAAATGATGCTAATGTGTAGCAAGAAAACATCTGTAGATATACAACCCACTGTTAAAATTAAGAACACAGACAAATTTGGAATATTATAAAACTTTAATTAAGGTATGTAAGCCCCATATATCTTAAATATTAAGACTAAAAGACAAAAGTATAAAAGATAATAACAACAACTAGTCAAGAGATAGGCAACACAAAAAGATGTGAACTGAAATATCAAAAAGTCAAAATGTGGAAGGAGGAATTATGTTAAAGTGCAAAGTATGCTTTTGTTACTTTTCTATACAATCAAAGTTAAGTTGCTATCAAATTAAAATAACCTGTTATAACTATTAGATGTTTTTTGTAAGCCTCATGGTAACCACAAAGTGAAAACCTATAATAGATACACTCAACATAAATAGCATGGAAACAAAACATATTAATCTGGAAAGTTACTCAACACAAAGGAAGACAATAACAAGGAAACAGGAATAAAAGATCTGCAAAACAATAAGAAAACAAGTAACAGAATGACAGTAGCAAATCCTTACCTATCAATAATAATTCTGAATGTAACTTGATTACATTATCCAATTAAAAATCATAGGCAATGCACAGTGGCACATACCCATAATCCCAGCACTTTGGAAAGTTGATGCAGGAGGATTGCTTTAGATTGGGAGTTCAAGACCAGCCTGGGCAACATAGTGAGACCCTGTCTCTACAAAAAGAAAAAAAAAACTAGCCAGATGTGGTGGTGCATACCTATGTTTCCAGCTACTTGGGAAGCTGAGGCAGGAAGATAGCTTGAGCTCCAGTGTTTGAGGCTGCAGTGACCTACGACTGTGCTGCTGCACTCCAACCTGGGTGATAGGGTGAGACCCTGTTTCTAATATATATATATGTATGCGTGTGTGTGTGTGTGTGTGTGTGTGTGTGTGCAGAGAGAGAGAGAGAGAGAGAGACCAGCTAGATTAAAATAAACAAAATCCAATTATATGCTATTCATATTCTATAAGAATCTTACCTCACTTAGAAACAACATAGGGTGAAAGTGAAAGAATGTAAGATATTCCATGAAAATAAAAATTTTAAGAAAAGCAGAAGTGTCTATACTTAGATCAGTCAAATAGACTTTAAATCAAGAATAATTAAAAAACGTAAAAAGACAAAGTAGATCGTTATATAATAGTAAAGAGGTTCATACAGCAGAGGATACAACAAATGTAAATATATATGCCCCTAACACTGGGTCATCTGCATATATAAATAAAATATTAATAGACTTCAAAAGAGAAATTGACTGCAATACAATAACAGTAGGGGACTTCAATACCCCACTTTTAGCAATAGACAGATCACCCAGACAAAATCAACAAAGAAAAATCAAAGTTAAACTGTACTCTAGACCAAATGGACCTAAAAGATATGTATAGAACATTCTATCTAACAGCTGCAGAATAAACATTCTTCTTAACAGTGCATGGAACATTCTTCAAGATAGACCATATGTTACATAACAAAATGAGTCTTAACAAATATTTAAAAATCAAAATCATATCAAGTGTTTTCTATGACCACAATGGAATAAAACTAGAAATCAATAACCAAAGGAATGTTGGACACTGTATAGATTAATGGAAGTTAAACAACATGCTCCTGAATAATGAATGAGTCAATGAAGAAATTTAAAAATTCCTTGAGACAAATGAACATGGAAACACAGCATACCAAAACTTATGGGATACAGCAAAAGCTGTGCTAAGAAATAATTTTATAGTAATAAATGCCTACATCAAAAAAGGAGAAAGATTACAAATAAACAAACTAATATGACATATCAAGGAACCAGTAAAACAGGAACAAACTAAATATAGGATTAGTAGTATTTTAAAAAATTACAAAGATCAAAGCAGAAATAAATGAAATAAAACAATACAAAAGATCGAAGAAACAAAAAATTGCGGGTTTTTTTGATAAGATGAACAAAATCAACACACTTTTAGCTAGACTAAGAAAAAAAGAGGACTCAAACAAATAAAATGAGACAAAAGAGGAGATATTATAGCTAATACCACAGAAATACAAAGGATCTTAAGAGACTATTATGAACAATCATACACCGACAAATTAAAAAATCTCAAAGAAATGAATTCCTAGACATATAAAAACTACCAAAACTAAATCATGATGAAATAGAAAACCTGAACATACCAATAATGAGTAATGGGAGTGAAGCAATAATGAAGGCTTTCACATCAAAGAAAAACCGAGGACCTGATGGCTTCACTGCTGATTTGTAGCAGACATTTTAAGAACAAATAACAATTCTTCTCAAACTCTCTCAGAAAAGGAAGAGGAGGGCATACTTCCAAACTAATTTTGCAAAGCCAGCATTACCCTAATATCAAAACCAGACAAGGACACAACAGCGACAACAATAAAACTACAGGACAATATCCCTTATGAACATAAATGCAGAAGTCCTCAACAAAATATTAGCAGACCAAATTCAACAACTCATTAAAAACATCATTCACCATGATCAAGTGGGATTTATCCCAGGGGTGCAAGAATGGTTCAGAATACACAAATGAATAAACATAATATATCACATTAATAGAATCAAGAACAAAAACCATATGATCATTTCAGTAGATGCAAAAAAGAATTCAATAAAATTGATTATTTCATCAAGATAAAAACGCTCAAGAAATTAGGTATAGAAGGAGCATACCTCAACACAATAAAGGCCATATATGACAAACCCACAACTAACATCATAATAAATGGGGTAAAGTTCAAAACTTTTCCTCTAAGATCTGGAAAAAAGACAAGAATTATACCACTTCTATTTAACATAGTACTGGAAGTCCTAGCCAGAACAATTGAGCAATAGAAAGAAATAGAGGGCATCAAAATTGGAAAGGAGGAAGTCAGATTGTTCCTGTTTGCAGATGACACACACACACACACACACACACACACATATATATACATATATATATATATATATATATATATACAGAAAATCCCAAAGACTTCACAAAAACACTATTAGAGCTAATAAATGAATTCAATAAAGTTGCAGGATACAATATCAACATATAAAAATCAGTAGCATTTGTATATGCAAGTAGCAAACTATCTGAAAGAAACAAAGAAAGAAATTCCATTTACAATAGCTACAAAAAAGATACCTAGGAATAAACCTAACCAAAAAGGTGAAAGATCTCTATACTAAAACCGATAAAACAGTGATGAAACAAAGTTAGGAGAACACAAATAGAAAGATATGCTCATGAATTAAAAGAATTAATATCATTAAAATGTCCATACTGCCCAAAGAGATCTACTGATTCAATGCAATCTTCATAAAAAAGAAACAGTAATATTCTTCACATAAATAGAAAAAGATGCTAAAATTTGCATGGAACTACAAAAGACCCCATACAGTCAAAGCAATTTTGAGAAAAAAGAACAAAGCTGAAGGCATCACAATGTTTGACTCCAAAATATACTACAAAGCTATAGTAACCAAAACAACATTGTTATTGGCGTAAAAACAGACACATAGACCAATGGAACAGAATAGAGAGCCCAGAAATAAATGCACATATTTACAGTCAACTGATTTTTAGCAAAAGAAGTGCCAAGAACCCACATCATGGGGGGAAAAAAGTATCTTCAATAAATCATGCTGGGAAAACTGGATATCCACATCCAGAAGAATAATACTAGATCTTTATCTTTGATTTTATTTAAAAAAAATCAAAATGAATGGAAGACATAGAGTTAAGACTGAAAACTATAAAATTACTACAAGAAAACAGGGAAAATGCTTCCTGACATTGGTTTGGGCAAGGACTTTTTGGGTAGAACCTCAAAAGCACAGGCAACAAAAGCAAAAATTGACAAATAGAATTACATCAAACTAAAAGGCTTCTGAACAACAAAGGAAATAATCCATGAGTGAAGGAACAACCTACAGAATGGGAGAAAATATTTACATACTATGCATCTGACAAGTGGTTAGTAACCAGAACATACAAGAAACTCAATGTAATAGAAAACAAAACAAATAATCTGACTTAAAAATGGGCAAAAGATCCGAATAGACATTTCTCAAAAGAAGACATTCAAATGGCCAGCAGGTATATGACAAAATACTTAGTATCACTAATCATCAGGGAAAGGCAAATCAAAACTACGATGAGATATCACCTCACTCCAGTTAGAGTGGCTATTACTAAAAAGGCACAAAATAACAAATTTTGTCAAGAATGTAGAGAACTGTTAGTGTGAATGTAAATTAGTATAGCCATTATGGAAAACAATATGAAGATTACTCAAAAAACTAAAAATAGAACTACCACTTGATCAAGAAATCCTACTGGGTATTTATCCATAGGAAAATAAATCAGTTTATCAAAGAGATATTTTCAGTCATGTTCATTACAACACCATTCACAATAGCCAAGGGATGGAATCAATCTAAGTGTCCATCAACAGATGAATAAATAAAGAAAATGTGACATATAAACATAATGAAATATAATTCAGCTGTAAAAAATAAAATGAAATCCTGTCATTTGTAGCAGTATGGATGAGCCTGGAGAACATACTATTAAATGAAATGAGTCAGGCACAGAGAGACAAATGGTGCATAATCTCACTCATATGTGGAATCTAAAAAGTGTATCTCATAGAAGTATAGAGAAGAATAGTAGTTAGCAGACGATGGGCAGGGGAAAGGGAAGATGAAGAGAGGATGATCAATGGATACAAAGTTGCAGTTAGATAGGAAGAAGTAGTTTTGGTGTTTTATTACATTGTAGGGTGACTATAGCTAATAACAGTGTATTATAGATTAAACATAGCTAGAAAAGAGGATTTTGAAAGTTATCACCACAAACAAATGGTAAAGATTTGAAGCAATGGATTATCTACCCTGATTTAATCACTGTGCAATCTGTACACGTATTGAATCATCACACTATACCCTATAAACGTATAATTATTACGTGTCAATTATAAACAAAAGATAAAAGAAAAAAATACCTAATAGAGCTAAAAGGAGAAATTGATAAACCCACAATTACAGTTGGGAACTTCAACACCTCACTCTCAGCAATTGCTAGAGAGACTAGACATAAAATTCACAAACATATAGGATAACCAAACAGCACAATCAGCCAACAGGCTTTAATTGATATTTATTGAGCACTCCACCTAACAATAGCAGAATGAACATTCTTTTTAAGTACCCATGGAACATTCATCAAGATAGACCATATTCTGGGTCTTGAAACAAACCTCAACACATTTCAAAGCACCAAAACATACGGAGTATATTCTTCAACCATAAAGAAATCAAAGTTGAAATCAATAGCAGAAAGACAGCAAGACAATCTTCAAAGAACTGGAAATTAAACAGCATAGTACTAAGTAATTCATGGGCCCAAGAGAAAGTCTCAAAGAAAAATCTTAAATACATAGAAGTAAATTAAAATGAAAATGCAACATATTGAAATTGTGGGATGCAGCTAAAGCGTTGATGAAAGGGAAAATGAGAGCACTACATGCTTACCTTTAAAAAAAGGAAAGTGAGACTGAGTGTGGTGGCTCAGGCCTGTAATCCCAGCTCCCTGGGAGGTGAGGCAGGTGAATCACCTGAGGTCAGGAGTTTGGGACCAGGCTGACCAACATGGTGAAACCCTATCTCTAATAAAAATAGAAAAATTAACTGGGTGTGGTGGTGCACACCTATAATACCAGCTACTCGGTAGCCTGAGGCACAAGAATCATTTGAACCCAGGAGGCACAGGTTGCAGTGAGCCAAGATCATGCCAATACACTCTAGTCTGGGTGACAGAGTGAGATTCTGTCTCAAAAAAAGAAAAAAAAAAGAAGAAGGTGGCTCACACCTGTAATCCCCACCATTTGGGAGGCCAAGACAAGCAGATCACTTAACCCCCGGAATTTGAGACCAGCCTGGGAAACACGGTGAGATCTCATCTCCAAATAAATAAGTAAATAAAAGCTGAGCATGATGGTGGCATGCTACTGTAGTCCCAGCTACTGGGGAGGCTGAGGTAGGAGGATCGCTTGAGCCTGGGCGGGGGGCCGAGGCTGCAGTGAGCTATAATAGTGCCATTGCACTCCAGCCGGGGCCACAGAGCAAGGCTGTCTCAAAAGAAAAGAAAAAGAAACGGTCTCAAATCAAGAATATAAGTTCCCACCTCTAAAAGCAAAACAAGAACAAAATAAAGCTAAAACAGAGAGATGAAAGGAAATAATAAAAATAAGAATAGAAATACATGAAATTGAAAACAAATCAATGAAACAAAAAGTCTACTCTTGGAAAAAATAAAATTCATAAACCTGTAGTAAAACTGACACATATAAAAAAAGAAGAGACACAAATCATCAATATCAGGAGTGAAAGAGAAGGTATCATTAAAAAGAATAATGAAGACATACAATGAAGAGTGTTAGGCTCACAAGTTTGAACATTTGGAAGAAATACACCCATTTCTCCAAAATCATGGAACAGCAAACCACAATCAAGATGAAATAGGTAATCTGAGTATTACTATAACCATGGAAGAAATTGAATTTTTAATGTAGCACTCCCAAAAAAGAAGTCCTCATGCCCAGATGAATTCACAGGGAATTTTTTCCAAACATTTAAAGAATTAACAACAATTTTACCCAATCTCTTCCAGAAAATAAAAGAGAGAACACTTTCCATCTCATTTCATGAGGCCAATATCACACTGACACCAAAAGTAGAAAAAGACAGCACAAAAATGGCAAACTACATACCAATATAAATTCTTAAACTTTGAAACAAAAAATTTCAACAAAACGTTACCAAATCCAATTTAATGATTTGTACAAATAATTACATGTCATGATCAGGTGGAATTTATTCTAAGTATGCAAAGCTGGTTATCCATCATATCACCAAGGCAAAAGAGAAAAATCCTATCAATAGAAATAGAAAAAACATTTGGAAATCCAACATTCTTCATGTTAAAAACTCTCAGTAAGTTACAAATAAAAGGGAACTACATTAAAAAAGAACTTTTACAAGAAACCTACAGCTAAAATCATACTCACTGGTGGAAGACTGTTTGCTCTCCCCTTAAGGTCAGAAACAAAGTAAAGAGGTTGATTCTCACCACTCCTATTCGCCAGAGTATAAGAAGCTCTAGCTAGTATAATAATCGAGAAATAGAAATGAAAATTCATGAAGATTAGAAGGAGGAAATGAAATTGTCCCCAATTGTAGATAACATGGTTCTCTATGCAGAAAATTCCAAGGAATCTACCAAAAAAAAAAAAAAAAAAAAAAAGTCCCACATTCCTGGAACTGTAAGTTCAGCAAGGTTGCAGGATGTAAGAGCAACATATTTTATATACTAATAATGAACTGTGGAAACAGAAATTTAAAATACAATACCATTTACAATAACTTCTAGGTGATTGCAAATATTATAATCTTAGGTATGCTCTTAGCAAAACATTTACAAGAGCTGTACACAGCAAGAAATACTTAGATATATACTTAAAACACTTATAGGATCAGTACACTGAAAATTACAAAATGCTGATGTAAAAAAACAAAGACCTAATAAATGGAGAGACGTGGCCGGGCGCAGTGGCTCAAGCCTGTAATCCCAGAATTTTGGGAGGCAGAGGCGGGTGGATCACGAGGTCAAGGGATCGAGACCATCCTGGTCAACATGGTGAAACCCCGTCTCTACTAAAAATACAAAAAATTAGCTGGGCATGGTGGCGCGTGCCTGTAATCCCAGTTACTCAGGAGGCTGAAGCAGGAGAATTGCCTGAACCCAGAAGGCGGAGGTTGCAGTGAGCTGAGATCACGCCATTGCACTCCAGCCTGGGTAACAAGAGCGAAACTCCATCTCAAAATAAATAAATAAATAAATTAAATTAAAATAAATAAATAAATGGAGAGACATTCCAGTAGGTGGATTAGAAGACTCAACATAGTAAAGATATCAATTCTTCCCAAACTGATAAACAGGTTTAATGCAATTCCAATCAACATCCTAGCAAGTTTTTTTGTAGAGATAGGCAAACTTATTCTAAAATTTATATGGAAAGTCACAAGACTTAAAATAGGTTAGACAATTTTGAAGTCAAAGAATAAAGTGTAAGGAATCACTCTGTGCAATATTAAGGCTTATTTTTATTTTTAAGTATGAAAATGAACATTCATTTAGCATGAGAAAGAATTCCAATATATAATAAATTTTAAAAGGTTGAAAATATCATAAACATAACAAAAATTTTAAAAATCCAATATTGATGTTAACTTCCTGACACACTTCTATAATACATTCTCCCTACAGGTTTTAATTGCTTTCTCTTTAATTGCCTCCCTCATGAGAATTGTTTTGTTATATTTTCTATGGTGAGAAATGAAAAGCAATTATATTAAAGCTTATTATTTGGCCACAATAATCAAGAGTGTGGAATTGGTGGAGAAATAGACATATAAATTAATGGAACAGAATGGAGAACCCAGAAATAGGCCCACGCAAATATGCCCAACTAAATTTTTATTAAGATGCAAAAGTAATCCAAAGAGAAATATCATCCTTTCAACTAATAATGCCAGAGCAACTGGACATCCATGAATAACAACTACACAAAAAATAACCTTGACCTAAACCTCACAGCTTATGGAAAAATTAACTCAAAATGGATCATGGAGTTAAATCCAAAACATAAAACTATGAAACATTTAGGAAAAAAAAAAAACCAGGAGAAAAATCTTTGTGAACTAGAAAGAGGCAAAGATTCTTAAAAATGACACCAAAAGCACACTCAATAAAACAAAAAAATATAATAAATTGGACCTCACCAATATGAGCAACTTTTGCTGTGTGAAATACCCCATTAAGAAAATGAAAAGACAAGCTACAGAATGAAAGGAAATATTTGAAAATTATTTGTGTAATATTTTACACACAGGACTAGTATTTAGGATATGTAAAGAACACGCAGAACTCAATAGTCAAAAACAAATAGCTCATTGGCCAAAAAAAAAGAAAAAAAAAAAGTGAAGACATTTCATCAAAGAGGATACACAGGTGATAGGTACATGAAAAGATGTTCGGTTTCATTAGCTATTAGAGAAATATGAACTAAAGCCATAATGAGATATCACTACACATCTATCAGAACGGCTAAAATAAAAGATACTGACAACATCAAATGCTGGTGAAGATGTGGGGAATCTGAATCATTCGTACATCACTGGAGAGAACGCAAAATGGTACAGCCACTTTGGAAAACAATTTAGCATTTTTAAAATAAAACTAAACGTGACTACCATGAGACCCAGCAGTCACTTATTGGGTAGAATGTCAAGTTTCTAAATAAATGGAAACTTGTGCACGTAAAAACCTATACATGAATATTCATAGTAACTTTATACACAAGAGCCAAAATCTGTGAACACCATTGGTATGCATCAACAGGTGAATGGTTAGATAAAAACTGTGGCACATTCATACCACAGAATATTATTTAACAATAAAAAGGAATTAACACATAACACATAACATTGTTGAATGTGATACACATAACATGTTGAATGAAATTTGACAGAATTATGCTGAGCGAAAAACCAGTTGCCAAAGATTCCATATGTGTGATGCCATTTATATAACACTTTGAAATGACGAAACTTTTTAAATAAGTGGAGGACAGATTAGCGGTTGTCAGTCAAGGGTTAATGACAAGGTGAGGTACAGCAGCGGGAGGTAAAGATTGCAACAGAGAGGTTCTTGTGGTGGTGGAACTGTTTCGTATCTTGACTGTGAGAGACCACATTGTCCAACAGAAACTGCCTTCTAGCCCTCAGAAGTCTCCTTGGTGCTTTCCTCACAAACTGCCAATCTGCTGCCCATGATGATTATGCCCACGAAGCTGCAAAGCAGTTCGGTGTTTAAAGTCCTAACCAGGGGTCAGGAGACATGGACTTCATCCAGTCCTGTGACTTCCTCTAAGACTTTGGACAAGCCATGCTCCCGCTCTAAGATTCGGTATCCTCACCCATAAAATAAAGGAGTTGAATTAGGGTCCCTGAGCCCTCTCCAAACACTCCCAGCCCTCATGGTCAAGGTTAGCTCTAAGACCTGCATGTGGGGCCTGCCTGAATCCACCACAGCTCACAAACATTGTTAGAACAGAAGTCCTAGCCGGATTTCATTTTTCTTCCAAGACTGTTTATTGCCTAACAAAATGTATTTAGCGGTAAATTCGTGACAATGTTGTTAAGTGTAGGCTACAAAACCGGAGACAAAAAAAATATAGTTAGGGGAGGGGTGTGCAACACAAAGCCAGAAGAGGAAGGGTTCTGCAGAGGGTGGGGAAGCCTGGAATTCATAGGAGCGTCTCATAAACACAGGCACCGTTGCTTATTTATGCACATCCTATGCCCTGTCTGAGTTCCGCGTGGTCTCCACTTCTTGTTAGCTTTTCAGCTGCACACCAGGCCCCAGCTGGTAGTGGCTAATTGCAATCAGCAGGTGAGAAATGTAGGTTCTCCGAAAAGGAATTATCTCCAGCACTGGGAACCATTCTGGGAAATGTAACAGACCTGGGAAGAGAGGGGGAGATGTTTAAAACCTGAACTTCTGTGAAAAGCATTAATTGAAAAAGACAGCATCGCGCACCAGGAACCCATGACTTGCCCGCTTGAAAATATAATGAAGCGACTTAGTGTGGAAGGAAAGATGGGGGAGCATTTCCATTTCTGCACAAGCAGCTCCTGCCTTGTGCACACAAGCCCTGCCTGCCCTCTTTTTCCAAGAGACCCAGAGAGCACAAAGATTTGTTCTTGTAATTTCATTTTTTTCTGCGCCAGTTAAATGACTTCACCAGACTAAGGATTTCTTTTTTATTTTTTAAAGACAGACTGCACGCAATCTACTGTGCAGCTGAATGACTTGAGGAAACAAGTTCAAAGTGGATTCACAATGTCTCGAGATCACTGAATACCCAGGTGTTCATTCAGCCCAGTGCCAAGTAAGAAAGTGGGACATGGGTGCAGCCATATACCCTAAAATGTTGTTCAGCTACTTGGGGAAGTGAGCCCCGAGTTTGAGACTCGTCTGTTTCCCCAGCCCCAGGCTGCTCTCTGTGTCTCCTGTCAGAAGCACCTAGGAGCAGGAGAAGGGCCTGGGTGGCCTTTGTAGGTTTTACTGCCTGATCCTATAAAAGCCCACCTGCTCACCACCGAATCGGCTTCTCTGTGTGTGTTATCAGAAAAAGGAGTGAAAAGTGTACCAGAGGGGTGATTTGAATTTCATTTTCTCAATATGTCCCCCTGTGGGGAACGCTGTGTGGTGTGCATGCTGATTCAAAGAAAATTCTCTCCTCTCACATTGCACAGGGCTGTGGGGTGCCCTGAAAACCACCGGGGGTGGGGGTCACACAACCAGAGGACTGGCCCAGCAACCTTTGCAGAGAGGCTGTGTGATTTGGGCAGGCCCCAGAAGCCCTGAGGACTGCTGTGTTCTCATCTATAAAATGAGCGAACTGAATGCCAAGACCCTTCACCTCACTTTACCTCTTGGATTCCATAAAAGGCAAGTGATAAGATGCGGCTTCCAACACAAAAGATTCACTCCCCAAAATAAATGTTGCCTGGAGCTTGGGGGAGGGTGGGTGGCTTTGTCGTTTTTTTCCTTTTGGTTGTTTGTAGGATAAAGGGGAGGGGGAGGTTAGGCTCCAGAGTCCATCTCAAAGAGAATCACAGACCCTGGTGGCAGGTCAGACTAAGGACAGATACTGTGATGAGGCCAGGGAATCTTTGTCCACCTGCAAGTACTCCCCCTCTTTCAACTCCCCAGCCACCTCTTGGGCCAAAGGAATGCCAGAGGAGACATTAAATTCTCAAGAGGAGGAGATAAAGAGGCCTTCAGCCTTCAGCCTTGGAGTCAAGCCCCAGGGTTTGTGATCAAAAGGTAAATAAACAGCCACTCCCACCGGGTCTCTCATATCTACTGAGTGGAACAAATGTTTCCTCTTTATAAACAAGCTTACCTGAAGAAGGCAAAGAAAACCAGAACCTGAAATCTCATGCTGTTTCTGGCAGACCCCTTAGGAGAAAGTGTTGCAGACAGTTTATCAAGTGCCTTTCTTGTATCTCTCTGAAATAGGATGTCCAAGTTTGATCATAAACTGCAAACAAACAGAATCAGCCCATGTTTCAGACCAGCTTCCTCTTCCTGATACAGGGAAATTGTCAAATATGAGAAGATTTACAATTAGAAGCTGCAAGAAGGATTTTAGAGAGGCCACTGGATCAGGAAGATGAGCAGAGATAGTAAATGGCCTGTGGCCTCTTTTCAACAAATATTAGGCACTGTACTGCCAAACTGCACAATTCTAGGGGGCACTATTCACATTGAAGTCTATAAAGCTGTGTTCTGGGGGGTGTCGTTTCAACAGGGATTGCAGTGCCGATGGTGTCTTGTGGAGTGAGGAAAGACAAAGGCCACAATGAGTGCCCACTAGGTGCCACCACTTGGATAAATCAGAGTACATATAAAGCAAATATCTGCCCCAGTGACACTTACGTTCTCATTAGTAAATTATGTAGGAAGGTAGAAGGCAATGCCCATTATAGTAAGACTACATTACCATGGAGAGTGGGGAGGGTTGTCATTTATAGTAGGGTGGTCAGGGAAAAGTTGACAAAGATGAAGTTACTTTCGAGCAAATATGTGAAGAGATGAGACAGTGTAACTGTCAGAAGGCTCTCTAGGGTAAGAGGGACCCAGGTAGAGAGGACAGTGAGCATAAATATCTTAAGGTAGGAACATGCCTGGTAGAGCACCATGGGAGCCAGTGGAGCTGAAGTGTGTCTCTGCAGGCCCTGAGTGTGGTAGAGAATCACAGAACATTATAGCTGGTGCCTTCACTGCTCCATCAGCCTGCTCTGCCAGACTGGGATCTCAGTAGCCACCTCTCAGGGTTCATAAGACTCCTTAGTTCTCCATCAACTAACACCCAGTCTCAGATATGGTCCTGTTTAATTAATAACCAACTAGGAGTAATGCCCCACCTCTCTGAGTCCCTAGCTCACCTGTATTTCAGTGAAGGTGGCTGTAAAGACAAGTCAGGCTTCAGACCTCAAGCAGCAATCTTGGAATGCTGTGACAGGACTGGGAGATGCTGAATTCTCCCTGCTTTGAAGTGCTGGGGACCTAAGACCATGGGGTCTCCCACACAATCCCCTACCACCATCATCTGAGCAAGATTCCTCATAGTGCATCTTGGAGTTGGAGACAAGTAGAGAGAGGGTGACTTAAGGTGCCCCTCATCAACTCCCCCAGGCTTACTGCAGAGGCAACACCCTCTTTCTTCTCCTATCTCACCATGCACAGGGTGATTGAATGACAGTTTGCCTGACCCTCCCCTACCACCCTTTCCCACAGGAAAGTGGAGTAACCAATGGAGAAAATGAACTGCATCTTGGACTCCTGATTTTTCTCAGAATCTCTGGCTCAAGCATCTAGGGTTGATTAGGTCTCTGTCATAGTTACATACTCAAATGCCCTGGCACAAAGAGTAATGCAAGCAGTGTCTACCCTGTGCAATGTGAGATGGGGCTTAAGGGGGTGACCCAATTATTTTGATGACAAGTTCTTGGCTGAGCACCCAGAAGATTTCTTTGGCCAGAACCTTCTCGTTTGCTTTTCAGCATTTATCAACACCAGCAATGTGCCATGCAGACAGAGCCTCTAAGCAGAGGTGACACTGGAAGCAGGAAGCCTGTTGTCCTGGAAGCCTGGGGGACCTGGGTTCCACTGCAAGGCTATGTGATTGTATCAGTTAAGGTATAGTCAGAGAAGCAGAAACAACCATGAGGTTCTAGAATAAGGGCCTATGATAGGGACCAAATCTTCCACAAGTGTAGACTCTGATTAAGCAGTCTATGCAGGTCTGTTCCTCTGCATCTAGCTTTGAGCCTGAACACAGTAGCGCTGACTGTCAGGAAGAAGCGATGCACATGAAGTGGGGGAGAACATGAACAGACTAGAACCCACCTAGACAGACAAAAACCCCATCAGTTTCTCATCATCTTCAACTTTACTGATGCAGGTGGCCTGCAGGCTAGGCCAGTACCCTTTACCAATATAGCTGCACACTCACCAGCCTTGGGACCCCAGAAAGCTAGGGGAGGAGGCCCAGTTGGGACTGGAGGGGCTGCAGGCCTGGCTGTCTCCCACACCAGCAAGGTAAGCCTTGAGATCCGTGATGACACTTGTGAGAGGCAACAGTGCCCACTAGTCCTCTTCCTGACTGTCAGATCATAGGCATGGCTGCTGCTTCATTTCCACCCACAAATCGCACACAAATTTCTCTTCTGGCCAACTCCAACCAGAGAGAAAAAAGAAAGGAATTCTGAGAACCACAGTTTCAGCTTAGCTACTACAGTACAAAGCCACCACAGTGACTTTGACATCAAGCCTCAGTTTCCTTGCCTGTGACATGTAGGGACTGGCCTAAAGAAAACTGTTTGGAGCCGGGTGTGGTGTGGCTCACGCCTGTAATCCCATCACTTTGGGAGACTGAGGCGGGCAGATCACCTGAGGTTGGGAGTTTGAGACCAACCTAACTAACATGGAGAAACCCCCATCTCTACTAAAAATACAAAATTAGCCAGGCATGGTGGCGCATGCCGGTAATCCCAGCTACTCAGGAGGCTGAAGCAGCAGAATTGCTTGAACCTGGGAGATGGAGGTTGTGGTGAGCCAAGATCATGCCATTGCACTCCAGCCTGGGCAACAGCAGCAAAACTCTGTCTCCAAACAAACAACTGTTTGGGGTATCCATCTTATGGGGAGCAGCTTCTTTTCTCACTCATCTGAAAGCCAGCTAGGACAGCATGTTTCAACAGGTCAACCTACATTGTGTGCTGAGGTGCCAAGAGAGGCCCAATGCTATTGCAGCTTTGGGAGTCTCCACTGGCTGGAGACTACCTTAATTCTTAGAGGAACTTCATGTTCTGCACACACGCACCTTGTGCTGTTTTCCCCCTTATCTGGGCCAGCAGGACAGAAGTATTATCTATCTTCCCAGGTGATAAACCTCAGATCCAGTCTGCTGCTGGACTGGCACCAGTCACCTGGTTAAGTGGTACCTGCAGGTGGCAAACATCGATGCTCCATCTTTAACATTCAGGCTGAGAAGTTCCAGGAGGCTGCAGAAAGACCTTTAGGCTGCCCACATTTCAATTAACAATCTGAACCCAAACGTTTCCCTAGGAATTCACCTTCTAGGTGATTCCAGAAAACTTTAATAAAACCTAAGGAGAATTTTTCTAAGCAAATAAAGGTGAGCACTATGATCTGTGGAGAGCTTTCTGCAAAATATACCCTTTGCAGACTCTACTTTTAGGTACCTGGAGGGGAGAAAGAAGGAAAAATCATAGGCAATAAAGACAGATGTAAATTCAGAAAAGGAACTGGAAAAAAATTAAATTACTTAAAAAGAAAAGGAAAGCTCTCATTTACAGCCAAAGAAATGAAGAGTGAAAAGAAAGTGGCTTTTAAAGGCTACCTTACTATGGGCCTCAGCATCCTTGTGGTGGAAAAGGGACTGGACTTGATGATCTCCTCCAAAATTCCATGAGCTTAGGAGAGCATCCACAAAATCTAAATCGAGCTAAAGGATCCCACGTCACCATATGCAAAACGCAGAGAAAGGAAGGAAAGAAAATGCCAAAAGGAATGTCTTTATTCATAGCACTTCTTGGAATAAAGAACTTGCATTTATTGTGAGATGAGTTGATGCAACACTAAAGGAGATTGTGACCCAGAAATTCCACCCTCTGAACTTTTGTCCTGCAAAATGTATGACTGGAGCAAAGGTGGTTCAGTCCCAAGCCAGATGTCCTCAAGGTGCAGAGCGGGGCCAGCAGGAAGGGGCAGCCTGGCTGTGAGGGTCTGGGATATGGAGTCATCAAGGCTTAAAAGTGGGAGAGGGAACTGAATTTTAGTTTCCTTCATGTTCAAAGTATCAAAAATTAAAGTTTAGAAACTAAATCCTAGCTTAGTGAATCACAACATTCTGGCTGAATCCTGAAGCTCTGAATAGTTCAATTTAAACACAGCTTGAGCCTTTGTTGTTCTGCAGGCAAAAGTTAGGACCAGGCTCTCTGGAGGCAGGAATGCCCTAAATTAGAATTTAGTAATATCTTTTTCTAGTGCAGGGGCTTGGCAAACTGTTTCTGTAAAGGGTCAGATACGAAATACATCAGATTTTTCAGGCCATACAGTCTCTGTTGCAACTATTCAACTCTGCTGCTGTTGCAGGAAGGCAGCCAGAGTCAATACATAAACAAATGAGGGTGACCAGGTTCCAATAAAACTTTATTTACCAAAACAGATATAGGCTAGATTTGGCCTGTGAGCCGTAGTTTGCTGATTATCTGGTCTAGTATTCCTAGAAAGTTGAGTTTGCATATGCTCAAAATATGGGCAAACTGAGGTTTAAAATTATGCATTATGTGCAATTTGTACATGTTCTAATGCAGGGAAGGGGGAAGAAAATAAAAAGAAACAGTGTACAAAAAAAAAAAATAGAGAGATGAAAGAAGGCTAATTTTCTTTCATAAGCCAGAGGGAGAAGAATGCAGAAAAGGACCAAGAGGGGTAAAAAACAAAAGATATTTTGTAAAGGTGGTGCATACACACTTTGGTGAGCATCCGATAATGTAGAGAACATGGGATCAGAAATCAAAAACCCAGACTCCACGACATTCTCTGCCCTGGTCAGCACCGTCACAACCTCTCTCTGACCTCAGCTTTCTCTTTTGCAAAATTCAGAGCTTGAACAAAAAGCTCTACTATTCTGTTATTCTGCCCAATCCCAGCCTCACAAAGTCCTCAAAATCCAGAGCCAAGCAGGAAACAAAGATGCAAGGCACTGCAGAGAGGCAGCTGTGGGGTGAGCAGAGGCGGGGATTTCAGCCACCCCTGTCAGTGTCTCTCCGTGAGGACAGATCCCTATCTTCTTCCTACAGCACATTATGCTGAAAATGTAGCCGAGCTTGTGCTTAAATAAACAATTTAATCAGCAGCCCAAAGTTCCTTTTATCACCCCATCTCCTGGCTAGACTGAATAATTATTTTCCATCTTCTAACTACTGGACTATTACGTATGAACTGAAGCAAACAGAACACCAGGCATTGTGGAAAACTTTCACAGCCCTAGTCTTTCAGGAATGCAATTCCCATGGTGACTGGGTTTTAAAAAGACCTTGCAACTAAACCTGGTCTCGGAATGATTGTGCTGTAGAGAAGGACTTTGCAGTGTGGGAGGAAGGGAAGGTTTTTCATCTAGCATCACTGCTATCGGTGCCCTGGTCATTAACAAAGAAAACGATATACTGGTGAGATGCCAAGCAATGCCATCACAAGTTGGAATAGGGAGAATATTTCTAGACTCCATCTGATGATCAACCCATTAAGACTCTCTCAGCCTTACTTCTCCACCTGTACAGTGGAGCTAGAAATAACCACCTTGTGTGGTTACTGTGGAGAATAAATCAGATAGTAAGGAAGAGTGTATCACCTAGCTTCCAGCACATAGTGGGTCCTCTCTAAACAGGAGTTGTCTTGGTGTTATTCATGACGGATGCAACTCAATTCTTACACAAGCAAGATCACTCTAATTGGGTGTGGGAATTGCAGGCCTTAAAAAAAGATGTTTTTCCTGCTCCTTATCAATCTTCCCATGGCATGTGCCTCCTACAAAGGCACTCCCCTGTAATAGGCTCGTGGCTGATGTAGACACTATTTAAATTTGAGAAAAGGCATTATGGACCTCACCCGTTGGCTGGCATCCCACTTGTGAAGCAGTGTTGACTTAAGGAAGTAGATAGAAGCCAGGATAGCTTAGGACTATAAAGTTTCTGGGTATCAGACATGCCATCCACTGAGTCACAGGTTTCTTTTGGCAGCTGCACAGTAGAAACACCCTTCCTGTTACTGAGGCGCTTCCTAAATCCAGTCCCACTCCTGGCCTCCTCTCAGGCCACTGTCCCCTCACACACAGCCCATGTGGGTAGCAGGGAGGGCAGCAAGCTACCCCACAGCCAAGGTCTTTTCTGGTCCTGACCTCATTGGCTCTCCACCTCCACAGTCCTTCTATAGGCTCACTGTGGCTCATGGCAAGTACTGCAACTGCCTCCTAGCTGTTCTCTCTGACTTCAGCTTCAAACCCCTTCATTGTACCTTCCACACATGGCCAGCAGGCTTGTTTCAAAGACCCAGATCTGCTCCTGACCCCACCCTGCTTAAGAGTCACAGCATGTAGAACGAAGTTCGAACTTCTCAGCAAGATCTCTAAGGCCTGTCCCAATCTGGCTATAGCCTCCTCTTGGCAGCCTCACCTTCAGGCCTTTGCTCTTACAGTTCTCTCTGCTTTGCATGCCTCTCTTATCTGCTTATCCAAGTTTTGCTCAACCTTGAACTTTTGCTCATCTAACTCAAATGCCACCTCGTCTCTGGCATTCCCACTGCAGGTGGTACCAATTGTTCTCTCTTCTATATTCCTGTAGTAACTTGTATCTATTCTAGCACTTTTCAAATACATTATAGATACTTGCTGATGGTTTGTGTTCCTGCTCAGATGTAATTCCAATGAGGAGATGAGCTATATTTTATCTATCTTGATATTTCCAGCATCCAATATTCTACCTGACATTTAGTAGTAGTTGTACAGTAGACTTTGCTAAATGGAATAGAATGAATTGAGAGAACAAATTCTAAGGGTTTGGCAGAAGAGGAGTGGCTGATGCAGACAATACACAAGAAATCTAGAGGCACCATCAAGGGAATCTACTAATATTTCATTATTAATGGTTTTTAATTTTTCTTAGAACTACCCTTTGGAGAATTATCCAACCTTTCTTGCTATCCCCACTTTCCCACAAAATCAATAACCATCTTTATTCTCAGAGCTGTCAATCATTCTGTATTTATGATTTTGAACCATAATTATAATCCATCCCTTTCCTATTTTTTACTCAACATCCGTGAAACCCATGAGGCTATGATTTTCTTAGCACCTGCCTCATTGCCCTCTCTACTCTCCACCACATACAACAGTTTTATCAATAGTTTGCGTATGTGAAGCCAAGAGACTTCCCATTTTGGTATAATAATGTTCTGGAGACCCACAATAACAACCTCCTGCATAATCCTTTTGGTGCTTTTTCACGCTGAGGCCCAATAGTAAGTTCCACACCCCTTAACAGGGAACATAAGGTCTTCCACACCCTGTTCTGCTCCCCACCTGTCCAGCTTCTGTTCTTGACACCGTCACCTACTTCTGATTGTGACCATCCTGAGCCTTTTCTCTGAGAAGGCCAGGCTCCGTGTGCTGCCTTTCTTTCTGACATGCTGTTCCTGGAATGTTTTGCCCTCCTTCTCCATTTAGTGAATTTCCACTCATCTTTCAAGGCCCATTTCAGTTCTTGCCTTCTCGGAGGCATCTTCCTTGCCAATACTGCTTTCCTTCCTGCCTAGACAAACACTGTATGCCTCTATAATGAGATTCTCCCAAGCTCGGTTGTTTTTTTCTTTTTCCTTCTCTTTAAATTTTTATTCTCTTCTTGGATATCAGGTGCAGATTGTTAGGTTACTTGTAAACATTGGCTAATAAAATACTCTCAACATTGGTCTATGCACACTCATTAAGTACTAGGAAAGCTACTACCCAAAACAAAAGCTAGCACCGTGGGACCCTGCTAATAGCGTATATACTTCATCACCCCATCAATTTATGCCCTTTTCTCCCCATTTGAGAAAAGTATAATCATCTTGAATCATATATATAGTCTTCATTCCCTTTCCTTTTTCTGTAGTTTTATTGCAACTTGATAGATTCCTTTAAAAATATAGAAATATTGTTGGTCGGGCGTGGTGGCTCAAGCCTGTAATCCCAGCACTTTGGGAGGCCGAGGCGGGTGGATCACAAGGTCAAAAGATCGAGACCATCCTGGTCAACATGGTGAAACCCCGTCTCTACTAAAAATACAAAACATTAGCTGGGCATGGTGGTGCGTGCCTGTAATCCCAGCTACTCAGGAGGCTGAGGCAGGAGAATTGCCTGAGCCCAGGAGGCGGAGGTTGCGGTGAGCCGAGATCGCGCCATTGCACTCCAGCCTGGGTAACAAGAGCGAAACTCCGTCTCAAAAAAAAAAAAAAAAAATTATAGAAATGTTTTATTTTAGTTGTTTCCAGCTTCAACAAAAAGCCATACTGTATATAATATTTGGAGCCTTACTTTTTCAGATTTCATATTTCTGAAATTCATTCATATTTTTCTGTGAAACTTTTTCATTTATTTAGACTCCTGTGTAATTTCCAGCATATGTATATACCACAGTTTTTCTTCCATTCACCCTTTGACAGGCAAAGGGTTGCCAGATTTAGCAAATAAAAATAAAGAACACTGAATTAAATTTGAATTTAAAAATGAAATTTTGAAAGTATAGCTCATGCAATCTTTGGGACGTACTTAGACCAGAAAGAGAAAACAACCCTATTTGTTGTTTGTCTGAAATTCAATTTTAACTGGAATCCTGTATTTTATCTAACAACCCTAGATTGGGAACTGAGCTGCTATGAACATTCCTGTATGTGTCTCCTACTGGATATGCCAGGGTTACTTTTAGGGATAGACCCAGATGTGTGAATGTTCAACTTTAGGAGTTAATATCAAATTGCTTTCTTAAATGGCTGTTCTTGAGAACTCTTGAACCCCATTTCCCATTTTGAGAATACAAGAAATGGCCAGAGTGTGGGAAGAGAGGCTTGTATCTCAGGAGCTTGGTACCGAGTCATAGGTCTGCAGTGAATGCCCTCTTCTCTCCCTTTTAAAACGGAGTTTGGGGTGTTACTCTTTAACCTCAAGTCCAGTGAGGGACCATCAAGGTGCTTTGCCATATATTTGCTATGGTTAGTAACCACACGGGACCTGACTTACACCCATGAAAGCTAAAGCACTCTGTGGGTTAGAGTTTGCCTCTTGCCTGGGGCCACCTAGGTGGGAGGGAAGGGCCATTACATGCTTTGGCAGCCAAGTCAATGGAGGCTGCTGCTTTGGAGTGACTCTGGATTCCCAAAGTATGTTGGGACAAGAAATGTGAGAGTGTAGTTAATAGGTCAGAAGTGGCTATAGAAGAGAGAGAGCTGATGTGAAGCAGACTTCAGTCCTGACCAGTAGTACAAGGGGATCTCATCATAGAACCTGGAGATGTTCTGCCAGATATCTAGCTGAAGGGTAGTTCTGAGCTGAAGGGTAGTTCTGAGCCACTACTCTTTATGGAGATAAGGTCTGCCTCTCTCCTATGGTTCTCTTGACCTCTGCCCGATATATCTCCATAAGGGATAGTGGCTCAGGACTACCCTTCAGCTAGATAAGAAAGGTAGCCGTGGGTACCTCTGAAAAAGCCAGTAGTGCACCTCAAGTCGGAAAGAGTTGGCTTTATTCATCTCCCATGTCCACAGCCAGGGCCCCAGCTTTAGTCATATGAAAATGAGGCCCCAAAAGAGCAATGTCACTCTGTTGAGTCAGAGCTATCTGCTTCCTGGATTTTCCTCCCTCTCCCAGCTTCATTAGTGGCTGTAGCAAAATGACAGCTAACAAAAAAAGGAAGAGGTGAACAGGGAGAGAGGAGAAGTTCTAATCTCCTCTACTCTACCTCCCCACTGCAGCCTTTCAGATTAAAAGAGACCTGAGCCAGGCAGAGAAGATTTAATGGCAAGCCGAGCATGGAGTTGTGACTTACCACATCTTGAATGGAACATTCTAATTACTCAATTGTGACCTTCTATTACCTAACAATGTGTAGAAATAAGACTTGCTCAGTTTGCATTCTGTTTTAGGGAAAATTACCCTCCCTGGAGAAAGTCAAATGATCAAGTCTTGCTTTGTTCACGTCAGAGGCTATGCTTGTCTATACCGGTTACGTAGGCATGTCCTGATTTATACTCATTCACCTCACACATATGCAACCACATCCAATGAGAGGGTCCCCTCCCAGCCTCCTCTACATGGGATTTCTTTCCCCTCTCTCTCCCTGCCCACCTCTCTTTCCTCTTCCATTTCTACTCCTCACTGTAGAGCCTACTGCATGTATTATACTAAGTCTCTGGGTCTTTCCCCTCCAAATTCTAGGGCCCTGGTTCTCACTTTATAAGGAAAATGAGTGATAAGAAGAATGGGAGGCTGGCCTGGCAAGTGATAGGTAGAATCAGAAAGGAACAATAGAATGTGACTCTACTGATGACAAGTTGACTATCATGGGTGAGAGTTTAGAAGTGGCAAATAGATTGAGTGAAAGGCCATAGGGCTCAGCATTCAGTATTGTTCAATTTTTATCTCCAATGATGAAGCTATAAAGGATGTATCTAGCATATGTGTGGATGCCAAAGCTGGGAGGAATTCTTATTATAACAGGTGATAGACTCAGGACTCAGGACTCAAGATCTCAAATGAATGGAAGGAATTGTTGAAAGAAACAAGGTAAAATCCATAAAGATCAATGTAAACATCTGTGCTGAATTCAAATAGTCAACAGCAGGAGTTAAGGAGACTCAATTCTCTTTTTAAAAGCTTCAGGGGATTTTTTTGGCTTAATATGAGTCAACAGCAAAACATGGCTGCCAACATAAATGTTCAGAACCAGGCTTGGCCAAATCGAATCAGAGAAACTAGGGAAAGGAGGACATTATCAAACTGGAGCATGTCACAGCCTAATGACCAGGAGAGTAAGAGTTCAGGAAATCAATATGCAAGAAATAAAGAAAGAAATGGAACACTTATATCTGGAGAAAAAAAAACAGAGAGTCACAAGAATAGTTTTTAATGGGTTGAAGAACCATATTGTAAAAGAGGGGTTAATTCTAGAAGTCAAAAACCACAGCAAAAGTTAGAGAGAGGTAACCTGTAGCTTAAAATACTAAAGAACTCTCTCTCAATCAGAGCATCACAACCATGGAACAGGCTGCTTCATGAGGCAGAAGCACTACAGGTCACCTGAAGAAGTCCAAAGGAAGCTCCAAAATGATGTACAAGGGTTCTGTACAGGCCCTGGCCTCCTATGTTCCCTTTGCTCTTGACTTGCTATGATTCCACTTTCGATTAAGTAGGGAGAGCCTGAACTTGGGAAGCAGGTGAATTACAGAATAAGGTTTTAGCATGTACAGGTATTAGCTAAATCTAAAACCAAGAAAATATTGTGGCCTGATGAAATGCCTTGGGGGGCCTGATAGAAGGGAGGTGACATAGGACCAAAATTAGTTAGGTATCATTATGTTTAAAAGACAGATATAGAACCTAACATTCAAAGGACACTCATAATCAGGTTCAGTAAGAACAAACAGCATTAATCAAGCAGATCCCAAAGGTTTCCTGTCTCCTGGAATTAAAAGTCAAATAACTCAAGTCCTGTAGGGTCAAAAGCGGATGAACTGAGAGTTAAGAAGGGGCTGTGAAGCTAGATCAGAAGCCAAATACTACCAGATAGTTGTGTCCTGACAAATGTAAAATACATATTTAGGGTCTTTGGTTTTAAACATGTACTTACCTTAAGAGAGACTAAATCTATGTGTGGCACCCCTTGGATGCTTGTTAGAAATGCAGTCTCAGGCCCTTTCCCAGACCTACTGAGCCAGAATCTGCCTTTTGCCCAGGTGGTTCGCAGATGTGTTCACATATGAGAATCACTGTTGTACATTAGAGTTGAAAAAAATGTGGCTTTGTTGCTGTCTTGTGCTATCAATGGCCATATATTGCAATTTAAATATGAGATATATGACCTGATAGGTATGAACATATTTATGGAGACAAGAGTACAGGATCTATGGCATGAAGATGTCCCACCTGCAAAACAGGCCAAAAGAGGTTTCTATGGTTACAGAAAGACCAGCAGTTGCTACCCAGGTGATTCCATGCTGAATCAAGAAGCTGCGTCTAGCCTGAAGTAAAGAGAATGTGAATCTCAGAACCTGATGGCATCTGAGAGGATAGGTAAGTGAGAACTAAACCGTCGCAGAACTAAACCACTGCTCCGGAATCCACAAAGTCAATATTAGGAGATAGAGCCCTTAGGGTGGTGAAAGTGAGCACATTGCCATTCCTGCCCTTTAGGTGTTCCCTCATTATTTACAATACATGACCCTGTGCTTTAACACTGGTGGCATTTGGTGTTATTTTGGAAGGAGTGGCATAAGAGACCTGTCCAGTATAATGTAAACAGTACCTGGCATGTGGCCTGGAATACGACAAACAAAGAGAATTTTACAACAAAAATGCCTTGAAACCTTTTCTGTACTGCCCAAGTGTTCCTTTTTTTTTTTTTTTTTTGTAGTGTGAGAAATAACCTAAGAAACCAGGATAAATGCAAACACATCAAGGCTTACAATGAAGGATAGTTTGCCCTTAAGTGAATTAGAAAATCCATGATTTTAATTCACATCTCACCCACAAGAAGCAATGAAATGGCCTCCTGATTTGTCCCAGTTTTAAGACCAAACATCTTATCTAACCAGAATGCTCAAGACCATTACTCATCCAGTAAGTAATGTTCCACCACTGAAAATCCCAGGAAGGGCTTTCTTTAGACCAGCGTTTTAAGAGTTCAGCCTCCCAACTCTCCATGTTTCAGCCCTGTAAGCAGGTGCAACTAATTCAGCAAACAAAGCCTAAGTTCACAAAGCACAATTCTTGAAAAGTATCTAATAAAACCCAAGAAGGAATAGTAGTTATCTCTGTAATTCTTACTTACGTGATCTTTTTTCCTGCTCCATAAATCAGAAGGAAAAAAATAAAGCCCTTTTTTTCGCCATTGCAGTAGGACCCATTATGTGGAAGCAGAGGGTGTGCTGAGTCACCATGCCCTCTGCTTTGTGGGGCCACTTATGTGACTGGCAGCCCTCATAATCTGCAAGAATCTATGTCTGGAAACAAGGACAAGATTTAGGAGGAGTGGGTAGCTGAGGGGTCTGCAGGAGACCTGGGAGCTACAGAGGGTGCAGATTTCCATTCCACATCTTTCTCCAAATGCCCTCCTGCACGGTGTCTCAGATAATCAGGAAATACTAACTAGCAGCTGTTAATCACCAGCAACACATTTTTCAATAAGAAAGTCATGTTTATTGGTAGCTTTTTCCCTGGCCCCAACCAGAGAGCAAGATTTCTCTCAAAACCCTGGTATTACAGGGGTCAGAAAAGAACCAGCTTACTCCAAGGCAAAGCACACCTCATACCTGCTTTATCCGTCAGTTCAGCCAAATAAACCAGTAATTATTTAGCAGCAACTCTAGGTTGGTGCTGGGGAATGCCAAAACAAAATGTGCAAGATTCCCTCCTGCCTTCAGGGTCACTGTTTTGTTGGGTGGAGAGGGGGATAAGATATACTAATATGAAAAACTAGAAATAAAAAGCAGTTGATAATAAAAGTCAAGAGAGTAGTATTTATAGTGACTGCACTGAATTCAAGTGAAGTACATCAGGACAGGAATGGAGTTTGTGGTGAGGACAGTCAAGATGTCTTTGAGCTTGAGGTCATGAAGAGGGTGGGATTGAACTATGCGTGGACAGCTTCACAGCATTCAGGGGTGGACAGGAAAGATGGTGGACAGTTCAGTTGGATGTTAACCTGGGAAGGAGTGGGTGCAACTGAGCCATAGTCGGGGACACTGGCTGCAGTAGAAGTTTCTATTCTATACAGGACTCACACTCTGGCTTGCTGCATGGCCTGGAACAAATCTTTGTAAAGTAAGGGCAGAGCCATTCTAAAGAATGGCAGGATTAATTAGGTGCCCAACCTTGATTGCAGGAAGTCAGGATATCCCCTCCAACTCCACCTTCTGCCTTACTGGCCAGCCTTCCGGTTATTCTAAAATCTTAGAGATAGTCTCCTTCCCCAAGGAGACACAGAACTAATGACTGCAGAGCTGTATGTCACAGGGTGACCTTGACAGAGAAGAAAATACGCAAAGCAGTGCCAGCACCACGTCACAGTGCCTGGGGACCCCGGCAAGCTCTGACTCACATAGCTGGTCCCTGTTTAGCATCATTCTCATTCCTCTCAGGGACATTTCAGGTCTGTGTTGCTTTTCTCAGGCCTGTGGCCCACCCTCCACAGCCTAGACTCACTGAAGATGTTGGTGCCTCTACAAATAGATAAAACTTGAAGTCATGGAGGTTTGCCCCCATCACCACCCTTTCCCAGCTACTGGCTTAACTGCATGGCACCCACCCCTTTTCAGTCCCACCCCTAATCTCAGAGGATGAGGTTAGCCTTCTTGTTCAAGGTCAGCTATTCTCTCACAGCTCCTTCACTCACACCTCTTCTTGTTTCTGACATTGTGTTCTTTCTATTCATTTTCTCCTCAGACTATATAGATATGATAAATATCCCTCTAATCCAGACACATACACATATATAAGCACACACACACACACACACACACACACACACACACCACTCCTTCCTTTAACTTCCTTTGACCACTGTCAATCACTTCATCCCTCTCTTTCCCCTCCCAGTTACAACCCTTCAGAGGGTAGTCTATGCTGTCTGTTTCTTCTTCCTCAATTCCGTTCAGTCCTCATACTGGCTCTTGGACCCCACTCTTGCTTCATTGAAACATGCTATCTTTAAAATCGCCAATGACCTTTTCATTTCCAAATCCAACAAAACACTTTTTTGTCCTTCTCTGCTGTATTTGACACTGTTGTCTTTTCACTGCTTCTTGAATCTCTCTATTCTCTTGGTTTCCATGCCCCCTGGTTTTCCTCCTGCCTCATTCTTCCATGACTGACCATGTTGGGGCATCAAGTATCCTCTCCTTCCAGAAGCTTCTATAACATCCTGTCCCGAACCATGTGGCTCACCTCTCTAGATCTTACTAAATTATATCCAAATTGCCTGTTTATGAGTTGGTTTCCCTTATTAAGCAAGAAACCCCTAGAGGGAAGTGGCTGTCGATTAATCTTCATGCCCCAATACCTATTATAAAGTACAGTGCCCATAGGTAGGCAATAAAATTTTTTCAACTACCCTAGAACAAATGTCAAAGACAAATCAGACTGATTTTTAACATAAAAGTTGTTCAGGATTTTATTTCTGAGAACACATATTCTCTCTTGTTTACTCAAAGAGCCATGATCTACATGGGTGGCCGGATTTTCAAATTAACCTATGGTGAGGAAAACTAAGGTTAGCTCCACATATAGTGGAGTACCTTCAAACCCTATTATCAAGGTCTTCCATAGTCCACTTTTTTTGTCTTTTGGTTCACCATGCAGCTGAGGTCTTCTACTGACCTGACCTCGTGTTTGTTTGTGGGTGCCGAGGTTATCACTGAATGAAATGTGGCACTTAATCATTTACCCCTCACAACTCCTAGGCAGTTCTGTAGCTACCTTGAAGCTCCTTGACTGGAGAGCCTGTGTTTATACTTGGTTATCCTTCTACATATTTATAGCAATAGTGGTCTTGATGTAAACCAATGTTACACATATTTCTTCTGGACTTTTACAGAGTCTCCTTCAAAATAATACTGGCATTCTGGAGTCCTATGAGCCTGCACTATGATCATTATTATAGGAGAGTTGGTATGTCATCAACATGTGGCATCTCTAATCCAGCATGCCTATGTTGTTGTCATCACCTCAGCCTTTCAATCTTGTCCCAGCATTTATAATGGAACGTCTTCCCTTCCCTGGGTTGTCCTTATTTCTAAGTGACCCCCCTGACTTGGCATGCCGATGCTAATCTGGAAGATTTCTTATGCATGGGTGTAGACCTTGGTAGCATACTCAGGGTGTGCTTATTTATTTCCCCCTTGTCTTGGCTACTTATCCTGGCTCCTGCACCACTGGATCTGACCCAAGTTAACTGTTCCAGTCATTTATGAAAGAGCCATACACCAATCATCAAAGATAGCTCCTTCATTCTTCTTTTGTATGTCTACAAAGGCTTTCTCACAACTCTCCGCATCCCCTTAATTCTTGATATGGTTTGGCTGTGTGCCCACCCAAATCTCACCTGAAATTGTAATAATCCCTACATGTCAAGGTCAGGGCCAGGTAGAGATAATTGCATCACTGTGGCAGTCTTCCCCATACTCTTCTCGTGGTAGTGAATAAGTCTCACAAGATCTGATGGTTTAGAAAGGGGAGTTTCCCTACATACGTTCTCTTGCCTGCCGCCATGTAAGATGTCTCTTTGCTCTTCCTCATCTTTTGCCATGATTTTGAGCTCTCCCCAGCCATGTGGAACTGTGAGTCCATTAAATCTCTTTCCTTTATAAATTATCCAGTCTCAGGTATGTCGTTATTAGCAGCATGAGAAGTGATTAATACAACTCTTATAAGAAACTGACCTTCAGGGATAACCACAGGCTTATGGCTTCCCTCAAATAGTCATCTGTACCTAGCAGATCAAGATCATAAAGAATAGGTCATAGTGAACTTATAAACACTCCATTGGCCCACTGGGTATTTGAAACAGTATGCCATGGACTGATGTTAGGTTGCAGGGCATGGTGGGAAGCACCTGAATGGGATTTAGAAAACTTCATCACTGAAGTCATAGTGAGCCTCTGTACAAGCTATTCCATTCTTTTAGCCTAGATTATCTCTGAGGTTCCTTCAAGATCTACTAGTGTGGGTTCCTGGTTCAAGATGTTCCTCCAGGACTTTGAGAACCACTTAACCATCCAAGAGAGGCCTTCAATGCTACAGGGACATTGCTCACAATGACCTTTTAACAAGGGCTTACTCTGTCTCAGTTTTATTCAAACATCATAAAGTTACTAGTGAGGGCAGTCAACTGAGTGGTCAGCTGGGTCTCTGAGGCTCTTCAAACCCTAACTAAAACAGACATACTATATACACTTGGTTTGGGTTCCCTGGTGTTTGAATCCATGGGACTGTTGCCCCCTTTGAGCTGGAACCAGGCCCCCTGGAGCATTTCTCTGAATATGGTTATCTAGATATTTCTATTATCCTTCTCTTCCTGTGTCTCACCAGCAGAGGACATGCCCAAGGCTTTTAGCTATGCTAACAAATCCAAGATCATCAGTACATTCATCGTACAGAGCAAAGTTTGGCAAATGTGTTTTTTTTTATAAAGGGTTAAATCATAAATATTTTCAGCTTTGCAGACCATGTAGCCTCTGTCAGAATCACTCAACATTGCCATTGTAGCATAAAAGCAAACAATGTATGACAAATAAATATGGTTGTGTTCCAATAAAACTTTATTTACAAAAACAGGTCAGAGGACAGATTTTGCCCAAGGACTGTAGTTTGTCTATCCTCAGTCTAGCTTGAGCCACCACCAGGTGGAACTGGTTATCTGGTTCTTCAGGAGGGACACCCAATACCAATAAAAAATAAATAATTAATGAATAAGTAAATAAATAGGGACACCTGATTTACGGAACTGAGTTGGATCGTTTTGTGAGTGTCCTTTTTGTTTGTATAATCTTGCATGGCCAGATTATTAAAGATCCCATGTATGATAAGATTAGGATACAATCTGCCCGAAGACATTAAATATTGACCTTAAGGTCAACTAGTACCATGACCCCATATGTCAACTGACATTTTATTTTGTGTGTCAACAGATATAATGCTACTCTTAATCACCATTTGCCAAAATTATTCTCCCTAAAGGCAAAATTTTAGGGTACTGGGGCAATACAATGCTATCTAACCCAAGTACATTGTTGTTAGACTGAATTTCAGCAATGACCAAAGTGGCTTCAGTTCCAGATGGTCAGCGTATGTTCTAGTACATGTGTGGTAATAGCCTGTGTTACAAGTAGAAAAAGTTTCCATGCACTCTCCCTTTCCCTGTTTCTATTCCTAGTCCCAGAGTAGTCCAGGCCCCAGCTTTCTGTGGTTTCTGCAACAAGTTGCTGAGATTAGTTTAGAGTAGAGGAGACAGGTGACAGAACATTGCTGTGAAAAGAACACACATTTTTGAGCTGCAGAAACAAAGGCCAAAATTCTAGCTCAGCTCCCAATTTCAGATTCCTTATCTGTAATATGGGAATGATAATGCTAATACCTACCTCAAGGGACTACTGAGAAGATGATGTGGTGTAAAAGTTGAGACAGTACTTTGTAAAGAACATTTATTTGCTCATTACTGTTGTTACTTCCTCAGATGGTGACAGGACTAGCCCCTCCCTGCTCCCAGTTGTTATTGTTCATAGGTATTTCCTAACTGCTACACAGTGCAGATGGGAAAGAGGCCACTGTAGCTGACACATAACCAGTCTCTATCAAATGACTGCTCAACACAAATCCCCTTCAAATGATGGCAAAAATAGAACCTTAGCGCTACCTTCGATAAACTTATTTTTAAATGTCTTCCCAGACACTGTGACATTTGTTCTATCTATAGTCCTTTAAGAAAAACAGAAAAGGTAATAGCACATTCATTTTTCAGATAAGGAAACAGAGCAAAAGAGCCACTAAAACAATACCCAGAAATCATGCAGGTGTTTACTGAAGAAACTGAAACTAAAATCTTGGTTTCTTTAACCTAAACTAGGCATTCCACAAAACTACAAACCTTTCCTTTCACAAAAAGAAAGATCTGCTAGGACTTCTCCCAGTTCTATTTTTCATTACAAAGTATTTGGAACACAACTCAAAATACTATCCATCTGGCCCTTCCTGTAGCATTTATTACCCTGCTTCTTGCCAACACCTTACCCAGAAAAATATATTTAACCCAGGAGAGGCTGAGAAGGTTTGTGGAAGTAGGGAGGAGGGAAAGAGAAGAAATTGCCGTTACTACTAAAATACATACCCCAAAGAAAAATCTACCTAACTTGGAGCTTATCTAGCCTTCTCAAGGCAGAAAAAAAGTCAAAGCAAGCTCTTGGTTCAGTTCCATGTTTGCTCAAGCACTGATTTTTGTCTGAGAGCTCTGACAATGTCTACTAGGTCACAGCAGATGCCTAACCAGTGTGTCTCCACCTCTAATAAGGCTTTATGATGACACAATGTCTTTCTGGTTCCCAAACTAAAGTTGAACTAGTCTCATCTGGAAAAATAATGTGTTCTGCCTACTTGCTAAACCAGGTGTGATGACAAGGAGTAAATAGCTTCCCAGGAGGATCCAGGTCAACAAAGCACAGCTGTTGGTTCTCATTGACTAGCACATGCCAAGTGCGGGGCACTTTGTGTCACATTTTAATATCTTAAAGCTGAAACTCTTATTTAGACCAGTATTGCAGGAGGACATAGACGCCAGGAAATAATCTATTATCCATTTATATATTAGTTTCTATTATCTCATTTTTATGAACATTATTTATTCAATATTTGAGTAGGTAATAAATTCACATGGCTCAAATAAAAACCATTACAAGGCATATACATGAAGAAGCTCCTCCTCATTCCTTCCCCAGTCTCCCTTCACCATAGGTAACTACTTTTATTATTATATTCCATCAAATCTAAGACGTCATCCATTTTAAGATGCATCATTATTTCATGAACCACTAAGAAAAAAATAATACGGCTAATTAAAATTCTAAAATGCCACATAATAGAAAACATTTCAATTTCACAGATGTGAAAATGTGAAAAATGTGTATTATAGAGTCATTCCCCAATTCTTTATGTATATACAAACAAATATGAGTATAGTTTCCAGTTCTACATCTCAAAGATAGCAATGAGTACAAGAGTCTGTTCACTACGTTTTTCACTTTTAAGTATATCTTGGAGATCTTACCATATCAGTAGTTGCAGATCTGCCCATTTATTTTTACAGCTGTCAAATGTACATAAGAAAATTTATTTCACCAGTCCTCTCCTGTTGTACATTTGGATTGTGCCCAATCTTGTGCTATTTGAAATAACGCTTTAGTGAATAGCCTGGTGTGCCCATCATTTCACAAGAGAGCAAGTGTTTCTATAGGATAAAATCCTAAAATTTAATAGCTAGGCAACACAGAGTAGGCAGTCATAATTTTTGATGAATATTGACAAATGTTCTGCCATAGGAGAGCACCAAATCTACCCCCATCAATTAAGTTATGAGCTTGCCTTTCTTTTCCCTGTAGCTTTGTCAATAGAGAGTTGAGTAGTCTGTTGTTGTTTCTAAATCTACGAGGTAAAAATAAATAGTATATTAGTATAGTTATGAATGTGGTTGAACATCTTTTCATAATTTCTAGAGCCACTTATATTTCCTTTATAGTGAACTATGTCATTTACAACATTTGTCCATTTTTATATTATGTTATTGTTTTTCTTATTGATTTTTCCAAGGAGATTTGTGCTTTGTGATGTGGGTGACAACTTGTCTTCTAGTTCGTCATTTGTTTATTGTCGTTGTGTTATTTGGGATTTTTTGTTTTTGTTTTGTTTTGTTTTTAGAGATGACATCCTGCTTTGTCACCCAGGCTGGAGCGCAGTAGCATGATCATAGCTCACTGTAGCCTCAACCTCCTGGGCTTAAGCAATCTTCCTGCCTTAGCCTTCCAAGTAGCTGGGACCACAGGCACAAACCACCACACCCAGCTAGTTTTTCAATTTTTAAAAATATTTTGTAGAGATGGGGTCTCACTATGTTGCCCAGGTCTCGAACCCTTGGCTTCAAGCAATCCTCTTGCTTCAGCCTTACAAAATGTTATTTTGTTTTTTGCACATTTTTCCATGTGGAGTGTTCAGTCTGATTTTTATGTAGTTAAATTTATCAATCTTTTCTTTTATGGGTTCTGCATTTCAACTCATAGTTAGAAAGACCTTGTTTACTCCAATGTTATACAAAAATTTCCCCATGTTTCCTTCTAGTAATTTTTTTTCCTTCTAGTAATTTTTAAGATTTCATCTTTTTGCATTTGAATCTTGGATAAAATTTGGATTTTTCTCTGTCATATTATATGAGAACTAGATTCATTTGTATTTTATTCAGATAGTTAACTAGTTGTTCCAACACTATTTTTTTAATCAGACCATCTTTTCCCATACTAATAAAAGATTCCACCTTTACAGTTAAGTAAGTTCCTGTATCTATTTGGTTCCATCTCTAGGCCTCCTAATCCATCCCATTGGTCATGGGTCTTCCTATTTGAACACTGACTGCTGTGGACTGAGTGTTTATATCCCCCTCAAATTCATATGTCAGGCTGGGCATGGTGGCTACACCTGTAATCCCAGCACTCTGGGAGGCCAAGGTGGGCAGATCACTTGAAGTCAGGAGTTCAAGACCAGCCTGGCCAGCATGGTGAAACCCTGTCTCTACTAAAAATACAAAACTTAGCCAGTGTCATGGTGTGTGCCTGCAATCCCAGCTAACCGGGAGGCTGAGGCAGGAGAATTGCTTGAACCTGGGAGGCAGAGGTTTCATTGAGCCAAGATCACATCATTTCAGTCCAGCCTGAGTGACAGAGTGAGACTTTGTCTCAAAAAAAAAAAAAAAAAAAAAAAGATTATATGTTGAAGCCCTAACCCTCAAAGTGGCAGAGCCTTTGGGAGGTTAATTAGGTTTAGATGAGGTCATGAGGGTGGAGTCTCCATGATAGGGTGAGTGTCTTTATAAGTAAACCAAGAAAGACCAGAGCTTTCTCTCTCAGCAAGTCCACAAAGAAGTTATGTGAACACACAGAGAGATTATGAGTGTCTGTAAGCCAGGAAAAGGGCCCTCACCAAGAACAGAACTTGCTGGCACTTGATTTCTGACTTCCTAGCCTTCAGAATTCTGAAAAATAAATTGCAGTTATTTATGTCACCCAGTTTGTGGCATTTTGTTATAACAGCTTAAGCTGACTAAGACATCTGCCTATATTTTTAAATTAAATTATTTCAGATGTCCAGTCTAAAGTCACTCTCAAAGGCTGACCACTCTTAAAGCCCCGATCTAGAAACCCACTCTTGAGACTACCTGTTCTGTTTTACAAACCATACACACACACACACACAAACACACACACATGTATATATTACACATTATATATATATATATATATATATATATATATATATTTTTTTTTTTTTTTTTAAGTAGAATTGCTTTAGTCAATGAGGGTCTCTAGGGAGAGCACTTGGTGCCATGACATGGCTGTTTTTTAACAGAATAGTAACACTGATCATTACAAATTTACTGCTTACAGCACCACAGTTACTTACATACCAGAAACATACATAGGAATGACCAATGCCTCTTAGCAACAAAGACAACTACTCAAACACCTCAGGAACTACACAGCCCTTCTTCTACAGATTAAGTCTTAACTTGCTCTACTTAACATGTCTTGCACAGATCACCTTCTTCTTACCTCTTAGAAACCCCGTTCTGACTTTCCATTCCCCCACCTCCCACATTGTCACCTGACCACTGTCATTTGATGTCTGTTCTTACCTTCCAGGTTACACTAAATTATCAGTTCCACATTGTAAATATATTTCAATTCCAGTCTCTTCTCACTATCTCCACTACCAACATCATTCTTCTGGACTCAGCCTTCTAGCTGGTCTCCCTGCCTCCAGTCTTGTATCTCTAATCCAGTCTCCATATGACAGGCATGGATATTTTCAAAGCACAAATCTGATGATGCCACTGTATTGCTTTGAAGCTTTTTAATGGTTACTCATTGTTTAGGATAATGACCAACATCCTTAAGCATGTCTATAAAGTCCTGCGTGATCTGGGTCCCTGACAACCTCTCTACCGTCATCTTATAACATATTTCCTCTTCACTTCCTCTGCTTCAGCCACACTAGGGTACTTTCAGTTCTACGAACACATTTTCCACATGCTTTTCTCTCTACCTGAAATGTTCTTTCTCCTTTTTTAACCTACTCATCTTTCACATCTCAGCTCAAGCACTACTTCTTCAGTGTTTTCTGTTTTTAATCCCCTGATGCCACGTTCTTTCTTTCATCATGCTTATCTGCGTTCATAATTGCACATTTATTTGTATTATTATTTGATTAATATCTCTCTCATAAGCATCATAAGAACAGGGATTATGTTTTTTCTGTTCACTGCTTTCCTCCAGTATCTAGTGTGGTGTCTAACCCAGCACATATTAGAATGACATAAAATATTAAGTCTATTAAATCCATGTTTACTTTATTCCCATGAAATATTTTAACTTACAATTGAATAGCCATTTATTAAGCAATGGCTTCGATACTTCTATATACATATAACCTAGGTCTCTGCAAAGCACTGAAGTAGAAGGAAGAAAGCAAGATCCAAATTCTTATACAGAAAATGCTGGTGGCTTCCTTCTTCATGTGATCAACAGATAGACTTCCAGTCTGGAAGCAGGAGACTCTGGTTGGATAGATTCTGCTTCCAGAGTGTTCACAGACCAGAACACATTCCTGTCCAATGGTCTAAATGAGAGTGAATTTTCAGAGTGCTTGGCACCTGGGCTTAGTTACCAAAAGGCCTACAGCTGTCCCCAGTTCTGGCCTCTCTTCCCAGCTTCCCTATAAGCCTTGAGTTCACCTTCATTGTCCTCATCAAAGCCACCATTTTGTCCAGAGCCATAGGGCCTCTAAGATCTTAAACATACCATCTCCTCATAAAATACTGGGCACCTTGATTCTAAAGATCTATAGCTTGGAACAGCAAACCTAAGGCAAGTTTGGGCAACTGTATAGGTTTTTGCATTCAAAACACTGGGACTTTAATTCCAAGTTGGTAAACTGTAAGATGGTCCCCAATGATCTCTCCTAGTATTTATATCCCTTTGTAATTCTCTCCCATATAAAAGTACAGCTGGTGTGAATGGCCAATAGAATATGGCAATGTGACAGTGTATAACCTCCATGTGAGTCATAAAGGCACTACAACTTCTACTTTAGTCTGTTGGATCTCTCGCTCTGTGGAATCCAGCTGCCATGTCATGAGGACACTCAAGCAGCCCTGTGGAATGAGGTTCATGTTAAGAACTTAGAACAGCACCAATTTACAAGCCATGTGAGTGAGCCATATTGAATTGCTGCAACCCAAGCTGATATATAAGTGCAACCTCATGAGAGAACCTAAGTCAAAAACCACCCAACTGAGCCACTCCTGAATCCCTGACCCATAGAAGTCATGAAAGATAATACACACAATTATGTTATTGTAAGGCACTAAACTTAATTTGTTATGCAACCTTAGATACAGGCATGAGATCAAAAGCACAAGCCAGTGTCTGGGCTGTGTCTTTAATATTCTGGACACACAACCATTTTTCCTTTCTTATTTACAGCTTTTGTCTGTCTTCCTGTGAGCCATTCTACTTAGAAGAGAATTTATATCTCTTCATTTGGGCTTCCTATATTATACATACATGCTTCTATGCTGGTCTATATATGTGCAATGCAACACAGTGGTTAATACGATCAGCTTTGGAAATAGAGTTTCAAATTCCTGCTCTGCCATTTACTACTTGCGTGACCTTGGACAAGTGACCTAACCTCTCTATGCTCTCATTTTCTCATTTCTAGAATGGAAATAATAATAGTATCCACCTTATGGGTTTGTTTTCAGTGTTTAGCACAAGACCCAAAACAAAGGAAGTACTCCAAAAATAGCTGTTGTTATTATTTTCATTACTATCAGTGTACTGATTATACTGTGTTGATTGTATAGTTTTACATCTCATTCCTTCTCCAGAATGAACTTCCTCAAAGCAGTGTATTGAATGCCACTTACCTTTTCCTCTTCAGCTACCCAGCACAGCCCAGCACATAGTAGGAGATCAACATAGGCATATCTTACTAGAATTGTCTCTGAGGGATTGTAGGCAATTTGAAGGCCGAATACTTGAGTCACATGGAAATAGACTAGAGATACTGTTTGTAGTGCAAGAAAGGAGCCAAAGAAAACACAGATCAGAGCTGATAACTAGGGCAGAAGGTAAGGCAGGAGGTTGCCCTGATGCCCAGAGGGTGCCCTGGCAAAGTTGTCCCAGCTCACTGCATGAGGGGTCCGAATTGCCTTTTAATGCAGGGAGCTCAAGTTTTTCTGCTCAACTCTCCGTCTTTCACAGGATCTTCTGAATCTAAAAGGCCTTCATTCATTGCTGGTGTGGGTCAAGTCTTCGACAAGTCTCCTTAACTCACTAAGCCTTGGTTTCCCCATCTGTGAACCAAAGATAATAACCATCACATTTAAGACTGAAGAACGCTGAGGGTTAAATGTAATCAAGTTGGTAAAGCACATAGTGCTAAAAAAAAAAAAAAAAGCCCAGTAAATGTTGGCCACTCTTGGCTTGGGAAAAAAGTCTCAGTGAATACAATCTTTCATTTTCTGGTATCTTAATGTCAAAGAATTTCAATGATTCTCAAGCTTTTCTGCCTCACTTGCAGAATGAACAAGGACCAAGGTGTTTCTCTCTCTCTCTCCCTCTCTCTCTCTCTCTCTCTCCCTCTCTGTCTCTCTCTCTCTCTGTCTCTCTCTCTCTCTCTCACACACACACACATATACACACACACACATATACACACATACACACACACACACACACACACACACACACACACACACACCCTTCCTTCTGGAAGAGGTTAACTATTGTGACCGGTACAATTAGCCCCTTTCCATCTGAAAACAACCCCATCTAAGGAATTCACAAGCGTTAATTAGAGGCACCCGGCAATCTTGTGAGGGAGGAAAATTATCGCTCAGACTCTACATGCTTCTGAACCAAGTTGCTCTGGGGTAACCTCAGTCACAGAGCCTGGGCCTGTGCAGGGACAGAACAGGAAGGAGCCTGCCAACTCCTGGCGCCTGCACACCGCCTCTTCCCTCTTCCAGGGCTCCGTGGGGCTGACTGGAGGCCCTGCAGTTGTAAGTTCATTATTAAATCATTTCTCACCGAAAGAAGAAAAGGACTCGAAGCTCCACACACAGTGGTTTTTAAAATGCTAGTCTCTCTTCAATAGAAATTGAATTCACTGATGTAGCCCAGGGAAAAGTGAGCTCCTTCCTTCCCACCAAATGATTCTTTCAGGGTAATATAGCAGTTAAACCTTCAGGTACATAATAGCACGCCGCTCTATTAGCTAAGGCGATTTTATTCTTCAGCTTGCAGCTTCATGCCTGACAGTTGTCACCAAGACAACCATGTCTCCATGAACTCAAGAGGAGACTGGGGGGTGTCCTCTGAGGAGACAGCCAGCCTGATACATCAAATCTTCTGGTGCAAAGGCACCATTCTTGGCTTTGCAATGTGGAACACACTAAATAATGCATTCAACTGTTGTCTATTCATCTTTTACATCACCACCACCACAGGCCCCTCCTTGCCTGTGACCTTGAAATGCTCCCTCAGTTTCAGGCCTTCCTATTCTCCTATTATCAGCAAATCTAGTTCAGTGTGAGTATTTGTGTGTGTGTGTGTGTGTGTGTGTGTGTGTGTGTGTGTGTTTAACAACTTTCCAACCTTGCAGTTTCCTAACTATCCTTTTTTTATTATTTTGAAACAAAAGAACTGCAAAGGTAGAAAGTTATCTGTACGAATGTGTAAGGAGACTCTAATCAGACAAGCCCCAGCAGGCTCCCATGACTTAATGAGGTGATGCCATCTTGGTCTGCCCCTGCCTGGGAAGGGATGAGCCTCAAGTCAGAAAGAGAGAGCCACCCGTCCTGACCTGAAAGAACAAGAACCACCAAGTAAAAGAAATCAAGGAACAAGGGGAACAAAGTGTTCATTACAGGACAAAGGACCAATGTTGCATTTTCCTTATACCAGGAAGTAGTGTGCCCCTTTCAGGATTAGGAAGAGAAAGTCTGGATGGCCCGGGTGGCAGCTGTAAGATGCAAAGTGAGGCGATCGATGGCTAGTCATGAGGTGGGTATGTTTGTGTTATTGGGAAAAGCATCTAACTCTATGGACTGTCCAGTCATTCATGCATTCATCTAACAAATATTCAGTGTCCATGTGTTTTCCTAAGCTCTCTTCTAGACCCTGGGGACACAGTACTGAACAAACCAGGCAAAATCCCTGTACTTGTGAAACTTAGAATGGTGGAATAAATGTTGCTGAATGCTACTTTAACGTCATCAAATTGTTAGCTAAGTGTTTCCTGAAGGTGGTTGCCAGATAAGGAGTGTGGGGGAAGAAGACCACTTGCTTTAATACACCAGTTCATCCCAAGCATTGTACATGCCAAACAGAGCAAGCTGTCCTATCAGTTCTTACCTTTGTAGCTACCAAGGCTCCACAAGAAAGACACTGGCCTTTTCGTTTATGGTTGTAATGGTCACACTGCCCATGGTTCCTCTTCATGGGGAATCACCCAGTGGTGTGCTGATGTGAACTCATACTGGCTCAAGGTCAATTGTGTGCAACTTTTCTCAATTCCACGTTTAATGACATCATGTTGATAGCTTCAAATTAGCCATAGTGGGAGTATCTATACGGAGGAAATCAGCTACAAATCAGGGGCTTTGTTTATTTGTTTATAAGGTTATTTGCCAGCACACGACTAGAGCCACTCCTTCCTCAGGTCCCAGAAATTCTGCTTGTTTGTGTACGTGTACGATGATACCATTCTCTCCAACCCAACACATGACCTGAGTGCACTATCCTCTTGGCCACATCAACTGGTAGAGGAATAGGCACAGGAACCACAACAGGCCAATCAGGGCCTTCTCCAGGATTTATGTATATGTATATATGCACATACACATACATACACATATATTATATATAGGCACACATATGTGTAGAGAGATTTTAAGTGACAAGTAAAAATTATACAAATTTATCATGTACAACATGTTTTGAAATACATATACATTGTAGAATAGCCAAATTGAGCTAATTAGCATATACATTACCCCATGTACTTATCATTTATTTGGGGTAACACTTAAAATTTACTCAGCAGTTTTCAAGAATAAATTATTCTTAATTCTAGTCACCATGTTGCACAATGGGTCTCTTGAATTTGTTCATCCTTTATAACTGAAATTTTGCATCCTTTGATCAACATGTTCCCAACCCTCCTCCTCTCCCAGCTCCTGGGAACCCCCACTCTACTCTCTGCTTCTGAGTTCAGCATTTTTAGATTCCACATATAAGTATTTTTTTCTGTATCTAGCATATTTTACTTAACATCCTCCAAGTTCATCCATGTTGTTACAAATGACAGGATTTCCTTCATTTTTAAGGCTGAATAATATTTGCTGTGTATATGCATACCACATTTTCTTTATCCATTCATCCATCGGTGGACACTTGGGTTGATTTCATATCTTGGCCATTATAAATAGTGCTGCAATGAACATGGGCGTACAGACATCTCTTCAATTTGCTGATTCCATTACCTTTGTACCCCAGGTTTTAACCAGTGCTATTAGAAAAAAAAAAAATGCTCTTCTCCTCTAGGATAAGAAGGAATAAGGATCATATAAGCCTAGAGGTGTCATCTTTTCCACCCTCTTTTCAGCCAGCCAGATAATAAAGTCAACACAGAAGACAGCAGAACAAGAGATATAAAGAAGACAGAGCCCTGATGGCATGGCTTGTGCACGTATTATACCCATAGGTGGAAGAGGACGGAGTGCTAGCAAGTTAACACACATAGGAGAAACCCTAAACCAATGATGGGTAGAAGCTAGCTATGCTATGTGTGAGACTACTTACCCCTGAACTTTTCAGTGATGTAACTCACGTTGCTTTTTTTGGTCAAGCTAGTTTGAGTTGGAATTTTATCACTTGCAACTGAAGTAATCTTTATTACAATATATTGTCTTCCTTCATATCCTACTCCTCCACAAACTGGTTTGGTTCTTAAGTAGAGAGCATCAGTGCCCTGCCCATATTACCTTGGCACTTACTGTCCCCATTTAGTCTGATGCCTTCTTACTATAAGCAAATGAGATATTCTCAGGTGAGAGAGGCCATAGTGCTAATGAATCAACACACATAGGGGCAACCCTAAAGCAATGACCAACAGAAGACTGTGGATAAATACCTCAGCCTCCTTGCTGCTCAGGTGAGACTTTAAGGCATGTTGCATACCATCTACCTGAGGTCCCCAGCAGGATTGAGTCTCAGTTGCCCACAGTGGTAAGCTATTTTGGCACTCTGAATTGTTTTGTTTTTCTTTTTTCTCTTCCCTATCTCATTTCTCCCCTTCCTAATGAAGCTTCCTGGAATCACCTCCCAAATAAACAACTTGCATCCAAATTCTTGTGGCAGGATTTGCATCTGGGGGAATCCAACGTAGAGAAATAGTCGTCAAATAAATTCAGTAAATATGACAAATGATCACTACAACCCAAACCATTTTGTTCTTCCCCTTCTAGTACCGTCCTATGATGGTTTCTCAGCCAAAGTTATGTCGTGTTCCTTGTTTCATGTTTCCCAATGCCTGGCTACAGAGTTTCTCTGCAAATGAGGAAAGAAAACCGCTATTCACATCTGAAAATGAGAGTCATACTGTTGTTTTTTGGCCATTAACACAAATTGGAATTGGGATTTGTATACATTGGTTTTGGCTATGAGATATAAACATCTGAAGGCTCCTCCAGGTTTTCTTTCTTTCTTTTTTTCTTTTTCTTTCTTTCTTTTTTTCTTTTCTTTTTTCTTTTTTTTCTTTTCTTTTTTTTTTTTTTTTGACAGGTTATCACTCTGTTGCCCAGACTGGGGTGCAGTGGCATGACCTCAACTCACCGCAACCTCTGCCTCCACGGCTCACGCAATTCTCCTGCCTCAGCCTCTCCAGTAGCTGGGATCACAGGCACGCCCCACTACCACCCGGCTAATTTTGTATTTTAGTAGAGATGGGGTTTCACCGTGATGGCCAATCTAGTCTCGAATTCCTGATCTCAAATGATCCACCCACCTCAGCCTCCCAAAATTCTGGGATTACAAGCGTGAGCCACCGTGCCCGGCCTTCCCCCAAGGTTTTCTTTGAGGCACCAGTGAATGTGGAGCAAAACTTTTACTGGTTTTTCCTCCCGTGAAAAAGTCAAGCTGGGCAGCTAGAGATATTATCCCATTAAAACAACTCCCTCCCTTTCACCTGATTTGTTCACACTTACCACAGGCTAAGAGGCCCATAATTGTCAGAAGAGTTGGGGCTGGAATAACCTTTTCCCAAAGGGAGAGGTCGACTGTGTGAAACTTCGGAGTGCGCATCCTCACAAAATCGGCACTGTGAGAACCACGCCCATTCTTCCTAGGAAACGGGGAGAGAGAAAATACTTGTTCCAGGGATGAGCCTGCCAGGCTTTAGCAACTCCCAACACCTTTATACCTGTATTTTTCCAAAGCCTTAGTCTGGGAGCAATTTCCTAACACATTACAACTCCTTTGGACTGGGTATGCCTCTGACTCCACAGTAAGTAGGCAGAGAGGGACTAATTAAATAAATTTAAGTGAAAGACTTTGCAATACCAGATGAAAAGAGTCCAAGTCTAAATTGCTGTGGCTAATGCTTGCAGGAATAAGAGATCTTTAAGGAGCAAATTTCAGATGAATGGTGTGGCATTGGGGAAAACCTGAGCTTGGAGTGTGAGTACGTGCATGTGAATTCCAGCTCCATCAATACCAAGCTATCTGGCAGCATGTATAGTGGTTATAAATACAGACTCTGGAGCCAGACTGCCTAGTGGAGAATTCCATCTCCACTACTAACTATCTGTGTGACCTTGGGCAAGTTAAGTAACCTCTCTGGGCTCATCTCCTTCATCAATGAAATAATGATAATAATGGTACCTGCCTTGTAGGACTGATGTCAGTATGAAATGAATAAACACCTATAAAGGGTTTAGAAAAGCGTCTAACATATAGTGAGCCCCAAAATGTCTGCTTTAATTATTCTCAGTCTCTCTGGGTCTCAGCCTTCCTGTGGGTAAATAGAGGATTTCTGCCTGGTGTATATTTTGGGGTTTTGTGAGGACAAAATGATGTAACATCATTGGAAGAGAAATCTGGTAAAATATAATATAAATTTAGATTATTATTAAATCAGCTCAAGGTTCTGTGACCAACCTTCCTCCCCGCAAAGACTCCTGCTGGGCATTTAAAGGTTTGGTTAGTCTTGACTTCCAGGGAAAGAAACAAGAGCTCAGGGAAACACACCCTCCCCTCTACAAGGGTTGGACATATGGCTAGCAGCTGGGATTTATGCAAAGTATTCTTCAAATTAGTCCAAAAGCCCCACTGTTCGGTTATTGCCCCCAGTGCAGCCATAAAACCCACAGCTCACAACTGCCAGCAGGTTGTTACATCCCCAGGCCTGTGCTCGCCCTGGCCCCTCTCAGCTGCCAAACCACGGCCACTCCAAGCTCCCTGGCCCCAGAGCCAGCTGCATGTCCTCTGGTTAACTCAATCTGCTGTCAAGAAGGAGGAAGTAATTAAATAGGGGACATGTCAGTCCCACCACAGGCCCTGGAAAAGTCAATAAAATTTAGTCACCAGAATGGGAGCTGATTTTTAACTACTCTACCATAAACCATGACACACACACACAAAAGATGTCGGCTTCAGGCTACATAGCAACCAAGCCCAGGAGCTTCTGGTGTTCAACATAGTTTCTTTAAAATAGCTTTGGGGGGCAGAAGGAAGGGAAAAAAGGTGCTGTTTACTCCACTGAAATGTAACGTGAGAGATGAAGGAAAAATATCTTGTTTCCTACGTAGCCTTACACCCTGAAGATTAGGGGGAGTGACATGGGTGGTGGTGAAGAAGATAAAATGTAGTCACTAGACGGTTAGGCCAATCGGGGCTGGGAGACTGTGCATGGGAAAGTCAGCCATTAGATAACAGTTGAATTAATAACTTTGTTACTTCCTTTCTGCTTCAAACTGGTCTGCCCTCCTGTTTCACTGCATTACAATCCCAATGGATTTTCTCAGCAGTCACAAGGTCCCATCACCAGAGGGGCTGTAGGGAGGAGGGTAGCGGAAAGGAGAACCAGAACATGCCCCACTCTGCCTGCCCACCTGGCTGGCCTTTTCTTCTCCTTGGTTCCTTTTTGCTTTATAAACTATGTGAAGTTTTCACGAACTCAATCTTCCTAACCACTTCATGAGAAATTCCAGCTATAATCTAGCAGGACGAGCTCTAGATTTGGCCAAAACGTGTTTGGAAGTGGCATGAAGTGGGGAAAGGAAGAGAAAGTTTTCCTCAGAGACATCAGAACAGATCCAGAGTTCAAGAAATGTACTGAGTCCTTCTTTATTCACAGTCTCAGCTCTCTTCACAAAAGGGCCTAGGAACTCTTTTGTTTCATTTCATTTTTTTCCCTCTTTTTAAAAAGTCAAGGGTAATTTAAACAAGTATTTGAAGGTAATACTGAATGCAAAGTGCAGACCATAATGCAAGGCACAACTGCCTTGAAGTTCGTGGTTGACATTTATTGAACATGTATTAGCTTTAATCCTCACAACTTGGTTGGGCAGTAAATTCTAATTCTATTTTAAAGATGAGAAGTCTGGGCCCCAGAAAAGTTCAGTAACGTGCCAAATGTCACGTGACTAATGAATGACAGAGGTAAGATTTGAACACTCACTCAATATTTGATTCCTGTTAGTTATCCATGCTAACAATAGCTTACATTTTCTAATCAAGAGCACATTCGTAACCCTTTTGTGTACATTACCTTGTTGGATACTCAGCACATCTCTTGGGGCAGGCGTTCTTGTTCCCAATTAAGAGATGAGGAAACCAAAATTTAGAAGGATTAAGTTATTCTTCAGTATTATAGAAGCAGAAAGTGAAAAGCAAGAGTCAAATACATCATTTGTTCTTCTCATCAAACCCCTACTGTGTCAAAATAAGTCTTTACCTACGGCAAGTTCCCATCAGCCCTGCTAAAATCTTCAGGCTGCTTCATGAAAATACACTCCCCTGCTCTGCCTTCTAATCTTCAAGAGACAAATGTGATGGCTCCTTCATTGGCTACATCCACCCTACTGGTGAGGTGTGCTTAAATTTTTTGCAAGGTGGCTACAGAGGGCTATGTAGGTTTTGTGGTGAACGACCTCTCTGCATCTAAGGGGGCACCATTCACATCTTAGATATGGTAGACTTACAATTTTATTAAGAAAATTTTCCAGTAGATGGCAGTAATGTGTCCTAAGGAAGGGGGTGGGTGCTCTTTTGTAATTCATCCAGAGGCAACGTAAAGGCTAGTGGGGCCCCCGACGGTGGTGGTAGTATCTGACAATGGTGACTATTTTAAATTCTTCCTTCCTGCGATGTTAAGTTGGCACTGAGTCATATATCCTTGTCTAGTGCCTCTTAAAACCTAACTGGGAGATGGTCTCTGCAGGAGTTCATTTTTTCATTCATTAACATTTAACAGTATGCTTCTTGGGTGCCTACAGTGAGTGAGACAGACATTGTTCAAGGTGAACCTATGATGATGAGCAAAAGGAACATGTTTCCTTCCATTTTAGATCTTGAAGTTCAGTAAGAGCATATGGTCTACTTTAGTTAGCTTACCGTTTCTCCATGGTTGTAAAAGCTAAATAAAAACTAAAAAACAACAGAAACAACTTCTGAATTCTATTGCTGTTAGGAGTGACCATGTGAACCAGTTTTGACCAATGAGATATTAACAGTAGTTAATTGATGCTCACTTTTCCTCTTTCTCCTTCTTTCTGACTGGAATGCAGATGCTATGCCTGGAGTAGCAGCAGTCATTTTGTAAACATGAGGATTAAATGTACTTGCTATAGATACCAGAGAAAGAATGAAAATGAATCGGAGCTGTATATGCCATCATCAAGCCACTAGACTTGTGTTGGACTGCCTATGTCGGTATAGGAGTTAAATAAACTCCATATGTTTAAGGAACAATCAGCCAAGCTTCGTATTACTTGCAGCTGAACACTACCCTAAGTGACTCAAGGACTTACTGGGCATTAAGTTCCAATATCATCCTACCTCTTTTACAGATGAGAAGACTGGGCCCCAGAGAAATTAAGTAACATACCCAAGGACATGTGACTGGAGAATACAGAGATACGATATAAATACTCACTCAATATTTGTTTCCTGTTAGCTTTCTATGCTAACAATAGATCACATTAATCATATAATAATAAAAATGAATGTATGATTACAAACACTAATAAATGCCATGCTGGAGAAATACAAGGCACCATGGGACATAAACGGAGGCACCTGACTAGGTCTAGGGAGCGAGTAAGGCTTGGCGAGGGAAGTGACATTGAACGTCAATAATTAGGAGCTGAAGCAAGACAACTGCGGTGGATTGAAAAACTTACACAGAGTCCTTGAGGTGGGAGGAAGCATACATGGTGAGGGTAGAGAAAGAAGGACAGTGCACACAAGTGGAGAGGGTAAATCAGCCCCCAGGGATCAAAACTGCGACCTTAACCTCTTTGCTCAGCTCATTAACCGACAGGATTGAGTATCCACAGCTAGCTAACCACTCAGGCATCACCAAAGGGGGAGGAATGCAAATGGAAGTTTCCTCAGGCCTAGCTGAAGTGGGAAAGAAATGAGGGTCATTCCTAACTATTCACATCAACAAAAGGTCAGGAGAATCCCCAAAGGAGAGCCAAATTAAAAGTGCTATTGGTGAATGCCCAAGACAATGAGTGTGGGGGTCAAAGTAGGCACTCTGTAAATGTTGATTGAATGGCTGAACAAATGATGTCAGTGAAAGTTATATCAAACTATAAACTGATGGCCAAATCATTATCCCCAGTCTATGATATGTTGGCAACACACTCATCTTTACAGTATAATCTACAAAAAGGCAATAGAAATCTTTTTACATTCTTGCTGAGTACAAGGCCCAGGGCTGTGTCTTCCTATTAGTGAATCTTAGCTTTGTTCTTTGGTCTAAAAAGGGGGACACTTCCTCTGTCTAAGTTCATTTCTCTGAGCACCAGACTTTCTTCTCTCCCAGCACTCCTAGGCCGCCTGCCACATTGAGCCAAGACGCACAGTCAGCTCACGGAACAACTGAACATTTACACACTCAATTTGGCAGAAGGTTAAAGCAAAAGACAGTTCCCTCCATCAGTACTTTTTCAGCCTTGGAATTTCGGTTCTTGTCAGCTCGCTGGGGGTCATAGCTGAGTTCTCTGGATTCCAAGAGAGGACATATATAGCACAGGAGCATACCTGTCCTGAGTGTTAACTAAGTGCCAGGAGCCACACATTCGAACCTCCTTTAATTCTCCCGACAACCCTGAGAATTGGCTTTTATTAGTTCCTCTCACAGATAAGGATTCTGAGACAAGGAGAATTTAAGCAACTTGCCCAAGGTCATACAGCAAGTCAGTGCTAGAGATAGAACTCAAATCTAGGCCTGTTTGCATTTGGAGGCTGTGTTTTCCTTTCCCTCTACCGGGTTCTCTCAACCTGTGGCATCACTTCCTTTAAAAACATTCCTGTTCAAAATCCTGCTCAAGTGTTCCTTTGGCTAACCAATACAGTCAAATCTTTTAGCTCTGCCTCTGGGAAGACTGCTTTTCTCTCCTCCCTCCTCTCCTCTTTTCCACTCTCCTCCTCTTCCGCTCTCCCTTTCTTTCCTCTTCCTCCTCCTGTTCACTCTCTCTTCCCCACCCTCACTCCTTTTCTCCCCTTTACACTTTATCTCTTTGTCTCTTTATTTTCTTCTTTCTCTCCCTAACCTCCCTCGTTTTGCCTCTCTCTCCCTCCTTCCTTTACTCACTCCTTCTTTTTCACTCTTCTTCTCTCTCTCCCTCTCCTTCTTCCCCTCTCTCTCCCTCCCCCTACTCTCCACTTTCTTCTATCTCTCCCTCCTCACTTCTCCTTCCATTTACACCCCCCATGCCACTCCCCTGCCCCCCTGAACACACCCAGGCTCTTCAACCTCTCAATTAGACTAGAACTTCATGGGCTACTTTGAATTCTGCATTTGCTTCATCCTTTCTACTCCACTGTGACTTCGCCCATTAAATTCCTCTTGATGTCTTCTAATTGTCCCGCCACCCCACTCACTTACACACTGTGGTACACTCATGACCCAAGGCAGTGCCCTTGGCCTTATTGCAGGAAGGAAGTCCCCCAGTCAGACATGTCCTGCTGGGGCTCTGGACAATGTTTAACCCTGGGCCAGCTCTCCTCTACTGTAAGTCATGCCTACAAGTGTCTAGATAACAAAAGGGGCAAAACTGGCCTCATCCTTCAAATGGAGAGTGGACTGGGCATACAGTCTGGATTTGTAACTTCAGCTGATCTGGGAGCGGGCAGGGCTCACTAACATCCACCTAGGAAGTGGTAGTCTCTCCTGTTCTGCACTTCTTACCAGCCTTCCAGCTCCTCTCTATCCCACAGAACCTGTATTCTATTTTCAGCCACATAGCACTTCCCACTAAGCCTAAATTTCAGCAGGTTCCTGTGAATCTCTGTACTTTGCCTAAAACTCCCACCCCATCCCTTACCTGCTTAATGCCTATTTATCTTCCATGTCCAATCCTAGCCATCACCTCCACTGGGAAGCCTGCCCTGACTCTCCAGCCATATACTGGGGTTTGAGATCTCCCTTCTATGCTCCCAGAGCTCCCTGGCTTTTCCTCTCCACACCCTTATCATGTTCAACTATAATTTCCTGTCCACTAGTCAGTTTCCCCCACTGGATTGAGGACTTCATGAAGGAGGACTATGATATCTTTCTCACTGTTGAATCACCAGACTCTGGGGACAATCACAACACGTAGTCACAGAGCAAATATTTATTGTGGTCACAGTATAGTGGATTACTATTCTCTCTAATTTTACACATAATTGTAAGCTCTCTGAGGACAAAGTCTAAGTACTTTTCATCTTTGCATAACCAGGACCAAGAATAAAGTTTGATGCAGGATAAGGAAAACTGAAGGCCACAACGTTTAACCTGGAAAATAAGTGACTGAGGAAAGCGGTGGGGGTTCACTCACTATCTTTAAATAGTTGAAATGCTGTCAAATAGACTAACACAGAATTACGAAAAGCATGGTCTATAGGCCAGCAACATCACATCGTTGTGAACTTGGTAGACGTGCTAATTTGTATGTCCACCCCAGACCTATGAAATCAGAAACTCTGGAGTGGGAGCCAGCACTCTGTTTTCACAAACTCTTCAGGGAATTGTAATGTTCATTAAAGTTTGAGAAGCATTGTACTAACTGGTAAGCTTATTCTCAGTTAAGAAGGAGACAATTTTCTATTTAATGTATAAAAAGTTCTGAATGAGTCTTATCACAGTAATGGCAGAGTGTCATAGTCAATTCAGGCTGCTATAAGAAAATACCATAGACTGGGTGGCTTATAGACAACAGAAATTTGTTTTTCACAGTTCTGGAGGCTGGAAAGTCCAAGATCCAGGTGCCAGCAGATTTGATGTCTGGTGAGGACCAGCTTTCTGGATCGTAGATAGTGTATTCTTGCTGTGTCCGCACACGGCAGAAGAAGCAAGCAAACTCCCCAGGGTCTCTTTTATGAGGACACTAATCCCATTCATTAGGCCTCTACCCTCAGAGCCTAATCTCCCAATGGCATCACCTCAGGAGTTAGTATTTCAAAATATGAATTTCGGGGAGACACATTCAAACTTAGTAAAGAGGCTGTCCACTAAATTTCCTGCAGCTCTGCAGGTTCCAGAAGAGACAGTATAATCTGTCATCAGGATTCTGTTGGGGTTCTATACCTAGAGGCAGAGATTGGAGTAGCTAAGCCCTTCAGGAATTCCCCACTGATTTCTGATACGTGGAATCAGGGACTAGAGGGTCCTTCTGAGCGCTGGGGGTTCGAAGAAGACGATTAGGAGGCAGTGACACAGGCATGAGGAGGGCACCGATTTTTGTCATTTTAATTGAGAAGGGCTTTGTAGCTGGAGAAAGCAGGGAACTTTGCAGTTGAAATAATACTGCTACCAAAAGTTAGCAGTTATTAAACATTTACTATATGTCAGGGATATAGTAACTGTCAGGCATATAAATAACATTTGCCTTGTGAGGATTTTCTCTTTTAATTCTTCTAACAACCCTATAAAATCATTAATATTAGCTTTTATTTTGGATGAGTAAACAAAGTGAGAATGAGGCTCAGTGACTTTTCAAAACATCACACTGTTAATAAGTGGTATCATTGGGATTTGAATCCAGGTAGTCTGACTTCAGAGTTTGACTCTAACTTCTACTCTGTGCTAAAACTTCCTTGGTGTTAAAGCCCTTAAGAAATTAAATATCCAGGATCTAGAAGGTCTTTGGCTGGTGCCAATGAGACACGCAGGCAATGGAATTGAAGGAGAAAGTTGAATTACAGAGGAAATGTATTAGTCAGAATAGGCTAGGTTATATTGCAGTAACAAGAAAACCCTGAAACCTCAGTGTCTTAGACCAATGAATGCTCATTGCCTCCTCACGCAAAGTCTATCACAGGTATTACTAGGTGAGTTGCATTTATGTGGAGCACTCCTCCCACCTAGATCAAACCCAGGTACCTTCCACTGATGGCTCCACTGTCTGCTGGCAGCTTGTGAGACTCAGAATCCCACCAGCTGACTGGAGAAGACTCAGACCAAGTGGAGGATCTCACAAGTGATTTGAGGGCCCCAAGTCTGGGAGCTGAGTGAAGCACTTCCCCCCATGTTCCATTGGTCAGAACTAATTATATGACCCCACATCATTGCAGAGAAGCTGGAAAAGAGCCTTTCCTTCTTGGGTTCCCAGGAATAAAATGAAAGGGTAGTAGATGCCAGAATTGTGTCTGCCACAGAGACATTTTATCTTCCCATCCATGAAGAGGTGAACAATATAATTTCTAGACATGATCTCTAAATCATTTTAGATTGTTCACACTTAATGGAAAAACATTTGAGGTCCATATTTTAATAGATATATATTATATAGAAAGTATATGCATTTACTTAGGCCAATTTAGGTATTATATGTTTGGTTGTACTTGATTTCTTTATGTTTTAGGTAAAGAAGTAAATATAAAGATAAATTTAATTATTTCCTGCTTCTACCCCCAACAGATTGTCTCATTACTCCTTGGATTTTTTTTTTTTTTTTTTTTTTTGATATGAAGTCTCACTGTGTTGCTGAGGCTGATCTCAAATTCCTGGACCGAAGTGATCCTCCAGTCTCAGTCTCCCAAGTAGCTGGGATTACAGGTACACACCACCACACCTGGCCCCCTGACATTTTATGCCCCATTATGAAGACCCCTGTTTCATAGCTTAGAGTGCTTCCCAGAGAGGATGCAGTTTTCTGTGTGGGAAAAAAAATTTCCTGGGGCATAAGGATTTTCCTGAGATGTCTCAGCACAGCAAACAGAAATGGGCAGAGAGAAGATGGGCTTGCTTTGAATCAATCATTCGAACTCTTCCGGTGAGGGACTTTATCCTCGCCCCCTCCCTGTGCCCAGGTCCTTGACTTAGGTGGTAAGTATGGCATGAGACCCTTCCTATTAAGTAGGACTAACTGACCACCTAAACCCACCCCAACTCTAAGGTTCTACAAACCCATGAACACAGAGGGCAGAGCTACACTGAGGTGGCAACAGCAGGAATTGTGGGCAGTGTGGCAGGGCCTGCCACACATGTAAGGAGCGTGTATGGAAGTCTGAGAGCTGCCTTGATTCACTGCTGCACAGATGTTCCAACAGCAGAGGGAAGGGCCAGGATAATGCAGTTTGAAAGCTGAGCTACTGTTGATATATGGCCTGTGGGTATACGCTGGAATAGAATTCAAAAAGACAAATGTGAAGGCATAAAAGAATAATAATAGTGATAACTAGCATTTATGGAGCACTTACCACATGCCAACCCCTGTTTTAAGTACTTTACCTGTTTAAATACACTACAATCCTTTGAGGTTGATATTACAAACTCTGCTTTACAGAGGAAGAAACTGAGGTTTGGATAAGATCAACTGAAGCATGTGGAGGTTTATTAATACCTTGCTACCCAAAATATGGCCCACTAACCAGAATCATCAGCATTAGCTGGAAGTTTGTTAGAAATGCATAACTGTGGCCCCTTCTTGGACCCATTGGATCAGGGTCTCTATTTTCACAAGATCTCCAGGGGATTTGTGTGCACATCAGGGTCCCCTGATTGTGGGGGAAGAGGGGTACAACAATGTCTTATTCAGCCCAGATCATCAGTGGCTCTTTTGTCAAGCCTGCTTGCGCTGAGGTTAGGCATCTGCCAAGCTAAATTCCCCTCTGTATGCACCAAAAGTGACTTTTGCCATTCCCAAAGATGCAATGTCAGGTTAAGGTGGCCAGCATTTGCTATTATGGAAAAGTTATGTTTCCGATAGGGAAGAACTTATGACTTCTGTATGTAGAAATATTTCCTTGGTTTCTACTTTCTCTTTCCCAAGGCCCTACAGCAGCAGTGGTTGAGAATGTGACTTCAAAAGCTGTCAGCCTTCTTCTGCCCCGTATCTCACATTGCCCACTTAGTGAGACAAGTCATTAGGCCCTCTAAACCTCCATTTCTTTATGGATCAAATGGTGATGTATGTAAAATGGGGCAGCCTATAGGGCTAGCATGAGGACAAAATGAGATAAGTCATGGAAAATACTCAGGCCTATGCTAAACACATAGTTAATACTCACCCCAGTAAATCTTAACTATTATGAGGAGTGGATATAGATAGTTCTCGTTTTGCCTTATAATTGTAACTCTGAAATTTTCCTAGCTGTATTGGAATTTGCTGTGTGTTACTAAATCTCAAGACAGAATCACCAATCAGTGTAACAGTTGTTAAAAAGCAATTGAAGTTAGAGACCCCATTTTCCCCCAGGTTGGAAAACTACTGAAAAATATCTTCACTTTGGAAGAGGATTTTAGAAGCAGTTCTGTCTTCCAGATTATTCAGAACCGATTTGAATTGTTTTCCTCTGTTTTATTTCATCCTGTCTTCTCTGAAGGTAATTCTTAAAGGGGGTACATTCATTTATTTTGCACAGAAAAATCTTTTAAATTTCATAAAATATCAGGTGTATTTGGTGCTTTTTTCATAATGCATGTGTCAGTGATAAATTCAGATAAAAGAGAACACAGATCCAGCATGTGTAGCAAATAGAAACGAAAAGACTTATCAGTGACCCTAAATACATTTTCTTTTCTGTTAATAATTATATATACTACTCTAACTGGGATTCTTTTCATTTATCTGTGTATGTGTCAATAGTAGATCACATGCATCCATTCCAGAATTATTTCACCTAAACGCTATAATTTTTAAGCAAATTTTTTTTTCATTTAGCCTGGGTGTGGTGGCTCATGTCTGTAATCCCAGTACTTTGGGAGACTGAGACGGATGCATTGCCTGAGGTCAGGAGCCAACATGGTGAAACCCCCGTCTCTACTAAAAATACAAACATTGGCTAGGCGTGATGGTGCTCACCTGTAGTCCCAGCTACTAGGGTGGCTCAGGTGAGAGGATCACTTGAACCAAGGAGGCAGAGGTTGCAATGAGCAGACATTGTGCCACCGCACTCCAGCCTGGGAGACAGAGTGAGACTGTCTTAAAAACAAAATAAAGGTGTTGTTCATTTCATTTGGCCCCCAGGAAAACCCATTCACAATATACAGATTTGTGGTGGCCAGCTATCCTCCACTGGACCCATAAAGTGGAAAGAACACAGTCCTGGGCCTACTACTGCTACTGATTCTGCATCGTCATGCAACTCACTCAACGTCTCTGGACCTTGCTTCCACGTCTCTCAAATAGGAATTTAAATATATGGCCCAACTCCCTCACTGTCCTCCCTTGTGGTGAAAAATAAATGAAAGTAATCCATAAGTTCCTAAGTAAAGGCATAGATAAGTTTTTGTCAATGAATATTTGTTTTACTCTTTTTTGGTCAGATGTGGACAGATAACTGAAAACTTTTTTTTTTTTTAACTCATGTGGAAGATAAAGAGAACAGGCTTCATTCATTATTTTTTTTCCATTAAAAGCCCAATTGTGTGTTTATGTGTGTGTGTTGGGGGGACTTATGCATGTGTGTAATTATTTGGAACAAAAAGAGAGTAAAAGTGTAAGAGGGAGACACAGAAACAAGCGTAAAGCCACTGAAATCACTATCATTGGGAATGTTGGTATTGGCACCAACTAGCTGTGTGACCTTGTGGAAATCATACTCTCCCTTGAGGCCCAAATTTCCTCACCTATAAAATGAACAAATTGGACTAGATAATCTCTGGCATCTCCTCAACTTTCAGTATCTATGGTGTTCTTCACAGTCATGCTTGACACAGTGGCTACCTCCCCCACACAATGATGATGGAAGAATCAACTCACAAAAGCTGTGTGGGGCCAGTTCACACTCTGTCCACAACCCTGTAACAAAGGCCAACTGTCTGCTTAGGCAAGTGGGACTTCATGGTTCCATAATATACCAGGAGAGGTGGCAGAGTAAATGTTACCAAAAAAAGGGGGAAGAAAGGAAGATACCCCATCAGGATATAAGACATACTACTGATAATTTGTACCACAATTTGTTGTTTTCAAAACACTTTCACAAATAAGATCCATATCGGTATCTCCATAAGGATGAGATCACAATATTTAGTACTGTACCCCATGATTGACATAGCCTGGGCCTGGTGCATAGGCTTGGCACATGCCTGTTGCAAAAAGAGATAAATGAAAGATCCCGTTTAATCCAGTGAGGTGGATGTGGTTTTCCCATGTCCAGATGAGAAAATTGAGATTCAGAAGAAGAAGGTGATGGTCTAAGGTCACTTGTCTATTAAGCAGATGAGCTGTGATTTTACTGTGCCTCCCATCTCTAAACCTGTGCTTATTCCCTATGATATCATCTCCAGTGTGGTAGATTATAAAGAAATGGCCACAAATTCACTGCATCTCCCCCCACCAAGAGGTTGAATCTTTTTCTTTACCCACTGAATTCCAAGGTTGGCCATGTGACTTGCTTTGGCAAGTATGATGTAAGAAGTATGGCAAGTGTGATAAGAAGTATGAGGATTGGCAAATACAATGTAAGAAGAGGCTTGAAAAACAGTTTGCACATTGGGGTTTGCTCTTTCTTGCCGTTGGAAACACGTCCACTACCATGTGAAGAAGCCCAGGGTGGTCTACCGGAAAATGAGAGTCTGTGTGGGAAAAGTGGCTCCAACAATCCCAGCTATACCAAGCATCCCCACTGAGGCACCAAACATTTGAGTGAGGCCATTCTAGACGATTCAGTACTGGTAGAGCCAGCTTAGAGCAGAAGCCACAGAATCTTCAGCAAATTAATGATTGTGGCTTTAAGCCACTAAATTTGTGGTTGATTTGTTACACACAAAGAGCTAACTGATACAAGCAGCATCATTGCACCATCAGTGCTTAATGTTTTGTGTTTATTATTATTTTACACTAAACTATCCTTTTTCACACTTAACCTTAAAAAGTAATTCCTCATGCAAAGACATATGCACACACTAGAATGCACACCAATGTACACAGATGCATATGCATCCTTTGACTTAAGCTCATGATAAACAAATAACACTAGCTTTTATAAAATTCTGTTTAAACACGTGAAGCTGGCTCGAAGAAGAGCTACATCCTGAAAGAAAGATTTCAAGTATTGCTCTGGTTTTAGTTTACAGCCAGCTAATGATGGTCTCTTGCATCATTGGTGACTGGTTTTGTGGTGAAATCTGGAGTAGGTAAGCAAAGAAAGGATATGGCAAAACAATAAGGAGTAAAGGTTTCTCACCTGGGGAGTCTGGCCATTCTCAGACTCCAGGCTTGAACACAGGGCCAGTCTCATAGTCTCTGTCAACTGCTGTCAACAAGTCAACTTGAGACATTTCACTCAGGCTAGCAAGCATAAATGACATCATCCACTACCTGAGTAAGCCAGCAATATGTGTGTATGGAGATGCCAGCTGACTGGCCAACCATAGGTGGTTATTCAAAATCCAAGGTTACAGCAAAGAAAGTTCATCTCTCCCCAGAGCCTGCTGTCTCTTGGATTGGCACCACCATGCCCTGCCTGGCTTTTTAAGGGGCAGTTGGCAGCTGTCAGCTAGCAGGAGCCCAAGTTCACAGCTGCTGTTCCTTCCACCAACTCAGGGTCTCTAGTCACAATCATATAATCACAGAACATCTACATTTAACCAACCATGAAGGGCCTGAAAACTCATCCAGTGAGACAACAGAGGTGAAAAAACTGCTGGACTGAATAAAACAAAACCCAACAAAAAGTGCTAATGCCCAGTAGAAGAGCTATACTACACAGAAATAACAGAGACATATAAGCCACCACCACATAAAGGACCACATACAAGAATCTGAGAGTCTAAGAAGAATACTTGGCATATAGTAGGTGCTCAATAAATATTTGTTGAATGGATGACTATAAAGCAGCCCTCCCACAGAAATGGGATTTCACGTCTATTCTCAAATCTTAAACAATACAAATGCATTTGGCCCTCCTTGATGAAACCTGGCTTTCCTTTGAAGACCAACTCTGACTCTCAGAAAGAGAGGCACTCCAGGCTACATCTTAACTGTCAGCACAAATGCTTTCTAATTACCTTAGAAACGTAGATTGTAGGCCATTAGCTTTCTCTTCAAGTGGCTTTGGCCTAGATGAGATCAAATAAATTGGTGTCCTCCATCTCAACTAAATTGTTTGGTAGCAACAACTTTGTATGCTATGGCAAGAGTTAACTTACAGTTCTCTGCCTCCAAATAAAAGGTTTACTTGTATGTTCATTTATTTATGCCTCAGCTCCCTGCACAGAAGTTTTAAGGCAGCCACAGAAAAATATCAAATACAGTATTCTGTCTCCAAGCTAATGAGCATGGAGAAGAAGGGAGCTTTTAACAAAAACCCTGGCAGCCTCTTTTGACCTAGACTTCGCTTTCTGTGTAATGTACATGTGCAAGAGATTGCAATGGTGGGAAGGTCATGTGGTGTCAGCCCAGCCCACACAGGGGATGTGAGCCTCCAGGCAAATCACAGCTGAGCCTCTGGCCAAATGAGGTCATGAGATGGGACTGTCTATTCCAGAGAATGTATGTTTTCTGATTTTACAATACAATTTGGGAGGTGACAGATCCTATTATTACAAATTCAGTAGAGTTCAGGGAGGGGACAGGGAAGAGGGAAGTGGAAGTAGTGTATGCCAATTTATCAGCTCTAAGTCCCTGCATGTCTCTCTTTGTGCAATCAAGAGTAATCATAGTTTCCAAGGAGCCAGGCACGGTGGCTCACACCTATAATCCCAGCACTTTGGGAGGCCGAGGCAGGCAGATCACAAGGTCAAGGGATCGAGACCGTCCTGGCCAACATGTTGAAACCCCATCTCTACTAAAAAAATACAAAAATTAGCTGGTCGTGGTGGTGAGCCCCTGTAGTCCCAGCTACTCAGGAGGCCGAGGCAGGAGAATTGCCTGAATGCAGGAGGCAGAAGTTGCAGTGAGCTGGTCACACCACTGCACTCCAGCCTGGTGCCTGGTGACAGAGCAAGACTCTGTCTCAAAAAAAAAAGATAGTTTCCAAGGAAATATTTGTTTTTTTGTTAATTTGTTTGTTTTTAACTTTTTGGGGGGTGGGTTTTAAGGAGCGGAGAGTTTAATAGGCAAGAAAGATGGGAGAAGGCAGAAGATAGAAGCTCTCCCATACAGACACATGGGGGGGGGGGCTCTAAAGCTAAGAGAGGAAATTCCCTTGTTTGTTTTTAACGTTTAAGTTCAAGGGTACGTATGCAGGTTTGTTATATAGGTAAACTTGTGTCATGGGGATTGGTTGTACAGATTATTTTGTCACCCAGGTATTAAGACTAGTACCCATTAGTATTTTTCCTGATCCTTTCCCTCCTCCCACTCTCCTCCCTCTGATAGGCTCCAGTGTATGTTGTTGCCCTCCTTGTGACCTTGTGTTCTCATCATTCAGCTCCCACTTATATGTGAGAACATAAGGTATTTGGTTTTCTGTTCCTACGTTAGTTTGCTAAGGATAATGGGCTCCAGCTCCATCCATGTTTTTACAAAGGACATGATCTCATTCTCTTTATAGCTACATAGTATTCCATGGTGTATATGTACCACATTTTCTTTATCTAGTCTATCATTGATGGGCATTTAGGTTGATTCCATGTCTTTGATATTGTGACTAGTGCTGCAATGAACATATACATGCATGTGTCTTTATAATGAATGATTTATATTCCTTTGGGCATATACTCAGTAATGGGATTTTTTGGTTGAATGGTATTTCTGTTTTTAGGTCTTTGAAGAATCACCACACTGTCTACTACAATGGTTGAACTAGTTTACACTCCTACCAACAGTATATAAGCATTCCTTTTTCTCTGCAACCTTACTAGCATCTTTTATTTTTCGACTTTTTAATAATAATATCCTTACTGACTGGTGTGAGATGTTATCTCATCACGGTTTTGATTTGTATTTCTATAATGATCAGTGATGTTGAGCTTTTTTCATATGCTTTTTGGCCATATGTATGACTTCTTTTGAAAAGTGTCTGTTCCTTTACAAAAGAAGACATACAGGAGGCCAACAAACATATGAAAAAATGCTCATCATCACTAGTCATTAAGAGAAATGTAAATCAAAACTGCATTGAGATACCATCTCACACCAGTTAGAATGGTGATCATTAAAAAATCTGGAGACAACAGATGCTGGAGAGGGTATGGAGAAATAGGAACACTTTTACACTGTTGGTGGGAGTGTAAATTAGTTCAACCATTGTGGAAGACAGTGTGGCAATTCCTCAATGACCTAAAAATAGAAATCCCATTTGACCCAGCAATCCCATTATTGGGTATATATCCAAAGGATTATAAATCATTCTGCTATAAGGACACATGCACATGAATGTTCATTGCAGCACTTTTTACAATAGCAAAGACCTGGAACCAACCCAAATTCCCATCGATGATAGACTGGACAGGGAAAATGTGGTACATATACACCATGGAATATTATGCAGCCATCAAAAACGATGAGTTCATGTCCTTTGTAGGGACATGGATGAACCTGGAAACCATCATTCTCAGCAAACTGGCACAAGAGCAGAAAATCAAACACCACATGTTCTCACTCATAGGTGGGTGTTGAACAATGAGAACATATGGACATGGGGAGGGGAGCACTACACACTGGGGTCCGTTGGGGGGAAATGGGGGACGGATGGGAGTGGGGAGGAGGGGAGAGATAGCATGGCGAGAAATGACAGATGTAGGTGAGGGTAAGGGAGGCAGCAAACCACACTGCCATGTGTGTACCTATGCAACAATCTTGCATGTTCTTCACATGTACCCCAAAACCTAAAATGCAATTTAAGAAAAAAAAGTGTCTGTTCATGTCCTTTGCCCACTTTTTAATGGAGTTGTTTTTCTTTTCTTGTAAATTGGTTTAAGTTCCTTACAGATGCTGGATGTTAAACCTTTGTCCAATGCATAGATTGCAAGAATTTTGTCTCATTCTGTAGGTTGTCTGTTTACTCTCTTGATAGTTTCTTTTGCTGTGCAGAAGCTCTTCAGTTTAACTAGATCCCATTTGTCAGTTTTTGCTTTTGTTGCAATTACTTTTGGTGTTTTCATCATGAAATCTTTGCTCTTTTATAGTTTCCAAGGAAATATTTGTAATCATAGGTAGTTTCCCAATAATTTTCAATCAACAATTGTACATTTGTAAATTATAAGTTCACTGGAAGAAGGATAGGCAGAACAGATGACCCTCCCCCCACCTCTGGCAGGCAGGCCTGATGATTAAAAATCTGCTTAAAGAGGTTGTCTAGGTGGTTGAAAAGAATCACCTGGGCTATAAGGATAACAGAAAGGAAGGCAGATGATGCACACAAGTGCTACTGGTGGAGGGTGTCTGGGTTCTTGACATTTTGAACAAAGAATTGGACAAAACACACAAACAAAGCAGAAAAGAATGAAGCAACAAAAGCAGAGATTTATTTAAAAATGAAAGTACATTCCACAGGGTGGGATGGGCAGAGAATAGGGGTTCAAGAGCCCTGCTACAGAATTTTCCAGGGTTTAAATACCCTCTAGAGGTTTCCCATTGGTTACTTGGTGTACATCCTATGTAAATGAAGTAGTGGCCCACAATCAGAAACTGAAGTGAAATTGCAAAGTTTACACCCTATGCAAGCAACTGATTGGTTGTGGAAAGCAACCAATCAGAAGCTGAAGGGAAGTTACAAAGTTACACTCCTATGCAAATGTCCAATTGGTTGCAGAAAGCCACCAATCAGAGATACTTTCAATTTTCCATCTGCCATGTAGAAAAGGTGGAGGGGGAGGTTGCAAAGGGAGTAGCCTTCAGTCCTTTTGTTACTTAGGTGTGGAAAGTTAGGGATTTCCTTTTGATTTAGTTCTAGGAAGTCAGTGTGGATGGACCTTAAGTTCCCTGCCTCCAGACCCTGTTCTCCTGCCTCATAAGCACTGAGCCATGATGGTAACTCAGTCAGGGATGGATTCAGAATTCCTGAATGAGGTTCATTTTGATTTGATTTACATTTCTCCCTTTAATATTAAAATAAAACAATTTTTAAGCTGAAGAAATTGCATAGTGAAACCCATATACTCAACACTAGATTTTATAATTAACAATTTGCTACAATTGCTTTATCACATATTTATATCTTTATTCAACTCTCTGCCTATCTTATTTTGGGATGCATTTTAAAGTGAGTTGCAGACATCATTGTTCTGATTTTTTTTTCCACCATAGATTAGTTTTGTGGATTCTAGAAAGTCAAGTACATGGAATCATACTGTATTCAATCTTCTGCAAAGTTTCCATCACTCAACATAACATTTTTACAATTTATCCATGTTATTGTGTATATCAGTACCTCATTTCTTCTTATTGCTAAATAATATTCCACAGCTTTATTGCCCAGGAGGTCGAGGCTGTAGTGAACTATGATCACACCACTGCACTTTGGCCTGGGAAACAGAGCAAGACCCTGTCTTGAAAACATAGTATTCCATTATATAAAATATCACAATTTGTTTATCCAGTCCCCTGTTGATTGATATTTTGGTTGTTTACAGGGAGTTTCTAGCTATCATGAATAATTTTGGATTGATGGAAATGCATGAGTTTACAGGTATGAGTGGAATAGACTCATACATTCTACTTCCCACTGTTACCTGGTGAACCTTCTCAAGTGGCTGACACTGTTAATTGACGGAGTTTAGAGTTGAAATCCAAAACAATCTTCAACTTAATCTGACTCTCAATCATTGAGCATATGTGTCAATTGTATTGCCTCATAAAGTAAGAGACAAATATAGAAGTAATTAACAAAAATGAAATTTAATAGTCTTTAATGTCACCTGGGGCCTGGGAGAGGGGAATACACATTTTTGTGGTCTCTGAGTTCTGTGCTCACCAGGACAAAGAGTTACCTACTGCTGTATTTCTCATTTTTTCCACTGGGTCAGGTTTTAGAGAAGGAAGCCTCAAGACCCTAATGTTCATGAGGTCTCAATTCTCCAATTGCTGGTTGAAGAAACCTCTTCTGTCATCTCAAAAAAACATAAAATACCTTTATCATTTCTATACCCTTACCACCCATTCTCTTCTCAATGTGCCACAGTCCCACTGCCAATATTAAATAAGGTGAGCACTGAGAAGTCTCCACTGGATTTGACATCCATTGGTGATGTTAAAGAGGACAGTTTCATGAAGTGGTGGAGCCAGGGTAAAGTTTTAATGTGGCCAGAAGGAAACAGACAAAATTGAGCTAAGGATAGGAAGAGAGCACCCTAAAAGGCAGAAGGAGGTGCAGAAAAGGGAGTTTCTAGAAGCGATTTTTACCTTCTTTAAAAGTTCACCTAGAGCCAACCGAGCCTGGTCACTAACTCAGGACTCAGGGCTGTTTTCTCTCTACTTCTCTGTCAGTGAGGGGCTTGGCACCCTCCTCAGATTTCTCTTACTCTCAGAATAGCACCACCCATGTCTTCTGCAGAAGCTTGGAACTGTAGTATCCTTCTCTGGTCCTTGCCCCAGTCGAGAAAGGCACTGTCTTAACAAGCTGCCGATGCCTTGGCAGGAATCATCTCTGCTCCCAGAAGTCAATAATCCTCTGGCCTCTGGAATCTTCCCTTCCATCTTGACTCCTTCTGTCAGTCCTTTTCCTGTTGCCTGAAGAAAGTTCACTTGCAAACTTTCAAGGAGGGTTCTGGTCTCAAGAAGCCTCAGAAGTTGGGATTCTTGCCTATTATTTTAAGCTACCAACCCAGACTTTCTGACAGCGTGGGACGTTAATGGCAGCTTTGCCATGTTTCCTAGAGTCCATGAGGCTCCCCTCAGCTTCTTTTCACAACCCTACGCCTAATCACCACCAATTCCACTCTTCTCATTTTAAAACCAATGCCCCCACAGGGCCTCCCGCTCAATTCTAGTTTCCTGGTAATTGGAGCCATCTAGTTTTCAGTTCATTTTCAGGCACACTCCATGTGATCATCAACAGATCATACCCCTTCCGGGTTCTCCCTGGTGACTTGTTCAAGCCACCACTGCCACACAGTTTCCATCTCCATACCCCTAGTTGTATGAGCTCTCACAATCCTTAGGTGGCTGCTATAGAATATCAAAATGCTTTAAACATATGATGACAGCAGATACAGTTATTACTATGGGAAGATTCCTCAACAGAGACATCATCGTGAATATCAGCTATTACATTATTGTGATATAATAAGATGAAGCTTTCATGTGATACAGGCATGGCAGTTGGTTTGTTCACACTATTTGGTGACAGAACATCATGGTTTTTTAGTGTATTTGTTTGTGTTTAGAGGTTTTCTTCATCTCTTTGTTGTTATCAGTGATCCCCTCTATTTGCTGGTGTCATTGTACCACCCATCTGCAGCATCACTGGCCACTCCACTTTTTAATTTGTTTTTTTCTAAGAAAACATGTTGGAAAGATTGCAAAGGCTCCAAGTGATGACAATATGAGTGGGAACAGTGCCTGAAATATTATAAGTACTCAAAATATGTTTTAAAAATACTAAGAACTAAATAAAAAGAAACTTTCATGCTACAACACATGGAAAGTCTAGATAAAATATAGCACTATTCTTCCCAAATTTTAGGAAAAACACAGAGCTTGGCTTGAAAGAAAGAGAAACATCCAAGTATTAGATAAGAAGAGGAAAATGAAACCCAGAGCAATAAATACACACTGGTACCATGGTGTCCACAAGAACTTCAACCCAGATATAGTCTCCAGAGACTAAGATAGGGATTTAATAACTTGACACACAGAGAAACTGTGGCCTCAGGCTCATGCAAAGTGACAGCTCAAACTGAGCCACCTGCATAGAACTTGGAACCACAGAAATGCCCTGCCCATTAGGAAGGTACAGAATTACTCTGTCCACTGGTTCAGTGAGGGCAGTAAGGACACTTACTGTGTGTCTGGGCCTTAAGTAAATAAATTTTTTAAAAAGACATCTATGCAAACGAAATAACCCAGGCATCTATTCCTTGAAGATATAAAGTTTTAGTTAATGCTACCTATGGTTATAGAAAACTCAATTTGAGAAATTAACACAAAAACTGGCAGGCCTGGGAAACCCTAGGGTTTTGGTAAAATTAATGTGAAATCTGAAGAACACAGGGACTCTCACAGAGGTAAACAAAAGCTACAGATAAGCTCAAAATTTTTTTATAAATATTACTAGCTACACAAGGAAAGTAAATACCATAAGGGATAGTAGGTGCAATAAAAATAAAAAATACAGCCTGACCATTGGAAATAGTAGAAAAATCTGAAGGAGCATATAAAATAAAGATCCAGAAAATTATTAAAGAGATAAAAGAATAGATATTATAATGTAATAATAACAATAAACTTGTAAAAATAATAATAGCTTTAAGAACTATAAAATTTAGAGTAACGTTAATAATTTAACAACAAAATCTAAGTTAGGTAACTTCTGTAGAAATGGGCAGCAGGAAGAGGCTAGGTGAGAAAAAGGGAAAGGAACAAAGAAACACCTGAAAAGCGTAAAGAAGCCTCACCACTGTGCTGTAACCTCCCAGAGAGTAGATCCTGCGACCATTTTTTATTTGACCTTGCATGTTCTTGCATGTTTAATCAGTCCCTGTCATAGAACACTTCAAAAAAATGCTTATTGAATGAATGCAGTAACAAAAGAACAAGCTAAAGGTAAAAGGTTTAATGCATAATGGAGGAAAGTCTTCCAGGCAACATTCTGGATGAAAGTTTTTCTTTTCTCTTTTGAAGACCAAGATATCCACCAAAACTCATTCCACCTTGGCAATGACAGTCATTCATGGGTCAAGGCCATTTATAGATATCCAGAGGTGGCAGACTTTTTTCAATAAAATATTTTGCAGAAGGCCCCAGCTGAGTTCATTATCTTTGTAAATTGTGGCTGCACTGAGAGCTACACTCCAACTCTGCATGGATTTAAGCACGAATACGTGGAAACAGAAAGAGCTTGGACAACAGAAACACTGTTGGAGAAGTCCATGTAGGACAAAGAAGAAGGTCTTTGCTCTGAATGTTTCACAGTTGCTAACAGAGGGCCAGAAAGCTGCCTGATCTCAATGACTTGACTTGTCAGTAGGGACGTGGCCAGTCCAGCTTCTATTTGGCTAAGAGTGGTGGCATAAAAATGCTGAATCAAATCAAAGCCAAATACAGGAACAGATGACAAAAGATAAAGAGGACCTATTCCAGAATCAGTGCAATGATGATGCATCTGTAGCTTCTTCATCCCTCTAATGAAAGGGAAGTACCAATTAATCCAAAAAACCAGCCTGTCATGATGGCTTGAAATCATGCTTCAAATTTAGGATCCAGTTGTTCTCAGTTTATCTTTTAGTTTGCTAGAAAATTCACTGGATTTTATCCAACCCTCTCCAGTCTAATGTTCCCACTGCTCTTAGATTACTCAAGATGTTAAGCCTGTGGAAGTACTTTCCGCAAGTGGAAGCAGCAATAAACTTTGTTGCTATGGGCAACACAAAACACTCTTCATGAGAGGTTAACACTCCAGAATATGGGAATCAGATAAATGTTTCTGTGCCTGTTGTAACCACTCTGGGAAATGAAATATGCCAGATGGCTTTCTGACCTTTAATTTTTTTTTCATCTAGAAAACTAAGATGAATGGAAGGGGTTTCAGGGTTTCGGGCATAGGTTTGGTTGCCAGGCTGTCTAGGAATTGAAGTTGGGTGTTTTATTGAATAGTTAAGTGACCTTGGTGAGTTACCTAGCCTTTCTGAACTCATCTAGAAAATAGGAATAAGAATATTATCAGTTGAATTTGCCTAAGTGGGTAGGATACCATTCTACCATACTGATCTCATGGAACAGCTGGGAAGACAAAATGAGATGTTGTATGTGATTATAGCTCTCTGAGTTAGAGCACCATAAAGACCACTGAGAACACTTGTCATGGATTTTTTAGTGTTCTGCTATGAATAAAAATCCTGAGGGAACCATACACTTGAAACAGAATTTTAGGGTTGGAGAATCAAAGCCCCCAGCAGAATTGTAGAATTTACAGCATATCCCCCTCATCATCTCTTACTACAACCCATCAAAACAAAAACAAAATTCAGCCCATATCCCAATGCATAGATTTCTACATGTAGATTCATGGTATCTACACTTCCAGAGAATGCACATATGCAAGTGCACACCAAAGTGTTAACAGAAGTCACCTCTCTGTGTGTGACTAAGCATTGGTGCGTGTGATCTTGTAGATTACAGGTGGTGCAAAACTCTTTGCTACTCTTCCCATGAATAGGTGGAGTCTAATGTCCAACTTGTATCTTGGCTCACCTTACACTTGTTTGATCAATAGCATGCAGTGAAAGTTATGTCTGGGACTTTCCAAGCTAAATCACAAGAAGCCTTGCAGCTTCTGCAAAGGTCTCTTAGGATGATTGCTGTACAGGAAACCAGTTGTCACATAAGGAATCTGACTATCCAGAGGCTACCACGCTGGAGAGAACACATAAAATGACCACGTGGCACTGATACATGTGCCTTAAGACTACATGAAAAAGCAGAGAGAAGTGCCCCGCCATCCCCTATGACTTCTGATCATTCCCAGCTGAAGTCACAGACATCGCAATGAGGAGAGTTGGGTTTCCCTTGCTGAGCCCTGCCTGAAGTGCAGATTCAAAAGCAAAATGCATGTTGCTTTTTTAAGCCACTAAGTTTTGGGGTGGTTTGTAATCTAACAATACATAACTGGTAGAAAATACATTTCTTTATTGTCTGAATTTTTTTACAGTCAATTCATGTTTCTCTTTCAGCCGGAAAATAAAAGGAGAAAACTGAAAGGGAATTGTAAAGGAGAAGAAAGTATATTTTAGAAACGGAGAGGAGATCTCTCCTGCACTCTTCTTATATCACTAGCCTCGCCAACAACCTTCCCCTACTCTTTAGTTAACTTGGATTATCAAGGGCTATTCAGCTTCCTCTTCTGAAGAAAACCACCAGTTGATGCCTCCTGTCATCTCATAGAAAATAGATTCTGTTCCAAACAGCTGCAAGCATAGGACAAAGCCCTTCAGAGATTCTGAGACAAGAGCTTAATCTCCCACCTGGTTGATAAATCATTTTTTACATGTCCCAATGTGCATTTTGCAATGCCATCGTTCATAAACTGATTTCACTCAAATCTAGCTAAAAACAAAGGGGTGCAATTACTTTAGAGTCTAGAACCTGGAATCATTACAGTGCAACTTTGGAGAGGGTCAACCTTTCCAATTAGGGAATGTGGTCTTTAGGATCTGGGATCAGAAAAGATCCAGGAAGTCTTCTGTTCTGCAACTGGAAGATTTTTTACGTCACTCCTTGGCTTCTGCCTTCATAGAACAAAAAAGTTTGTCTTGATGCCCTTGAAGGCTTCTTATAGTTATGAAGCCTAATGCTTGCAGCTAGAGCAGAAGCCCAGGTCTTGCTTTGCAATATGTCAGATAAATCAATGGTGGGAACGAGTTTCAATAATGTGATCACAGGCAGAATGCTTATGTTTCAGCACAACCTATAGGCACATTTTCTCCTTCTTCCATCCCCTTTAGTGAAGGTCCAAAATTTCAGTGTGTAAGAAGGTTTTAGGAGTAAAGGAATGTCAACTTGGCATAGACTGTATTCTGAGGGAGATAAAGTGTACTGACCGTTTTTCAAAAGGGATATGATGTACGTGTGACACCCTGAAATAAGTAGATATTGGAAATAATTTTCAATGTTCCTTAGTGGAGTTGTTTGGGGTTTCCTAGCATCTCCTATATAGGCCGTTTTAGATTGTATACCAGGCATCCCCTCCTCCTAACAGCAAAGCAGGAAGAAAGTAGATTTCTGAGAGAATGAACCTCTCCCCCACCCCTTTGGTGCAAGAATTCCCTCATCAGTTAAATGGAGAATCAGCTCACCCAGTGAATTCTAATGAGGCAGCCGGCTCAGCTGTCAGCAGTTCTCCCTGCTGAAGACAACAGCAAGCAAGGGAAAAGGCTGTATACAACATGTAGAAAGCAGTTTACTTTCCCATGCCAAGGGACAGGAATATCAGAACAGCTTCCAGTGGGGCTAGGCTCACTGACAAACCCAGCAGCAAGGAACACTGGAGCAAGTTACACTGGGGTTAAGGACTCCTGCAAAATATGGCTGGTATAGAATGGCAAATGTAAGAAATTGATTAAGATTTGTCCTGATTCATCTGCTGAAAATCTGGATTTTAAAATATAGATATATCTATGAACTAAACGGCCCTAAAATAAGATACAATAAATAGATAGATATACAAAAGCACCCTTTGGATGCTGGCACTGAATTAAAATGGGAAACAGTTCAACCTTAGAATTATGAACAACTAGTTGAAGGTCTGTTTTGCTATTAGTTGAGAAAGCAGGGAAACCACTTACCAAGACGGCGCTGAGAAATCCATAAACAAAGCTGGAAGCAAAGTGGCAGGGATCCTAGACCGACCTTGGCCACTCATTTTGTTGCTTGAGAAAAAAACAGATAAGCACCAGGCCTATGCTTCTAAAACAAGGGAAGGCAGTGAAATGTCAAATTGGCATGTACCCAACGAATAAGCATAGCAAAAGCATCAATCTTGAAAACTTTAAATTATGCTTCTTTTTAATTTGGAAATCAACTTTGTGAAATAGAAAACAAAATTTTAAGTGTACATGAGTTTTAGCAAATGTAAATACCCATACAAACACCACCACGATCAAGACATGGAAAATTTCCTCATCATCCTCCAGAGTTTCCTTTTGCTTATTACAGTTAATACCCTGTCAATGTTCTCTTTTGCATCTGACTTCTTTTCTTCACCATAAGTTTTGAGATTGATCCATATTGTTTCGTGCATCAGTTCTTTCCTTTCTATTGCTAGGTAGTATTCCACTGTAAGAACATAGCAGAATTTTTTAAAACCATTTATCATGTTGATAAAAATTTAGGTTGTTTCAAGTTTTGGCTGTTAGGAATAAGGTTCCTAGAATATTTGTGTACAAGTTTTGTGTGGACATGTATTATTTCTCTTGGGTAAATATCAGGGAACACAATTACTGAGTCTTACAGTGAATCTATGTTTAATTTTATTAAAAACTACCAAACTGTTTTCCAAAGTGGTTTTATCATTTTATACTCCCACTAGCCATGACTTACATTAAATGCAAATGGAGTTGAACAACGTCATGTATGGGGGTTCTACATTCAGTATGTGAGCAATATTCAATTTCCTGTGGAAAAAAAATCTCTCAAGGAATTTATCAAAGTACCATATGCATGTTTAGGAGTTTGCAGCTCTGTGCTGTGAGTATGCATGCATACTTCACATTCAAAAATATGCAACTGTACCTGTATATTATTTATAGTAATAGGTAACTGATGTGGTTTGGCTGTGTCCTTACCCAAAATTTCATCTTGAATTGTAATCCCCATAATCCCCATGTGTCAAGGGCAGGACCAGGTGGAGGTAATTGAATCATGGGGGTGGTTTCCCCCATGCTATTCTCATGATAATGAGTGAGTCTCACAAGATCTGATAAGCATCTGCCATTTCCCCTGCTTGCACTCATTCTCTCTCCTGCCACCCTGTAAAGAGATGCCTTCTGCCATGACTGTAGGTTTCCTGAGGCCTCCCCAGCAAGGTGGTACTGTAAGTCAATTAAACCTCTTTTCTTCATAAATTATCCAGACTATGATATTTCTTCATAGTAGCATGAGAATGGACTAACACAGTAAATTGGTACCGAGGTAGTAGGGCACTGCTATAAAGATACGTTAAAATATAGAAGTAGTTTTGGAACTGGGTAACAGGAAGAGGTTGGAATAGTTTGGAGGGTTCAGAGGAAGACAGGAAAATGTGGGAAAGTTTGGAACTTCCTAGAGACTTGTTGAATGACTTTGCCCAAAATGCTGATAGAGATCTGTGGAACTTTTAACTTAAGGGAGATTATTTAGGGTATCTGGTGGAAGAAATTTCTAAGTGACAAAGTGTCCAAGAGGCAGCAGAGAATAAAAGTTTGGAAAATTTGCAGCCTGAAGATGTGATAGGAAAGAAAAGCCCATTTTGTGGGAAGAAATTCAAGCCCACTGCAGAAATTTGCCTAACAAGGAGCTAAATGTCAGTTGCCAAGACAATGGGGAAAATACGTCCAGGGCATGTCAAAGACCTTCACAGCAGACCCTCTCCTCAAAAGCCTAGAGGTCTAGGAGGCAAAAATTGTTGCCTGGGCTGGGTCCAGGGCCCCCCTGCTCTGTGCATCCCTGGGATGTGGTGTCCTGTGTCCCAGCTGCTTCAATTCCAGCTGTGGCTAAAAGGGGTCAAAGTACAGCTCAGGCTGTTGCTTCAGAGGGTGCAAGCTCCAAGCTTTGGTGGCTTACATGTGGTGTTCAGCTTATAGCTATACAGAAGTCAAGAAATGAGGTTTAGGATCCTCCACCTAGATTTCAGAGGATGTCTGGAAACACCTAGATATGCAGAAGAAAGTTTGCTACGGGGGAGGAGCCCTTAGGAGAACATTTGCTAGGGCAGTGCGGAAGAGAAATCTGGATTTGGAGCTCCCACACAGAATCCCCACTGGGGCACTGCCTAGTGGAGCTGTGAGGAGATGGCCACCATCCTCCAGACACCAGAATGGTAGATCTACTGAGATTTTTCACTGCGCGCTTGGAAAAGCCACAGACACTCAGCATCAGCCCATGAAAGCAGCTGGGAGGGGGACTGTAGCCTGCAAAGCCGCAGGGTTGGAGCTGCCCAAGGTTATGGGCACCTCTTGCATCAGCATGACCTGGATGTGAGAAATGGAGTCAAAGGAGAACTTTTTGGAACTTCAGGGTTTAATGACTGCTTTATTGGATTTCAGATTTGCATGGGGCCTGTAGTCTCTTTGTTTTGGCCAATTTCTCCCATTTGAAATGGGTGTATATACCAAATGCCTGTACTTCCATTGTATCTAGGAAGTAACTAAGTTGCTTTTGATTTTACAGGCTCATAGGTGGAAGGGACTCACCTTGTCTCAGATGAGACTTGGACTTGGACTTTTGGGTTAATACTGGAATTAATTAGGACTTTGAGGGACTGTTGGAAAGACATGATTGTGTTTTGAAATGTGAGGACATGAGATTTAGGAGGGGCCGGGGTGGAATTATACGATTTGGCTACATCCCCACCCAAAATCTCATCTTGAATTGTAATCTCCATAGTCTCCACGTGTTGTGGGATGGATGATAGGGAGTGAGTTCCTATGAGATCCAATGGTTTTATAAGCATCTGGTATTTCCCCCATTTACACTCATTCTCTCTCTTACTGCCCTGTGAAGTGGTGCCTTCTGCTTTGATTGTGAGTTTCCTGAGGCCTCCTTAGTCATGTGGAATTGTGAGTCAATTAAATCTCTTTTCTTTATAAATTATCCAGTCTCAGGTATTTCTTCATAGCAGTGTGAGAACAACCTAATACACTAATTATATCATATATAATTTTATATATAGTAAAATGTAGAAATATAATAAAAGAATAAAAATTAGAAGTGAATGCATGTTTACAAATCTTTTCTTAATATTTGCAAACTATGCCTCTGACAAAGGAATAATATCCAGAATCTATAAGGAACTCAAACAAATCAATAAGAAAAAACAATCCCATTACAAAATGGTCAAAGGACATGAACAGAAAGCCCTCAGAAGAAGACAAACAAGCAGCTAACACCCACAAGAAAAAACATTCAACATCACTAATCACCAGAGAGATGCAAATCAAAACCACAATGAAATACATTCTCAGACGAGTCAGAATGCCTATTATTAAAAAATCAAAAATAACAGCTGTTGATGAGGTTACAGAGAAAAGGAAGGCTTATAAACTATTGGTGGGGGTGCAGATGAGTTCAGCACTATGGAAAGTAGTTTGGAGACTTCTCAAGGAACCTAAAAATAGAGCTCCCACTAAACCCAGCAATTCTACTCCTGAATAAATACTCAAAGGAAAATAAATCATTCTATTAAAAAGACACATATATTCGTATGTTTATCACAGCACTATTCACAACAGCAAAGATATAGAATCAACCTAGGTGCCCATCAATGGTGGAATGGATACAGAAAATGTGGTACGTATACACTGTAAAATATTATGCAGCCATAAAAAAAGAATGAAATCATGTCCTTTGCAGGGATATGGATGGATCTGGAGGCCATTATCCTAAATGAATTAATGTAGAGATAGAAAACCAGCTTCCAGATATTCTCAATGAGAAGTGAGAGTTAAATACTGGGTACACATAGATGTAAAGATGGAAACAATAAACACTGGGGATACCAAAAGGTGAGAGGGAGAGATGGGGGAAAGGTTGAAAATCTACATATCAGGTACTATGCCCACTACTTTTGTGACAAGATCATTAGAAGCCCAAATCTCAGCCTCATGCAATATACCCATGTAACAAAGCTGCGCATGTACCCCTGAATCTAAACTTAAAATTTTTAAATGAAGAAAAAAATCTTTTCTTCTGTTGAGCACCAGCTTAAGCTGTTGGCTTATTTTTAGCAATTGTTTTAGTTTAATCCTTCTTCCCTTGCCCCCACATGGAAGCAGAGGGTGAGACAGGAGTAAAGGGGAAATGGAATAAAATAGTGGGAGGGCAAGCCTTAATAAGGCTGAATGAAAGAGTTGGCAACCACAACAGGTGGTGAGTACTCTAGACTGCTCAACGTTCGTCAGAGCTTTATGACATGTATACCTCAGAACTGCCTGCCCAAGGGACAAAGAAGGGAGCATTGATCTGTTGGATCCTGTCCCCTCTGACTAAGGGTAATCCAAGTACTCACTGTACTTCCCACAGTACATGTAGTAGCACAGAGTGGGTTCTGGGACACTTTGTGAGCCAAGGAGGAGAGGCACTGTCTCTTTGATCCTGCTTGAAGTCAATCAAAAGCAGTAGCAAAAACAAACAAACAAACAAACAAACAAAAACCAAAAACTAAAACAAAAACAAAAGACAAAAAATACTGGTTGTTGTAGCAGAGGATGGAGCTAGATATGGAGCCAAGAGGAATTTGAGGTAATGCACAGGACGTGTTCTAAAATCATTCACATTTATTCAAATGGTAGTCTCTCTGTACCTGCCTATGTATTTTTGTGTTTGCATATCTCCTTCTTTCACAGGTGAAGATGACTAATACATGTAGTTAAACTTAAGTAATCTAAATAAGTGTATGATGTGATTCCATTGTATGTTACAAAGTAGAACTTTGCAAAATGACTGTTGAGATAAAACCATTCAAAGATAGGTCAACTTTACATTTGGGGCATTTCTCAGACCCACCAAGATGATGGCAGGGGTGGGAGTGGGGAATATACCCTCATTGTTATCTGCTGTTGGTGATGATTAAGAGAAAAATCTGAAGCTTTCATGTTTTTCAAATTTGAGTAATCTACAGAGCTTTCTGAGGAAATTTTTTTTCTCTTGGATGTGCATTATTGATTAATAGTATTTAGTTAAAATATTGCTTACTACATGCAAACTTAAGACCACAGAATTCTTATATTATCAATTGTCTACATCTTTGAAGCTCTTAAATATTTATAAGTTAATATAAATAGAACTGTAACACCAGTACAATTCCAATTAACAACATTGCCTTGAAATAATGGGTAATATTGTTTTGCTGAAACTCAACTAAACTGGCACTGAGAGTATGAGAGAGGACATTATGCCCACACAACCACAGGTCAAACAATGGCTTAATTTTCCTAGTACTTTGCAAATTATTTTCAAATTACTAGGAAACCTTGGCTCAAGCAATGTGCATTCAGTGCAAAGGCTTCATTTACATATAAGGTCTGCCTTTGTGATTTTCTTATTAGGCCAAGACAAGTTAAATAAAACTACTTAGCATCAATTCAATAATGAACACGCACACACACACGGAGAGTGTAAATGTAAAATGGGGAGCAGGGACTATGTTTGGTCTCACCCTCACATCTCCAGGAAGAGAGGGATGAAGAGAGGGATGAAGGCCCCAAATAGAAATTATGAGGCTGAATACTTAAGTCAATTTTTAAAAATGAGACTATTATCATTTCAAAATAATTAAATATATATTTGGGGCCAATTAGACAAAACAACAACTTCAGAAAAGAAAACTGAAGCTCTTGAATTCCCATTTGGCCTTTGGCAAGTATAGACATAATCAGACACAGTCTGCAGCCCGTCTGAGGGGAAAGCCTGGGAAAACAGTGAAGCTGCAAGGACAAGGGGGAAATTAATCAAGAAATATTGAGAAAGCCTGGGAATATGACATTGCTAGTGATGTGTGGTTTGTTCAACAAACAAATAGGAAGGCTCAAGGGAAATGAAATTTCTCAAGACAGAAGACCAGATGGGCCTTGTCAGCAAATGCGGAGCGAAAACAAAGAAGCAAAACCATTTCTGATGGAAAGATGGATGGTCAGCACAGGAGTTTAGGGTACACTTGAAGAGAATACAATAAAGATCTCTCGGAATTTGAGTAGGATGCTTTATTTCTAAAGTATTTCCACATACAACTCCCTTGCATGGTAAATAAGGTAATATAAAACAAAACTAACAGTCTAAGCCCCCCGCAACCAACTGATTGGATCCCGTTTCTCAGCCAAAAACATTTCAAAGTTAACCTGAAAAACTAGTTCAGGCCGTGATGGGAAGCGAGGAGGTGAGACATGCCTCATTATGCCTTTCTCCCTTTGGAATTCAGGCACAACTGACCAGCACTAACATTAAAACAGAGACCTTAACACTGACAAAACAGACTCTTTATAGCAGTAAAATAAGAATATTATGGATAGCAGATTCTGGAAGAAACTGAGGTATTTTACCTCAAAATATATTTTTGACATATTTTGAAATGGTCCTGCAACTCTGTGTCTTGTGGGGAAAATCTACGTTCTATAAAGAATCCCCTTTCCTTTCCAGGTCTTTTTCCGGATTCAGGGGAGAATTAACTAAGAGTCTGGCACCTTTTGAAGTCTGATAAGAAACATTTATATGCCGTTCTCTCTGAAGCCTGCTACCTGGAGGCGGTGGCTCACATCTGTAATCCCAGTACTTTGGGCGGCTGAGCCGAAGAAATCAAGATCAACCTGGGCAACATGGCAAAACCCCATCAATACAAAAAAAAGAAAAGAAAAGAAAATTAGCAAGGCATAGTGGTGCACACCTGTAGTACCATCTACTCAGGAGGCTGAGGTGGGAGGATCACCCAAGTCCAAGGAGTTTAAGGCTGCAGTGAGCTGTGATCATGCCACTGCACTCCTACCTGGGTAACAGATTGAGGCCTTGTCTCAAAAAAAACAAAAATGTAAAAAAAAGAACTTGGTCTCCACAACCTCTTATTTTAACCCAGACATCCCCATTCTATTGATTCCAGGTCTTTAGATAATAACTTAACTCTTTCAAATAATTGCCAATCAGAAAATCTTTGCAACCCACTATGACCTGGAAGTGCCCACTTCAAGTTGCCTTACCTTTCCATACCCAACCAGTGTACATCTTACGTGTATTGATTGATGCCTTAATCCCTCCCTAAAGTGTATAAGATCAAGCTGTACCTCAACCACCTTGACCACATGTTTTCAAGATCTCCTGGGGCCATGTCATGGGCCATGATCACTCATATGTAGCTGAGAATAAATGTCTTCAGATATTTTACAAAGTTTGATGCTTTCTTGACCATAATTGTGAGCTCCCATTCAAAAAAGAAGAAACTTAGGCTCTCAAAGGTCAAATGTTTTTCCCTTGGTCACAAAGCTAATCAGAAAAGGAGAACTTGAGCTGAGGTCTCCTGCCCCATGGACCCTGCTTTTGCCAACACCCTGAAGATCAAAGAGCTAGGGGCAATATCATGTAGTGGTTAAGCATGTGAGCTTACAATCAGACAGTTAAGAGGCTGAAACCATTGCTTATGGGAGGGGGAAGGCACCTGGCATAATCCATTATCAGCCTTTTCATCCAAAAATGAGATCATGCACATGATGGTGCTCAGTGCCTGGCACATAATCAGTTCTTATTAAATGTAGCCATTACAGTGTTAAGACTATATGGGTTATGCAAACCAGTATAGATGGGTGTGGACAAATTATATGTAATCATTGTACTAGGTATCAAAGCATTCTGGGATAGATATAATAGTTCATGTTTTTAAAACAAATTTAACATGAGAAAAGAATTGTAAGAAAAAAAGGATAAACTATTGAATTTTGAATATTAAGGAGCAAAAATAATAGGTGTAACCAAAAGGGAATAAAAAGAGAACTGGGGGGGGGCAAACTGAACAATGAGATTAGACTGGGAAAGTCAACATTCACAATTATTCTTTTATATTGCCATTTAAATATCTCATGTTTAAAAGAAAGATTAGCTGATAGATGATTTAAAATTGCATCTTACTGTGAATGTAAGAAGATTCAAATGAAACTTGTAGGTATTTCATGCATACTGTATTAAGGAGAAAATGTCTAATGGGTAGATAAAAGACACATTTTGTAAAGCTTTTCTCAGGTTATTTCAATTCAATTCTATTCTCTTCTGAAGATCCCATTCACTGAGCATCCACGTGCTCACATTAAACTGCTTTGGTCCTATGTGCTGAGCACTTTGCTAAGTCCTGGAGATCAAAGATTTTAAAAGCTCAGCCCTGGCCTTTCAATCCAGTAGTTGATTCAGAGATGTGGACACATAGTGCTAAGGCACTGTGATGGTGCCATTAGATGGCCTGTCTAAAGTGCTTGGGTGCCCAGAAGAAGGCATTCGGCAGACTGAATTGTTGGCCCCAGTTATTCACTACTCTTATCAAACTTGTCATGGTCTCTCTGTGAGTGGGGTGGCTCCCTGCCCCTAGACTTTGGGCTTAGCCATATAACTGACTTGGGCCAATGATGAATACATGTGATGTTAGCAGAGGCTTGAAATGAGCTTACACTCTTGTGCTTTTCATTGCCATGCAAAGAACATACCGAGTGTCTTTCACAGGTCCAAGCAGGATGAGAGGTGAGAGGAGCAGATTCAGATCCAACCAACAGCTGGGAACCAAGCCCAGCTGAATCCAGCCTGCATTAGCTAACCACTAGCCAATTCACATGCACTTAAGCAAGAAATAACTGATTGTTTTGAGCCACTGTGTTTTGGGGTGTTTTGTTATGCAGCATTGTGGCAATAGCTGTTTGAGATAGGCCATGGTGAATGTGACAGGGATATACAGGGATAGCGCTTTATTGTGGCTCTTCTCTGCCAGCATTTTCTTCCCTACACCCTTCACTAAACACATAAGCACATACTCCAAAGAAGAGTTGCAGGAATTCTTGCCATTGCCATTCTTATGAATAAGTCTTTTGTTTGGCATATGTTGGTGTAACGCAGGGCCCACGTATTAACTTTTCATGGATATCTCCAGAGTAAAAAGAATGAGGACTGGAATCCCAAACTTCATCCAATCTACATCTCCCTTTCTTGTTGCTCTTTATTAAAATTGATGTCCCCTTCAGAAAAAAGCACATGCATGGTCCTGACTCTAATACAGTCACAGCAGCCCCATCAACCATAAAAAAGCTAGAGATGGATTTCCCAGGAGGAATAAGCTGGTTTCTGTGACTATGGTCAAATTTTGAAAAGTATCCTACAACCATGAGTAATGTGGAACTCAAGTCCCAGATGAAAAATGTTCACTTACATATATTTCCTAACAAGTAGATAGCTGCTGAGGAAAGGCTGGGGAGAGTTCACAAAGGGCAGGCAGAGTGGTGAGAAACGTGGTTTAAAAAAATCTATCTCATGCTATAAAGGAATATGGGACTACTCCTTCCAGAGCATAGAATAATATGATATACATTTCAGAAGCAGAGGTTTTTGTTAGTTAATTTTTAAAAAAGAATTTAAGGAGAGGATTTCCAACTAAGGCAGATGAGTCCCACAGTATTAATACAGTTAAGCAAATATTGGAGGATCACAGGAAATGAGGTTGAATAAATTACATGTTTTATCAGACATCTTTGGGCTTTGAAATTGCTGACGGTCCACTGCGGAATATTAAATCTCACATTTCTCAATTTTCCTTTTTATTGATGTTGGGGAGGAGGTTGTATATGAAAATCTTTCTCCTAACATTTATATAATATTTATTTTTAAATGTATCTTAAGCCAGCTTTCCCCAGAAGCCAACCCCGAGACAAGGATTTGGGTGCAGGTAGCTTATTTGAGATGTGATCTCAGGAAGTACTGGTCCACTGGTTGGAAAGTGGGGAAGTGACACAGGGAAAGGAAAGAAGCCAATACAGGGCTCATTCATGGCCACACTCGCAAACCTGGGCTCAGTCCTGTTTGGGACCTCTGGGAGATGGTATAGAGAATTTCCCTGTCTGAGAGGAAGGAAGCGAGAGTACTTTCAATGAATTCCCATCCAATGTTGGCTGAGGGTTGTTTCCAGGGGTGTTAACTTCCCGGCACTTCCAGTATGCCTCCTGAGCAAGGCCTGAGATGAAACCTTTCGGTAGAGGGCCTTTGTTTCCGTAAGCTGTTATTGGGTATAGAGGACAGTGAGTGCTTGGGGGACATAGGCCAGCCACCAACAGTGTGTGCTGTATAGTACATAATTAAATGTATGTGTCAATGAAAAAAGAGTTATATCTGGTTAGTTAGAAACTGATGATGAAGACATCCACTTGTCTATCCCACCAGTATGTTCTTTTGGATCACACTTAGAATCAGGTTTGAATTACGAAAACCTCTTAGTTACTGGACTAGGATCAGGTCCTGGGAGGAGCTAAGGTAGCCCAGGAGGAAGAAAAAGCAGCACTGTAAAATCAGATCCTAAGTACTTCAATATTTTATCAGTCAGAAAGACTGGACCTACGTTTATCTGCTTACTGTTGGCCCTGAGCTAAGCAACTTGTCCACAGACACAAAAGAAAGAGGTACAATGAGGATTGGAGTATATATCTGCCTGATTTCAAACTCCCTTTACCAGACTACCACAGGGAGGACCCTGGATGATGAAGACTCAGGTTTTCCTTCTCAAAGAGGAAGGAAGCCACACACTCTGTATGAGGAAGGGTTCTAGAAGACAAGGGAGTGTGGAAGGCTTCATGACACTAGCCAGGGGTTTCTAGCCTTTCTTGGCTGAGGAAGCCCTTTAAGAATCCCATGAAAACCATGGATCCTTTCTCTCCAGAAACAAACTCAAATGCACAAAACAGTGAATATCATTTCAAGAGCTTCACAAGTCATCTGAAGCCCCTCTGTGGGTCCCAGGTTAAGCTACCAGATGCCAGGAACGACTCAAATTCTGTGAGTTGTGATTTCGGGCACTTTCAGAAAGAATTTTCAAATTTTAAAAAATTCCCTAGGAAAGGGTCTCTTTTTATTAAGATTAACTGCCTCCTACTAGAAGTTTTCTCATGAGGCCTGCAATTGCAGCCCACCCAACAGACTCAAGTGGCACAAAGAATTCCAGATGCTAATTCATGATGAGATCAGGTGAACTTCTTCTGACTCCCATTTAAACTACAAATTCTGCCTGGCCAAACTAGGTCAATCAATGCACAGAGAGGTTATCTCAAATTAAAAATTAGCTGGGACCAAGGATCATACCTAATTGATTAAGGATCTTATCAGAAGGACTAAAGCATTCGAATCAATGAGAGTGGCAGAGATTCATACTCCAAAATAGAGGTCTTCTCCATCCTTGATCCCTTATTTAGAAAGTTGCTGTTCTGAGAGGCCAACAGGGCAGAGAAATTCCTAACTCAATAAAGCCAGACAGACCTGGTGCCATATCCCTGTGGCACCCGTAGTTCACTGTGATCCTGGACAAGTTATCTTCCAATCCTCACTTTTCATATCTGTGCAGTGGGTGAACACTCCTTTCCTTATAAGGTTGTTGTGGGAGTTAAATGGGAAATAAAGGTGCCTGCCATATATATATATATATATATATATATATATATATATATATATATATACACACACACATATATGTATCTGTTACCTTGATTTCAGTGTGTCTTGGGTTTAATTCCCCTATTATCATCGTGGTCATGTTCCAAAATAGAGTATTCATACACAGGTTGAACAAAAAAAAAGGCTTCTTCAATTATTTCTGTGTTCATATGCTGCTAAAGAACTGTTTTTCCTGATCAGAATCAATTACCACAAGTCTCTCTGAAAGAAAATCTCTACTTTGAAAAGAGCTAAATGTCTTAGCTGATAGTCTCTTTTTTTAACATATAATTATCAAATTATAGAACTATAGAGAGAGGAGGGAGGAAGAAAAGAAGTAATCTAATCCAAACCCTAATTTTATAATGCAGGAGTAAGGCCCAGAGTGGTTAAATGTTTTACACAAATCACACAGCTAGTGAGTTACAGAGTGGCAAGTGGAGTCTAGATCTCTAAACTCCCAATCCTGTGTTTTCTCTACTATGTCATTTATTCTGTACTAATAAAAGTAAAGTGCAAAAAAGAAAAATTTAAAAACCTATTGGAATTCCAAGTGATGGGATGTTATTGGCATCTGCAATATTCTTGGGAAATTTAGGTATAGAAAATACCTAATATGAAATGAGTGTAATATGAATGACGCATTCAATATGTGCTTTGGGATCCTCATTAGTTCCACTTGTTTTGGCATCCAAATCATTCCAGCCTGGAGGTGGCTATGTGGGGAGGTGAGGAGGGCAGGTCGTCGGTAGAAATTTTACTGAACAGGTGAATAAAATACCTGTACTCTAAATTCAGTTCTAATACCTACTGAATTTGTAAGAGGTTAAGACATTTCCTTGACCCTTTTGAGCCTCCATTTCTTTGTGCTTGTTTAAAGTGTTCCCCTGAAAAGATTTTGCCAGAGTCCTTTGCAGCTTTCATGTTCCAGATTCCCAAAGAAGTCCCCATTCCCTTCATGATCTCATGCAAACCGTCCTGAGGAGCTGTACACAAAGGAGGAAAAGAAAATTAGGAGAAAAGAGGAGAAACTGGAAGAAAGCAAGGATTCAAGAGCGTAAACAGGGAAGTAATTCCTCAAGAAGCGGGGGAAGCAGCAGCAGGAAGGCCAGGAGCTTGCTGAGAGTTGGTCTCTACACAAGGAAGCAGCAATTTATGATTTGCCTCTTGGATGTGTTTACACTCAACACAAACTCAAAATAACTCTCACTCATTTACATACTTAGTCATTCAATATATTTTTTCTTTAGAAACAGCTTTATTAAAATATAATTCACATACCATACAATTCACACATGTAAATTATACAATTCAGTGATTTTTTGTACAGAATCATCACTTCGATTTTGGAATATTTTCATCATCCCCCAGAAAAGCTTTATACTCTTTATCTATGTCTCCCAAATGCCTCCATCCTCTCTCCCAGCTCTAAGCAACCACTAATCTACTTTCGGTCTCTCTAGATTTGCCTGTTCTGGATATTTCATATACTATGTGGTCTTTTCTGACTGGCTTCTCTCAGCATAATGTCTTCAAGTCTCATCTATGTTGTAGCATGTATCAATCCTTCTATCTTGCCTAAAGACAAGTAATATTCCCTTGTATGGATGTACCATATTTTCTTTCTTTCTTCATTTATTGGTGGTATTTTGGGTTGCTTCCACTTGTTAGCTATTATGAGTAATGTTGCTATGAATATTTCTGTACACTTTTTGTGTGGATCAACCAATTTTTGAGGCCTGTTTTACACCAAAACTTCTGGGGCCTAGAAATACAAAAATGAAGGCAATTATTGCTCTCAAGAAAGTCACTATATGTAAGGGAAAAAAGATGTGTTTTTGAAAAGCTGTAATAATCTGCTGTGATAAGTGCCATATGATAAGATATGCAGAGAGAAGCAGAGAAATTGATATTTGAAGGAGGTGTTGAAAATGAATTGGCCTTTAGGCATAGAGGAGGGAGAGGGTGTTACAGGCTATGGTAACTATATGTTAAAGGCTCAGAGGTGTCAAAAAAAACGCCATATTCAGGTAATTGTAAATAATGTTAATGCTATCTAATCTTTTATAATGTCTGCCATGTGTCAGGCACTATCATACTATCCTAAACACTTAATTTACATTAACTCATTTACTTGCCACAGTAGTCTTATGATAATATCACTTCCTCCATTTCACAGATGAAGAAACTGAAGCACAGAAAGGTAAATAACTTGTCTGAGGCTATACATCTAGTGAGATCCTGGATTGAAGCCAAGAGAGTGATTTCAAAATCTACAATCTGAGGCCCCATGGGGATTGCCTCATTTAATTTCCAAGTCATCCTGGCTGGTTGGATCATTGAATGTATGAGGGGCACAGCAGGAGGTGGCACTGGAAAGGCACAATGTGTTAAGCAATATGAAGAAATACTAATTCCAAAAGAAAAAGGGAGCCATCGAAGGTTTGTATGCAAGGCAATAACACAGATGAGATACCCTTTAGGGAGGAAAAGAGGCAGCAGCAGGAGGATTGTTTGAAAGAAGGAAGAGACCATAGGTTTGTTTTACCATAGATACCACCCGTTCCCATACAAAATATCCATTACAGGTGTGAAATTGCAAAAGCAGCATTGGTTGTGCTCTCCTGGATATAATCTTTTCAGGAGGATGCCACAGTCAAGATTTTATAAAGATAGTTCTTATTTTTCACTCCCCACCTTCACTGTCATAGGGTTAAGTATAATTCTGAATAAACCAGGGCTGGCAGCTGCCCTCAATCTAACCATGCAGAAGCAAAAATTTTGAGTACACAAGGCCTTCACATATATTTTTGCAAACACTTCAAGAGACAGGATGCTGATAAACAAAGGTTTCATGTGCCAGAGGAGTATATGATTGGTTTTCTTCCACACATACATTATTAAAGTGGCCTTCAACACATCAATAGTTTGCAGAATTCTCATTCCTGTTTTCCTGTGCTCATCCTTGAATTTTCATTGTAGTCTTCCAGTCCCCAGAAGAGCACACCTCAACTATAGAACAAGTAGGTGAGTTCCAAGGGCACTCCAGAACGAGTGCTAATAGAAAACAGGACGTGACTATAACACCTATGCAAGGCACAAAGAAAATGTGCCCTCTGTCATTATTCCTCTGCCTTAAAATCAAGATTATTTTATGGAATGTAGAAGATGATCCTTGAGACAGCAAGAGTTCATATTTACCTCACGAATTCTCACAATCCCTTTATGAAGCTGCTGTGATCGTTTCCATTGCACAGGTGGAAAAGCAGAGAGAATAAAGGACTAGGAAATTGACCTGCTGTATTCAAAATTGTGCTGGTAAAACATATGGCTCTGGGCAAATCGTCTCACTTCATCTTCTCCCTGGATCTTTCTTTGTGTTTCTGATAACATCATGAAGTGTTTTCTAAGCTCTGAGATGGTGCTGACCTCAGCAACTGCAACACTTGGTATGCTCATACTTACAGTCTTGCCGTTTTAGATAAGATCATGGTAGTTGTTTTAGAAATAACTGTTGGATGAATGAATAAATAAATATTGGAACTATCTCTTGAGGGTAACTATTAAAGTATCACACTTCTCTCTCTCTGTGTCTGCATATATATATGTGTGTGTAAGCATATATGTATATACATAGAGATGTGTATATACAATATACATACTTATATATAATGTGTATACATACACATATATACAGTATGTATACAGCATATATAGTATGTACACATCTATATGTATGTATACACATATAATATGTATAGAGATGTGTATATATACCATATCCATGCATATATATAGTGTGTATATAGTGACTTTCAATGCCTACTGTATGCACTGAACTGAATTATCTATTTTGGAAGATAGCTGAAAATACTATGATAGCTAATTTTTATGGAGTTCTTACTATATGCCAAGAAATGTTCTAAGCTCTTTACATATTTTAACTCATTTAATTCCCACAACAACCTTTTATGAGATAAACTATTTTTCTATTTTCTGGATGAAGAAATTGAGGCCTGGAGAGTTTGAATACTTTGCTCAACATTTCACATTTACTAAGTGAAAAGTGAAGATCTGAACACAGGTAGTTTGGCTCTCATCCTGAATTTTTTTCTGAATTCTTAAATTAAAAGATAAAGACGACTAACAAAATTGTTAAATGAGAAAATTATAGGTAAATTATATTCAACTCAGTCACAATTTGGCTCCCCTGGAGAGAAACTGGTCATTTACCCTGCAGCCCTGGGTGACCTGACTATTTTAAGTGTAACCCAAATAAAATTGGGCTGCCTTGAGGCCTGTTTTTGTCTCAGCACTGTGATATATCCAAAAGAAACAAAAATGTAATTGCTAAAACCTTTAAAAGTACTGGCGATCGCTTGAGAGAATGGTGATGGGGGAATTACATCCAGAAACATACAGAAATACTAATTAATATCTAACTTACACACTGTTCTTCCAAAATCTGTCTTTTTCTCTTACCACCCCTCCCAATTCTATCCCTTATCCTTATGCTGGTTTGTCTTACTCTCTCCCTTCCCCTGCTCTCTTTTTACCCATCTGTATTCACAAGTAGTGCTGTCATTCTTCATTCCACCCCTCCTTACCTAAGTAACTAGCAGAGGCTCCAGAACCAAGAAAGCGATGAAGCCTTCTCCACAGGGGGCAGAATAGAAGGCACCTATAATTAAATATTATTTCTTCTGCTTCTGACACGAGAAAATGGCATTATTGGAGAGTAGAACTTGTGGAGAAATAGTAGGTGATCCGTGGTCCCAACTCGACTTCGTGAGTGGCATCATAAAGATTTGTAGGCCTATTTTTGGGAGAGCATTACCAAACTGTCTTGCTGGTAGAATGTAGAGGACACCAGAATGTATTATCCATCACAGGATGCAACATGGTCCCCACGGAAAAATGACAGAATATTAAGGAATTGTGAGAATAAAGAATTTCAGACTGTGGACAATTTTTCCCTTTTCATCTCCTTCAAGAGAAGCAAAATTCCTATCTCTAGAAGCATAGATGGGGTTGAGCAGAAGAGAGAAGGGGTAAGAAGAGGGAGAGCAAAGGGAAGAATTTGCAATGATGAGGGAAAAGAAAGCGTGCTTCTCTGACTTGTCACATGGAAAGCCTCTAAATAATGCTAACATTTCAAGAAATATTGCACTCTCTTCCTCTACTTTTCCCATGTCAGGGAATATAGTGCATGGACAAAAGAAAATAAAAGACAGAAACTATCATTGCTACTAAACATGTCCCCATTCTTTTTATGATGAGGAGAAAAGAAAGGAGGGTTTGAGAACAGCATCCTATACTCATCTGAAAACGTTGTTTGAGATCCTACTCCTTACAGGCTCTAAGATAGCTATGTTGAACACTAAGACACAATACCTATTATATATAATTTTGTTTTATTGAAACTCCTTCCGTTTCAAGTAACTAAATCTCAACTCAAACTATTTTAAGGAAAAATGGGAATCAATTGTCTTAGCTGGCTAAAAAGTCTGGGAGTAGAATACCAGTCACAACTGCTCAGCTCAGCCCTGCCTTCCTCTATCCTGGCTTCATTCCTACACATCTATATCAATGAGGAGGCAAACGTAGGCACTTTCACTGTTTACTTACATGGTGCTTACAGTTTACGATTCCAGTGAAAGTGCTGAACTCTAATTGACCTGGTTTGGGTCACATGTTCATCCCTGAACCAATTACTATGGCCAGTGGGATAGAGAAGTCAAGTACGTTAGGCAAGGTCTTGTGTCAACCCAGTGAAAGAAATGGGGCATTGTAATTGGCAGTCTGGCAGGTAGGGAAGAGACAGTTCCCAAAACAAAATAACACGTTGAGTGGAGAAATTCCAGAAATGTAGCACCTCTGCCCTTAGGGAGCTTAAAGTTTAATGAGGGCAATAATCATGTAAGCCAAATAATTACCAGATTAATGCTGTGAAAGGGTATGTATCAAGATCCTTCCAGACACAGAATATGAAGTGACTATGTCTGGGTAAGGCTTCAAAAAGGAAATGGTATTTCAGTTGGGTCTATTTGTTTGTTTTTAAAAATCAAGATACATGGAGAGATCCAAGATGGCTGATTACTAGCAGCTCAGGATTGTAGCTCCCAGTGAAAGCACAGAGAATGAGAGGACACCACATTTTCAGACAAATTTTTGTTGCTCATTGATTAGGAGATTCCCAGCAGAGGAGCCCCACGGAATGCCGGCGTGACTCTTGTGGCCAGCACTGCAGTTTTGCCAGCGCCCCGGCGTGGTGGTTCTCAGTGCAGAGTAAACGGGACTGGGTCCCCTTCTGGGTGACGTTTGGAGCTCTGGGAAGGCAGAGTCTCCTATTCAGCTGATTGAATAAGGGACTCAAGAAGGAAGCCAGACCGGAGATTCCACACAAAAAAGCACCACGAATCTTAACGTCGCTGTTTTGGCCGGCACAGTGGGTTGCTCAGATTCCAGCGCTGGGAATCAACAAATTGGACGTCCACTCAGAGACCTAATTTGAAAGTCCGTAATTACAAAGACGACAGGTGGATAAATTTACAATGACGGGAAGAAACCAGTGTAAACAGGCTGAGAATACTCAAAATCAGAATGCCTCTCCCTCTACAGGGGATCACAGTTCCTCATCAACAAGGGAACAAGAGGCCTGATAGAGAATGAGTGTGTTCCAATAAGAGAATTAGGCTACAGAAGGTGGATAATAAGAAACTTCTGTGAGTTAAAAGAACATGTTCTAGCCCAATGTAAAGAAACTAAGAACCTTGAAAAAAGGTTTGATGAAATCCTAACGAGAATAGACAATCTAGAGGGGAATATAAGGGAATTAATGGAACTGAAGAATACAATACGAGAACTCCATGAAGTATGCACAGGTTTTAACACTCGAACTGATCAAGCAGAAGAAAGGATATCAGAGGTCGAAGACCAACTTAATGAAATGAAATGAGAAGACAAGATTAGAGAAGAAAAAGTAAAAAGGAATGAGCAAAGTCTCCAAGAAATATGGGACTATGTGAAATGACCTAATTTACGTTTGATAGGTGTACCTGAATGTCATGAAGAGCATGAATCCAAGCTGGAAAATATTCTTCGGGATATTATTCAGGAAAACTTTCCTAACCTACTAAGACAGGAAAATACTCAACTCCAGGTAATACAGAGAACACCACAAAGATATTCCTCAAGAAGAGCAACCCCAAAACACACCAGGGTTGAAATAAAGGAGAAAATTCTAAGGGCAGCTAGAGAGAAAGGTCAGGTTACCCATAAAGGGAAGCCTATCAGATTCACAGAAGATCTCTCAGCAGAAACCCTACAAACTAGAAGAGAGTGGGGGTCACTATTCAATATCCTCAAAGAAAAGAATTTTCTTTTTTTCTTTTTAATTGCATTTTAGGTTTTGGGGTACATGTGAAGAACATGCAAGATTGTTGCATAGATACACACATGACAGTGTGATTTGCTGCCTTCCTTCCCCTCACCTATATCTGTCATTTTTCCCCATGCTATCTCTCCACACCTCCCCACCTCCCCGTCCCTCCCCCATTTCCCCCCAATGGATCCCAGTGTGTAGTGCTCCCCTCCCCATGTCCATTCAATCCAGAATCTCATATCCAGCCAAACTAAGCTTTATAAATGAAGGAAAAATAAAATTTTTTGCAAACAAGCAAACACTCAGAGATTTCATCACCACCAGGCCTGCTTTATGAGAGCTTCTGAAAGAAGCACTACACACAGAAAGGAACAACCAGGATTAGTCATCCCAAAAACTTACCAAAAGGTAAAGAGTATCTTCATAATGAAGAATCTATATCAACTAATGGGCAAAATAGCCAGCTAGCCTTAAATGACAATATTAAACTCACAAATATCAGTATTAATCCTAAATTTAAATGGATTAAATGCCCCAATCAAAGACACAGACACACAAATTGAATAAAAAGTCAAAATCCATTGGCATGCTGTATCCAGATCCATCTCATAAGCAAGGACACACAAAGACTCAAAACAAAAGGTTGGAGGAAGACTCACCAATCAAATGGAGAAAAAAAAAAAAAAAAAAAAAAACAGGAGGTGTAACTCTCGTCTCTGACAAAATAGACTTTAATAGTAACAAAGACTAAAAGAAGCAAAGAAGGACATTACATAATGGTAAAAGGATCAATGTAACAACAGGGGTCAATGATCATAAATATATATGTACCCAATATAGGAGCACCCAGATACATAAGACAAGTTCTTAATGACTTATAAAGGGACTTGGACTACCGCACAATAATAGCAGGAGACTTTGACACCACATTGTTAATATTCGACGGATCAATGAGATAGAAAATTAACAGGGACATTTATGATTTGAACTCAGACCTGGAACAAGTAAACTTATTGAATATTTATAGAATTATTCACCCCAGGTCCACAGAACATACATTTTTTTCAGTATCACATTACACCTATTTTGAAAGTGACCACGTAATTGGAAGTAAATGACTCTTCAGCATTTGCATAGCATTTCACAGACTTAAATGAAATATTGGTTGGCTGTTTGTTATTTTCTTCCCTTATTCCTTCCTGTCTCCACTGTTAAGTACAATTATTGGCATAAAAGAGGTTTATTGAATATTTATAGAATTATTCACCCCAGGTCCACAGAACATACATTTTTTTCAGTATCACATTACACCTATTTTGAAAGTGACCACACAATTGGAAGTAAATCACTCTTCAGCATTTGCATAGCATTTCACAGACTTAAATGAAATATTGGTTGGCTGTTTGTTTGTTATTTTCTTCCCTTATTCCTTCCTGTCTCCACTGTTAAGTACAATTATCGGCATAAAAGAGGTTTTTAATACCTATTTTTAGATTGCATTTCAGCCTGAGCAATAGAGCAAGACCCCTGCTCTCTCTCCCCCTTTCTCTTTCTTTCTTTAAAAAAATAAAAATAAAAATAAATAAAAATCAAGATAAAATTTACATTTCATAAATTCATCCTTTTAAAACACTACTCAATTCAGTGGTTTTTTAATATATTCACCAAGTTGTACAACCATCACCTCTATATATTATAGAAAATTATATAATTCCAGAACATTTCCAACATCCCCAAAACCAATTCCATGCTCATTAGCAGTCATTTCCTATTTCTCTATCACTGCAGGCTCTGGTAACCACTAATCTGCATTCTGTCTTTATGTATTTGCCTTTTATGGGTATTTAATATAAATGGAATCATTAACTATGTAGTCTTTGTGTCTGGACCCTTTAACTTAGCTTAATGTTTTCAAGACCGTTCATGTAGCATTTGTCAGTACTTTATTCCTTTTTATGAGTGAGTAATATTCCATCATATGGAAATGCCATATTTTGATTACTCTCAGATTGTTTCCATATTTTGACTATTGTGATAAGTCTGCTCAATTGGATCATGAAGAATAAATAATTGCTCAGCAGTTAAAGAAGATGGAAAGTAGTATAGTATTTCAGGTAATCACGTTAGTTATTATTTATTGTGTTATTGTGATTTTCATGCATCAGGAATTGCCCTTATATGCATTTATTTCAATTTCATTGATTCCTCATGGCAATATATAAATGAATAAATTTTATTTATTCCCCACATAACAGGGACTATTTTTATCCTCATTTTACAGATATGTAAATTGAGGCTCAGAGAGGTTAAGTAACTTTCTTAAAATTGCACAGATAGTAAAAGCAGAGGCAGGACTTGAATCTTGACCTGTTTGAACCTATAGCTCATACTCTTAATCTCTTTGTAATATTGTAGGTTGTTTATGGAGAAACATACAATGATCAAGGCACCTTTTGTGTTTAGGGAACTTTTTCTGGTTTCAGGGATAATGCTGGATAAGATGGCTACAACTGGATTCTGAAAAGTTTATATGCTTTTTCTGAAGAATTTACACTGTTCTTTAGGCGTTGAGAAGCCACTGAGGATTTTAATTTTGATATACTGTACGTTTAATCAAGGATGTAAAAAAAGGCTGTTTTGATCTTTAGAATGACTCTCAACACTGGAGAGTGATGGAGTGTTCAAAAGCCTCCCTGATTGAGCATAGACTACATTTTTCTATTGCTCAGGCCTGCTTTCTTGGAGGGTTATAAGAGGGGTTGGGACTATTTAACCTAGGATACCTTTGAGGGATTGAAGTGCATACCGGGAAACACCCACCTTTAAGAAAAAAAAAGAAGAATAGATGTGCCAAGTTTATTCAACAGAAATTGGAAAAAGTTGTAAGGGAAAAGTAATGATTGTAAGAAAAGATAAATCTGTCACTTGATTGCTTTCTGTCTCAGACTCCATAGATTCATACCTAAGTCTGAAGGTGAGAGGGCTATATTAAGGAAAAAGTAAACTCTTAGAAAAGATCTGGTTCACTAAAATGCTCATGTGGCAGCAAGAACTTGGCCTTCAGCAACACTAGTGTCCAGAATATTCACAAAGGCCGTGAGCAATGCCCTTGGCTCTGGCATCAGTACCAATGGCTACACTTCAATAGGCTTAGTGGGCTAGGTCTCCAGCATTTGTGGGTATCAGCAGCAGTGAGGCAACGCTGGGTTGGATTTTTTTTTTTTTTAATAAAAATGACAATGCATGATCACTAGAGCAAGCCAAACACAGAAATAGAAAAATGACAACTTTTGTGTAGTAGCAAAGAAGACTACACAACTCTTGTGTAGAAACCAAGAAGAAGCAAAGAAGGTCTTCAGTTGCATGTGAAATGCTCTCTGAAGAATGTCAACATCATGTAAACCCATTGAGCTAATCTGGAATTCTAGCAGAAAGTTGGGGACAGAGCAAGATAAAGGCAATTTTGTGACAGATATTCTGACCCTGAATTTTATTCTCATTCTGAAGTATGTGGCCCAGGAAAGTCCAAGAATTCATTGATATAATACAGGTCAAAAAACAAACAAACAAACAAAAACGCAAATGCAATAAAAACAAAATAGGTGGGACTTAATTAAGTTAAAGAGTTTTTGCATGGCAAAACTCTACAGTCAGCAGAGTAAATAGACACCCATAGAGTGAGAGAAAATATTCACAATCTATACGCCTGATAAAGGAGTAATAATCCGGAATCTATGATGAACTCAAACAAATTAGCAAGAAGAAAACAAACAATCCCGTCCAAAAGTGGGCTAAGGCTATGAATACACAGTTCTCAAAAGGAGATAATACAAATGGACAACAGACATATGAAAAAATCCTTAACATCACTAATGATCAGAGAAATGCTCTTGAAAGCCACAATGCAATACCACCTTGCTGCTGCAAGAATGGCCATAATCAAAAACTCAAAAAATAATAGATGTTGGCACGGATACAGTGAAAAAAAGGAATACTTCTACACTGCTGGTGGTAACGTAAACTAGTCCAACCACTATGGAAAAACAGTGTGGAGATTTCTTAAAGAACTAAAAGTAATACTACCATTTGATCCAGCAATCCCACTACTGGGTATCCACCTAGGGGAAAATAAGTCATTATATGAAAAAGATACTTGCACATGCATTTTTTTAGCAGCACAATTCACAGTTGCAAAAATGTGGAACCAACCCAAACACCCATTAATCAATGAGTGGATAAAGAAACTGTGACATATATATATATATATATATATATATATATATACACACACACACACACACACACACACACACACATACACACACAGACACACAGACACACACAATGGAATACTACTCAGTCATAAAAAGGAATGAACTAATGGCATTCACAGCAACCTGGTTGGGATTGGAGACTATTATTCTAAGTGAAGTAACTCAGGGATGGAAAAACGAAACATCGTATGTTCTTATTTATAAGTGGGAGGTAAGCTATGAGGATACCAAGGCATAAGAATAAAGAATGACACAGTGGACTTTGGGGACTGAGGGGGAAAGAGTGGGAAGGCGGTGAGGGACAAAAGACTACAAATTGGGTTCACTGTATACTGCTCTGGTGATGGGTGCACCAAAATTGCACAAATCCCCACTAAAGAACTTACTTATGTGACCAAATACCACCTGTTCCCCTAAAACCTATAGAAATAAAAAACTAAAAGAAAGAAAGAAAGAATGCAGGTCAGAGGTGATAAGTGTTGGAACAAAGAATCAAGAATGGAAGAGGTGACATAATCAGGAAATGGTTAAAAGAAAAACTGCCGGAGTGTGGGAAATGGGTGTAAAGAATAAGGGAAAAAGAAGAGTCTTGGGTGACAACCTGGCCAAAGATGGTGCCATTCACTAAAATAGAGATGTCAGGAAGGGGAGGTTGAATGGAGAGATGATTAATCCTGCTTTGAGGCTTGCTAAGTTCAAAGGACCTTGAGGTGATTAAAGTAGAGGTACATTTTAACATATGTAACAGGAGAGATACATTTATGGGCATACCTCAGAATGGACCTGGGTTCCATTCCAGGTCGTCACAATAAAGCAGGTTACATAGATTTTTTTTTTTTTTTGGCTTCTCAGCGAATTATAAAAGTTATATTTACATTACAGGGTAGTCTATTAAAGGTACAATAGCATTATGTCTAAAAAATAATGTATATACCTTAATTTAAAATACTTTATTGCTAAAAGAAGTGCTAACAGTCACCTAAGCCTTTAGGAGGTTCTAATCTTTTTGCTGGTGGAGAGTCTTGCCTAGATGTTGATGGCTGCTGACTGAACAGCTGCTGAAGACTGGGTGGCTGTGACAATTTCTTAAAACAACACTGAAGTTTGCTGAATCAATTGCCTTTTCATTTCACAAAATATTTCATGCCATACTGTTTGATAGCATTTTACCCATGGTAGAAATTCTTTTAAAATTGGAGTAAACCCTCTAAAATACTGTTGCTGCTTTGTCAACTAAGTTTAGAAAATATTCTAAATCCCTTGTCTTAATGTCAACAGTGTTCACAGCATCTCCACCAGGAGTAGATTTCATCTCAAGAAACCACTTTTTTTGCTCATTAATAAGAAATAACTCCTCATCTGTTAAAGTTTTATCATAAGATTGCAGCAATTCAGTCACATCTTCAGGCTCCACTTCTAATTTTGGTTTCTTGCTATTTCCACTACATCCACAGTTACTTCCTCCACTGGAGTTTTGAACCCTTCAAAGTCATCCAAGAGGGTTGGAATACTTTTAACCTCCTTTTGACATTTCTATTATGATTGTCCTCCTCCCATGAGTCATAAATTTTCTTAATAGCATCTAGAACAGTGGATCCTTTCCAGAAGGTTTTCAATTAACTTTGACCAGATTTGTCAGAGAAATCACTATCTATGATAGCTATAACCTTACTAAATGTATTTTTTAAATAATAAGATTTGATAGTCAAAATTACTCCTTGATCCATGGGCTGCAGAATGGCAGTTGAGTTAGCAGGCATGAAAACAACATTAATCTCCTTGTAAATCTCCATCAGAGCCCTTGGCTGAACAGGTGAATCATCAAAAAGCAGTAATATTTTAAAAGAAATAGCTTTTTTCTGAGCAGTAGGTCTCAACAGTGGGTTAAAATTATTCAGGCAGAGTGAATTTAGTCTAATCCTTAAGGCTCTGGGACTTTCAGAATAGTAAATAGCATTGACTTTAACTTAAAGTCTCCAGCTACATAGCTGCATTAGTCCCTAACAAGAGAATTAGTTTGTCCTTTCAAGCTTTGAAGGGAGGAATTGACTTTTCCTTCCTAGCTATGAAAGTCCTGGATGACATCACCTTAGAATAGAAGGCTATTTTGTTTACACTGAAAACCTGTTTTTTAATGTAGCCACCTTCATCAATGATCTTCTGGATTACTTGCTGCAGCTTCTACATCAGCACCTGCTGCCTAACCTTGCACTTTTATGTTATGGGGATGGCTCCTGTCCTTAAACCTAATGAACCAACATCGCTAACTTCAAACTTTTATTCTGCAGCTTCATCCTCTCAGCCTTCATAGAATTGAAGAGAGTTAGGGCCTTGCTCTGGATTAGGCTTTGGCTTAAGGGAATGTTGTGACTAGTTCGCCCTTCTATCCAGACCACTAAAACTTTCTTCACATCAGCAATAAAGCTGTTTGGCTTTCTCATCATTTGTGTGATGAGTGGCACTTTTACTTTCCTTCAAGAACTTTTCCTTTGCATTCGCAACTTGGCTAACTGGTACAAAAGATCTAGCTTTCAACCGATCTCAGCTTTTGACATGCCTTCCTCACTAATCTTAATATTTCCAGCTTTTGATTTAGTGAGAGATGTGTGACTTTTCCTTTCACTTGAACACTTAGAGGCCATTGTAGGGTTATTAATTGGCCCAATTTTAATATTAGTATGTCTCTGAAAATAGGAAGGCCTGAGGAAAAGGAGAGAGACCAGAGAATGACTGGTCAGTGGAGCAGTGAGAATACACATAACATTGACCAATTAAGTTCACCATCTTATATGGGCATGGTTCATGGCATACCAAAACAATTACAATGATAACATCAAGGATCACTGATCACAGATCACCTTAACAGATATAATGATAATAAAACAGTTTAAAATATTGTGGGAATTACTAAAATGTGACACAGAGACATGAAGTGAGTTGGTAAACACAGGATGTTGGTAACACAGTGCCCATAGATTGCTTGAGGCAGAGCTACCACAAACTTTAATTGGTAAAAAACGCAGTATCTGTGAAGCACAATAAAGTGAAGCTCAATAAAACAAGGTAAGCCTGTAGAAAATATCTGCATATAGGTTGTAAATGAACCCATGGGATAAAATAAGTCACGGAATGTATGCTGAATGCAGAGACAAGAGAAACAAGAATGAGCCCCTTGAGGAACATCAATAGTTCAATACTTTTTGACCAACTAAATATAAATACTAAAAGACATGTATATGTCTAAATATCAGGTGAAAATGGGCTGTTTGTAGAAGTAGAAATCAAAACTGAGAGAAAAAATACCAAAGTATGACCATGAATCTTTTTTTTAAGGCACATGGATAAAGTTGCAATATAAAGAGAATCATAACACACTTCAACAAAATCTTTTTCGAAATATAGTCATGTGGGGATCCACTCATAGATGAGTGTCAAATTAAGAAAGGACTTAGCCTGGTGTACTGGATATTTTCAGCACCCTCAGTCTCTTCCAAGTGACTCAGCACTTGAGAAATGCCAAGTCACTGGGGAGAAAGTTGATTCCAGTTGATCTTTTCTTAGGACTAGGTTCAGCTGTCAGAACTGGGAAAGTTCTGTTTTGCTTAGCCAAACAAGAATGATATCAGGGTTATATTAAGGGCTCAATTAAAGTAAATCTTGATCATCTAGCATAGTTTTAACTTGCCCTACAGAAACATCATTCAAGTTAATTATATATATTTTTTTCTCCAATCAGCCATCTCTCTTCTTTTAAGGAAAGCTTCTAAATGGGCTTTTCTTCTGGCCTGAATTACCACTCTCTGAATCACTGAGTCATAAAACATTAGGGCAGCACAGACCTTAAGCTACAACTATCTTAATTGCTTTATTGAGATGAAGATATTTAAGTGGAGAGAGGTTAAATCAGGGGTCCCAGTAAAATGCCTTCTGGGACCAGGTAGCTAACATCAATGAGTACAGCAGGACTTGAATTTTCTTTTTAATCACCCAATTTTCCACTTCCACTATAAAATATGCCCCTACCTTATGTTTCTTGAAATCATGTGGTCCTTGTGTTCCAGCTCCCTCCACATGCCCACCCCACACACAGACAAGGCTTTCAGTAGAGACATGGAAAAAAAAATAATGTTTCTAATTACAGGGAAAAGAATCACTCATTATAAACACTATGAGAGATGGTGACTGACATGACTTCAGCATTGGGGGTCAGTAGGTAGTTAATTGAACAACTAATTGTTTAAGCTCTATCCAGAAAGTTTCAGCTTCTCCTCAGCTTTCATCAATAGTTTGCTTGAAGGACTGTGAATTCATTGCTGCCAGACCTTTCAAATGTGTTTACTTTTCTTTCCCTCTCTTTCATCAACAGGCTGCTTTATGTTCTTTATACTAACCCTAACTCATCTCCTGAAACTGGACAACTGATTGTGATGAAGGCACAAATAACTTTTCTAGAAGTTCTGTTACTCTTTGAGCATCCGTTTTTTTTTGTTTTTTGTTTTTTGTTTTTGTTTTTTCTGTTTTTCATGTGAATGGAGAAAGTTCCAGGTTTCTCCAGCCAAGGTAATCTGAAACACAATACTCCTGTTTTTGTTCTATCTGCCTCTCCCTGTTTGTTTTTTCTTTTTTCAGAAACAATTTCAAATGTCACTAAGATTTTAAACAAACATGTAGTGGTTTCATCACACTAAATAATGCATTAGGTAATCAGAAGGGTATGATAGGGCAGTTTTTCCAGAAGTTCATGGTTTTAAAATGTACATGGGTGCCAGAAACAGTTCAACATGCATTTATCACTAAGATTATCTATTTGAAACTAGAAGGTTGCCAGTGTTAATAGATTACAGGTAAATCCCAGATTAAAATCTAGGCTTGTGGGTGTATTAGTTGTCTATTGTTGCATTATAAATTGCTCCAAATTTTAGGAACTTAAAACAACACGTTTATTATCTCACCATTTTCATGGATCAGGAATCTGGAAACAGCTTAATTGGTCTTCTATTTTAGAGTCTCTCATGAGTCTGTCATCAAGGTATTGCAAGGCTATGGTCTCATCTTAAGTTTCAACTGAAGAAAGATCCATTTCCAAACTCATATATATATTTGTTGGCAGACTCCAATTCCTTGAGGGCTGTTGAACTGAGGGCCTCAGTTCCTCACTGGCTGTTGGTCAGAGGCCATCCTCAATTTCTTGCCACACAGGCCTTTCCAACATGACAGCTTCATCAAGGCCAGCAAGACAGAAAGTGTGCTAGCAAAAGAAAAGTCACAGTCTTCTGTAGCATAATCATGGAAGTGTGCTCTCATCAACTTTGCCATATTCTACTGGATAGAAAGTAGTCATTAGATCCAGTTGAAAATGGTCATTAGATTTAGTTCACACTCAAGCTAAGAGGATTATACATAGACGTGAATTCCAAGAAGTGAGAATCAATAGGAGCCATTTAGCAGTGTATCTACCACAGTCTGTTTCCAAGCATATGTTTCACTGTATCAACTAGAGTGATAAATCATGTTATTACTTGTCAACTATTGATAAATGATAAGTTCTGTAGTTCTTATAAAATAAACTCAAAAGTGGTATGGTCATGGATTCAGAGCACCAATAGTAAAAGTGAACAAGGATTGGTATGACATCTCATATTCAACAATATGGAAGGATGGATCCATAACATATCCCAGACTGATATCCTGTCTCTATTTTGCCTATTTCTCCTACAGTTAATCTGCATTTCTTACACTATTTTGAAAAAAGATAGCTATACAAGAAGACAACTCAATTCCAAGAGAAAAATTGAAAATCAAACCTGGAAGTGTTACTACCTACACATATTACTGCAATATTGGTTCTAATAAATTTGAACTTTATTGTAGTCCTTGAAACTATAGGATGGTTGAGAAATAGAGAGATGTGTTGTTTTAGATAACACTGGCTCCTGTAACAACAACAACAAAAAGCCCAGATTTCACTGGCTGCACACAAAAAAGTTTATTCATTGCTAATATAACCATGCAGTATGGGTTTTCCTATTCAGGTGGGACTCCTCCAAGTGGTGATTCAGGGATCCAGGCCCCTTCCATCTTGTTGCTCAACTATCTCCAAAGTGGCTTCCAGGGTCACTCTGGAGGCTCTTTCCATTCCAGGAATCCAAAAGGGGAAAAGAACATTAAGCATAACATGTGAGAGGTTTCTATGAGTCAGACCTGAACATACTGCCTCCACTCAATTCCATCAACTAGAAATTACAGGCCATTCATAATCACAAGAGAGGATGGGAAGGATAATCTGTCTATGTGCCCAGAAAAAATGAGAATCAGTTTGGTTAATAGCCATTTTCTGCTATCATAGGTTTATCAAATTCATGCACGTAGCAATCATTAAGGACCTTCTATATGCTAGATACTTGCTAAATGTTGAGGATGTACACATGAATGAATGAATATTTGAAGAATAGTCTTATTATATTCTTGGATTTTCTTCAATGTCTGTGTTGTTGCTTTTTAAAATTTCTTTATGTTTTCAATTTCTCATTGTTGGCAAATTGTCACTAAAGATGTCTGTCAATTATTCCTCTGATTCTGAATGTACATCATGTTGCTTTCACTTAAGTGAAATCTATTTCTCCTACTGTTGAATCTATGATGGCCTCGTGACTTGTTTGGACCAATAATATGCTGTAGAGTTGACAGGGTTTAATTCCACAGTACCGGACCTAGCCCTTAAGGAGTCTGGCACCTTCTACTTTCATGTTCTTAGAATCCTGAGACCACTATGCTATAAGGAAGTCCAAGCTAACAACACAAAGAGGTCATGTGGAAAATAACCAAAGCTTCCAAACTGACATCTGCAGCCGCTTCATTACCTGATTACAGTTACATGAGTGACATCAACTAACACCACAAACAGTAGAAGAACTACCCAGCTAAGTCTAACCAACCCACAGAATCATAAAATATAACAAACCATTGTTGTTTTGAGCAATTACATTTCATCATGGTTTATTATGTAGCAATAGGTGATTGAAACATATTTTATTAACTTCCTTTTCCTTTTCCTTTCTTCCATGTTCTTCACATTTCTGGCACATCTTCCAAAACACACTCCCTCCTTTCAGAAGGAATTACTTAGGATTAGAGGAAAATATGTGAAACATGTCATGAAGTACAAATATACATGACCCAACAGGCACCATGGGCAATCACAATACTTCGAATCATTGATGCACTGTGGACAAAGTATTTATATGCCCTTTAGAAAGTATAACCAATGATAAAATGCCGAATGAACTTTGGATGCAAATTGCTCCTTTCCTAGGGTATTACCTGTTACAGCCACATTTTGTAGGCATGTAAATATTGATAAATGATAAGTCCTGTAGCTCAAATAAAAGAAAGTTCCAAGTGGTATGGTCATGAATTCAAAATGCCAATAGTAAAAGTGAATGAATATTGATATGACATCTTACACTTGACAATAAGGAAGGATAGATTCCCACAACTGCTGGTATCATCTCTCTATTTTGCCTATTTCTCCTCTAATTAACCTGCATTTCTTATATAGTTTTGAAAAAATAGTTGTATAAAAGAAGGCTCAATTCCAAGAGAAAAATTGAGAGTCAAATCTAGAGATATTACTAACTCATGTCAAGGCCAACAAACAAAAGACCCACTCTTAATTTGCAGAAAGGAGAAATGGCTCTTCTTTAAGGGATGAGTAGAAATAATTCTATTATAAGTTCCTGTCCAGCTTTGGCTAAGCCTTTCTTAGTCTGCTCTGGCCGTGAGTACTCTGAAGGTATTTGTCTGGCAGTCCATCAGCTATTTACCTTGGGAGGACAGAGGGGAAGTAGAAAGGCTCAGAACAGAGACAGCAGACACTCTTTGTTTGCCTTTCTCCCATAACGTTACTCCTAAGCTCAGAAGAGGTTTCTATAATGGAGGCCCAAATAACCTTTCTAGAGCTTCTCTGTTACTTTTTGAGCATCTGAGTCTTCACACAGAAGCCTGGCATCACTGAACTTCATATCACAGTCTGTCATTTGGAAGACTTGGGTCTGCTTCTGAGCAGATGATATCCTATATTCAATGTTGATGTTATGACTGAGGCATCTTTATTATGGTTAATCACCATCAGTCAACAAGACTTGCCTTTTTAATTCACAGAAGAAACATAAAATGTTCTTCATGCCAAGGTTCTGCAGATCAGATAGAGTCAAGGCTTATTTCAGGAGAGAAAAACATCTGGGGAAAAGAATAAAAGAGTCAGTGAGTAATTCCACAGTAGGTGGTTACATTGCCTGCACTTGGATAGGTTCTAGGAGTTGGGTACCAAAGCCAGTTTCTGCTTAAAGATCTAAGGGTAACAAATTTCCCTTTATTTTTAAGTCAATTCTAAAATAGTTTAAAATAAGTACATAAATGTAAAATGCATTGTTTTGAAAATGCTAAGCCAATTTATCATCAATGATAGTGGTATTCTTAACTTTTTAGAATTAAAATGTGTAAATTATTCAGATCATAGCTTATTCTACTAACATACACTATGGTTGAGTATGTGGGACAGAAGTTCAACAGAAAAAGATTACACTATGCCAAAATATATATTTTAATGCTTAAGTCTTTCATGATTCTTTTTTTATACCTTCCTTTTGATTTGTACCTGCCAAAGGGTATTTTCTTCGTTGACCTTCTGGATTGAAAACCAATACAGTTAGTTAAAATAAAATATCCAAGAGTGAGAATCTTAACATTTGTAGTCAGGTGGCAGCTGGGGCAGGAGTCATCTGAAGACTTCACAGGGCTGAAAATTCAAGATTGGCTTCTTCACTCATATGTCCGGTGCCCAGTGTTCCTTTCACATGGCTCCTCTTTTTAGCAGAGTAGCCTTGACTTTCTGCATGGAGGCTTAGGGTCAAGGTTAGACCACAACTGGAAAAGCATCATCCTGCAATATTCTATTGGTCAAAGTAGTCAGAGTCCAGCCCGCATTCAGTGGGATATAAAAATGGTTACCATATCTTAATGGAACCATATTATATGTTTATAGGAAGATAAGTGATTGATGGTGGCCATTTTGAGGGGCAAGTACCCACATGTCCCCTTTCACTCTCAAGATGTTCCTAGTTTTCAAAATAAATCTGTAGTCTTAAGAAGTTGGGATAATGGCTCCACTTGAGAGAAGGGAACTGGCAGGACTACAAGGGGGCTTCCGGGGTGCTGGGAATGTTCTGCTTTTTTGACCTAAGTGTTGATTGCACAGACATGGTCACTTTGTAAGCAATCATCAAGTTGTACACTTGTGATTTGTCCACTTTGCTGTATAAATGTCATACTTTATTAATAAGTTTATATACGGTGAAAAAATAACTACTATCCAAAAAAATGCCTTTTTTAGATGAGAAATTATAAGGAAACTATGTTTTTTACCCAACTCCCGGCTATATAAGAGAAGCCAAATATTCATTTTAAGTTAAAGGGAGAGAGAGAGGGATGAGAGTGTTGGTGTCCACCACTGCTGTGACTGAGGGAAATAGAGTATTTCCTCTTCACCTAAATTAGGTGACAAGGGCTTGAAGAGAATAGCTGATAACCTGACCTATGCTCCCTGAAGCTTGAAGGACATAAAGGTAGCCACCAACCTGCCTCTTAGGAAAATACGAAGGTGTAAGCCTGTGGCTTCCCAGCTGCCCCAGAAGCAGCATAAAGAGAGGTAATGGGAACCACCAGCACTTACAGTGCTGAAGGCTTAAGAATGCAGGCATATTTCTGTGGAGTCAGATGTGGAACTTGGAAGAGATCTAGACCAAGCCATCCTAAGTGGGTTCTGCCAAGGTGGCCACTTGTAGGTCAACTGGCCCCATCAAGGGATGAGTTGTCCGATAGCCAGGACTCTGAGGGAGAAGCCAACCAGAAGATGCTCAGCCTCATCAGAGGCCTACCAGTGAGAAAGTCCCAGGAATGTGAAGTCTCAGAGGAACCATGAGAGCTACCAAAACAAGAGTTAGCTTTGAACTGTCATGTTCCCTTGCCAGTAATAACTGCACCAGTCTAGAGAGAGGTTCCCTGACCTGGCTGCTTAGCTTTCCTATGCATCAACTATGGACAGGCTGATAGAAACTGAAACAGGCACAGAAAGGAGAAAAAGAGACAAAGGACATCAACTGTGGCCTCTCTCTCCTCCCCCTTGCATACATCTTAATCAGAGGTAGGCTGACGTGGGGCATGAGGAAAGAAGGTGCTTGAAATTAAATAAAAGACTGAAGTTTTCAGGTTAGACTGGATGGGACATTTTATTTACTGAAATTACATTGCACTTGAAACTGATGAGGATTAAAAACCTATGGGATCAGCCTGAGACTTCATCTAGGATTGAGGAAGACCTATTTGAGAAATCATGTTTTTTTTTTTTTAATTGCATTTTAGGTTTTGGGGTACATGTGAAGAACATGCAAGATTGTTGCATAGGTACACACATGGCAGTGTGGTTTGCTGCCTTCCGTCCCCTCACCTGTATCTGTCATTTCTCCCGATGCTACCTCTTCCCACATCCCCACCCCACCGTCCCTCCCCCATTTCCCCCCAATGGACCCCAGTGTGCAGTGCTCCCCTCCCTGTGTCCATGTGTTCTCATTGTTCAACACCCGCCTATGAGTGAGAATATACGGTGTTTGATTCTCTGCTCTTGTGTCAGTTTGCTGAGAATGATGGTTTCCAGGTTCATCCATGTCCCTACAAAGGACGTGAACTCATCGTTTTTGATGGCTGCATAATATTCCATGGTGTATATGTACCACATTTTCCCTATCCAGTCTATCATCGCTGGGCATTTGGGTTGGTTCCAGGTCTTTGCTATTGTAAACAGTGCTGCAATGAACATTCGTGTGCACGTGTCCTTGTAGTAGAATGATTTATAATCCTTTGGATATATACCCAGTAATGGGATTGCTGGGTCAAATGGGATTTCTATTTTTAGGTCCTTGAGGAATCGCCACACTGTCTTCCACAATGGTTGAATTAATTTACATTCCCACCAACAGTGTAAAAGTGTTCCTATTTCTCCACATCCTCTCCAGCATCTGTTGTTTCCCGATTTTTTAATGATTGCCATTCTAACTGGTGTGAGATGGTATCTCAATGTGGTTTTGATTTGCATTTCTCTGATGACCAGTGATGATGAGCATTTTTTCATATGTTCGTTGGCCTCCTGTATGTCTTCTTTTGTAAAGTATCTGTTCATATCCTTTGCCCATTTTTGAATGGGCTTGTTTGTTTTTTTCTTGTAGATCTGCTTTAGTTCTTTGTAAATTCTGGGTATCAGCCCCTTGTCAGATGGGTAGGCTGCAAAAATTTTTTCCCATTTGTTGGTTGCCGATTCACTCTACTGACTGTTTCTTTTGCCGTGCAGAAGCTGTGGAGTTTGATTAGGTCCCATTTGTCTATTTTGGCTTTTGTTGCCATTGCTTTTGGCGTTTTAGTCATGAAGTCCTTGCCTACACCTATGTCCTGAATGGTTTTGCCTAGATTTTCTTCTAAGGTTTTTATGGTATTAGGTCTGATGTTTAAGTCTTTAATCCATCTGGAGTTAATTTCAGTGTAAAGTGTCAGGAAGGGGTCCTGTTTCTGCTTTCTGCACATGGCTAGCCAGTTTTCCCAACACCATTTATTAAACAGGGAATCCTTTCCCCATTGCTTGTTTTTGTCAGGTTTGTCGAAGATCAGATGGTTGTGGGTATGTTGTATTTCCTCTGAGGCCTCTGTTCTGTTCCATTGGTCTATATCTCTGTTTTGGTACCAGTACCATGCTGTTTTGATTACTGTAGCCTTGTAGTATAGTTTGAAGTCCGGTAGTGTGATGCCTCCTGCTTTGTTCTTTTTGCTTAGAATTGACTTGGCTATGCGGGCTCTCTTTTGGTTCCATATGAAGTTTAAGGTGTTTTTTTCCAGTTCTGTGAAGAAGGTCATTGGTAGCTTGATGGGAATAGCGTTGAATCTGTAAATTACTTTGGGCAGTATGGCCATTTTCACGATGTTGATTCTTCCTAACCATGAACATGGAATGTTTCTCCATCTGTTTGTATCCTCTCTTATTTCGTTGAGCAATGGCTTGTAGTTCTCCTTGAAGAGGTCCTTTACGTTCCTTGTTAGTTGTATTCCTAGGTACTTTATTCTCTTTGTAGCAATTGTGAATGGCAGTTCGTTCTTGATTTGGCTCTCTTGAAGTCTATTAGTGGTGTATAGGAATGCTTGTGATTTTTGCACGTTGATTTTGTATCCTGAGACTTTGCTGAAGTTGTTTATCAGTTTTAGGAGATTTTGGGCTGAGATGATGGGGTCTTCCAGATATACAATCATGTCATCTGCAAATAGAGACAATTTGATTTCCTCCTTTCCAATTTGGATACCCTTTATTTCTTTTTCTTGCCTGATTGCTCAATATAGAACTTCCAGTACTATATTGAATAGGAGTGGTGAGAAAGGGCATCCTTGTCTAGTGCCAGATTTCAAAGGGAATGCTTCCAGTTTTTGCCCATTCAGTATGATATTGGCTGTTGGTTTGTCGTAAATAGCTTTTATTGTTTTGAGATACGTTCCATCAATACCTAGTTTATTGAGGGTTTTTAGCATAAAGGGTTGTTGAATTTTGTCAAAAGCCTTCTCTGCATCCATTGAGATAATCATGTGGTTTTTGTCTTTGGTTCTGTTTATGTGGTGAATTACGTTTATGGACTTGCGTATGTTGAACCAGCCTTGCATCCCCAGGATGAATCCTACTTGATCATGGTGGATGAGCTTTTTGATATGCTGTTGCAATCGGTTTGCCAGTATTTTATTGAAGATTTTTGCATCTATGTTCATCATGGATATTGGTCTGAAATTTTCTTTTCTTGCTGAGTCTCTGCCGGGTTTTGGTATCAGGATGATGTTTGTCTCGTAAAATGATTTGGGAAGGATTCCCTCTTTTTGGATTGTCTGGAATAGTTTCAGAAGGAATGGTATCAGCTCCTCTTTGTATGTCTGGTAGAATTCAACTGTGAACCCATCTGGACCTGGGCTTTTTTTGGGTGGTAGGCTCTTTATTGCTGCCTCGACTTCAGACCATGTTATTGGTCTATTCAGGGTTTCGGCTTCTTCCACGTTTAGGCTTGGGAGGATGCAGGTGTCCAGGAATTTATCCATTTCTTCCAGGTTTACTAGTTTATGTGCATAGAGTTGTTTGTAATAATCTCTGATGATGGTTTGGATTTCTGTGGAATCTGTGGTGATATCCCCTTTATCGTTTTTTATTGCATCAATTTGGTTATTCTCTCTTTTCTTTTTTATTAATCTGGCTAGTGGTCTGTCTATTTTGTTGATCTTTTCAAAAAAAACAGCTCCTGGATTTATTGATTTTTTGAAGAGTTTTTTGTGTCTCTATTTCCTTCAGTTCTGCTCTGATCTTAGTTATTTCCTGTCTTCTGCTAGGTTTTGAGTTTTTTTGTTCTTGCTCCTCTAGCTCTTTCAATTTTGATGATAGGGTGTCAATTTTAGATCTCTCCTTTCTTCTCATGTGGGCACTCATTGCTATATATTTTCCTCTAGAGACTGCTTTAAATGTGTCCCAGAGATTCTGGTATGTTGTGTCTTCGTTCTCATTGGTTTCGAAGAACATCTTTATTTCTGCCTTCATTTCATTGTTTATCCAGTCAACATTCAAGAGCAAGTTGTTCAGTTTCCATGAAGCTGTGCGGTTCTGAGTTAGTTTCTGCATTCTGAGTTCTAACTCGATTGCACTGTGGTCTGAGAGACTGTTTGTTATGATTTCTGTTCTTTTGCATTTGCTGAGGAGTGATTTATTGCCAATTATGTGGTCAATTTTAGAGTAGGTGTGATGTGGTGCTGAGAAGAATGTATATTCTGTGGATTTGGGGTGGAGAGTTCTGTAAATGTCTATTAGGTTTGCTTGTTCCAGGTCTGTATTCAGGTCCTGGATATCCTTGTTGATTTTCTGTCTGGTTGATCTGTCTAATATTGACAATGGGGTGTTAAAGTCTCCCACTATTATTGTGTAGGAGTCTAAGTCTCTTTGTAAGTCATTAAGAACTTGCCTTATGTATCTGGGTGCTCCTGTATTGGGTGCGTATATATTTAGGATCGTTAGCTCTTCTTGTTGCAGTGATCCTTTTACCATTATGTAATGTCCTTCTTTGTCTCTTTTGATCTTTGTTGCTTTAAAGTCTATTTTATCAGAGATGAGAATTGCAACTCCTGCCTTTTTTTGCTCTCCATTTGCTTGGTAGATCTTCCTCCATCCCTTTATTTTGAGCCTTTGTGTATCCTTGCATGTAAGATGGGTTTCCTGGATACAGCACACTGATGGGTTTTGGCTTTTTATCCAATTTGCCAGTCTGTGTCTTTTGATTGGGGCATTTAGTCCATTGACATTTAGGGATAGTATTGTTATGTGTGAGTTTGGTACTGTCATTTTGATGCTACCTGGCTGTTTTGTTGGTTAGTTGATGCAGATTCTTGATTGTGTTGATGCTCTTTTACCATTTGGTGTGTTTTTGGAGTGGCTGGTACTGGTTGTTCCTTTATATGTGTAGAGCCTCTTTCAGGAGTTCTTGTAGAGCAGGTTTGGTGGTGATGAAATCTCTGAGTGCTTGCTTGTTCACAAAGGATTTTATTTTTCCTTCACTTATGAAGCTTAGTTTGGCTGGATAGGAGATTCTGGGTTGAAAGTTCTTTTCTTTAAGGATGTTGAATATTGGCCCCCAATCTCTTCTGGCTTGTAGGGTTTCTGCTGAGAGATCTGCTGTGAGTCTGATGGGCTTCCCTTTGTGGGTAACCCGACCTTTCTCTCTGGCTGCCCTTAGCATTTTCTCTTTCATTTCAACCCTGGTGAATCTGACGATTAGATTATGTGCCTTGGGGTTGCTCTTCTTGAGGAATATCTTTGTGGTGTTCTCTGTATTTCCTGGATTTGAATATTGGTCTGCCTTGCTAGGTTGGGGAAGTTTTCCTGGATAATATCCTGAAGAGTATTTTCCAGCTTGGATTCATTCTCTTCATCACATTCAGGCACACCTATCAGACGTAGATTAGGTCTTTTCACATAGTCCCACATTTCTTGAAGATTTTGTTCATTCCTTTTTGTGCTTTTTTCTCTGTTCTTGCCTTCTCTTTTTATTTCATTGAGTTGATCTTCGACCTCTGATATCCTTTCTTCTGCTTGGTCAATTCAGCTGTTGAAGCTTGTGCATGCTTCACGAAGTTCTCGTGTTGCGTTTTTCAGCTCCATCAATTCACTTATACTCCTCTCTATGCTGTCCATTCTCGTCAGCAGTTCGTCCAATCTTTTTTCAAGGTTCCTCTTTTCTTTGCGTTCGGTTAGAACATGTTCTTTTAGCTCACTGTAGTTTCTTACTACCCACCTTCTGAAGTCTGATTCTGTCATTTCATCACCCTCCTTCTCCATCCGGTCTTGTTCCCTTGCTGGTGAGGAGTTGTGATCCCTTTTAGGAGGAGAGGTGTTCTGGTTTCGGGAGTTTTCATCCTTTTTGCGCTGGTTTCTTCCCATTTTTGTGGGTTTATCCACCTGTTGTCTGTCTCTGTCCCAGGGAGTTGGAGCTTTATGAGTTTCCGTTGCACTACTGCCTTTTTTGATTTTTCTTTCAGGCCTGACCCGCCCAGCTAGCAGCACGCCTAGCCACTGCCTGCCCGCAGGGGCTTTGCTGAGCTGCTGTGGGCTCCACCCAGCTGCCCTGAGCTCTTCCCTGTAGTCCTTTTTATATGGGCGTAGTTAGAACTGTCTCGGCAATGGTGGCCCAGCCTCTGTTATGGCGGACTCTCTCTGTTGTGGCAGGTTGCCTCGGCAACGGCGGGTTGCCTCCGTAGCGGTGGAGAGTCTCAGTAATGGCGGAAGCCCCTCCCCCACGGAGCCGGACCGTCCCGGTTCAGCTGTGCTTGGTTTGAAGGGCTCAACCCAGAGGGTTTCCAATTACTGTTTTTGTTTTCGTTGTTGTTGGGGGTGGAGGGGTGGGACCAACCGAGCCTGATCACCTGGCTCCCTGACTCAGAGTCTTTTCTTTTAAGTTGAACGACCGCGCGTTCCGGTCGCTTGTTGAAAAGGCGTCGGGATCTCCCATGCTGCGACTCACGGAGTCGGCTGGAACTGCGGCGCTGGCTCCTGGTGGATTTTTTGCCTAGGAATCTCCTGGCCTGACTCGCTATTTCAGATGAGTGGGCAACTCTGCCGTCTCAGGGCTCTGCTCACCAGCTAAGAGGGCTCCCAGACCAGTGGCTTTTGTATGGAGAACCGCAGCAACAGGGAGTGGTCACAGCAGCCGCGCGGGCAGAATCAGCCCCGCGGGGGCCAAAACAGCCGCACCGGCTGGGACTGCGACGCTGGCAACCCCTCTGCCTGGGTATCTCCTGGTCTGTGGGCAATAAGAGTTCGTCTGGAAATGCGGCGTCCACTCACCCTCTGCACTTTCACTGGGAGCTGAAGTCCTGAGCTGTTCTTAGGCGGCCATCTTCCCAGCATTCCCCCGAGAAATCATGTTTGATAAGGCAGTAGAAGGAAGAATGAATTATTTTCTTGTCACAGTCCCACACAAGTGGAGATATAAGTAAAACACAAATTATAATGTATGCTGCAGGCGTTTGTTAGCTTGTGACTACAAGTAAGATTGCAGCGCTACCTTATACTCAATATTAGGGCACAAGCCTGCACCAATCCAATTGTTACAGTCAGTACTCTCAAAAGCATTCTCCCCTTCCTCAAGCTATTTTAGGGTGTTCCCCATGACACTGAATCACATGTGCTCCTGAAGAAGCTTCTCCATTTCTTCCATCCACACTTCCTCATTTGCATCTTCATGCAACATTAGTGATTGAGCTTACTATGCTTGTGGCATTACACTGAAACATGAGGAACAAGGACCAAAACGGTAGAGTCACAGCCCTCTGGAAACTTGCAGTCTATCAGGGGAGACAGAGAGTCACAGAATCAGACAAGGGATGTAAAGGAGAGCTAAGAAGAATGACTGAGGACAGGATACAGCACTGAGAGAGCAGCAATAGGAAGGTTAGAGAGGTGCCACCCAGCAGAAAAGAGATCAAAGTGTTGTCCTTAGAGAAATTGATGATTAAGATGAGATCCAAAAAAGAGTCAACGTTGACCAGGAAAAGGAGAAGAATATTTCCAGTGGAGGGGACACTATGTGAGTTGAGCAAAAGAAAGAGGGATTGGAATACAGAACCCAAGAAGGAACATTGTGCTGGGTAGAAAGGTAGGAAGGAGCTGGGCCATGGGGGTCCCTGGGGCCCTGTAAATCTTTTTAATGATTATGGACTTTATTCCATGAGAAAGGGCACTAGAAAACCATCACAGGTGTTTTGGCCGTGAGGAAGAAATTATCAAAATTGATCCTACCCTTAAAATATAACTTAATCTGACTACTTTCCCAATCCCCACTGCCACCAGCTTAGCTCAACCCACCATCACTGACCTCTGCATCATCTGATCTCTAAAACCACCTACCAAGCAGCATTCCTACTTATTCTCTCGTCCCTACCTTCACAGTCTATTTTCCATACAGCAGCCAGTCATTCTTCTAAAGCGTAAAATTGATCATATCCTCTTTCTGCTCAAAACCCTTCAGTGTCTTCTTGTCATCCTCAGAAAACAATATAAAGTCTGTACTGTGGTCTACAAGGTCTTGTGATAGATGGCATCTGCCTGGCTCCCCAGGCCTCTCTCCTAATACTTCCCTCTCGCTCACTCTGCTCCAGCCCACTGGCCTCCTTGCTGTCCCATGTCCAAGCTAAGCATGTTCTCATTGCAGTGTATTTGCAGTTAGTGTTCCCTCTGCATGCAATTCCTTTCTCAGAATACTGCATGGCTCTCAACCTCCATTTACCTAGGATTCAAATGTCACCACATCAGCAAGGTCTTCTCTAAAAGAGCACCTTGCCATCTCTATCCCTATTAACTCTCTTTCCCCTTTCCCTCCATTATTTTTTTTTCAGAGCACTCACTAGTACGCAACATATGTATTTTATTTATTTGTCTCCCAAACACCTCCACTAGAATAAGCTCCATGTGGGCAAGAACTTTGTCAGTCTTGTATGTTCCATTGCCACAGATAGTGCCTGGAACACACTGGTCTCCTAGTGACTGTTTGCATATGCATGCATGCCTGGCTACAAGGAAGAAATTACATAAGGATAAGAGCAAAAGAAAAAGAACAACTCAAAGTCTATTGTAGATTTCTAGGCCAATGATCATCAGTATGAGGAGCCAGCATGAGGAGCTCATATTTCAGGAAATGCATGAGGTGGGCATCTGTGGCAGTGTGAAGAAAAATATAAAATATATTATTCTAAAGAAATAGAAACAATAAGCTTTGTTAATATCTAAACTTCAGAAGAATAATGGTACAAATAGATGCTATTTCTAAGCAACGTATATATAATTGGAGTCTGTGCTCAAAATGTGTTAATGATAGTGGTGCATGATCAAAATGTTCAGAAATTGCTGAGGGACTATGGGAGCTTTGACTAAGATGTTGGAGGTGGGGATGAATAGAAGTGGACAAATCAAAGAAACAGGCAAAGATCAAACTGTGAAGGCTTGAGGAGGCCTTGGCCATAAAGAGATGAAGGATAAAGACACATGAGAAGACTGGCCTCCATGATTAGACAGATGACAGTATCATTACCAAAAAGAGAACCAGGATTGAGGATGTAGCAGAGACAGTCAGAGCTCACCAATGTTGGCATTCACCTCTTCCTCCTGGACTCCACTAGACTATATCTTCTTTTGTCCCTTGCACTTAAATGTAGCCATGAGACTGGGTTCTGGCCAATGATATGTGAGAGGAATTGATGTGCGTCCATCCGCAGCTGGCAGTTTATGATAGTACGAGAGCCTCATCTATGCTTTCCTCTCCCTTGCCACCAGCTGGGACCTGGGGAAAGAGTGAGCCAAGACCAGCTGGATATCATTTAGACATGGGCACCAAAACCAGCTACACAATTTGTGAAACCCAGTGCAAAATGAAAATGCAGGGCTCCTCATTTGTAAGCAGAGAAAAAATCATGTCACTAAAAATCCTCAGTACAAAGCTTCATGCTTTCTTCTGCAGTCTTTCTTTTGACCTGTACTTGTGTTTTTTATTTGTTATTTAATGGTACACTCTCTTAGGCATGGAGAGGCCGTGGGGGCCTCCACCTTCTGACTTAGTGCATGTATGTATACGATCACAGCCTACTGGCTGGCTGCCAAGTTCGCCCTCCCACCAGATGCCAGACCAACATGCAATGCCCCAACCAGGGCAGGGAAGTTGGGCCAGGCAGCTCCTCTTTCCATGAGGCTGTCATACCAACCCCATAGCCAACCCCTACAAAGTCTCCCACCAAATGTGCCACGCGCTACAAGTCCAGGGCAGAGGTGGCTGCAGCCGTGCCCCACAGCAAGATGGACAGGATGCATGCTCCCATACCCAACCTTCCTGCACCTACACCCAGGCCCCCTATGAGAACAGAGGACAGAAGTGAGGGACCCAGTATGGGGACAGAGCAGCAATGGGTCAAGAATCCATTCTGGAGAAGCAGGGAGGGAGCAGAAGGCAGGACCTCAGTGAAGTGATGCTCCAAACGCCAAGCACCATTGTGTTCCACAGTGCCACTGAACTGTATTTATAAAATACAAATTCAAAGATAAGATTATTAAGAATTTCAAAATGGTAAATGCAGGGCATTAAGCCCCACACATAGGTCTTTCTGAGTATGGAGCCACGAGCTACTACTGCACTGCTTGCAAGGTCATGAAGCCAGCCCTGCTGGGTGTCTTTATATTTGGTGAGAGACCTGTGACTTCTGAACCAGAGTAGGATGGCAGCTTTGGCTTTACCACCCTAGGTTAGAGAATCCTCAACCGAGTCTGGGGACACAACCCTTAGCCCTTGTTCTCTTCACACTGAGGATAATTTCCTGAATACAGCATGGGGCGAGAGTGCTAACATTTCAACCCTCTCCACTGGAGCTGGTCCATTCTTACTTTTCTACCACACTGAGACTAAACCACCAGCCCCTTCCCTCTCCCACCCCACCCCTAACTCAGCCTTAAACTTTTTCCACTTCTCCAACTACTTTGACGGGCTAGTGGCTTGTACAACATTTTCGAGGATAAAGAGGAGGAGGGCTAGGCTTAAGTGACAGATCTAGTGAGTGGGGCAGTGGAGGAAGGGGAACACAGAGGTGGAGGGCAAATAGTGCTGAGAATGCTGAAGACGTTCTTTTCACCTCTATGCAAGTCCCATGATTTAATATTCCTATGACATGCTCAACCAAAACTTCCTGAAGCTCTGGAGAAATCACCTGGGGGCCAGAGACAGTTGTGGAGGCTGTGGGATGAGAGAGTCACAAAATGCCACTGAAGCAAGGAGAACTTCTGTACATTAAATAAAGGTTAAGGAGAATCCTGGTTATTGTTAATTTCTGATCACATGCTACTTAAGGGCTTCCAAAACAGACAGTCGATCAAAGAAAAAATATTAAGTGTAGATAAGCCCTTCCAAAACACTAACCCAGCTGCCCAGTGGAGTGCGGACACATACACACAGAGGAAAAAACGGCAATTTCAAGCAGAATCCAACAATAATAATAGTAATAACGTAGCACTTACAGTATTTATTACTGTGTACCTGGCACTCTTTAAAACACTTCATTTGTAGTAACCAATACAACCCTCACAACCAATAATATGAGATATTATTATTATTCCCACTTTACAGGTGAGAAAACTGAGGCATACAGGGCGACATCACTAGAATAATGGGTTTGTGTGTTGTCATTATGTACACAGGACCAACTCAACCAGGCAGCCAATCAGAATTCTTGGCATTAGAACATCGTTTTCCAGAAGCGGTTCTGGAAGGAAAGTGTATTCATCTGCACAGATAAAGTTTAACAGGAAAGTAAGCCCAAAGCATAAAACTACAAGCCTCAAAATATATCCCTAAGCTCTTCTGTCTCATTTCCCCTATTGAATTTCATGAAGAGACACAGGCTGTAACTTTGAGGAAGGCTGGAGAGGAGATGATGTGACTACATAAGGTGCCACAGCAGAGTAAGGCCTTCCCATAATCCCCATCTGTTCCTGTTCCTGAGAATAAACAGAAAGTTCCCACGTGGACTCATGTTTAAAACACTTGCAAGAAGCATGCCAAAGAGGTCCTGACTCATGGCTGACTGGTGGTCACTCCTGAGCCATGCTTCATCAGCATGGCCCTAAAAGTCCCTTCATACCAGAGCAGTGACCTGCCTAATATAGCAGGCTCCCTATTTTTAAAAAAGGTTCCAATGAGCTAGCAGAGAGCCAGCAACTCATGCAATCAACACAGTTTTATGAAAACCAAGGCCAGGCCATCTGTGTAGCCTTCAAATAATGCTGAGACAACACAGCAGCAACAGCAGCGGCAAGAAGAGAAGCTTCTGCTTAGTAAGGGCCTCCTCTGGGTAAAACTTGCTGAACATTCTTATAATATACTCTCTGGTTTCATCCTGGCAGCAGTCCTGCAGGAGATGTCTTGTTATACCCATTTTACAGATGAAAAAACAGCCTCAGAAAGGTCAAGCTACTACCCTGCAGTCACACAGCCAGTGATCTCCACAGCTTGTAGGAGCTCTGCGTTAAATGTCACTCTGCAGTTCTAGTTTCTGGAAATGTGATGCTTGTGCTACCGGAGGTTAACCCTAGGTGCACTGAGGATCTAAAAAGGACATAAATCCAGGCCGGGCACAGTGGTTCACACCTGTAATCCCAGCACTTTGGGAGGCTGAGGCTGGTGGATCACGGAATTCAGGAGTTCAAGACCAGCCTGGTCAAGATGGTGAAACTCCATCTCTACTAAAAATACAAAAATTAGCCAGGCATGGTAGTGGGCACCTGTAATCCCAGCTACTCAGGAGGCTGAGGCTGGGAATTACTTGAACCTGGAAGGCAGAGGTTGCAGTAAGCTGAGATCACACCACTGCACTCCAGCCTGGGTGACAGAGTGAGACTCCGTCTCAGGAAAAAAAAAAAAAAAAAAAAAAAAAAAAAAAAAAGGGAGACAAAAGGGCTTCAAGAATGGAGTACAGACCACAATATAAAAGCGAACTTTATAAAATCTCTAGAAAAAAATGAGAAAATACTTGTGACATTGGAATAGGCAAAGATTCCTAAGTAATAACAACAAAAGGCATGAACTATAAAAGAAAAAAAATAGACAAATAGGTCTAAATCAAAATGTAAATGTTAGGCTTTTCAAAAAAATATCTCTAAGAAAATGAAAAAGGCAAGCCAAAAATGGTGAGAAAATATTTATAATACCTATATTTGACAAAGGACTTGTATATCCAGCATATAGAACTCTTACAATTCAATAATAACACAAACAAGTCAATTAAAAATGGGCAAATACTATATTTGATTCTAATTTTTTTAAATTTTAACTTTTAATTTAGATTCAGGGAATATATGTGCAAGTTTATTACATGGCTATATTATGTGATGCTGCGGTTTGGGGTATGATAATCCTGTCACCCCAGTACTGAGCATAGTATCCAATAGGTAGTTTTTCCAACCCTTGTTCCCCTCCCTTTCTCCCCTCTAGTAGTCCCCAGTGCCTATTATTGCTACCTTTATGTTCATGAGTACTCAATACTTAGCTCCCACTTATAAGTGAGAACATGTGGTATTTGGTTTTCTGTCCCTGCATTAATTCACTTAGGATAATGGCCTCCAGCTCCATCAATATCCCTGTAAATGACATGATCTTGTTCTTTTTTTACAGCTGCATAGTATTCTATGGTGTATACATACCACATTTTCTTTATCCAATCCACTGTTGATGGGCACCTGGTTGATTACGTTTTTGCTATTGTGAATGGTGTTACAATAAACATGCAAGCACATGTGTCTTTTTGGTGAAATGACACCAAAAAGGGGTATATATTCTTTTGGAATAAAAAAGTGGTATACATGCTTTTGGATATATACCCAGTAGTGAGATTGTTGGGTTGGACAGTAGTTCTGTTTTAAGTTTTTTGGGAAATCTCCAAACTGCTTTCCACAGTGGTTGAACTTATTTACATTCCCACAAGCAGTGGAGAAGCATTTCCTTTTCTCCACAGCCTCTCCAGCATCTGTCGTTTTTTGGCTTTTTAATAATTGCCATTCTGACTGGTGTGAGATGGTATTTCATTGTAGTTTTGATTTGTATTTTTCTGATTATTAGTGATATTGAGCATTTTTTATATGTTTATTGGCCACTTGTATGTCTTCTTCTTAGAGGTGTCTGTTTATGTCATTTGTCCATAAAAAATGGGCAAATATTTTAACAGACACCTCCTTAAAAGAAAAATACAAATGACCAACAAGCCCATGAAAATGTGTCTCAGCGTCATTAGTTGAAACAGAAATCAAGATATTTCTCCATATTCACTAGAGTGGCTACAATGGAAAAGTCTGACAATATCAAGAGCTGACAAGGATGTGGAACAAGTAGAACTTGCTTACACTGCTAGTGAGACTGTGAAATGGCACAGCCACTTTAGAAACCAGTCTGGCAGTTTCTTATAAAGTTAAACATACACCCCCCATATGACCCATTCATTGCACTTCTAGGTATTTACCCACAAGAAAGAAAAATATATGTCCATTCAAAGACTTGTACAAGAGCATCTATAACACCTTTATTCATAATAGCAAAACACTGGTAACAACCCAAATATCTAACAACAGGAGAACAAATGAACAGACGTTTGTATATCCATACAATGAAACAATACTCAGCAATAAAAAAGAACAAACTACTGAGACAGGTAACACCATGGCATGAATATATCTTTTTTTTTTATTGCATTTTAGGTTTTGGGGTACATGTGAAGAACATGCAAGACTGTTGCATAGGTACACACGTGGCAGTGTGGTTTGCTGCCTTCCATCCCCTCACCTGTATCTGTCATTTCTCCCCATGCTATCTCTTCCCACCTCCCCACCCCCCCACCCCTCCCCCATTTCCCCCCAACGGACCCCAGTGTGTAGTGCTCCCCTCCCTGTGTCCATGTGTTCTCATTGTTCAACACCCGCCTATGAGTGAGAATATACGGTGTTTGATTTTCTGATATATCTTAAAATATTTTTGCTGAATGAAGGAAACCAGACAACTTAAAAATGTATACACTGTAGGATTTCTTTTATGTGAATTTGAGTAGACAAAACTAATCAACAGTGACAGAAAGCAGATTAGTGGTTGCCTGGGGCCGGGGGTTGGAGTGGGGTTGGCTGAAAACGGAACAAGAAAAATCAGGGCGGTAATAGAAATGTTCTATATCTTGATTCTGATGGTTACATATACTACATGTGGGTATATAAATTTGACAAAACTCTTAGAACTGGATGTTTAAAATGGACACATTTTACTTTATGTCAATCATACCTCAGTAAAGCTGATTTTGGAAACTGTTTTGCGAAAGGGCAGGAATTCAAATGACAAGGAAAAAGGTTAGGTGAATGGGCTGTAGTAAGAGATGAGGTCAGAGTAGGGGAAGAGGAAAAGGATGAGAGCTTCCACCTCTGGCTGATAACCTGGCTTTGCCATTTGTCACTCTGAGAGCTGCAGCAGGTCTATGTGGCTTTGGGCAAGAAAGTTAACTCCTTTCACATTCAGTGTTAAATGTATCGATGATGGTGGTGGATTTATATCCCACAGTCATTTCTAGGGCTAAGAGACCATGGCTCCTGGCTGCCCTTAGACTTGAAGACTTCTAGAGCTATCTATTGCTTTTTCATCATGAGGCCTGACATTCCTGCTGCCTGCCAGCACCAGATCTCTCCAACTGGGAAGGTGAGACTTCTGTGTAACACATGCTCAGCATTAAGCTTATAAACCCAACTCCTCATGGGTTCCTGCAAAAGAAAAAGGATCCTCTTTTCCAAGTATGTATGCATACCTCTCTCCCAAAAAGGACAAAGTATTTTCAAATGTAGAAAAATTACACCTGTCTGCTAGTGTTCTCATGGTCGAAGATCCCTGTTTTAAAGGCTGCTGTTAGAAGGTGGATTTATTCAGCCACCCATTCAGTGGTGCATCCATTCATCTACTCATTCATTCATTTAACAACCATCTTTGAGTATCTGCTCAGTGCTAGACTTACCATGGTGAATACTCATGCTACCAGCCAGGATCTCACTGCCTCACAGAACAAGGAAGGGCAGGGGCCACAGGCAGTTGACAGGCCATTACAGCCAGGTGTGGCAAAAGTCCTGGAGCACACCTCCCTGGGACCTTGCCTACCCTCCACAGAGATCACCCCGGTCTCTTTGTCAAAGGGTGGCCCTCAAGCTGCTAGAGCCTGTTTTGCCTGCACCAAAGAAAGTCAGAAGTACCTGGGAACTTTCCTTTTCCCTTCTTTTAACCAGTGACTAATGGATGTATAAATACTCTAGCTCCCTTGCGCCCTGTTTGGAATAGTACTGCGGTTTGGCCTTCACTGCCTCCAGAGCTCAGCTCTGGGACTGAGACAAAGTTATAATACCTACCCTCTAGAAGAGCTGGCTTAATGCACCCTAGCTTGGCTTCCTCCCCTTCTGTCTCCTGCCTCCCTACCTTCCTATTGTTATTCCTGGAAACACTTCTTAGTAAATCTTCCCCAGGAATCCTCGCTTCAGGGTCTACTTCTGAGAATCCCAACCTAAACATGCTCCAACTGTGGAATACCGAAGTGGAACTGTGGAGGCAACTGGGACAGGCACTGTGGTCAGAGAAACCTTCTAAAAAGGAGCAACAGCGTGTGCAAACGTGCATGAGTGTGTGTGTGTGTGTGTGTGTGTGTACCTGTGTGTATGTAGGGGGGTGTGTGTGTGTGTGTACGTGTGTGTGTGTGTGTGTACCTGTGTGTATGTAGGGGTGTGTGTGTGCGTGTGTGTGTACCTGTGTGTATGTAGGGGTGTGTGTGTGTGTGTGTGTGTGTGTGTGTGTGTAGGGTGAAGGTAGAAGAGCAAAACCATCAGCAGATGGAGAAGCAGGCACCAAGGCCCCAGGTTGTGTGAAATTTGAGACAGCAAGTTGGCCAGTTTAGCCGGAGCCCAGCACACGCAGCAAGAAGTGGGGAGGCGTGAAGCTGGAGGGGTCCATAGAGAATGGAGGTCATGAAGGTGAAGGTCTGAATCATATCAAGAACTTTATCTTCAGGGCAATAGCAAACCACTGGACAGTCATACAAAAAGTAGCAGCAAGACCAGATTTCCTCTTTTGAAAGATTACTCTGTTTGCAATGGGGAGAACATATTTGAGAGGAGAAAAACAGAAGTCTGGGAGAAGTTAGGAGGCTGTTAGAGACATCCAGAAAATAATTGAAAAGAAATGATAAGAGTGGAATAGAAGACTGTGGAAAGACTCAAGAGATCCTCCTAAATCATAGTCAACAAGACTCAAGTTTCAATTGATTGAGTGACTCATAGTGACTCATTATACAAGTGTGGTGGATAAGAAAAGAGAGAAGGCAGAAATGATTCCCAGATGCTGTCACAGGTACAGTTCCCGGGGAAGCAGACTCTTATTTGGAGACTGGCATGCAGGAAGTTAATTGAGAAGTGCTCTCAAGATTGAACCTTACTGGGAGAAGAGAAGGAGGCAAGATTGGACAGGGGGAGAAGGTGGACTATGATGCAATCACAGGAAGGCTTCAGCCAGACTCACAGGGAGCGCTGGAGCCAAGAGAGCCCTGAAGAGTTGTCTTGAGTCAAGGCAAGGGAGCCAGGCCTCTGCCTACTCACATCAACAAGCCATTGGATGCACCAACATTGGGTGATATGGTTCCCTTCAGCTAACAGCAATTCCTGGAAAAGGCTGATAGCTGAGTCATCAGCTGACAACCTTCTCAGTAGCTGACAGAAGGGGGCCTTTCATCCTAACAAGGATTCTGGTTGGCACAGCACAGTAGCCACAACAGACTGAAGTGTGAGGTGCTTGTGAGACTTGCAGGGGATAACATCTGGAAGGCACATGCTCCCTGTGTCTGGATCTCAGGAGTGGATGAGAAGACCTGGGGAGAAGGAGTTAGGTACTGGTTCTTGGCTTTTTTGGGGTCGCAGACCCTTTTGAAAAGCTGATGAAGGTTCTCCACATTCACAAGTTTAAACATAACTTTGCATGGCATTTCAGAGGCCTTAGTTTGGGTTCCTCCAAAGGCAGACTCTAGGACAAAGATTTGAATGTGAGAAATTTGTTTGGAAGGTGATCTCATAAAACATGGAGAGGGAGCAGAGAAACAAGCAAATGAACAAGGAAAGGAGAAAAGACAATAAAGGAGCACCAACGAACAGGTGGGCAACTGGGGCTCGATCCTTCTAGGGCACCTCTGAGAAACGTGTGGAACACACCCTAGAAGAATCTCACCTAGGTATGAGAAAAGTGAGGCATTGGTCTTGTTTCCCAGCCCTCATTGGTTGAAGGGCACCCCTGAGGGCATTAACTCTCTGGCCCTTCTGTTCACCTATGACCCAGTCCCTACCCAGCCCTTAACCCTGCAGGCCCAAGAACAACATGGCCCAGTAGCCAGAGAACACTTTCAGGCAGACAGGTACAGGTATTTGCAGTAAGAAGCCATCAGATTTTCCCCAAAGGTGAGAGCCCAGGAGATGTTCCTGTGGCACCACCACCATCTGCCACATAGAACATAGATTCCCGGTTAAGAATTTTTGCCAAAGAACACTAAGGAACACCAAGATAGCAGAAGGCATGGCCAGAGAAGTAAGAGAAAAACCAAACCAATTGTAAGTGTCAATATACACAGACATCTAAGATACCCAGCTTCCTCCAACTGGGTTCCCATTGGAGCCACTGAGGAACTGACTGCTGTCAGTGAGCCTGGTTTTTCTATAGAAACTCTGAGCTCCCCAGTTCTGATACTGCCTGCTTTGACAACTCAAAGAACAAATAAGAAGCTGGGGTTGCCAATTGTTGGAGAGCAGTTTGGGGAATTAGGGTGCAGCTCTCAGGGGGGCAAGATGGAAGGGAATATTTAATCCTTCATGGGTGCAGTGATGGGAATGGGAAGTGTATAGAGGAGGCCAGACCACTTTCCTTCATGCCACAGGAACTCCTGGATTCAAATGCCATTCAGCTAGAGGAGACAGAAAGCAAAACAAATCCTTTGGCTGTCATTTTGCATGGGGCTTTTTACATGTAAATTAAGGGGTGCAAATGGCATTTTTCATCAGTCATAAGTGTCAAAAGCCCAGAGAGCTGCAGCTGTTATTCTGAAGTATTTACCCATTGACCATTTAAACAGCCCATCAAGTTCCTTCCGGAAAACAAGGTTCTGAGTCCACATTACAAGTTTAACCACTTGAAATGTTTGACTTGAGTGGAGCCATGAAGTCTCAAAAGCGTTCTTAGAAAAAGAGGTTTCCTCACGTGGCTGTGTTGGTTTTTGTGGTTGTTATATGGTCATAAGGTTTGAGTTTGCTGGCTCCTCAAAACACCTCCTGCTACAAAGAAATTGCCCTTGGACAAGGAGTCGTCGACCTCAGGGAACAAAACACAATGCACACACATCTAAGGAAATGTTAAGAGGAACTCAATAACCTTGGGATGATCTGGAAATAAGCAATGCTAATAGCAGTACCTTCCCATAGTGGCCGCTTAGTAAATAGTTGTGTAGTGGTGGCTGTTGCTGCTGATATTCCATAGGCAAAACCCACTGTGACCATTTTCTCACACTTGGGAGGGACGGATGGGCTGATATGGCTTATACGTTTATTTATATTTCCACAAGATTATAAAGCCCTTGAGTGTGGAGATGATAAATCTCATGGCCCCCTACCCCACTCCTCTATGTAGACCCAATCACAAACAGGTATCCTTCAGTTTGTACGTTAGGATGTTCTGCTAATCATTTTGTGAAGATTTGGATAAAACAGGGAGACGATCACAGATTAAAATCAGAGGGCAGAGCTCCTGCATTGTTCTCATGCCTTTCTACTGCTGAGTGATCGCAAATGAATCACTAAATTCTTCTGAGTTACTGTTTTCTCAAGCAGAAAATGGATAAATCACCCCCTGTTTACAAAGTGCTCTGATAAGACAACTGGAAATATAATCAAAAGTTTATCAAGTGAGATCTCTCAACTAGAATAAAAATTAAACTATGACATTTTGGATAAAACTCAATATTTTGTTAGTCAAATTCCATCGAAATTATACTTAGGTACATTAACTTAATTTAAGAACTAGTGGCAAATTATATTACTATTTGACACATAACTGCTCTGCATAATTATTCAATCAGAGCTCCCTTGAAACAAATTAATGCTGATGCAAACTAATTTTTTTTTAAATTTGAAATAGTTCAAGAATACAGAAAAGTTCAGGAATAATATATGGAACATTCATACACCTAGCATCCAGCTTTACCACATTTTCTTCACAAATGTTCTTAAGATATTAATAAACTAGCAGTCCAGTGGAAGCTCCCCGTATATTCTTTCCTCATCAAATTCCTTTCTTCTTTTCCTAGGGATAAGAACTTGGAACAGATATGACTGGTGTTCTGTGTCACATGTCCTCAGCCCACCACTGAGTTCAGCCACATTGGCAGTATCCCACTTCCAGGGCCCATCTGAAGTCTCCACTTCTTTATTCAAAGTCTTTTCCTCAAAACACTCAAGAACACACTCAATCCTCACAAGCACATCAGGAAAGTATGGAGGAATTAACAACCCGAGGAGAAACATCAACCAATTGGGACAGAGCCAGTGCATATATAAAAGCTCTTAAAACAGACAAACTCTCAGAAGTCCCATTGGAGTCCAGCCCTTTTACCCACAGCACTGAAGTCAACAACACACTCTTTCTTGGCTTTTAACCTTCTTGGTCTCCCTCTCCCTGCTCCCTGGGATCACCCTCTGATAAACACTGAGCACTCAAGTCTTGTTCTCAGGATTGGCTGTGGCGACACCCAATCCAAGACATGCTCTCCTAGAATTTTATACTGCTTAGAGGCAGGCATGGTTTGCTACTTTTATCACTTATGTGCTTGCATACATCCAGAAACAATCATAGTATTCTTTTTCATATTTTAAAACCCTTTTAAAATGGTGTTATACTGTACTTATTTTTTTGTGTTTGTGACTTTTTAATTCATTTTGTAGTTTTCTAGCACATGGAAAAGCAACCAGGCACAAAACACATTTGGTTTCCAAATGTTGAACAACTGTATTATATCCAACATACTATATGTTAAATCTTTCTCAGTTCATAACACATTCACATCTAAAGGGGCTTTTAAAATAGAAAATCTAAGTACAGAGTAAATTTTCCAACTAGATGCAAATGTTTATATACACAGAATACTGAGAATAATATTTTAGCAAAAGTATTAATTTCCTGGGGTAAAGAATTACCTTGTTGCACTGAATAAGGCATTGACTGTAATTATCATGTCCTAATAACAAATTCTTGTGATACTGCAGCCTTTCCTGTTATGATGAGATTTTATATGTATTATCTAAGTCAAACCTCTCAACTCTGTGAGAGGCTGTTATTTATTTATCTGTTTCCCACACACATCCAGCTCAATGCCTTGCACATAGCAGGCACTCAATAAATATTTGTTGAATGAATGAATGAATGAATGAATGGGTTGACATTTTATTCATGAGAAAATTGAAGCCCCCCGGAATGAAATCATCAAGTACACACAATTAATTAGTGGTGGAGCTGGAAGTAGAACCTAGGTCTGGGAGCCAAAATTTGATTCAGGACATTTTGAAATCTGTATAATAATATGTTTTATTGAATATCTTCTGTAATTAGTGGTTACACTAGTCCCAGGCCAATAATTTCTTTTGAAGAAGGACCAGTTTAACAAAGTAATAGGATAGAATATTTCCCCTTAACATGGAATTCTGGCAGAATCTAGGATATAACCCAGTCTTTATAGGAAAGTAACTACTATGTCATTTTAATTTTTTTTAGCTTTTTAAAATTGAGATACAACTTACATATGTAAAATTAAAAAGAAATCACAGTTTCATAAATTTTTATATTTATTCACCATCAGATCAAGATATGGAACATTTCTAGTAATGCTAAAATTATCTTCATGGCCCATCTCAGTCAATAGTCCCTACTCAAAAGAAAATCACTGTTCACACTTCTCTCACCATAGAATATTTTGCCAGTTTGGGGACTTGATATAAATGGAATCATACAGTATATATATTTTTGGTATCTAATTATTTTACTCAATATTATGTCTATAACACACATCAATTTTATTTTATATATTAGTAGTCACTATTTTTCCATCACCACGTGCTATGAATACGCTGCAATTCAGTTAACATTCTACTGCTGACTGATATAATAAGTTGTTTCCAGTTTGAAGCTATTATGAATAAAACTACTATGAATATTCTTAAGCATGCCTTTGGAGGATACAAAACTCTCATTTCTACAGAGTACACACCCAGAAGTGGATTGCTGGTCATAGGACTGGCATATGTTTCACTTTAATAGATTCATTACTTAGAAGAAAGTGATGAGTTTCTCTAACCTAAAAAAAGGTAGCAGGGAGCAGATCTCCTGTTCCTAAATGGCTCCTCATTAAAAACCAGAGTCTTTGATTGGAAGGGACCTTAAAGAGATAATGAATTGACCTTCTGCATAACATCTGTGTCCTTTCACAGCTCCATCCATAGTTTACCTGAGCTGCGCCACTTTCTCAAGCAGAAGTCACTACCTCCAGAGGACTCAGACAGTCCTTCCTCCTTGTGGCTTTCACCCACTCATGTCTTTAAATTGTCTGTGCCTCAAGTAGAACCATACACAGTCATTTGCCTTGTGTCTCACCCCACAAAATCTTTCTTTTGGCATTGAGTAGTAGATCAGAATTGGCTCAGATAAGTGCTAAATCTGTTTCCAGCTGAAGATGGATTCAGGCTCACTGCAGCTTCCATTAGTATTGATGAAAATGATGAGCAAACTAACCAGAGGTGTTGCACAATGACAGGTTAGGAAAGTCAATGAGTCCAGTCAACTATTGATTGTCTTACTGTTGGTGCCACAAAATATGGACTCTCAGATACTTTCAAGCCCCTGGAGATCATCCAACCCAACATTTATTCAATGCCAATTCCCAAAGTAGTTCCAAATCTCTGTTTAAGCATGTCCGAGAAAAAGAACTTAGCTCATCCTGAAACAACCACAGTCACCCAAATCCACTTGCTAGAAAGTCCTTTTTTCCTTTTACCTTACAATTGCCTTCTTTTAATTTCTAACTATTGGTCCTTGTTTTGCACCCTGGGACTTCTGAAAATAAGCTTGTTTTTCCATTCAATCATTCTGCAAACATTACAGGAGCTCTGTCAATACTGGAAAAAGCTGTCCTCACCTGATAGGTGAGGTTAAAGTCAGAAGCAGCAGCTGAGGACTTAGGGAGCAGCAACACTGTTTTACGTCTTGGATTTTATACGTTGTGATTCTTTACTAGCAACTTTGCTAATTTTAATTTTGCGATAGCTTCACTGATTATCAAAGAAGGAATATGCAGACTTCTATTACGTGTTAAGGCCGTGTTGACATCTCCCTTCTCTTAACTCAGTGCCCTTATACTCTAGCAGTTGAGAAGAGTAAGATCTGATCTATCTACTGAGCCCTCTGGGTTAATCTGGTTGGCAGTCTGGTATGTGTGTGGTAATGTAGACCACTCATGGCTTTTGTAGTCAAATTAACATGCCTAAAATGGGTGTGCTAGTCTAGCCACTTCTTTCAACCTTGGTTTCCTTAACTGCAAAATCTAGCTTTTACTTCCAACTTCAAAGGAATATTTTTAGAATCATATATGCTCAAGTATACGAAGTATCTAGCACATGTAAGGCACACAAAATACACTCAATAAAGTTCTCTTCCCTAATGTTCTTAACCATCAATGCTTTTGAAGTCATGAATGAAAAAGAAACTGCCATAAAAGAAACTATAAAATAGTACCTTGAAAAGACTTGTGAAATTGTCTTCCATTCTAAGTTCAAGTAGCTTATTTTAACATTGTGAGGCTTTAACCTAGTGATAAGCCATGAAGAGTCACTTAACTTCTCTGAACTTTATATATTGAATATATTAAATTAGATACTTTGCCATCTTTAGTGTACATTTTAGAGCCTATACCCGACTGGACACAGTGGCTCAGGCCTGTAATCCCAGCACTTTGGGAGGCCGAGGTGGGCAGATCGCTTGAGGACAGGAGTTTGAGACCAGCCTGGCCAACATAGCGAAACCCTGTCTCTACTAAAAATACAAAAACATTGGGAGGCTGAGGTGGGCAGATCATGGAGTCGGGAGATTGAGACCATCCTGACTAACACAGTGAAACCCCATCTCCACTAAAAATACAAAAAATTAGCCTGGCGTGGTGGTATATGCTTGTAGTCCCAGCTACTCGGGAGGCTAAGGCAGGAGAATCATTTGAACTCAGGAAGTGGAGGTTGCAGTGAGCTGATATCTCACCATTGCACTCCAGCCTGGGTGACAGAGCAAGACTCCATCTCAAAAAAAAAAAAAAAAAAAAAAAAAAAAAAAAAAAATTCACTGAGTGTGTTGGTACAGGCCTGTAATCCCAGCTATTCATGAGGCTGAGGCACAAGAATTGCTTGAACCCAGGAGGTGGAGGTTGCAATGAACTAGGATCACACCACTGTACCCCAGCCTGGGTGACAGAGTGAGACTCTGTGTTAACAAAAATAAATAAAAAATAAAACTTGTACCCAAGATACTGTATTTCTGAATTCCCAATAACAAAGCTATTCTGAAGACACTAGAAATTCCTCCCAAGTCTTCCATCTCCAAAGTCAACTCAATTGGAGTTAATTTTTTGCCCAGATTATCTGTTTATCTATGTACCTCCATATATCCCTAGGAGTTTTTGGTGCATCTTATATGATACAATATTTTACATCAAGACTATCTGTGATATGGAGCGCTTGAAATCCTCAGAGAGTGCCATGGAAATTCAGCAACATACAATGATTATCAACCTAGTTTGTCTAAAGGAGGAGGAGTTTTCAACCATGCACAGCCCTGATCTTGCTCATGAGCTGAACAGGACAAGGCTGGACTGTGAGGGCACCTTAAGGTCATGCTCAGGTATGTGACATTACTGACACAATGGCTCTGCCAACTGTCTCCCTGGGTGGAGCTGGTCCTGACCTCTGGCAAGTTGGTAACTTGACAGCTGGGAATGTGTAATCCGGGCCCAGTTCAGGTGATAACCAGCCAGTCCTTGGAGTACTCTAAGACAGTTTGCTGCACTCCTCACTGAAAAATCCCCAGCCTTGATGTAAGTCCCATCGTTTGGTATGAATGCCAACCTAGTCCACCACCCATTTATTCGTTTGGAAAACATTTATTGAGGGTCCTCTCTGTTTCATCTGTTACAGGGGAACTGGACAGTAAGTTAGATTGCCTCCAGAGCGTGCAGTCTACATTTCTACCTCGGGTTCCGCTGGGAATTGTCTTTTTGAGAACACATGCCCCTGTTCTAAACCCTTCCCAACTGTGCCTACACTGATAAGTTGAGTTGTTGAACCCCTTAGAAAGCAGAAATCCAGTTTCCTCCTCTGCATAAGCCTGATCCTTTTTTTTCAGGTGCCATTTTTCTTCCAGAGCTGGATAGAGATATAAGGTAAACCTTCTAGAGTCTGCTAACATATCAAAGCTTCCCTCAACTCAAGATCTTGCTAGTGCTGGGCCTGACCTGATCTATTTATATATGAGGTCCTTGATTGGGACAGCTCATCCATATGGAAGACATTTGTTTATTTCAATAATCTAGGCATTTTCTAAGAAAGGCAATAAGAATGAAACCAAACCAAACACCTGCCAGAGCTAAGAAGGAATAAAAAGGCTGCAGGGGGAGGAAGAAAGGAGAAGGAGGAGGAGGCTGTACAAGAGATGTGGGGCAGCACTTCAGCATCCTAATAAAAAGAGGGGCAGAATCAGGGTCCTGTTACACACTACACAATCTCACTGATTTGAGACCAAGGTTAAGCAAGCCTGACAAAGTGGTTCATCAAATCATAGAAGAACCCCACATCTATTGGATCTCATTAATTCTCAGGCTAGTTTGTCAATCCCAATCAATTCAGCCCACCACGTGGCAATTTCATCTCTCCACACTTGCCTCTACTATCTATCTATTGGTAGCCTGACTCTGTTTCTCAAAATAATGTCACTGTTCCTGCCACGCCAGCTACTGGCTGTCTGCTAGGAATCCTAAAAGCCCCGTAGGTGGTGAACAGAACAGCAACTGGTGACTCTCATTTACCAAAGGCCTCTCTATTTTTAATTTTTTGAAAATATTCCATGCTAAAGTTTCCTTTCTCTCCCTCCCACTCTTTGTGGTATTTTTAGGTCTGGCAGGCTCTTCAGAACGAGTGTCTAGCTTGCTGGGCACTGCAAATAGATTTTCCCCTTACCTGCCAGTCACGGTGTACTACAGGCATGTGTCATGTGGAGAGCTGGTCCTTTTACTCCAGCCTTTTACATGGGCTTTGCTTCTATGTGCTGCTAATCTTTCTAGAAATCAAAGACACACCCGCCTCAAAGGGGAGGCCCTGGCCCACAGCTGCCTGCCAGGGTTATTATGAAGGCCCATCCATCCGGTACCAAGAGCTTGCTGGAAGCAACTGGCAGGAGACAGGGGAAAGCCAGAGATCAGGGATCTGAGCAGGGAAAGGCGATTTGGGTGAGAGGAGGGTGGTAAGGGGCATAAGAGATCAGGACTTGAAAGATGAAAGCACCCTGGGGCAGCTACAGTCACGACTGCTTTCGGACAAGGACAGACACAAGAATTAGCAGAGATGCTCTGCAGGGGAAACCAAAGGTCCACCCAGCCCAGGGTCTCCTCTGTAAGGGGTAGCTAAGGAGCTTCTATGGGCAGGAGAGAGGGGCGGAGCAAGCTTGTGAGCCATTCTCCTCTATATTACCCTCCCCATTACTCCTGCAGGTCGAGAGAGAAGCCTTGCAGCTGCATGGCACTCGCTCAAAAACTACTAGAAAAGAGGAAATTATGGAATAGATTAAGGCAGTGTTCTCAATGTGCTGTCCCCAGACCAGCGGCATCAGCAGCATCTGGAAACTTGGTGAAATTTTTTTCTCAGGCTCCATCCAAGACCTACAGAATCAGACGTTTTAGGCAGTGGGGGCCTGGCATACTGGGTTTTAACAATCCTCTAGGGGATTCTGATGCACATTCAAGTTTGACAACCACTGTATTCAGAAAAACAAGTCAAGGATATCCACTGTAGAGTCAACTGAAGGAGAATTTTTTAAATATGTAAGAGAATAGGACAGAAATATTGGGATTCATAGTCACTTCTCATATTAGTATTTCTGAAATGAAATTGAAATGAATGAAATGCATGCCATCAATATCCAAAAAACAAAATGGTCATAGACCAGAGAACAAACAAGATTTTTAAAATTAATGTTACAATGTAAACAAGACCCTTTTTGATGTTTCCCTTGGGGGCCTAGGGTAGATTTTCAGTTAGAAAACTGTCTGTAGTCAGTTGGGGCCAGTGCATGGTGTTTTGATTAAGAAGAGAGCATCCCAAAAGACCATGCATGCCTGAAATTGCTGAGTCCCCCTCAAAGTTGTGCTTGAAAAGTCATGCACATATGTTATATTGCTTACTGATGTTTCTAAAAGGAAAATCTGCAAGGACAACTTTTATTTTTGGTTTTTTAGTTGTTGTTTGTTTTGGGTTTATTTGAGACAGAATCTCACTGTCGCCCAGGCTGGAGTGCAGTAGTGTGATCTCAGCTCACTGCAACCTCTGCCTCCCTGATTCAAGCAATTCTCCTGCTTCAGTCTCCTGAGTAGCTGGGATTACAGGTGCCACCACCACTCGCAGCTACTTTTGTATTTTCAGTGGAGACAGGGTTTCACCATGTTGGCCAGGCTGGTCTGGAACTCCTGATCTCAAGTGATCTGCCTGCTTCAGCCTCCCAAAGTGCTGGGATTATAAGCGTGAGCCACCATGCCCGGCCAAGGATAACTTTTAAATTAAAATTATTGAGTATTCAATGAACTAAGATAAGGCAGAAAACTCTCCTCCTCACTCTCAGCCCACGGCCTTACTTCTCATTCACTAAGAAGACTGAAGTAACGAGAAGTGAAACCCCACATAAGCCTACCTCCAACTATCCTCACCTCTCTACATCTCTACCCTCCCTTGCACAAGACCTTCTCACCATGCTTTCTAAGGCCAACTCTTTCCTTTGCACCCTGAAATCCCATCAGCTCTTACCTCCTCAGAGGTACCCCTCCTACCATCATTAATCTTCCCCTTTCAACTGGGAAGTACCATCTGCATAGAAACATCCCAAACTGTCACCCAGCTTTAACAATTACTCTTGACCCCGTTGCTGTCTCCAGCTACCACTGCATTTCCCTACTCTATTCTATAATTAATCTTAAAAAAAAAACTGTCATGTGCCATATAACAATGTTTTTGTCAATGATGGACCACATGTACAATGGTAGTCCCATAAACTTATAATGGAGCTAAAAAAATTTCTATGGCCTAGTGACATCATAGCTGTCATGAAATAGTAGCCATTGTAATGGCGTAGTGCAACACGTTACTTTTTCCATGTTTAGATATGTGTAGATATGCAAATACTTACCATTGTGTTACAATTGCCTGCAGTATTTAACATAGTCACACGTACAGGTTTGGAGCCTAGGAGCCACAGGCTATACCATATGGCCTAGGTGTGTAGTAGGCTGTGCCATCTAGGTTTGTGTCAGTACACTCTGTGATGTTCACATAATGACAAAATTGCCTAACGAAGCATCTCTCAGAATGAATCCATGTCATTAAGGGATGCATAACTATATGTCTCGGCTTGCTGTCTCCACACCCTCTCCTCTCTTAGTCTTTCCAGATCTCTTTCCAAACAGGCTTCCAGCCTCATTCACTCCATGGAAATTATCCTCTTCTAGGTCACCAGCAGCTTCCATGTTGTCAAACACAATGACCCATGCTCCATCTCATTGGGCTCAGTATCTCAGCAGCATGTGACATACTTCCCACCTCACTGACCACTCTTTCTCTGTCTCCCTTCTGAATCCTCCTCCTTCTTCTCTATTCTAAACTTTGGAATGCCCTAAAACATGCCTTGAGCCTCTTGCCTACTGTACACACACTTACCTAGGTAAGCTCATCCAGTCCTACAACTTTTATACCTAGACCTACTTGTAAAGCCTTATATGAGTCTACACTGGCTTCCTCTAGGACCTGGTATACTATCACTTTCCTGGCCACTACTAGGCTCCAGATATTGTGAACTTCTTGATGGTCCTTAAATCTGCTAACCTGCTCCCACCTCAGGACCTTTGCATTTTCTCTGCCTAGAATGCTCTTCCTCTGATATCTGCATTTTTTTCCTTCCTGACTTTATTCACATCTGTACTCATGCTCCCTGAGAGGCCTTTCTAATCCTCCCTATCTAAAGCCACTCACACATCCCTAGTCTGTTCAGCCCCACCATCTGTCCTTCTACCCTGCATAATTATTTATTTTCATAGCACTTATCACTACCTGGCATGTTATATATTTACTTTCTTATTATCTGCCTTCTTCATATTGAATGTAAGCTCCATGCTTCCCAGCATCCAGAACACTGCTTGGGACACAGTAGGTTTCACGTAACATTTTGTTGAGTGGCATGATAAATAAATGAACATTTTACATTTACATTCTCTGTCTTACAGAAGCAGAAGGTGAAGGTAGGGTCTTTTCTGTTTTAGAAACTTGACACAGGGAATTTACCAGTTCCCTGGAAAATTCTACATATTTCTCCCTGGCCAACTGTAGCATTACTTCTAGTGATTTATGATGATCCTTATCTTTCGGTTCACATTACAGTCTGTTGTGGATGTTTTAAAAAACACTTGAATGTCCAGGCTGTTCCCCAGGTAGGTCCTGATTTGGGGTGTTAGTGTCAAAACTCTGAAAAGCAGGCTCTGGAGAGTATGATGTAGTGGTTAAGAGCATGGAATCTGGAGCCATGCTCTCAGTTTTGAATCTTGACCTTATCATGAAGGTGTAGGATTTTGGGCAGGTGACTGTACAACACTGAACCTCAGTTTTCTAATCTTTAAAGCAAGGATAATAGTCATACCCCTACCTTCCAAGGTTGTTAGTCTCTACTGGGAGTGAGAACCAGTAAAAGGGAACCGTCCAAAGGCTCTACTGGTTCCCACCCCCAATGGAAACCATGATGGCTGGGATAGTTAATTCATTCAAAGAGTTGCAAAATGAATGTCATGGTAATGGTCTACATTTTTCTAGATAATTAATGAGTTAATATACATAACTCCTTTGAAAACAACACCCAGCATGTAATACCCATGAATTACTATAATGTATATTTTACCATTTTCTTGGGTGATTCTGGTATACATTAATGTTTGAGAATTGTTGGCATAGACTGTAGATGCCTGAATAAGACAAAAAGGTAGTCTCTATAAGGAGTAAGGCAAGCCAGAGGCTAAGGAGAAACAAGAAGGTACACACCTACCTGGTTTCTGAAGGGTGAATAGTGTTGAGGGGATCATGGGACAAGGCACTGTGTGCTCCTAATGGCACTCAAGAGCTCTGCAGCTGGTTAGAGGAATCAGCCCCTTCTGAATTACATTCTAGTTGGTTATTATTGCCCAGCTAACCAGTTCAAAGGCAGCAGATGAATTGCCTTCTCTGTCCAAAGCTAGGGCCTAGGAAACATCATGGGGGTGCTAACCAGACCCTGCTGTAATGGGGACACAGTAGGCAACAGTAGTTCATCTTCCAAGACTCCAGGAGCCTTTCCAACCTGCTCCTTAATGTCAGAAATCTCCTTAGTAGGCGACACAAAACATGCTTAAAATGCAAACACCTGCAGAAGAAGCACAATATTAACTGATGATAAAATGTTTGATGAGAAGAGCTTAGCTTTTCCATAAAGAAGGTTTTGATAGAAGGACACTACCATGTTCTCAGCTCCAGCCCACCAAAATTATTATAAATATTTAACATGCAAAGGCTCTACTGCTTCCCACCCTCTATGGAGATCATGATGGCTGAAATAATTAATTCACTCAAGGAGTTGCAATATGAATGACACGGTAAAGGTCTATATTTTTCTAAGTCACTTCTTTCTTAGGGCATGAGGTTTCATTCAGCTCAAGTAGAACTGGCAGGGCTGGCCAGGCCTTTTTTTTTTTTTTTGAGACAGAGTTTCACTGTTGTCACCCAGGCTAGAGTGCACTGGCATGATCTGGGCTCACTGAAAGCTCCGCCTCCCAGGTTCAAGCGATTCTTCTGTCTCACCCTCCGAAGTAGCTGGGATCACAGGCACATGCCACCACACCCAGCTAATTTTGTATTTTTAGTAAAGATGGGGTTTCACCATGTTGGCCAGGCTCGTCTCGAACTCCTGACCTCAGGTGATCCACTCGCCTTAGCCTCCCAAAGGGCTGGGATTACAGGCTCACGCCTGGTCACCACACCCTGACCAGGCCTTTTGTTCCACTTGAGAACCAAAGTAAGATTTTATATGCTAATGGCCAGTGTAAGGTGTGTGTCTAATTCATTGATTCAATCAACAATTATTTATTGAGCCCCTGCCATCAACCAGGACGTAATCATGAAAAGAGCTTGACAGAAGTTCAGGAACTGACCCCTTCCTGCATGTATCTCCTTGGAAAATATGCTCTCCCCCACTCTGTGGCCCCCAACTTTGTTCAAACTATTTTTCAAGCCCATCTTTTGCAAACTGCCTCCCAGACCCAGATTTAGGGCCATGTAGGAAAATCTGTTGTATTTTATCTGAAGCTGATGAAAATACTATCACTTCTCCCTGCCTCTGATACTCTTCCATCTGCTCATCCCTCTTCCCACACATCTCTCCCTTCCAGCTTTTTTTCTGAATCCCTGAAGTTCCAAAGGGCCCTCCAGAGACTGGCCTATCTCTGTAGGACTGAAGCAGCTTCCTGCCCATTGGCCTGGCTGTCAGCATCTAAGTTCCTTCTTTATCTCTTTGTTGGTCTGCCTGTGCTCTCTGCCCTTGAAAACTCATTATGTGAGTAGAATTGTAGCCGTTATTTAGAAAGGGCCTGTATAATGGGCTGGAGTTTGCAGCCCTAACTCTTTACTTTCTTTCTTAGGAGAGAGTAACAGATTTTTCAAGAACAATCCTTCTTTTGTAAGTCAGGTCCCTCCACTAGGTCATACCCAGATAACTTTCCAGAGTCTACCTTTGTATTCATCCCTCCCCACTTTGCCCTGACTAGCTTTTCCTCAAGGCTGCAGAAGGGGCTGTAAGCCAAACCTCAGGTCACAGCTGATTGCTCGTGAGTAGCTCAAGTGTCCCCGATATTATCTTGCACCTAGCAGCAGAGCAGGCATCATGGGCCACCCTTCACAGAGTACTGCTTGTGTTGGTGACAGTGGCCACCATGTGTTGTATACTGTATACTTACAACAGAAAATCAGAGAGCCAGGTACTTTACACAGGGGACCATATTTAATCCTCTCAGCTTCCCTACAAAATAGATACTGTCATCCTCATTTTATAGGTAAGAAACTGAGGCAATGGGAAGGGAGAACATTTGTCCAAAATCTTACAATGAGCAAATGCTTTTGGCTACTATGTTATCCTGCATTTTGAAGGATGCTAAAAGGCTTATTCTTCAAAGTGAAGTTCGAATTGTCCCTCCTCCAATGTATGCACACAGGTGCATACACGTGCAATACACACACACGTGCACACACACACACAGAGGACATTCCTATTTCACTACAGTCAATAAGCAGAACTGGTGACACATTTACCTGAAGGATCCATTAGACGCTACAATTTGGGTTATATAACCTGGAAGAAATAAACCCAAACAGACTTCCAAGGGGATGATAAGAGTTTCTGGATCTATCCTCAGAACTTCTGGCATAGAAAAAGGACAGAATCAGGACTCCAAAGTGTTGGGTTGAGGTTCTTATGTGGCTCCTTACTAACCCTGGGACTTTGGGAATATTCTCATATGTCTTCACGCTTCAGTTTCTTTTTCTGTAAAATGGGAACTATGATGCCTGCCTTACCTGCCACATGAGGGAAATCAAATGAGATAGTTGAGGGGAAGGGCTTTGAAGAATTTAAAGATACACCTGTAAGGAGAGAAGCCAATAAATGCCTTTGTGCATTCAAATTATTATGGTTTGGGCAGTATAAATAATATAGTCACAAACTCAAGTATACAAAACTGTAACTTTTAAAAATTTCCCTCTAAACCGGACTTAAATTCTACCCGGAGCTCCCATCTGTCTAATGCAGAAAACATAGTCTGATCACTAATAGGCTGTCAGACACTTCAGTGATTTTCTCTGTCATCCAGATTGAAGCCCAAACAAACTCAGAATTCCCTGTGCTGCCCCTCTCCCTCTCCTGGGCTGGAGCTCAGCTTGTGTTTTACCCAAATGCTGTCTCAGTATCAGTAGGAAGAGGTGCCTCCCTCTTGGGCTCCATCTGTCTAAGTCTTTTGAGATGTGCCTATGCCCTCATTCTTTGCCTGGCTGGGTTGTCCATTCTCTGCTGAGAGGTCCTTTTACGTGGCATTGTATCTTCTCTCTCTCTCTCTCTCTCTCTCTCTCTCTCTCTCTTTCTCTCTCTCTCGCTCTCGTTCTCTCTCTCTCTCTCTCTCATTCTGTCTCTTGCCACTTTTAGCTCCTTTGTTCAGCTCACTTCTTTCTCTCACCCCTAAATGTGGGCTAATTTCAAGATCTAGTACTTACTTGGTCCTTTATTATTTTTCTCTACATTGTTGCTCTCAAGCCATTAATCCACCTTCCTGATACCCTGGGTTTTATATCTAAGGTGAAGATCCCCTAATTAGAGCTCTAGCCCTAATTTTTATTCCCAGTCATCATAGAATCCTGCTGGTGGTGCTGGAAGAAAGGGTTTTACTGAGTCACGAACACCCTAATTCCCCAACTCCTGCCCCCAACTGCCAGCTGCTTTCTAATCACCCCAAATTCACTATGGCTAAAATCTAATGTAGCCATAAATTTGATTTTAGAAGAGAGCCAGCTCCCTTCTGTACTACTTGGAGCCTTTCTGAATTGTTCTTTATTTCTCTGTCTGAAAGACAGCATCAGGTTGAGCCTCACAGTGTTCAGTTCTCACCATTTAACGTCTCTGGAATCTAGTTTTTTTGTCCAATCATACTGACGCTACTGGAGTACAGTACGTCATGCCTCAATTGCTAAAATCGTATCCTGACTTGCTTCCAATTAAAATGCATCCTAGCAGACAAGTCTCTTAACAACTTCTCTGTGACCTCCCAATCAATACTTGTGGAGACATAAGAGGTTCTTAATGGGTGGCACAGGGTTCATAGATGGGCTTCAGGGGAAACTGTAAGCCCTCTGGAATTATACAAAATATTACCTAAACCAGATTATTGGAAATTTACCTTAAAATGCAAGTATTTTTCAGAGACGGTGCATGTCAACTTAAACATTCACCTAAAGTTAAATGGCTCATGTTAAGACTTATTCTGGGACCAGATTTGAAAGGTGCAAACGAAGAAGGCCTTAGGGCATGAAGGCTGACTCTCGGTTCATTCTCCTTTTCCACCTGAACACCCACAATAGTCTTTGAATTGCTTCCTTGGACTTTAATTGATCACTCATTCTTTCTTCATTTCTTCATTCATTTATTCATTTTATGTATATGGAACACATAATATGCACCAGAATTTTGCATATATCATGTCACTTAATCTTCATCACAAGCCCCTATTAAATATCTTACTACATTTATTTTACAAATGAGGACCTTGAAGTTTAGAGAGGTTAAATTGCTGTCCCAAGGTCACACAGCTGACCAGAAGGGCTGAGATCCAAACCCAGTCTAACTTCAGTGCTCACACTCTTTCCAAAATACCTTCCTACTGAACCTTCTGCATGCCAGACAGTGGCCCCTGCCCTAGGAATAGGAAAATTGATCGAATTAAATGAAGAAATAAATGAATTATATGTATGTGAAAGCACCCGGCATTGGACCAGACCCAAAGTAGGCATTCGAGACTGCTTGTTAAAAAAAAAAAAAAAAAATCATTGAAAAAATAAGTACTGAGGGTTCAACTTAAGGAACTCACACTGTGACGAGAAAAGGTCATACAAGATGGCAAGGGGGCATTGAGGAGGACGGTCTAACTGCTGGGGGCAATTGAGTAACTCACCATCCAAAGCAGGAGGACAGGCAAGTAACCAACTGACAAAACTGTGTGCTGCATTGAACAGCGAGCAACGTGAAGTCCAAGGCCCGGCCTCTGTCAGCTTCACTCCCCTGTAACAAATAGCTCTTAAATAAATATAGTCCATTCTGTCAGTTTACAGAGGAAGTCGAAACCAAGAAAACAAAAGAAATAAAGAAGTTAAAGCTGTTAACCATGGCCTGTTCTGGGTGGTAACCTTGTAGATTGCTTTTCCGCTTCTCTCTTCTTTATGTACTTAAGGTCCTACAGTGAGGATGTAGAACTTTAAAACAGAGATACGGTCTTGTATGTTGCCCAGGCTGCTCTCAAACTTTTGAGCTCAAGCCATCCTCTGACCTCAGCCTCCCAAAGTGCTAGGATTACAGGCATGAGCCATAATACCCAGCCTTAAGGATGTAGGACTTTTGTCCACAGAAAAGGACATGATTTAAAGCAACACAAAAACACAAAACTAGCTCGATAGGGCCTTCATGCTGGTTCTAAGCATTTAGGAAAATTCTTTTTTTTTTTTTGCCAGGGATGCTGATGGATTTCATTATTACTCATTTGATCTTTTCAGGGCCAATCTAGGTTTTTAATTAATCATTCTCTCATCCTCCTGCCCTCTTCTAACCAGGGACCTCACAGTGCAACTAGTTCTTGGTGCCTTAGAGGGGAAGTCCTTTCCGCAGACAGATACAGCAGCTGTATAGCACAGCATCCTTTGCCTCTTCTACCCGCAAACAGCCCCCTCTGCTCTCTCAGTGGACAATTCCAACTGTTACTGTGATATATCAAGGACCCACCTTCGGGGAGGCTGTGCTCAGACATCTCATTGGTGGTTTTCAGCTTGCCTCAAAAGCCAGCACAAAACTACATCTATTCTTCTCTCCTTCCTTTGTTTTTGTCTCCAAGTGACCTAGTTTCCTCCACACTTCACCCCCAAAAGAGGCATAAGGGAGTTTGTAGAGAGCCCAGCCAGTGGATACAGAAGTGGCCAGAGTAGCAACAGTAATCTCAGAGTTCCAAGGTCAGCGTTGTCTCTTAATGATTCTTTTCTGAACTGACAGGAGAGGCCAGCTTCCAAGCAGGGAAAGTCACACATATCATTTCTGTTTTTTCATTAGAAAAGTAAGAAGATATTTTACTTCAACTTTTTCAGCTTAATTTTTACCCACCTAAAAACTGGGCTTTTATTTTCTTCCTGGGTTCTTCATTTCTCCACCTCATTTGTTTCTACAGCCTGAGCTCATTTCAGGGCTTCACAGCTTTCCTTTTCCCTAAACCTCCAGGGGAGGTTAGGAATGAAATGGTGCTTCCCCCCGCATTTCCATCTGCCTGTTCCGCAGGGCCTGTGGTGAGCTTTTCTTTCCCAGCCTAACACTCATGCTACCTGCTTCCCTCTCTTGGCCTACCCACAGGCTGAAACCCTCCTTCCCGGCTAGGAAGACCAGTGCTGGGGAAATTAACATGAAGAAACAGATGCCTTAACTGTGGGGGTGTTTATAAATAAAGTTCAGAGGACAAATAGCTTGCTGGAGGCAAGGGAAATCATTTTTTAACACAAGTGGCTATGACTACATTAGTGTTTTCTCAGAAGCAACTCCACTCAGCATGGCCAGTGATGAAAACTGGAAAGCCTAAAGGATGCTGGACACATACACATTTGGGACATTGCAAGGATTTCTCCATGTCTAAGCACACACAGGCTTCTCTAGTTGGTGTCCTGATACAACAAATATAAGATGGAGGGGGCCGGGTGTGGTGGCTGATGCCTGTAATCCCAGCACTTTGGGAGGCTGAGGTGGGCAGATCACTTGAGGTCAGGAGTTCAAGACCCACCTGGCCAACATGGTGAAATCTCATCTCTACTAAAAATACAAAAATTGCCTGAGCATGATGGTGGGCGCCTATAATCCCAGCTACTCCGGAGGCTGAGGCAGGAGAATCGCTTGAACCCAGGAGGCGCAGCTTTCAGTGAGCTAAGATGGCATCACTGCACTCCAGCCTAGGCAACAAGCGCGAGGCTCCGTCTCAGAAAAAAAAGACGAAGAGGAACGCCGCAGGCACTGCTTCCAGAATCCCACCTGAGGACAAGCCCGTCATGGCAGCTGGAGGGCAGAAAGTTCCACAGCTATCATGAAAGACTGTATTTACTTACCTTCAGAGAAGGTGAGCAGAGTAGAAAGATTTGTATAAATCAATGTTATCTTAGAGTAGGAGTTTTAATCTAGGCCGCACTGAGGGATTTGAGACTAGAATTCAGAGGTCTGTGAACTCAGACGAGGAAATATTGGTATTTTTATTCCAACTTCTAACATTTAGCATTTTCTTTGTTTATGAATATAAGAAACAGACCACAGTTTTACTAGTAAGACTTGTGTCTCACCAATAAATGTCACAGATTCATTTGTATCACATTACACTTGTTCAGAATACCTTGGTATTAATACATCATTTATGCTCATGTCTGCTTCAAAATTATAGTGGTTATTAGCTCTGTCACTAGATCTTGTTGAATATATCAATAAAACACATAAATTACTGTATCACAAATATGCTTACTAATATTTTGATAACTGTATTTCAATACAATTGGCTCCCTTTTAGCTCTATTTATTTTTGATGCAGTTGAAAAACACTCTTTCAAAAAGGAATTCATTGCCTTCACCAGACTTCCAAGCGGGTCCGTAGCAAAAAAATTTTTTGAAGCACTCCTGTCTTTGAGCATCTATTTCAAGATTTCAGAATGAAGAAATATGGACAGCTCATTTCATATGATCACCACAATCTCACAAGCAAATTTATTATCAACCCCATTTTATGAATGAGGCAACCAAGGCTTGAAGCAGAATCTGCCTGATTTCAAAGCCTGTGGTTTTCTCTCTCTCTCTCTCTTCCCCACCACCTCATACACACACACACACACACACACACACACACACACACACACACACAAATACAAATATATTTTTATGACTCCCAAACATCCAGTCAAAAATTCAATTAAGACAGATACTACTGGCCATCAAATGAAATTAACTAGTGATCTGTCTCTACAATGCCACAAGAACTGGTTGAAACAATGAAAAAATCAATCTAACAGATGTTTTTTCTAATTGCATTTATAACGTGATGGCCCTCTTCCCCCCTCTCCAAAGTGGCTGCGTACACCAAGAGTGTCTGCTATGGGACAGGAGCTAAATGAGCCCGTCCCTTAGTTGTATGAGGGTGCAGATACCCTGCTTACTCTCCTAGGGCTCTGACATCCAAGTCTAGGCCTTCACACTCCCTCCCCTTTTCACCACAGACACCTATCTTGTTCTGCCCCACCTAATGTCTTTAGGATTAAATTATTCATTAAGAGAAGGGAAAAGAAGGGAAAGGAAAGAGCTTAATCACACTTTGCCCTGGGTGCTGAGGTGAATGATAGAAAAAGACGTAATTCTTTATACTTTTGGAATTAACATTAAGTATTTGAGAACCAATAAGAAACAAATAATTCCTCAAATAATGGATTGATTCATGACAATGCCAGTGAGTGCCACAAAAAAAAAAGGAATTCAGGGTATTATATAAAAAGAGGTCCCTCACCTACTCTGGGGCATAAGAAATGATTTCTCTGAGGAAATCGTGTTTGCAAATTCATCTTTTATAATATTTATGGTTTTAATATCCTGCTGGCGTGTAAGTATCCTTTCATTATAATATGAAATACAAGTCAGGCCTCACCTCTGTAGTTTCCTCTCAAGTAGAAGAGCAGTTTTCCCACTGTTTCTAGTTAGGATTCTACTGCTGGGAAGCAAGAGCAAAGGTGTCTGTCATGCGTGGCTAGTGCACAGCCCCAAACAGCTTGAGATGCCCTCGGCCTGTGTCACCACAGCTGAACCGAGTGAGTTTGAAAAGTGTAGCCCGCCCAACATGGCCCCGCCTATCCCTAACACTGTAGCTCACTGCAGGGACTGGGGAACACCAGCCTCACGCCTCATGTGGTATTCAGACAGCCTCCTGTGAATCCGATCAATCAAACATTACAGGCCAGTGTCCCATTCGTGCATGCTATACAGCATAAATCCAGTGTCTTTTCAACTAGAAGCATAACAGTCACAGTTACGATGAGGGATGGTCATGGTGGCAGGCAGATGGGAGCTCTGACCGATCCGGAAAGGGAAATATCCTTTTCCCAGGAGACAAAGATTCACTCTGCGGAGGCTTAAAATTCCTACTTGAAAGCAAAATTACAGTGCATTCAAGAAGTACTCTTTCTGATAAATTAGTTTGTGGTATTTTTTAATCCTTTTTTTCCCTCCTGCCATCTTTTGACATCACTGGTAATGGGTGCTAAGCAACATGGGAAAGAGAAGAAGAGGAACAAAGACATTATTGTTAACCAAAATCAACAAGAATAAACTGAATTTTAGATGGTATTTCTAATAAACAAGTACAAAAACTCTTTATGCTCACAATGAAATCTTTTTACTCTCCTTAAGATTTATCCCTAGGGCGTCTATTCTATGGACAGACATATATATCTCACGACTGGGGGAAAATAATATACCACCCACATAAGAAATAACCCTCTTCTAAGAACTTCTGATGCTTACACCTTTATTTATTGTCTTTCTAAGTACATTCCAGAGGTCATCTTTATTCTCTAGAGTAAGTCTTATATAATGGTCATTTTTAAGCAGATTTTCTTTGGCTGTTTCACACCTAACTCATATTAATAATAACAAGAACTTTACACCCACAATTCTCTTTGTGGCACTTAGAAATTTACCTGCTAGGTTTTTTCTTCACACAAAGAAAATAGGATTCCTTGTTTAGATTAATAGAGTTTGATTTAATAACTATTAAGGTAGAAAAATAAAATTGCTATCCACCATCTTTTATCTTTTCTATAGCCTTCTAAATCATACAACATGAAAATCTTCTAAGAGCAAATAAAACTGTACTCTTTTCAAGAAATAAAATTCATTTTACATATCAATGGGTCTTGCACTTGCCTCTTATAAGAAATCATTTGATTGTACCTAATCTAACTTAATTATTCTGATTCCTAATGGCAAACTTTCATAAACTTATTTGAATCTTATCAGGAAGGAAATTAATCAAAGGCCATATTTGCAGGATTTTTCTCGTTTATTCTTCTAAGCTTGTTTTGCTTGGACTTTTAGCTGAGATAGTGAAATAAAGTGTTCTAATTTTAAGGTGTATGTCTTAGTCCATTTGCACTGCTGTAACAAAACACCTTACATACTGTGTAATTTATAAACAACAGAAATGTATCACTCACAGTTTTGGAGGCTAGAAAATCCAAGATCAAAATACCAGCATGGCACCCTCTATGTAACCTCATATGACTGAAGGGCAAAAGGGGCAACCTGGGGCCTCTTTTATAAGGTCATTAATCCCATCCAGAAGGGTGGGGCCCTCACGACCTAATCACCTCCCAAGGCCCCCCTTCCTAATGTCAGCACCTTGGGAATTAGGTTTCAACATATTAATTTGGAAGTGGGGGACACATTCAGACCATAGTATTCTACCCCAGCCCTCCACCCCAAATTCATGTCCTTCTTACATACAAAATGCGTTCATTCCATCCCAATAGCCACAACTCACACCAGCATTAACTTTAAAATCGAAGTCAAAGACTCATCATAACCACTTATTCTAGATAAGGGTGAGACTCAAAGTATCATTAATCCCGAAGCAAATTGCTCTCCAGCTGTGAGCCTGTGAAAACAAAAAAATATATGCGCTTCCAAAATTCGACACTGAGACCATTACAAGACGGACAATTCCTATTTGAAAAGGGACAAAGGAAAGGAAGAAGAGAGGACCTAGTCCCAAATAAGTCCAAAACTCAACAAGGCAAACAATATTCAATCTAAGGGCTGGCCAGTCACGCTGGCTCACCCCTGTAATCCCAGTACTGCGGGAGGCTGAGGCAGGTGGATCACTTGAAATCAGTTTGGGTCCAGCCTGGCCAACATGGTAAAACCCTGTCTCTACTAAAAATACAAAAATTACCTGGGCATGATGGTGGGCCCCTGTATTTCCAGCTACTCAGGAAGCTGACGCACGGGAATCACTTGAACCTATTAGGTGGAGGTCACAGTGAGCTGAGATAACACTACTGGCAATAGTGCAACACTCTTTTCTAAAAAAAAAAAAAAAAAAAAAAAAAAAAAAAAAAAAAAAACAAGGCCAGAGAATAATCTTTGATTCCATGTTGCACCTTCTGGATACACTGGGGTGGGAGTTAGGTCCTTAAGGTTCCAGACAGCCCCGCCCCCATGGCTTTGCTGTGCATAGCCCATGCTCTAGGTTCTCACGGGAGGTTCTAATGGGTTGGTGTCACATGCCTGTGGTTCTCCCAAGGCTGGTTTTGCATATTGGCGTATTCTGGAGTCTTGGAGGCAGACCTATTCTATGTCTCCACTAGGCATTTACCTAGTGGGGTTGCTCTGCGGTGGCCCTGCTCTCACAGCTCCACTAGGCATTGCCCTAGTGGGGATTCTCTGGGGTGGTCTCGCCCCTGTGGCAGTTCCTATTTCATCACTTATGGAAGGTAATAAGTTCTACCTTCCATAAAACACTAGGATATAAACAATTCTGCCGAGTTCTTTACCACTTTGTGACAATAATGGCCTTTCCTCTAGTTTCCAATAACACGTTCTTCATTTTTGTCTGAGACCTCTTCAGACTAGCTTTTGCCATCCATATTTCCACCAATATTCTGATCACAACCACTTGGGTAATCTCTAAGAAGAATGAAGCTTTCTCTACAGCTCTCTTCTTTTTCTGAGCCCCCACTGAAATTACCGTTAGGTCTACATTCACAGCAACGCACTTCAAAACTCTTCCAGCCTCTACCCATGACCCACTTTGAAAGCTGCTTCCACATTTTTAGGTATTACTTATAGCAACACCCCACTACCAATTGCTGTTTTAGTCTGTTTGGGCTACTATAAAAAAATATGTTACACCAGGTAATTTATAAACAACAGAAGTTTATTGCTCACAAATGTAGGGAAGTCCAAGATCAAGGTGCTAGAAGATTCAATGGCTGGGGAGGGCCTGTTCCTCCTGGATGGCACCTTCTACGTGTCCTTATATGGTGAACGGGCAAAAGGGGCTCTCTGGGACCTCTTTGATAAGGGCACCAATCCTATTCATGAGAGTGGAGCCCTTGAGGCTTACTCACTTCACAAAGGCTCCATTTCTAATAACATCATTTTGGGAATTAGGTTTCAACATCTGAATTTTGAGGGGACACAAACATTCAGACCCTAGCAGCATATTATTTCCTATACTAATTTTGTAGATCACTGGTATTTCATGAATTGTTGACACGTCAAAAAAAACATTTCCAATGTCAAATAAGATCAAACACTGCAAACTATATGTCACAGGACACTCACAAAGCCCCTCAGCATGATAAATACCCTAAGAATCTCATTGTGAACAGACCTTATGTAACTTTATTTGATTCAGCATTTCCAAAGCTTATTTAACCACAGACCTCATCTCTTCTCCACTGTATCAATACTTACCGATTAGAAAACACTTTCTATTCCTCAGAATATGGTTTGGGAAATTCTTACAGCAAGCAATGGTCAAGTCTACATGCAAACCAATGTCTGTTTTTACAAAATATAGCTTGATTCATTCAGGCTAATATTTTCTCATAAGACGCTAACTTGTTATTTTCAAAGCAATTGAACATTTGACTTAGCTCAATGGTTCCTTTGTTGCTCCTCTAACAAACATCCCTTTCTGTAGATAGATACATTGACTATGCCTAAACAAAGTTAAAAATTTAATCAAAATAATTTCTCTGGATTGTCCATTCTTCATCTCAAAAAGCTTGCTTTTTGTTTCAGTTCTGGTATCTCACAGCAATTTCAAGACAATCTCAGGCCTGGGAAAATCAGAGAGCAAGAGTGTTTGAGCTCAAAAAACTTTAGAAAACTCTATTCCCAGGGGTCGGGCGCGGTGGCTCAAGCCTGTAATCCCAGCACTTTCAGAGGCTGAGGCGGGTGGATCACGAGGTCAAGAGATCGAGACCATCCTGGTCAACATGGTGAAACCCCGTCTCTACTAAAAATACAAAACATTAGCTGGGCATGGTGGCGCGTGCCTATAATCCCAGCTACTCGTGAGGCTGAGGCAGGAGAATTGCCTGAACCCAGGAGGCGGAGGTTGCGGTGAGCCGAGATCGCGCCATTGCACTCCAGCCTGGGTAACAAGAGCGAAACTCCGTCTCAAAAAAAAAAAAAGAAAAGAAAAGAAAACTCTATTCCCACCCCTTTAATTTACAGATAAGAGAACAGGAACCTCAAAATTCCATAATCATTTAGTGGCTGCTCAGCCCAAGAAATCAGACCCTCTCCTGTATGCCCCTTAGACCTAATATCATGTTTCTCTTTTTTGTTTACCAATAAGCCAGTTTTACTTGTGCTGATCTCAGTACTGTTGGAGCATTCGTGCTTACAAAGAACACAGAGATGTTTAGGTACACATAGGTTACCAGAGGTACTTCTAATGGAGCAAGCTCTTTCAGATTAGAGGATATGATAGAATAGGGACCAGCTCTCCTAGGGAAATTTAACATCACAGTGTGAGGTCTTAGCATCTCACATATGGACTTATTTCTTCACTAGGGTCTTGTAATTAATTCTAATTAAGAAAAACATTAAGTAATGTTTTCCAATTAGCCCACAAACAGTTTTCGACCCATGGTAGAGTGGGTGTTTGTTCTTTGCTGGGAACATTAATATTATTAAACACTGATAAAAGACAGCATTTGTTGTCTGCATCCTGTGGCAGCTGCAAAATTGCTTTCTACAGAAAGGACATAAATACACTGTTTTTTCTTGGATTAAGCATTTGTTTGGAATGGCTGTAGTGGTTGGAGGAGGGGCAGCTGACAGGAATTATGAGGAAGCTCTAAAACCTTGGGCATCTGTCTCTCCTTTTCTCCCTCTCTCTGCTTTCCTCTTTCTGCCTTTGACTTAACCACATTCCCTGGGAGGGTGATGCTCTCCAAAGTCAAATGCTACACCTGTGCATAATTTTCAGGCAATACAAGGAACTCTGCCGTATTAGAAGCAATTGGCTTTTTGCAGGAAGCACGATGATCTGTAGTCACATCTCATTAGGGGAGCCTGGGCCCCGCGGTGCACGAGTAAAGCAAACGCTGCCAATGTAATTTGTTTTATATGTTCAATTCTCTTCCTTATAATTAACATCTGAAATTTGAAAAGAAAACGAGAGCACTTTGTACACGTTTGGGATCTGTAGAGCACTTTCAGGGAGCCTGGGACTTTAGAGCAGTACTCACCCTTACCTTGTCCTTTCTCACAACAAACAACAGTGTAAACTGGGGTCAGGACATTCATAGGTCCCAGAGAGCCAGTGTAAACCCTAGAGGACTGATCCCTGGAATACAATACATGTGAGGAGGAGGGAGAAGGCCACGTAACCAAAAGTCAGCATTATCCTCCACCTATGCATGGGTTTAGCTGCTCTCGACGTCACTGAGATGAAGTGGCCTTGCAAACATGATTCTGCAGTGTATCAGGGTTAGCAGTCAGGACCTGGCTGCGTATTACCCCAGGGAACCTTCACAGTTGTTCCCCCACTGCACTTCTGGTCTGACAATTGGAAACAGTCAAACACGGAGGAATGGAGGAGAAATATAAAGTGATTAGCTTTTTGCCACCAATCACCCTGGCAGTCAGACTGTGGAACCAAGAGAGAATGTCATGCACAAAGTCTCTGCAATGTGAACAGGGCTGTGCAGAAAGAGTCTGGTATTGGCCATTAGATCTGGATCCTACATATCTAAGATAAACCAGATGAGACTGGTGTACATCCTGAGTGTGCTAGGTAGCTCTCTTGGTTGCAAACACCAGAAGTTGTTCCTAGGTCATTCGAAAGTTGAAGATGAATTTATTGGTAGGTTATTGGGTAGCTCACAAACGTGTCAAAAAGCAACAGAATGAGATGACCAAAAGCAGCTGGAGAACACTAGCATAGATAAGGTCATACTGCAAGACAGCCTGGTTAGAGCGGCCCAGGCACTGCAACCTATGAACACTACCACTGCCACTGGGATGGTCACTGCTCTACAAAAGATACCACCCAACTTCTTCTCTCTCACCAATCTTCACTCAGGAACCACAAGAAGGGGACTCAGATGTGGGATAGGCAAAACATAACAAGTGCCTCCTCACATAGACTATTCATTCAGTTAAGGGGTTTATGTAAATCCTCAGAAGAGTCAAAGATGTGGGATATGTACAATGACAGATATGACCATTTTTAATCTCCCTCGGCACCTCCAGCCCCTATGATTTTCAGCTAGCTCATGCTAATGCTGTTTTGTAACCCTCCTCCTGTTTCCCCTCTCCATTTTTCCACAACGTTAATAATCAATCATTGAGCAATCATGCAGTCTGGTAGATGATTTACATTCATTGTTTTCTTTAATTGCCATACAAACTCATGAAGAAGGTATGACAATCCCCGTTTTCAGGTAAAGGAAATAAGGTTATAAAATTGAGCAACTTACCCAAAGTCACCCAGCTAACCTATGACAGAATTGGGATTTGAATCAAAGTCTTTCTAACTCCAAAGCCTGAGGTTTGGATGGTGTAAAGGACCCCCTTTCAACATCAAAAAATTCACACATACCAAGACAATAGTACTTATAGTATGTATTGATTTAAAAATACATAATGACAAACACAATGCTAATTCAGTATATCTTCAGATCTATTGTATGAATTCCAGTAGTATCTACACACAATGTTTTATTAATTCCAATAGGATCTACATGTATTTGAAAAACACGTAGAATATTTTACAAATTTAGTCTTTCATGAGGCCTCTCACACATACTTCTTACAATAATTATGTCCCCTCAACCTACCAGCTAGGGAGCAGGCACATGACTTGAGTTTGGCCAGCTAGTGCAGAACTTTGATATGAACTGTAAGCTGCAAATGACTGTGCTAAACCCTATAACTCTGTGGCTCCCACAGAATGCAAATCATAAATGTTGAAGGAAGGAAGGTAGGAAGAAAGGGAGAAAAAGGTAAAAGTGAGGGAATGGAAGGGCCAGGGCAGGCAGTCAGGAGAAGCTAAGCCAACTTGAAGGTTTAGGCTAACAGGTTCCTCATGTTCAAAGGTCAAGTCTGGAAAAATTGGCTCCTGGTTGGTTTCACAGGTGTCCTGGCAGGTGAACCAAAGAAAGAGTCTACAGCTCTTAGGAAAAAACTGGGGACAAAAAGCCCTTAGGAAAAAACAGGGATCCAGGAAAAGTACCTAAGTAAGTAATTGGGCAGGAGTAGGGGCACTGACAGAAAAAAGACACGAAACACCAAACCCTCCACCCGCTACCCACTGCCCACTACCCACTCCACACCACACAGGGCTTCCGTTCCCATCCAGGTAAGGAGCAGGGCAGACCTCAGAGTTCAGGACAGGCTGAGCCCTTATGTGCCTCCTGGAAGACAGCATTTCCCAGAGTCTTCCCGGAACTCTTGTTCCATGAACGAGAGCTTCATAGAGCTTTCTATTAAGGGATGATGTGTGGCCAAATTCTGTTCACCTCTCAGAGTTTCATGGTGTACATTAGTATGTTAAAGACTCTTGCAAATTCAGAGCTAGAGAAACCTATTGACCTTTGTTGAACCCCAGCATTTCCCAAACTTACTTGATCCTGGAAGCCTATTTTGTAAATTGCCTATTATTGTCTCAGGTTCTAAGACAACAGCTATGGAAATATTGCCCTACAGCACCACTATTCTTGGGCAGTGTAGACCCTTTTTCCATACAGTCATGTCTTGGAAGTCCTAGAAGATTTTCTCAAGATTCTCTCTCTCTCTCTCTCTCTCCCCCCACCCCCCAAACCTCCCTTACGCTCAGTTTTCTAATCTGCACACTGGTTGGGTGATCATGCACATTCATCTTAACATGGCCAATGGAAGTATTTTTAAGGCTGTTTTGTCATCTCTTCTGGAAAGCCTTCCTTGAGATTTCCCATCCCAAGTCCACCTCAATCCCACCCAACTGCAGGGGGCTGCCACATCTCCAGTGCTGAGGTGAAGAACACCCACTTTGAACCAGATTGCCTGTGTTTGAATTCTGACTCTGTCAATTACTAGCTGTGTAAACTTTGGCAAATAAGTTAACATTTCTGTGCCTATACTCACCTACTTCATAGAGTTGTTGTGAGTACTAAATGTTATACCTGTAAGCACTTAGACTAGTGCCTGGAAGAAAGTAATCTCTGAGTGTTTGCCCTCATGACCCCTACACTGTCAAGTCATTATCATTTTACCCTACTCCTTTATTAGACTCCATGCAATTTGAGAGCAGAGGTTGTGTCTTTTAGCCCTGTGTTTCCTCTGCCTAGCACAGTGCCTGACATGGGCTGGCTACACCATATAGGTTATGGAATAAAAAAATCTGGCCAGGCACAGTGGCTCATGCCTGTAATTCCAGCACTTTAGGAGGCCAAGGCGGGCAGATCAGTTGAGCTCAGGAATTCAAGACTAGCCTGGCCAACACATGATAAAACCCTATCTCTACAAAAAATACAAAACTTAGTTGAGTGCGATGATACATGCCCATAGCCCCAGCTACCTGGGACTCTGAGGTGGGAGGATTGCTTGGGTCCAGGAGGCAGAGGTTGCAGTGAGCCAAGATCATGCAATTGCACTCCAGCCTGGATGACAGAGCAAGACCCTGTCTCAAAAAAAAAAATCATTTGTGATTTTGAGAGAAACACCAAATGGAGACTAAAACTTTGTTTTCTAGAAAATTCTAGCAAATTGAGAGAACTCGGCTGACGATTTAAAAAACAACAATCAAAAAAGAGCTCATATGTGAAATTATAGCTGAGAGATGCCTGGTTCCATACTCCATTGCTAGTTTCATCCTTCCAAGTCCATCACTATGAAATAAACGATGATGTTTTGTTTAATTTGCACATCTTTTTTTTTTTAATAGAGAATTGATCTTTCCTCCCTTAGCAAAACTTTGCAGTGGTCTTACAAAGGGAAAAATAAATTTTTACATTCAGATATCAAATGTTTTCATTTTCAATTATAAAATCTGTCTTTCTAGGACATTCTAGAAGTGGAAGCACAGTGGAAACTGGCCTATGGGATCTGTTTTAAGCATTCTCAGCAGCTCAGCTTTCTAATGCTCCATTCTGGGGCAAGCATTTCTCAATTGGGTGGGAGTTTCAGAATGCCTAGGCTTTTATCTGTCTTCTTGGTTTGGGGGAGAGAAAGCTGTTTTGATTCCTAAGCCTGGGTTTTCTTAACAAAATGATTGTTAAGAAATGCTCTTGCTCCGTGCCCTTCCCCTCTTCTGCTCCAGCCACGAGGAAGAATGTATCATTTAATGATTCTTACTTGTAAAGGGAATAAAAATAAAAAGCAGACAATGTAGTAGAAGTGGGAAGATCTCCAAAAGTCACAGCCCCATTACTATGTGTTTCTAATTCTAGCCACAGATACAGCTGCAGACTTGGAGAAATCCATTCTTAACAATTTAAACAAGATTTTTAAAAGTTAGTCATATACCACAAATCTTTACAACAGAATTTCCAGTCTGTGAACCATTTTTACACTCTCGACTTGTCTGTTTTACCTTGCGGTGACAGACTTATCTCATTCTGTCCTTGTCCTAAACTCAGATATGACAGCAAGAATGGCCAAAGATGCAAAGAGAATTATCAAATATCAAAGGCGAAAAATACCAAAGTCTGTGTTTTCCCTAGCTGAAGTCTCCAATTCACCTGGGACGTATTTTGTAGTTTTCAGTGCATTTCAAATTTAAACTTATCACAGCAACAAAACTCTAAAATCTATCTCCTGCGTGTGTGTGCATGCATGTGTGTGTGTGTGTTATTTGTTTTGGGGGTTACATTTCTGGTGTTTTGTTTCTGTTTAGTTGTTTTTGTGAAATATAAGGGAGGATGTTTAATGGCCTAGTTCAGCACTTTCAGAATGGCTGGCTCTGTTCTCAGCCTTGAAATGGACTTGGCTGTTATCTCTAAGGAAGTCACCCTAGTAATCTACCCTCCTGTTTTCCCAACTCTAAAAACAGAACGTACTTGCATGCAGTCCCAGAGATAAGGCACAAGGGCTATTTAAAAAGGTAGCCAATCTGTCGCCTTCAAGGGGCTTTACACAAGGTACAGAACGTTAATATTCTAAATAGTTCTAGCCGTCTGGCCTGTGCATGTTTCTAGCAGCTTCATCATCCATACAGAGTCTTTTCTTTTATCTTCTCCATGAGCGTGTGCACAGGTTCAAATGGTGATAATTACTATAAAACAATTGTGTTGCCCTTCTCCCAATAAAAATCGCTCTGTTAATCAGCCAACTTGCAGCCCCCTTGACTGAGGACTCTTATGCCAAACTGGCAGGGTAGAACGTGGCTGCAGATAAATTAGCCCATGTGTGATTGCATGCGAAAACACATTGATTTAGGATTTTTTTCCCTCTACCGTTCAACCTGACAACTTGTCTAAATAGGCTTTTGCCTCGACCTGACAGCTCCTGGACAAGTTGTGTACAACAGGCCATTAAAACTCAATGCTCTGAATATTGAGAGTACAAAACACAGACAAAGGGATAAGATTGAAAGATAAAAGGAGGAACAAAGGAAGTGAGGGAGGATGGGGGTAGGGTTTGAGGAGTTACCCTTTAACGGTGCTTTCGGACTTTGTCACAGGCTAAATTTTTTTTAGCTGACTCTGAAATGGAGTTGAGGTGAAGGTTGTTTATGAGGGATCAACACCTATGGCAAGGAGGAGGAGGGGAAAGCAGGATTGGGTACAGGGAGAAGCTGAGCTGTGATGGACAAACTCTCAGCTAGCTCTACCTACCCTGAGGGGCTTTGGAATGGTCTTGTGTTGGGCTAAAGTGGTTGGACCTTTATCCACACCCACCCTTTCATTCGTCATTGCAAGGGAAAGGGCATACTCTGAGGCTGAGCTCACTTTCTGCAGCTGAGGCAAACCCTGACAAAGCTGACAGCTGGGGTACATCTTTCCTTTGGAGGTGGATCTCAGGCATGCATCTCTGTGTCTACAGCAGAGATACTCACAATTGCCTACATGTTCATAGCCCAACTCTCTGCATCTCTAGATCTCCAGTCATTTCCTAGCCCAGACCAAGTTAGGAGTCTTTTTTGACCAGCGCATAACAGCTCCTATAATTAAGCACTGGTTAGACCCCTGCTGTGAGCTGTACCTACTTTATCTCATTTAATTCTCATAACAACCCTGAAGTAGGTTTCTTTTCTTTTCCCTTCTTTCTTTTTCTTCTCTTTTTTTTTTTTTTTTTTTTTTTTTTTTTTTTGACAGTCTTGCTCTGTTTCTCCGGCTGGAGTACAGTGGTGTGGTCTTTGCTCACTGCAACCTCCACCTCCTGGGTTCAAGTGATTCTCCTGCCTCAGCCTCCTGAGTAGCTGGGATTACAGGCATGCACCACCACACACAGCTAGTGTTTGTGTATTTTAGTAGAAACAGGGTTTCACCATGTTGGCCAGGCTGGTCTTGAACTCCTGACTTCAAGTGATCCCCTCGCCTCGGCCTCCTAAAGTGCTGGAATTACAGGTGTGACCCATCACACCCAGTAGAGGTAGGTTTCTTATAATCCTTATTTTGTAGATGAGGAAACGGCCAAGAGAGATAACCTGTCAAAGGTCATATAACTGGTGAATGGCAGAGTTGGCATATGTACTGAGAGCTGTCTGATTCCAACGTCCACTTGTTTATGACACTATATTCCTTCCCTTACCTTTATTCACAAAGGTTTAACAGAAAACACTTCTATTAGGACCGTCAGAGTTCACAAAACAGTCATGTGTTCTTGTGGACCCTTGCCTCTCTCTCTGACTGCCAGAGAGATGTTTTATTTAGCATATATTATGTTCTACTATCTCTATTTAGATTCTCTGGGTAGCTGACTCTGAGGGATAGATTAGTAGGTAGGAGAATTACTAGAGTATTTTCTTGGCATCAACACCTGGGGAATGGAGGCACACAAGGCAGGAGTGGACAGATGGAAACATTGGGCTGCAATGAAGTCCTCAGTTGACCTCATAGAGAGCTCAAGAGATAAAAGCGGCTTCTCAGAGCTGTCCTCAGTTGGAGCAAGGGAGGCTAACTCTTTATATATTGTGCCTGACGGTCATTGGATGTGGGATGTCCTGGAAATGGAGCATGATTTTGGGCAAGGTAGCTCTCTGCAGCTGAAGCAAATTGCAAAGTTAGACTTAGCTGAGTATTTTCAGCTGCCAGCAGTCCCAACAGCTGAAGGAATGAGTGTGTCATTCTTTAAAGGGGATGCAGATGGCCAGTCACAGCATCCACTACAGCTATTTTCCTCTCAATACTCCAAGAGTTAAGTATTATTAGTCCCATTTTACAGGAAAGAAAATTGAAGCCTAGTCAATTTAACAACTTATGCAGAGACAAGTAGGTAGAATGTAATTATCCATCCATTTATCTAACAAATATTTATTAAGCATATTTTGTGTGCCAGGGGTCTAAGAATTTACTGGTGAAGAAAAAAGAACTCCTGACTTCATCCAAACAATATTTTAGTGTTGACAAGCAATACTTTATTGTAGATATGAAAACAATTTCATGAGCTTGTCTATTTCTTTAAAATAGTTATCTATTATTTATTTCTTAAAAAGAGGGGTACATGTGCAGAACATGCAGGTTTATTACATAGGTGTACATGTGCCATGGTGGTTTGCCACACCTATTGACCCATCCTCCAAGTTCCCTCCCCTCACTGCCCCCCCAACAGGTTCTGGTGTGTGTTTTTCCCCTCCCTGTGTCCATGTGTTCTCATTGTTCAACTCCCACTTATGAGTGAGAACATGCAGTATTTGGTTTTCTGTTCCCGTGTTAGTTTGATGAGGATGATGGCTTCCAGCTTCATCCATGCCCCTGCAAAAGACATGATCTCATTCCTTTTTATGGCTGCATGATATTCCATGATGTATATGTACCACATTTTCTTTATTTAGTCTATCATTGATGGGCATTTGAGTTGGTTCCAAGTCTTTCCCATTGTAAATAGTACTGCAGTAAACATACGTGTACACGTATCTTTATAGTAGAATGATTTATATTCCTTTGGGTATATACCCAATAATGGGATTGCTGGGTCAAATGGTATTTCTGGTTCTAGGTCCTTGAGGAATTGCCATACTGTCTTCCACATGGTTGAACTAATTTACCTTCTCACCAACATCATAGAAGCTTTCCTATTTCTCCACAGCCTTGTCAGCATCTGCTGTTTCCTGACTTTTTAATGATCGCTATTCTGACTGGCATGAGATGGTATCTCATTGCGGTTTTTATTTGCATTTCTCTGATGATACGTGACGTTGAGCTTTTTTTCATATGTTTCTTGGCTGCATGAATGTCTGCTTTTGAGAAGTGTCTGTTCATATCCTTTGCCCACTTTTTGATGGGGTTGTTTGGTTTTTTCTTGTAGATTTGTTTAAGTTACTTGTACATTCTGGATATTAGACCTTTGTCAGATGGGTAGATTGCAAAAAGTTTCTTCCATTCTGTAGGTTGCCTGCTCACTCTGATAACAGTTTCTTGTGCTGTGCAGAAGCTCTTTAGTTTAATTAGATGCTGTTTGTCAATTTTGGCTTTTGTTGCCATTGCTTTTAGCATTTTTGTCACAAAGTCTTTGCCCATGCCTCTGTTCTGAAAAGTCTTACCTAGGTTTTCTTCCAGGGTTTTTATGGTTTTGCATTGTACATTTAAGTAAAATATCCACCCATCTGCAGATGAGCCTCTAAGTGGCCAGAAGGGCTCTTCCTAAGAGTTATCACATAGGGATTTTCAAAATGCAAAGCATGCCCACTAATTTTGAAATAAACCCAATACCAATACAGCGCTCTCATTGTTTCTGGCTAAGACCATGAGACTAAACAAAACAATGAATTTAATAGATTCCTCATGAGACATGACAGCTTAAAAAACTTTACTATGGAGGCTGGAAATATACCTGCAAAGGAAACATTTGACCTTTGAGTTATTGAGGTGTTGCGAACATGCAATAGCACGGAGTGGGTGGCAAAACAGATGGAAAACAATTCTGATATTGACCTAGCATTTATCCATACAGGACTTCTAATAGTCACAAAAGAAGGCCTGCCTCTACTTTTGTGAATATGAGAATTATCATTTTAGTATGTGCTGATTTTGTTATACAACCTACTATTTTTGTCATTTGACCACTTTTACAGAGCTCCTCTTGTGTGCAAAGCATTAGGTACCATGAGTTTGTGAGAGAAGGCAACATGCATAGCTTTGTATATCATGTAAGGTGACCTCTTTATTGTGCAGCCTGATGTTTCTTTTCTTTTCTTTTTTTTTTTTTTTTGTATTGTTTATTAACCCAGATGGTCTTGGGAGGGTTAACAGACCCCTTACTTGTTAGGTTTTAATATAGTGTGAAATGTTAGAAAATACACCAAAAGGTTTATGTGAAAGCAAGAAAATGTTGAATTCTCTTGGTAAAACCCATTTCCATTCATTGTTATTAAGAAGGACTGAGTGGCCACCAACATCTAATCTGGAGTTTATGGATATAGTCTGGGAATGGACCATCTGAAACAACATCATCACCTCAAGTAAAAGAAAGGTATTCTATTCTATGTACCCAAGCTTTGCTTTCCATCTTCCTCAGAATCTTTTAGTAGAAAGAAATGAGAGCTGATGAAGAAGCATTTCATATTAGAATAGTCATCAACTAGTGCTGAAAATTTAAACCATTTGCGGTTGTGTTTGCTCCATAAGGTAGTGAACTCAGCTATCTTGAATTATCAGGGAATGAGGTTGTCTTTATTTTTATACCAAAATGTATGGCAAATCCAGAAAGAATAATGTGATTGCAACAAGATACACTGTAAGAAATTCACCATAGGAAATTCTGTTCAGAATTAGGCACATCAGAATTTTCTAAGGCATGGAGCTATCATTAGCAAATTTGGAAATATCATAGATAGAGTTTCCTACTGATAGAATGTGAGATAAACCAACTCTCACTATTAGGGAATAGAAATTATCCTAATAGGTCATATTTAAGATGGCATGAATAAAGCAATAAAAGTGATAATCCCTCCAAAAAATAAAATTGAAATAAATTAATAAAATAAAATAGCTATCTAAAAATTTACTTGATCTGAAGAAGGAACATTTAAAGCCTGTTAATACATATTGCCAAACTTCTTTCCAAGAGAGTTAAAAAATTGTAAACATGCATTCCTAAAATCTTGCGAATGAGGAAAGGGGAAACTAACTTGGCTATGAGATGTCTGCTTAGCATAATGAGGAAGTGTTGGTATAAATCAACCTTGAGCCAGCCAGTTTTCACTTAGAATCTTGAAAGGCACTGAAGATGATAACATCCAATTCCTCATCATTTGAAGAATGCTGTTGATAGGATCAACAACAAAAACCAACTTGTCAAGCACTAAACTTCTACCAAACACCTATCTCATTAGCCCATTCCCTATTTAAGACATTGCTGTTTTAGAGATTGAATACATTACTTCCAGATTCAGAGTGAATAAATAGTATAGCTGTACTATGTCTCCTGTACCTAGAAATTTTGCTGTCCAATAATCTTATTCTTGACTATCTATTGAGCCCTGGCATAGTCAAAATGGTGGCAAACCTACCACCCTCAGATGTCAATGCTCTCTTGAGCATTGACCCTGGCACACAGGCACCTCAACCCCCTCTGTGCCTTGCTACCATGGCTTTTCTTTGGATAGGGAAAGGAGAAGGAAAGGGAAGGGTTGCCTCCACCCTGGGTTCTGATTTAGTAGGCCAAAGGTGTAGCCTGGCATTTGCATTTTGGAAGTGTTTTCCCTAATTCCCATAACTCCCAAATAGAAACTATGGCTTTAAAGTCCAGAACTTTCCCTCTCACTTTCCCCCATAGTGTCTGGTGTTCTGCTCCATCAGGGCAGGCAAAGAGCTTGTCAGCCAGTTCAAAAGGCTGGTTGGAGCTCAGGTTTTAGTGGATGATCTGGAATCACACTGATATCCCTCTGAGATAACATGTGTAAGTCAAGCGTGTTTGAGGCCTGATCAGTGGCTGCATCATTCAGACTTTAATGACAGAGGTGAGTCACAGCAGGTTTCCTATAGGCAAAGAGACATCAGGATTCTGAGATTCCTTAAATAGTGGTTATGATAATGGGTATTAAAAGGTGATATTTCAAATGCCAGGTGGAATGAACCAGAAGTAGGTTTTATCATCCACTACTCAGTAGGGAAAGGGGTAAAGTTGTCTCTCAAAAAGATCACTCAAGCGACAGACTAATGCATCTTTGTGTTACAAGGATGGTACTGATCTTACACGGAGAGAAAAAGCCAGGGAGGTCTACAACTTGTGGGTAAATGTGCAACTGTCAGGGCAGTGATAAAAAGAACTGAAGCTCAAGCAAATATTTCCTAAAAAAAGACCAATAAGTTGTGCAACTTATATCACCTGAGCTGAGTACAAGTTGCTTAGGGGAAAAGTCAGGGATAAACCCTAAGATTGTACATAGCAGGACAGAAATTATCTCAGAATGAAGCACATAGCTGGTATTTTTCATTTCTTCAAATTATTTTAGAAGAATCCCTGTTTGCCAGAAAGATGTGTATTTGGGAAAGGATGGTCCGATGGCTTGCTGATAGTCTTGGATTTTCAAGAGTGAGCCTTTGGGGAAAGTGTTTGGAACAGTGTTCTGGGACTTCTTACCACCAAGAGGAAGTAACTTGTTTCATTAAAGAGCAATAAATCCCACAATAGTAACAATCAAAGTTCCCAGAAGAAGTAAACCTCCATTCATATGCCCAAGTAGACCTCGCCACATGAACCAACTGCCCTGTATAGACATCCACTACAGGTTTCCTTCAGGAACTTCAGTCATGTAAAGATGTGTTTAAATACCTTGTAGGCTCACAAAGTACATTTAACATATATTTAAGCCTCAAAACAACCTCATGAGGTATGCCTCATGTGCCCCCATTTTACTAGTGAGGAAACTAAGACTTACTCAGGTTAAGTGACCATCCAAAATGTTCACTTAGGCATCCACTTAAGATAAGGCTACAGCAGTTTTTTTTTTTTTTTTAATTTTTTCTTCTCTCTCTCTTCCACAGAGAACAAGTAGAAGAGTGGAGCATAAATACAAAGAACACGGTTGAAGGCCTCAGAGATCTTCCAAAACAGCAGGGACTTGAAAGATCAGCATCCTGCAGAGAAAGAAAATGCATTGAGAAGAATCTGGCATTTTGCACCCAATTTTCCCCTTGATGAATCTGCTGATTCATAAGAGGCTTGGAGCCAAGAGTCTAACATGCCAAGGAAAAAGTGGCAACTGAGACACCAGGAAGCCAAATGGAGGTTTTGGAAGTCTCACAACACAGGGGGGCAAAACTTGGAGTTCAGGAATACCCAGGAGGCCAGGCTGGAGAGGTCAAGATCTCAGAGAGAAGGGAAACACATTGAAGTGAGCCTGACATTTTTTTAGACATTTGACATGTTTCCATACCTTTCTGTATAAAGATACAGCAAAGCTGAAAGTAAAAAGACTATAAAAGTTATGCCATGCAAACATTAACCAAAAGAAAACTGTTGTAGATGCAACAATAGCAAAAAAGTAGACTTTAAAGGAAGAAGCATTAGAAGACATAAAGATGAACATTTGTGCCAAGACCAGTGGCTCATGCCTCTAATCCCAGCACTTCGGGAGACTGAGGCTGGTGAATCTCTGGAGTCGAGGAGTTTGAGACCAGCCTGGGCAACATAGCAAAACCCTATCTCTACAAAAAAATACAAAAATTAGAGGGGCATGGTGGCATGTGCCTGTGGAAGGTGGAAGGATTGCTTGAGTCTGGAAGACAGAGGCTACAGTGAGCAGAGATTACACACTCCAGCCTGGGTGGAAAACCTATCTCAAGAAAAAAGATGGATATTTGATTAAAAGGATCACAGTCTGCCAGGAAGATAAAACAATCTTATGTGTATGTAATAATGTAGCCTTAAAATATGAAGCAAAAATTGACTAAAATAAAGAGGAAAGAGACAAATCCACAATCATGGTGGGGAATTATAAAGCAACTCCCTTACATTTGAAAGTACAAGACCACCAGCAAGCCTTTGGACCACACTTTCCCGAATTCACATCTTTCTGGTTAGCAGGAATTTATCGAAAAAGAATTCCAAGAAACGGAAAGTGCTACCTACATTTTTCCGGTATTATGTGCTTCATTCTAAGATCTGGGTCATTGTTATAATTTCTGCCTTGTTAGTTATTTCCCTCCACAACACACAGAGAAAGAAAAAAACAACAGGCACAAAATTAGAAGCAATAAGGAAGATTTGAATCACACAAATAACAAACTTGATTTAATTGACATTATGTGCATATATTTAATATTGTATACACTTGATATACATGCACACACACATATATAATATATATTATATATATTATATATACATATCAAGTATACATGAAACATTTACCAAAATTACATACACTTGGGCCATGAAGCACATCAGAATAAATTTTGAACAACTGAAATCACTTAGAGTATGTTCCCTAACCACAGCTAGGTTAAATTAAAAAAGCAATTTAAGGATATGTAACTGGAAAATTCTCAAAGATTTAGAACTTAAATATTATGCTTCTAAATAACCCTTAGGTTAAAAAAAAATCCCAATAAAGGTTAGAAAAAAACTTTGAACTGAGTAATAATGAAAATATATCACAGCAAAACTTGTGCAGTGCAGTTAAAGATATGCTTACAGGAAATTATAGCTTCAAATTCATAAATAAAGGTCAAAGTTAGTGATCTCATTATTCATTCCAAGAAGAAAAAATACAACACATTAAATTTAGAGAAAATTAAATGAAGGAAACAATAAAGACAAGCAGAAAAACATCAATGGACAATAGAAAAACTCAAGAAGTCAAAAGTTGGTTTAACAGACACTGGGGCCTATCAGAGGAAGGAGGGTGGGAGGAGGGAGAGGATCAGGAAAAATAACTAATGGGTACACTAGGCTTAATATCTGGGTGACAAAATAATCTGTACAACAAAACCCCATGACACAAGTTTACCTATATAACAAACCTGCACATGTAGCCCTGAACTCAAAAGTTAAAAACAAAGTTGGTTCTTCAAAAAGACTTGCAAGCGGCCGGGCACGGTGGCTCAAGCCTGTAATCCCAGCACTTTGGGAGGCCGAGGCGGGTGGATCACGAGGTCGAGAGATCGAGACCATCCTGGTCAACATGGTGAAACCTCATCTCTACTAAAAATTCAAAAAATTAGTTGGGCACGGTGGCACGTGCCTGTAGTCCCAGCTACTCAGGAGGCTGAGGCAGGAGGATTGCCTGAACCCAGGAGGCGGAGGTTGCGGTGAGCCGAGATCGCGCCATTGCACTCCAGCCTGGGTAACAAGAGTGAAACTCCGTCTCAAAAAAAAAAAAAAAAAAAAAAAGACTTGCGAGCAAGACTGATGGAAGTTTAACCTTACTTGAGGCAAAACCATGACTTAAACCTAGGCCTTGACCAAGCGCTCCTCAAGCGTCTTCAGTCACAGGAAGCCCTAAGCTGGTTTGTGGGAAGTATGACTATGCCCTGGATTGGAAAGCTTGCAGCAAGGCCAGTTGGGGAGTGCCATAGAGGGCCAGGGTGGGGTTGGGAGTGTGACTCAGTGCCCAATCATAGTACAGGAGGTGAGGAGTCATTGGACTCACTCTCTGGAAGCTTCAACAATCAATCAGGGATGGAGTCTCAAACTGCCAGAATCTCTTTTATCAAAAATGAACAATTTCACTGGCCTACAGCTTTAGATTTTTTAGTTCTCTACTCTCAAAGTAACTATAGTATCACATAGTTATGAACTAAATCTTTAGACGGCAATACAATGGCTTATGTTTGCATATCAGTTACCCTATTTAACAGAAGTAGTCCCCTGCCACCATTTCCCATCAGTGTTTACTCAGTAACAGGCCACCTGGCTGAGGGCTGTGATATTTCACTGGCCTCCTTCCTGAGTTGGAAAAACTCAGGCAGTATTAGCTTCAAATCTCTGAAAAGCTTCAATTTGAACTAATGCTTCCTTGATTTACATCTTGCAAAGGAATTCAAATGGCTTTCTCAAAAAGGAAGGAAACTAACATTTACTGAGTGCCCACCATGTGCCAGAGATTTTAAATTAATTCATTTAATTTTCATAACCCTTTGAGCTATTTTTATTTTTCAAAGAAGAAAACCAAAGTACAAAATGTTTAAATATCCTCACCATAGAGCTTTAACTGGCAGTTTTATTTTTCCTTCATGTGAAAGCTCACCTTCTTGAGAGATGATAAATCGAAATACAAAAATGAATCTTGGGGTCAGAAAGATCTTAGACTGAGTTCTGAGTCTGCCACTTAAACCACTGTAACCCTGGGCAAGTTAGCTGACGTCTATTGAACAATAATACTAATACGGTTGTCCTTTGGTATCTGTGGAGGATTGGTTTCAGAACCTCCCATGGATACCAAAATCTGTACACAATGGTTTAGTGCTTGTATATAACCTACGCATATCACCCTGCATACTTTAAGTCATCTCTAGATTACTTATAATACCCAATATAGTGTAAATGCTATCTCACTATGTTGACCAGGCTGATCTCAAACTACTGGCCTCAAGTGATCCTCCCACCTCGGCTTCCCAAAGCGATTATTATACTGTAATTGTTTTAAAATTTGCATTATTTTTATCTTTGTATTGTTATTTTTAAAAATATTTTTGGCCGGGCATGGTGTCTCACGCCTGTAATTCCAGCACTTTGGGAGGCACAGGGAGGCAGATCAGAAGGTCAAGAGAGCGAGACCATCCTGGTCAACATGGTGAAACCCCGTCTCTACTAAAAATACAAAAATTAACTGGGCGCAGTGGCATGTGCCTGTAGTCCCAGCTACTCAGGAGGCTGAGACCAGAGAATCACTTGAACCTAGGAGGTGGAGGTTGCACCCCACTGCACTCTAGCCTGGCGACAGAGCAAGACTCCGTCTGAAAAATGAAATAAAATATTTTCTATCCAAGTTTGGTTGAATCCACAGATGTGGAACTGTGAATGTGGAGGTTCAACTGTACATACGTTCTGAGACTGTTAAGAAAATTAAATAAGATAATGAGGACACGTGCTAAGTATGGTACGCAACACACACAATATGGTTACTGTTCCTACTCCTGCTATTGCTATTACTACTGCTGCTCTTGTTGCCACTGTGCTACTATTTTACATTACCTATCTGGCCTATGCTGCCTCCATTTAACTCAAATGCTGAACTGATGACTGTGCTAGCTTCATGCAATGCTATCTAAAGGGCCAAATCCACCAGTCATAAAAAGAAATGAGGAAGTTATGGCTGATAGTGAAGCACAGGCCTCAGGAGTCAGGTCCGATGGGTTTTGTTTTGACCACTGAGTCACACAGTGACCAACAATCACACATACGTTGGCCAGCTCTCCTGTTGTTCATCAAGGTTAAAGACATAAACAAGCCCTCCTGCTTTGCACATGAAAATTCACCGCTTGCTTGAAAGCCTCCTTGGGGAAAAGGTTTAGAAAAAGCAATTAGCAATTTTTCTTGATGGAATCATTTGCTTCTTCCATCAGGGTTTTCTTTTAAATTCTAACCTACCCAGCTGATCTTCAGGTATATCTGAGCAGAGCAGCCCAGGGAGGATAGAAGAAAGGAATGCTGCCCTTGATACAGAACTCAAAAATGTTACTACAGATATTAATCACTTAAGGGTGGGAATACACTCTGAAAAATGCATCGTTAGGTGATTTTGTCATTGTGTGAACATCATAGAGGGAACTTACACAAACCTGGATGGTATAACCTACTCCATTATATAGTTCCATTATAATTTTATGGGACCACCATTGTGTATGTAATCTGTCACTGACTGAAATGTTATGATGTAGCATATGACTATACTTGAAGAATCAAAAATAAGTCCATCCGGTTGGTGTGTCCTGGAGGTGTTCAGATGTTTGTCAAATCAATGTGTGAATGAACCGGCAGGCATCTGTGCAGTCATTCATTGCATCCAAAGCACTGGAGTCCAAAAATTAATTTTTTAAACTTTTTGGCTTTGGCCTTCTGATGAGCCCACAAGGTTTCATTTGTGTCAGAAGTAGTAGTCCCTATGCTAGAAAAATTTTCCAACTTCTCTCCTGATAGTAGTAAGCAATATGCTAGAGCTCCCAATTCCTGCTGGGTTTGGCCCTTTGTAATACTTATCACAATTACAATTATTTGTGTTGTGGCTAATTTCCTTGATAGGTCCAGCATGGAGCACAGAAACTGGCACATAGAGGATAGCTGATGAAAACCAGTTGAACAAATGAGCAAATGAACTACTTACTATCTAACAAACCAATGCTCGGTAATGGTACATGTTGCAGATTTCAGCTTAGTGCCACCATACATTCTAGTTTCCTTTCCCAGATTTTACCTCCCAGGTAGGCTGAGGGGCACCTCTCCGGCTTTGTTGAATTGTAATTAGGAAATGTGTATCTTAGGATGAGTCCGGCTTTTTCATGTCATACTTTAAAACTCCCAGCCCCGCTAGTGCCAGGGTGTTCACAGGCTCCCGCAGCATTCCCTAGGTGCAGAGACAGGGAAGTAAGTGGCTTCCTATTTGTCTACAGAGTGACTCAGCTTGCTTTAATGTTGCCTTGTTCTGTATAAGTGGAGATCTGGATACTGAGAGAGTCACGGCCAGCAGAAACACCTCCTAGAAATCAAACATGAATCTAGCAGAGCTCACAGGCTTCATCTCCCAAAGACAGGGGCAGATTATATAAATGCTGATTAAGTCATGAGCTCTTGTTATGGTGACATTTCACTGTCAAGCAAACAGACCAATGAGCTAGTGAGCCTCCAATAAATGCTGAGGCCTTTTGCACATTTCTTTTCACTTCCCTCACAGGAATAGAGATGGTCATAAGGCAGAGAAAAACTTAGATTAAAAGTAGTGGTCTAGAAAGGTAAGCATCCCATGAAGCAACGGTAAGGGAGGGGACAGTTGAGTGGAATGAACATGATGACAAGGGGAGCCTTAATGCTTTAAGCTTATACAGAGGCAACTGCTGTTGGAGAAGCAGGTACACTCACAAGTTCATCACTCATCTGCAGGTACAGACTTCTTGGGCTCATGAGCACCTGTGGACATCATTCCTGTTCCTGAAAAAGAATGCCCAGGAAGCTATCTGCTTTACAGCTAAAAGACTTTCTTTATCATTGGACTTGCAGTTCTTCTGATGTCACTACAATAAAAGCCTGGCTATGAAAAATAAACAGTGTTGTTGCCCTGCCCAGATCCCCTTTTTGGCAGGTGCACCAAGCTTCCAGCTGCTGTGAGTGTTGACTGCTAAGAGCTTACAGCTGCAGCCCTCTCTGGAGGATTGTCCTCAGCTAACAGGAACTGAGTCCCCAGTCCAAAAGTGCCCCAGCCCCAGCAGCTCATAGCCAATGACTGATCGACATGAGAGCATAAAAAGTCAACCCTCTTGCTTCATGGTAAGATAACTCTGGTGTCATTCATGCTCCAAGAACCACCCTGGAATTAGGTTAAAGCTGGGCTCTGGCTCTACCACATGCTTAGCTCCTTCCCATGCCCTGTCCTGCTTCCTGCCTTCCGCCTCCTGAGAATACTCTTCCAATTGAATTTGAACAAGACAGTCTATTCTTCTGATTTTTGATGGGCATTTGGGTAGTTTCTAGTTCCTTTTACAGTTATAGCTAATGCTTCTTTAAACATTTCTTTCCGTGAGCCTAGGTACCCATTTTTGTTGGGTATATTCCTAGGAATGAAATTTCTGGGTCATAGATTTGTGTATATCCTACTTTAGTAAATACTGCCAAGCTGTTCTCCAAAGTGGGTGCACCAATTCACACTTCTATTAGCTTCAGCATAGGTATGTGTACCCAATATATGACTCTGTGGCATTACAGGCACTGCTTCTAGGGTTCAAGACTAAGATAGGCATTTAATACAGCTAATGCTCACATAGCACTTACCATATGACAGGCATTCTTCCAAGAGCTACACATGTATTAATCCATTTAGTCCTCACAAATCTACCTCTATGAGGTAGATGTTACTATTCTCTCTCCTCGGCAGCTGAGGCAACTGAAACAGAGATTTTAAGTAATTTGCCTAATGTCACACAGTAAGTGATGAAGCCATGGTTTGAATCCAGGCAGTCCAACCCTTAACTATAATTCCTTCTGATTCCCCTAACTCTCTTTTAATACCTTCTTATGTTCCTTTTCTGAAGGAATGTTTAACTCTCACTTATTCCTTCCACAAGCTTTACCATCCCGAGAATCAGGGACATTTTAAGATTATAATTCTGAAAAACAAAGCTCAATAACTAGAATGGTTTCTTCTAGTTGCACTTCCCCCAATCCCAGCCAGCATTATGTAAAGATAAGCTTTGTACTTGAGCACATGCTAACTGGTCTGCACTTCAGTGGCTACAGAAAGTACTTAAGAGAAAGCAGGAAAGACAGTTCCAGAAAACAGCCTTTTTCGAGTGAAATCCTGCCAAGGCACACTCAGATATTCACAGTGGCAGTGGCTGAAAGTTACCCAAGATAGAGGCATAGGGGAGGATGATACAACAGCAAAATAACAAAGCCCAGAGCTCTTGTGCACTGCCAGTGGGAGTGTGAATTGGTGCAACCACTATGGAGAACTGTTTGGCAACATCTACTAAAATGAGATATACACAAACCTATGACCCAGCAATTTCACTCCTAGGAATATACCCAACAGAAATGGGTACATAGACTCATGGAAATAAATGTTTAAAGCAGCATCAGCTATAACTGTAAAAGAAACTAGAAACTACCCAAATGCCCATCAAAAGTAAGAAGGATAAACTGTGGTATATGCATCCAATGTAGGACTCTATGGCAATGAGAATAACTGAAATACAACTATACATAAAAATATAGATGAATTTCACGAACATGTTGAACGAAAGAAACTGGACACAAAAGAGTATATGCTACATCATTTTACTCATATTAAGTTCAAAACTAGACAAAACTCCTCTATTGTATTAGAAGACAAGGTACTGGCCACCCTTGGTGGGGAAGGTGACTGGAAAGGGTCACGAAGGGGTGTTTCAGAGTGCTGGTCACATTCTTTCTCATGATCTGAGTAGTAGTTTCATGGGTGTGTTGGTCTTATGTTAACCTATCAAATTGTACACTTGTGATTTTTGCATTTACAGTATGGACATTATGCTTCAGTTAAAAGCTGAAGACAGGCCAGGCGCGTTGGCTCATGCTTATAATCCCAGCACTTTGGGGGGCCAAGGCGGGTGGATCACGAGGTCAAGAGATCGAGACCATCCTGGTCAACATGGTGAAACCCCGTCTCTACTAAAAATACAAAAAAAAAAATTAGCTGGGCATGGTGGTGCACGCCTGTAGTCCCAGATACTCAGGAGGCTGAGGCAGGAGAATTGCTTGAACCCAGGAGGCAGAGGTTGTGGTGAGCCGAGATCAAGCCATTGCACTCCAGCCTGGGCAACAAGAGCTAAACTCTGTCTCAAAAAAAAAAAAAAAAAAAAAAAGCTGAAGACATGACAGAAAGCAATCTTGTTAAAAAGGAAAAAAAAACCTTCCCACGTAGATAGGATGTCTTTTTCTTTCCATGAGGAAAATTATTTCAATGAAGGTCAAAGCAGTTTTCTTACCCGGTGATCACACTGTGAATTCAAATTTCTTAGGAAGGCATTTGGTTGATCTCTCAGAGATCTCCCCTTATTCTGCATATTTTGCCCTACACTAATTTCTGAAATGGTTTTTGTATCTGAAAGCACCAGGCCTAGGCCATTTACTTAGAAGATGAAAAAGAGTCAAGAGAGGCATTCATTAAGCACCAGAATAAAATGTATCTGTCTTGCCCCATTCATGTTTACCCAGGGCATGGGTTTATGATGAGGATAAGCAAGCAGCATAGGAAAAAGCTGTGTCACATGGAGCTAGTGCCAAAGCAGCAGGGAGATCCTGGCAGGCAAAGGCTTCCTTTGGAGGCTTCTCCAGGGCTGTCCATTCTGATGGCATTCTCCACCCTCCCTTCTTCAAGGCAATATGCAATCTCAAAGAAACCAACAATCTAGCTTCCAATAACCCTGTCAATTTATTTCAATACACAACAGGGTCCCTGATGTGGAAAAATCAGATTTCTAGGCCTCTTCAACATCTGTTCCTGGCAATCCCAATGTGTTATCTTTTTTCATTGCAAAAAGCAGCTGGTGAGGCGTCATATCATTTCATTTAAAAAAAAAAAAAGGCCAAATAAATACATAGTGGCTTTTGAGACATTATTTGTGACTTTACCAAAAAGGGCCTGAAAGAAATGCTCTCTTCTTCATCACCTGAAAGGCCTTTCTTCTCTGTTAGCATGAGAATAGACAGTTGCATTTGAAAAAACTTGAATGTGCAGTCGTGATTTGTCAAAAATTACCACTCTCCTTTGCCTTTAGGCCTGAGGAATGTCCATGTATTCATTTGTTTGTTCTACAAACATTTACTGAACACCTACTATGTGTCAAACTTTGCCCTAGGTGTTGAGCAGCAGGCAGTGAATTAGCAAAAACCACATTGCAAGCCTCAGGTTACAAAGTCAATGTACACAAATCTGTAGCACTGCTGCACACCAATAATTACCAAGCTGAGAATCAAATCAAGAACTCAATCCCATTTACAATAACTGCAAAAAATAAACTACCTAGGAATATAATTAACCAAGGAGTTGAAAGATCTCTACAAGAAGAACTACAAAATGCTAATGAAAATAATCATTGATGACACAAACAAATGGAACTACATCTCATGCTCATGGGATGGAAGAATCAATATTGTGAAAATGATTGTACTGCCCAAATCAATCTATAGATCAATGCAATTTCTATAAAAATACAAACATTGTTTTTCACAGAATAAACAACCCTAAAATTCATATGGAACCAAAATGAGCCTGAATAGCCAAAGCAATTCTAAGCAAAAAGAACAAATACGGAGGCATCACGTTACCCAACGTCACATTATACCACAAGGATGGAGTAAACAAAATAGAATGGTACTGATATAAAAGGAGACATATACTCCAATGGAACAGAATCGAGAACCCAGAAATAAAGCCAAATTCTTACAACCAACTGATTTTCGACAAAACACACACTGGGGAAAACACATCCTATTCAATAAATGGGGCTGGGAAAATCAGATAGCCACATGTAGAAGAATGAAACTGGATCCCTATCTTTCACCATATACAAAAATTAACTCAAGATGGATTAAATACTTTAATCTTAAGTCCCAAAACCACAAAAATTCTGTAATATAACATAGGGAAAAGTCTTGGATATCGGCCTGGGTAAAGAATTTATGACTAAGATCCCAAAAGCAAATGAAACAAAACAAAAATGAACAAATAGGACTTAATTAAAAAGCTTCTGCACAGCAAAAGAAATAATAAGAAGAGTAAATACACAATCTACAGAATAGGAGAAAATCCTTGCAAACTGCACATCTGACAAAGGATTCATATCCAGAATCTGCAAGGAACTCAAACAAATCTTAAAGAAAAATAATATTAATAATAATTCTATTAAAAAGTAGGCAAATGACATGAACAGACATTTCTCAAAGAAGATACACAAATGGCCAACAGACGTGTGAAAAAAGAATGCTCAATATCACTAGTCATCAGGGAAATGCAAATTAAAACCACAATGAGATACCATTTTACCCCAGTAAGAATGGCTATTATTAAAAAGCCAAACAACAGTAGATGTTGGTGTGGATGCAGTGAAAAGGGCACACTTATACCCTGTTGGTGATCATGTAAATTAGTATACAACCTTTATGGAAAGCAGTATGGAGATTTCTCAAAGAACTATTAGTAGATCTACCATTAGACCCAGCAATCTCACTATTGGGTGTCTACCCAAAGGAAAAGAAGTCAATTCTATGAAAAAGACATCTGTACACATGTTTATCACAGCACAATTCACAATTTCAAAGGTATGAAATCAACCTCAGTGCCCACCAAACAATGAGTGGATAAAGAAAATGTGATATATACCATGGAATACTATGCAGCCATAAAGAAGGATGAGTTCATGTCCTTTGCAGGGACATGATGAAGCTGGAAACCATCATTCTCAGCAAACTAACACAATAACAGAAAACCAAACACTGCATGTTCTCACTCATAAGTGGGAGTTGAACAATGAGAACAGACGGACACAGGGAGGGGAAGGTCATACATCGGTCTCTGTCAGGGGTGGGGGACTAGGGAAGGGATAGCATTAGGAGAAATATCTAATATAGATGATGGGTTGAGAGATGCAGCAAACCACCATGGCACGTGTATACCTATGTAAGAAACCTACACATTCTGCACATGTATCCCAGAACTTAAAGTATAATAAAATGTGCTATATACATATGGATCCAGTTTCATATCTACACTCATACACATACACACACACACCATGGAATACTACTCAGCCATTAAAAAAGAACAAAATAATATCTTTTGCTGCAAGAAGTAACTCGGGAATGGAAAACCAAATACTGTATGTTCTCACTTTTAAACAGGAGCTAGTCTATGGGTATGCAAAGGCATATGTTGTATAATGGATGTTGGAGACTCAGAAGCAGGGAGGCTAGACGGGGTATAAGAGACAAAAGATTACCTATTGGGTACAATGTACACTATTTGGGTGAGGGGTACACTTTAAAGCCCAGACTTCACCACTACAAAATTCATGTACCCAAAAGTAACTTGTACCCCTAAAGCTACTGACATAATTTAAAAATAAAATAAAATAAACTAGCTCAGAATTTAAAGCAAAATACTCCATTGCTTAAATCCCCTGTGAAGGACCTACTTGAAAAAGGACGAAGTGTTGTGTTAGGGCCGTGCTACTCTAACAAACCTTAGACCCTCTTTAGCACAGAGGCCTTCATTCAAAAAATTGTGCTGGTTCTCTGTCTCCCAGACATTCTACATTCCCCACCCACAGCTGCTGCTCTTCAGGACACCTCTTGAGCTTTTTTGTCATTACTTAACTGCGGATGTAAGCAAAGATGGAGTATGTTTGTAATAGAAAGTTCTGAATGTTCTACCCTCTACCAACCTCTCCAAACCAATCTCTTATGGCGACTCCCCCTTCTTCACTGTTCTCAGGTCACACAGGCCATCCTTCTGATTCTCAAATGTGCCAAGCTCTCAACGACTTAGGAACTTTCTGCTAGCTGTTCTCCCAGCCCAGATTCTCTTACCCTGGATTTTCTCAAGAATTAGTTCAACAATATCTTCTTGTTACTATAGTATCAGCTTAAATGCCAGCCCTCAGAGAGTTGACATTTAAGACAGTCCTCAGAGAATGGCCCTCAGAGAGCTCCCAACCACCGCTTAAAGTAACCCCATTCCATCAATTCTTGTCACAGTCTCCTGGGATTTCCTGGTCTCTAGATGTGTGTATTGTCTGTCTGCCCATGCCCCATAGAATACAAGTGTATTAACGGTAGGGATCAAATATGTCTAGTTCGCCTCTGTGCAATTACAACAGTGCCTGGCATGTAGTAAACACTCAATACATGTTGGTTTAACTATTTAATAAACAAAATAATGGGTGGCAAAATATTGGAAATAAGAAAGTCCAGCAATCAGAGATTTGTTCAATAATTACAGTAAATCTCTACGATGGGCTACCTTCTAACCAATCAAATTGATGTTGTAGGTTAATATTTTTCAAGCTACAAAATATGATCTATATGTGGGTATGTAATCAAGTAGTGAATCATGAAATAGTGTATTCTCTTATATATTAATTCATTACAAAATAGAACAGAAAATATCAGAATACACAATATATTCTAAGGATAACTATTGGGCAAATGTGTGTGTTTATGTATGTGTGTTTACTGAGTAGTAATACAAAATTTTTTTTAAAGCAATACAGTGTTCTTTTTGCCTTTAATTTCACATTTTGCCTGGCCAAGTACTACTCAGTATAGTTGTCACTTCCCAAGGAAGGTACTAACATTTCCATGTTAAAACTAAAACAAAAATAAATTAGATACATTTGTGTTTTTAATTTAATTTTTTTTTATTGCATTTCACGTCCTTTGTAGGGACATGGATGAACCTGGAAACCATCATTCTCAGCAAACTGACACAAGAGCAGAAAATCAAACACCGCATGTTCTCACTCATAGGCGGGTGTTGAACAATGAGAACACATGGCCACAGGGAGGGGAGCACTACACACTGGGGTCCGTTGGGGGGAAATGGGGGAGGGATGGGGGGGTGGGGAGGTGGGAAGAGATAGCATGGGGAGAAAGGACAGATACAGGTGAGGGGACGGAAGGCAGAAAACCACACTGCCATGTGTGTACCTATGCAACAATCTTGCATGTTCTTCACATGTACCCCAATACAAATTTTTTTATTATGGATCATGGTCAAAAAATTTGGAAATCACTGTTGCAAATATTAATAACAAGGAAATATATTCGTAATGCATTAAATGGAAAGAAGTTGGTAGCAAAAAATAATGAGTACATGCATGTAAGATAAAATATTAGATAGAAACATTATCCACTTTAAAAAAAAAGCATAGACAGGCATAGAAAATCAATTGAATAAAACAATGCTGAGTAGATTTTTCTGGGTGATTTCATTGTTTTCTTCTTTGTATTCATCTTTGTTTTTTAAATTATCTGCACTGAATATATAATTTTTAAAATGTAAGTTATTTCTAGAAGATGTTGTATAATATCCTTTAGAAAAACAGGCTTTTAAAAAATAAAAGTACCTCAATGGCAAAGTCATAAATTACTGCAAATAAGCTTTTAAATGCCTATAGAAAGCGTAATTATGACTATGAGTTCTCTACACAAAGTGTTTCATCTCACATTATCTTGTCTAATCTCCATAATGATACAAGGGTAGCAAGACAACAGTCATCCTTATTTACAGAAGAGAAACTGAGGCACAGAGAGGTTAAGTGACTTGTCCACAGTTGCACTACGAATTAGTGGTTGACCTGGCAAAGAGCCCAGGGCCTCTGATTGCTAATCCACAGCCTACATTTCACCTACTTTACTGTAGTCTTAATAGTTTATTATGCTGTCTGGGACATAATTATCCCCTTTTTACTTCTGTCATGAAGAAGTGAAGTTTCCTTCCCTTGTTCCTCTGTCCTTCTATGTCCTTGAGGCTGCCAGCTTTAGAGAATGACTCCAGTACTCTCTTAGCCATATTTCTGTTCCTAGGGCCACCAGAGTATTGCCATGTCTGTGTATTCATTTCATACATTGGAGACACTGTAATATGGGGGGTTAAGAGCCACCAAGACTTAAATCCCAGCATTGCCATTTATTGGCTGTGATCTTGGGCAAGTTGTTTAACCTCTCTGGGCCTTGATTTCCTTATCTGTAAAATGGGTTTGATGACAATATTGTTTTGACTTCATAGTACTTTACATGTATTAATGCATGTCATAATACACATTATTGCAAAGTATTACTATTCTTATTATTATACAGTTTTGGAGGATACTATGGCCAAACAAGTCAAACTGTGTTCTCTGACTCTCATTTTTCTTCTCTTCCCACCACCCAGAGTAGAATTTCTTCCATTACCCTCTTAGTATTGTCACTGATTTTGAAACTCCTCTTGTGTTCCATTCCAGAAAAAGCTCGTGATTTGTCCCTCATGTGTTCGAAGCTATAGCTGCCAGTACTGGCTGTTTCCTATGTATATTTACATACATGTCCAACTGAGGGGGTGACAGCATCCAAGAAGAAAACTGATGGCTGCCTCTCTTATGGACATTCTTTGTTTGTCTCACAGTACCCATTACCCTTTCTTCCAACAGCAACCCAGATTTTTATCTGGACACAGATTCTTCCCTTGATCCCAAGGCCAAATGATCTAGGCAGGGCTACACCTCTCATATCAAGATATGAAAAAGAGAAAGAGAAAGGAAGTCATTTTCTGGTAGCTCCTGTCTGGTAGCTTCCCTCTGATTAGACTAGCAGAATTGAAAATGAGAAAATAATGAGAAGTTACTGCCAGCGCCCTGTTGCCTTGTGAAGTCTGAGAAGAAAGCCAATGGAAGGAAAAGAGTCAGGCTGAATCTCCAGATGGGGAGAAATGGGTCTTGGTGACAGCACCAAAGTCCCTGGATCAAGCCTTACCTAAAGCCAGATCTGCCCTAAACTTCTCAATTATGCAAACCAGCACTTTCTCTAATTACCCGTTAAGACAGTTGGAGCTGGGTTTTTAAATACTTGCAAAGGTTCCTAGCTAGTACATTTTTGCAACAGAAATGTCCTAAGAACCATTAGTAAAAAACAGCTGAAATAGCCTCCAGGAAAATGGAGCAAAACAAACACTGGAAGAAAATTAAACATAAAACGTAGCAAAAAGGTATGCTAGTCTCTAAATGTCTCAGGACAAATTCAAGTCAAATGTCCTTTGTATGATTCAACTTCTATCTGCCTTCATTTCACTTGAAAAATGAACCTATTTATTCAGTTACTTAGAGACTTTTCACCTAGGCTAGTTGAACTCCCTACTCCCACTAAAAACAAAAACAAGAACACCACTTTCAGCAAATACAAGAAGCAAAGGTAATTGTAACAGGATTTGAAATACAGTGGTGGTGTTTACATTTAACATACAGAGACCCAGCATGAGGATTCTTGAGAACTAACAGCGTCCAAAGCCAGGGAATGGTGGACCTGGAAGGCAACGGGTTTCATGATTTCATTTTAAAGGCCCAAGCTATTTTGGTCTAACCCTGTGGTCCTCAGAGGGGCTGGTCTGGCTGAGTTCACGACATTAAACCTGTAGCATACAAGTGGGTGTCTGGGAAATTTGCTGAGTGGACTTTATGGGCAGCCTCACAAGAGAGTGAGCCTCATCACTGGAAGCAATTAAGGCAGTAAGGCAGGGGTCCAGATAGCCATCAACAAGGGCCGATGTGGAGAGAATTCCTGTACAGAGAGAGACAGAGAGAGAGAGAGAGAGAGAAACAAAGAGAGAGCGAGTGTGTGTGTGTGTATATGTGTGTGTGTGTGTGCATGCACACGCGCGTGCAGATAATACACAGCCTGAGAAAACAAGAAAAATAGGATTTTTGTTGGCTTTAGATTGGGCCCTCTCCCACTCCTAATTCCCACTCTTCCCCTACCCACATGTCACATGATTCCCCTACCTCTGACATGCAGAGAAGTTGCCCCTTCCCAGAGCCAGGCACTTCTCTTCCTAAGAATGGTTGGGAAACCAGAATGGCAGCGGTCTCAGAGAAAATGCAAGTAATCAGGGGCAGGAAAAAGAGGACAGACAGGACAGCTGACTCACCCCGCTGCCTTTTCACCTTTTTTCTACTTCCTAAACCACGCTCTTGGCTGCCTTGTTGGCAGATGTGAACTGGAAAAGGTTGCTTGGGGTGCCATGTGAAGATCAGCCCCACTGCATCCGTGAGTCAGTCACAGGCTGTGCAGGAGCTCACTTACAGAGCTGGGCAGCCCGAGGATGGGCTGTCTTGGCTAGCAAGCCTTCACACAACCATATCCTCCACAGAGGACAAAACAGAGAAATAACAAGCTTGGGACTGCTTTGAGTGGTCCCCACACTTGAAGTGCCAGGGAACATGATTGGTGCAATGAACGTGTGGATCGCCTACAGAGTGCAAAAGAGGAGCCCCCTGTGTGGAGGTCCTGCGTGGTTTTATTTCACAATCCCAAAAGCATGATGATGTTCCTTTCTAACATCTGCTTTGGGTGCTAAGAATTTTAACCTAAGACCACTTGGGTCTTTTCTGCATATTGAATAAACATAAGAAAGGCAGTGGGAGTAGCACCTGGAGAATCAAGCAGTTGGGTCCTTCTCAGACAAAAGCAGAGGATCTTCCACAGTTTAGGTGCATTTCTATGAGAAACGCTCCTCCCCCACAAGCACATAGTGAGCACAGGCAGAATCCCTATTCCCCAGATGCACCTGGGAGGGATTTGTAATCATTAGCTCTGGCTGAATAATAAAAGCATAAACACAGCTTAGTTTTTTCTGAGATAGAAGTCAAGGACTGATGGGTGTGGTAGGGATGGCGGGGTGTTAAAAAATAGATAGTCCATGAATTCTCCAAGTAGATCTTAAAAGCAGTCTCAATAAACCTTCTGACTAAAAGGCATTTAATTAACAAACTCCCTCAGAGGCTCATAATTTCCTTAGTGAACTGTCAAGTGTGAGAGAAACCTTGACAACAGTGTCCAGGTGGGTTTCTGTGCTCTGTTGAGGGATGCCAGCCACTGTGCTGGGCTTCAGAAGCTATGCATGGAATTTCACAAAAAGAATACTGCTTGTATCTCTAATTCTACACCCCAGCTATATCAAAGCTGGGGCCAAGTGATGGCCTTGAGCTTTGGGAACAACACAGATAATCAAGGTCGGCAATTCCAGGCTAAAAAGAAACAAAAAAGGTTTCCTCCTTATTCAGATAATAAACCTAAGTGGATAGTGTCCCATGTATCACATAATCGTGTGACTGTACAGACTTAGTAATAGCTCCTTGAAAGTCTTTTTAAAATTTTTTTCACATGAACTCAAAAGTTCCACTTTTGGTGGCTTGTAGGTTTGTTTGTTTTCATTAGGCTTTAAATGGATGGTTTTTTATAAAGACAGATTTATTATAATTGCATTTGGGATTGTTAGATTGTTTTATTCTGTAACTATAGATACAGTCAATACGTCCTCTTTCACCATTAGATATTGCATCATCCCTCTGTATTGTGTTGTGCCTATTTCCTCTCCAACCTAGAATTACTCACAAAACAAAATAGATATCCCTAAGTTGTATTAATGACAGTCTTGACTTAGCGTAAATAGACAGAAAAGGAGTTCAAGCTCCTCATGACTGGAGCCATGTCTTATCCTTTAGTGGGTTCCCAGTGCCTATTACATTTCTCCATGTAGAACTGATGCCTAATAAATATTAGATAAATTCTGTGCAGGGGATTTCATGAGCTCCAAGCCACTTGTGAGTCACCAGTGTCTGTACAGCTAATTGGCAGTCAGGACCTAGCATATAAATGGAACTAGACAACACAGGGACTATGAGGCCACCTTCCCTCCATAGTAAGATTTCTCCAAGTGTAGCCCACCAACCACCAGCATCAAAGTCACCAGGGTGTTTGCTTAAAATTCAGAACCCCGGGCCTTGGCTTTAGCAAATCATAATTTTGGGGATCAGGCCCAAGATGCTGGGTGCTGAGGTGGAGGCCCTGGGTTCTATACCCTGCATTGGGACGGTGCTTATGATAGAATGCTACTTCTATTACAGGCTTGAACCCAAAAAGAGCAATGTGGGAACAATCGAAGAGAAGCCAGAGGAAGGTTTGTTAAAGGCTGGATGAATAGCTCCTATAAGACAATCTAAACAAGAAGGTTTAGGAAGAGTCTTCAAGTACACAAATGAATGCAGCTGTAGGGAGAGAGCTAGGCAGGCAAGACGCAGCACAGCCACTCTAGCTTTGAATCTCCAGAAGACAGAGGAGCATGCTGTGTTGAAAAACATGAAAGCCTCAGATGTCTTTGCATCTCCCCAGGAGCAGGCTCGCCCTTAACATCTGCAGGACTGATCCAAGAGTACAAACAGAGGCCTACATACCATATGTGTGAATGTTTAAAAGTTATATATCAAGCTAACACATGCTTAAATTAAAAAAAAAAAAGTTATTTCTTTCTATCTTGACAAATAAATTCGTCATAACAATTTGGAAGGCCAGGTGTGCATTTAGAGTTTGGGGGCTCTTCAGAGTCTTACACTGGAATTTGGAGGAGCAGAGAGAGAGAGAGAGAGCTGGCATTCAGCCATCCCCTTTCACCCTTCATTCCCTGCAGGTCCATCCTGCACTGAGGGAGCCTGGGGGCCCATGTATGTGGCTATCTCAGCTGCCTCACCAAGTTCCTTCCACAGACCTCCCTGTACTACCCTCTAAACAGGCCGAGGGGAACTGGCTGGCAGTCAGTTCAGTGTAGGCCCCACAAGCAGGCTCAGGACTTTTAGGCAAGAAATTTAGGGGTCCAGGAACCCAGAGGGTGTTATCAAAGGTGGGCACATCCCTTGACCTTTCAGAGTCTTGCTTGGCAGAGTGGTGCAGCTGGAGAAAGGGCCTCTAATATAGTAGAGCAAGTCCTTAAATAATGTTGTTTAGTTGAGTTGGGCATGGTTGGCTCATGCCTATCATTCCTGCACTTTGGGAAGCTGAAGTAGGAGGATGGTGTGAGCCCAGGAATTTGAGACCAGCCAGGCCAACAACAACAATAACAACATATATATGTATACACACACACACACACACACGCGTGCACACATATGCACACACACATATATATAATAACTTTCATATATATGAAAATTAACCAGGCATGATGGCATGGGTATAGTACATGTGCCTGTAGTCTCAGGCTACTCGGGATGCTGAGGGTGTAGTCCCTCGGGAGGCTGAGGTAGGAGGATTGCTTGAGCAGGGATGGTCAAAGCTGTAGTGAGCCATGATTGTGCCGTGGCACTCCAGCCTGGGAGACAGAGTGAGACTCTGTTTCAAAAATAACAAATTTTTTAAAAGATTGTTTCATTCAATGTCCTTTTGTTGTAATGTTAGTGAGAAGAACAAAAAAGATTCCTGGCCAAGGCCACTGTCTGTGGGGACATTCTCCCCATGTCTGCTTGGGTCTTCTCTGGGTACCTGATTTCCTCCCACATCCCTAAACTGTGTACGTTTGGTGAACTGTTGTATCTAAATGGTCCCACTGAGTGAGTGGTGAGTGTGTGAGTGCACCCTGCAATGGGACGGCATCCTGTCAAGAGTGGGTTCCCACCTGGCACCCTGAGCTGCCAGCATAGGCACCTAGATATGACCCCGAACTGGAATAAGTGGATAATTATCTTATGTGTTTTAATTAATCACTTTTAAATGCATGTATGGCTCACAGTTACTTCAATGTTTTGTTCTTTCTTTACAAATTTGGTGATATTTTTGTGACGTACCATAAGAACTTAACTCTCATTTATATCAATTAGCCTATGGGAAAATTGGTTTCATTATATATCACTTCACTTAAAGTCACAGTTTCCAAAAATCAATCTATGATGTTAAGGGAGGCGCACTTTTCAAACTTTAATGTGCACGCAAATCACCCAGGGATCTTGTTAAAATGCAGATTCTGATGCCTTAAATCTGGGGTGGTGCTCAAGGCCTACATTTCTAAAAAGCTCCCAGGTGATGCTAATGCTTCTGGTGCACAGATCACACTTTCAGGAGCAAGGGTCTGAAGCCCCAGTCCCCAGGGCAGCAGTTCCTCTAGCTCTGGTCTAAGGATAGATGGCACTTCCCACACTTATGGGACCAAGAGAAGTTTAATGAATGCCTGCTCAGTTATATAGATTTGTTGATAAAGTGATGGTGGGGAGAAAGAATAAAGAGAAAAAGGAGGAGGAGGGAAGGAAGGAACAAGCAGAAGGGAAAGGACAGAGGAAGATCTTTTCCCTGGAACTGGACATTGTGCTGGTACAGGAGTTTGTATTCACTGTGACTTGCTTAAAACTACCAGCCTTTTACACATTTAATTTTTGTGCCCTTTTCCCTTCTGTCTGTCCTCTGGTTTTCTAAGTTCTTTAAGGACAGTGACCAAGTATTCTAGTTCTTTTCTTTGTACTAACTCATTTTCAGCAAAGCCTACTGAAACGTAGGTATTTTGGTTCACGGACCTGGATCTTCCCCGCATCATCACCCTGTCTGCTAAATAAAGGAAATGTTAATTTGGAGAAGCTGTGAATCTTCTGGAAATTTCCATATCACTGACGATTCAGAAAGTCAGTTCACATTCCCTGTGTACCCTTTAGTTATTAAATTATAAACTTTAATTCAAGGTATTTTAAAGAGCCCATAGGAATTTTAATTTGATGTGAATGACTTACAAATCTGAATAAAAATCAGATCATATAAAACTGTGCAATCTTTATTACTTTTAAATAATAGAACAAGTTGAAAAATAATCAACAGCCAATGTAAGACTCCTGTATAATTCAATCAAACCCTTATTTTCTGGACTAATGAAAGAGGTGGGGGGGGAAGTAATTCCAAATCATTTGTAGGTGACTTTGCATAAGATGGACACTGCTACTTTGATGTTATTTAAGTGACTGTTTAAATTAGTGACATTCTTTAATGCTGTAGTGGGATAGCCCAGGCAATACCTGGGAGGTGTTAGACTGTGGCTTTCAGCATTGAAATCCAAACCAACAGATGAATGTTCATGATGCTTATCAGGAGGCAACCCTCCCTTGTCAGAACAAATGATTTGCTGTATAGACACATCAGCATATATTACCCTACACCTGCTTTGAGGGTAAACATGGGTTGACCATTCATAGAGGAGACTTTAGGATGTAGGAGTGAAAGGAAGAGCTATTCCCTATGCAAAAATCTTTTCCCACTGCCTATCAGAGTGGTGTCAGAAAAGATGCAGACACCATGGCAGTCACGTGACCTGGCACAGTAATCAGAGCAAGGGACCTCTCCCACATCCCAGAGTACCATGCATAGGGAGCACCCCACCCCGCCCCGCGCCCTGGCTCCATGGCTCAGACTCACGCATTAGAAGAAAAGTGGTTCTCAAACTTGAGTGAGCATCAGAATCACAGTTTGTGAGGGCCAGGTGTGGTAGCTCATACCTGTAATCCCAGCACTTTGGGAGGCTGAGGCAGGTGGATCATGAGGTCAGGAGTTCAAGACCACCCTGGCCAACATGATGAAACCCCATCTCTACTAAAAATACAAAAATTAGCCGAGCATGGTGGCAGGTGCCTGTAATCCTAGCTACTCAGGAGGCAGAGACAGGAGAATCACTTGAACCCGGGAAGCAGAGGTTGCAGTGAGCCGAGATCATGCCATTACACTCCAGCCTGGGCGATAGGAACGAGATTCTGTCTCAAAAAAAAAAAAAAAATCACAGTTCGTGAAAACACAGATGGCTGGGCCCCACCTCCAGAATTTTTGGTTCAGCAGGTCTGGAGTGAGACCCAGAACCTGCGTTTCTAACTAGTTCCCAGGTGAAACTGCTGCTGCTCCAGGGACCAGGTACTGAGAATCCTTTAAACATTCAAATCTGACCACACCTGGTAGCATCTCTTTCTCCACCTTAATCTTGACTTAAAATATTTAACAGCTGCAGACCAATTTTCTGCTGCTTAATAGGATCCTGACAGGGGCCCCAACTTCCATTAGAGTTTGGGTCTTTTTGTTTTTTGAGACAGAGTCCTGTCGCCCAGGCTGGAGTGCAGTGGCACAATCTTGGCTCACTGCAACCTCTGCCTCCCGGGTTCAAGTGATTCTCGAGCTTCAACCACCCGAGTAGCTGAGATGAGAGGTGCATGCCACCAACACCTGGCTTATTTTTGTATTTTTAGTAGAGATGGGGCTTCACCATATAGGCCAGGCTGGTCTCAAACTCCTGGCCTCAAGTAATCTGTCTGCCTCAGCCTCCCAAAGTGCTGGAATTACAGGCATGTACCACCACACCCAGCCAAAATGGGCACCTTTGGACTTGAGACTGTTGTCCCCTTAAAGAGGTCACTGTTAAAATATGAAAAGACTTGGGACAGGTCCAGCCTTACCACTTACTATTTTAGTGCAGAGTTTCTGAAATGGGCCACTGAAATGCCTGACAAGCATTGAATATGCTGATTCCTGGGCTTTGTCCCAATAATGCTGGTTTAATTAGTCAGGGCGAAGACCAGGAATTAACAGGTCATTCTTGAAAAAAGCTCTGATTAGGGGAAATAAAGGAGTGGGGAATTGGGTGCTACTATTTGCATACAGTGAGATTAAAAAGCATTTGAAACAACACTGACTGCTTCACAGCTTTACTAAGGCCTAACCTTTGGCCACAATTATGTAGATTTGAAGAAATTATTTTCTCAACTTCAAGACTTGGCATTGATTGAGCCCTCAAAATAACTGGTAATGTGGAGTTGAGTTAACTTGGCTGTGCTATCTTTAGAAATGTGGTTGCCACAAGGGCAGTTGCTACAAGGGCTGAAATGCATCTGGACAGATGTCTGGCATTTTAGAAATTCTAGAAAAAGGACTGAGAAAAGAAGGTCCTGCTCCCTCTGCCAATCAAGTAACCAACACCTCTGGTCTAAGCACTACTTTAGCTGCCAAAAAAAGATAACATAGTCCCTTCCTTCCATGAGCTCACAGCATAGTTAGTCAGGAAAAGGGTAGGAAGAGGTTGAACAAAAACAAAATCCGTAAACCAAAAGAAGGAACATCACAGGTAGAGTATGAAAAATGCCCTGCTGCTGTCATACATCTCCCAGTCACCCCGTTCTCCTCGTTTCTTAAATATTTAAGCACCTGGATCATGACTTCCTCTACCACTGCCGCCATCATAATTCTTGTGGTCAAATTCATGACCACAACTCCAACAGATTTGATTCTTTCAGCTCTCCAGCTTCTCAGATCTTTGACCTTTTCTCCTCCAATAATTTTGTCCCTGCCCTACTTTAGCTATTCACCAGGTCACACATTAGACCTGTCATCACCAATGACTATATTCCCAACATATCTCGGTTTTAAGTTTCCTGCTTTCCAATTACCACTTTCTTTCTTTCCATATTACTCTCTCATCTCCCAACTCCAACGATTCTTGACTCTTGTTGGGAGTTCCTATCCACTGATCCTACCAGCTTTTTACTCCCCTTAACCTTTTGGTAGCCTTGCTTCTCTTCTTACCTGGCTTTGACTCCATCATAACACCCACTCCCTTTCCCACCACTTCAACCACCTCAATTCCCTCACCTCTTTCTTCAACCTTCACATCTCAGTGCTGTTTAACCTCTCCACTTCCTTGGCACCAGCACGCAAGGAGTTGAGGCAGCTCCATGATGACTGGTCTCACTTTAAATTCATGACCACAAACTTCAAGCAGGTCTGTAATGCTGTCTAGAGTCCTACTACACTTCTCTGGTCTGTCTATTCTTTCAGTCCCTAAAACAACACTTTCACCCTTTTTCTCTCCTCCAATCTTCAGTACTCTGTCTTGTCTTCACTTTCAGCTAATGGTCTTGCCTATTTCACTAACAAAAGTCATCAGAAGAGAAATTCCATATCCCCCACCATATATGCCAGCCTCTCTGTCTCTGTGATCATATACTTCATCTTCTCTTCCATCATAGTAGATTGCCAAAGCAATCTCTATGTTAATCAGATCCCGTCACCTCTCAGCCTACTGAGACTTCCCTCCTGCCTGCTGCTGCATCGTGAAGTTAGCCCATCCTGCTAAAACATGCCCACCAGCACACAAACTCACTCTTATATTATTAATCTAAAACACAACGAAAACAGAAATAAAAATATTGTTTGACCCCATATCTCCCTCCAGGTACTGTCTTGTTTCTCTGCTCTCCTCTACAGCAAAACTCAAAAGTCATTTCTACTTGCTCTACTTCCTCCTTCTTTCTTTCTTGCATTCACTCTAACAAGGCTTTAATCCTTACTGTTCCACTGAAATTTCACTTTTAGTATCACTAATGGTCCCCACAATTAAGTCCAGGACTAATTTTCAGACTTCTCCCTAACTTGACCCATCAGCATCATTTCTCTTTCTGGAAATGTTTTCTTCTCTTGGCCATCCAGACACCACCCCCCCTTAGATCACCTCCTAGTTTCATTGATTTCTTTTCTTAGCCTCTGTATTAGTCCATTCTCACACTGCTATAAAGATACTACCCAGGACTGGGTAATTTATAAACAAAGGAGGTTTAATTGACTCACAGTTCTGCATGGTTAGGGAGACCTCAGGAAACTTACAATCACGGCAGAAAGGGAAGCAGGCACCTTCTTCACAAGGCCGCAAGGGAGAATGTGAGCATGTGAGACTGCAGGGAAAACTATCATTTAAAAAACCGTCAGATCTCATAAGAATTCACTCACTATCACAAGAACAGCATGGGGGAAACCACCCCCATGATCCAGTCACCTCCTACCAGCTTTCTCACTTAACATGTGGTGATTACAATTCAAGATGCGATTTGGGTGGGGACACAGAGCCAAACCATATCAGTCTCCTTTGCTGGTTACTCCTCATCTTCCTGACCTCTAAATGACTGAGCATTCAGTCTTTGGGCCTCTTCTCTTCTCTGTCTGTCTTGCTGCCTAGGTGATCTCATCCTGAATCTCAGGGCCTTAAATATTAGCCATCTGCTGACAGTTCCCACATTTATTTCTTTAGCCTTGGCAACTGTCCTAAACTGCTAGCTTGTATGTCCAATTGATTTCTCAACAATCTCTCAAACTTAACGTGGCTTGAACCAAAATCGTTATTCCCCTTACCCAAACCAGTGCCATGGATGATACCATTTTTTAAATAGCTCAAGACAAAAATATTGGTATTGATCCTGAATCTTCTCCCTATTATATTCTACATTCAATTCATCAGCAAATTATGTTCGTTATTATTGCAAAGTTATCCAGGATCACCACTTTTCAGCAGAAACTACCATGACCACCAAGGTTTCATCTATCATTTTTTATCAGAACTATTTCAACAGACTTCTGGCTGTTCTCCCTACTTTCACCAATAACCCCTACAATTTTATCATAACACAACGATCAGAATTGTCTTTTTGAACATTTAGATCAGATCATTGTATTCTTCTCCTCAAAACCCTCCATTGGTTTCTAAATCATTCAGGATGAAGTCCGGAATTTCTTCTGTAGCCTATGAAATCTACATGATCTTGCCTTACTACCTCTAGGCCCCAATCATTTGCTCATTGAGCTCTAGCTACAGTGAACTCTTTGACATCTCTAGAATGTTCCATATTTAGGCTTACTGCTTCCTCAGCCCCAAATTTTCTTCCCCTAAAACCCACATTGCTCGTTCTTTGCTGAGTTCAGGTTTCTGCTCAGAAGTCCTCACTTCATAGTAATCTTTCCTCACCTTATGTGTTGTAGCATTCCTCTCTCTTTATCTCCTCTATTTGCTTTTGCTTTCTATCATCTGAGATTATAATATGTCTCAGTTTCAGTTCCTGAAATCACAAATAAATAAACAGAGGCCGAGACAAGGACTCCCGTGCAGGTAGTTTATTGGGGGAGGTTATCCTGTTAGTGAAGAAATAGGCAAAGTAAGATGGGGAAGAAGGAAAAGCCAATGAAAGGTTGCTTTCATAAGGATGCCACTTGGGCCATGAGGGCTCAGTTCCATTGAGCCCTCCTGAAAAGTATACAGAATGCCTCCTAGAAATTTCAGCCTGAAGTACTGAGTTTACCCCTGGTAGTTCATGCACCCCACATCCAGGCTGCATTTGCCTGCAGGCCAAAAATTTCCAAGGTGTTGGAGAAGCCCCAGAGCTGAAAGTAAAGCACATAGAGCGCGTGCTTAAGGAGAGATGCTGTGAATGTGAGGCAAACACAACTTTGCAGGGAACTGTCCCCTGGAACAGCAGGCGAAATAAGAGGTGGGCTGACAGGAAGTGTTATGGGGCACAAGTGGGTCTGCTGCCCCACTTGTTTTTTTAAAGTCAGGTTGATTAAGGTACAACTTTCATACAGTAATATGCAGCCTTTTGAGCATTCTGTCCACACTGAAGAGTAAAGTTCAATGAGTTTGATAAGTGTATTAGGTCATAAAACTGCCACCACTATCAAGATATAAAACATTTCCAACACCCTAAAAGTTACTTTCTGCCCATTTGCAATCAATCCTCTATTGTCACTGGCGACCACTGATCTATTTTCTGTTCTCATAATATTACCTGTTTCAGAATGCTATCATACCAATGAAATTGCAGTGTGTAGTCATTTTGTGTCTGGCTTTTTTCTTAGCATACTTTTTGAGATTCGTCCATGTGATTGCATTTACCAATAATTTGTTTCCTTTTATTGCTGAGTCATTCTGTCTTATGGATGTAGCACAGCCAGTTGATCCATTCTCCAGTTGATAGGTTGTTTTCATCTGTTACAAATAAAGCTACTGTTATCATATGTCTATAGATCTTTGTATGAATGTATGCTTTTATTTCTTGTGGATAAATACGTAATATAAGCTCTGTTTTGTTCACCAGTACATCCTTAACTAATTTCTTGGCACATAGTAGGGTCTCAATGAATATTTGTTGAATGAATGAACATAGAAATAGCATATTCAAAATGATGAAGAGCCATCTTCATGCCCAGGAAGATTAAAGTAAAAGCTGAGAATTAAAGTAGCTGTACACCACATATATGTTTATAAACATCTTATCTGAATGACTTCTGGAATAGCATCTATTTCCATTATGGAATTCATGGAACAGCACTCATCTATCTCATCAATGAGTCCCCAGACCTCAGCAGGCTCATGCTTACCACACAGAGGTACAGGGCTTTTTAATGCTCTGCCCTGTACATGACTCATGCTTTGGTTTCTCTGATTTAAATTCTAACGCAACTTTCCACTACTTGATTTCTTTCAGACTCTAGGCCTCTGGACTCATGTTGTCTTCCATGGTCACATTATCAACAGATGCAAGAACAACCCTGTTAAACTCATATCCTCCTCCCTCTTCCAAGCCAGTACAATTTTGTACTGGTTAATGGAATCCCATAGGTAGCTCCTATTCTAAGAGTTTCTGAACTTTTAAGCAATATGCCCCATCCTTGAGTGTTATGTTCATGACACATTTTCTCACAGATACTGTTATTACTTCAGTTTTCCCTGGTCAAGCCAATGGTCCTGATGGACTTATATAACAAAGAATAGCAGACATTTCAGTCAGTCACCCCTCTCCCTATCCATAGTAATTCTAGGAGCCCCCAGGGGTGTTTCACACGTGCTCATGAACAAGTTTGCTCAGATATCTCTGTGTCTATCCACCACCCCTTGCTGTTAGCCATATTTGTTCTATTACTATCCACTGAGCACAGCCATTAAAGCCTGGAACCTTGAGGCACTGGCAGAGCCCAACTGTCTGGAACAATGGATAGCAAATGTTTCTTAGATTTTTGAGGTACCCTCTATTAGAGGGGTCCCATAGCAAGGTAGCTTGGATGCTGCTGAGTTCCGAAATTGAATGACACAACTCTATGAGTTTTTACTTACAGACCTTTTGTGAATCAGCCACTCAGCAAGCACTTATTGAGTATCTATGGTGCACCAGGCACTATTTCAGGGTCCAGGGCAGAGAAATGAAAAGACAGGCAGTATCTCTGCATCAAGCACCTCATATCCATTCAGCCTCATTTCTGATCCCAGCATGTCTACAGTGAACAGTTCCAGACACACGTCAAGACATTTTACTTGCATGGTTACAGTTTAGAATTTGCCAATGAGAGGAACCTAAGTGAGACTGGAAAGGCAGAAGTTAGGAGAGGCCAAGAGGCTAATATTTTCAGAAAGTTATAGAAGACAGATGTGACATAATTTCCCAGAGAACTTTTGAGAGCCAACTATTTCAGTGCTTTGCTGCAGGCTGAGGTCATCAGGGGCCATTTCTCTGACCTTCCAGCTTCAGTCTCTTTGATCTTCCCTCCCCTGCATCCTTCCGTATTTGTGGAAGCTCTGATTCCTACACCAAACCCATTATTTCTGTAATATTATACCTAGAGGGGCTCTATCTTCTGAGATAGAGAACTTGCACCAAACCCTTTTCTCAGCTCTGCTTCTGAGAAGAAGCTAACTAAGACAGACCCCCTACTCAAGAGGTAAGAGACAAACAATAAATCAATAAGCAAGCAGTATCATGTTTGCTTGTGATAAGGACTAGGAGTAAAACAAAAGGGAATGATACGTGAGAGTTACCCTGGCATGAGAAGGCAGCCACTTTAGACAGAAGGCTCAAAAAAATGAAATGACTCCTTAATGCAGTGATATTTAAATGGAAATCTGGAGGTTATGGAGAGATCCTCCAGGGCAGAATAATCGGTACAGAAGAAATAGCAAATATGTAGGCAGAAGAGTGAGAATGGGCCTGGCTAAGGAAGACAAAGAAGGCCCTGTGGTTGAAAACTCAGGGCAAAGGGGTGAAAATGAGGTGGGAGAAGCCAGCAGAATCTGCTTAGTTTGGTTTTCTGTAGGCTCTTAGAAGGGGAGTTTTATTTACTGCTAAGTGGAGTGGAAAGCCATAGAAGATTTTTAAGCAGAGGAGTGATCTGATTTATGATTTGGAAATAGTTATCTGGCTGCTGCCTGGCAAATGGAATATAGAGAGTGGTGCAAGAATGACAGTTCATCTCTCACCAGGACCCAAACAGGAGTCCAGAGGCTGCACAGGGGTCACTTTAGCATGCCAGTGACCACATAATCACACCTCCCTTCTAAAGTCCAAAGGTCTCTTACCAGGCCACAGTCTTTCAACCTGGCTGCTTCATCCCTGGTTCATCTTTCTCTGAGGGGTTGTGCCCTCTTAGGATATTCCTTAGTTCCTCAAGCACAAAACCATTCAATGGGCTTGTCCCTGCAGCTCTCCAGATACTCCAAGGCCATTGGAGTGCCAGCTGAGTTGCCACTGTCACCCTGCGGATATATCAGGAAGACTTACATCAGAGGTATCCATGTGAGTTAAAATTGGCCTCACCTAGTTAAAAGAAACAAATGAGCAAAGCAGAGACCCACCTTCAGCAGAGCTGTAGCTTCTCAGCTGCTCTAACCATTTTGGCAAAAGTAGATGTGCAAAAATGGTCCTGAGATTGTTAATGGTACCAAATCACAGAAAATATGATGGAATGGAAAGATCTCCAATGATAGACACAAAATGGATTTCTCTATTCTCAGTTTGGGAAACAAAATGAGGAGGGGCTAGCTTTCAGGAGATGGCCCCTATTTCCATAATTATGGGCAATTGCACAAGTTACTTAGAAAACACGCAGAATCATAAGACTGGACTGTTTTTAGACCAAGCCATAATTTAGATGTGGGAAGTGGTTTCACATCTTTGTATTACCACCACAACATACACCGTGTTTCAATCTATCAGGAGCTCAAATTTGATCAGCTTTTTTTCTTTTTTTAAGAAATGTGCAGCAAATTGCTTTTCCTAATTAAGGTAGATGAAGACATAAGCACGCACACTACTTACCACTCTGGGATAAAATTGACTTTCAAATGATATTTAATGGACCAGCCTGATGGTAATGTTCTGCAGTTCCAGGCAGGAGGCCTGGATTTGATTCTCTTGCTGCAGGGAGAGAGGAACGTGTGTGTGTATGTGTGTGCACGCGTGTGTGTGTGTGCATGTGTGTGTATGTGTGTGTGTGCATGCTGTGTGTGTGCGCATGCATGTGTTTACAGTAGCAGTGAATGAGGAGGCAGAGGATGAGAGCAGGTTCTCAAAAAGCCTGTTTCTTTTGAAGAAAGTTAACATTTGTCATTCCAAAGGAAGGCGAAGAGAAGAAAGGGGATAAGGAAGTGAAATGGTGGGGATGCATATGGGTAGAGACTGGAGTAGAGAGAAGGCATTTTTGTGAACATTTGAAATTTTTATGGAAAGATTTTCTGTGTTTTTTACTACCATTTTAAAAAATAGGGCTAGCCTCTCTTACAAGGTGAGTCTTCATATAGTGATAATAATAATATTGATAATAACAAACATAGCTACATTTTTTTAAGATGGAATTTTGCTCTTTCGCCCAGGCTGGAGTAAAGTGGCCTGATCTCGGCTCAATGCAACCTCTGCCCCTGGGTTCGAGCAATTTTCCTGCCTCAGCCTTCTGAGTATCTGGGATTATAGGTGCCCACCACCATGCCTGGCTAATTTTTTTTTTATTTTTTTATTTTTAGTAGAGACGGAGTTTTGCCGTGTTGGCCAGGCTGGTCTCAAACTCCTGACCTCATATGACCCACCAACCTAGGCCTCCCAAAGTACTAGGACTACAGGCCTGAGCCACCGTGCCTGGCCATAAGCTACATTATTAAACACCTGCGATGCACCACAAACCACACTACAGGTGCTACACACATTATTGGGTTTAAGACTCACAAAAACCCTATAAATCAGGTATAATTGTTTTCCTCAATTTACACAGGAGAGAATTGTTGCTTGCAGAAGTGAAGGGACTTGTACAAGGCAAGTAGCAGAGCCAGTATTCAAACTCTGATCACCACCTCCCTCAGGCCCTGGAATCCATGACAGAGCTCTGCTTGTGGTGTCACCATCTTTCTGGTACCCCAAGGCAAGTAGCAGAGCCAGTATTCAAACTCTGATCACCACCTCCCTCAGGCCCTGGAATCCATGACAGAGCTCTGCTTGTGGTGTCATCATCTTTCTGGTACCCCACACATCTGAGATTGGATGATTGGGAACAGTAAGCAAATGGTAATTGTACCAATTTAAGTGCAAAGGCAAGCAGAGACTTCTGTGTAAGGTCAAAGGAGGCAAAATGATGCTCTTCGTTTAGCTAGAATCTTAGTTTATGCCCCTAGACTCTAATGGAAAATAGACATTCCAGACTGCAGAGATTAGCTGAAGAGCGAGGGAAGGCAGTGGATCTCACTGGATCTTTCTCTTACCTCCTGTAGTTCTATTAATACTTATTCCATATGAAACAAGTACAACTGGATATCATCTGGACTCTTTGTTCTTTGGGGGTCTAGGTCAACCTAAGCCCCCAGCTCTATAAGCAACAGAAGTCCAAAGCCCTGAGAACTCCTGCATCTGCCTGGGTGATCAGTGGCCTTTGCCTCTCAAGTGTGTAAATTAGACCCTTCCTCAAGGGCCATGGAAAGGCCACTCCCAAAATACATTCTGGAATATACTCGACTTTACCGAAGCGTTCAGAGGGAAACGTAGAAATGGTTGATAAAATGATTGATAAAATGATATGATTACATGATAAAAACAAGTTTTTGAATTAGAATAGGCATCACCGACTTCAAAGTGCCCCATGGTTCCCTTGCCACTATGGTGGCACAGGCCTCACTTTGTCCCTTCCTGGCTGAGTCCCTCTTGGCTCCAACTGTTTCACCCTCCCTCTATTATTGGCTTCCAAACTTAAATAACCACAAACCAGGTGGAAGTAGTGGGGCTTGCATGTCATGCAGGGGTTCCTAATCTGGTATTAAGAGTCCAGGGATTCCATAAACTTGGATAGAAAAATGTTACTTTATTTACAATAACCTCTAACTAAAACTTGGTGTTTGCTTCTATTATGAATCTAATCAATAACCCACAGCAGTATTATCTGTACCTTAGACCCCTGCCACCAGGAGAAGTCACAGATATTTTCACCTTATATTATAATTGTTGCAACTGAATCAAAATATCCTCTTTAGTCATCACTACTTTAAAATTATACTAGTTATTAGTCTAACCTGCTAGATCTTGCTATTAATAGATTAATTAAGAAGCACATATATCAGTTTCACATATTTGATTCTTAAATTCTTTGATAACAAAGTTTCAAAGTAATTGGCTTCCTCTGAAATTCTATGTATTTTATTTTATGCACTTAATAACATGATTCTGAGAAGGGGGTCCACAGATTTTACCAATTTGCCAATGATGGCATAAGAAGAGTAAGAAGCCCTGATTTAAAATGGTAAAATTTTTGTGTGAATTTTATCAAAATAAAAAACAACCCTCATTTAATGAGACCTGCTGTCCTGAGGGTCCTGGGCCATTGTGGCTATCAGGAATCATTTATTTTCCCCAGTAACTCAAGTTTGAAAGTCTCTGCATAATTCTTTTTTTGTGTGTATGTACAGGGTCTCACTCTGTCAGCCAGGCTGGAGTACAGTGGCATTATCATAGCTCACTGCAGCTCTGAGCTCCCAGGCTCAAGCGATCCTCCCACCTCAGCCTCTCAAGCAGCTGGTACTACAGGCACATGTAACCACACCCAGCTATTATTTTTTTACTTTTAGTAAGAGATTGGGTTTCACCATGTTGGCAGGCTGGTCTCGAACTCCTGAGCTCAAGTGATCCTCATGCCTTGGCCTCCCAAAGTGCTGGGATTATAGGCATGAGCCACTGTGCCTGGCCTCTGCATAATCCCTGTGGCCAAACTCTTCAAAAGGAATCTGAGCCAGATGCTGTGTGGCTCTTACCTGTAATTCCAGCACTTTGGGAGGCCATGGTGGGAGGATCACTTGAGGCCAGGAGTTCAAGACCAGCCTAAGCAACAGTAGTAATACCTTGTCTCTAATTAAAAAATAAAAAACTTTTTTTTTAAAGAATCTGAATCAGCCTCAGTTCACTTTTTACAAGGTGGCTTTGTGTGTTTAAGGCTATTAACAATACCAGAAAGGTTAGCTGATGTGGAAGATCTGACAAGATCCTTGCCTTCTTTGGGCCAGTGGACACTCAAAAATCTCTCTTTGGGAGTTGCTTTCTTATTGACCATTATCTGGGTGCCTTACTTACTGTAGACGAAATATGTGCATCACAACTAAACTCTGTATTCACCTACATTTCACTGACAGCACATCCTCTGCCCTTACAACACCACCTTACTCATTTGAAAACTTATTTTAATTTATTCTCCCTTTGGTAACCATTGTGTTCTTATTCATAACTTATAAATCCTCCAGATCAGAGATCTAGGCTCCATTGGAACAAAAAGAAAGTTAATAAATTAACATTTTAAATGTAATGATTTCTGAACATGCCATTAGAAAATGATTGCTTACCATCTATCTCCTGTTGGCCAGCATTAAAGGGTAAATAGCAATAGCCCAGGCTGGAGAAGTGATGTTGTGATTAAGCATCACTGTGTGAGAGCCCACAGTACCCCTGAGCTCAGCTTACATTACGAAACCCATCACTCCAAGTATTGAAGGGAGTGAATGGGAAGGGGGGAAAGGTCATTTGGAATAACAGTGTGCTAAGGCTGGGTGGTAATATTGTTATCTAATCTCAGGATTCGATTACAATTGTACTCATTGACCTCACTTACATTTTCATGTTTAAATTATTTTTGTGCCACTTAAATTACCATTAATGTTGAATCTACTTCAGTTTCTCTTTTTATTTCATTTTTCAGTTTTTGCTTGTTTGTTTCAAGTACAGCACCATATGAAATGTTGGAGACTATGAAGGTATTAAGGCAGAAGATAGCAATCCTTGTCAAGTACTGTCTTTGGAGGACTGGGAGTGGAGAAAGCAGTGGTGCCCCAGTAGGGAATAATATAAATTTCCCATTGAGAAAAGGATACTTACGTGAACAGAAATAATCATCTCTAAAGGCCCTTTCCCAAGGGCAGCACCAGAAGAGACCTCAAGAGATTTCAATGCATAACCATAGCAAGGAAACGTGATTTGTGGATTCACACATTATAAAAGCTACTTCTGTTGATTTTCTGTAAATGTCATGTGAAATAAATTGCTCTATAGCTTGAAGATTGTTTTGCAAGCAAAAAATGTTTAGGATGGCATTTTCCTTTAGAGGAATGAATTTATACTGAACTAAAAGCCTTGAACGGTTTTTGTTTTGCTTATTTTTTTCATGCAGCAAATACAATTGTGCAGACCACTGTGTATGCATACTGTACATGTCTTGCTGTCCATGTTGGAACATAATAAAGATGATGACCTTTGAGTACAAGAGTTGCTGTACATATTACCATGTAGCCACTACTTCTTTCTACATTTTGGAATACATGAGCTTCTTGAGGGAGTGGAGTCCCAGCTATAGCTACTATTCCAAAACCCTGTTTCTTATTACTTGAATAATTTTTGGTCATTTTCTATAAATCCAAATATCAGCATGCATCTATTTGTCTTCAAATGATAAATCATTGTGCAGCCATATTACATAATACTGTAATGAATTTTTCTGCCATGACCTTTTATAATCCCCATGCTTAGCAGTGGTTAATGACAACAATACTTTCTCAGTTCTGATTACCCAAAAATAGATCCTGAAAAACAACTTATGTTCAGGCAGTTTATATGGGAGGTAATCCCAGGAAGCAGAATTGATAGAATGGATAAAGTGAGATAAGAAAAAGTGAAAAGACAAGAAAAGGGTGCTTTAAAGTAGGCTTCTGCTGTGGGTAACTAGAGCTCAATCCTGAAGAAGATCCTCTGAGGAAACTTGTATAACACTCCTCAGAATTTTCCCACCTAAGAACATGGGAGCTAGGGTACTTATTCATCAGGTTCCATTTCTCATGGGTCGGGGGTTGCTCCTGGGGCCCTTAAATGCCTAGCATTTCTAGCCTCTTCTGCAAAGAAGTGTATAAGCTCACTGGTACCTAAGGAGGCCCTTGGGCAGAGAAGCCAAGGAAGCCCAGCACTCAAAATGGGCACCTGCTGATGTGCACAGGAACTCAGAGGCGCCTGCAAGCAAACTCAGAAGAAGGTCAAGGAATTTGGGGCAGGACATTAATAGTGTCTGCTATAAAAGACATAAAATCAACTCAAATTCCCATCAATGGTAGACCGGATAAAGAAAATGTGGTGCAGATATACCAGGGAATACTATGCAGCCATAAAAAAGAATAAGACCCTGTCTTATGCTGAAAGCCATTATCCTCAGCAAACTAATGTAGGAGCAGAAAGCCAAACACCACATGTTCTCTCTTATAAGTGGGAGCTGAACAATGAGAACACATAGACACAGGGAGGGAAACAACACACACTGGGGCCTGTCGGGAGGTGGGATAGGGGGATGGAGAGCATTAGGAGAAAGAGCTAATGCACACTGGTCTTAATACCGAGGTGGTGGATTGATAGGTACAGCAAACCACCATGACACACATTTACCTCTGCACAAACCCGCACATTCTACATATGTACCCCAGAACTTAAAATAAAAAAAAAGTCTGTTATAATAGCCACCATTTATTGAGCACTAACTCTATTCCAGGTACTGTTCTAAACTCTTTACATATATTAGTTAACTTAATAAAGAGCATGCTTTAGTATCACGTCTTAAAGTGCCTTTGGCTTTGTCATTGACATAACCTGTTAGCTGTTCTAAAGACGATTTTGTATTGCTGACCGTATCAGGCAATGGGGAAAGCAAGTGATCAAGTCGCCCATTAGCTGGGTCAAAATAACCCAAAACATCTTTCCAAAGCCTGAATGATGTCATTTCTTTCAAGTAGTGAGAATAATAGAGTAGTCAGAGGATTTCCCAAACATCATCTTGTAGTCTCTGGTGGTGTCCTAAACGTTCTCTGGTGCTTTTCAAATTCCATTCTCTCTCTGCTTTCATTTCCCTTGGAAGGAAAATATAAGAATCTTTTCTAAAAGCAGATTCCCCAGGAGAATGTATTCCTGTTTGTCCAGAGACAGTGAAATGTACCTTTGCACAGCATCATCATTGTTATATAACATTGCATCAGGAACACTCAGTGCTTTCTATCAATAGTTTCCCATCTCCCATTTCAGTCATGTTGACTGGAAAGCTAATCCAAGTTTTTTCTGGAATTTGTGTTTGTCTTTTATCATCATTCATGTCACTCTCTAAAGTGACAGCCCCGATGGCACAATGGTATTTATCATTCTCTCTGCTGGGTACACGGCAGAAGCTGAAATTGGCTAGAACTTTCCAAGCAGCAGTAAATCCCAATCTTAGATCAATAGGTACAGAGCCTGGCATGCCTTATCAACTCTTCTTCTGCACTAACTTGTGCATGTACGAAAGCCGAGAACAAAGTCAGTTAGGAATAAAGTTTCATTGATGATATCTGCTTATCATGATGGACTCGATAAAAAGTCCGAGATAATTCTTTTTTTTTCCAAGGCCCTCCTTTTTTAGTTCTGTTAGTAGGGGACTCTCGGTTGGGCAAGATGGGAAATACCAATGTTCTTTGTTAATGCTTTGTATTTACATCTTAATTACTGTAGTTGTATACTAGTCTGACACAGGGCCAGCACGTAACATAAAAACATTTTTTCCCAATATTAATGTGGAAAAGGGATGGAACCTGTGGCCTACATTAATTGCCATCTGACACCTCATCTTTTGACCATGAGTCAACAGGCCCTAATTTTAAAATTCAAAGGGGAAATTAGAAAAATCAGAAAGTATATGTTACTCTCAAATGTATTGGTTAGTGACCGGTACCATGGAACATAGACTATGCCTTGTGCTTAACATGGCTGCTTTGAGGCATGCTGCCCGGGGTTGAAGTTAATCAGCTTCTTTCCTGGGAATCATGGTTAGAGAACTGTTCAATCAGTCTTGACAAAAACACATCATTCATGAGCAGAGACGTCTATGCTCCTGGCCACCTATGGAATTCCAACACAAACTATTGTTCATGATTTGCCCAGAAACAATAGACATAGCCACTATCCTATCTGCTTTTGTTTAGATATTCAAATTTTACAAATAGCAGCCCCAGCCTGGCCAGGGTCTGCAGAGCCTAGATGCCTTCCTCAGTTCTGTAGTTTTGGGACTTTCGTGGCTAAAACTGCCAGATTACGTTGGATAGAATGGGGAGATTTCACTTAAACCCTCAAAGCAGAACCTCTTGGCTCATCCAGATTGGATCCCTGTGAAGCCCCAAGAAAATCGCCCAGAGAAGTGGGTAGCATTGTTATGTTTCCTAAGAACAAGGATAGGCCCACACACACTGGTGGCTGCTCTGCCTACTTGGTCAGTAGAGCTCAGTACAGGCAGGCACCACAGTCTCTGCCTCAGATGGCCTTGGTGGTCTGATGGGACTCCTATCCGTCTTGAGGCCACTGTGCAAGCTCTACTCAGAGTCCACTCTCTGCTCACAGATTTGAAGTGTGCATTGCAAATTTTCCAAGAAAAGACCATAGTGAGAGAGGAGAACTTTCAAAATGCCCCAGAAGGATGCCTGGGACTCTTCTAGTAATTCAAATCTGTAGATATTAGGTGGTACAGATGCCCATATCTCAGCCACACTTCCCTCTATGAGCCTAGGCCGGCTGACTGCCAGCAATCTCTAACTGTGGGCTTTGTTTTATTGAAAAGACTTTATTTTTTACAACTATTTCAGATAAAAAAAAAAAAAAGAACTGTAGCTATTGAGTTACAGATAGTACAGAGAGTTCCCATGCATTCCACACTCAGTTTCCCCTATTGTTAACATCTTGCATTATCAGTGTGGTACATTTGTATAGTTACAATTAATGAACCAATGTTGATACATTATTATTAACTAGAGACCATACTTTATTCAGATTTCTCTTTTCTGTTTCGGAATCCCATTAAGGACACCACATGACATTTAGTCATCATGACTCTTTAGGTTCCTCTTGGCTGTGACAGTTTCTCAAACTTTCCTTGTCTTTCATGACCTTGACAGTTTTAGAAGTACTTGTCATATATTTTGTAGAATGTCCCTCAACTGGAATTTGTCTGATGTTTTTCTCATAATGAGACTGCGATTGTGTGTTTTTAGAAGGAAGACCACCGAAGTGAAGTGCCATTTTTGTCACATCACTTCAAGGGTACACACCATCAACATGACTGATCACTGTTGATGCTGACCTTGATCACCTGGCTGAGGTAGCATTTGTCAAGTTTCCCCACTGTAAAGTTTCTCTTCCCCCCCGCCCCTTGTTCTATATTGCATGCTTGAAAGAAAGTCCCTGTAGCCAACACATCAGGAGTGAGAAGTTATATCCCACCTCCTTGAAGGCAAAGAACTTACATAAATTATTTGGAATTTATCTGAACAGGAGACTTCTCTTTTTCTCTCCCATTTATTTATTTTCTCTCTCTCTTTTTTTTTCATACTTTTGGTTTTAAATCAATGTTACTTCACGTTGTTGCTCAAGTTTTTCCAGCTTTTGCCACTGGGAGCTTTTTCAGTAACCCCCGTGTTCCTTTGACATACTCCCATCAATAGATTTTTTTTTAGCATTTTATTACTTATGGTACTCCAGTCAGTCAAACATTGAGGACCACGGTGCCGGCCATTGCTAGATATATGTATTTATGAAAAGTCTGCCCTTCTTTGCCTATGTGGTGGTTATGCAATGGAGGGTACAGCCTTGCTATCAATGGGGGTTGCAGAAGGAATTGTAGATTTAGCCAACTAAAGTTTTTGGCCTTGATTGAGTCAGTGGAGTTCTGTCTTTTATGAAATCCGTATTAATCTACTTATGTTGATACTAATCCAAACAGCTGAAATTAGTAAGATCTATCTGCTAGCTCTTGCCTCTGGCAAGTGACAAAATAAGAGTCAGGTACAGCTGCAGTCAGGCAAGAGAAAGAAGAAACATCACGGTTATGTCAAGGAGACTTTCAAAGAAATGGTGCAGAGCAAAATCCGCAGACACTTGAGCAAGAAAGAGCTCTTTCCGTGAGGCCTTGGCTCACTTAATGCCTGCAGCTTTGACAAAGAACATTCAAAGCGTACTCCCCCTCCACCCACCCAGCTGCTTTTATTTTATATTTTTCAAAGCGCTTTTCTTAAAGATATTTAGAGTTAGGGTCAGAAAAAAAGAGGGGATAGGAATAGGGGAGGAAAATGCTTAAAGATCCTACTTCAGGTGGAAGTCCCTTTATACTATAGGACTGCATGTGAGAATCATTTGAGTCCCTTAAGACTCTCTTCAAGACAATATATGAAAAAGAAAACCTTCTTTTCACCATACCAGCTACCGAATTTGGCTTTTGTGTATTTGTAGGTTAATGTGCAACCATGGCCTTTGAAAATCTGATAAAGCAGTATAATAAGCAGGGAATGCAATCCAGAGACCTTGAACATCTATAAATGTTGCTTGATTGATACAAAACAATAGTTTTTTCTCCCCCTACAATCTCGACTTCACTAGAAGCCCTATTTTTAATACAATCACTCTCTGGTTATTTTATCACTGTCATTACTAACATCACATGCCCTGCTTATGTTGCCTGTCTCTTTTCTATTCATCTTCAGATACAGTCTCTCATCAGATCATGTGTCCTTTGTTTCTAATGTAAGACTGTGGTCATCATACCATTGTATCAGGTCCCAGATCAGCACTTTCCGCCTCCCTTCACAATGGTGCACACCCTGCCCTTGAATAACCTGCTTAAACCACGCTCAGTGATGCCAAAATATTTCCATTGCCCTTAGGCCTATGCTGCACCTGATCCCTATGCTTGGGCCAAGAACACCTCCTTTCCCCATTCATCCCTGATAACCAGGGTTTTCTTCCTTACTTCAACCAGAAAGGGAGAAAATCTACTGCCTTTGTCCATCTAAGGAGACAACTTATATCCCACTCACCACAAAGTCCTCTTTTCTTGATCTAAAGGAGACACTATGTTTTGTCCATGTCTAATGTTCTCCAGTCGTCTCTGCCTCCAACCATATCCTGCCTACCTTGTCCTCAAAAACCACCATAGATGAGCTATGCTAGACTTCAAAGGTCAGTCCGGTTTCCAAAATTGATGAAATGATAACTCATGCTGGGTGGGGAACCAGCAAACAAAAGGTACAATAGAGACCTCGAGATCAAAGATACAAAAAAAAAAAAAAATGAATAAAGCTCCATCTCACCTTCCCTTGCTCCACATAGACTCTCTCTGGAAGTTTGGTGATCATATGGTTGTGTGTGCATGTCCAAGCAGGCACAGTTCACAGACTATAATTACTATACAGAGAGGTTCACAGCCCCAGCCTCCATCCTGTAACACAGCACAACCCACACCCTCTCACTTGTTACTGTACCATTGGACTTACTAAAGATTTCCGTGCAAAAGATCTGGCCAAAGCGTTCCACAATAGGTCATACAGGAAATTTTTACAAATACGTTTCCTATCCTTCACGAATATATTGTGGGCTTTTGGCTGCGGTCTTTCATGTTTACGTGCTGAATTTTCTTTCATCTGGTTCCTCTTGCACTTTTAAGTTCATCTTTTTGCTGCAGCACTGCTGCATCATTACATAACATTTCAGCATGAGTTTCTTGAGGGCCAAGCCTAGGCCTTACCTGTCTTAAATCCTCTGTATTTAGCACAGGTCATCTACAGAGCATTTACGTAAATGCTTGCCAAATTGCTGCTAAATGTTTTCACCACAGCACCGTAGCTGGTAAATTGTAGTCCTCATAAAGAGGAAATTGAACCTATTTTATTTTCTGCACAGAACCTAGCATATGCAATGAAGTATTTAACAAGTTCTTTTGAAAATTGATGCTGTAACTTGTCTCAACTTTCCCTACTTGTCTTTATTTTCTGTGTTTTTCTTTGTTAGTCATACACATTTGTAAAAAGGTAGAAAAACCGAAAGGCAGGGATATTCTGCCTGCTATCTTTTAAAGCCAAATAGAAACAAATCATTATCTGTGACATCAGTTATCTCCCTTGGAGATGAACATCAAGGACTATGGTTTTAGATGATAAGTGAATGACACTAAGATCAGGAAAAAGCTTAATAGATGATTGAGCCCATTTCACCAGCTCCCTCAGGCCACTTGCCACTGCCAGAGAAGAACATGCAGTAACCCTATCAGCCCACTTCACAATTAGAATGAATTCATGAGAAACAAAAGATCTTGTTTTCATGGGAAAATATCCTTTGTGATATCCAACAAAGGGAGAATAATTTTGAAAGCATGTGACTTGGGGTCCCATCCTGCAGTTCTTACACAGACAAAACTCTAATTGACTCTATCAATAGAATTGTTGCTACATAAAGTCTTTTGTAAAAATTCCATGATGCTTCAGAGAGCATTTTAAGTGCATCAGCCCCGGAATCCCACGCCCTCCCCATTTTAATAAAGCTGGAGAAGGTTTTCCTTCGATTGCCCTATTGTGCAGCAGGAGACAAACACAGCACAGGATTAGAAGCCAATGGACACCTCTCACCCCCACCCCTACATATATCATACCAAAATCCATGGCAATGAGAGAAGGTCAAATTTCAACTGGATTTCTGAGCTTGAATTTTCCATTTCAAATTGCTCTTGCCAGGTAGACAGAGAACGGATTTCTTGCAGGCTTCAATAAATACCATCTCCAAGTAAAATCCACATTTTTCAAATAGATAACAGTATAATGATTGGTATTGCTATTGCAGCTATGGTTGAATAGCAAGCAGTCCATTCCTTTTTATGCAGTACGCTCCTTAAGAGCCTCAAAAGATGAAATTGGGCCTTCAATGCTGCTGGAATGAAGGACAATGGGCCCGATCTCTTCTTTTGAATTCTCTTAGCAAATGTACTGCATTAAAATAGAATGCAATGCTAGGAAAGACTTTCCTTCTCAAAAAAAAAAAAAAATAGCAGACAATATCTGTTCTGATGGGTTATTCATTCTCGCCCATACCGGCGATGTTGTTCATTCAATTGATACAATTTTAAGTTGGTGCTTTATTCTTAAACAACGAAAAAACTTTTACTTTAATTCATGAGTTTTGTCCTTAAAAAGCTAAAACTTACAGTATCACAAATAAACCTAACAGAAAACTGGGGAGTCTGTAGCCTCTCCCTTGGGAATTTTAAGAAACAGAAAGACCCTTATCAGCCTGAGATGATATAGGCCAGTGGTTAGCCTCTTTGGGAGATGAAACCAAATTATGTGACCAGAGAAAATTAAGATGTCATAAAACCTAAAGCCTTAGGTCTTCATTAAATATTCAATAACATTTCTCTCTCTCTTTTTCTCTCTCTCTCTCTCTTTCTCTCACACATACACAGACACACACACACACACACACACACACACACACACACACACACAAAGACATCCTTACAGGTACTTTCTCAGCGTTTAAATTTTTACAAAATATATTCTTTGCTCCATAATATCTGCATCTTAATTGCACACTTAATTTGAAGTTACTTCACATCTATGCATCTTGTCTTCACCAGAAGAGAAGGAGCCTAAGGCAGGAACTATGTTTTCAATCTCACTTTTATTGTTTCACAAATAGTAATATTAATCAGAGTAACAACTGACATGTATTGAGTGCTTAATATATATCAGATGTTCTTCCAAGTGTTTTACATTATTATCTCATTTAATGCTTACTACAACCCCACTGGGAAGGTACAGATCCATTCTACAAAAGAAAGAATGATGCAAACAGAAGGTTTTTGGTAAATAATTGTTGACTGATTGAAATAAATGGAGCCCAATAGGAAGTTCTTAAAACTATTAGCAAAGAAGTTGTGGCCAGTAACATTTCCTTAATGATTCTGTATTATGCTTACCCTTAGTCAATAGGTGTAACAGAGACAGCTATTAGCTTCCCAATATCCATTCCCTTCTTCCTCATTAGAAACAAAGCCCTGATTTTCCCGACAGAATTCCTTGCAGCTAGATATAACATTATGGCCAAATTCTCACCAGTGAAATTTATAAAGAAGTGTTGTCTGGTATTTCTGGGAAGTTCTTTAAAATGAAGGAAGCAGGTCCATCTTCTCCCTATTCTTTCCTGCTGTTCAGAACACATACGTAATGATAATATTCAGTGGCTGTTTTGGACCAGGAGGTGACCTTAGGAATTGAAGCCACGTACAACTGAACAAGATAAATTGGTGTTGGTGCCTGACACGGTGAAGTCACCATAGCACTTCTGGATGCCTATATCCAAACCTCTTTTACATAAAAACAGAGAACTAGAACTCTAGCTTATTTAAGCCCCTGTTATTTTTCCTTTTCTATTATATGCAACCAAATTTAAATCAAATTAACAGTTGGCATATATACAATAACAAAAATGTTTCTTTGATGCATGTAATGAAAGGTTATGCTCATATTCAAAGGAGATCAAAATATTCCTTTAAAAAGAAAAGTCTTTGAGTTTACTCAAAATGAAATTTTTCTGATTATGGGAGCAATACACTTCTATTTGGAATACTTAAAAAACATAGGAAAGAAATAAAAAAAAATGCTTATCTCTAATTCTATCAGTCAGAACAGAATTGAATTAATTTCAATTAAACCTTAAAAATTAATATATAAATCATCAAATCCTACGGTTGAAAGAGACCCTAAAAGTCATATTGTCTGACATTTTCCTAAAGCCAGCATCCTTTTGACAGCACTTCTCCCTGATGTCTATCCAGTCTCTCCTTGAATAGTCCCAATGATAAAGAGCTCAAAGATTTATTAAATGGTTTAGTCCATAGTTGGAGTCAATCTGTCTTAAGTTCTATCTTACATTAATGAAAATTGGCCTCCTTGATATCTGAAGCAGCCAAAAAATAAATTTATTGCCTCTCAAACATCATGTTCCATTAAACATTTGAAGGCAGACATAAAAGCTATATTTTCCAGTCAGTCACAAACTATGTGCTAAGCATTGTAGCAGGAATGGAAATATAGGCCATGACCGAAAATAATCCAAGTGATATATAGTGATGGCAAACTATGTGAAGACAGGAGTAGATATGTTCCAAAGACTTTTTTTTTTTTTTGATGACAGAATTTGGTGTCCAACTAAATATGGAAGGTCAAAGAAGCCAAGCAACAAGGAAGATGATGATGTCTTTAATGAACAGAGAACACTCAAACAGTAGCAGAAGTGCATCTGTAAGTTAGCAGTAGGGGTGGAGAGTCAAGGGAAGAGGCTGCAAGGAGTTAGGTTACATTTTGAAAATAAATGTTTGAGGTGCATATGGGACACCCAAACAGAGATATACAATAGAGTCAAAAATGTATGTCTGGAGTATAAAGGGATGTTAACTCTTGTATTGTCCTCTTAGTCCGGCTATTAGAGGTAGTAGAGGATAGGGTGCTGTGCTTCTGAATGATAAAATGTCCCAAGAATACAGGAATATGAATAGCTTACTCTAGACACTGTCATCCTCCCTTGAGAGGGAGAAGTTCATGAAAGAGACACAAACACACACTCAAAATAATGAAAAAGGAAAAATGAAATAAATTCTTATTGATTTCCGAATTTAGATCCCAAGCTGCCAAGAAAGGATACTGTAATGTTTGACCTGGGCCACGTGTAGCATTACCTTTTTCCTAGGCTACTTAGCTTAAATGCCTTCGGTCCAAAGCAGGCTGTGAGTGAGGCCTGTGAATGCTTCTATCTGCCCCCAAATTTTAGATCTAACTATACTCCAGTACCATGTCAAGAAAAAAGAAAAGTTAGTTGGTTGGATATACTCCAGGGGAGTAGGCTCTGAATTGGCATATGGATGGCAGAGAAAGAAGAGAGAGGAAGAGAGTCTCCAACAGAAAGAAAGTAGGTCCTGACCCTTTCCACTTCAGTAGTACTTCCGAGAGCAGCAAAACAGTCACACCCAAGTGCTGACCTGGAAACACACAGTGATTGTGCCCCCTGGCACATATAACATAATCATGTTCCAGAATTTGATGAATCCAAAACAATACTCCTCCTTGGATATAGATTGAAGGGAGAAGGAAAAACAGGCTCTTCTTCCTTGAGTAACTTATAGCCAAGGGAATCATAGCTTTTGGATGGCTTTGTAGACTTACTGGTTTGTACTGAAGTTGGAACCAATTAAATCCCCTAGGTCATTTTAATAAGAAGTTCTGAGATCTCCTTCCAACTTGTACTCAGGTGATTAAATCATGAAACCTTAATGAGAAATTTGCACTTATCTCTGTTAGGTTTAATTTTGCTGCTTTTGTTTCCTAACTTCAATCTATAACTTTATCTTTGAATTTTTATTTTGTTCTCTGACTGATTTTCCAACACTCCCAATCTAACAATCTCTTTCAGCTTTAGTTCATTTCTAAATTTGATTCATGAGTCTTTGGGGTCTTCATTCAAAGAGTTGAAGAAAGTAAAAAAAGAAAAGGCTAAAGTTAAGTTCTGGAACCCACTACTGAACACTTCATTCTAAGTTGACACAAATCTAATTTTTTTAAAATGCTCAAGTAGCCATGAAACTTCACAACAGAATTATTTGGACATTACTTTTCTACATTGCCCACAAAGACATCTAACAAATACTGGTTTAAATCATGGTATTCCACTGGCCATTCCATTATTCTGTCAGTCTTGGGACTTTGTTTTGAAAAAGGAAATGAAAATAGTTCACTTTTCAATTATACACCAATATAATACGACAGAGACAAGCTAATGAAAATGCTCCTTGCAGCCATTGTCTCCAAGAATCCACCTTTTCATGTGTATATGTGACAGATTAGATCCCCAATCTGTTTGCATCCAGCTTGGAACAAAGAAATTTTATAACTAGTAATGATATTTTGTTATGTACATTTGCCACCCAGAAGCTTCTTTTTTTTTAAAGGCAGAGCAGTTAGCATTTTTATCAGTTTGTTCATGCATTTGCATTTTGTGTGTATTTGCATTTCATATTTAATTTGGTGCCCCATAACTGTTATAAAATTAACTAGACTCAACAGATACTTTTACTAACACTGAGTGATGTGCCTTTAAATCAATAATTAGATCTGATATTTAATTATTAAATAGATAAATAAATAGAAGTACAATCAACAGGAACATTGTTCTTCCATGCAGCTGATATTGAGTGCAATCGCCTTTAGTACAACATACATAAAGGTAAGCCTACTGAGACATATATATCAAAATATATAATATTCTACTGTCAAAATTTTAAATCATTGGTTAGAGCAATTCAAGGGATAATAATTTTTAATAAAGTCTATAAAGTTTCTGCAAGTATCTTTAGATGAGTTTTTAAAACAAGTAGCTTTGGTTGTGCTATGCTTACAAGTGAGTACTGGTGCTTGAGTCTGCGATGTGAGATTTTAGTGAATAATTTTAAGATATTTCTTGGAGAATAACATTAGAGCAATTCATAGAAAGGCTTAGAACCACTTAACCTGCCAAAAATCTATTTAGTTTCTAATCAAACTAGCTCTGCTTCACCGATGTCACCCCACCTCTCTACGCTTGTTTATCCATCCAGTCTCTGTTATTTATTCCAGTGCTCATCCAGGCTTTCTCTTCACCAAGCCTTTGTCTCCCTCACCCCATCTCCACCCAAACCTGGAGAAGGACTTGGCACTCTAAGCAGCAGTGGCAGGGCAGAGACACCGCCAAATCCCCTCGGTATTTGCCTACTTTTCACCTGATTCACACACTGCTGACATTAGGAAAAGCTCTGATCAGCATGTCCAGGACCAAGGTTACGAAAACAAAATGGCATCTTGAGTTGACCTCAAAAGTGAAATGGTAACTGGTGTCCACGTGTTTGTTCATTTGTTCTTTTAACAAATACTTTGGAGCACCTGCTGTGGGCTCTTAATAGTAGACTTACAGAAAACATAATCTGTATCCCACTTACCACACTAATACTTGGGCTCACACTGATAAACTTTTTCACCCATATTACACTTTATAGCCATTTTGTTTGGGGTATATTTTATCTTCATGAATTATACCCACAGATGTGACACATAAGATGTGGGAATAAGGTGGGGTGGGAATTAGAAGGACAGAAGAGTCAGGGAGGTGAAAAAGAACTAAAGAAAATCCAAATGTAAACAGCACAAATGAGAGAGAGAGAGCGAGACAGACAGAGGAGAGACAGAGATCTATTCTCTCCATTTTTCCAACTTCCTGTCCCTTTCTTCCTGGCTCCTTCTTACTTCCACTTAAAAACATCCTTATGAAAAAACTTAGAGAAAAAACAGCAAAGCATTTCTGTCCCCTGCATACCATTGATGATATAGCAGCCAGTGCCATGTTAATGATTAATTTGTCACATCAAACCTCTAGTAAGGACATAATTCCCTTTTCTTCATCCACAGATTATCTTTGAGGGAACATAAAGTGGAAGACACTTAGAATCATTGGACAAACCCATTCTCAGTAAAGCATTTTATCATCTGTTCAAGTAAGACTGTGTGGCTTATATTTTAAAATCAATTTGAAGATACCTCTTGCTCTAGCAACTCATCAATGCCCAGAGAGATTTGAGACAAGAGCAAGAACAGCATAGGAGGCAAAGTTCTTAGTAAACAAGATGGAAAGGAGCTCAGCACTAGTTCTCTCACTAGAACTAACTAGATATTTGAACTTGGCAAGACATTTAAATCTTCCTGAGCTTCATTTTCCTCATCTATAAAGTGGATATGTGACAATGTTTCTTCTGAGAACCAAAACCATCTTCCTGACACTCAGCCCGAATCATACCTTACCAGCTACACTGACATGACTTTGCTACTCCACCAGCATTATTAGTATGACTACTTTTCCAGGACTGTCATGACTAGGTAAATGGTTTGATTTTTTATTACAGGACCTTGCTGGAGGACTGATCACCTCTTCAACACATTAGGAGATCATTTGTGCTCTAAGACCTCTCATCTCAACATCTTTTTTATTTCGTAACCAATTCTGGACTGTTGTATGGAAGGTCTTAATCAAATCCCCCTGCATGGAAACACCCACCTTAAAACAAACTTTTGATTCTCAAGAAACTCTGACTTTACCTTCCTCTCTTTGAGAAGCTACCAAAGGAAGAATCTCAGTTTTGTCTTATCAATAGGTCGTATTGTTGATATTTGGGGAACCATATTTTGGCACCTCTTAGAATCATTCTAACAATATGCATGAAAAATTGTTGAGTGTCATGAATTACAATACAAATATGAAATGGGGGCCAGGCACAGTGGCTCACACCTGCAATCCCAGTATTTGGGAAGCTTAGAAGTGAAAATGACTTAAGGACAGGAGTTTGAGACTAGCCTGGGCAAAACAGTGAGACCCCATCTCTACCAAAAAAACAAAAGATTTATATGTATACATATAATTTTAAAAAAGATATATATGCATGTGTGTGGGTATATATATATATATATATATATATATTATTAGCCAGTCATGATGGTGTGTGCTGCCTGTAGTCTCAGCTACTCTGGAGGCTGAGGCAGGAGAATCAGTTGAGCCCAGGACTTCTAGGCTGAGTGAATTATGATTGCACCACTGCACTCCAGCTTGGGCAACAGAGCAGTAGCCTGTCTCAAAATATATACACACATGAAATGGCAGAATAACCAGGAGCTAGCCTCTCCTACCTCCTGTGTGACATCTTTGCAGAGGGTCATAAGTAATACTCTGTTAAATTGGAGGGTGGCAATATGCCAGAAGGGGATGTGAACACTCCTGTGAATGGCAGCTCCTTGAAACTACTGTTAAGATGTTGGGGAATCTTACACTTACTATGGGAAGCAAAGAGAAACCTTTTCGCCTACACTTGACTTTGGACTGTTCTATTTTACCTACACAGCTGACAAAGCTGGCACTCTCCAGTTACCAAACCAAAGCTGATCTCCTAATCTAAGACATAACTGAACACTGAGTAGTATAGATGAGTAGGAAGCTATGACAAGATGCTTCCACTTCAGTTGCCAAATGTAGGTCACGTGTTTCAACCTGAGAATTCAAAGAATACAACCTTAATTTCAATCAAGTGCCCCAGGGTCACACATGCTAAAATTGTTTAGTTTGGTATATTCTTCAGCTACTTCTGTCCCCCTCAATATTGTTAATTCATCACTATCCTCTTCTTTATACCTTTTGTAATGAGTCCATCCACCCATCTTGGTTTCATATATGTATATGAAATTTAAATTCATACCATAACAGGTTACTCATCCAGAGTGTATAAACAGCATCCTCAGCCCTGAAGAATGCGGCCAAAATAAGGAAGTTCACAAAGCACGCTTCACATCACTCAAAGGAGGCTAACTATTAACCAGAAAACAAAATGTTTAACATTACCCTCAAGTTAAACATTTGGCCCACTGACTGACAGGAGAAGCACCCTCAATAAATGATGTGTTACCAGATCTTGGACCATATCTGCCTAGACCCCAAAGCATTCCTGTCATATATCTAGTGGAATGTCTGGCACAAAAGTGGCACCTGATGATTGATATATGTTGACTGATTGGCAGACTTCACAAAAGAAGACACATCTATGAAAAACAATTCAATGTCACCTGGTAACCAACAACATTTATATTTAAATGAGATATCATTAATTACCAATTATGTTAGCACAGTTACAAAAGATAATACATAGTGCTCTCAAGGGTGGAGACAGATGACCACTCTTATGCAACATTAGTGGGGGTGCAAATGAGTACAACTGGTCTAGAAAAGCACTGGAATCAAGCTTTATGCCCTTTATCCCACTGTTAGGAATTTATCCTAAGGAAATAATTTTAAATGTAAAATATAATAGCATTATAGAGTAAAATTACTGGAAACGGGAGCCATATCCAACAACTGAGCAATGATTCAGTATTGGCTAACATATATCTCACATTTATTATATATGGGAGCTACGTAAGGGATCTGTAGATATTGCTTCATTTAACCCTTACAGAAACTATATGAAGTAATTCATATTGTACCTATTTGTTAGATGCTAAAACTGAAGTCATTTGCCCATTCATAGAGCTGAAAACTAGAGGAATCATGACTGGAATTGGGATCTGTTTGACTCCATAGCATTTACTCACACAGCACCTCTATAGTATAAAGTACTATGCATTAAAATTAACTTTCAATGGTAGAGAAAAATTGATATTGAAGGAAGACATGATACAAAATTATATGTATTTATTCTGAATATTATGCATACATGCACACAGAGGAAAAGTTTTCATGAAATGCATCAAATATTAACTGTGGTTATTTCTGAGGAGTTGTTCTACGGAGAACTGTTATTTTCTATTTTATAATTTAGGTACTTTTTCTAATTTTCTACTATGGTCAATATATTGCCCTTATAAAGAAGAAAACCAAAATGTTGTTGAGCAAAACTAAGGTTTACAGATAACATGGCTGAAATGAAAACGTGAATATGAGCTTTGAGAGGCATCCAGCTCCCACAGAGGTAAACATGGACTTATACAACAGTAAAAACCCTTTACTTGCTATGGAATCTGGCCCTGGGAGCACCACCATACTTGCTTTGCTAAGAATCTCAAAGTTATGTATATTTTTGGGCCGGGCGCGGTGGCTCAAGCCTGTAATCCCAGCACTTTGGGAGGCCGAGGCGGGTGGATCACGAGGTCGAGAGATCGAGCCCATCCTGGTCAACATGGTGAAACCCTGTCTCTACTAAAAATAAAAATTAGCTGGGTATGGTGGCATGTGCCTGTAATCCCAGCTACTCAGGAGGCTGAGGCAGGAGAATTAATTGCCTGAACCCAGGAGGCGGAGGTTGCGGTGAGCCGAGATCGTGCCATTGCACTCCAGCCTGGGTAACAAGAGCGAAACTCTGTCTCAAAAAATAAAAAAAATAAAATTAAAAAAAAAAAAGAGAAACAAAAAAAAAGTTATGTATGTTTTTTTGTTTTCATTCTTATGTCTTCACCTATTAACACAGCATCATGTGGATGGATCAAGGTGGATTTTTTTTAATATAACTCTGCTTTTTACTGCATGCATTGCAAGAGAAGACCAGATGCCTCCTCTCCATTCCTTCTAACTACCAGATGTCAAGCACCTTCTGGTACATGTGAAGCTGCTCAACCTTCTCCCATCATCACATGTCAGAGATTCATGTGTTGACCTTAACAACGGGGCCAAATTAAGCAGATCATAATTCTCAATCTGAATCACTGCAGACACGCCACATGGGAAACACCTGAAAATACAGGGCCTTTGGCACCTGCACCCTGACAACAGCCTGAGCTGAAGAAATGTGGACACATGGCAGAAGCCAAGTCCATATAAATGCATACACATCATTTTTATGATTGTTTTCTTGCTTGCTTCAGAGACTTGACCTGAACATGCCAGCAAAGAATAATTGTTAGGTAGAGGTTTGTGGTCTTCTTGTTACCATGTTGTTGTGGAAGCTTCTCCACTTGAGTCATACAGATAAGGCATTCATTAAGACATGGCAGAGAAAACATTCTCAACTAGTGCAAGACTGAGCAACATAAACTCTGGATTAAATTGATTTTTTTACCATGTTTTTTTCTGTGACTTGGTTGCACAGACACGCTGAGCTCTATGCCCAAACCATTCATTCTTATTTACACATGATTTCTATACAGATGGTAGAGCCATCAGTTAAAGATCTGTGACTGTGGCCTTATCCATTCAGTATCCTTCCAGCTGCCAGTTGGCTATAAATTATCTCACTTCTCATCCATTCCTAGTCCATGAATTGAAGTTATTCTTAACCTCTTTTGCTGCTCCTGCTTAGTCTTACTGAACTTATTTTGATACAAACGTAGTTAGCTACTTTTTCTATACATATTCATGATATATTCAAGTTGGGTATACACCTGGTTTATGAAATTATAGGAAGAGAAAAAAGACGTAGAAAAACAGAATCAACCTGTATTACTATAATAGCATCCACAAAAGACAACAAAAATAAAGATGGCAGTTATTAAAGTACCTAGGTTCTCATAAAAATGAGAAAGCAAGGTCAAGAGATCGAGACCATCCTGGTCAACATGGTGAAATCCCGTCTCTACTAAAAATACAAAAAATCAGCTGGGCATGGTGGCACGTGCCTGTAATCCCAGCTACTCAGGAGGCTGAGGCAGGAGAATTGCCTGAACCCAGGAGGCGGAGGTTGCGGTGAGCCGAGACCGTGCCATTGCACTCCAGCCTGGGTAACAAGAGCGAAACTCCGTCTCAAAAAAAAAAAAAAATTAGAAAGCAGTATGTTACATGGAGAAGAGAATATATACACCAGGTGAACTCTTCATGGAATCTTAGACTTGGATCAAGTATTTTTGAGGTCAGGTGATCCAGTGTCCTACTTTATAGAACAATATATGTAAGCCATTCTGGTGAGATCATTGCTGATTCTCCTCTTAAAATTCTTCTAGAATGATAACACTCCTAGTTCAGAAATCCATCCCTGGGTTCTTTGGCCGCAGCTGACAAGATGTCCTTATACTTGATGAAATTATTCCCCGCCTTATCAAAGTCTACTCTTTCTTGTCTTTCCATAAGCATGGAGCAGAACTTTCTAGAACTCTTCTCTATCTTCTTCTGACTCCTCTACATATTATAAAGCAGTCGTCAACTTTTCAAAGCACAGCCAGGTGGATAGATGGGGAGTGAGGAAGTCCATGTTAAAAGACTCCTCATTAACAGGTAGACAACTGCCTCTGCTCTAGATTAACTCTGAACACTTGGAAAATCACTCATCTAGAGAAGTAACTTCTCCTAAGCAAACATAGGCAAGAAGCTCCTGATGGCACTGCCAAAACTTTGTTTTAGGAAGAAGGCAGAGAAAGCAGGGTCCAAGTCACAATGTTAAGAGTTTCTGCTGCTAGTTACTAAGCATAGGAGTCTCTTAATTTTCTCACTGTCCTGCCATTCCTTTCCTTTTAGGTATGTGTATACACATGCTTGGAAGACTCATGTCCGGCAGTCATGGCCTAGTTGGGCCTCAGCATGAATTTCCTTATACGGATAATTTTTTTTAAAAATTATACTTGCATATGGCTGAAATAGAAATATGAGCAATATTTCAGATAACATGGGTCCATTAGGCAACTTTGGGCTGGCTTATGAGTGTCACCATCTCTAAGAGTGTGCCTTTTATAAGGCATGTGACAAGGCGGAGTCTACCTACCATCAAATGAAGTACAGATGATCAATAAAACATGATCCAGTTTCCTGAGACACCACAGAGCTAGAAAACAATTTTGTTGTTAAAGCTCTGAGCTCCAAATATAAGCTACACTTGAGTGAACATAGCAACAAATAGCAGAGAAACAAAAACAAATTCCTTATGTATGCAGATAGTGGCTATATTTGTTATGTATTGCTATGTAATATATTACCCTAAAACTCTAAATTAACATTTACTATCTTATACAGTTTCTGTGGGTCGAGAATCTAGAAATAGCTTGGTTGGGTGTTTCTAGGTCATGGTTTTTCATTGAGTTGCAGTCAGCATGTCAGCAACCAGGGCTGCATTCATCTGAAGGCCTGATTGAGACTGGAGGATCCACTACCAATATGGCTTCATGATACAATTGGCACATAAGTGCTTGTTGTTTTCTAGATACCTCATTTCTTCACCACATGGATCTCCCCATAGAGCTGCCTGAGTGTCTTCACAACTTGGCATCTCTATTCCTTCAGAATGAGTGATTCAAGAGAAGCAAGGTGAAAGCTGCAATTTCTTTCACGACTTAGACTCAGAAATCACACTCCTCAGAAACCACTCTCTCCTACTGGAAACCCACGTCAGCCTTATTCCTATTTCCTATTTGAGAAAAGACTACAAAAGGATGTGAATACCAGGAGGCAAGGATCAGTGGAGTACCATGGTGGATGGTTGCCACAATGGCCATCAAAGGAATTATGGTAATTCATGGGCCCATTTGTTTTATAAAATCACCTAAAAGAGGAATTTTTGTGATTCATTGATGGGGCCAGTTCCCACATTCTCTCCTCTGCTCAAAATGGGCAGGTCATCAATTTTATTTCTGGGAACAAAATGAAGAGGGATGATGAAAATAAGTAACTAACCACTCTGAAACCAATTTCAGTTTCCACACAGTTTATACTTTCTTTCTCTATAGCCGGTGTCCCAGTTGTCTGTTCTCTTCACACAGTGCACCACTCTTCAAGGCCTCTGAATGTTGCTTGAACTTCTTACAGCAAGGTGGTCTCAGAGTAGTCATACTTCTTGAATAGTGGCTGGCATCTAAGAGACAGGAAATGGAGAGTATCATTCTGTTAATATCTGGGTCTTAAAACTGGCATGAGTCAATTTTTACTATATTCTGTTAGTCAAAGCAGTCACAAAGCCTGTTACGTTTCAAGGGGAGGGGGCATAGATCCCCATGTCTCTATGAAAAACGAGTAAAAAAAAGTGTGGCCATCTTTAGTCTACCAGAACTGGGGATCTTAAATGGATTACCCTCCCACCTGAGGCAATGGAACTATTGAAATATCAGAAACTGGCACAGATATCCTTGACCCTCTGAGTTTTCTATCTTCACCAGAGTGTCTTCTGTACTGCATGTGGCAGACAGAGCCTGGCGTGAAGCCCACATGTTCATACAGTCATCTGACAAATATTTAATAAGCACTCCCATACGCTATCCACTTTTTCACATACTTGAAATATATCTGAATGAAATTTTGTAAAATCCTGTCTTCTTGGAGCTTACGGTGTAGTGAAACATAAATGAAGACATGGGCTAAAAGAACAACTTTCATTATCAAGTGTTTGCTGCCCACCAGGCGCTATGCTTGGCACTTAACAGTACATTATTTCATCTCATCCTCACAGGAACCTCCAAGGAAAGCACTGTTTCTTCCCACACAGCTGGAAAATATTCAAGCTGTAATTTAAGCCCAGGGTCTCTCTGATTTTAAAGTCTATGTTCTTAATCACCATGCCATACCAATTCCCTTATGGTAGGTAACTTCCTAAAACTGCAAAGCAGCACAGGATAAAAGGCCCCATGTAAATCTCAGGTCAAGAAAGAGACCTGAATAGTAAAAATGACCAATGTCTGCCAAACACCTAACCATTTATAAGGAGTTTTTATTTACCTCAACTATCTTATGAGGTTTTGGGTTTTCCTCTCTTTGTAGACAAGAAAATAGAGATGCAGGGCGTTTCAGTGATGTACCCATGTGGTTAAACCTTCCACAGCTCTCTCCAGATGTAAGCATAAGTGTTGGCCACAATAAGACTCAGAGGTCGGTAGAGCAGGAGAGCCTACCTGGCACAATACAATTGTTCTTCTGTGTTAATACAGGAAGCAAGTGTTATGGTTCACAAAACTCTCTGAACTACTCCCACAAGCCAACATGGAAAGAGCAATGGGACCAATAGAAGCAGGTTGAAGAACGATTCCTCCTTCCCATTGACCTGTATTTCTCTCTTTTTCAGAATAGTCCTTGGCCCCCGTAACCCAACCTTGCACTTCCTCTAGGCTAGAATCACTAAAATCAGTTTTGTGGGAGACAAAAATGCTCTCTCTCATTATACAACAATATTTTCCACCTTGATATTCCTGTAATAAATGACTTACCATTACATTAGATGATGCCCTCCTTTAAGACTCTGAGTTCCTGGAAAGCAGGGGCCAGGGGACCAGATCTCATCCATCTTCATATTCCTAATAACTAGTTCAGTGCCTAGCATACAGTAAGTGCTCAATAAACTTTTACTGAATTGATTTAAATCTTATTTGACCCTAGCATATATAAAACAGATTTTAAGTTCATTAATGAGATCAAAAATCTAGCAATAGGTGGCAATGGCTTAATAAAAGCCTTTGTCATGTTTGTGGTTAGCAATATTTAAAACAAAGACAAAACCGAAAAACAACAAAAAAGTCTGTAGATTTCTTTTTCTTTTTTCTTTTTAGTTTTGTTTTTAATTGACGCATAATAATTGTAATATTTATGACGCAGAGTGTGATGTTTTGATACATATGTAATGATCAAATCAGGATCGTTACCATATCCATCATCTCAAACATCTTTCATTTCTTTGTGGTGAAAATATTCAAGATCCTATCTTCTACAGCTGGGCACGATGTCTCATGCTTGCAATCCCAGCATTTTGGAAGGCCAAAGAGGGCAGATCACTTGAAGCCAGGAGTTTGAGACCAGCTTGGCCAATATGGTGAAACCATCCCAACTAAGAAAATATATATAAATATTAACTGGGTGCACTGACACATGCCTGTAGTCCCAGCTACTCAGGAGGCTGAGGCACAAGAATTGCATGACCCTGGGAGGCAGAGGTTGCAGTGAGCCCAGATCACACCACTGTACTCCAGCCTGTGTGACAAATTCTAAAAGGGCTTACTTTTTTTTCTTTCTTCCCATCCAATGACCTATCGAGGGGCTTATTTTTTAACATGAAATTTTTTATATAAATAAACTCTTCTAGAATTGACACTGAACTTATATGGCATTCTGAAATCTACAGATTGTGCTTTTTGATTAGTTTGTTGTTGTTGTTTTTGTTTGTTTATCATACTGAAAAAACACAAACATGAAAACAGCACTTTATTAAGCCATTGTCATCTATACCTAGTCCTTTGATCTCATAAATGATCTTAAAACCTGCTTTGACATGTTAGGGCTGAGTAAGATTTAATTTGATTCAATAAAAATGAACAATTTTAGATTTATGATAAATTGCATAGAAAGTACAGTGTTCCTATATATTCCACACAGTGTCTCCTGTTAAGGTCTTACATTAGTATGGTACATTGGTTATGAATTAAAGACCAATATTGACACATTATTCCTTTTTAATTTTTGTAGCGATGGGGGTCTCACTATGTTGCCCAGGCTGGTCTCCAACACCTGGGCTCAAGTGATCCTCCCACTTCAGCTTTTCAAAGTGCTGTGATTCTAGAAGTGAGCCACCATGTCTGACCAATATATTATGATTAACCAAAGTCCATACTTTATTCAGATTTCCTTAGTTTCCTTACCTACTATCCTTTTCCTGTTCTAAGATCCCATACAGAGAACCGCATTACATTTAGTGATCATGTCTCCTTAGGCTTCTCTTGGCTGTGACAGTTTTACAGACTTCCCTTGTTTTTGATGGCCTTGACAGTTTTGAGAAGTATTAGTCATGCATTTTGTAAAGTGCCCCTCTATTGGGATTTGTCTGATTTTTTCTCATGATTAGACTGTGGTTATGTGTTTTTGGAAGGAAGACCACAGAGATAACGTGTCATTCTCTTCTCGTCACATCGAAGATACACACTGTCAACATGACGGATCACTATTGATATTGACCTTGATCACCTGGCTGCGATGGTGTTTGTTAGATTTCTCCACTATAAAGTTACTCTTGCCCAAATAAGCCCTTCCCCAAAAGGGCTTATTTTATTTACTTTATTGAGGTATTGCACCAATCCTAAGTGTACACTTTGGTAGGGATTGATGAACTACACTGGTAGTTCTTGACTGGAAGTAATTTTACCACCCAGGGGACAATTTCTGAAGAAATTTTTGGTTGTCACAAGAGAAAAGGGGTAGAAGCTGGAGACACTGCTAAACATCCAATAATAAATAGGACAGCCCTCCTCAAGAAGAAATTATCTGGACCAAAATGTCAGTAGTGGTAAGCCTGAGAAATCCTGATATACACTCACGTGACCACTACTCCAAGTCAAGACATAGCAGTACTCCAAAAGTTTCTTGTGTTTCTTTTCAGTCAATTTCCCCACTACCTGTCCTTGGAAACTACTATTTTCATGTGTTTTTCCTTAGAGTACTTTCATCTGTTCTTGAATTTCATAGAAATAAAATCATATTTTATTTCCTCTTTTATCTCTGACTTCTTTTGCTCAGCATAATATTGGGAGTAATCTATATTTTGTTATGTATTAGTAGTTTTTTCCCTTTTTATTGAATAGTATTCCATTGTATGACTATACTATACTTTACTAATGGGCATTTGGATTGGTTCCAGTTTAGGGATTTTAGGAATAAAATGAAAACTGTGTAGAAGTCGTTATGTGGACATACATTTTTAGTTCTCTTGGATGAACAACTAGAAATGGAATTGCTGGCTGATATGGTAAGTACACATTTAACTCAAAGGGGTTATATTTTTTAAAAAAGAAAATGGTGTTTTATCTTATTTGGAGTATATGGATTTTCTCACTACTTCTACTTTCTCATCTCAGCTAGGAAATAAGTTTTGAATTAAATAAGGGGATGTCAGAGACATCCTCTTCCATTCTTTTCATCCCCTGGCAGAACTTTTTGGAATAGTTGATCAGACTTCATCAATTCCCTTCTCACTTGCAGTATGCCAAGCAAAAGTTGATGTCTCTTAAGATCAGAACCAGAAACAGCTGTGTCTCCGGTTCTTTCGGTAATGTGTGTTTGATTTTTTTTGAGAAGATGTTTATAGAAAATGGCCTGCGGTATTGGCAGTTGTGAGAACAGATCTAACTTCTGCTTGGAATTGCTATAAATTTTTAAAACAAACCAAACCCGAACATTACAATATGGCTATGTAAGGCACCTCCAAGCCAAATCCATTAAATTGGGAATGAAATATTTATTATGATCTGAATGAGACAACGACAAAGAAAGGACCTTAGATTTTCCTTAAAGTTGTAGTACCAAAACTTTGAGTCCTTACGTTCTTACAATAGGTTTTAGAGTTTCATTTTCGATTCATATAGGGGCTCAAAATGATCATCAAGGAAGAAAAAGTTTACAAAACTCATAATAAAAATAAGATCTTTTCAAGGTAAAAAGTAGAGATTTACCTTGCTAGTAAGCATTCCTAACCCACGTGTGAGGTAAACAAAACTATTTCTTAGCCTTAAAAATTTTTTATTATACTCATTATAAAATGATCCCTTCCCATAAAAACCAGTAAGTAATATCCCCAAAATTTAAAAAATTCATCTCCAAGGATAAAATTATAAAAGAATATGGTAAAATTATTACTTTTCTGAGAAAATTAAATCATTTAAATGGGGACAATAAAAAATTCAGCATAATGAAAGAAACAAAGATCTAGAAGTTGAGAGACCTAAATTCTAGTTTTGCCTTTGTCACAAATTACTTGATGCAAAATATACTAGGTGATCCCTAAGGTTCGTGTTAGCTCTAATCTATTTGTGAATTTCATTGTCTTTCTTTCAATACACACATAAATAACATACTATATACATTTATATAAACAACTTTTTCATCAGAGTTTTTAACTTACTTCAGTGTAATTTTGAGGAGGGAGAATATCAGATTAGAAGCACTTCTTAAATTATTTTCTTACATAGAATTATTACTTATAAGAATAATACCAATGAGTCTTACTATTATTTTAGTTACAATCTGATGAATATTTAGCATTCCCTTTTACATCTTTACCTTCAGGTAGATTCATGTACCCATGCTGTAACGATCAGCATCATTATGACACTTTAATGTTTACTAAGTTAAGTATCATATGCAAGTTAATTCTCACAGGAGACTTTTAAAAGTGAGCCTGGATTTTTGAATGGAAATAATTGCTTTGGGAAGAAGGAAAGATTTCAAGGAAATATATGCCACCTTAGTATGAAACCATCATAAGCTGAGAAGGGATACAATTATTATTGGAGCAAGCTTCCTTCTAGCAAAGCACGTTGATCCTCTTCCTAAGGGATAAATAGGTCATCTCTAGGGCCATTCCTTTTCATATAGTCAAGATTACAATATTTGCCTTCTCTCCATGTATCACATTACTCTTTTATATCTGGGTTTTCACTATTTGGCATGTTTCTTCCCACACAATATCCCTCTGTGAGATACACCCCTTATTCGGGTGATCATTTTAAAGTCATAAACTCATCTGCTTTTCAACTGGGGAAAAACCTATGAGTGGGGAGGTTCCTCATGTTACCCTGATAGTATGCACCTCAGTAACTCTCTTGGTTTGAAGATTTTGTAAAACCTCTAATCCATCCTAGGAATAGATGGAAGCAAACAATAAGGTCATTTGTAAATTGTATTTGCCAAGAGAAAGCAACTTAAATTTCTTTGACTTAGGTGATTAAAATATCAGAACCAAGTAATACAGTGGATTATTTATCTAAATTTTATCTTTCATTATTTAAAAACAAGGGACACTGTACTTTCAGTTTGAATAAAATCTTAATATAATACCTGCAAACATATCTGAATAAACCATATTTTAAAAACCATGATGCCCAAAATGAGTAAAGATCATTATATCGCTAAAGCAGCCTAAATTGTCCTACTATTAACATAGAGGTAACATTATTACCTGAGTCAAGGAATAATGTCTTACCAAAGATCTTCTTTCTTATTTAACAAGGATGCTCATGCTGTAACGACCTATCAAGATATGGTGCCCATGAATGCACAGAATCGTAGACTCATCTTGAAATGAAAGTTTCTACCATATTAAATAATAATTTTTTAGATAAGACCATTTTCTCAATTGAGAGAAGAAATGGTTTCTTTTGGCAAAATGCCTAAATCAACAAATGTACACAATTATTTTCTCTTGGAATAATCATCAGATCTCTGTTTCCATGAGAGAACTGCTAGCGAGAGGCTGACCTTTATAGAGAAAAGGCTAGAATTCCTACCAGGCATTATATCACAGAATTAGGCTATTTCCACAGAATTACAAACACATCTTTGGGAAAGGAATTAGTTTGCTGAGGTAGGAATGTGTTTGATCCTACAAAAAAAACAGACATCGAGACCTTTATTTCTACCTTTCTGAGAGGCACCTTCCAGAGGAAAACATGTTGAGATTGACTCTCTCCCTTCCTCTAGTCTCACAGATCTTGGCTCTGACCATGTGCATAGACTTGCTCCCTTTCCTTAACAGCAAGCTCATCCTACCTAGCTATGCTATGCTCCTCACAGTCTCCTTGCCATCATCAGAACTGCCTTCTATACCAATTATGTTATCTCATCTTCTCTGTCTCCATTTCTCCGTGGTTCAGTATTTAAGCCCCATCCTTTACCTTCCTCTTTTGCTAAATATTTAACATGCATTTAAATGTTTTGCCAGGTGTCCACATTACTGTTGGCTTAGAAGTTTAGAGCAATCTTCATTTCCAAGTGTTCCCCACCTTAAAGATCTCTGTTCTTCCTCCAGCCTTTCTCAAAATAGATAAGTTGGAAATGTTAGGACTAATTATTTGGGTTGGCTAGGGTCTGATTATTGTGCCCTGGGTTTCTTATTAGAAAAACACAGGGGCCTCTGCTTAGCCATCACTCCTACAATAGAATAAGAAACTATTTGACCACACCACACTTCCCCAAAACTTGGTTTGTAACAAGTTAGAATAGAGTTTCTTGGTAACTCAAGAGTTGGGATAAGTAGGAGCTCCCCCTACCTCCAACACATGTGACACCACTGCAGTGTCCCACAAAAGCATTCTCGTGTTAGCTGCCTCCTCACTGAGTAATAGTCATCATCCCTTAGCTATTCGGCCTGCCTTGGGTTTAAGGGTGGGGCTTTACGTTCATTTGAAAATTATACAAATGTATAATTTTAAAAGGAGACAACAAAAAATAAGATTCCTCCTGTCACTTAGGCAGAGATGATCAGTGGTTGGAGAATGCTGGATATCCCTAAAGTCTTTTCTATGAGATATATTGTAATGTGTATATTTTGCCTTGTCTTTAAAAGTTATTTATGGACATGTCAAATTCTAGGAAATGATCTCTTGAGTTTTATTTATTTTAATTCCTGCAATCCTTTAATTCTGCTGGTTTATTAAATAAGTTTATGCCTCAGAAACTATATTTTTTGAAATGCACTGTAATTTTAAGTCCTTTTTACCTCTTTGAAGCAAAACTTCACACACGGCTAGAAAGCATTACCAATATCCTGCCCTGAAATGAAAACAAAAATAGAATGAGAAATATTAGAAACTCTGAACATGAATAGATTTCACACCCAGACCCAGTAGAACAACTAGGTCTTGTCATGGCCCATCACCCAGAGACCACCCTGAGTGTCTATGGTTACAGAGGGAAAAGAAACAAGTATAAACATCAAAAGCAAGCTTCAAACTTCAGTTTAGCTTTAAATCAATCAAGGAGCAGAATCCTCATTCCTGCATTTATATCTCCTCCCATTTCCTACATGTACAGGCTTTCCACACCCTCTCCCCTAAATTGTCCTTCCTTCCTACTACCTCACCAGTGTGGCTCAAAACCCAGGCTCCCCACCGCCCATCTCCCACAATGAAGATGGGCCACATGGTACCAGACCCTGTGGTCATGCTGTCAGAGGACAGGGGAATGGTGAGATCATCAACATCAAAAACAATAGATCTGTGGCAAACACTACTAGCTACCTATGCCAATATCCATTATCCTCTTTCTCCTTAGTACCATAACTTTAACTTTTATCAAGGCACGCTGCCACCTGTTTAAACAACTGCATGCTCCAGACTTCCTAGCAACTAGATACAGTTTCTCAATGTAAAAGCCAAATTCCTTCCAAAGCCTTCAAATTATAAGTTGTAAGTTGCTGCTTATCATGGAACTGACTCAGTTGAGAGCAACTACTTAGTAGTCCTCTGTTTCTTTCTACCTGTTCTACTGCTGGCAACTTGAAACATAGACATAATATCCTGAGCTCTAGCATCTATCTTGTGCCATGAAATATCCTTAAGGACCGGTTCTGAGGCTATGCAAGCATAAGTGTCTGAGCCCAGGGCCTGATGGCACACCAAGGGGCCACAACAGCACTCCCAGATAACTGCACATTTTCTTTATCCAAGAGTGAGAAATAATTGTATCTTGTTTAAGTGTTTGTTATTTTGGGGTTTTCTGTTACATTGATATTTCTGGAAGGAGTGTTCCAGAAAAGAGAGCGGCAAGAGAAAGGGCTCAAGGGCTGGAGCGTGGAGTATCAATGTGGCTGAAACAGAGGAAGCAAGAGGAAGAGTGTGAGATAAGATCAGAGCAGTACTGAAGCCATTCTGCGAAGGGTCTGGAAGGCCTTTGGAAGGCTTTTACCCCAAAAGATATGAGGCGTCATTGCACGATTTGGATCAGAGGAATGACATATCACTTCTATTTTGGTGACATCTATCTGGCCACTGTAGAGGAAAAGCTTAGATGCAAAGAGATCAGGTGAAATATCATGGTGGTTTGAACTAGCATAGTATCAGTGGAGGTGGTGAGAAGTGTCAGATTGATATTTTCTGCAGGCAGAGCCAACAAAATTTCCTGACAAATTGAATGCAGATTGTGTGAAAAAGAGAGGAATCAAGGGTGTCTCCAAAGTTTTAAGCCCAAGCAAATGGAGGGATGGAGCTGTCATCAACTTAGATGGGAAAGGCTGCAGCCAGAGCTAGCTTGGGGGTAATTTACAAAACTAAAACGGTCGTTCCATCTAAAATCTACTCTTTCGTCTTAGTGCTACCTCACACATTCTACAAAGACCTATTCAATAAACCAGGAAGAATCCCAAAGGCCACCCTTGACTCTTCTCTCTCTAAAATCTCCACTAAGTCCCTCACGTGCTCTGCTTCCTACTTCCTATTTCATTTAGCTATCCACTTCTCTCTTTATCCACAGCCACCACTTTGAGGTCAGTATCATTTCTCACCTGCATTATTATAAGGGCCTCCAAATTGGTGATGAGTCTTCCCTGGATTGAACCATTCACTGCCCTGCAGCATGAGACATCTTTCAAAAGCACAACGCTCTCCAAGGGCCCACCATTTTCTATCGTCCTCGGATAAAGCACTGAGCATAGTTTGTTAAGAATTTTTGCTTTGAAATAATTTCTGGCTTACAGAAAAGTTTCAGGAACTATGCAAAAAACTTTCCATCTACCCCTCACCCAAATAACTATTTTACTTCTCTCCCTCTCATTTGTTTCTTTCTGAGTCATTTGAGAATACATTGCAAACACAATGCCCTGTACCCCTAAATACTTCGATGTATGTCTTCCTCTAAATGAGAAAAATGACTTTCACAAAATTGCAGTACAATTATCATAATCAGAAAATTAACGTTGCTACAACGTAATTATTTAATACAGACTTTACTCATATTTTTCAATTAAGCAAATTATGTCTTTTATAGCAAAAGAGGTGTAAATATACATATAGATGTTGATGTTTCTGGTCCAAGATCTAATCCAGGATAACATACTGCATTCCATTTTCCTATCTCCTTAAGTCTCTATTTCTCCTAGAACAGTTCCTTTGTCTTTACCTTTTATGACCTTGACACTCTGGAACAGAATAGATCAGACGTTTTTTAGAATTCCCCTCAGTTTGTATCTGCCTGATGTTTCTTTGTGATTAAATGTAGCTTATGCATGTTTGGCAGAAGTGATGTGTCCTTCTCAGTACATCCTATCAGGAAGCAGTCTTCCACACATTTTAAAACCTTCTTCATCGTGTTGCTGCTCATGTCTTGCCCTCCTCTCTCACCCTCTGCCCATCGCTGCTCCCAGGCTCTTACAGCCCCAGAGAATCCATTCCAACCTCATTGTCACCTAGTTAATCCACATTGTCCCCCGAGTTCTCAGCATAAAGGTCACTTGCCAAGAGATGGTTCCTCAAACCCCTGCCCTCATCAGGGGCCTCTCCTGAGTAACCAGAACCCAGCCACCATAGCGCTTATTAGGCTGCATTTTAACTACCTCTTTGCTTGTCTGTATCCTCTTCTGGACGATAGGCATTTGAGGATAGAGACTGTGTAATGTTCACTATCATTGTCAGCACATAGCCCAGTGCCTGGCATACAGTAAGCAGGTGCTAAATAAATATTTCCTGAATGAAGTATCACTTCTGTGAAGCCTCCTTTACCTTGCAAGCTTCCTCCTGCACGTTCCCAGAGCCCAGCATAATTCCATTCTCTCTCTCATGGTATTGCTAAATTGTTTGTCTACACTCCAGTCTTTGTAGTGAACTTGAAAATTCCTGGAACCACATCCGAGTTCTTGCATTTGATTCCACTGCACCTTAACAGACTGAGGAAAGAAGCAAGGAAAGAGAGAAGGGAGAGAGGGAGGGATTAGGTCTTTCTTTTAGAACTTTGTTCTAGAACTTTGTTCCTTCTGAGTTTGCCTTGTGCAGACTGTTTTGGAGTGTCTCTCCCAGCTACTCCTCCCCCTCATACCCCACTTCCTGTTTACTCTGCCTCCCAGAATCACAGTGGGGAGGGGAGGGGGAGGGGGATGGGAGCTGGTCCAGTTCCTTTAGCCTCCTTCTCAATCCTTGAAGGGCCCAAATCAGGAATGATTGCTTTGAGTTTGAGTTTATGGTCTTTACAAGTCTTTCTGAGTGTTATCAACAAGAATCTAAAGCTTCTAGTGTGAATTCTCATCAGTGCATATCCTAAAAACCAGTAAAGTAAATGAAGGTAGAAGAAAGAGGAGAAAGAAAGGCCTGGGAAATCCACAGATTAAATAACCAGTCAGAACAATCCAGAAATTAGCTGCAGTGCCTTATAAAGTCTTAAAGAGGTGAAAGAAAAGCTCCCTCCTCAAGGATTTCTTTTTTTCTCCTTTCCCTTGCCCTCATATTTAATTAACAACTAGCAAACACCACTTCTCATATTATGATCCTTATGTTCATCAAGACAATATCTAATATGCTTCTCTTTTTTGAAAAGCTTTTATGCTTCATTCCAGACTAACTCATCACCATTCAATGACCACCAGAAGTACTAGGTCCCAATGGTAAGGAATCAATGGTGAGGAGCCACTAATCAACAAAGGGGCTACATAACTGCATCTTTCAAGCATTGCTTGCGAAATGGTAAATGTTATAACAGCTGTGGAAAACTGCTTGGCAGTGTTAAATTAAGTTTAGCCTAAAGCTGCTCCCTGACACCTTTTAAGTTCAGGCTAAAGATTTTACATAGCGAACTGTAACCTAACTGGATGTGCAAACAGACTACACCTACTCTGCTGCCAGTCACCAAGATATGGCCAATCAGAGGTGACCAACTGTTCAAACACTGGGCTGTAACCAATCCAGCTGTTTCTGTACCTCACTTCCATTTTCTAAACATCACTTTCCTTTTTCTGTCCACATATCTTCAACCATTCGTCAGTGCCTGAGTCTCTCTGAATGAACCTATTCTGGTTCAGGGGCTGCCTGATTCAAAAATCATTCTTTGTTCAATTAAACTCTGTTCAATTTAATTTGTGTGAGGTTTTTCATTTAATAGAAGTTTCTTATAAAGTTAAATATATGCCTATCTTTTGAACTAGCAATCTCACTTCTATGCATTTATCAAAAAACAAAAAAGAAAGGCTTGCACTAGAATACTATTTTCAGCTTTGTGCATGATAGCTAAAAGAAATAAAATGAAATCCTGTAATCCCAGCACTTTGGGAGGCCGAGGCGGGTGGATCACGAGGTTGAGAGATCGAGACCATCCTGGTCAACATGGTGAAACCCCGTCACTACTAAAAATACAAAAAATTAGCTGGGCATGGTGGCCCATGCCTGTAATCCCAGCTACTCAGGAGACTGAGGCAGGAGAATTGCCTGAACCCAGGAGGCGGAGGTTGCGGTGAGCCGAGATCGCGTCATTGCACTCCAGCCTGGGTAACAAGAGCGAAACTCCGTCTCAAAAAAAAAAAAAAAAAAAAAGAAATAAAATGAAATCAACTTCAATGTCTATCAACAAAAGAATGAATAAATAAGTCATGGACATTTATAAAATGGAAAATATCTCAGCACTAAAAAGGAATGATCTACTCACATATGCAAGAACATGGACAAATCTCAAAATTGTCGAGTAAAAGAAGCAAGACATCAAAGAGAACATACTGTATGACACTCTTACTATGAAGTTGAAGAACAGCCAGAACTACTTATATGGGGATAAAAATCAGAACAGGGGTTGTGTGGGAGATGGGATGAGGGGGATGATTGATCAGAAAGGAACATGCAGGTGCTGGGGCTCATGCCTGTAACCCCAGCGCTTTGGAAAGCCAAGGTGGAAGGAATCACTCTGACTGAGGTCAGGAGCTCAAGACCAGCCTGGCCAACATGGTGAAACCCTGTTTCTCCTAAAAATACAAAAACTTAGTAGGGTGTGATGACGGGTGCCTGCAATCCCAGCTACCTGGGGTTTTGAGGCAGGAGAATCGCTTGAACCTGGGAGACAGAGGTTGCAGTAGGCCGAGATAAAGCCACTGCACTCCAGCCTGGGCAACAGAGCAAGACTCCATCTTAAAAAAATTTAAAAAAATTAAAAAAAAAAAAAAAAAGGAAAGAAAGAAAAAAAGGCCAGGCGCCCCGGTGGCTCACGCCTGTAATCCCAGCACTTTGGGAGGCCGAGGCAGGTGGATCATGAGGTCAGGAGTTCGAGACCAGCCTGGCCAACATGGTGAAATCCTGTCTCTACTAAAAATACAAAAATTAGCTGTACGTGGTGGCGCACGCCTGTAATCCCAGCTCCTCAGGAGACTGAAGCAGGAGAATGGCTTCACCCTGGGAGGTGGAAGTTGCAGTGAGCCAAGATCATGCCACTACACTCCAGCCTGGGCAACAGAGTGAGACTCCGTCTCAGGTGGAGGGTGGGGAAAAAAGAAAGAAAGGAACATGCGGTAACTTTTTTTAAAGTGAAGGTTATGTTCTGTACTTTGATTGAGCTGTTAGTCATGGCTGTATGCCTTTATCAAAACTTAAACTATATAGGTAATATCTGTGCATTTATTAATTATATGGCAATAAAAACAAAAATAATGAAATGGAGGCTACAAAAAACAATACTACACAAAAGAGTCACAAAATGTTTTGGAACGAAAGAAGTAAGAATAATGCACAAAGAAAGAGAAGTTGGGTCTAAGATCTTAATCACAAATATATAATAAATAGTGCTGCTATATTTGAAGCAAGGCTTTTTAGTAGTACAATGACAACACCATAAGTAGTATCTTTTTATGCAGAGCCACTGTCACCAAGATTAGAGCCTAAAAGAAAATCAAGTTTCCTTCACAAAACAAGACAAAAAAGACCTTTTAATACTCTTTCAGCAGGTCGTTGTACTAAAAATTCTATTTTAACCATCCCAAAGGCATCAAATGGATTAGGTGACAAGAATATATAACTTCTTCGTTTTCTGGTCATATGCTAGATGCCAACAGAAAACTAAAATAAGTCTCCCATTGCTTCTGCAAGAAATTCTTACTAATGTGGTGGCTTAAACCTTATCTAACAGTTCTGGTGGTCAAAAGTCCAGAATGAGTCTCAATGGGCTAAAATCAAGGTGTTGGCAGGGCTGCACACCTTCTGAAGGCTTTGAGGGGAATCTGTTTTCTTGCCTTTTCCAACTTATAGAGGCTGCCTGCATTTCTTGGCTCATGGCCCCTTCTTCCATCTTCACAGCCAGCAGTGGCAAATGGAGTCTTTCTTATGCTACATCCCTCTGATTTTGATTCTTCTACCTCCTCCTTCCATTGTGTAAAGGAATTTGTGATTACACTGGGTCAATCAAGGACCCATACAATACAAGGTCATAACCCAGGATGATCTCCCCATCTGAAGGTCAGGCGATTAACCACCTTAATCACATCTGCAACCTCAATTATCCCTTGCCATGCAAGGTAACATACTCACAGGTTCCGGTGAATGGAATATGGACGTCTGTGGAATGCCATTATTCTGCCTACCATACTGAGTCTTCACGGCACTGTAAAATGTTACTTGGAGCACCTGTCTCATCATAAACCACTTCAAATCCTTCTATTTTCTATGCCAGCCATCAGATAAATGTTTCCAAAGGTTCCAGGTTTATTGTAAGCGGCTACTCAGGTAAACGAGATAGAACAGATCCTGCTCCATAGATTACATTCTACTTTCAATTGTTTCCATTTAGTTTCACAGTCTCCTGAAATTTGGAACATGTCTCTGTTCCAGTTATCCATTGCTGTGTAACAAACCACTCAGTGGTTTAAAGAATAAAAATATTTTGCACACAAGTCTGAAATTTGGGCAGGGCTCAACAGGGACAGCTTGTCTCTGCTCTACTTGGCATCAGCTGGAGTGGCTTGAAAGCTGAGGGCTAGAATCATTTGAAGGCATCCTCATATGTTTAGCAGTCGATGGTGGCTGCTGGCTGGGACCTCAGTGGTGTTGTCAGCTGGAACAGCTACAGGTGGTTTCTCTATGTGGCTTGGGCTTCCTCCCAGCATGGCAGTTGGATTCCAAGAGCCAGCATCTCAATATTGAGTCACATATCTCATACAAGAGGAAGATATATCACCTTTTATGGCCTGGTCTTGGAAGTGACAGCCACATTCATTTTGTCAAGGCAGCCCACAAAGCCCCACCTAAATTCAATGGGAGGATACAGAGATTCTACCTCTTGAAGGAAGGTGGCAAGGTTGTAGAAGTACATGTAGGGTTGGAAATAACTTTGCATCCAGTTTTAGAAAATACAATGTGCCACAGACTCACTGCCACTTTTTCATTCCCTCGCTTTATTTTTATATCCTCCTCTTTCTTCCATTCTATTTGTCTCCTTTAAATAATATCCTTCTCACCCTACCCCATCTCCTTTTGTCCCCTACCCCTTCTACCTCAAGATCAGGCCAACCCTGAGTTGGCAAAAAATAGTTTCATAAAGCGATGGAAAGAGACTACAGCACATGCACAAGAGGGGCATTTAACTGCTGGAATTAGGGAGCATTCAACCATTTTGGTGTACCAACAAAGTGACTATGCTGGTTGATGAACAAAAATAGCAATTTCACATGCTTCTACTTAATATCTGTTGCCTGTCTAGTCAGAGAAAAAGGTATCACAGCTGGCTATCGGAAGAAAACAATTTCTCCTTATTCCTCGGGTTTCCAATGGGCAGGAATGAAACATATTTGCTTTTCTCCATCACTTGATGGGCCCCATGTAATCACATTTTGCTTTTCTGCATCACTCCTGTTACTCACACTGACCCAGGATGGGGGAGTGGAGAGCCACATCTGGAAAATTTGGAAAGACTATATTAGGCAGGTTTGTCTTGGTACCTCCCTTTTTCCACATGGAGCCAATAGGGCTGCAAGGAGCAGGCACTTTCTTCTGCTCCCAAACCCACTAGAAGAAAAGGGCTGCTGGTTTCTGCAATTCCTCCCAGACCCCAACACAAGACTTAACCATCTAAATTGGCAGTTCTCTTGAAACTTTTAAGCTATGAAGAAATTATCAACAAGTATTTATCACAACAGAAACAAAATTATATTCTCAAAGCATCCATGAATTATAAGCTGCAATGTCAATTAGATGTTATAAAATATTACACCTTCTTCTGAATGACTAATCTACACTAACCACACTCTTTGCATTCTATGCATACTTTGGCTGCTACAGAACATGTATGTATTCTTTTACAATGTCTATATTTTATTTTTTTAAAGCAGGGCTTAAAATTAATATTGCATTGTGAACAACTGGACAATTTTATATACTTGGTCAGAAGCAGCAATGTGGTACTTTCGTTTTCATGTTTCCTTGACTACCAAACAGGAAATCTCTTCAATTAGATATCTAAGAAGGAAGAAACAAGGCCATTATCCAAATGCACAGCAAGTTCTGTCAGGTATTTCAACGTGGTGGAAAGTAGTCAGGTTTTAATTGGCCCTACTGAGCTCGCCCACAAGCTACAACATTCTTTACTTCAGCAGTGTGGTATTCAAAAGGGGAAGAAAAAAACAACTCTACCAAGTTAGTTTCTATCTTTGACAAAATCAAATGAATCGCGTCTAGTTTCAAGTGAATGCTTATTGATAAAAGTGCACATATCAACACTAGTAATATTGATATTGAAAAATAAAATAGATTTTCGAAAATGCCCATCGCCAACATTGTTTATTTAGCTAGATAAAATAAAGAACTGGTTTCTATGTTTTGCTAGTGATTTCCTAGTCTTATTATCTACCGTGCATGTAACCACTTTCTCTAGACAGTCAAAGGTCAGAAAGTTCTCATTTACAACCCTGTTCTTAACTAGGTGATGAGGATATTCTACAATCCAAATTCTTACCAATTTGGGATTATTCTAATTGGGCCCTTTGGCAGATATGTTTTGAAAACTTCTAGGCAAAGCATTCTGAAAGAATAGACAATTAATAAAATACAACAAAAAACACTGGAAGTTCTTATGGAAGGCTGTCTTCTCCTCCTAAACTCCATCTCTCTCTCTTCCCTTCCACTCAGTGTGGAAGCTGCTTTCCTCTCCTGGATTCCATCTTTCTGGATTCTCTCACTCAGTGTGAGTTAGCTGTTTCTTTCTCTCTCCTCCTGTTTCTCTCCCTTTAAATAAATCACTTTCTACAAACAAAAAAGAAAAAAAAGAAAAGCACTGGAAGTCACAAAAAAATGTTTCTCTTAAAAGTACAGAATGTCAAAACAGGAAGGATTGACAAGATAGCCATGGTTTTAGGGGACTTCTTTAGACAGATGCACAACTCTTCTTTTTCTGCTGTAAATTAAACAAGACTTTTATTTTATTTTATTTGTTATGTATTTTACCCCCCACCCCCACCCCCGACCAAGACTTTTAATACTAAAAAGGAAACAGCTAACTCAACCAAAAAAAAAAAAAAAGACTATCTGGGGAGGTGAAATCCTCATGTCTGTAAGAAAGATGTATCTGAGTTCGGAATAAGTACATTAGCTGCAATCAATACTATTCAAGCACGGAATAGCAGCTGGAAGAGTTCTGTGTACAGTTGCGGATTTTCTTTTCCTCAATCACCATTGTATTAATTAAATAACATTCTTCCGTGGAGCAAGGTGACTCCTGAGGTATGTAGGAAATAGGAAGAAAAACCATGAAATCCTCATTTGTTGAAACCAAAAGAGATCTTAAAGCTTGAGCTGCTTTCACCTCTTGTTTCGTTTCTGCAGGCTTCAAACCCTTTGTTGATCCTAAAATCCAGGGAGACGGGGCAAGAGAACAAACAGGAATCCCCAACCTCTGCTCCACCTCCTTATCTTCCTACCCAAGCTTCATTCTGTACCGCAAAAGGCCTTGTATGCACAAATTTGAACAGCCCAGTCTGCATGTCCAAGCTCCATCCACAGCTTCCCAACAAGCCCCAGGCCTAGGGGTGCACACATCAGCAGCGACTCTACCACTAGAGAATACACCCAGAACAGATGCCTGTGAAATCTCAGGAATGAGCCCAGAGCCATTTGGACAGGAAACTCTGGGGATCCAAGTGCCTAGAGCGTGGTCTAAAAATAGGGACACAGTTCTGGGTATTCCTTTGGCCGTGAGGATTCTTTGCCCCATGGGAAGTGGCTAGGCCTTATGACAGTAAGAGTTGGGGCCTTATATAGTGGAGAATTCTGGGCATGAGATTTGCATGAGTCAGATAATACTAGTTTTCAGAGACCAAAACAGTTGTTGGTAATACATTATCATCATTATCATCATGTCCGCCACCTATCAGAAAGTTCTACACAGCTCCAAGTAAACTAACTAGAGGCCTAGCAAAATGTTTGGTGACTCAAGAACAACCTTTACATTTCCCTGAGTTATTAAAAAAAATAAAAATTAAAAAAAAATGTGCACAGCCTTAAAAGAAAAAATAGTTTTAACTTTAAATCATCTTAGCGATTAAAGCAATTTAGTCTTGATTAGAAGCTACCTAAACTTTTCAACTTTCAAAAGACTAATATTAATTTTAAGAGACTAATCCAATATGCTACATCTTTAGAGTTTTCAAAAACTTTCAATCAAGTTTTTTATTAATTGCGAGCAAAACATCATCTTCAAAATTTTAAAAAAAAACATTCCTTCTGTCATTATTGTATCCAAAACCCTTCAAAATAAATGAACGAAAGTTGCAATGATTGGGAAAAATGTACTAGATGTACCATCAAAAGATAAATACCTTTGGGAAAAAAGGTACATTGTATGAGATTTGAGCTCTGAATCCACCAGAACTGTGTCCAATTTGCAAACATCTGAGAATCATTGGCAATGCAGAACAGAGGGAGGAAGGGATGAGGGCAGGGAGCGAGACAAACAGGGAGAAAGAGGGAGAGAGGAGAGGCACTATTTTTCAAATGATTTTTGCTCAGTAACTAAAAATAAGGGGAAATGATGAGGCATATGCAAATGCCAATAACCTTCATTAAAAAAAAGTTGTCAACAGCAGAATAATTTTCAAGTTGGTCAAAAGAGTAATTACGGCAGCTGCAGTGCCATGCTCTCTAACAAACTGCTTTTAAGTTTACAGAAAGAGTAAATTAGGCCAAACCACTGAGAAACATTGTATAAATGTAAAACATGAAAATCCCCATGTGAACAAAGCAGAAAGCAGTGTCGAGGGGCAAAATCAGGCTTTCTCAGAAGCTTTGGTACAAGGTTTTGATGTAAAAAATTCCTACATTCTTATCAAATGTAAATATCTGGAGGGTGATCAATTGCCCCCTAACCTGTTCCTTTTTGCCCGGTTTATTTATCTGTGTCTTCCCTTTAGTCATAAACTGCCATGGAGATGGGCACTGTCAGACAGCCAGTATCTCTGAGAGCTCTCTGAAAGGGATGCCACACGATGTATTCAAGTCTTAAAATTCAACTCTATTCAACTCTTAAAATCTACAAATGACTTTGAGATCCCTCAGGAGAGACCTTCTGAAAATATGAAGTCACTTATTGCTTTACTTCAGAAGTTAAGCAAAATTTTCAATAGCTTGAGAAGTTTTAACTGGTGAATCTTTGGGGGAGTTGTCCTAATTTTGTTTCACAAACTGATCTGGAATAAAATCATAGTTACTTTAGTGGAATAGTACTTACTGAGCCTGGGAAACCTTATTCGTTCATAAATATCCCAATGCTTTTTAACAGTGAGCATCATTACTGCCAGGTCAGAGTCACTGTTTACATATAAAAATTCTCTTACTTGAAGAAATATTTTCAAAAATAAAGTTAATAATTAATAACTCTTTACAGTTTAGTTTTGCTATCTGCATGTAATTTTCTGTATTACATACACTGCAATAATATTCTGAAAACAACTTTCAGTGAATGTCCCCAGAGTTCTTGCTGTCACTTGCCCAAACTGTGATATTTTTTATTTTTTATTTTTTGGTTTTTTAAGTCAGTTTCTCCTTCATGGTTCTGAGAAAGGAAATAGTTTACTTGTTGCTTCACATATGTAATAAAAATTATGCTTTTCCTTAAAGTGGACATATTGTCCTAAGCCTCATATATTCACTGATAATGTAGGGTGGGAGCAGAAATGGAGACATGAAACAGCATTTAGACTAAGAGAGAAATGTACAGATCAGCAGGCCCAAACCCCCACAGGCAAGCAAACTGACAAAACCAAGAGTAACAGGAAAGGTTTCTAAGATGAACTGAGGAACAGAAGTAGCAGGAGATGATGGGAGCAGCATTTGTTTCCCCTCCAAATGTAGAAAGTTTAGTTCATATGTACACTAGCCAGTGATTGTAAACAACCATTTACTTGATGCAAAGAACTTAATTTCAATATGAAGTGACTCTGGGCAGCTGGTGATGCCTTTCCTAGTTGTAGCCACAGTAATTTTGAATATTAACTGAGATGATGAAACATGGTGTCTGGTTTTCTATTGCATTTTTTCAAGTGGAAAAGTTAACTAAATGGCTGACACACACAAAGTGGGGGAGAAATTGTGCGTACGTCAATTTTTTGCTGAAACCCTTTGTTTCGAACTATATTGCTTTGAGATCTCATTTCAGAAGGGCATAGTCTTCAGCCACAGTTATGACGGTTGTACATGCTCACAATTAGGCACTCTTAGGGTTTTTTCCATCCCTGGGGGTTTGCAAGTTGTTCATGTAAAGCATTCCTAAAATGGTTGGCTTCTTGCTTACAAGCCAGCCGATAATGGTAGCAACCAAGACTCCAGTATTTACACAGATGAAAGACTCTGCCTGCTTACTTGTGCTAGAAACAACAGCACCTAAAATGAAGACTTAAGAAAAACTTAGTGGCTACTAGACTACGCTTAGGACTCTGCATTAACTCTATAATGCTATTGTTGTTTTTTCTAAAAGCATATTTGTCAGAGAAATGTAGCCAACATGTTAAACATATATGAATGTTGCTTAGATAAATGTAATCACTGTAAACATCAAAAAAAGAAACTTGCAAAGCACTTCAGTAGTGCCTAAAGAATATTGTAAGCCTCAAACACTTTATATATAATCTCATTTAATTCTCACTGCAACTCCATGAAGTAAGCAGTGTAGTTATTAGTATGCCTGATTATTAATGTGGCAACAGGCTTGGAGTTAAATGCATACAATTAGTAAGTAGTAGCAAGAGGATTTGCAGTTTCTGGCTACAAAGTCTTTGAAAGTCTTTGTCTCTACCATGTAGCTTTTTTTTTTTTTTTTTTTTTCAGTTTCCTTTATTTTTTGCTTGCACTTTAATATTTTAAAGGGGATTCTAGACAAGAGGCTGTATGCGTAACTTTTGGTGCTGCTTAGCTTATCTTTATACTAATTAAAGATTAACTTTCTCTGGCAACTGGCAAGCACCCATCTTCACACTTCCCCATTTTTTTTCACTGCCGCTAAAAGCTGATAATAGACTTGAGTTGCCCCTGCCCGCCAGCACCACAAAACATTTTGCTGTTTAAGACTGCAAAGTTATATGCATTTTAAATTCAAGCCTTATGAGCTTAGAGAATGCCTCATGATTTCAAGAAGTTGATCTGACATTTATCCCCCAAAACAAATAATGAAATAAAGAATATGCAGAGCACTGTATTTTACCTTTCCCACCACCCCAGTAGAGCATCATAATGGCATCTAAGCATTCCCAAGGGCTCTACAGCAGCCTTGATCAGAATTGCTGTCCACAATTGCAGACTGGCTCACTGAAAAACTGGAAGCATTACTGGACGCTGCTCAACAAGGCTTAGTACTTTGTTGGAACTAGTGAAAAAAGTCATTGATCATGTTATAATGCATTTAAATATCTACTCAGTTAAACATAAAAACCTGCAATATGTGTGCACTGGTCTTCCCTTTCTAATTTTCATTTCTCAGTAACCAAGTGAAATTTTAGCCTTGTTTTTATGCCTCAAAACACTAGCTTGTGCTCCAAATTCTTAAAAAATTCAAAATGCTGATTATGCACACACCAATAAGTTAGCCAAATTCGTTGAAAGATACAGTATATGCACCTTCCCAAATAGTTTGAATATTTATAGACTTTTTGTTGAGATGTATGGTCCTATCTTGGTACTGAATTAGAAATAAAGTTTGGAAGTAAATTTTTTTCAATACCTAGTTCCCAAACAAAACTAAGTACTTGCAGAGATGAATATCCACCACCATGAAATACCAGAGAATACAAAATTTACTTTTGCTAGTAAATCAATTACATTGATTTTTATTTAACGACGAAACCATTCATTGGCAGATTAATGAGGACCAGACAATTTTGCAGTTTAGCTGACACATTTGCGTTTTTATTTTTTAGAATATAGTCTACATCTGGATTAAAAAAGTTTTAAATAAATTTAAGACATACAACAACAGTGGAACCCTTCATCATTCTATGTACAACACGATAGAATGTCAGTTGGTTCCATTTCGGTTAAGTCCACTTTCTCATAATAATGTTATTATTTTCACTGAGTGGCAAGCTTCGTACAAGCTGGCGCAATGCTGGCTTATACACACTGCGGTGGGGACGGGGACGGGAGTGGCATGAAAGGGATGGGGTGGGGGTGCCACAGGACTACTATACAGTGTTAACAGTGTAACAGAAAATCATTAATAAAGTAGTACCGATTACCGACAGACAGTGCTGTTTGTGCGCTTATCACAATGGAATCGCTGAAGTTTCAGAGCAAGGAGGAGATTCGAAATACTTAACACAGGGCCAATGTTACAAAAAGAAACAGTGCAAACAGGAAAACTGATGCAATCCTAGCAACAACGCCTGGGCCTCCACCGACCCAACCGCAGGGCGGCGGGAGACTGTGTGCCCCGCCTTCCCCAGCACCCAGCTCCGGGCTTCTTTCCGAAGTGTGGCAACCCAGCGCCGCGCCCTGGCTTGGCCCCTTCTCCTCCGAAAAGAACAGAAAAGAAACCCAGGGCAAGGCATAGGCTGAATGCAGGGCGTCAGCCCAGTCCCATTTCCACCAACATAGAATGCAGGCCCCCTCCCGGGAGGTTCCTTGAGCCCTCCCCTCTCCGGCCACCATTTTCTTCTCCTCTCTCACACGAGGCCCCCTCCTCCTTGCAGCCCTACCGCGCCTCTTGCAAGTATGCCGCCCCCTAATATGCAGTCTGCCCTTTCCGCCCCACAGCCAGTAAGAAAAAAGCTTTGAGGAATGAGAGGGTGAGATGGGTCGAAAAGGGTGCTAGACGGCCGCGGGAGCCCCGCCTCAGTGGCCCCAATTGCTGAAGCCGATCTCCTGCTTGTATCTGTTAGTGAGGATGTTGGCTTTGCGCGTGAGTTTCGAGAGCACAGTGTGCAGCCCTCGCAGGTGGTAGTGGAACTGCTGCTCCAGGTCTTCTTCGCCGGCGTCCGCGCCCTCCAAGTGGCCCAGGTCCACCAGGATGTCCTTGGACTTCCAGGCAGTGCCCTCTTCGCTCCCTGCCGCTGGAGGCGGCTGGTGCAGGACCCCCCACTCGATGTCGTTGCGGATGGACTTGAGCAGTACGTAGTGGCTGTACATGTCCCGAGAGGGCGCGAAAAAGCTGCCATTGGCGCTTCCCGAGCCGGGGACTGGGGGCGTGCGCTCCTCCAGGCAGCCGCCACTGCCGCCTACCTCCACGCCAACATCGTTGTCTAACCCGGGCTCAGCCAGGGGCACGTCGCGCAGCAAGCTGGGCACCATCACCGTCTGGTCCATGTTGTTCACGGCGCCAATGAAGCGATTCATGGCGTTAAAGAGCGAGTGCTTCTGGTTGTAGGTGTCGCAGATTTGCATCATGGTGGCCGTGCGGGCGCCGGAGCGCAGGGACGCAGGGGCACAGGGATGGTCAGCCGGGTCAAGGGTCTGCCCGCCTCCAAGGCCCGCGCTGGGGACCTGGCTGTAGCCGGTGTGGCGGGATTCTTGGCAGTCCTCCGCCCTCGCCAACTCTCGTCTCGCTCGCAGACCGGCCCTGCGGGATGGGCGGCTTCTCTTGGCTTTGGCGTCCGGAAACTCGCGATGGCTGAGGATGGTCTGTAGGTCAAGCCTTGGCTTGTTTGGTGCACGAGGACGAAAGAACAGATTAGATTATTCACCCACCCGTGCGCACCCCCGTCTCTGGCTACAGCTGGTCCCGGACGACGCCTGGGTGGCTCCCCACGGCTGGACAGTCCCACCTCCTCGCCCGCCTAGGGCCGCCGGGAGAAGGGTCCCCCTACCCCCTACCACCACAACTTCTCCCTCCGAAAAGCCTGAGCTCAAGCAACTACGCTGGCCGGGGCAGCGATGGGGCGGGGGCACCCACCTCCTTTTGTGCCTGGAGATTCCCCTGCTCGTTGGCGATTCAGTGTTCCCGCTGCCAGCGGCTGCTGCCCAAGGGCGCTGCTGCGGTCAGTGGCCGGACTATGACTGCGGGCGGCGGTGGCTGAGATGGCCCCCTACCCATCCCAGGTGCTCAATTTATAGACCAGGAAAGGTGTCGCCGGCGTTGGGGGCCACCCCTGTGTCTCCTCCTCCCGCCTCCCCCGGCAGCACAGAGATAAAAGGCCCGGGCCGGGATGACCGCGAGTAACACTTGCCCAGCCCTTTCTACAGCGGGGGCGGGGCGCGCCGGGCCAGCTCCGCCTCTCGCCTGATACCCGGGCTGAGGGAGGGCGCCGGGGCAGGGCGCGGCAGGGCGGGGCGGGGCAGGGCAGGACTGGGCAGGGCAGAGCAGAGGAGGGATTAGAGCAGCCGGTCCCCGCCAGTACCAAGCCCTGGGCTGGCCAGCTCGGGGAGAGCCGGGCACTGCGAGGGTCAAAAAGGTGTCGGCGTCCCGACCAGCTGGAGGGTGGGCTGGCAAGTGGGGGGTAGGCGGGCCGTACGCGCGTTCTTGGGGTGGGATGACCGGAATGCACGTGCCTTGGTTGCAGAGTTAACCCCTCGACCCCGAATCTGGAGTGGCCGCGGCCGGGAAACAGGAACCCAGGTTTATTATTAGCTGTCGGGGAAGAGGGGCCGGCAGCGGGTACAACTCCATCCTGGGACTCTTACGTAAGAAGGGTGGCCGCGCATGCTGGGTGCACGTGGACGCGGGGTGCTCCCGCAGTGGCCCTGGCCTTGATCAACTGGGGAGAGGGGACCGTCAGAGGCTTTTGCCTCCCTCCCGGCGGGGCGGGATGTTTCCCAATCTTGCCTGTAACAGTGGTAGCCAGGGGATGAAGAGCAGCACACTATGCTATCTGCAGATTCTTTCAAGAGCTCTGAACGTGGCAATGAGGAAAAGCCAATTTTTGTCCAAGTCGGCTACACAGTGATGCTGGAGAGCTTGGGCCATGTGGCCTTTTGGCTGCCAAGAGGCCAGGAGAGGGTGACAGTAGTTAGCTCCAGTGTTGGGTGTCTTTCATCATTTAACAGAGAAGGGGGGAGGTGTCCAATTAGTTTTGAGGGTGCTTGCGTGAAGTGTTCCTTTCAAAAGATAGTTCTTAAAGCACTGGGTCATTTAATAGGGCCTAAGCTATGTACCGAATTGCTATATTTAACTTTTAAGAGCCTTGCACCTTAAATTTCACTTTGAGACTTACAAACGACAGTCTATTTAATTTTTCCCACTTCACGTCCCTTGCCATATTCCTCATCCACCAGTCCTCTCTGATAGTCCTACAATTATGTTCAATAAAATTGAAGCTTCTCATTTTAAATCCCTTCTCTCGGCCGGGCGCGGTGGCTCACCTCTGTAATCCCAGCACTTCGGGAGGTCGAGGCGGGTGGATCATGAGATCAGGAGTTCGAGACCAGCCTGGCCAACATGGTGAAACCCCGTCTCTACTAAAAACACAAAATAGCCGGGCGTGGTGGAGGGCACCTGTAATCCCAGCTACTCAGGCTGAGGCAGGAGCATCGCTTGAACCTGGTAGGCGAAGGTTGCTGTGAGCCGAGACTGAGCCACTGCACTCCAGCCTGGGTGACAGAGCAAGGACTGCGTCTCAAAAAAAAAAAAAAAAAAGGAAAAGAAAGAAAGAAAGAAAAGGAAAAGAAAAAAATCCCTTTTCTCTAAAACCTAACAGGGTTGTCTGTCCCTAGTACACTGTTTTCCAAGAGAACAAAAAATGCCAAAGGAAGGGAGAACATAATAAAGGAGTTTCTTTCCATTTCTCTTTCACATTAAGACCTATATTTAAATATTTTCCATAGAAAACCATCTTCCTAATTGTCTTTTGAATGAAATTCTGACTTGGTGCTACAAGGACTAATCTGTTGACAAAAAAAAGTCAGTGACCCTTGGAGACAGACCCAAGCCTGGGGACCCACTACCTCAAAACTTATTAGCTCTAGATCATAGCCCATATTTTCTTACTTGCAAAACTGGGATAGACCTATCAGGGTTTTGAAGGAAGATCAATGGAAAGAAAAATATAGAGGGGAAAAAAAGCATTATATAATTTTGAAGTATTAAAATAATCTCACCTTCTTTCTCTGCACACATAAACTTAGAAACTTTTCTAGCCTCCGTTTTTTTTTTTTTTTTGAGACGGAGTTTCGCTCTTCTTATCCAGGCTGAAGTGCAATGGCGCGATCTCGGCTCACCGCAACCTCCGCCTCCTGGGTTCAAGCAATTCTCCTGCCTCAGCCTCCTGAGTAGCTGGGATTACAGGCACGTGCCACCATGCCCAGCTAATTTTTTGTATTTTTAGTAGAGACGGGGTTTCACCATGTTGACCAGGATGGTCTCGATCTCTCGACCTCGTGATCCACCCGCCTCGGCCTCCCAAAGTGCTGGAATTACAGGCTTGAGCCACCGTGCCCGGCCTAGCCTCCGTTTTTTTATCAAAAAAAAAAAAAAAAAAAAAAAATGGAGCATGTTCCATGGGCAGTGCCAAGGATTTTGATTAAGGTTAAATAAAATAATGTAAATAAAAATCACTATGTAAATTTTAAGGTACAAATATTTATTGTACTTGATATAGGACCTCATCATAGTGAGAGGTGTTTATGTCAAGAGTCAGAAATCTTAAAAGTGTGGAAATTGGCTATGATGAGCCACAGATCTTTCCCCCTCAACCCCCAGTGCTTAAGCAGGAAAAGAATATAAAGTATGCCCAATGAGACTGAAAGAGCACTGCAAGAAGAAAACTCGAGAAAAACAGATACTCGGTTTCTAGTAGCTGATCTTCTCATAAACTAAAGCATACTTTGTCCCCCTTCCTGAACTCTTTTAGTATTTTAAGTACGTATGCACCCGAATGAAAACTCGGTATTCAGACTTAAGTTACTAAATGCCAAAATCTTGCCTCTTTTTCTCTTCTTCCCAGTTCCTGCAGTGTGATAACTCACGGAAAACGGAAATCCAAGGGACCTAGCAAAAGAATTCCAGCAAAAACGCCAGCTTGGGAGAGAGCCCCTAACTCCTTCCTTCTGGCCTCCCCCACTCCCGATATGTTTCCTTCTGTCTAGTCTCGAGATAACCCTTCATCCTCCCTCAGTTTCTTGACTCTGGCCAGTGTCCTTGCACATTTCTTAAAACACTATCAGAGAAAGATGGCTCCTGTACCTGCCTGCAAAACTTCTCAAACCGGGCCCCCGCAACAACTCACACCCACCGGAGTACCTCCAGAACGAAAAGGTCCGCGGGCCAGAGCTCTGGGCCCTTGGAATCACCCCACCACCGCCCCTTTGTCTTCAGCCAATCAGAAGCCGTCAGAAAATATTATGCAAATAAGTCCTGTTGCTTCAGCCAGTCGGAAGCCGCGGAGCCCTCCCCCACGCAGCGTCCTCTTTCACCCCAGGCTGAGCTGGCTGCCGCGTCCTTGGCAACCGGCGCGCAGCCAGTTCTCCCCCACGCCTGGCTGTAAAAAAATTAAAATGGCTCCCTGGGGTCACATGGGAGGGGAGCGGGCTGGCCCAGGCCGGCGGGAGGCTGGCAACCTTACTGATTGCCCCAGGCACCCTCCCTATGGCGATCTGGAACAGGCTGGAGGTGCTGAGCCACCTACCCGGGATTCAGTTTGCATCTAGAAAACAGAAGTCATCCGTTGAACAAATAACTTTTGAGCCTTTGCGGCAGGCCCACAGCCTCAAAGCAAGAGGTCTTTGGTCTCTGCTTTCTATCCTATATGCTAAATTCCCAGTAAAATCCTTGTCTAATACACCCAACCCACTTCTTCGTTCATAGTTCCAACTCTGGAACTCTTAAATTCTGTTTCTTAATTTCCACTTCACCTTTTACTTCAGCAACCAGAAAACCATTCTTTGCTGGTCATCCCAAAAATATCCACAAATTACCCTTTGTACTGTGTCCCTTGTGTAGTTTGGGAAAAAATGACATTTTAAAAGTGACCAGAAATTCCTAAACAAAGTAGTCAGCAAGAGTAAACTGGTGCAAGAAAGTCAGACAGGTTAAAGAATGTATCTGGCCTAGAGCTGGAAGAAAGCTGATATGTCAAGGCAAGAAACCAGCCCAATCCAAGATAGCAAAGATCCTGGATTATTTTGAGACAGACTTAGAAGGATCCACTTCATGAAAAATGTCCTGGAAATATGACAATCAGACTGTAGTGTTAAAGGCCATGTAGTCCAACCATCCACTTGTGCTGAAATCGCTCACAACATCCCCACCAAGTGGTCGCCCTTGCCCACATTCTTGTATTTTCCATTCTCCAGTATTCTATTGGAGCTCTGCAGAAGGCCATGAAGCACACCATCTGATGTTTGAAGGTAGATACGGTCTCCTTAAGTCTACTATTCTTCAAGTCAGTTATCCCCAGTTCCTGTAGCCATTCTTCACGTTCTCTTTTGAGTCACTCATCCATCCTGGTCACTCTCTTTAGAAGTAACTCTGGTTTGTTTTCGAGTGTGGCCCCTCTCATTCCAAGTACCATCTTTTCTAGGACAAAATGGAGTGGCACAGCCACTTATATTATTGTAATCTAAATGGTAATTTTTCTAGATCATATTTACTGAACACAAGTGCTTGGAACTTAGACATGTTAATTTAAGAGACTCATTTTAACTTCACAACCACCCTGAGAAGAAAGTAAGGATCAAAGAGTTTAAGGGCCATAGTTTCAGAACTGGGATTTGACCCAGTTTTCTGATGCCAAATCCAATGTTCTTTCTAGTACCCAATAGATATCTACTGCTTATAATGCTGCCTAACATTTAATGGACTTATTTTAACAGCTACATCTATATGCTGCCATCTATATAACAAAATTTTGTGTATCCTGTTCTTGAGTAGTGGGGATTTTTTAGGGACCAAAGTACAGAACTTTATATTATCCTACTTAAACTTTATCTCATTAGATTTGGCCCACTGGTTCAGCCTGTTTTATTATTATTTTGGGCCCTGATGCTGTGCTGTAATGTACTTGGATCTTACCCATGTATTTGAAAACTATTCTATGTATTTATCCAAGTTATTGATAATAGGTACCAGGCAGCACTGGGCAAAGGGCAAATTGCTGTAGAACATCTGGAGAGCTCCTTCAGTTTGATATCATTCCATTAATTAGCACCTTTTGGCATCTGTTGTTTCAGCCAGCTATGAATCATGTTAATTGTATAGTCATCCAGCCTATATTTTTCTTCTTGACCACAGGATATTATGAGAGACCTTGCTAAGTGCCTTGCTGAAGTCCCAAGCTAATAGCCAGTTTTCTTCCTATGGAGTCAAGAAGAAGGGCATTTTTGTCATATACCACAAAGAAACCACCATCCCATGATACAAAAAAATGCAGAATTAGCATCATAATATTCTGAGTTAAGATGGGGAAGAGAACGTATCTCATTGTAATTGTCCTTACAGGAAAAACTATCATGAAGATTTAGTTGAGAGAAGGTAGGTGGAAAAATGCTAAAATCTAAGAACAGAGAGTAGTGAGTCTGCTGGCTTCAGACCTCATTTCAGGTTTTGGAATGTATGGATATGTCGTAGTTAGCATTTTGTCACAATCTCATTTTTTAAAATGTCTTTAGCCTTTCATTTGGAAGAAGTAGAGCACAGGGAAGGTTGAGAATACTAAAGAATACCTTTTGTTATGTTCTCATCATTTCTACATCTTTAAGAACTCTGAACTGTATGCAGAATGGTGCATTCAATTTCAGTATGGTAGATAAGAAAAGGGCAAGACACATCATATCTTTTCTTACCATATAGAAACTTCTCAAGTTGATTATTCCTACTTTCCTTAGGGTTCCAGGACCTTCTTGTACCATCAGCATAGAAGGAACAATGAGGATGTTCTTTCTTCACTCTAACCTGTTAAAGTGTGTCAGCTCGGTTAATTTAAATTCTGAAATTGGATTCAAAGTTTACAAATTATAACACCAAATTAACATAGGGAGACAGCACAATTATCAATATTTTATATGTTCAAGTCCTATTTACAAGTTAATGTATGTACATATACATATGGGTTGTAGTTTCATTTTGTTGAAGGTACAGTGTCATAAATACAATATTATCCAATGGACAGGTTCAATAGCTACATGCCCAAGTCTTCCATAACTTACTTTTCCAACCTTAATAATAAAGAAAACTAGACCTGGACAAGGTACAATGAAGTCAAAGAGAATTCACCTACATCATATTAGACAGTCTGGACAGAGTTAGTACAAAAAAGATGTAAGTCTGGAAGCAAATACAACCTACAAGTCCTTCCAGTTATAGAAGACCTTGATAAGAATAGAAAAATAATAAACCATTAGCAAGATTTACAAAATGATGTTGCAGAGCAAAAGAAACAAAATTTGAACAAAACACATCACTACAGAGTCAATAAATGTAATTTCAAACAAGGAACAAAACAGGCATGCTGGAAAGTTCAATTGCTGGCATAGAGCAAAAGGATTCAGGCAATCACAATGAAAAGACACAAAAAATTGAAGAAAATAGAGAGGAAATGTTGGATAAAAAAGACAAAGACAACATAATACAGGCCAGGCGTGGTGGCTCACGCCTATAATCCCAGCACTTTGGGAGGCTGAGGCGGGTAGATTACTTGAGGTCAGGAATTCAAGACCAGCTTGACCAACATAGTGAAACCACATCTCTACTACAAATACAAAACAAAAATTAGCTGGGCATGGTGGCACGTGCCTGTAATCCCAGCTACTTGGGAGGCTGAGGCAAGAGAATCACTTGAACCCAGGAAGCAGAGATTGCAGTGAGCCAAGATCATGCCACTACACTCCAGCCTGGGCGACAGAGCAAGACTCTGTCTCAACACACACACACACACACACACACACACACACACATACTATATATATATATATATATATATATATATATATATATATATATAGGCATAACTGACATTTCCAAAGAGACCTCAACGAGTAAAATAGAAGAAATTCAACTGTAATATAGAAAATTTTCCTTGACAAGAGCATTCACCTGCAGATTTAATCAGCACACTATATACCAGATAAAATTATGCAGAATAGTTGAAAAACAAGATAGTTGTATTTTTCAACTTCAAAAAAGAAGAAAAAAGTCTTCAAGTATCCAAGCAGGAAAACAAGTCACCAAAAATATGGTGGTTGCAGAAGTCACCAAAAATATGGTGGTTGCAGAAGAAAATCCAACCAGCTTTACAAAAGCATTCCCCTACAGGTGACAATGGAGCTGGAAGAAAGAATGTATGATTCACAAATATTATATTGCTCAAGTAAAAAACAATAGGCAGACATTCTCAAACATGAACTCAGGATTTTTCTTGAGACACTTACTGGTAGAAGCCTGCCAACAACAACAACAACAAAAAAAAATTAATTGAAATTAGTAATCCAGGAATGGAGAAACCCTGATGAAGAGTGATGGTGAGTTTGAATCAATTTAAATGCAGAAATAAAATAAAACATTGTAAATACTTGTTGCAGAATATAATGTAAATATTTTAAACCTGAAGAATGAAAAAGCAATGCAAGCAACAAAATTGGAAGATGGGGGAATGAAAAATAGCAGAGCTAACCAACTTTCTTTGCAGTAGGTCAATCAACAATGCCTAAAACCAAATTGTGCCATTTAAAACCTAAAGACTTTACAAAATATTTTTTCTCAATTTAAAGAGATCTTTTAGGAACTAGTACATTCCGTAGCAAAGAGTCTGTTTTCTTTTCTTTTCTTTTCTTTTTTTTTTTTTTTTGAGACGGAGTTTCGCTCTTGTTACCCAGGCTGGAGTGCAATGGCGCGATCTTGGCTCACCGCAACCTCCGCCTCCTGGGTTCAGGCAATTCTCCTGCCTCAGCCTCCTGAGTAGCTGGGATTACAGGCACGTGCCACCATGCCCAGCTAATTTTTTGTGTTTTTAGTAAAGACGGGGTTTCACCATGTTGACCAGGATGGTCTCGATCTCTTGACCTCGTGATCCACCCGCCTCGGCCTCCCAAAGTGCTGGGATTACAGGCTTGAGCCACCGCGCCTGGCCCCCGCTAAGAGTCTGTTTTCTAAAGTTCAGTGTTTCTTTCAGTGTCATTTCAAGTAAAATTAATTTTAACATTTCATTTAAAATAGTAGGTATGATAATGTTCTTTTTCTTCATCTGGGTGTGAGGCGCTAGTTACACAGGTTCAACTTGTGAAAATTTGTTGAGCTGACACTTACGTTTGAACTTTTATTGGCATATATCTTACACTTAAATAAATTTTTTTGAAATTCCATTCACATAAAATTCTAGCGGGGGTGGAAAGAGTGGGTGAGAGAGTCAACAGTCTGATGCAGTGACCTAGTTTGGAATTAAATGCTCTCAGTATTTTTTGCATAAAAACATTTGTGAACCCAACTTAAATGGGAATAGGAAAGTAACAAGTTCCCCAAATGTTGGATCCTTAGGGCAGAAACCATTGTTTTTGCTCTCTGCTCCTGTCAACTGCAGTTTAAGAAATCCAGTGTTGGGAGCTTCCAAGCTTTAGTCTTGGAGAGGATGATATTTTTAGAGGTAATTCTATTAAAACAACGTTTTTTTGTAATCCCCCCTAAATACTGTTTCCAAAATTATATTTGTATAGCACATATATAAATGGATATTCACCTCTGTGATTATGATCTGTAGCTGATGATTCAAAATATCTAGAAAACATATCTACTCTACTTTCTATGAAGTCTGTAGTTCTTCACTAAAGGTAGAAAAAATCATGTTAGTGGAGTTGTAAGAGTCTCCCTATATTCCTTTTTTCCTGAATGGTTTTATAATTAGTAGAAATCTGGAAATGAATTTATGGGTACACCATTAATGGACACCTCAAACTTTATTATGCTGTAATTTTGTTCCTAGAAAAAATATTAAACAAGAAAGCATATATTTTCCATCTCTAAGACACAGAGTGTCTTGTATAATTTTATTTTGTGCAAAGTGGGTGATTGCCTTGGCCAGAAGAAGTATAAGGTGCTTGTTTGTGGCATAGGGTTCAGTCAGTAATATTTGTCGTAAATGATTATTTGAGGCTACACGGTGTCTATTGAAATTACCTCATTAGTTTCTATGGGAGAGACTCAAATATCTTTCCAGTCTTGATCTAAACTATTAGTAAATGTAAATACAAATGCTGAGGTGATTCACAAAGTAATTAGATTTTGGGTTTTAGAAAGAACAACCTTGATTTACTTAACAAAAAGTGTATTCCTGCAGATCATATGAAGCAGAAAAAGAAAGTCTGGTAAGTAAAAGGGAAAAAGAGCAGCATAGCCAGGTATTAAAACACATCACTCTCATTTCATCTCCCCAACTAGAAGGCGATTATCTAAATCATTGGAAGCAGAATCCAGAATATTCCAAATTGATGATTCTTGGGAGTTTATGAAATATTAAATTAAAAAATTAAATTAGTTTTAGACAGCACATTCAGCTTTGTTATATCCAGGTTGAAGCAAATTAGATGCCATTAAAAATGGTCAGTTCAGCTGCTTTTATAAATGTTGTTCTTGCCTGTTATATCCAGGTTGAAGCAAATTGAATGCCATTAAAAATGGTCAGTTCAGCTGCTTTTATAAATGTTGCTTTTTACCTACTGAAGGGACTCCAATTTTCCTATGTTCAAACAATTGGTTTAAGTACTTCACACTTCTGTGTGCCATTTGTGTAATTCCTCCATGACAGAAAAATAGAGGGCTTGAGTTTTTACTACCTAATGTCACATTCATGCAAAATTCTATTTTTTATTTAATCAAGCACAACGTTTTTATTTGCCTTCCTTCTAGAACATCACCTTCAATCTACCTTCCTGGAACAGTCTTCCTTTCTTCTCCCCTCTGTTTCCCATCAAAATCACCAAAAATTGAAATGGGAGGAATGGGAAAATAATGCACTCCCAAGCCCCTGATTATTTCGGAATGCTCTGTAATCTACTCAAAAAAGCAAGATATATATACAAGGAGGTCAAGTTCGCCTACAAGATACTGTCTGAGGCAATATAATAAATTAACCAAAAAATTAATAAACAAACCTACCACACATTGCAAAGTAAGTGACTAATTCTAGAATTATGACTACATTCATACAAAGGCCATAAAACATCTGAGTGATTCATATTAAAATATCAAAATTAGGTAGAAATAAATCTTCTCTAACAGACATTACCTATTTATTTGAGAGGATGGGGTGGCAGCCCACGTAGTATAATTTAAAAAGCAAAATGTCTGGAGTCAGATCCATTCCCCATACCCTCCACCCCCATGTAAATTACCTCTCTACCACATCCTAACTTGTGAGCTCAGAGAAGACATGTACTCTGTAAGCCTTAGTGTCTTCACCTTGCAGAGTTTATGGAAGGATTAAAGATTAGGTGTGCATCTTGGAGAATATCAGGTGCATGGTAAGCAGTAAATATAAATATGTGACCTGGCTGGGATACATTTTCAATATGTATTGCATTAATATGCATCATGATGCTGTATGTGAGAATTGTGATTGAAAATAAGTCCCTACATATTTTTGCAGCTCATCTATCTTTCGTAGTGTGGAACCATGATTGGGACCTTGAATCTTTTCTACTTTCAGTTTTCTACTTGGGGATACATGAGATACAGTCTCCCTCCCTCCCTTCCCTTCCTTCCTTCCTTTTTTCTTTTTTTCTTTCTTTCTTTCCCTCCCTCCCTCCCTCCGTCCCCCTTCCTCCCTCCCTCCCTTTCTTCCTTTCTTTCCTTCCTTCCTTCCTTTCTTCCCTTCCTTCCTCTTTCTTTCTTCGTTTTTCTTTATGAAGCCTCACTATAGCCTCTTGGAAACTTTTTACGTCAGCACACATTATTAAATAATCCACAAATTCCTAATTATACATAATCTGAACATTTGTAACACTTGTGGCCTAAATCTCTCAGACTATATAGGCTGAGAAAAGTGGCATTTGAAGAACAAGTCATTTCGAAAGAATTTATAAATTGGAGGAGAGAACATGAGCCATGCCGACACCTCGGGAAAGAGCAGGCCAGGCAAAGGGAATAGCCAGTGCAAAGGTCCTAAGGCAAAAACCTACTCTGGGGCCAGAACAGAAAATGTGAAGGCGAGAGTGTTAGGTGATGAGGTCAGATCACATAGGAACTTGTAAGCTATTTTAAAGACTTGGGGTTTTACTGGGGGAGATGGGAAAAGCATGACATGATTTCCTTTGCATTTTAAAAGGAGACCTGTGTTATTATCTGAGTTGAGAATGAACTTTAGAGGAGTAAGGATAGGAGGTAGATGAGTCGTTTAGAGGCAATTGCAATAACCCAGGAGAGAAATGGAAGAGGCTTAGCCAAAGGTAGCATCAGTGAGAAGTGGTTTTGTTCTGTGCATATTTCGAAAGTTGAGCCAGTAAAATTTGCTGGCATTTTACGTAGGTGTGAAAAAAGGGACTCAGTGAAGTAAGTTTTTAACCCAAGCAACCAAAAGATAGTTAACACTGAGCTGAGAAAGACTGATAGCATAGCATGTTTGTGTGAGATCAAGAATTCAATTTTAAACTTGTTAATTTTGAGATATTTATTAGACATCAAGTAGAGACACTGCCTAGGCATTCAGCTACAGCATCTGAATCATAGTATTTTTAAAGTGCTGCCCGAAATTCTAGTTCCCATAGCATTCGATGGGCCAAAAAGGATTTTTATTATAAAAAATCCACCACCAATAATAAATATCCCTGGTTTCCTCACCAGCTTTATCACCTCCCTCTTCCCCTTCACAGCCTGCCTTCTCTCAGAGTTTTTTTACAATCTCTGTCCACCTTCTGTTCATTCTTTAACCCACCACACTCTGGCTTCCACTGCCATTACTCCATAGAAATTGCTCTTGCTGATGTTACTAGCCACTGTTCATGTTGCAAATCTACCTTCATATATATATATATATATATATATATATATATATATATATATATATTTGCACTTTAGGTTCTGGGGTACATGTGCAGATCATGCAGGATTGTTGCATAGGTACATACATGGCAATGTGGTTTGCTGCCTCCATCCCTGTCACCTATATCTGGCATTTCTCCCCACGTTATCCCTTCCCAACTCCCTAATCCCTGCTGTCCCTCCCCTAGTTCCCCTCAACAGACCCCGGTGTGTGATGCTCCCCTCCCTGTGTCTGTGTGTTCTCATTGTTCAACACTCACCTGTGAGTGAGAACATGCAGTGTTTGATTTTCTGGTCTTGTGTCAGTTTGCTGAGAATGATGGTTTCCAGATTCATCTATGTCCCTACAAAGGACACAAACTCATTGTTTTTTATGAATGCATAGTATTCCATGGTATATGTATGCCACATTTTCCTTGTCCAGTCTATTGTCAATGGGCATTTGGGTTGGTTTCAGGTCTTTGCTATTGTAAACAGTGCTGCAATGAGCATACATGTGCATGTGTCTTTATAATAGAATGATTTATAATCCTTTGGATATATACCCAGTAATGGCATTGCTGGGTCAAATGGAATATCTATTTCTAGGTCCTTGAGGAATCGCCACACTATCTTCCACAATGGTTGAACTAATTTACACTCCCACCAATAGTGTAAAAGTGTTCCTGTTTCTCCACATCCTCTCCAGCATCTGTTGTCTCCAGATTTTTTAATGATCACCATCCTAAGTGGCATGAAATGGTATCTCAATGTGGTTTTGATTTGCATTTCTCTAATGACCAGTGATGATGAGCATTTTTTTCATATGTTTGTTGGCCTCATATATGTCTTCTTTCGAAAAGTGTCTGTTCATATCCTTCGCTCACTTTTGAATGGGTTTGTTTGTTTGTTTTTCTTGTAAATCTGTTTTAGTTTTTTGTAGATTCTGGATATTAGCTCTTTGTCAGATGGGTAGATTGCAAAAATTTTTTCCCATTCTGTTGGTTGCCAGTTCACTCTAATGATTGTTTCTTTTGCTGGGCAGAAGCTCTGCAGGTTAATTAGATCCCATTTGTCTATTTTGGCTTTTGTTTTATTCTCTGCAAAGAGAATAAAACACCCAGGAATACAACCAGCAAAGGATGTAAAGGACCTCTTCAAGGAGAACTGCAAATCCACCTTTTGATTCTCATCATACTTGACATTGCCAGCATTTGACACTATTGACCACATCTTCATTGAATTGTGCCGTTTCCTTAGTGTCCATGTCCCCATACCCTTCTAGTTTTCCTCCTTTCTCTCTTTCTTGGTCTCCATTGTTAATTTATCCTTTTATACCCAACCTTTAAATGTTGGAGCTCCTAAGAGTTCTAAAACTCTTAGACCCTCTTCTCTTCTCAGTTTTTATTTTTGCTCTGGACAGTATCATCCATCCATGGTGTCAGATAGTATCCATATATGGTTGACTCAAAATATGTGTCTCTAGTCAAAATTCTTCTTCTTAGCCTCTGGTCTATCCATTCCTTTTCTCCACCCACCCCAACTCCGTCCTCCAACACGCACACTCCTCCACATTGATGCCTCTCAGGCATTCAGATGCAACATATCCAAAATAATACTTTCACCCTGGCAAACCTACTCCCCTTCACCACTGCCTTTCTCAAGAAATAGCAAAACTATCCAGCCAGTTACTCATGCCAGAAACTTGGAAGCCATCCTTGACACTTGTCTCTCCATTTTTCACATCCAGTTAGTCATCAAGTCCAGAACCTATCTCAAAACCGTCACCTTCAACCCTTTTTCTGTTATCCTCTTCTTGTTTTGTGTGTCGGCAGCTCATTCTTGTCTTTTAGGTCTCAATTCAGAAGGGTCTTCCCTAATCATAGTATCTAAGACAAATCTCCATCAGTGTAACTCCATACTCTTACCCTGTTGATAGCCTACACAGTATTTAGCATAGTCAGTGATTATTACTTTGCCTATTTGTTTATTGTCTTTACCCAACTAGAATATATGAAGATAGGCACCTTGTCGTTTCATTAGTTGCTATAAACCCAGGATCTATTAATAGTATAAGGCCTGATACACTAAACACTTAGTACATATTGGTAGGATGAATGAATGATGTGTTTCTGCACTAAGTGTAATTTGATGCTGATAAACAGATATGTCCTATAATATAATAACAGGCTTGAAAATCAGGAATGATTTAAGTCAAATGACTTGATAGCAGCTATTGAGATGATTTTACAGTTTTTTCCTTTTGACCAGTTTGTGTGGTCAATTTTATTAATAGACTACTTAATATTAAACCGTTCTTAAATGTCTAGATTAAACATTGTTTGGTTGTTGGATATTATTCTTTCCGTGTATTGGTGGATGCTGTTTCTCAAACCAATATTACAGTGATAGATAAACTTCACAGAGATACTTTAAAAAACCACTATAGCTCAGTTACACTAATGAACATTGAAGTAAAAATCCTAAATATATATACATACACATACGTACAGACAGACAAATAGAATCTTCCACTACATTAAAACTTAAACTTCCCAAGAGTAAAAAAATGCTGGGACTGGAATTTTGCAAACTGCATTTTCCGGACTCCTTTACCATCCAGCCCCTGGATAAGTCCTGGCAATAGGAGGAACTAGAGTGAAATTGGAATGTGAGCAGAGAGAAGATGGACTTTCTTTACGTTTTCTGCTATTCCAGTTAGCAATGGCAGTTTGCTCCAGCAGCAGCAGGTGGTTTCAGCCTGCAGCTTCTTTGATTCTCTCAGAAACAGCCTCATGGGATCTCCTAAGACCTAGCAGCAGCAACACTGTAATGCCCTCTTTCAGAAGTCTGAGTCCCAGTTTTGAGCACAGAGACAGCAGCAGCTGGGCAGGGTCCTTCTTCACAAGTCTGAGCATCAACTTCCCAGGGCCTCTTCTCTGGGCTCTTAGATTTTGGTAATATCAGCCTCTTCTTTCTTGTTTCTCCAACCCTATGTGTGGGTGATAGCTGCTTTTTACAACAAATATGTCTGCATTACCCCAATTTCTCCTTTCTGTTCTTTCACCCCTCCAATGCCTATATAATCAATTCCCCATATTAAAACCTCTTTATTAGGCATCATGTTACCTGACTTCAAACTATACTACAAGGCTACAGTAACCAAAACAGCATTGTACTAGTACCAAAACAGATATAGAGACCAATGGAACAGAACAGAGGCCTCACAAATAACACCACACCTCTACAACCATCTGATCTTTGACAAGCCTGATAAAAACAAGCAATGAGGAAAGGATTCCCTATTTAATAAATGGTGTTGGGAAAACTGACTAGCCATATGCAGAAAGCTGAAACTGGATGCCTTCCTTACACCTTATACAAAAATTAACTCAAGATGAATTAAAGACTTAAACATAAGACCTAAAACCATAAAAACCCTAGAAGAAAACCTAGCCAGTACCATTCAGGACATAGGCATGGGCAAAGACTTCACGACTAAAACACCAAGAGCAATGGCAACAAAAGTCAAAATTGACAAATGGGATCTAACTAAACTAAAGAGCTTCTGCACAGCAAAAGAAACTATCATCAGAGTGAAAAGACAACCTACAGAATGGGAGAAAATTTTTGCAATCTCTCTATCTGACAAAGAGCTAGTATCTAGAATCTACAAAGAACTTTAACAAATTTACAAGAAAAAAACAAACAAACTCATCAAGAAGTGGGCAAAGGATATGGACAGACACTTCTCAAAAGAAGACATTTATGCAGCCAACAGATACATGAAAAAATGCTCATCATCACTGGTCATTAGAGAAATGCAAATCAAAACCACAATGAGATACCATCTCATATCAGTTTGAATGGCACTCCTTAAAAAATCAGGAAACAACAGATGCTGGAGAGAATGTGGAGAAATAGGAACACTTTTACACTATTGGTGGGAGTGTAAATTAGTTCAGCCATTGTGGAATACAGTGTGGCAATTGCTTAAGGATCTAGAACTAGAAATACCATTTGACCCAGCAATCCTATTGCTGGGTATACACCCAAAGGATCATAAACCACTCTACCATAAAGACACATGCACACATATGTTTTTTGTGGCACTGTTTACAATAGCAAAGACTTGGAACCAACCCAGATGCTCATCAATGATAGACCAGACAAGGAAAATGTGGCTCATAAACACCATGGAATACTATGCAGCCATAAAAAGGATGAGTTCATGTCTTTTGCAGGGATATGGATGAAGCTGGAAACCATCATTCTCAGCAAGCTAACACAAGAACAGAAAACCAAATGCCACATGTTCTTACTAATAGGTGGGAGTTGAACAATGAGAACACATGGACACAGGGAGAGGAACATCACACACGATGTCAGAGGGTGGAGGGCAGGGGGAGGGATAGCATTAGGAGAAATACCTAATGTAGATGACAGGTTGATGGGTGCAGCAAACCACATGGCATATGTATACCTGTGTAACATACCTGCATGTTCTGCACATGTACCCCAGTACTTAAAGTATATATAAAAACCTCCCTATTGAAATACTGAGGTGGTTTCTACTTTCTTGAAAAGACATTTAATAACACAACTTTGGTTATTAGTCCATTCAGCTTTCTAAAATCTCTTCTTAAGTCAATTTTAATACTTTCTATTTTCCTAGAAAATTAACCACTTCATCTACAGAGATGTGCCAAATATTTTCATCAAGTTCTTTCAAGTTTCTCTGTTTCTATGGTGATAATCCTAATCTCATATATAGATTTTTGTATTTGTTCTCATATTTTTTCTTTTTGCTTATTTAGGCTATCTGATTTTTCGTTTTCCTTCTAAAAAAACACAACGTTCTTAAATTTATTTATGAACTTGCCATTTTTTCTAATTTATTTTTCATTTATCTTATGAATTTTTTTTCTTCGGCTTTCCTTGCTTGTTTTCACTGCTCTATTTTTAGCTTCTTAGGTTGATTATTCAATTCATTTATTTTCATTCTTCCTGTTTAAGTCATGAAAGTGTTTAAGGGTATGACTTTTTCTTTGATTGTTGCTTTAGTTGTTTTAATTATATTTCTTTATGCAAACTCTATTTCTGACTTTAGTATCTTTGGCCCAAGAATTGTTTTAAAGGAAGTTTAAAAAGTTCTATATAGTTAAGTTATTTTAGTTTCTTTGTTATTAACTTAGATTTCATTATTTTGTGGCCACCAAATATAATCTGCATGATTTTTACTTTTAGGAATTTATTAACATTATCTTTGTTTATGCCTTACAGTATCAATTCTAATACATGCCTTATTTTACTGCCCATTTTATTTATTCTAAGACACATGAATGTCTCTGAAATGTGGCATCTTATCAATAATTAATGACATTTTACAGTTGTAATTGGCAGCACTTTTACTTTCTTAATGCAATGTAAGATCATGTTAGGGCTTGCAATCTGATGGCATCCTAAATTTAATGAATATGTTTTATTTAAAACATTCTAAAATAGTAACATATTTCACACTCTCTAGCAAAAGAAAGTTGACAACTGTTAGGTTTCCTTCCCCCTACATCTCCTGTTGATTCATTAGTGTATCTTATTGTTGATAATATCTTAGAATTAACGATACTGTTTATTTGTTTTGCTTTGTGGATACACAAAAAAGAAGAGGTATTCTGTTTTCAGAGTATAGATGTCTAGTTAGTTGGGGCTGCTATAACAAATTGTTATTAACTGAATTGCTTAAACAACAGAAATTTATTTCTCACTGTTATGGAGACTGAGGAGTCCATGAACAAGGTGCCAGTAGAGTTGGGTTCTGGTGAGGATCCTCATCCTGATTTGTAGATGACCATCTTCTTGCTGTGTCCTTATCTGGTGGAGAGTAGAGAAAGAGAAAAAAAAAAAAGGAATATTTTTCTTGTCTCTTCTTATAAAGGTACTAATCCATCATGAGGGCTTCACTTTCCTGACCTAATTAAATTCCAAAGGTCCCATATCCGAATACTGTCACTTTGAAAATTGGATTTCAACATATGAATTTGGAGGAGGGGACACATTCAGTCCATAAAAACAATATATATTTATCTATTCAACTGATTCCCTTAATTATGTGAGGGAAATCATTTATTACATCTTTACTTAGATTTTGATGATGGTAGTAGATGAGAAGTTGGTGGTACACTTGATGTGTCTTACTGTGGAGTAAGTCTGTTTCCCACTTTTGAGCACATTATCAACTTCTCATGGTAGTTCCTTTTGGCTTTTAATGTATATATTTTGATTATATATTATTTGATGCATAAATATGTTAAGTCTCTATTTGAATTTTATCTTTTGTCATTGAAAATTGATTCTTTTTACCATTTTAATGTATTTTTAAAAATTCAACCTTGCCAGATATTAATTTTGGCGCCTTATTTTTCACTTTGTTTCCACTTGCCTGATATGTTTTTGATCATTCTTTTAATTTAAATCTCTGTATATCCAACTGTTTTTGCAGTAATTGGATTTTACTAGCTCCTACATTCTATTTTTATAATTATTATTATTATTTCAGACAGAGTCTTGCTCTGTCACCCAGGCTGGAGTTCAGTGGTATGATCTTGGCTCATTGCAGCCTCCACCTCCCAAGTTCAAGTGATTCTCCTGCCTCAGCTTACTTAGTAGCTAGGACTACAGGTGCATTCTACCATGCTCAGCTAATTTTTATAATTTTGGTAGAGTCCGGATTTTGCCATGTTGGCCAGGTTGGTCTCGATCTCCTGACCTCAGGTGGTCCACCTACCTTGGCCTCCCAAAGTGCTGGGATAACAGGTGTAAGCCACCATACCTGGCCACCAGCTCTGACGTTTTTTGGGTCTTTTACTTTGATTCATCTCTTGGTTGGCTAGATTTTGTCATCAGGTGATTTTTTTCCCCAAGAAGAGCTTGTGGATGCAGTAGTCTCCAAATTAGTACATTTTAAAAATAGCTTTCTGATCTTTTTTATATCTGGACAATAGCTAGATATAATATTACCAGGTCATTTTTTCACCACCGAAATCTGAATACATTGCTCTACTACTTTCTAAGTGTGAATAATACTGTGGAGAAGTGTGAAGTCCCCCTGATTTATTCTAGTTTTGTTTTATGGATGCCCATAAGATTCAATGTATTCACTGAAGTTTAACAACTTCTCCATTATTTGTCTATTTACTAGGCTAAATCAACTTTTTCCTTGAATTTGGTGTACTCTTTCAATCCACAGATTCATGTCTACCCTGATTTCAAGAAAGGTTTTAAAAATTTTGTGGGTTTTTTGTTTGTTTGTTTGTTTGTTTAAATAGAGACGGGCTTTCATCATGTTGGCCAAGCTGGTCTCAATCTCCTGATCTGCCCGCCTTGGCCTCTCAAACTGCTGGGATTACAGGCATGAGCCACTGCACCTGGCCTAAAATTTTGTCATTGAATATTGTTTTTTTGGTTACGCTTTCTGTTCTTTTTTTCCTGGAATTTATTAGCATTCTTTTGTCCCTCTTCCATAACTGTCTCTTTTTTTCTATTTGCTTTCATTTATTTGTCCTTTTCCAATTCATATCGCATAATTTTAAGCCTATTTCTGCATTACATGCTTTTGATCTTAGTAATATCATTTTTACTTTTTGTCTTTCAAAGGCACTGCATTTTTTCAGCAATCTGAAATACTTTATTTTTTAAATTATTATTATTTTTAAATCAGGGCAAATATGCCAACATTTGAAAAAATTGGGTTATGGGTGCATGGGTTGTTTGTTTTATTGTTTTCTGTATTTTTCTCTATGCTTGATTTTAAGAAAATAGTTTACTTTATTTTATTTTATTTTATTTTTATTTTTTGAGACAGAGTCTTACTCTGTCGCCCAGGCTGGAGTGCAATGGCATGATCACAGCTCACTGCAGCCTCAACCTCCCCGGGCTCAGGTGATCCTTCCACCTCAGCCTCCAGATTAGCTGGGACTACAAACAGGCGCCACTACACCTGGCTAATTTTTTGTATTTTTTGTAGAGATGGGGTTTCCTCATGCTGCCCAGGCTGGTCTTGAACTCCTGGACTCAAGCAATCCAACAATCTCAGACTCCCAAAGTGCCAAAGATTACAGGTGTGAGGCATCACACTTGGATAAAAAAATACGTTTTAAAAAGCAGTTTTACATTCACAGCACAATAGAGTGAAAAGTACAAAGATTTCCCATATACCCCATAATCTCACACATGCACAGTCTCCCCAAGTATCAACATCCTGTCCCAGAATGGGACATTTGTTACTATTGATGAACCTACATTGACACATCATTGTCACCCATAGTTTACAAATATGGTTTTTATTTTTATAATTGTTTTGTTTTTATCCATATTTCCCGAGTTCTGCCAGCACATCTTCTAGTGCTTTCTCTGCATCTTATCATCACTATCTCATCATTGAGGCATTTTCCTGTTCCTCCTTAAAAAGAATCTTTCCGTGTAATTTTTTTGTAATTGTACATTTCTTCTTAATTGAGGAAAGCTACCTTTTTTCACTTGTTCATTTTGGCTCCTTTATATCTCTCCTGACTCCATATCTAACCCATCACACTGAAATCACAGTGGCTCGAATCTCATAATATCTCCAGTATATGATCACATTTTATGCCTGCCCCTTGCAACTAGGACAGGTCAGGTCTGGCCAATGACATGAAAGAAGAAATTTCTCTGTGGTCCTCTGGAAAACCTTTATATAAAAGGACAGACAACACTGGTATGTGTATTCTGCCTTCTTCTATAATACTTGTTCTTTTTTTTTTTTTTAACTGTCAAAAAAGCAGCTAGATATCTCAGGTGCAGTATCCATTTATCATATAAAAGAAGATAGCAACACATATTAATAATAAAGCATGAATCTATAAGACACCTCAGTGTAGATGACATGTACAAGCTGCTGTACCAGCCATGAACCATCTATCTGCATACTTCCTGTTACATGAGAAAAATGAGTCTCTATTTATTTAAGTCACTAGTCACTTTTCTGATACATACAGCTGAACACCATCTTGACTGATGGACACTACGTACACAGTACATATTCATTCCCTAGGGCTGTCATAACAAAGTACCATAAACTTGGTGGTTTGAAACAGAAAATTTATATCATCTCATTGTTCTGGAGGCCAGAAGTTCAAAATCAAGGTTTCAGTGTTGGTTTCTTCTGGAGGCTCTGAGGGAGATTCCGTTCCATATTTCACTCCTGTCTTCTGGTGGCTGCCAGCAATCCTTAGCTTTCCTTGGCTCGTATATGCATCACTCTAATCTCTGCTTCTGGCTTTTCATGACCTTCCTCTTTGTTTCTCTCTGTTCCTTGTCCTTTTCTGTCACTTATAAGGACACCAGTCGTTGTATTTAAGGCCTTACTCTAATCCAGGATAATCTCATCTCAGGATTCTTACCTTAATTATATCTGCAAAGACTCTTATTCCAAATAAGGTCACGTTCTGAGATTCTGTACATATTTTTTTTTGAGAGGGAGGGAGCTAGAGTGCTATTCAACCAACTATGCAGTGTGAAATTTTAAACATACATAAATGGGCTGGCATACATGCATATTTATTTTAGAGTGCTTCTTTTATTTACTATGTGTTTATTTATGTTTAATTTTTTGCTTTATTCCCACTCCAACCTATATGATACCATCCCCATAATCCAGACTAACCTATCATGTATCTTTTCAATTTTGTCCACAAACATCTAATCCTATACAGACAGAATGTGCATAAGCAGATAAACACACACAAACACATACACGGTATAAGTTAGCTATTCTGCAGAATGAACTATCCCCAAACTCGGGGACTTAATATGACTATTACTTATTATTATATTTCATAAATCATGAGATTAGAATTTGGTTACTGTTGGCTGAGCTTCCTTACGCATTTCCAGATCAACTGGGGCCTCTGCTCTAGGTAGGATCTGTCAGGGGTAACATAGTTAGAGTGGCTTCACTTCTCACTCATCCTCTTCCTGGGATCAGTGGGCTAGATCAAGATTTTCCTTCCCCATGGAGATAGAGAAAGTGCAAGCAGACAAGTCCAATCACATAAGCACTTTTTAAAGTGTCTGTTTATGTCACAGCTAACATCCCATTGGCTAAAATCGTGATCAATGGGTGGGGAACTGTATTTCATCTCTTGTTGGAAGAAACTGTGAAATTACATTGCAAGGGCATGAATACAGGAAGGGGTACAAAATTAGAGCATTAATTCAATCTGTCTTGTGGGCAGATATGATAAACAAACACATAGGCCTTCATTCGATCAATGTTTGCTTTACAGAAATAAGATCCTATTATGTAATTTGTTTGAATCTTGCTTTTCTCAACAACACCTTATAGAAATATCTCTAAGTCATCTTATTTATCTCTAATCCGATTGTTAAATGGCTGCATGTTATTCCATCTTATGAATTTACTGTAATTCTTTAGGCATTTTTCTCTTGATGGACATTCATTTTTTTTTTTCTTTTTGCCACTTCGAGCAGTACAGGAAGAAGATTCTTGAGTATCCTTACATACAGGAGCTTTTATCTTTTTAAGGTAATTTCCCAGGAATAGATTTCCTGAGCCAAAAAGTGTATTTATTGTTAACTTCAACAGAAATGTCCAGAATGCGTTTCAAATAAGGCTGCAATGCTTCACCTTTACCAGCAATTTATAATACTCTTTCTTACATTGCTGCCCAGGAGAGATGCTATTGTTCCTTATTAATCTTTGCTACTCTGTTGTATATAAAGTAATATCACATTGCTTCTTCACTTTTCATTTCTCTACTCACAGATTTGAACATCTTTTCATGTGATTTGCCATTTGAATTTGCAAGTCTGTTATTAGTCTGTGTATATCCTTTTCTCAGTTTTTTTACTGAGTTGTTTTTAATTTTTTTGATAATTTGTAATAACTTTTTGTATATTATAAGTATTAAACCTGTGGTTGCCTTCCGGATGTCTTCATTTTTAAGGAAAAAGTTTTAAAAGTAGAAAATAATAAAGACTTTAAAAATAGAAACACAGAATAAAGATATAGAGAAAGAAAATATTTTCATACAGCCATTCAATGTGTTTGTGTTTTGAACTATGTTATTATAAAATAGTCCAAAAGTTACAAAATTAAAATGTTTATAAGGTAAAAAAGTTACAGTAAGCTAATGTTAACTTATTATTGAAGAAATAAACATTTAAAAAAATAAATTTAGTGTGGCCTAAGTGGACAGTATTTATAAACTCTACAGTAGTGTGTAGTAATGCCTAGGACTTCACGTTGCCTCACCACTCACTCAGAGCAATTTCCAGTCCTGCAAGCTCCATTCATGGTAAGTGCCCTATGCAGGTGTACCATTTTTTAAATCTTTTGTAACATATACTTACTATACTTTTTCTATGTTTAGATACATAAATTCTTACCACTGTGTTACAACTGCCTACAGTATTCAGCACAGTAACATGCTGTAGAGGTTTGTAGCTTAGGAGCAACAAGCTACACCATATAACCTAGGTATGTAGTAGGCTATACCATCTAAGTTTGGTTAAGTATACTCCACGATATTCATGCAATGACAAAATTACCTAAGGATGCATTTCTCATAATGTATTATTGTTAAGTGATGCATGACTGGACAATGGTGAGAATGGCATAGTATAGACCATTTCAAAAAGGAGAAAATGGTTGTACAGTCTACTAGCCCCTCAGTGGAAAGTGTCATTCTAAAGGACCCACCACTGAGGTCCCTATCCCAGACAGAGTAGAGCAATCTACTTCCACCATCAACAACTGTCTTTACAACCTATGTATATTTTTGCACCTGTATAGCCAAATATGTCTGTATTTTCCTTTACAGCTTCTATGTTTTTAATCTTGGTTAAGAGAGTTCCCCTGGCCCTGTATTTTACATAGTCCTCTAATTTTCTCTGAAGATTCTAGTTGTTTAATTTTACATTTGCCTTTATATATCTTCTGAAATTAATATTTTATTTCATGGAATATGGAGTCCATTCTTCTGTTTTTCCAGATGGATATCCAATTGTAATGTACCACTTATTTTAACAAATCCATACTTTTCCCCAAAATGGGTTTGAACTATGACTTTTGACATTTATTAATTTCTCATAGATACTGGGATATAATTCTTGACCCTCTATTCTTTTTGACTGATTACTTTGTTTTTTCTTATGTCAGTACCATATTGATTTGATACAAGCAACTTTTTGCTATGTTCTGATGCTCAGTAAAAAGCAAGTTTCCCCTCTCTGACTTGATTTTCTGAATGTCTCCTTTTTCATCCCCCAAGGAGTTCATGAGACAGTATAAAATGAGAGTACAGAGCGGCACTATCCAGTTGGTAGCCATTAGCTCAAATTAAATTAATTAAAATTAAATACAATTAAAATTTCAGTTCCTTAGTTGCACTAGTCACATCTCAAGTGCTCAATAGCCGTATGTGCCTGGTGGTTATCCAGTTGAACAACTTAGAAGTTGAACACTTCCATCATTGCCAAGGATGATTCTTCTGATATACGTACGTTCTTTCTTTGACATGTTTATTTTCTTCTCTTTTCCTGTTTTCGCAGGTGGCAAGCAGGGTGGTGGTGCTAATATCTCTATATAAGCCATACAGGGCCCTTTCCTCATTTTGCTCATCTTTAAAGGGTGGAAGATCTGGAAAGGGCCACTACATAAATAACGTGAGGAAGATCTCTAATTCTGGCCATGACAGAGTAACTGGAAATGGACTTACCTTCTCACCATAAACAGCTATAAAACTGGACAAAAGATATGAGACAATTGTTTTCAGGCATTGTACAACAAGCAGTACAGGTGTGTGATCCTTGAGTGGCAGGAAACCTATGAGGTGAGCCTTGCATTCACATTGCCTTTTTCCTTTAGGGTATTTTGGAATCATGGTGCAGAAAGATGGAGACCAATCAGAGTACGCCAGCCTTGCTGAGCTGAGGTGCTCAGAGTTTGGGGTAGCTGAAGCACGTGGAATTCTGACAGAGTACGAGAGAGGAGGGAATTGTGCAGAACAGAACCTAGAACAGTTAATATAGTTTTTGAAATAAAAACAACAACAACAGTAGCAATGTTGGAGGCTTCACACTGACTTAAGGATTACTGTAAGGTTGCCAAAATCAATATGAAAATCAAGACATAGAGAAAGATAAGTTAATGAAACAAAATATAATACATAGGTAGATACAGATATAGATACACAGTCAGTTGGTTTTCCATATAGAAGCCAAGACAATTCAATGGGAGACAGGAAAGTCTTTTGAAAAAGTGTTGCTAGAAAAACAGGTCATCCATATGTTAAAATAAACCTCATAGTGTAAGTAGAAATTATTTCTAGATGAATCATAGATCTAAGCAAAAGGGATAAAACAATAAACTTCTAGAAGAAAATGTAAGAGACTACCTTCGTGACTTTAGGGAGGCAAAGGTTTCCTAGTCAGGGCACAAAAGATACAAATTAATAAAAACTATTAAGTGGGCTTCATCAAAAGCAAAATCTTCTGGTCCTTCAAAGTTAATTAAGAAAATGAAAAGGCAAGCCATGGTCTGGGAGAAAATATCCACGATACATATGTCTTACAAGAGACTTGTATCCAGAATTCTTAAAGAATGCTTTTAATAATAAAATGACAAGAATTCCAAAATAAAAATGCATAAAATACTTTAAAAGAATTGTGGTTACCAGAGGCTGCAGTGGTTGACAGGGTGTTGGGGAAATGTTGGTCAGAGAACATGAAATGTAGTTAAATAGGAGGGATAAGTTCAAGAGATCTATTGTACAACCGGGTGACTATAGTTAACAATATATTGTATTTTGAAAAATGCTAGGAGAGTGGATGTAAAGTGTTCTCACCATAAAAATGAAAACTATGTCAGGTAAGGCATATGTTACTTTGCTATATTTAGTCATTCCACGGTGCATATATACTTCAAAACAATATGTGGTACAAAGTAAGGCATAAAATTTTATGTCCATTTAAAGTAAATAATTAAATAAATGAATAAATGAATAAAAAGACACTTCATGAAAGAAAACACATGACCAATAAGCACATGAAAAGGTGTTCAACTTCATCAGTTATCAGATAAAAACAAATTAAAACCACAATATGATACCACTTCACACCCACTAAAATGGCTAAAATTTAAATCTAGTATCACTAAAGTTTGGTGCGGATGGGGAATGACTGAAATTCAGCATCGATGTGGGAGTGTGAAATGGTACAACTACTTTGAAAAGCTGTCAGTTTCTCAGAAACTAAACCATAAACTTGTACTGTGACCATTAACTCCACTTCAATTTACTCAAGAGAAATGGAAACTTATGTCCGCAAAAAGACTTGTTAAAGGATATTCACAGCACTTTTATTCATAATAACCAAAAACTGGAGACTAACCAAATGTCTATTAACAGAAGTCAGGATAAATAAATAGTGGTATGTTCACAAAATGGAACACCAGTCATCAGTAAAAAGCAATGAATTGCATATACACAGAATCTCTGAGATGTTATGCTGAGCAAAAGAAGCCAAACAGGAAAGAGTAAATACTCTATGATTATGTTGATATGAAATTCAAAAATAGACAAAACTATTTTATGGGGCTAGAAATCAGAACAGTGATTGTCTATAGCAGGAAAGCAGAAAAGTGAAGTTAGAGATTCACTGCAAGGGGTCACAAAAATTCTTTCTTGGGTGATAGAAATGTTCTATTTTGTGCTTGATTGGGATAGTGATTACAGAGGTGTATACACTTGCCAGAATTTATTGAACCATACACAAGATTTGTACCTTTGTTACAGGTAAATTTTACTTAAAACAAACAAAAGTAACACTGAGAAAGGGAAGGAGCTTTCCATGGTAGCTTTTGGTTTTAAATCAGGTATGATGGCTTAGAAAACTCTGTGCCCAAATCTAGGTCTTCTCCCTGGGAGTGATACATCTTCATCAGCTCTTGGCACATCCTAAGGGAGAATCCTTAAGAAGAGAAGGAATCATTCCCTGGGAGATCTATTGGCTCGACTTTTGAGGTTACTGAACTTTTTTCTTTCATGAACTCATCTAGAGGAAGTTTATCTGAGCTGGGGAAAACAAAAATGGCATATCCATTGGGTCTTTTCCTCAACATTGCTTCTCCTGTACTTCAGGGTGGAAAAGGTCTGCACAGTGATAATCCATATTCCACCATGGCCTACTCACTCCCATAGCCCATCTACAACATTATATCTAAAGGAATGTCTTTACTTACATGCAGATATATTTACAGTCTCCTTTAGATCTTGAAAGCTATTTGTTAGCCCCCAGCATTAGCCAATAACTTTGTCCAAGTTTCACTGTACTTATCAAATATTCTTTACTATTTGGGTTGTAGTCGTCATTTCTTAGTTTCATTGTTGATGAAATGTTTTTCTGTTTTCTTTTGTTCAAATTATGGTGTTGGAGCAAAAGAGTATAACGAAAATTCCTTTACTTCACCATCTTTTGTGGAAACCCTGAATCTAGTGTGAGTTTTTAGAAATCCAGACTTGGCCCTGCTCCACCCATGGTCAAAGCCTTTGACTGGGCTTTCACGGCTATTCAATGATCCAATCTCAAAGCCCTAAGGTAGCTTCCAAGGCTCTACATTACTTGGCTTTATTTAGCTCTTCAGTCTCATCTTGCTTCTGACTCGCCAAATCTAGATGCTTCATTCTTTCTCACCTTCTTTTATTCTTTAAAGTAACATTTATTGTTCCTTTACAAATTATGAAAGTAACTATATACACTGGTGGGGACTTGGAAAATATATATCAGTATAAAAAGAAATGAAAATCCCCTATTTGTTTTTTTTAAATTATTGAGCTTCATGAATTTCCTGTATATTTTGCATATTAACACCTTATCATACATATGGTTTGCAAATATTTTCTCCCATTACATAGATGATCTCTTCACTCTGTTGATTGTTCTCTTTGCTGTGCAAAAGCTTTTTAATTTGTTGTAGTCCCACTGTTTATTTTTGCTTTTGTTGCCAGTGCTTTTGGTTTCATAGCCAAGAAATTCTTGCCAATGCTTGCCAATGTGATGGAGCTTTTTTCCTGTCTTCTTCAAGGAGTTTTACAGTTTTGGATTTTACACTGACATGTTTAATCCACTTCAAGATAGTTTTTGTATATCGTATCAGACAAGGGTCCAATTTTATTCTTTTGCATGTGAATATCCAGTTTCCCCAACACTATTGAAGAGACTTTCCTTTCTCCATTGTGAATCCTTGCCACCCTTGTTAAAGCTTATTTTATATGTGGGTTTATTTCTGGTCTGTCTATTCTGCCCCATTGATCTATGTGTCTGTTTTTATACCAGAACCATACTCATTTGATTGCTGGAGTTTTGTAACATAGTTTGAAATTAGGGAATGTGATATCTCCCAGTCTTGTTCTTCTTTCCAAAGATTGCTTTGGCTATTCTAGGTCTTTTGGAATTCCATACAAATATTAGAATTGCTTTTTTCTAGTTCTATAAAAAATGTCATTTGAATTTTGATAGGGATTGCATTGCATCTGTATTTTCCAAGATCACTTCAGGTAGTGTGAAAATTTATTAATATTAATTCTTTCAATTCATGAACATGAGATATTTTTTCATTTATTTGTGTCTTCTATAATTTCCTCATCATTTCTGTGTAGTTTTCAGCATACAGATCTTTTGCCTCCTTGGCCAAATTTCTTTCTAAGTATTTTAATTTTTTTTATATTATTGTACAGGGATCATTTTTCTTAATTTCTTTTTTGGATAGTTCATTGTTAGTGTATACAAACACAGCTGATTTTTGTATGTTGATATTGTATCCTGCAACTTTACTGAATTTATTTATTAGTTCTAATTGTTTCTTAATTGAGTCTTTAGGGTTTTCTATATATAAAATCATGTCATCTGCAAACAGACAATTTTATTTCTTCCTTTCTGACTTGAATGCCATTTATTTATTTAGCCTAGCTTCTCTGGTTAGGACTTCCAGTACTATGTTGAATTGAAGTTGTGAAAGTGAACATCCTTGTATTGCTTCTGGGAGAAAAGCTTTTGACTTTTCACCATTGGGTATGATGTTAGCTAGGGGGTTGTCATATATTGACTTTATTATGTTGAGTCACATTCCTTCTATGCCTAATTTGTCGAGAATTTTTTTTTTTTTTTTTTTTTGAGACGGAGTCTCTGTCTCCAGGCGCCATGCTGAAGTGCAATGGCGTGATCTTGGCTCACTGCAACCTCCGCCTCCTGGGTTCAAGCAATTCTCCCACCTCAGCCTTCCGGATAGCTGGGACTACAGGTGCACGCCACCACACTCAGCTAATTTTTTTTGTATTTTTAGTAGAGACGGAGTTTCACCATGTTGGCCAGGATGGTCTCAATCTCTTGACTTCGTGATCCTCCTGCCTCAGCCTCCCAAAGTGCTGGGATTACAGGCTTGAGCCACCATGCCCGGCCTGAGAATTTTTATCATGAAAGTATAATTCAATAGCAAAAAGGCAGAAAACTCTATGTACAAATGGGCTAAGGACCTGAATAGACATTTTTTTCCCAAAGAAAACACACAAATGACTTATGCATATATGTACATATATGTAAAGTTATTCAATGTCACTAATGATTAGGGAAATGCAAAACAAAACCAAAATGATATACCAGCTCATGCTGTTAGGATGACCAGTAGCAAAGAAGACAAAATATAACAAGTGTTGGTAAGAATGTGGAGAAAGGGAAACCCCAGCCTACTGTTGGTAGGAATGTAAATTAATACAACCATTACAGAAAAAATTACTCTGGTTCCCCAAGAAATTAAACATGGAACTACCACACAAACTAGTAATCCCACTTCTGGGTATATATATACAAAGGAGATGAAATTGGTATCACAAACAGATATCTGTACTCGCATGTTCATTGCAGCATTATTCAGGATAGTCAATATATGGAAACAACCTAAGTGTCCATTGACAAATGAATAAAGAAAATGTGATTAATATATGTATATGCATATGTGCATAGATATTCCTTGTGTGTATATACAGCATATATTCATATTTATATATCATATTTATATTATTCAGCCATAAAAATCATGAAATCTTGCCATTTGCAACAACATGGATGAACCTGGAGCACATTACGGTAAGTGAAATAATCAGACACAGAAAGACAAATACTGTATGGTCTCACTCACATGTGGACCCTAAAGAAGTCAAACACATAGAGGCAAAGAGTAGAATGGTGGTTACCAGAGTAGGTGGTTGGGGTAATGGGGACATGTTCGTGAAAGGGTACAATCTATATGAGAAACAGGTTCAGGGGGATCTAATATCCAGCATTGCTGGTGACAGATGTATTAATCTGAACATGGTAATCTTTACATAATGTATACGTATATGAAATCATGAGTATTTTCCCATGCTATCGTTTCCCATCATCTTTTATGTTATAGTGAACATTAATAAGCACTTACTCTGTACACAGTGCTACTGGGCTAAGCACTTTAAATGTGTTTTCTCATTTAATCCTCACAACCATCTGTAAGGTAAATGTTTTGACATTTTCATTTCACAGACAAGAAAATCAAGGCTTAGGGAGGTTAAGTAACTTGCCCCAAATCACACAGCTGGTAAGTGCTAGAGCTGAACCTGAACCCACATGAAGAAAACTTTAAAACTCTCCTGAAGTGTCAATTGAGTATTTTTAAAACATTGATAAAGTATTGAAAACATGGAAAAGGAAGAATTATAACTTATTTGTAAGTATAGAGAATCACGATACAAAGAACAAAAATAACTCAACACCCCATTTAAGGCACACACACTTGCCTGTGACAGGTCCTCAAAATACCCTTCATAGAAGTGATCGCAATTGGAATTAAATAACCTTGGCCCTAGAATTAAAATTCCTAAATGTAAAGAAGACAAAATCTCCACTTCTCAGGTTAAAGCAGGCCCTTTGCCTCTCCGGAAGGTCTAGATTGGTTGGGTGCTGTGAGTACAGTTCTGGTGGATGCTTCTCAGGTATGTCCTTCTCAGAAAACTTCTGTACCAAGAGAAGTTGGAGAAATCAGAACAAGGCCACTCAATGAGACAGCTTTAGTGGCCTTAGAAACAGTGGTATCAAAGTGGGCGGTGACTGGGAGACAAGTGGGCAAAAACAGCTCGTGATGAACACTCTAGGTGGCCAAGGTAAGGATGAGAGCACAGCCAGTGACAGCACCTGCAGTGGCAGCAGGAAAACTTGGAAAGCTAAGGGGAGGAGATAACTTTAATTTGCTACCTAATTGAGTGGCTCTGAGTCATTCTGGGGGAAGTGAATGAACTTTGAGGTTTTAGCAACTCTGTGAGGTTTAGGGAGCTCAGTGCCAAAGCTTTTTCCATTATCACAGCAATTTTTACCCACACCATTGTCTGTCCAGACTCCTGGCTAGTGTGGGCTGAGCAAGTAAGGATTAATCAATATTTAATAAAATGTGAGTTTCACTTCCCAGACTACTTACTTCATTCAACTGTAGGGGCTCATGCACTACCTTCTGTTGTCCCTGGGGATAAACTCTAAAGTTGCATGAATTCTTCTTAATCAGGCAGACACTTCCAATAGACCTGGAAAAGCATCATTTAGAAGCAATACCTTTGCGCCTGCCAGCATCTGCACCTCTTCTCCAGCACCTTCCACCAGTAATGTAGTTCAGAATACTTCTCATTCCTTGACTGAATTATTGCAATAGGCTTCCTAGCGTCATCCTTGTTTCCAGTCTCCCTGTTATGTTTGTCACCAAACTTTTCCTGTTTAAATTATTTTAATTATAGAAAATGGATCTATATTTCCAAAGTAATATAATGAGCTATGTTTAGAAAAATTTCACTTCAATTTCTGTGCCTTCCACCCTGCTTTCTCCATCTCCTCTATAGGTAAATATTTTAATTAGCTCTTCATTTTTCCTTCTGTAATTTTTTTTTCATTTTTGGCAAATACAAGTAAAATGTGTGTCTGTATGTATTTACTGATATTTTCTCCCTTTCTCAAATATAAGATAGCATGCTAAATACGTTGCGTTGTATCTTTTTTTCTTAATGGCATACCCTGGATATGCATTTATGTATAGAAATCACCCTTGTTCTTTTTTTTTTTTTTTTTTTTTTTTTTTGAGACGGAGTTTCGCTCTTGTTACCCAGGCTGGAGTGCAATGGCGCAATCTCGGCTCACCGCAACCTCCGCCTCCTGGGTTCAGGCAATTCTCCTGCCTCAGCCTCCTGAGTAGCTCGGATTACAGGCATGTGCCACCATGCCCAGATAATTTTTTGTGTTTTTAGTAGAGACGGGGTTTCACCATGTTGACCAGGATGGTCTCGATCTCTTGACCTTGTGATCCACCCGCCTCGGCCTCCCAAAGTGCTGGGATTACAGGCTTGAGCCACCTCGCCCGGCCTCACCCTTGTTCTTTTTTATGGTGACATAATATTCCAGTATGGGAATATACTATTCTACTTCCAACCAATCTTCTGTGTTGAACATTTGGGTTATTTCGAATACTTTTATTGACACCTAATTTAATAAAAACAAAGTCAGTAGCAGTGTCACTCTCCTGCTCAAAAACCACTGGCGAAGTCCAAATGCCTTAGAAGGTCTTTTAAAATCCATCACAACCTACCTATTCACACTTTTTTTCTCCCTCATCCACGTTGTATTTTGTGTAGCAGCCACAGTGGAACCTGCCTTCTCCATTCCTCAAATTTACCTTGCCTGTCACTCATGCAGTTCCCTCAACCAGAATTATTCTTCCTTTCAGGCCCTTCCCTTCCCCCTCTGCCCTCCATGTTGATTGAAATTGTTCCTTAATGCCTAGGAGAAAAGTAATTTCCTTAAGGACTCCTTTACTGAGTTCTGTCCCTACCCACACTTTCCCCTAAGTGAAATTAATCACTTCCACCCTGGTCTTCCTAAAGCATCATGCTTATATTTTTATATTTCATTTTTGTTGCTTACATCATGCAGTATTTTCTGGTTAGCTATGTCTATTTCTCCCTCCTCCACCCCAGTAGATCATGGAAAAATAATTTCTGCACAGGGTTTTTACATGGTAAAGTGATCAATATATATCCTTGAATTGTTTGTTTTCATTAAATGTCTGTAAAAATAAAGCACACATAATAACCAGGGCCAACATTGCTTATGGCTTTGAGAAACGAATAAATGTTGGCCAGGCATGGTGGCTCACGCCTGTAATCCCAGCCATTTGGGAGTCCCAAACGGCTGGGTGGATTGCTTGAGATTGGGAGTTTGAGAACAGCCTGGCAACATGGTGAAACCTCCATCCCTATCAAAAATACAAAAACTTAGCCAGCCATAACAGCGTGCACCTGTGGTTCCAGCTACTTGGGGAGCTGAGGTGGGAGAATCGCTTGAGCCCAGGAGGCAGAGGTTGCAGTGAGCTAAGGTCATACCACTACACTCCTGCCTGGGTGACAGAGTGAGACCCCATAAGAAAAAAAAAAATGAATGTCACTCATCCTTTTACTTGCTTTGTTTTACTCATCTGAGTGATGAGTGAAGGCCCAAAGCAATTACTGAATAAATAAGAATTCTCTAAACAATAGAAGGTGGTTATTTTTGTGTGTGCAGCACATTTATGTAGTTTTAAACTTATCATGCTTTGACATATCAACTCGACTCTTAATAGCTTTTTGCCAGCTACACTAAATTTCAAATTAAGCTAGTTAGAATCTATCCAGAATGATTGCAAAGCACTTGTAGAGTTTAAGTGTTTTATTGATAACTTAAAATCACCATTTAAATTTAAGGACATGACCAAACTCAAGATGTATATATTACATGTAAGTATTTTGGGTACAGCAATTATATCTCAATAAAGCTAAAAACATCTAAAATCATGAATTATCACTGCCCCATGAAATTGACATGGCAGATTCAAACCATCTCTTTAACAGGTATACACATCTGATCTATTAAAATCCACTAGAAAATATTTGGAAATATTTACTTCTTTCTGTCATAGGAAAAAAAATCACAAGTTTTACAAACCATCATAAGAAAAAGTTGTAATGAGCTTTTCCAAGGGAATTTTGTCATCATTTAGACAACCCAATACAAGTTTCTGATTCTCAGCCAGGAGCAGTGGCTCGTGCCTATAATCCCAGCACTTTGGGAGGCTGAGGCAAGAGGACCACTTGAGCTCAGGAGTTTACGACCAGCCTGAGCAACACAGTGAAATTAGTCTCCACAAAATATTAGCTGGGTATAGTGGCAGGTGCCTGTAGTCCCAGCTGCTAGGGGGACTAAGGCGAGAAGATCACTTGAGCCCAGGAATCAGAGGCTGCAGTGAGCCAAGATCCCACCACTGCACGCCAACCCTGGACAACAAAGTGAGACCCTGTCTCAATAAATAAATAAATAAAGTTTCTGATTATAGAGATAAGATCCTGTTTAAACTTTTGGGAAGACTCCAAGGGGTCACATCAACACTGACAGGATTCTGTCAAGTTCTAACTGATATTAATATTTTTGGTGGACTAACAAATGTTAGTTGAGCTGGTTCATATATTCGATTCATGTTATAGATCATAGAGCCTATACCTTAAAAGGTTTATAATCTCATTAAATGTATAACATTTCTCAATGAGAGAATTGTTAAAGAATCTGTGGCCATCTTTAGTCCACCACAGATGTGGTCCAAAGTGATGACCATGAAAATAAATAGAGCCCATGCATAGCCCTAGCACGTAACTCCCATTTGTAGCATTGTTCCAATTATTGCATAAATATTTATGAGATTAACAAATACATATTGGAGATATTGTGAAGGAAAAAAATTAAACAGCTGGGCTTTGTGGTAAATTGTATGTGGAAGGCAAAGGAGAAAAGAAAAAAACATAGTGATGAAGTTAGGAACTGGGTAGCTGATGGGAGTCCTTGGATGGTAATACTGATAGCAATTTCAAGAAAAGAATATTATCTCATGTTTCGGCAGATTAGTGTTCAAAAAGCACCAAACCTGGCCCCAGCAATTGTGCATTAAACTTGTTAGGTCACATCTTAAAGGTAAGGAACATAGATGAAGATTTGGAAAGCATAGAATTCCAAGCAATAGTTAAAAATGAAGCAAATGATTTCGTCTACAGGAGAGACTATAGCAGAAACAATTTTAAGCAGTCACCTAGCAGCACTGTTAATGAACACTATTGCAAGAACATTTTTGTTGACCTTATTAGGATTGTTCTCACATTAGTGTTAGTAGGTGCTCCATAGTATATAGTAAAGATACCTCAATTCTGAGAAAGAACCATTTTAGTGCCAGAGTTTCAGAGGCTTCCTAAGTTGTCTGCTAAATTTGTGATCAGATGAAGGTCAATTCATATTCCATTCCATGTTTAAAGCTTACATTTTTCTAAAAACGTTGATCTGGCTATCTCTAAGCCAGTGGAGGCAGAAACTTTGTGTGAGTCAGGGCTGCTTTGGCTGAGGTTTATGGAGGGTCTCTTCCAGTCTTTTATTTAAATCCCTCCCTGCCTTCCGGTAGCACAGTAACCCCGTGACCAGGAGAAATGAGAGGCTCTGCTGAGACTGTAATCTCACTCTAAACAGGTCTCCGGCAAGGGCTGGTGAGTGGTGATACATCATGCAGCTCTCTCCTCTAAGGCGCCCAGTGTCACCTCCACAGTGCTCCTCACTCCTGCTGGAAGATAGAAGACCTTCCGGCTAGCACCAGATCGAGGTCTCCTGTGCCATAGCATGCACAGTGCATTCGCTGCTGAGCAATAGGCCTGGCCCACAGCCTAATTATTAATATTTGAAAGTCGGATGCTGGGCAACTACAGCAATAGCTTCTGTGACATTTAAAAATATAGATTTTTAGGCCAGCCGCGGCGGCTCAAGCCTGTAATCCCAGCACATTGGGAGGTCAAGGTGGGTGGGTCTTTTGAAGTTGGGAGTTCGAGACCAGCCCGGCCAACATGGTGAAACCCTATCTCTACTAAAAATATAAAAATTAGCCAGACATGGTGGTGGGAGCCTGTAATCCCAGCTACTTGGGAGGCTGAGGCAGGAGAATTGCTTGAACCTGGGAGGCAGAGTTTGCAGGGAGTCGAGATTGTGCCACTGCACTCCAGACTGGGTGACAGAGTGAGACTCCGTCTCAAAATAAATAAATAATAAAAATTAAAATATAGATAGGTTTTTCCTCTAGTACTTACTGACAGACTTATTGCATATTAGTTTCTGGATATAACGTTAGTATTATTGGAGAAGCCATCTCCACCATGACTGTTGTGACTATTGATCACTGCAAAAACGAGGCACATTTTTCTGGGGACAATAAATACTAAACACATATTAGAAAATAAATAAAAGAAACATTCATTTGACTATTATTTTTTAATGCAAATAGTAATATTAATTATATTTATTTAATGATTTAGGTGCTAGGTCCTGTAAAAATCAAAACACCATTAAAACCCCCTCATTATGGACAGTATCCCTGTCCATGGAACTTTTTAAATAAGGCAGACAGACATTAGAACTACATCTCCCATATTCAATCATTAGGCCATAATGATTAATAAATATAGAGAATTCACTTAAACATCTGACCTTTCAGCCTCTGAAAAAGCCTTTGGAGTTCCAAGGATTTGCTAATATGCACTTAAGGGAATATTTTAGGCTGGACATATCAGATGCTGGAGAATAGGGGTTATCTTTCAGAAAAGGAATTTCGTCCACACCCTGTCCAATACATGAACCTCAACTGAATGTGGCTCTGGGGAGAGAAAAAGGGTGACTTAATGGCAGATCCAACATTTTCCTGCCGTCACCGACAGATTCTGATAAGTCACATCCTTAGTGTGGTTAGTGTTGTCATGTTGCTGCTTTCTCCAGGGAAGCCAAGAACCAACACATCCACGGAGTGCTCAGCAGATTATGGGAGGGAAGCATCTGTTACAGAGACACAACAATGAGGTGGTTTGGAATATCCCATTGTTAATTTCCATTGTATCTAGGGTTAACCCTAGAAAACCCTCTCATTAAGGACAGGTGCTTGCCTGACCTCTGGTTCATTGATTGAAAGTTATTTTGTACTGTGTGGCTGCAAAAGGAATATATACACGTTCGAAATTATTCACTTCATTATCTTATAGACATCTCAACCGTTTCAGTTGAAAAGCTAAAAGAATAAGAAGAATATCCAGGACAAAGTGGCTGTAAAAAAGTAATGGACACAAATATTTAATAAGCACTTTAGGTAATAATAATAAAAATAATACTTCACATGTGTAGAATAATTTATACTAGGTAATGCTTTGTAAATCACTTTGCATACATTATATAGAACATTTAAATCTCAAAGCTAACCTACAAAGTGTACAAATACTGTATAAATGATAAATAACTAATACCGAGAGCAAATTAGTTTAAAAATTAACTTTACAGATGACATTATTTTAAATGAATGGAAAGTCATTCTTTTAGTAATTTAACATTGGCACCAATATCCCAGAAAGACAGACGATTTGACCTCGGCTTTAAAGTTGTCTTCATTGTTAATTTCCATAAAAACCTTAACATTGTCTAATTATAGGGTTCTGCATTCATTGATCTCACTAATTCAACTGTTTTATCTGAGTGCCTCTCCTGAATTGATAAATCTAAATTGCACATTTTCTAAACTGCTAAGCTCAGGAGAAATCTTGAAGGTGGCCCAGATGGCTGTTAGAGTCTTTTGCACCCATCTAGCACCATCTACTGTACTTTTGCAATATTGGATTTATTGTCCTCTTCTCAAAACCATGATGTTCTAATTCCTTTACACTCTGTCCTGGCATTACTCAGTCCACCAAAGGCATGTATGCATGGTTAAACTGGAAATTAAGAAATTTTGGCAGCAAAACATACTAAAGAGGCGTTTAAACTTCATGTTGCCATTTGATTTTATCGTCAAGGAATAGATTTCTCAGATAGCCTAGGTCATCTTGAAGTCTGTTGTTGCACAACCTATTTTTTTGCTAGAAATCTTTCTAAAGGGAATGAGCAGTTACATAGGAAAAAACTGTAAAGACTTTGCAATTGCTTTGTCCCAGAAGAATGTGTGTTCACGTGATTCACACAACTTATCGTTTTATCAGTTGTCTGCCTCCTTGGAAGTAATAGGACATAAAGAGAATGAAATCAATATTTTTTTCTACTTGCCTAGTACAAATGGATACTTACTTGGGGTCAATAGCCCTTTTTGAGGGTTTTACGTAATGTTCAAAAATACCTCTGCACGAGGTAGGGAGAGGCCAGAAGATGGAATGATGAGGGAAACATCCAGTTAGCTATGGTCATTACCAAGGTCCTGCCTTTTGTTTGGGGCTGTGGATTTGCAATTGCTTATTACAGTATTGAAACTAACCAAGTAAATAGAAGGAAAAATTAAAATAGGTCGTAAATGGACTAGGGATGGAGTCAGTCATGGACCAACTCCTTGCTCCTGCAGTCCAAGGCTGAAAGAAAAAAAAAAGAAGAGAAAATACTCGTACTTTGATTTGAATATTGGAAACTGAAGACTTTCTGCCTAGTGAGTTTTTGCCAAATGAGGCAACAACCCATGTTGGACCCTCAAGACTAGTTAGGGAATGCCTCCCTAGTTTCCTGATCTCCAAAGGAGTTTCCTGGTCACAAGTCTCTCTGCAGGTTACTCTATCTTTACGTGTTACTGTGATGCTGATTGGCCTAAAGTGCAACACACCTTTCATCAGGAAACGATGCATGCATCAAGAGACAGGCACAAGAAGGGTTTTAGCAACACTATTCATGGTAGCCCCAAACTAGAAACAAACCAAATATCTGCCAACAGTAGAATGGATCAATGTGGTATATTCACATAAAAGAATAATCTACCACAGGGGTCTCTAATGTTTTGGCTTCCATTAGCCACATTGGAAGAAGGATTGTACTTTTTCCACGTGCATGCCAAAATGCCCACTCCCTTCTCTAACCCCATTCCCATCCATTGAATTTACACCTATCTTTTAAGGAATAGCCAAACCAAGACTTCCCTCATGAAATCACTCTTGAACTCCTTGCTCAACTCCTACCACTGCATTCTCATTTCCATTTGGACCTCCCTGATAGCAGCTACTATATTCACCTTGGTCTTGTAGTGTGTGTATGTGTATGGTGTGTGTGTGTGTGTGTGTGTGTGTGTGTGTGTGTGTGTGTGTATCTGTGTGTGTGTGTCCTCTTTATCCACAAGCAACTCAACTTAATAAATTCTCTTCAGTAGAGAAATGGGAATTTTCTGTTTGGCTTGTCCACAGGAAAAAGTCACTGCTTGTTAAGGGGATGTTGAGAAATAATTCAAACAACTCAGCGGAGTTTACTGGCTGTTATGTGAGTTAGGCTACGCAATTCTGGGAACTAGCTCGCAGCTCCCAACTACATTATACAAGTTGCTCTATGCTGCTGGTTCTAAATCAGTTTTGTGAAATATATCTAGAAGCTCTAGAACAAGCTTGTCCTACCTGCGGCCCATGGGCCACATGAGGCCCAGGACAGCTTTGAATGTGGCCCAACATAAATTTGTAAATTTTCTTACAACATAAAGAGATTTTTTTTTTAGGTCATCAGTTGTGTTAACGTATTTTATGTGTGGCCCAAGGCAATTTTTCTTCTTTCAGTGTGGCCCAGGGAAACCAAAAGATTGGACATCCCTGCTCTAGAAACTAGTAGGTAATTCATAATGCACATGGAGACATTCTCTCTGCCTGTGAGTGTTTATAGAGATCACACATAGAGCCACAACTCTGTGAGCATGTTATGAGTGTATGTGTGCATGAGGGCAGGCATAATGTGTAATTCCTTTGCAAATTACTTTGTAAATCCACAATTTACAAATATGTATGTTATTTGGTATAATTTAGAACACCTTACCCTCCCCTTCACAGTCTATAGATTAGTCACAGGAGAGAATAAAACTGAGCATTAAAGAATCTCACTCTGTCACCCAGACTAGAGTGCAGTGGAATGATCTAGGCTAACTGCAACCTCCGCCTCTCGGGTTCAAGAGATTCTCATGCCTCAGCTACCCAAGTAGCTGGGATTACAGGTGTTGGCCACCAGGCCAGGCTAATTTTTTGTATTCTTAGTAGAGATGGACTTTCACTATGTAGCCTAGGCTGGTCTCCAACTGCTGGGCTCAAGCAATCCACCTGCCTTGGCCTCCCAAAGTACTGGGATTACAGGGATGAGCCACCATGCCCTGCCTAGAAAAGACTCTTAAGGTAACCTACAAAGTTATATGTAAGTTGGTTAGCTATTCGTATCCATAAGAACATTCATAAGTTAGTAATTTCTGAGTCAAGAAATACCTAGGTTGTGAGTGTGTGTATATGTGCTATGACCTATTTTTAAGGACCTGTTCATTAGCAAATGAACATCTCTATTTTGGTTGACTTCACAGAAGCATTCAAAAATAACCTAAGTATCAGCAGATTTTGAAAAAGGGCTTATAGTTATGCAAATGTTGATTTAGAGAGAAGTTAAACCTAAATAGAAAAATAAACAATGAACCATTTAGAGAAATTCCTTGGGAACTTTACTTGGGTAACTTTGAAAGGCACAGAAATTATGTTTGGATAAAGGGTCCTGTTGATCTGTTTAGCTCAAATCAGAATTAATTGTTCAGATACGGGAGTAGGGAGAGAGGAGATCGACATTAGTGGTTGTTGTGCAGGACCATTAGTATAGGTATAGGATCACAAATAAGTTAGTTTTACATGTGGACTCTAAATTGCATTATACACATACGAAGTATTAGATGCAAATTATAGTTAATGGCTAACAAATGTTTGAAATTCAAAATAATTCCAGGAAAGGAGAAATGAAATGAGTCTACGTTATATTTATTATGCAAATGATCCCAAACATTTGAGATGTTTCCCAAACATCCTGTGAATCACTGGCTTCAACGTGTTGCAGTTAAGTTGATTAAAATATTATCAAGAAAATTCAGAAGTCATCAAGACAATATACCTACAATGATCTCTGAAGAAGTACTTTTCACTTAGAAATAGGAGTTTCCTTGTGCTTTTTCTCAGGTTCTAGATGAAGTGTAATTCAAGAAAGGAAGTCATATGATTACAAAATATCATTAACATTCTTCGTTATTATTTCATGATTTCTTTTATGATTTCGATGGTTTCTTTGCAAGTCCCTTATGCAAACTCTAAACCTAAATGGTTATCTCTGTTTTCAAAAACTTTGGGACTGTCTGAATTTTATGTAGTTGTCCATAAGGGAACACAGTAAAAAGATAGGCTGCTGTTTGATTTTACTTTGAATTTGCTAGTTTAAAAGTGTTGCGGCTACATTTTTCATCAGGCTCCTCTGAAGAAATGCGGAGCTTTGCTTTTGAATTCAAAGACTGTTCTTTTTTATTTTTATTAATTTTTTTACCATTGCCATTGTGTCATTGGCAGCTTACAAGCATTTTTCAGTTGTGGATGCTGAAGAAAATGAAATAAACCATAACAAAAATAATTTTGTCCAGGTGGTACATAAATCAGTTCAGAAAACACAGTTCTTTGTGGCAAATAAAAAACATATGTATTACCTAGTGCACTGAAATGTTATTATTCATCAAATGAGTGTTATAGATATGTTAGGATTTAGATATGTGAAGAAGAATATTTGGGTAAAACATAGCAATACTGCATATTTTGACCTAATGTAGAATAATTGGAAACAAATATGTAAGGAATTTTATATAAATTAGAGACAAAGCTCATTTCAAGGCTATATGGGGATTATACCACTAAGAAGATTAACTACTATTTTCTCTTAGTTTACTGTTTGTTTGGGTTTTTGTTTGTTTATTTGAGACAGGATCTTGCTCTGTCTCCCAGATTGGGGTGCAGTGGCATGATCATAGCTCACTGCAACCCCAAACTTCTTGGCTCAAGTTATCCTCCCACCTCAGATTCCTAAGTAGCTAGGACTATAGGTGAATGCTACCATGCCCAGCCACGATTTACTGATTACTGCTGAACATTACTATCAAACTCCAGCTAGAGAATTAAAAAATAAAAATTACAGTGGATACAATGTTAACTAACAAAATACCTGATTACTGCTATAATCTGGAAGTAATAGAAATGTTTAATCATATGTATGTGTCTATGTTTGCGTGTATTTAGAGTATATGGGTATGCAATGCATTTTTTATTTGACTAATTACTGTGGTACGTAAATTATTTTTCTAAACTGAAACAGACAATTTTATCTATGTTCTTTCTGGATTCATGTATCCAGGTTTTGCTGTATGATTTCATTTTTTCCTTATTAATATATTATTTTTATAATTTTCTGATTGTTTTATGTGTTTTGCTTCCCAATTTAATTACAACTTAAAAATACTTTGTAACTTGTTTTGTTACCTTCCTACAATTACTCTCATAAACTACTTAGTATATAAGACATTTAGGTACTTAAAAGTGCTTTTAAACAAATGAATGAATTTATTTATTTGCTATTATTTGCTTTTGAGATATCTTAGTAAATTCGACGAATAGATTAAGAATGTGATGCAAGTAATTTCACAGGGTACAAAATTTACTTCCGTTTTCTTCTTTGCATAGGTTGCAAGAAGAATTCAGATGTAATTCTTATTGCTACTTCTCTACAGGGAAGGTGTTTTTTCCTTTGGCTTCTTTCAATTTTTTTTTTTTTTTTTACAATCTGAAGTTTGAATATAATATGCTGATATAGTTTGGCTCTGTCTCCCCACCCAAATCTCATCTTGAATTGTAATCCCCATGTGTAGACGGAGGGTCCTGGTGGGAGGTGACTAGATCATGGGGGTGGTTTCCCCCACGCTGTTCTCATGACAATGCATGAGTTCTCATGAGATCTGATGGTTTAAAAGTGTCTGGGGCTTTCCCCCTTGTACTTGCTCTCTCCTGTTGCCATGTAAGGTATGTCTTGCTTACCCCTCACCTTCCACCGTGATCATAAGTTTTCTGAGGCCTCCCCAGCCATGTGGAACTGTGAGTTGATTAAACTTTTCTTTATAAATTACCTAGTCTCAAGCAGTTCTTCATACCAGTGTGAAAAGAAACTAATACATATGCCTATGTGTATGTGTTTTGGTATTTATCCAGCTTGCTATTCTCTAGATCTTTGCTTTGTTAAATTTATGCAGTTATTTATTTGTTTTTAGAATGGAGTGATGACTTTTGAGTTCCTTACATGCCAGACCAGAAGCTGAAAGCTGATTTGTATTAATTTTAACAATGACGGAACAGAGAAGAAGAATGGTAATAATGGTAATAAGAAAGAGATAGTTAAAAATAATAAAATTATTATATACTAGAATCACATTCTTAGCTATGATGATCTTGGTTTCCCATCAGAGAGTGAGTATATTAGTACATTTTCATTAATTTGCTATTTTTTAATCTTTTGAAATATTTAATCTCTGTAAATTTCCATGTCAAGTGATTATCAAAATTGCTGCTTATATTTAAATATTCAAATGTATTCAAAAGTATCGAAAATGTGTTTCCAAGGTGAAACAATGATCTTGAAAATTATAATATCAAAAAAGTTTGTTGTCAGATTATTTTAGATTTTCCACATATGAATGCCTTCTCTTACAGCTGCAAATTCCATTGTAATCCATCTAAGACTCTGAGAAGCTGTAAAGTGAAGAAAATTGTTTAGCTTTGTTTTTTCCAAAATGAAATAAAAATTAGTTAACTACTGACCCTTCTATTTTCCTGAATAACACATGTTCATGTCCTGTGCAAATATAGTCCTCAGAACATTAAAAAAAAAAAAATCTGATGCAGGAATATAAAAACGTTAAAAAGTTATATTTTACAACCAATTGCCTTTATATTTTCACATTTTCTTCATTTCTTTGCATGTTTTTTATATTTTTGTCCTCGAAGTATTTCCTGATTTAACCAGAATTTTTACAATGTATTCCAAATTCCAGCATCTAGTAGCAACTTTTTAAAGTGAAAGGTTCCTAATTACTTTTCTCCTAAATCAAAACCTCTGATGTATTTGTAATGAATTTAATATCAACTAAATAAATGCTATCATCATTAACTTCTTAAATGAGCTTGATATGTTTATCACTGAAAATGGAGTTTTGGCCGAAGACATTTGTTGATTTATTATGCACAAGTCATTTCTTATTTGATGATAAATTTAATCTCTTTAAATGTCTTCTTACCCTCCCCTTCCTCCTCCTTCTCCTCCTCCTTCTTCTACTTTACCTGAAAGCCACAAGTGGGCACAAGTAATAGAAATAAATTCTCAGAGAGTTATGAACATCTTCAAAAGTAACATAGGTTAGAAAAGATCTGTGTGAGTGATGATGCAAAACAAAACCGAAATGTTCTTTCTCATGTAAGAGTATTTTACATTAATACATCTGTTTATTTATTTCAGCACACAGACTGGCTTTAAAAATCCAACACTTAAAGAAATCAATTAATATAGGTTAAAATTATCACATGTGCAAAATCATGTTTTATAGCATCAGAACTCTTGATATAAACCTGTCATAATATGAAGATTTAGATTTAAGGAATATGTGTATCCCCTGTGGTTGTACCTGAGTATATGAGTATGTTAGGTGGTCAAATATCAAATGGAGGAGAGAGGGCTTGATTGACATTGTGTTACTTGACATGTCACTTAGTCACACTTCACGTAATGCTGGGTTTTAAAAGTGAAACCAACTGAGATTAGAATATGTTGGCAGGAGTTTCTATCTTGAATCTAGCTTAAAGCTTAGAACATGGTTGAATGTGCCGAATTAATGAATTAATATTTGGATGAAGCGTGAACCACTTTATTAAAGAGTTAAGATTGGCCTATTGCCTTATAATTCTGGATCCTTACTTGTAAATAGAGGGTAATATTCATTTGGAAGGTGTTTTAGGAAGTCTTAGTTCACAGTTGGTGTGTACTTTGTGGGCTTAGTGGAGGGTAATGGCGACAGGGCACATTCTTCACCTCATTCAGCTTTGGGGACAGAAAAGCAGTGGCAAGTATTTTAAGGAAGTAGGAAGATCAAAGAACCGATGACTTTTTGGTGGTTAAAAGCACCCAGGTGTCATGACATTTTCAACATCCTCTCGTGAATATAAATAATGTCACAATGTGTCAGATGAGTGGTCCACCAACCTGTGCTATCTCTGAAGCTGATACCAATGCTTTCTAAGAATGTGGCGATTTGCATTCATGACATCATCCGCAGAGGCTAGGGATGCAACCTGAACCTGCTTAATTTCCCCTCAGTGAACAGTTTTGATTATGTTATCAATGAATTTATCCAAATTTGCCTTGACTACATTTACCTTCTCATCCTGTCCATATTTGTGGGTATAATGAGTTCCATTTGTTTACTAGTTATTGAATAGACAAGTTCTTCGTGTTTCTTCCGAAACCACACCCTGTAAGTTTTAGGGTACACTGTGCATTCTAGACTTTCATCAGTAAGTTCATGTTCACCCTGGTCACACCTTCTTGATGTCTTGGGTGTTGGTCACAGCCCCTGTATTTTAGGAAAGAATTGTCATACAAAGGAATTAAGATTTTTTTTCTTTTCTTTTCTTTTCTTTTTTTTTTTTTTTATGACAGAGTCTCACTTCATCGCCCAGGCTGGAATGCAGTGGCACGATCTCAGCTTACTGCAAATTCTGCCTCTCGGGTTCAAGCAATTCCCTGCCTCAGCCTTCTGAGTAGCTGAGATTACAGGTGTGCGCCACCATGCCCAGCTAATTTTTGTATTTTTAGTAGAGACGGGCTTTCACCACCTTGTCCAGGCTGGTCTTGAACTCCTGAACTCGTGATCCTCCTGTCTCAGCCTCCCAAAGTGCTGGGATTACAGGGAAATTAAGGTTTTTAACATCTAAAATAAATCTGTGTATTTAAAGTTATGAAAAATTCTTTCATGAAGAAAGGAGTTTGTCAGTATTAGATTTTGTAAACTCCCAACTACCTCACAATAGATTGGTTTTGTAACAAAGACACAGATTTGGTATGCAAACACTCCTAGCCAGAGCACATACAGACTTTCATAATTCACTCAGATATACCAGTCTAACACTCAATATGTGATAAAAATTGATTATCCATTTAAAGTTGTTTCATGGTCCATGCATGTGTTTCCACTGGTGTTTTAAGTGGCTTTACACAGAGTGAAATAGCATTACTTAAACAGTAAAGTATAAACATAATATGGCTCGTTTATTAAGGTCCCAATGCTGCAGCTGGAAGGCATCTCAAGCAGTCTTGATGCATAGAAAATATCAATGTTTTTCATTTCATGACTATTGAGAAAATTTAGACACCTCACTGTGAACTATGATTTTTCTCTTCTTCCTCTCTTGCAATTGACAAGACCCTATGCTTTTTTCTTTTCTTCTAATCTAAGTCACTTCAAGTCAACTACGCATTGCTCACACAAGTTGTTTGGTAATAAATGTTGTGGCTTAAATTTCAGAGTGGATTAAAATCCATTTCAATGTAAAAGACAGGAGTTGTTATCTTAGTTGATGGTTGTTGTCAAAAAAGGGAGTTTGATCAGCAAGATGATGAAAAAAAAAGCAAATAAAACTATTGGGTTTTTCAATAAAATCCTAGTGAGATTACTCAAATCTGGTCTACTCTGAGACTTGGTTATATCCAAAACATCAGGGATGCTGGTTGTAGCAGACACTGTTAGTGCCCCACCTAGACATTCACCATCTCTGTGCAGGCCAACCAGATGGCTCTTAGCTGAACACAGCTGCAACTCTTTGTCTTTGGACATCCTCTGGTTGCCAGAGTCCCCTTAGTTCACCTGTTGGTCAACCTGGAAGTGCCAGAGAGTCAAAATGGAAGTTGGCAAATATCCCATTTTACCTGTATCTTGAGGTGAAAATCTTGAGTGAATGCTTTATTGGCTTTCTCCCCATCCTTACTTCCCTATGAGTGCTTCCCAGCATTACCTCCCAAATAAACTCCATGCTCTCACATTCTGACTTCAGGGTCTGCTTCTGAGAGAGTCCGATCTTAGACACTCTTAGACTATTCACATACACACACACACACACACACACACACACACGCACATACATCACGGTGATATATGATATATATATTTCATGGTTGTGTGTGCGTGTGTGTGTGTGTGTGTGAGCTGGTCAAATATCAAATGGAGGAGAGGGGACTTGATTGACATAGTGTTACTTAACTTGTCACTTAGTCACACATATATACACATATTTTATATATACATATATATATACACCATGAAATATGTATATCATATATATATGAAACAACTTTAAATGGATAATCAATGTATCTATTCTCTGACCCAACCTCAGGTCAAGTGAATCAGTATCTGAGGGGAGTGAGGTCCAGGAAATCCATACTTCTTTTTTATTGTACTTTAGGTTCTGGGGTACACGTGCAGATCATGCAGGATTGTTGCATAGGCACATAAATGGCAAGGTGGTTTGCTGCCTCCATCCCCCTGTCACCTATATCTGGCATTTCTCCCCATGTTATCCTTCCCCAACCTCCCCATCCCCTGCTGTCCCTCCCTAGTCCCCCCCTACAGACCCCAGTGTGTGATGCTCCCTCCCTGTGTCCATGTGTTCTCATTGTTCAACATTCACCTATGAGTGAGAACATGCAGTGTTTGGTTTTCTGTTCTTGTGTCAGTTTGCTGAGAATGATGGTTTCCAGATTCATCCATGTCCCTGTAAAGGACATGAACTCATCCTTTTTTATGGCTGCATAATATTCCATGGTACGTATGTGCCACATTTTCTTTGTCCAGTCTATCATTGATGGGCATTTGGGTTGGTTCCAAGTCTTTGCTGTTGTAAACAGTGCCGCAGTGAACATACATGTGCATGTGTCTTTATAATAGAACAATTTATAATCCTTTGAGTATGTACCCAGTAATGGGATTGCTGGGTCAAATGTAATTTCTATTTCTAGATCCTTGAGGAATTGCCACACTGTCTTCCACCATCCATACTTTTAATACATATGGTTATCCTCATGTGTAGCTCAGTTTAGGAAACACTGCACCCTTTCACCACAATTTCTATTTCCACGCAGATCTCAACAGTCAGAAGGGGAGTTAAAAATGGCTTTCAGAACATGGCAGCTGTATTAGTGTGTTCTCATGCTGTTAATAAAGACATACCCAAGACTGGGTAATTTATAAAGGAAATTGGTTTAATTGACTCACAGTTCAATATGGCTGGAGAGGCCTCGGGGAACTTACAATCATGGCAGAAAGGGAAGCAAACACATTCTTCTTCACATGGCAGCAAGGGCAGGAAGGAGAAGTGCTAACCAAAGGGGGAAAAACCCATTATAAAACCATCAGATCTCACAAGAACTCACTATCACGAGTGCAGCATGGAGGTAACCACCTCCATGACTCAGTTGCTTCTCACTGGGTTTCTCTCACAACATGTAAGGATTATGGGAACTATAATTCAAGATGAGATTTGGGTGGGGACATAGCCAAACCATATCAGCAGCCGTCAGTAAAGTGGTATTCACAATGCTAAAACATGGTTTCCACCACATTATTCTTGCTGGGAGTCCCACAAACTGAAGGAAATTGTGGGTGAAGTTTTGATTAAGGCAACCTGCCCACATATTTCTAGACTTGAGGAGGTCATTCTGTTTGCTTTCTTTCCCATGTGAATGCGGCGGGTTAGGCAGAGGATTCTGAGTTGGCTACACAACTAAATCACCGGCATGCACTTAAAACCAAACTGCCTATTTATAATTTACTCTGGCTGATCCTAAGAAAAAAGATGTCTTCTACTATGCCATTCAAGAGAGAAGCCCTTACTATTTAACAATGAAGAATAATGCTAAATGAATTTAGGGGTGAGAACCTTGTTGTACCTATTAATATATTTTAGTAAATAGAAATAAAATGGATGAAAACCCACCCCAAACCTGTGCCAAACCAAGAATAATTAGTTCAAAATTATTCACCAAGAAGTGTTGATATACCTGGAAGTATTGATAGTTCAGAATTCACCGAGGCTATTTCTGAATCCCTAGCTTTAAAGATATAAGAATAATTTTGAGAAGTCTGAGCAAAGTCACTTTGAAACCTAAAGAATGAAAAGATTTTTCTGGGTTAAAAGTAGAAGGAACTATGTTTATTTAATCTGGAGAAGATACTTCCAGTGGGGGATAAGAACAAATCGTCATCAAACTGGGTCTTGAAGACCGGGGCTGGTTATAAGCATATATTTTAAGTAAAGATTCATTCATTTAATTCATTTTATGCCTTTAAGTAGTTTTTTTGTTTTGTTTATGAGATGGAGTCTGGCTCTGTCACAAGGCTGGTTCAGAATTATTCACCGTGCAGTGGTACAATCTTGGCTCACTGCAACCTCTGTCTCCTGGGTTCAAGTGATTCTCCTGCCTCAGCCTCTCGAGTAGCTAGGATTACAGATGTGCGCTACCACACCCCGCTAATTTTTGTATTTTTAGTAGAGAAGGGATTTCACCATGTTGGCCAGGATGATCTCGAACTCTTGACCTCTTGATCTGCCTGCCTCAGCCTCCCAGAGTGCTAGGATTACAGGCGTGACCCACCGTGCCTGACCATCTTTAAGTTTCTAATATGGACTAGATGCTATACTAGAGGCATGGGTTACAAAGGTAGGTTGGATGTGACTTTGGCTTTTGATAAATTCACTGTCTGGTAGACAAAAATAAGATCTAGTTTTTTTTTTATTAAAATATAAATCAACAAAGCATGACATTCCCATAATGAGTAGACTATAGAACTACAGAGGAGAGAGTGGGGCTAATTAACATAATGTATATAAGAAAAGGTATGTGCGATTGCTTTTAAACTGTAAAGCCCTACATAAATGTTCTTATTTGGGGAACAGTTGTGCTTAGGGAAGGGTGAAGGTGGTAGTCAAGGAAGATTTCAGAGAGAAAGGGACTTTTGACCTGGGGCTTGAATATGTGAAGGCTTTCAACAGACAGGGAAAGGAGAAAAGGTCAGACAGGCAATGGGACCAGCGTGGACAAAGCTTGGAAACTGCTGGTGTAGACTGAGAAGTGTCACTCCAGGCCTCTTCAGATGCTTCTGCTCCACTGTTTCTTCCAGTTATCCAAAGGAAAATCCCAGATCCCATGAAACCATTTCAATACCACTTACAAAGTCAAGCCAGGAAGCATGATGACTGCATAGCACATGCCGCTGGTGTTCAGCCCATATCCAATCTGATCCATAAAACATTTCCATGCACTTCAGCCTCATTTCCAATGATCAGTACCAACATCTTTGTGAGGGGATTATCTTCAGGCTATTGGAATCCCCTGTGCTTGGCCCATGAGAGAGGGTTGACCCCTGGGGCAGAGGAAATAATCAATGATTGCCAGGTGTGGAATATGGGTAGCCCAGCCTTCCCATCTTTCAGCTGGAATATTTTGGAGGCAGGCAAAAAAAAAAAAAATAATCAATGATTGCCAGGTGTGGAATATGGGTAGCCCAGCCTTCCCATCTTTCAGCTGGAATATTTTGGAGGCAGGCAAAAAAAAAAAAAAAAAAATTCAAAAAGCTTGCAACCTTGTGTTTGGGCCTGTCGCTCTCTGTCTATCAAATTCTAGATGTTTGTTCTAAGCATTTTCTACTCTCCCCAAGGCCACCAACCTCTTCCTGCCTTCGTTTATCTGTCTTCACCAACACAGGCATTCATGTGAACTTGCTGACTTTTCGTCCTCTCAGGCTCAATATGTCTGGATCTTTATTCACCTTCTCCTCACTAATGTCAGAGAAGACACACTCACAAACTACAAATGCAGCATACTCGCTAATGTCTTTTAGCCAAATCTCCTGCTCCTCAGCCAGCCCCTTCCTCTGTGTCCATGATCTCATCTACTTCTCCCTCTTTGTGATGCTTGTGTTTTTCCTGGACCCTTCCTGTCATCCTAAGTCATTCTTATTCTGCCAATTTTTTTCTTTTCTTGAATTGCATATTCATATTGTCTCTATCTCTAAGAACAAATAATGCCCCCAAATTATGCCCCCAAAATATTCTCTTTACCTTCCCTGAAATATTAGTCCATCTCCCTTCCTATCTTCCCCAGGCTTCTAGAAAGCTAATATACACCGATTCCCTCTGTTTCAATACCTAGTCTCTCTCATAATTCCTTGTAACCTAGTTCTATTTCCTTATAACCAATCTCCACCTGACTTTAAGGGTCTACCAGGGACCATCTGTGGAATTTATGGGGTTTGCAGCCCCTGTATTCATTGGCATTGCATGCATCTCTCTACTCTTACGTGATGTGTTTTTCTCCCTCAGCTTTAGGGGGAAGAATTTACTCCGTTAACATCCATTGTCTACCCTATCTCGGATGGGTGCCAATGTAATGCAAATATAAATGAAGTCCATTTTCTCCCTTAAGATGTTTACCCTCAAACTCTGACAACATGTCAATATGTTGGGTTAAAAGAATGTCCCGAGGGCTCCTGGGATGATGAATCAGAAGTGGTTAATTGAGTCTGGTGCTCGAAGAAGCTTTGGGGTTGATCCCATGGGCAGTTGTAGCCTAAATGGCAAGGTAGACAGTCATGGCATTAACAGAATTCAAGAATCCAGGAGGAAAAACTCTAGTTTGTGGATGGTGAGTTAATATTTGGCTGTGTTTTAGATAAAATGGCAGTTGGACATCCAGGAAGTTGAGCCAGTTGGGCCACTTGGTGAAAGAAAGATTATAAAGATAGAAGAGGTTTGGAAATCACCGGCTGATGGGGGTGGCTAACATCAGAAGAGGAGATGAAGTCACCAGAAGATAAGGCTATAGAAAGAGAAAAGAAGAGATCCAAGAGCAGAGCTTTGGATGAAGAAAGAAGCTACAATTGCCCAGAAGGAGGATATCGTCTCTCCTTCCACATCCTCTTTGATGCCATCGCCACACCAATAGTTTTGAAGTGAAGACCTGTTCTGGTCACTTTCCCGCTTAAAAGCTCTCAATGGCTTCCATGTTGCTTAGAAGATAAACCAAACAGTAAAAACAATCTCCTTAGCAGAAGACCCTTCAAGGTCTAACACCTGTGTACTTTGCCTTGTTTATCAATCCTCCCTGCCAGGGCCTGTACCCTAACACAGTGGTTCTGACTTTGGGCTTTTATCAGAATCACATGGAGGATGTGTTAACACAGAGATGGCCAGGTCCCCTCCTCAAGTAGTTTTTCGTTTCCTAGGTTTGAGACAAAACCTAAAATTTGCATCTCTAACAACTTTCTGGAGATGCTGATACTGCTGGGGAGAGCAACACCCTCACCCTTTAAGGATCACTGCTCTAACTATGGCAGGCTTCCCCAGCCAGGGCAGAGTTCTCTGTCTCTGTGCCTTTGCTGATGATACTCCATACTAATAATACCCACCCTCTCTTCATTACCTGTGGCAAAGTTCTAGAAAACATCCTAGATAAATTCTCTTTGGTGGTTACACACACTGATTCCTGTTTCCTGCTAACAGTTACTCAGCACCTCTGATAAGGCAGGCAATATGCTAGATTTGAGTTGCCAAGACAATTCAGAAAGCAATACGATCCAGCCTTGAGCCCTTGGTGCATGGAGCCCAGTCTTTTTTTTTTTTTTTTTTTTTTTTTTTGAAGACATAAACTGTGATTTATTTATCTTTTATATCCATTGCCTAGCACAGAGCCTGATAAATGTTTATGGATCTGAAGTTGAAATGTAAGTTTGTATAAATGTATGTAAATTTACGTTGAACAGACCCACATGGCATAGTGCCTGGTACATTTTTTTTTTTTATTGCATTTTAGGTTTTGGGGTACATGTGATGAACATGCAAGATTGTTGCATAGGTACACACATGGCAGTGTGGTTTGCTGCCTTCCATCCCCTCACCTGTATCTGTCATTTCTCCCCATGCTACCTCTTCCCACCTCCCCATCCCCTCGCCCCTCCCCCATTTCCCCCCAACGGACCCCAGTGTGTAGTGCTCCCCTCCCTGTGTCCATGTGTTCTCATTGTTCAACACCCGCCTATGAGTGAGAGGAGCCCAGTCTTAATATGTTGATATACTGTCTGACCTGCTCAGGATCCTGGGTGGTCCCAAGACTTGCAAGGAAGAAAGGAGGAGGACATCAGCAGCTCTCACCGTGAGGCTCTAGAGACAGAATGATTCAAGCGCCAACTGTTAACAATATTGGTGCATTTGTCTTTTGTCCCCATCTAGAACGCAGATTTCTTAAACGCCAGAGTAGAACTCTTTGTGTTATGTGCTGCTTACAATTTCCTTGTACATAAAAGCTGCTTATTTTTGAATGAAGGAAATGAACAATGATGTATCCAATTTGTTATTTGCTTCTAAGTTTATTTAAACAGAATAGGCCATGCCAGATGACATCTGCACCATCTACATTTGTCACATTTATGTTAACATGCAGCTTTGAAAGTACATTTCATACTACCACTATTATCTTCTGTTATCCTCCCTTTTTTATCTGATCAATTAGGTGGGAACTTTTGACCGGATAGCCATTAGACAAGAAGACATATATTTACCTACTTGAGAGAGCCTGAAAGACTTGGACAATTCAAAATAGGGCATTTCTAAACGATTTTTTAAGGTAAGTTGTTAACTTTGCATAGCACTTTGTTTTCCTAAAATAAATTTAGAAATTAAGGAAAAAAAGCCCAGTAGATTTGGATTTTTTTTGGAAGACTTACACCAGGCTTTTTCAGATCACAACACAATAACGCAGCACCACTTTGCCATCTAGTGTTGCGGGGCAGTATTACCTGTGGTGGCAGCAATAAGCAGTTTTCTTGAGACTTCATTAAAACTCGCAAAAATGTCTACAGGAGTTAAATATATCTTAGAATGCCATGGATCCTATTTTGAAAAAGCCAGTCTTCTTTTCCATTCTTCCCTTCTCAAAGTCTTTGGAAAACAACCAAGCTGAACTGAATTCAGAGCATATTGCAATTTTTGCTCTTAGAAATCCCCCACATGCATCTGCTGGGTGATATCCTTTAACGTGGGAGAGGATGGTGGAAGAAGACAGAGCAGATGCAAGCGGGTCTAAGTTGCTCAGCTGCAGCTGGCATGAGAGCCGAGCACGGCCTTCGAAGTGGATCTTGGTTGGTGAGGAAGCCCAGTGTGAAGATTACACAAGTAGGGTCCGGAGCATTACCACGGTGTTCAAATCCTTGTTCTGCCATAGTGACAGCTGTGAGAACCTGGGCAAGTCATTTAGCCTCTCTGCACTTTAATTCCCTCACCTGTAAAATGGGGATGTTCTCCATTCATGTGGCTGTTAGCATTTAATGAGTTCATATGTATTAAGCATACATGATATATATTGACTATACAATCTTTGTTTGAATGGCTGCTCTATATCTTACTACTTGTGTAATTTTAAGCACTTTTCTTAGTATCTTCAAGCCTCAGTTTTCTTATTTATGGAGACAGATTTTTTTTATTATAAGCAGTAGCACACCTAGCATATTTGACATCCAGAGTGGATTATTTTTAACACTCCCTTCCTCATGTAACAAAATCATTTTCAGTAATAATCACAAAATGAAAGTAATAATTATAACAGTCCCAGAGAAACACAGATAGTGAAAATATTTTTTATTGAACTTTCATGCCAGGAAAAAAGTAAAATAAAAATAAATATTACAGTACCAAAAAGGAAAAATAAATTAAATTAATATTTTGATTTACAGTAATGTATTTTAAGAAGGTGGAACCCACATGAAGAAACACATCCAATTCAATGAACACCACAAGATTCCACAAGTGATGTGCACACAGAATGACAGAGTGAAGCATCTCAAGTTCGGTTTGTTTTTTTTTTTTCAGTCACTGTCCTCTCATTATGTTTTCAAAGCTACCATTTAAATGCAGGAATAGGTAAGTACCACAGAAAATGGAGAGGCAAACTGCACCTAAAGTGAGCTCAGATTCTGAACCAACATGAAACTTTCTCTAAAATCTAATGGATTGTGGTTGAGTCCACGTAGGTCAGCAGCCTTGCTGTATGATTGGGGATTCTCTGCATTATAGTCCATGCAGAAAACACTTTATTAAAGAGTAAGTCATTAAAATATGCCAATTTGAAACTTACATATGTTCTTTAAATCTCAGCGGTAACCTCTGCAATTGTAAAACTTAATCTAAAAAGATATTTTGGGGGTGAAAGAGAAGTTTTTTATGACTGACATTGTTTAGAATTACTTAGACATGCTAACAAGAAAAAAGAGACCAACCTGTGGTTGGTTTTAGTGTTGTTTGTATTTTCTTCACAAAAAAAGTGTCCTCTTATTGCCTGCACCAGGACCCAACTGCGCCCACTGCCCTGCCTACAGTACCCATAGCTTCTAAGCATTGAGAAAAGCAGCCAAGACAGTACATTCAATATTGAATATTTAACATCTTCAATATACTCTTCTTCCGTGAGTTCTATCATCATTCCTCACCTCTTACCCACTCAAAGCTTACTCTCTATGCCTTCATTCATACATATGCATGACTAAATGATTTTGAGCCAGGTGATGGCGTGGCAAGCTAACTGACAAATCCAGCATCCTATAATGTTTGATGACAAATAATCAACAGCTTAGGCTTTCATTCAACACAGGCCTTGTCTGGAGTTCTTCTCAAGGCATCTCTCACACCAAAAGGTAGATTTCTTCCAAGCTGTTTTAGCATGTGGGTGTGGAGCTATCACTACAGGGTTTGGCCCATGACCCTGTCATTCATCTCTGCTCTCAGATCTGTTCCCATCCTTTTGTATCCTCCACAATGTATTGCAAAGCACTTTATTTCTCTGGCTTCTGGGAAGGTTGAGCCAATAGAAAGCACAGGAAGACTGGAGGGAGAAAAGAAGGAAGAAGCCAGGTGATCTCCCTACCCTTTCACTGCCTAAGGCAGCATCTCTGCAATAGCTATGTCTTCTCCACAGAGACAAATTTCCTGAAAAGTTAATGAAGCTGAAGCTCCAGGGCTTCTCACTTGCGCAGACCTCTTCCAATGCCTTGTGTGTATCACTTTTTAACAGCTTTATTGAAATATAATTTACATACCATAAAATTCATCCATTGTAAGTGGATGCGGTTCAACGATTTTTAGTAAATTTATGGAGTTGCATCACCATCACCACAATCCCATTTTAGAATATTTCCATCACCTCCAAAAGTTCCCTTGTGTCTGTTTTCAGTCAATCCTGGCTCCCAACCCCAGGCCCTGGGAACCAGTAATCTACTTTTTATCTCTGTGGATTTGCCTATTCTGGACACTTCATATAAATGGAACATGGTCTTTTGTGGCTGGTTTTCTTCACTGAGCCGAATGTATTTGAGGTTCATCCACATTGTAGCATATGCTGATACTTCATTCACTTATATTGATGAATAATGTTTTATTGTCTGGATAGTCCTCATTTTGTTTAAATATTCACCAGCTGATTGACTTGTGTGTAATTTTGTATTTGTAATTTGTATTATTTTTCTTCAAAAGGGTTCCCCAGGGCCAGGCGCGGTGGCTCACGCCTGTAATCCCAGCACTTTGGGAAGCCAAGGTGGGTGTATCACCTGAGGTCAGGAGTTCCAGACCAGCCTGGCCAACACAGTGAAACCCTGTTTCTACTAAAAATACAAAAATTAGCTGGTGTGGTGGCAGGCGCCTGTAATCCTAACTACTTGGAAGGCTGAGGTAGGAGAATTGCTTGAACCTGGCAGGCTTAGGTTGCAGTGAGCCGAGATCATGCCACTGCACTCCAGCCTGGGTGACACAGTGACACTTTGTCTCAAAAAACCAAAACAAAACAAAAACAAAAAAAGGATTCCCCAGATTGTGTAAACTTCGGGCCCCCCAAAACCTGAAGCTGCCTCCTCCTCTATGTGTACAGCCCCCTGTGATCCTGGCCTCCTAGTATCCATCCCTTGTGTCATCCCCTCTCCTTGAGTGCTTTCTTCTAACAATATAGCTGAAGTATTGGGATGTCATTTCCAAGATTAGATTACAAAACAATTGTGACTTCCATCTTGTTCTTCCTTTCTCACATGCTTTATCTCTCTCTCTCTCTCTCTCTCTCTCTCTCTCTCTCTCTCTCTCTGTCTCTCTTGATTTCACACTCTAGAGACTAAAGAAATCTGTCATAGTGCTCTAGAGTAGCCTTGTGGAGAGGGCCATGGGACAAAGAACTTATGTCTTCAACCAATAGCCAACAAAGGCTTGAGGCCGGCCAGCATCCATGTGAGTGAGCCTGAAAGCAGATCCTCCCTTAGTTGAACCTTAAAATAACTGTAGCCTCATTGACACTTTGATTATAGCTTCGTGAGAGGCTCTGAGCCAAAACCATCAGCTAAGGTACTCTCAGATTCCTGACCCACAGAAACTGTAAGGTATTAAGTTTGTTGTTTGTAGTGGTTAAGTTTGGGGATCATTTATTTTGCAGCGACAGGCAAGTACAATCCCCATCTGGTAGCTTTACTTCCCACAGTCCCAGCAGCCACCGGGCAGCCTTCTCTACGTCTCTGGCTCCTGCCCTATGGCCCTAACTCCTGATCTCTGGTAACATCACTGCCTCCCATGTTGCCCCAGTCCTAAGGGTGGTAGCAACTTCCTGCTGTGACAAATCTTCGTATTGCCTTATGGGTCCGTGTTTGACTTCTCACTGTTCGAGGACCTATGCAACAATCTTCTGGTATCCCCACTCTGTATTAAATACCGAGAGTGGTTTCTGTTTCTAACACAGCAAGGCAAAACATTTCATCTTCGATGACATGTAGCCTCACTCGAGCCTTCACAAGTCTGTTTAGAGAAAGAAAAAAATTAGCGTGGGACTGAGAGTTCTGTGGATCCTAGAATCAGTCTTCGCAAATAAAATAGGCTAAGACAGGAAGGCACCCGCTGAGCTACCAGATAGCAAAGCAACAGCTCTGAAAGGTGATGACAGAGTGACTGAGCAGCTCTTGTCACTATCCCACTCTGAGGTGAGCATTCTGGAGCAGGGAGAGAAGGTGTGTGAGCAAGAATGTGTATTCTCTAACAGCAGCAACCATCCTTGGGATTCCCCTATGCAGAGTCTCCCTGAGGCTACAACAGGCTGAGGGGAGGTCAGAGAGATGTGTAAGGGGAGGACGTGATCATCATGATAGAAGGCAAAGCCCAATCCTCTGGGGCCTGAGCAGCTTGACTGGGGGCTCCATGCTGCTTATGCCGATGGCCTGGCTGCTCTGGGAATAGACTTAAGCCCTCATCACGAGAAACCAGTTCCCACAGGCTGCTGTAGTCTGCAGACTGGTGCTCCAGGCAAGGTGAGGCATCCTTCTCCACCAATTGGACAAAGAAGCTGCTCTTTCCTAGACCAACTGGGAAAACAGAAAAGAAGCCTTTGGGCTTGATTTCTATCTTTCAGTTCTTATCTTGGTTGGGAGGAGGGGCTGTTGGCTGGGGAAACTGTTTTCCTGGAAAGCTCTCTTTTTTTTTCTTTTTTGCTCCCAGCCCTCAACACTGTTATTGTCTCTTCTGGGTGGGGGTCCAAGAGTAAACTGAGCAATAAAGACAGGCAGGGGCATCTTTTGGCCCCTTAAAGGGTAATTGTCCTGAACAGCCAGTCATCATTCTTCACTTACACCCTGTAGCCCTGGATTCTGTCTCCGCTGCTTCTGGCGGCTTCTCCCTTTCTCCTGTGTTATTTCATGGACCAACACCTTCGGATGCACCCCTCCAGCTCTGACTGAGGAATTGGCAGCTTCTTCTGACACAAGTGAGCTCAACAGCTCTCCCCACATCGCAGAGGTGATGAATTGCCTTGGAGTCATCATGCCCCTCTCGTCAGTGCAGACACCCAGCTGACAGAGGGACAGACAGAATGTTGGCAATAGGCAAGGCTGATGTCAGAAACCCTATGTGGAATTTTTCTCTGAGTGCACAGTCTGAAAGAGAAAAAGGGCATACAAAGAGGGAAATTAGGAATAAAATGGCTAGGAGTATTATAAGATTGATTTCACTCTCGCTGCAACTGTCAGCTGTTTGGGGAATCTGAGCCCAGGCCTCAGCTAGAGCTGGGGAGAAGTTACAGAACAATGGCTAATAAGAAAGACAGTTCCCCCTCCTTCTACAGACCACTGCTGCTTTCTCTTGCTGGAATAGATTTCACCAAGCAATTTAGTATTGACTCTCATCATTTACATCTTCATTAAATATTAATCAGATATCCTGCAATTGTTCATTGCTTTTAAATCTGGGCTGGATTCTTTGAGGCACTGTGCTGGTTTGTTCTGCTCTTGTTTGGGCCTCCAATTTCTCTGGGATGTCATCCTCAAAGGTTATTGGGCACCAGGCTTAGGTATAATGCAGGGTACAAGCTCAGAAGCAAGGGAGTCACTCATTGCTCACCAGTGTGTTTGATGGTTATTACTTGTGTGATGATGGGGAATAACATACATTATGCAGGCTCTCAGGACTGTGTTGGTGAATTACATATCACTTTGTCCTTTAGTCTGTTAGCACATTCATAAATTACAGCAAAGCCTCGGCAGAGCTTACATGGAAAACCATCATTTAAAAAAAATCTTTTCTAGTGTCTTTAATTTGGGGACCACGAATCAATTAGGTTACCAGTTATCATAAAGTCTTAATGAGTTGAAAAACAAACAAACAAAACAAAACAAAAAAAACGAAAACCATCTTCATTTTGTGGATGCGGAAGAAGATTTGAGGACAAACAGCGGTGAATATGGAAATGGACTCAGGTTTTGACAAGGATCCACTTCCCCAGTGGCAGCTTATTGTTGCACATTTTGTGGGGCACATTAAGGGCAAATTGAGATTGAGTTTTATTGAGATATTTGAAAATGAGAGCATTCCTTCAGTGTATTAGTTCTAATGCTTTTGACTGCATGTATCTAAATACCCAACTAAAAGAGCTTCATCATTAAGGATATTCTCATTTTTAATATACCAAGATACCCAGAGGTGGGTGGTGTCAGAGTTGGTTTGGTGGTTCCACACTGGCACCAAGTACCCAGGCTTCCTCCATCTTTCTGCCCTGACCTCCTGAGGGTATTTATAGCTACCTAGGCTTGGCCCCTCATGGTTCCAAAATGACTGCCATGGGTCTAGGCATTCGATGAAAACACAACAATCCCCAACTGAAGAAACGAGATGTCTACACCCGTGAGAGATTTCTTATTAGGGAAGAATTCTTCTCAGGAGCTCCCCTCTTCCATTCTCATTGGGCAGAACTGGGTCACATGTCCATTCCTTAGCTAAGAGAGCCTCTCCAGTGAGAAGCTGGTATTTTCAATCTCTGGGAAGGGAGGTTCTCTGCCATCAAGCAAGGAGGAGGAAATAGCCTTTGTGTGTATTACCAGCAGCGTCTGCCACACTTAGTTTCAATTTTTATTGCATTCTTAGAACATGTCTAGCACTTTGTTAGGCACTCGCAGACATTACACTGTTTACCTAATTAAGCTGTAATAAAGTTAGAATGGCCAGTGAATAATCTCTGCAGTCTTAGAAGCTAGTTGTTCATCTATTGATCTCCGCAGCCCTAAAGCTGTTCCTTGGCAAATAACAGCTATCCAACTAACTATTCAACTAACTTTAACAACCAAGTGAACTGAAACTCTGTGTTGAAAAGAAGGACTGAAAAATGCTATTAACATGGGTTCAAACAACCTGGATTATTGAGACTTCAATTTTCTTTGTTTCTAGCAGAGAATTAACCTTAAAATGAGACCGAATGGGCCACATCTGATACTCAGTGTAAAAGCCACAGCTAAAAGGTCTTAATTCTTCTTTCAAGTTAGATAAGTACCCCAAAGAGCTGCAGATGCAGACTCACCACAAGGAATGTCTCAGAATAAAAGGGTTCAAATACTGTGGTGCTCTAGAATATTAGTTTAGGTTGACCCCATCGACTGGGCTTATTCATTTGAGCCCAATGAGAATATATTATCATTCACCTATGTTTTGCATTGAAGTTTCTGTCGACAAGTAATCAAGTCTCTCCAGATGTTTCACTTGCTGTAACAAAGCCACTGTGACAAACAATAATGCACAGATGTTCCCTTTGAAACCAGATTAAAAATGTTTTTGTTAATGTTTTCAAATTATCAAATGAATTGAGAAGGATATGGATGCAAAATTGGTTTTAGGAATATCTATTTGAAACTGGATACTTTAAAAATTAATTAACTATAACCTCTTTGAGTAAGATTAATCAAACTTCAACAAATAACATAGAAAAATAAACATTGTGGGCTTTGTTGTCAAGCAAGATTCAAGAGGATAGAGATGAAATTTGCTTTTTCACAGAGGAATTTTAATTCTCTTTGTTTCATTTTTTTCACCTATCTTTTCTTTCTCTTACTGTACTTTACATGGTTTGTATTCACTCTTGTGTTACTCTGAGTCCTTGTTTCTGAAATGATTTTTTCTTTATTTGCTGACTGTGTGCTTCTCCAGCCCATTTATTCGAATGACCTGAAAGGCTGCCAGTTTTGAGTGGGGTCCAGAACAGAAGAAGGCTCTACAACAGGTCCGGGCTGCTGTGCAAGCTGCTCTGCCACTTGGGCTACATGACCCAGCAGATCTAATGGTGCTTGAGGTGTCAGTGGCAGATACGGATGCTGTGTGGAGCCTTTGGCAGGCTCCCATAGGCGAATCACAGCAGAGGCCGCTAGGATTATGGAGCAAGGTGCTGCCATCTTCTGCAAATAACTACTCTCCTTTTGAAAGACAGCTCTTGGCCTATTCCTGGGCTTTGGTGGAAACTGAACGTTTGACTGTGGGTCATCAAGTCACCATGTGACTTGAACTGCCTATCATGAACTAGGTCCCTTCTGACCCATTTAGCCATAAAGTGGATTGTGCACAGAAGCATTCCATCATCAAATGGAAGTGGTATATACATGATTGGGCTAGAGCAGGTCCTGAAGGTACAAGTTGCATAAGGAAATGGCTCAAATGCCCATGGTCTCCACTCCTGCCACCCTGCTTTCTCTCTTCCAGCCTGCAACAATGACCTCATGGGGATTTCCCTATGATCAGTTGACAGAGGAAGAGAAGACTAGGGCCTGATTCACAGATGGTTCTGCATGATGTGCAGGCACCACCCAAAAATGGACAGCTATAGCACTACAGCCCCTTTCTAGGACATCCCTGTAGGACAGCAGTGAAGGAAAATCTTCTCAGTGGGCAGAATTTTGAGCAGTGCACCTGCTTGTGCACTTGGCATGAACGGAGAAATGGCCAGATGTACAATTATATACTGATTCATGGGCTGTAGCCAATGGTTTGGCTGGATGGTCAGGGACTTGGAAGAAGCATGATTGGAAAATTGGTAATGAAGAAATTTGGGGAAGAGGTATGTGGATGGATCTCTCTGGGTGGTCAAAAACTGTGAAGATATTTGTACCCCATGGGAGTGCTCACCAACAGGTGACCTCAGCAGAGGAGGAGTTTAATAATCAAGCAGATAGGATGAACCATTCTGTGAACACCACTCAGCCTCTTTCCCCCACCACCCCTGTCATCACCCAATTGGCCCATGGACAAAGTGGCCAAGGTGGCAGGGATGGAGGTTTTGCATGGGCTCAGCAACATGGAATTCCACTTACCAAGGATGACCTACCTGGCTATGGCCACTGCTGAGTGCCCAATTCACCAGCAGCAGAAACCAACACTGAGCCCTCGATATGGGACCATTCCTTGGGGTGATCAGCCTGGTTACCTGGTGGCAGGGTGATTATATTGGATCTCTTAAATCATGGAAAGGGCACAGGTTTGTCCTCACTGGAATAGACACTTACTCATGTGGGTTTGCCTATCCTGCACCCAACGCTTCTGCCAAGACTACCATCCATGGACTCATGGAATGCCTTATCCACCGTCATGGTATTCCACACGGTATTGACCCTGACCAAGGCACTCACTTTATTGCTAAAGAAGTGTGGCAGTGAGCTCATGTCCATGGAGTTTGCTGGTCTTACCATGTTCGCCATCACTGTGAAGCAGCTGGATTGATAGAACAGTGGAATGGCCTTTTAAAGTCACAATTACAATACCAACTAGGTGACAATACTTTGCAGGACTCAGGCAAATTTCTCCAGAAAGCTGTGTATGCTCTGAATCAGCGTCCAATATATGGTACTGTTTCTCCCATAGCCGGGATTCACAGCTCCAGGAATCAAGGGGCAGAAGTGGAAGTGGCACTATTCACCATCACCCCTAGTGATCCACTAGCAAAACTCTCACTTCCTGTTTCCATAACATTACATTCTGCTGGCCTAGAGGTCTTAGTTCCAGAGGGAGGAACACTATCAACAGGAGACACAACAACGATTCCATTAAATTGGAAGTTAAGATTGCCACCTGGCCACTTTGCGCTCCTCCTACCTTTAAGTCAATAAGCTAAGAAGTGAGTTACAGTATTAGTTGTGGTGACTGACCCAGACTATTAAGATGAAATCAGTCTGCTACTCCACAACAGAGGTAAGAAAGAGTATGCATGAAATACAGGAGATCTATCTATTAGGGTGTCTCTCAGTATTACTGTGCCCTGTGATTAAGGTCAATGGGAAACTACAACAGCTTAATCCAGGCAGGACTACAAATGGTCCAGATCCCTCAAGAGTGAAGGTTTGGGTCACTCCACTAGGAATAAAACCATAACCTGCTAAGGTGCTTGCTGAAGGCAAAGGGAATACAGAATGGGTAGTAGAAGAGGGTAGTCATCAATAGTAGCTACAGCCACGTGATCAGCTGCAGAAACAAGGACTGTAACTGTCATGAGTATTTCCTCCTTCTTTTGTTAAAAATATGTTTGTGCATGTATACACTTGTACTAATAAAATATCTTCATTTTTATTTCATTTTCCATTATCATGTGACATAAGATTTATTGACTTCATATCAGTATTTAAGTACTGTTAACTTTAAGTAAAAGTATTTGGGTTGGGGATTGGTGCATTTCTGGTTATACAAAGGACAGTTGTATTATGTTAGGCATAATTATGACTTTATTATTGTCTTCATTTGAAGATTATGTATAATCTCAGGAGATGTGTATGGGTTCAAGTTGAAAAAGGGTGGACTTGTGATGGTTAATATTTAGCGTTAAGTAACATTGAAGGGCATTGAACACATCCTTTTTGATGATTCAGAAATGACTTTAAGATCTTACAACTCATAGTCATTATTTTATCTCAAATATTTCACTCATTAAATCCTATAATCACTAATTTAACTAATTATGCTTAAATTTTTCTATCTACCTAGATGGTTTAATAGGTATTTATGAAATGAAAATATCAGATTAGCCAATTTTTCTATACATGAATTTTATGTGCAATTATGGTTTTGCATTCTTCTTGATATACTCTAAACTCAGCCCAATGTAATAAGTTTAGAAGCCCCAACAGGTGCTGTAAGCTTTACATTGATATACTGAAGTTGGGCGAGTGTCCTCAAAGTTTCTGCAGTTACAGGACAGACTTGAAAAGTAAGTCTTTAGCTTTCTATCCATATATGCAAGGCAGTAATTATAGGCTTGAGAGCCACAGAATTTTGTATTGTGCTTGATGTAAAAAGGAAAAAAAACAAAACAAAAACATAAGTGGGGCACCTCAGCTGGTGATAAAGAGGTCAGACTCAATCCATTATTTATTTGCCATCATTCAGTGATAGTTTCTCTTATGCTATGAAGTTCGCAGGAATAAGATCACAGGAATGTTTAATAAAGCAATGAGTTTCTCCATATTTCAGCTATTTTCTTGTAGGACTACAAAGCTAATAAGAATGTTTAAGTAGGTTGACAAGAAAGAAACCAAGATATTTTTAAGATCTCTTCTTTCATCTACTATCCTACATTTCATTCTTGCTACCGAAACCTCATATAGAGGTCAAACTGGAATGTTTCATTCATAGATGTGTAGAACAAATCTTGTCATCAATTAAACACCACTCTTCTGATTGACAGCTCAATAATGCAGTGAAAATAGCAACACGTGGATGATGAAATTGTAGGTTACAATAATTCAAGATACTGGAGAAACAAGCTGGCATGATGGCTCACACCTGTAGTCCCAACTACTCAGGAGGCTGAGGTGGGAGGATTAAGCCCAGGAGTTCGAGGCTGCAGTGAGCTATGATCATGCCACTGCACTCCAGCCTGGACGACAGAGTGAGACCCTGTTTCTAAAAAGAAAGAAATTGGAGACATAATTTTTTCTGATATTTACATCAAATCCATTTTCTTTTTAGATAACCCCCACTCTACATCCATCCCCCCAGATATGTGCCTGTGGTGTGGGCACACACACATATAAACATATTTAAATAAGTCAAATGACAGATGACGTAGAGTAGTACAATTATTCCTATGTAGTAATTTTGCTTAGTAGTGAGATATTTGAGATTTTTTAGACATATTTATGATCAAGTCTATAGTCAATTTTTGTATGTATTCTTAGGTGTTCTTGAGAAAAATATCTATTTATAGATTGTTGGACTCAGATATATGCAAGACCATTAAGTAAAACTTTTTAATTGTATTGTATGAATCCTCTATATCCTTATTAGGATTTTCCCCTCTTAATCTATATATTTCTGAAAGAGATATGTTAAAATTACCCACTAATGGCACAGTTTTTAATTTTTTCTGTGCAATATTGTTGATTTTTGCTTTATATATATTGAAAATCTATTGTTAAATGCATGCTAATTCATGATTATTATCTTTTTCTTTTTAACTATGTAATGAACAACTTAATATCAAATAATGTTTTTGTTTTGAAGTATATTTTATTTGATGTAAATATTGCCATATCTGACTATTTTGCTATTCTTTGCTTGGTATATCTTTCTTCTTCATCCCTTTACTTTCAATATTTTTGTGTCATAATGTTTAGGGAGTTTTTCTGGATGAAAAAAACACTTCGAACTTCATATGGAACCAAAAGAGAGACTACATAGTCAAAACAATCCTAAGCAAAAAGAACAAAGCCGGAGGCATCATGCTTCCTAACTTCAAACTGTACTGCAAGGCCACAGTGATCAAAACAGCATGGTACTGCTACCAAAACAGAGAGATAGACCAATGGAACAGAACAGAAGTTTCAGAAGCAACACCATACATCTCCAATCATCTGATCTTTGACAAACCTGAGAAAAACAAGCAATGGGGAAAGGATTCCCTGTTTAATAAATGGTGTTGGGAAAACTGGCTAGCCATGTGCAGAAAGCAGAAACTGGACCCCTTCCTGACATCATACACTAAAATTAACTCCAGATGGATTAAAGATCTAAACACAAGACCTAACACCATAAAAATCCTAGAATAAAACCTAGGCAAAACCATTCAGGATATAGGCATAGGCAAGGACTTCATGGCTAAAACACCAAAAAGCAATGGCAACAAAAACCAAAATAGACAAGTGGGATCTAATTAAACTCCAGAGTTTCTGTACAGCAAACGAAACAATCATTAGAGTGAACCAGCAACCAACAGAATGGGAAAAAAATTTGTAATCTGCCCATGTGACAAAGCGTTAATACCCAGAATCTACAAGGAACTAAAACAGATTTACAAGAAAAAAAACAACCCCATTCAAAAGTGGGCAAAGGATATGAACAGACACCTTACAAAAGAAGACATACATGAGGCCAACAAACTTAGGAAAAAATGCTCATCATCACTGGTCATTAGAGAAACGCAAATCAAAACCACATTGAGATACCACCTCACACCAGTTAGAATAGCAATCATTAAAAAATCTGGAGACAACAGATGCTAGAGAGAATGTGGAGAAATAGGAATGCTTTTACACTGTTGGATTGGAGTGTAAATTAGTTCAACCATTGTGGAAGACAGTGTGGTTGTTCTTCAAGGACCTAGAAATAGAAATACCATTTGACCCAGCAATCCCATTACTGGGTATATACCCAAAGAATTATAAATCGTTCTACTATAAAGACACATGCACTCATATGTTCATTGCGGCACTGTTCACAATAGCAAAGACCTGGGGCCAACCCAAATGTTCATCATTGATAGACTGGATAAAGAATATGTGGTACATATATACCATTGAATACTATGCAGCCATAAAAAATGATGAGTTCGTGTCCTTCATAGGGCCATGGATGAATCTGGAAACCATCATTCTCAGCAAACTGACACAAGAGCAGAAAACCAAACACCACATGTTATCACTCATAGGCAGGTGTTGAACAATTAGAACACATGGACACACAGAGGGGAGCATCATACTGCAGTCAGTTGGGGGGGGTTAGGGGAGGGACAGTGGAGTGTGGGGAGGGTGGGGAGGGATAATGAGGGGAGAAATACCAGATATAGGTGACGGGGGGATGAAGGCAGCAAACCACCTTGCCATGTATGTACCTATGCAACAATCCTGCATGATCTGCATATGTACCCCAGAACCTAAAGTACAATTTTAAAAAAAAGAAACTATTTTATAACTTTTTAGCTTAATTCACATACATTATTGTGGTTCCTAAAATATTTTTATTTATTTCTAATAGTTTACTTTGCATTTCCTTTGTATCATACTTTTTCTTGTTTTTCTTTTTGTTTTCTTGAATTGCTCCTTTTTTTTTTTTTTGCTTCTTCCTTTTTCTTTATCTTCTGGTTTAGAAGTTATGATTCCATTTGTTTACTTTAGTGCTGATACTTAAATGCTTAGCATGCATACTTGACTTGAAAAGTTAGCATCTCCACCATACTCTTGAACAAGGTAAGACCTTGGAGCACAAATTCCAAGCACAATCCACCCACCTTCCATGTTTTTGTTGCCCAGTATTTAGTTGTCCATTGTTTTTAACATCCTATTACTTATCATCATTGCTATTGTTTTTATAGTTAATGTGTATTTAGATTTTAACTCCATGTTGAGCAATGACTTAACTCACATTGTTTCTTGCATTCCACTTCTTCCTTCTGGGTTCAATACCATTCTTACTGAAGTGTATTCTTTAAAGTTTTATTTTTTTTTTTCAGCAAAGATCTTTGAATGGTCAGTGCTGTCACTCTTTGTCTAAGAATGTCTGTTTTGTCTCAATATTGAATGGAAATCTAGCTGAGAATAGAAATGAGGTTGACAAAGATAATATTCAATTGTATTCTGGCGCTATTGCGGCTGCAGTCACTAAGTCTGTTTTGAGTGTAATTTTTGTTGCTTGGTCTTTTTTCTCTGATTACAATTTTCTATATGTCTTAATATTTTTCAATTTCATTGTGATGTTTCTGTATTAGGATTTTTAAAAATTTTCCTATTTTTGAAACAGATGATTAACATCTTTCTTCAGTTATGGAAAACTCTCATTCATTGTTTCTTCAAATATTGTCTCTACCCCATTTTCTCTAATTACATTTTCTGGAACTCTTATTAGTTGTATGTTGGATCTTCCAGTTCTCACCTTCATGTTTCCTAATCTCTTTGACATATATCTATCTATTCATTTCTCTTTGCTAAATTATAAGTAATTTTCTTAGGTTGGTTCTCAGCTGTGTCAAACCTACTAGTTGAATTTTTCATTCTAATGACTCTATTTTCCATTTTCCCTTTTCAAATATTTCTCTTTTTTCATAGTGTTTTCCTTTTACTGTTTTTTTAAATTTTTATTTATTTTTATTCATTTATTTTTTGACACAGAGTTTCACTCTTGTTGCCCAGGCTGGAGTGCAATGGCGCAATCTCGGCTCACCACAACCTCCGCCTCTTGGGTTCAGGCGATTCTGATGCCTTAGCCTCCCGAGTAGCTGGGATTACAGCCATGCACCACCACGCCTAACTAATTTTTTGTATTTTTAGTAGACATGGGTTTCTCCATGTTAGTCAGGCTGGTCTCGAACTCCCGACCTCAGGTGATTGACCCGCATGGGGCTCCCAAAGTGTTGGGATTATAGGAGTGAGCCAGCACACCCAGCCTTATTGTGGTTTTGACTCTTTTAATCATTTTTAAAATGTCTCATTTGGTTCATGTAGCTTAAAAATCAAAACAACATATTCCTCCCTGCAGTAACTTTCTTTATTAGTTTTCTGTGTACCCTCCCAGTGTTTATTTATGCAAATATAAGGATTTTTTGAATGCATATTCTGATTTTTCCCTTTTTTTTTTCTTGAGACAGAGTCTCACTATGTAACCAAGGCTGAAGTGCAGTGGCACGATCTCAGCTCACTGCAGCCTCTACCTCTTGGGCTCAAGCCATTCTCATGCCTCACCCTCCTGAGCAGCTGGGATTACAGGCCTGCACCACCACACCTGGCTAATTTTTTATGTTCAGTAGAGACAGGGTTTCACCATGTTGGCCAGGCTAGTCTCCAATTCCTGGCCTCAAGGGATCTGCCTGCCTCAGCCTCCAAAAGTGCTGGGATTACAGGTATGAGCCACCATACCCAGCCTAATTTTTCTCTTTCTTACCATAAAGTAGTATTATGTAGATGATATTGTGTCTTACTTTTTGCACATAAACTCATGACCTCATTCATTTTTTACAATGGCATAGTATTCCATTGTGTGGACATACCATTGTTTAACCAGTATCTGATTGCTGGATATGTGGGTTGTTTCCAGCCTTTTGCTCTTACAGATAATACTGCAGTAAATAACTTACACATGTGTTTGTTGTCATTTTATATGTGCTCAGGTGTATCTGTGGAATAGAGTCACAGAGTGCGATTGCTGGGCAAAGGGTACCTGCATGTGTAATTTTGACAGATATAAACCAATTGTTCTCCATAGGGGAACATTTGGTTAGGAGTTAGAACACTTGTGCCCCCACTAACAATGCATGAAAGTGCCTGATTCACCACACTCTCATTAGCGGAATATGTTGTCAAACTTCTTTAATCATTTTTAACATATCTGACATATATTATACTTCAGATGGTTACACTGTTGCCGGTTCTCAGTCTCTATTTCTGTGGACTTCTTCATTGTGAACCATTTCTTTTGATGTTTATAATTTGTGTTAATGAGCATCTCTTCAGCAGAGATTTTTTTCTTCCCCTTTGTTCTGTTTGTCTGTTGCTACAAATTCTCCCAAAATATAGAGGCTTAAAATGACTATTTTACGTTGCTCACATTTGTGGGTCAGAAATTCAGGGAAGGCTTGACTAGGCAGTTTTTGCTTGGGTTCTTTCATGCTGTTGCAGTCAGATGCCAGCTGGGCCTATAGTCATCTGAAGGATTTACTGGGTTACACATCCAAGATGGTTAACTCACGGGGCTGGAAGCTGATTCTAACTGTGAGCCAACTGCTCAGCTGACACTGTAGGTGGGAGCACCTACACGTGGACTCTCCTGCATGGCAATTTTCAGATAGCGATTTTTTTTTTTTTTACATGGAGGCTTAGGACTCCAGCATGAATGTTTCAACAAACAAGATGGTAGATTCAAGACTTCTTAAAGCTTAGCCTCAGAAATTAGGTAGTATCACTTCTGCTGTGTTCTGTTTGTCAAAACAATCACAAGCTTGCCTGGATTTATTTATGTTTATTTTTGTTTTTTAAGTTATTTTTTCTTGTTTCTTTCAGGGTCCTAGTAGAAACCTGCCTGGAATTAAGTAGAGGGAACATAGACCTCAATTCTCAGTGGAATATAGAAAATATTTTGGCCAATATTTTTTTAAAGGTAATTGGTTATTTAATTAGATTATTAGGACATTTAAAATACCAATTTGTGAGGATAAATTCCATTTGTTAGGGCAAACACAGATCGCAGGTAGCCCTGGAGCTGAGGAATAGCTTTGATTTTTGGTAGAATTTGTGAGTCCACAGCTTTCTGATCAATCTTGCGCTGCTCTGTAATCTCGTATTTCTCTTTTTCTGTGTCGAAGATCTCACCTTCCTGGTATCTGGGCTTTCGCAGCTTCTTCTTCTTGAAGTAAGCATCAGTAAGATGTTTTGGAATTTTTACATTGCTGATATCAATTTTGGTTGAGGTGGCAATGACAAATTTCTGGTGTGTTCTTCGCAGAGGAACTCGATTGAGGACCAGAGGTCCAGTCACAAGTAATAAGCCACTAGCCAGCTGCTTCAGGAAAACCACCCTCTTGCCCCTGTGGCGTCCAGTGAGGATGATCAGAATGGTCCCGGGGGTAATGCTGGCTCGCAGTTTTCTCACGTGCTGACTAAAGGGTTTTTTTTGCCGTGGCTCAACAGCTTTCGAGGCACATCTTCAGTAGGATAATACCTAGGCATTTTGCGAAGTTTAACCACCCGGGTACCGCCGTTTTTGTCACCACCAACTGGTTTTGTAACAGTTGCAAGAACCTTCTCCTTCTTTTTTTTTTCAACCTTGGATTTAGCGGCTGAGTACTTCCTCTTGTACATGGCCTTTCTGGAGTACATGGCAGATCGGGAATACCTGCCGATTCCTCTGACAAGGACAGGATTGCGGCTGCAATGGGGCTTCCCCTTCTTGGGCTTTTTAGCCTTGAGGTGACCCTTTTTCACTTTGCTACCAGCATCAGCCTTCTTGGCTTCAGGTTTCTTCTCTTTAGTATCCGGCTTCTCAACTTTTTCACCCGCCATCTTGCAAGATGGGAAAGAGCTTGGCCAATATTTTTAAAAACATCTCTGACAACCCCTATACCCTGTATTGTAGGATTCCTCCAAATTTTTATTTTCTATTTCTCTCGGTCAGATGGCTTAGAGATTTTGTTGGTCTGACACCAGTTTTTATTTTAACGTTTTAGACTTTTATACTGTATAGGTCGTAAAAATTTATATTCCATACCCACTGTGACATGTACCTTGGGGTTAATTTTCTTTCAGGAAATATTTTTTTAAAATCCATTTAGAGTTTTGGACAATGACAACCACCCTTGTTAAATTCTTGGGCCAATCAGTAGTTTTTCTAGTCTACCTTCATTGAGGAGACGGCTCTTCTGGAGTCCTTGCTTTATAAAATGAAATAAGTTCCAACTCATCCTTTATGGATCCAAGGCCATGTCTTCTGTTTTTTTATAGACATTTAATCCTAACACCTGGCCATAAAGACCTCCATTTGGGCCTGACACTGCACCCTACTCCCATCTCAAACCCATGGAACTTCGCCTTTGATTTCCTCTTATTTTTGTACTTGTAGGAATTTCACTTTATTTATTTGAACTAAACTATATTTTTAAAAGTTATTGGTGATGTATTTCATACAGCATCTCTATGTGTTTGCAGTAGGATTATCTATAGTAACTTGTTCCACCACAGTCCCAGGAGTCCTCAGTTCTAAATTTTGTAGCTTTGAAAAGGGAGAATTAGTGAATTCCTAATTAAATCGAAGGTAAGTTTAAGAGGTCACCATTAGTGGGCAAGAATGAAAGTTTTCCCTCCACTGGCATGCTTTCCGTAAGGGCATCTCCTTCATATTTTCTGGTCTAGATCAATGGGCAGATGCCATTTCAGCCAACCCCAAATGACAACTGAAATATGTGTAGTCACTGCCTTTTTGCCATCCAGCATAGCTATTCTTCTTGTCTTAGATTTGGCAGGATAATCAATAGGACCCAAATGGCAATCAATTTCATGTGATTGCACTTGGTTTCCCATCAATTTCAATGCTGACTCTATGGCAGAATAATGAGGAAAATCTGATGCCAATCATTGCCTGTGAATGCCACTGCACATCTTTCTAGGTGACTGAACAGCATCAAAAAGAAGAAGGAGAGAAAGTTGTGCTGGCAAAAAGATAGAGAGAGGACAGAGCAAGCCCCAATGCTGGAGATGAAGAAAAACATGTTAATGGAGTTGTGAAAAGGAAAGCTTGAATCATGACATTTCTCTGATCCAGCACCATAGCAAAACCTTCTGGGGTTGGTACAGTGGAGATAATATCAGCCTCCAGGGCACATAGCCTGAACAAGATTCCAAGATATATTTCTCTAACAATCATGATGTTTAATGACTTAATCTTAGTGAAGAAGTCTGCTGTAAGTTCCCACTAGGAGCTGATGTGTCAAATCTCTTTTTGACGATCAAATATCATTTTCCTGAAGCCAAGGATCGTATTTTTGTATACCCATAAGGTACCCAAACATCGTCCATCATATGAATTCTCAATGAATAATTGATGGAAATATATGTTGTAACTGTTATTTATGTATATCTTTCTTGTAATCTATGGACCTAATAGGTGGAATTAGCATTCTCTGGACTTCTTTTAACAATTACATCTTAATATGACATAAGACAGAATCATCACAACAAGCAAAGGATCACAATAGATCCTAAAAAGGAGGCAAAGTTTGTTAACAGGTCGGTTAATACAATGAAACACAATCAACTTAGATTTCTGTAATATATATTTAAAATTTATATTTATATTTTTTGAAAAGGAAGTGCATTCACAATAGTAGAATGTTCAAGTGATACAGAAAGACATATATTAAGGCATAATTCCCTCTACCACCCTCCCCATCCACCCCTTTCTCTACTGCCCCTTTTAGGTAACCAATTGTACTAGTTACTTGTGTTCCAGTGTTTTTCCATATCAGTGCATAGAGAAGAGTGTCTGTTCTATTTCAGCAGCCACATGGTATTCCACTGTGTGGATATGTCAAAGTTTATTTAACTAGTTCCCTATTAATGGACAGTTGGGGTATGCTCAGTCTTTTGCTATTATAAACAGTACTTCAGTGAATAATTATAAACATGTATCACACGTATATGTGCAGGTGCATTTGTAGAATGAGTTCAAAAGGTAAATGCATTTCTAATTCTGAGAGTGTCAATTTGCATTTCCACCTGTAATATATGACTCGTTGCCCACAACCTCATCGATAGAATGTGTTGTTACAAGTTTAGATTTTTGCCAGTATTCGAGGTGAGAAATAATACCTCAATGTGATTTAATTTTCATTTGCATTTCTATAATGATAACTGAGATTAGGCATATTTTCACAGGTTTTAGAGGCAGTTTATATTAGTTCTTTTGTGACTCATCTATATTCTTGATCTATTCACCCATATTTCTTGAAATGCTTCTATGGTTTCTTCTTTTTCTTGTTGTTCTTTTTACATTTAAATCTATGAATCATTTAAAGCTTGTTCTAGCACACAGTCATATGAGATATGTTGAAGTATGGATCCAATTTTTTTTTCAGATCACAACCCAGTAATCCAAAGTCCTCTTGAGCCTACTGACTAGAGATGCTACTTTTTTTTTATCATTTAACTTTTCATTTTATATACACTGAAAGAGTTCTTTTAGGCCTATTTAGATATAGAAGTGACAAACAATTGTGAGGTACCCTTGAGTTCAGAGATATTAAATCCGAAATTCACAGATGTCAATGTGTGAATAAACGTGCATCATAGAACTGATGAAATATAGTATATTTCTTCACTGACTGTGTTTGTTTGCTTATTATTAGCTTCTACCACATTACTACAAGCTCTTAATTCTAATTACTATTTTAGAATAAACGTAGAGATGCTATTTTTGTCATGTAGTAATATCATGTACCTGGTTCAATTTGTGGACTTTCTGTTCTCTCTCATGGGCCTCATTCTTTATTCGCCCACTTTTCCAACTGCTGAGACATACTTCACTGCAGATTTGAATTTCTGGTAGGGCTAGTGTCTTCATATTGTTTTTTGTGGTTTTTTGTTTGTTTGTTTGTTTGTTTGTTTGTTTCCAGAACTTCACTACTCTATTTCTAGAGAATATTGCTTGTAGTTCTCTTTGTGATCATTTAATCTTGGGTGTAAGGACACAAAGAACAAAACAGACTTCTGCATATGTTATAGGAACTTCTTCCTAGATAATTTTTCTTCTCTTATTACAGAAAATTGAAACCGACAGTGAATGAACTTTGTAAGGTTGCAGGACTTTTCCTTAGTTCAGCTAAAGATGGGGTCCTTGTCTGTCCACAGTCAAAAAAAAATTTAGGCTCGTAGATGGTTTAGAGTGTGAGTAAAGCAGGGTTTTATTGGATGAAAAGGGAAAAAAGGCAGGGGGAAACAGGGACTCTTGCAAGACCAGAGTCCCTCCACTAGAGTGCTTCCTGCCAGGCCCAGGTTCCACACAGGAAGAGGAGGGGCCAGGCTCCTCCCAGCTGCAAACTCCCTATGAACTTCCTGAGTTTCCACCTCAGTGGGCAGGCTGGTTGGAGTTTCTCCAGGGACTCCCTCCCACCTGGCTGTCTCATTCCCTCCTCTAAAGAAGTACATCTAACTGCCGTTACATTAAGGAGAAGGACTGGCCTGGCGTGGTGGCTCATGCTTGTAATCCCAGCACTTTGGGAGGCTGAGGGGGGTGAAACACCTAAGGTCAGGAATTCAAGACCAGCCTGACCAACTGGTAAAACCCCGTTTCCACTAAAAATACAAAAAACTAGCTAGGTGTGGTGGCAGATACCTGTAATCCCAGCTACTCTGGAGGCTAAGGCGGGAGAATCACTTGAATCCGGGAAGTGGAGGTTGCAGTGATCCCAGATCTCGCCATTGCACTCCAGCCTTGGCAACAAGGTAAGACTCCATCTCAACAAAAAAAAAAAAAAAAAAAAAAAAAAAAAAGAGGAAGACCAATTTTAACTGCTTCCTGCTGACAGAGGGGCGCTGTTTTGGGGAAGTGGCAGTCAGATCTCCCTCAGAGGCCTATCTAAGGGTTCCCAGCAGAATGGGCCATCGCCAGAGTCTCTGATTGCATGACTATTTGAAATCTGATAGCCTGAAGGTAAGAACTGGGTTATTAGAAAACATGTATCAAAATGAAACAAGGGAGGGGTAAAGACAGCTAAAAAATTCCCGGGGCTTTTACCAGTTTACACATGGAGAGGGAGGCTAAAAGCCTGACTGGTAATAAACTTTACTCTTTTGCCCGCATGTTGGGCTTCTGAGTTCCCTTCCTCTGAGTCTGATCCTAAGCCAAACAGTTTAAGGTTTGGGAAATTAACTCTTTTCAGTTTGGAGGATGCATCTGAGGGGAGTGTCTCATAGTACACTGACACAGTTACCTATTGGTGAAGAGAGAACCGAGGAGAAGAAATGGAAAAGAGAGGATGACTTTTAAAGGAGTCCCAGGGGCTCAGGATGCATTTGAAAGGAATACAGACTGAAGATGAGTGGCTACCCATCTATTTAAAAAGGAGCAGGGGTCCCTGGTTCCCTCCTCTTCCTAGCAAATGCCTATGGTCCATGACGGAGAGAGGGAAGAGTGTCTGCTTTCCGTCTTCCATTCTTGCATCACCGAGTCCCCGCTTCCTTGGCAGGTCCCGCATGAGTGTCAAAGTGACTTGCACGCATGAAGCAGGTGGTTCTAAAGAATAGGCATTATCTGCTCTCACTTATATCTCTTTCCCACCTACTGCCAGTAGCCTTGGAGTTCCCTAGACCTCATTTATGCCATGGATATTAATGTGGCCTTTATCCATGAAACAGAAAGCTTGGGGTTGGCTTAATTGGCAGGAATCAGCCATGCTCACTTACACTGCGCCTTTTAATCTCTGTTGTCATTTGCCTTTGGATCCCTCAGATCCAGTTTTCTTTCCTAGGGCTTTGATCTGAAACTTGGAACTGAGTTTGAGACAAAAACGTGTCTCAGGGTGTTGCATGGACACCTTAACATCAGCTGAATGCTAAGTTAAAAATGTGGAACTGAGTCCCTCCAACAAGGGAGGGGAAAGGATGTTTTGTGACACACCCAGATAACTGGTGGCTGTAGTTGTGCTTGCTAGGATTTTGGTGCATGGTGCTTGGCTTTGGTTAGCTCCTTTGGCCTTACTTTCCCAAAAGGAAACTTCCGGGTGATGGCCATCCTACTTATTCCCATCACCTGGCAGGATTGGAAGGATAATTGCTCAGAACTAGAATATTGATCCGTATTTCTACATTACCCATCCTTTCTGTTCTTTATGAACTGCAGCCAGAAATTACTCATTGGTTCACAGGAACAAGCAGGGTTAATGTAAAAATGTAAGCAAAAACTTAAAAACAACTGGTGAGTTTATAATTTAATGGCACACATAAGTTTTGAAATGTGATTTCTCTCTCGCCAGTCCTCATGTTTGTTAGAAAACAAATCATCATAGAACCGAGTGGTGGCAAAATAGACTTTAGTTTTTATACTTGGCTTGATTATTTGCATAAAGTACAGCAAGAATAATTACTTCTGCATAGGCCTTTTGGATTGGCTTTGATGGAATTCTGTTCCACAAGAGATCTCAGATAAGATCTTTTAAAGCCAAGCCCGGCAATGGATTTGTATCCTCAAATACCTGTGAGTTGAGTGATCCTCTCTTCTTATGGTCCCAAGATAAACTTGGAGCTCCTAGGCCTATTAGATAAAGTGACATTCTTTACTGACTACAGGTCAGGAACCCTGTGCAGGGCTCTGCAAGTTGAGCTTGACTTCTTAAAGGGAAGCATATCCTACCAGTCAAAGCCTTGGTAAAATAACCATTTTCTCCAATTGTGTCCTGTTACAAAAGAAAGATGGATTCTTATTGCACTGATGCAAGCAACTATATTGCCATAAGTTAAGAATACTCACAGAGAGTTTCCAAATCCTAGAGGAACCAGGCAGAGAGAAACAAACATGCTCCAGATTTTGTTCATAGGAGTATATCTCACTCAATTATTAAAGGCTATAAATAGTTTTAAATAAGTTTCCTTTACTATTGAGGAAGGAGACCCAGGCATCTGGGATTACCTCCCCTCTCTGTCTTCTGCACTGCATTTCAAGAGAAGAAAAAGCTGGCCCACCGGCGCCTCCTGACTTTACCTTCCTGTAAATAACACGCTTGGTATTGGGGAAACACTCTGAAAGACACTCTTTTTACCTAAAATAAGATCAAACCCCCACCCCACTCCTCCATCCGGAGACCAAACATTTTCACATGTGATTCCTAAAACTGTAAACCCCAACCCCTTTCATATGTGATTTCTAAGGCTGTAAACCTAAGATTCTTCTATGTGTAATATCTAGAGCATAAGCCTATATAAAGGCAGAACCTCCGTTTGTTAGATGAGCTGAGTTTGAACAAATTATCACTAGGCTTCCGGCTGTAATAATAAACTCCTTCCTTTCCCATTCGGTGTTCGAGGGCTCTGTTTCTTGTGGCTGCTCCTGCAACACTACGAAGAAAACAAATAAGAATCAGCAATATTCCAAGCAAAAGTCAAAAAGATTGCTTCAGCTTTCTGAGTTCAGTCGATTTAGTTACCTCTTTTTTACTTGATATTCGTGAACATTGCAGCTTTTCATGAGTCCTGCATGTTTTCCTTTATTCCAATGTTACAGTTGCCAAAGTTATCAGAAGCCTGTATTTGAGAGCACCTGTTACAGTTCTATAGCTTATTATAAGCCATCTTTTGAAAAGGATTAAAACAATTGAATCAGCAATTTAATTTATCTGTGACCAGCAAAATGTCCAGGATAGTTACAGTTAGAAACACAGTTGACAAGAAAGTTTGGTTATCTCCATGGTTTACAATAACATAACATAGCAAACTGAATTATGATTGACAGCATATATTCAGACATTAGAATTTTAGAAATCCCATCCAATTTTGGAACATATACTAGTATTATTCACAACAGTATAACCTAAAGAAGACTGAAGATCATTTTGGCGATCCCATGTACCTATCCGTGTCAAATAATCCTTTTTACCTCTCTTTTCTGGATGTTTCAGGGACTCGCTGAAAGTTCTGAAAAGCGAGGTGTCAGAAAAGACAATTTTAAAATTTAAATTTGATTTTGGGAAGCCTTTTAAATATGTTTAAAGCACTTCGTATTATAAAATAGAGTTCCAGTTTACCATAAACTATTTATTTGCCCAAAATGATGACTCAGAAATTTTAAAGGAGCAAAAACCTTTCATGACCCTTTTGAATTTAGTTAATACGTATACACAGAGCACCTCTTCTGCAAGATTATTTTCCACTTTCCCACCACTTGTTTGAACCTTCAGTTTTCCCTATCTAACTCAAAAGAATCATTTAACCCTAGGCAAAAATTTATATTTCCACGCCTTCTTATAACCTTTTACATAAAAACACATTTTACTGTTCCTATGCCCCTTGCATGTAAATTTATTTTCAGTAGTTTCAATTACATGTTAAAATCGTAACTCCCAGTAATTTTTAACTGTAAGGTAAAACTTGGTACAATGCTTTAATTGTTTTCTAACTGTAGCCAAGGTTTGCCTTCTTAGTTAAGAGCCTGTTAGTTCCACATGTCCCCAGGCCTTACCAATTGTGAAACCAGCAAGTCAAATAGTTCTCAAAACCCCCAAAACAGTTAGTAACCTTAAAACACTTAGCAAACCTTGCATCTGACCTGCATTTTACCAATAAGCTTTAAGGCTGTTTTTATTTCTCAAAGATTAAAGTCACGTGCACTGAAAGGTACCACAGATTTTATATTCCCTTTAAAAATATTTGATTCAAGTACTTGTCTTTCTTTAGGCCAAATTAATTAGAGCTCTTTTGACAGACATTACACACAGTACACACACCGACATGCAGAAGAATACACAGTCACTGGGCTGGGCCCTTTAAGAGACGGGGATAGGAAAACCTGCAGATACCAAACTAGAAAGAAACGTATTCCCTAAGGCAGGATTGCTAAACAAAGCCTTGCCAAACGGCTAAGGGCCATGTCCCCAGGATGTAAAACAAGATGGAGGCTTGCAGCACAAACCATACAGACATGCAAAGCACACCAGATTGGCCACAGCCCAAGACTAGCCCCACAAATCCTTTTTCACAATTAAAGCTTTACAGGAAATATAAACAGTGATAGTTGGGGGGTCTGGTCTAGTAAAGGGGAAAAAAACAAACTTTAAATGTTAACTGCTGACAGAGTGGAGAAGAGGAAAGAAAAAAATGTTAAAATGCCTGGGAAGAACCTCTTATTTTTATGCAGCTGGTTCCTTCACCAGAGAGAAAAGATTAAGCTTGATTACTGTCCAATGGAGTAAAACCCCTTGGCTGGGAAAGGGAAAGGCTGCCCTGGCTTGTAGCTGGGAACCAGCCAGCGGCTGTACTGAATCCCTGGGCCGTGAATCCCAGCCCTGGAAGGGAGTAGAGAGCGGTGGGGAGCTGCTGCTCACCGGAGTCCTGAAAAGGCAAGGAAAAGGCTCTGAAAAGGCGTCGGAGCGACTGGGGGTGGGGCCATGGTTTCCCCCACCCTCTGAAGTCCCAGGATGAAAAGGCTTAGAAGCAACAGTGAGAGGTTTTGAGTGCCTGTTTCATTCACGGCTTCTTGAGCCCCTACGTTGCATGCCAAAAATGTTGCAGGACTTTTCCTTAGTTCAGCTAAAGATGAGGTCCTTGTCCATCCCACGACCATGAAAATTTAAGCTCCGGGCTCCTCCCTGCTGCAAACCTGGTGAACTTCCCGAGGCTCCACCTCAGTGGGCAGGCTGGTTGGAGTTTCTCCAGCAACCCCCTTCCACCTGGCTGTCTCACTAAGTTTAAATGAAGAGTTTTCTTGTGACCCTAAGGCCAACTCTGCATTGGCCAACATAACCCAGAAGAAGCATGCTGTGAAGAATTAACTTATCTCATTCAGTAACGTCAGGTAGGTAAGCCCAAAGCAGTCAGAGACACATTTTCCCAAGTCCTAACATGGACTAAGCCAACAGGAGTTAAGGCTTTGGCTTCTGGTCCAATAGCCTTAAGGGAAGAGCTAGAGAATGCAGCTGGTTGGCTCCGATAGATGAAAGTGGGGAGAGATGCCATGACGTTTGTGAGTAAACCCTGCACCCAGACTGGGGCAGGTATTACATGCTTTCCTACCCCACCTTCAGCTACCCCTTTCTCAGGCTGGAAAATGGTAACCCAAGCAGCTAGGCATGGCCCAGGAGGAGACATTCACATGATGAGCCACTGGTATTTATCCCAGAAAAAGCCCATCTGCCTGGGGAGGGACTAGGGTTTGGAGAAGTCAGGAAGGACATCCAATAGGAAGGTCCATTTGAACTAGATCTGAAAGGATGAGAAGTTTTCTCATAGATGAGTTTAGAAAGGACATTCCAGAGAAAGGAAACAGCACAAAGGCACAGACGTTCAGGGATGCATAGTGCATTTGGGGAACAGCAAGTAGTTTGGTGGGGCTGTAAATAGGCATTCTGGGCTGTCGGTAGTGCCTATGTGGACAGACAGATTCTGCAGTGTTCTCTATGTTAACACCTTGAACGCTAACTCTAACCCTTTTCTCTAGTCCACAAAATCACCTACCCCCCAAAATATTCTTTATTCAGCCTGTTGTGTATTATAAAAATCTTACTTTCACATAGCAAAAATTTAAACAGTACTCATGTCTTTCTTGCCACCCCCCCCCTTTTCCCAAAAGACCACTGTTACTATTTCTTATGTCGTCTCAGGATTTTCTTTCCAGAAACATGTATTATGGGTACATGTCATTTTAAAAAGGAGATTGTACCATGGTGTTTTGCAACTTGCCTTTTTTTTTTCACTTAATTACTAATCTTTGCTTTGCTATAACTACTTTCGAAAAGTTTGCACCATTTGGGGAATAACTTTTTAAAAAAATTGACATAATGTTTCCTCCACAAAACATACTAAATAAATGCATCATAATAAGGGGAATTTTTACATTACGGTTTCAGGCAAAGATGCATTCACCAATTTACTTGAATAATGGTTTCCAGTCTGAGATTATCATAAGGAACTAACTGGAACTGTGCACCATGCTTGGGTGAAGTCAAAATGTTTTACTTTGTATACACAGACCAAGTGAGAGGGGTGAAGCGTTCATTTTCCACATATCTTCGGTCTGTAATTCACATATGTTATTTCAACATGATCAAAGCACTCCATGTTTAGCCTTTACTCTGCCCCAAAGATGTTTTTCTATGATGTAACTTTATCATTATTATTATTATTATTATTATTGGAGTCAGGGGTCTCACTGTGTTGCCCAGGCTGGTCTTGAATTCCTGGGCTCAAGTGATCCTCCTCCCTTAGCCTTCCGAGTAGGTGGGATTACAGGCGTGTGCCATCACATAGCTATTTATTTATTTATTTAAGATGGAGTCTTGCTCTGTCACCCAGGCTGGAGCGCAGTGGCACGATCTCAGCTCACTGCAACCTCCGCTCCCAGGTTCAAGCGATTCTCCTGCCTCAGCCTCCCAAGTAGCTGAGATTACAGGCATGCACCACCACGCCTAGCTAATTTTTATATTTTTAGTAGAGACAAGGTTTCACCATGTTGGTCAGACTGGTCTCAAACTCCTGACATCAAGTGATCCACCCACCTCGGTCTCCCAAAGTCCTGGGATTACAGGCGTGAGCCACCGTGCCTGGCCAGCTAACTTTATTTTTGAGAAGAGTTTCAGCACAAGATAATTATGAGTCCATATCATGATAAAGAAAACACACAGAAGCAGAATTCCCCTTCCAAGGAACGACTTCCTTGCACCCCACTCCACCACCACCACCCACTGTCAAGTGTCTTCTTTTTGGGGCAAGAATAATGGACCTTCATTTTGTACACACTTGCAAATTAATGTTTGTTACTTACACAAAGTTATTTTCATATTTCAAATTGATTTTTTTTCTGTCTGCAAAACATTTTGGGGTATTTGAGTTGGGTTAGAGCACAACCCAATTTTTTCCAATAAGATTAATGTAGGCAGTTCTTTAGGAAACAGCTCTTCACAGGGTGGCAAGGTTTTCGGGAACAAATAATAATCTTTAAAAGAGGATGTGGAGAGTCTCTAGGGATGTAGATCATGGACAAGGCCACAACAGCACACCTCAATCTATAAGCTTTTGTTTGCGACTTCCCAGTGACCAGCGTATGCAGACACCACAGTGACCCTACTCAGCCTCCTCTTACCGGATGAGCTACATTTTGCTTTTAAAAAAGGAAAAAGAAAAATCAACAACAAAAAAATGTGGCAGTGGATATCCTTTCACACACATCTTGAGGCACTTGTGCAAGAATCTTTGTAGGAGAAATTTCTAGGAGTAAAATTGCTTGGTCAAGGAGTGTATGCATTTACAATACGAAAGTGAGTGCTGAATTTCCCTCCTGGAAGACGTACCAATTTACACTCCCATTAACGCTGGACAAGAGTCCCTACACCCTTACCAACAAAGGATGATAGCAAACATTTTCAAATGTGAAAGCAGCAATCTGGCTTTTTTTATCTGCGTTTCTTTAAATGTTAGTGAAGTGTAAGAGTGAAGGGAAACCTTTTTCATGTGCTTATTATCATACACAGTTCTTTTTCTTTGAAATGCCTCTTTATGCCCTTTGCCCATTTTTCCATTAACTTGTTAGCCTTTCTTTTATTGAACTGTAAGTCTTCGGGATTTTAAATAGGGGTGGGATACAATCGCATTTTAGAAAGTTCTTTTGCTTTAGAGTACCAAATTGATATTATAGTTTATCATCCACTTGGCTAATGTGCTCATATTTTAGTGATTTCTGAAGAATCGAGGCATAGGTTTCTCTGAGGCTCTGTGAAGTAGAAAAGCTACTATTAAAGTATGAAGTTTATAAACTCTTATGGATTTAGTCTCACTGAAGTAGTGTCTTATTATTTTTTGTTGTTGTTGAAGTTTGAGAGTTAAGCAGAAAATAACAGTAACCAGGAAATGTGGCAACAAAGAGAGCAGATAAATTATATCATATGAAAATGAAACAAAAACTTAATTTGTCAGACTATTTCAAAAGTACATAACAAAAGATACACCTCTGTTGTATTAATTTTTCTGAAATGCTGCTTTGATTTGTCTCTGAAGGGCAGGAGTATTTCTTCTTACTCCTCTCTGGAGGATACACACGTGGTCACAGTTTGCTGATAAATAAAGTCCTGTTCCTGCACTGAACTTTCCATTTCCCCTTATACAGCATCTGAACTCCCCAAAGCAGGCACTCATGCCTTTAGACACCTGGCTTTGAGCTACCTCTCGATTCTATAATGTGAAGTGGCTGCCCCATCCATAGTAGATAGTACATTGTCCTCCTCTTTTGTGTGATGTTCCCCTGTCTTGGCGATCCTCCGCCTATGGCCCATTTGGCCCTCAGGGTCAGCCAACTTCTGCTTCTCTTTGAAATCTTCTTGCCTCCCTTACTTTCACAGAGTCCTCTAGACCTCACCCTCCCCAGCTCTTTGGCTCTTCTCTGGGCTGTCATTCGACTTATTTTATGAGTGTACTTTGCTTCCCCCCTAGATTAGAGGGCTCTTGAGATCAAGAATCCTGTGGTAGATTTCTTAGTATTCCCTCTCTTCCCATAATGATTTTCATAGTACTAAATACTCCAATATTTACTAAATGATAATGACATGAGTAGGATGTTTGGATGCTTTTAATCTACCATCTGAGGTTCTTCTCAGAACTTTCTGCCACAAGATGCCTGCTTCTGACCATTCCTTCTCTACCCTAGCCTGGTGACCCACATCTTCCACCTATACCTTCAATGCTGGAGTTCTCTGAGGGTTTAGTCTGGTCCTTCTGCTCTACTCATTCTCTGGAAAAATGTCATCCACCCTATCTTTTCTGCTTCTGGTGACTTAAGATTGCAGTTTAGGCCAGGTGTGGTGGCTCATGCTTATAATGCCAGCACCTTGGGGAGGCTGAGGCAGGCAGATCACTTGAGGTCAGGAGTTCAAGACCAGGTTGGCCAACATGGTAAAATCCTGTCCCTACTAAAAATACAAAAATTAGTCAGGTGAGGTGGTGGGTGCCTGTAATCCCAGCTACTTGGGAGGCTGAGGCAGGAGAATCACTTGAACCCAGGAGGCAGAAGTTGTTGTGAGCCAAGATCACACCACTGTGCTCCAGCCTGGGCAACAGAGCAAGACTCTGTCTCAAAAAAAAAAAAAAAAGATTGCAGCCTAAACAATCTCTGGAGCCATACTTTTAGGTCCACCTGGCTGAAATTCACATGTCTGCCAAATATCTGCACCTAGATATCTGTGAAATACCTCAGACTCTCAAATTACCTAAAACCCAATTCATTGTTGTCACCTAATTATGTTCCTCTTCCTGAGTTCACCATCTCCAATGGTGGCCCCACCGCCCTGCCAGCCATCCAAGCTAGAAATCTGTGTCATGCCTGATTACTCGTTCACCCTCACCCCATCCGTATAGCCAGCCAATGACCAAGCCCTGCCAATCTGAATCCCAAAATGCTACCCCCTTTAACCCCAAGTACCAGTGCCTTAGCTCAGGCTTGCCTCATTTCTAGATCATTGTACCACTTGCTAAATAGTCTCTCTGATCTTAATCTCATGACCCTCAAATCCCTCCAGAACAATAATTTCCCCTACTCAAAACAGCTCTCAGCTCTTTGTTGCCTAAATGTTGCAGTCCCTGACCCTCTACCTGGCATATAAAGCTCAAAGGGCTCTGTCCTTGTCTATTCCTGCTTTATCTCTCACAGCGCCCAGTGAACACAGCAGCAACATAGAACTTCCATGGTATCTGCCCACCCCACCACCACCATCACACCCATCTTATTCTTGACTTGCCTCTTACTAAAAATGTCTGCCTCAGCTCTAATGTTCTTCCACCTTCTCTTTACCTGGTCATCTCTAGTTACCCTTTAACAGTGAACTCAGGGTCCCCTTTCTCAGGAAGCAAAACATTTTCTGATATCTAATCTCTGTCATCTCCCTCCCCTACTCCCAGCTAAGCAACACCCTATCCAAATCACTGATTTCAGAAAGAACGTAATATTCTATTTATTTGTGATATTCCCTCTTTTCTATATCTAGTTTTCCACTTGACTGCAAGCTCCATTAGGACAGGGCTCATATTTTTTACATCTTTAGTCTGGCACGTATTAAGTCTCTAGTTTTCTGAATGAAAAGCCAATAAAAAACAATTTTTATTCCTCAGCATATAGACAACAATTGCAGCAATATATGGATGACACTGGGAATACTTCACAATCCAGCATTGACCACCTTATAAAAAGTTGTTTCTTCATGGGCTTATGTAGGATGAAGGCTTCAGAAATTGGCAGGAATTACATGATTTACTACATACGTCTGACACTTAGTTTTTCTATCTTTTGTAACTTTTCCTGGCTAAACTTCAACACAGCATTATGGGGTGAACTCTTGCTTGTTATGAAATGACTGTGGTATAGGTTAAATATGTTATGTGTGGCAATGGGCTGCTTTATACATTCAGATTTGTTTGGGGATATTGCTTCTGGAATCAGACACAAGTCATCCAGTGATGAGGGAACCACGAGTAAGCCAGAATGCACCTAGTGCCTGTCAAGATGAAAACTGGAGTTGGAGAAGCGTAGAAATAAAACTGTATTGCCATTGCATTCAAGTAGCTGCTATCACGGCCCTTGGGTCAGTATTCCTTATAAATGGTTACTTAGGCATCGTAATAAAGACAAAACAAAAAATTGGGCAGCTTTATTTTGGTTTCTGGTTCTTTGTAAGGAAATAAGATAAATATAAGTTTAACTTAACATATAGGAAGCAATTGTCAGCAGTCTATCTCAAGTCACTCTGAGTGGAAATGGGTTCGCTGGTAACCTGTTGGCCGATTTCTGTCTTCATCTGCCCCCTAGTGGTTCATTTGGAGTAGTTGTCCCTCAATCTGTGGTGTTTTGAACCATTTTTGGCCTTTTGTTCAGGAAAGGGAAGAGGATTTTCCCTAGAAATGTAGACGCCTGTAATCCCAGCACTTTGGGAAGCCAAGGCAGCGGATCACAAGATGAGGAGTTCAAGACCAGCCTGGCTAATATGGTGAAACCCCATCTCTACTAAAAATACAAAAAGTACCCGGGCATGGTGGCATGTGCCTGTAGGCCCAGCTACTCGGGAGGCTGAGACAGAAGAGTCACTTGAACCCGGGAGGTGGAGGTTGCAGTGAACCAAGATTGCGCCACTGCACTCCAGCCCAGGGGACAGAGTGAGACTTCATCTCAAAAAAAACAAAAAAAAAAAAAAAGAAAGAAAAAGGAAATGTAGAAAATAGAGTGTCTTTTTGTATACACCCTAGCATCTTAAAATTGAAATTTATGGAGTATATTTAATTTCTTTAATAACTACCCAGCAACTACCCACTCCTGAAAGCCTAGTTTAACCTGTACAGAACTACATCAACTCTTATTTAACACAAGCCTGGCCATGCCTTCAAAAAATACTGAATCTTCTTGATTCTGGTGGAATGATTGACACATTGATTTTATTACCTTCATCCCATCTAGAATTATTAAAATTTCGTTGTTCTGCTTGATCTTCCTTCTCAGCTAATCTTTGTGAGGTTTGTGGTTTGTAATCGTTATGTAGCCAGCATTCTCAAATAATGTAGTCTTCGTTTTATATTAATCTGAAATGGAATGTTATTGGGTAAAATACCCCTTAGGGGTATAATGAAAAGGACCCATTAATTTTCAGGGCAAGAGGGCTAATTACTCCCCTCCCCACTTAAGTCTAGACTAATTGCTAATAACTCTTTATAGAATTGAGTATTGAAGCTAATTTTGATTTCTTCATTCCAGTGTACAGCTTTTCTGAAATACTTGGCCAGAACAAGAAAAGGAGCTTTAGAAGGTTGGGTGTTTAATAAATATGCTTTATGATGTTGCAGTTTGTAAGTGAGTCAAAATTGAAAGAAATATGGGGCTCCATGAGGGAATGCTCATGTTTTTAATTAAACAGGGCTGTAATTGGGTGACCTGAACATTTTATGAGTGCACACATGGGCAATGCTTCATTGGAGACACTTTGTAGCATCATTATAGAAAATAAAGAAGGGACAGTATAGCGTGGTGGTTAACACCATAGCCCTATTGCCAGTCTACTAATTCATTGAGAATTCGAACTTCACTAGTGTGACCTTCTGGAAAGTTGCTTAACCTCCCTGTTTCTCAGCTTATTAATCGGTAAAATGGAGATAACAAGAGCACTCCCCAATTCATATCACTGTGAAAATTAAATGAGATAATGTGTACAAAATCTTAACAGTTCCAAACATTAATGCTAACAAACGGTGTTAGATATTCTTAGGATTAAAAGACATTCTCAGATTTGCAAAGTCATATTCGTAACATTATTCACAATAGCCATGAGGTAGAAGCAACTCAAATGTCCATGGATAAACAATATGTGGTATATACATACAATGGAATATTATTTGGCCTTGAAAAAGAAGGAAATTCTGCTACTTGTGATGGCAACCTGGGGGACATTATGCCAAGTGAAATAAGCTGGTTATAGAAGACAAATACTGTATGATTCTACTTGTATGAGATATTTAAAGTAGTCGACTTCATAGAAACAGAAAATAGAATGCCGGTTACCAGGGATTTGGGGTGAAAGAAGAATGGGGAGTTGTTTAATGGGTATAGAGCAGGCGTCCCCAAACTATGGCCTGCGGGCCGCATGCGGCCCCCTGAGGCCATTTATCTGGCCCCCCGCCGCACTTCAGGAAGGGGCACCTCTTTCATTGGTGGTCAGTGAGAGGAGCACAGTATGTGGCGACCCTCCAACGGTCTGAGGGACAGTGAACTGGCCCCCTGTGTAAAAAGTTTGGGGATACCTGGTATAGAGTATCAGCTTTCCAGAATGAAAAAGTTCTGGAGCTCTTTTTCACAACTATGCGAATATACTTAATACTACTAAACAGTATACTTAACAGTGGTTAAGGTGGTAAAATTATGCTATGTGGTTTTTACTGCAGTATTTTTTTAAAGACATATTTTCCTAAAGGTGAGGGAGTTTTGGGGAGGTCTGTATCTTGATGTGGGTGCTAGTGATATTAGTGTGTTCATTTTGTGAAAATTCATCCAAAACGTGCTTTTGATATAAATACTTTCTGTATGTCTTTTGCCTTCATGAAAAGTTTTAAAACAAAGCTATTCCATTCCCTCACTGATTTGCACTCACTATCACATAGACAGAAAAAGCACACAATTTCTTGGAGAAACAATTTCTTAAAATATTTCCATACACAGAAATGACTATTTAGAGGCAAGCAGGTGTGCTTTGAATTCAAGACATTCAAACATCCTTCATACATTGCTACAGCCTAAATAAACCTAAGAAAATGTGACACAGTGCAATGGAGATAGAATTCTTACTAACCTGTACAAGAATTTTATTCACTTTTTAAAAACAACTGCCCTTAGGGAAAGACTCAGAAGAATTCAGCAACACAAATTATACCTTTTTTAAAATAAATAATTAACAATTCATAATTGACATAAATATATTTATAACAGCTTTACTGAGATATACTCCACTTACCATAGAATTCAAGCATTTAAAGTGTACACTTATATTCAGAGTTGTGTAACTATCACCACAATCAATTGTAGATCATTTTCATCACCCCAAAAAGAAACCCTGTACGCTTTAGCAATCATTCTTCATTTCTCCCCAACATCTATCCACCCCCAGCCCTAGGTAACCACTAATCTACTTTCTTACTCTATAAATATTATTTATAGCTTATATAAATGGAATTGTACAATATTTATCCTTTTGTGACTGGTTTATTTTACTTAGCTTAATGTTTTTGAAGTTCATCCATGTTGTAGCATATACCTGTACTACGTTCTTCTTTACGGCCCAATAATACAGATGCATCTCAACTTATGATGGGATTATGTGGTGACAAACCTATTGTACATTGAAAATATCATAAGCCAAAACTGCATTTAGTTGGGTGCAGTGGCTCACGCCTGTAATCCTAGCACTTTGGGAGGCCAAGGTGGGTGGATCACTTGAGGACAGGAGTTCGAGACCAGCCTGGACATGGTGAAACCCGTCTCTACTAATATAAAAATTAGCCAGGCATGGTGGTACACCATGTAATTCCAGCTACTCAGGAGGCTGCGGCAGAAGAATTGCTTGAACCCAGGAGGCAGAGGTTGCAGTGCCACTGCCCTTCAGCCTGGGCGATGGAGTGGAACTCTGTCTAAAAAAACAAAACGAAACAAAACAAACTGCATGTAATGGACCTAATCTACCAAATATCATAGCTTAGCCTAGCCATTCTTAAGCATGCTCAGAACGCTTACATTGCCCTACAATTGGGCAAAATCATCTAACATGAAGCCTATTTTGTAATAAAATGTTGAATGTCTTATGTAATTTATTGAATACTGTACTGAAAGTGAAAAATAGAAAGCTTGTATGGACACTTGAAGTACGCTTTGTACTGAATGAGTATGGCTTTCACACCATCATAAATTTGAAAAATTTTAAATCAAACCATCATAAGTCAGAACCATCTGTATTTCATGGTATGGACATACCACCTTTTATTTATCAATTCATCAGTAAATAGACATTTTGGTTGTTTCTGCTTTTGGGCTATTATGAGTAATGCTGCTGTAATCTTCTGAGTACAAGTTTTTCCATGAACAGATGGTTTCATTTCTCTTGACTATATGTATACCTGAGTGAAACTGCTGGGTCTTGACACACATATTTGACATAAATAAAAGTGCACCCATTTAAAGTGTATGATTTGATAAGTTTTGACATGTGTACACACATGAAATCATCACCACAACTGTGATTATAAACATATCCATTAATCCCACTCCAAAAATTTCTCATGCCTCTTTGCCCCTCCTTATCCCAGCCCTGCCCCCAGGCAATCACTGATATAATTTCTGTCACTATGGAGGAGTCTATACTTTCCATAATTTTATTTAGATGGACTCACACAATACATAGTCTTTTGTCTGGTTTCTTTCACCTAGCATGTTGAGATTTATCAATGTTCTTATGCATATCATTAGTTCATTTCTTATTATCCATTCTATAAATATACAAGAAGTTGTTTATTCATTTACCTGTTAACAGACATTTGTGCTGTTTACAATTTTTGGCTATTACAAATAAAGCTGCCATGAACAGTCACGTACAAATTTTTGTATGGACCATGTTTTTATTTTGCTCAGCTGCCTAGGAGAGGAATGGTTACATCATATGTAGGTTTTTCTGTAACATTTTAAGAAATTGCCAAAATGTTTTCCAAAGTAGTTGGATCATTTTACGTTCCAGCCTGCAGTGTAGGAGCTTTTGAGTTGTTGTGGTAAATCAACACTTACTATGGTAAAATCACTTTTTAATTTTTTAATTTTAGGCACTCTAGTAGGTGAGTAGTGATATGTTATTGTGGTTTTAATTTTCATTTCCCTAGTGACTAATGATAATAAGTGTGTTTTTATTTACTTACTTCCCATTTGTATATCATTTTTGGTGAAATGTCTGTTCAATTATTTTTCCCATTTTTACTGCATTGTTTTCTTATTGAGTTTTGAGATTTTTTTATATACTAAAGAGACAAGTTATTTATCAGATTCATGCTTTGTAAACATTTTCTTAGAGTCTGTAGTTTGTCTTTTTATTCTCTTATCAGTGTCTAATCTACAAAATCTTTGTGAAACCACAGGTGAATATTTCCTCCTATTTTCTTCCTAAAAGTTTTATAGTTTTAGGTTTTACATTAGGTCTGTGATTCACATTAATTTTTGTATGCAAGGTGTGGCTATAAATTCATGTTTTTGCATGTGAATTTCCAAATGTTTCAGCACCATTTGATTAAAAGGATATTTTTATCCACTCTGTTGCTTTTGAAACTGTGAAAAATCAGTTGTCCATATGTGTGTGAATTTATTTCTGAACTTTCTATTCTGCTCCATTGATCTCTTTGCTGATCTGACTCCAATACCACACTGTTCTGATTACTGATGATTTACTTAATTATTGAAATTCAGTAGTGTTAGCCTTTCCATTTTTCTACTCTTTCTAAAAAAAAAATTATTTTACTTTAAGTTCTGGAATACATGTGCTGAAAGGTTCGTTACATAGGTATACATGTGCCACGGTGGTTCGCTGCACCTATCAATCCATCATGTATGGTTTAATTGCCCCACATGCATTAGGTGTTTGTCCTAATGCTCTCCCTACCCTTGCCCCCCACCCCCCAACAGGCCCTGGTGTGTGATGTTTACCTCACTGTGTCCACGTGTTCTCATTGTTCTTCTCCCACTTATGAAGGAGACCATGTAGTGTTTGGTTTTCTGTTCCTGTGTTAGTTTGCTGAGGTTGATGGTTTCTTTTTCAGAGTTATTTTGGCTATTCTAAGTCCTTTGCATTTCCATGTGAATTTTGGAGTATGTCCATTTCTACAAATAATAATAATAATAAAAAGCTGCCAGGATTTTGATTGGCATTGCATTGAATTTATCAATTCAGAGGAAGTGACATCTTTTCAATTTTGAGTCTTGTGAATAATTAACAAGGTATATCTCTTCATTTATTTGGGTCTTCTCTATTTTCTCTTAGCAATGTTTTTTAGTTTTCAGTATATAGGTCTCATACACCTTTTGTCAAATATATTTTACAAATATTTACCAAGTATTACCAATTAATTACTAAGCATTTAATATTTTCAATGCTGTTGTGAATGGATTTTTAAGAATGTCAACTTCTGAATATTCATTGTTAATTCACTTGTTAGTTTCTAGTTTTTGAGATTGTATTGTCTGTCATAGAAAATCATATTTTCTTTGAATAAAGACTTCTATTACTTTCTTTCCAATCTAGATGTCTTCTATTTCTTTTTCTTATATGATTGTCCTGGCTAGAACTTCCAGTACAAGGTAGAAGAGAAGTGCTGATTTCTGAGATAAATAAATGATGACTCTTTATCATAATGTATTATTGTTTTTATATATTGTCAGATTAAATTTGCTAGAATTTTGTTTACAATTTTTCTACTCATGTTTATAAGGGATATTGTTCTGTAATTTTCTTTAATGTCTTTTTCAGGTTTTGGTGTTGGAGTAATGCTGTCCTCATAGAGAATTAGAATTATCCCCTCTTAAAGAAAGAATTATCCCCTCTTTCTCAGTTTTCTGGAATACTTTTTGTGGAATTGGTATTATTTCTTCTTAACTGTTTGGTAAAATTTACAAGTGAAGTGATCTGGACCTGGAGTTTTCTTTGTGGGATGATTTTAAACTACACTTCTGATTTCTATAAAAGGGCTGCATATGTTAAATTTATCTTCTTGAGTGAACCTTGCTACTTTATGTTCTTCGAGAAATTTTTGGCCATCTAAGTTGTCAGATATATTGACATAAAGTAGTTCAAAATCAGTCTTGCCAATATGGTGAAATCCCATCTCTACTAAAAATATAAAAATTAGCCAGGCATGATGGTGCAGGCCTGTAATCCCACCCACTTGGGAGGCTGAGGCAGGAGAATCACTTCAACTCGGGAAGCAGAGGTTGCAGTGAGCTGAGATCATGGCACTGCACTCCAGCCTGGGAAACAGAGCAAGACTTTGTCTTAAAAGAAGAAGAAGAAGAAAGTAGTTCAAAACATTCCATTAATTAACCTTTCAATATCTGCAGAATTTTACCGATGTTACTTTGCTCACTTCTGATATATTGGTAAGTTGTGTCTCCTTTTTATTCTGATCATTCTGACTATAAGTTTGTCAATTTTATTCTTCAAGAATAAACTATTAAACTGATTTGTTTACTGTTTTCTGTTTTTCTGTTTCATTGTCTATCTGATCTTTATTATTTCCTTTCTTCTGCTTATTTTGAGTTTAATTTCCTCTTTTTCTAGTTCCCTCAAGTGGAAATTGCTATCATTGGCTTGAGATTAAGATTTGATTATTTTCTTTTTTTCTTATTTTATTTTATTTTATTTTTTATTGCATTTTAGGTTTGGGGGTACATGTGAAGAACATGGAAGATTGTTGCATAGGTACACACGTGCCAGTGTGGTTTGCTGCCTTCCTCCCCTTCACCTATATCTGGCATTTCTCCTAATATAGGCATTTAGTGCTATTGATTTCCTCGCAAGTTTTGCTTTTGTGGTATCTCATAAATTTTAATGTCATCTTTTAATTTTATTAAATTCAAAATGCTTTCTAATTGCCTTTGGATTTCTTTCAGTTATGAGCTTTTAATAAGTATGTTTAGTTTTGAAATATTTGGGGGAATTTCCAGAGATCTTTTTTTTTTTTTTTTATCAATCCCTACTTTAATTCTATTGAGGTCAGAGAATATACTGTGTATGAATTTGAATCATTTTAACTTTATTGAGACTTGTTCTGTGACCATAATATGGTCTATCTTGGTTGATGTTCTATGTGTACTTGAAAAAAAAAAATGTGGCCAGGCATGGTGGCTAACACCTGTAATTTCACCACTTTGGGAGTCCGAGATAGTCAGATTATTTGAGCCCAGGAGCTCGAGATGAGCCTATGCAACATGGAGAAACCGCATCTCTACAAAAAATAGAAAAATTAGCTGGGCATGGTGTTGCATGCCTGTAGTCCCAGCTACTTGGGAGGCTGAAATGGGAGGACTACCTGAGCCTGGGAAGGTTGAGGCTGCAGTGAGCCATGATCACACCATTGCCCTCCAGCCTGGGGAACAAAGTGAGACCTTGTCTCAAAAAAAATGTTTATTTTTCTGTCACTGGGTGGAATGTGCCAAAAATGTCACTTGGGTAAAGTTGGTTGATTTTATTGTCAATTATATTCTTGCCGATTTTTTACATTTATTTTTACATTTCTGAGAGAGGGACATTGAAGTCTCTATAATTGTGGATTTGTTGATCTCTCTTTGTAGTTCTATCATTTTTACTTGATTTATTTATTAGTTGTATAAACTTTCAAGATTGTTATTTCTTCCCGGTAAACTAATCCCTTTATCATTATGAAATGACCCTGTCGAACCCCAGTTATATTCTTTGCTCTGTAATCTAATTTGCCTAATAATGATATAGCCACTCCAGCTTTTTATTAGTGTTAGTATAGAATATCTTTTCCATTTCTTTTGCTTTTAACTTATTTGTGTCTTTATAAAGTGTGTTTTTTATAGACAACATATTAGCTGACTCTTGCTTTTTATCTAATAAGACAATCTCTACTTTTATTTGGGGTATTTAGATCATTTATATTTGATATGATTATTGACATGGTTAGGTTCATATTTATTTTTATTGGAAATGAGGTCTCACTATGTTGCCCAGGTTGGAGTTCATACCTGATTCACAGGTATGATCATACCACACTCTAGCCCTGAACTCATGGGCTCGAGCAATCTGCCTGCTTCAGCCTCCCGAGTAGTAGCTGGGACTAGGCATGTATGCCACTATGCCCAGCTTAGGGTTAAGTCCATTATCTTGCTACATGTGTTGTTTTGTGCTTTATTCTCTTTTTTCCTTTTTTCTATCTTCTTTCAGATTGAATATTTCAAAAATTTTATTTATCCCATCTATCGACCTGTTAATCATAACTTTTTTATTTTATTTGTTGGTTTAGGATTTATAGTATACATCTTGACTAATCACAGTCTATCTTCAAGTGATGTAATACCACTTCACATATAGTGAACCTTATAAAAGTGTATTTCCATTTCTCCCCTTCCAGTCTGTGTGCTATTGTTGTTGTACATTTTATTCTTATATATAATAAAACTTACACTACATTGCTATTATTTTTGTTTAAATAATTCTCTTTTAAAGATATTTAAATAATAGAAAAGATCTTATTTACCCAAGTAGTTAACATTTTTGGTGCTCTTCATTTCTTTGTGTAGACATATATTTTCATCTAGTATCATTTTCTGTCTGCTTAAAGGACCTTTCTTAATATATTTTATAGTGTGAATTTGCTGATTCTTTCAGCTTTTTTATGTCTGAAGAAGTCTTTATTTCACTTTTGCTTTGAAAGATATTTTTGCTGAGTGTAGAATTTAGGATGAGGGTTTTTTTCCTTTCAGTACTTTAAAAAATATTGTTCCACTCTCTTCTTACATTTTTGTCTCAAAGAGAAGTCCATTGCCATCCTTATCCTTGTTTTAATGTATGTAACCTATTTGTCCTCTGGTGGCTTTAAAGGTTTCCTCTTTGTCACTGGTTTTGGGCAATTTGTTTATGATGTGCCTTAATGTAATATTCTTCATTTTTCTTATACTTGGGGTTTGTTGAGCTTCTTGGATCCATAGGTTCATAGTTTTTATAAAATTTGGGCAACTCTAGCCAGGCTCAGTGGTATGCACCTGTAGTTCCAGCTACTCTGGAGGCTGAGGCTGGAGGATCACTCGAGCCTAGCAGTTTGGGGCTGCAGTGTGCCATGATGGCACTTGTGAATAGCCACTGCACTCCAGGCTGGGAAACACAGTGAGACCCCTGCCTCTAAAATAAAAACAAGGCAATTCTGGCCATATTTCTTCAAATACAGTTATAGTAATCATTTCAATGTTATTATCTGCTAAATCTAACTTGTATTTTAGTCCTGAGTCCTTTTTCATTGATTGCCTTTTTCCTCATTATGAGTTTATTTTCACACTTCTTTGCATACTGGTAAATTTTTATGGAGTGCCAGACATTTCGAATTTTACCTTGTTGAGTCCTAGATATTTGCGTATTCCTGTAAATATTCTTGAGCTTTGTTCTGAGACAGCTCAGTTACTTCAAAACAATCTAATCTTTTCAAGTCTGTCTGTATTTCTTTCTTCTTCTTCTTCTTCTTTTTTTTTTTTTTGAGTTTGAGTCTGAGTTAGAGTCTTGCTTATTGCCCAGGCTGTAGTACAGTGGCACATTCATGGCTCGCTGCAGTCTCAAACTCCTAGACTCAAGTAATCTGCCACCTGAGCCTCCTGAGTAACTGGAACTACAGGCATGTGCCACCATGCCCAGCTAATTGCTTTTTTTTAAAGGTGGGGTCTCAGTATCTTGAACAGGCTCATCTCAAACTCCTGGCCTCAAGTGATCCTCCCACCCCAGCCGCCCAATTTGCTGGGATTACAATTGTAAGCCACCACACCTGGCCTGTGTGTTTCAAGATTTATTAAGGGAAACAGAGCCATGTTTATTCCACAGCTAATTATTCCCCACTACTGAGGCAAGAGTCTTTTGAGTACTCTACTCAATGCTTTGTGAATTATGAGTTTTTCTAGTCTGGCTGGTGGGAAGAGGCACTATTCCTGGACTTGTCAGAGCCCCAAGTACTGTTACCTCTAATCCTCTGGGTAGTAATTTCCACAGATATTGGTAGTTTTTCCACATAGATACATTGATCTCTACTTTACTGAATATTCAATTGGGTCCCTCTGTAGATCTCTGCAGAGTTCTCTCTTTGCCCAGCTCTCCCCTCTCCAGTATTCTGTCCTGCAAATTCTAGCTCAAGCTTTACCAACCCATAACTCACGGGCTGCATGTTGTCCAGGATGGCTTTGAATGTGGTCCAACACAAATTTGTAAACTTTCTTAAAACATTGAGAATTTTTTTTGCAATTTTTATTTAGCTCATCAGCTATTATTAGTGTTAGTGTTATTTTAAGTGTGGCCCCAGACAATTATTCTTTTTCCAGTGTTGCCCAGGGAAGCCAAAAGACTGGACACCCCTGCTCCAGCTATTTGAGTCTGCTGGGATTCTCAGCTCTGTCTATTCTCAGAGAGTCTGGCTCAGGGAGTTTCTTCTTCCCACATCGTAACTTTGAAACTCTCTCAAGGTAGTAAGCTGGGGCATGCACAGTGCTCTTCTCCTTTGTTTTCTATCTCTCAGGGATCACTGTTCTTCTTTTCCTGGTTCTAGTGCCTTGAAAACTGTTGTTTCATATATTTTTCCTGATATTTGGTTGTTTCAGGCAGGAGGGTAAATCTAGCCTCTTGTACTTTAAATTTGCTGGAATTCATAGTCCCTTATATATACCTATCTTAAAACAAAAACAATTTCTTTCCAGTTAATCCTTCAGTGGTAGAAGACTTTTTTCAATATTAAATTGTTCTATTTTATTTTTCTGCTTTTATTCTTAATTCTGTGAATTTATAAGTAATAAAGTCTGCATTTTAATTAATGCTTTCAAATTTCACTAGTTTCCCATCACAGTGAATCATGCAAAAAGGCAAAAATTCAACTCAAAAAGACAACTTTTGCTGTAGAAAGGTGATCTTCCACAAATTCTGCCCACAATGGTGTGTGTCTGTATGTGTGTGTGATCCCAGAGACACTACACAGATGTTGGTAGGGAAGGAGCTGGAGGCTGGGTCTCCACTGATGGGATTGTTCCTAACTGGGGAGGCCTGGCTTGTTTCTCAATTGTCTTAACTTTGAAGAATCCTCAAAGAATTTGGGTGGCTATTGACCAATTATTCAGCTATGTTAAAGTGGTTTCATGGGTATTTAGAAACATCTTGTCCTACACCCTTACCATTTTGTAAATGAGGAAATACAAGTGTACAGCTTTTAGGAGACTTACACAAGTTCCCCAGGAAGTTCTGAGATATAAGCTGAGACTCAGGTCTCTGGACTCCCATCTTCAGAGTGTTCCCACTATATGGCACCACAGCCGTGCTCACAGATATGACCATATTAGTGCAGTGGTAACCCTAGCACTCATGGGGCATTTCTGAAACACCATTTTTGCTGACCGATGTTTAATTCATCCTCCTTCTTAATGCCACTCTACTTCTTGCTTGTGAGCAGTTTAAACACTGGGGACTGGGATGGGTATTTCTCATCCAAGCATAGAAGAATAAGGCACTTCTTGATACCAAAGCAGTCTAGAAAATTAGTCATTAATGAAAGGTGAGCTTGTAATACCCCACGGGCATTTCCTTTGCAAACTAGAAGTTCTCAAGATGCTTTCTTTTCACTTTCATCACCCTAGATTAATGAGGTATACTTGACAAATAAAAGTTGTATATATTTAAGGTATAAAACATGATCTTTTGATATACACATATATTATGAAATGATTACCACAATCAAGCTACTGAACATATCCATCAATCACTTCACATAGCTATCATTTTGTGTCTGTGTTGTCAGAACACTGCGATCTACTCTCTTAGCAAATTTCAAGTACACAATACATTATTATTTTGTAGAGACAGGGTCTCATTATGTTGCCCAGGCTGGTCTCAAACTCTTGGGCTCAAATGGTTCCCCTGCCTTAGTCTCCCAAAGTGCTGGGATTATAGGCATGAGTCACAGCCCTGACTCAACACATCATTATTAACTATAATCACCATGCTGTACATTAGGTCTCTAGAACTTACTCACAAGTGACAGTTTGTACCTTTTAACCCAGATTCCCCTACTTTCCCAACCTGCCAGCTACGGCTTTCTTTTTTTTTTTTTTTTTTTTTTTCTGAGATGGGGTCTCACTATGTCACCCAGGCTGGAGTGCAGTGGTATGATCTTGGCTCACTGCAACCTCCATCCCCTGAACTCAAGCGATACTCCCTCCTCAGCCTCCCAAGTAGCTGGGGCCATAGATGTGCGCCGGCTAAGTTTTTTATTTTTAGTAGAGATGGGGTTTCACCATGTTGCCCAGGCTTATCTCAGACTTCTGAGTTCAAGGGATCCACCTGCTTTGGCCTCCCAAAAAGCTGGAATTACAGGCGTGAGTCACTGTGCCCGGCCCCACACGTTATTTCTATGGGTTTGCCTTCTTCAGATTCCACAGAAAGTAAGATCATGCAATCAATAGTTGTCTTTTGATGTATGGCTTACTGCACTTAGCATAATGAACCTCTAGGTCCATTCATGTTGTCACAAATATTCTTTTTTAAGGCTTAAAAGTCCATTGTGTGTATATACATATATACACACATACATGCTACATTTTCCTTAGCCATTCATCTGTTGAGGGACAATCAGGTTGTTTCCATATCTTGGCTATTGTGAATAATGCTGCAATGAGCATGAGAGTGTAGAAATCTTTTTAAGATTTTTATTTCATTTCCTTTGAGTATATACCCAGAAATGGAACTTCTGGATCATATGGTAATTCTACTTATAGTTTTCTGAGGAAACTCCATGCTGTTTTCCATAATGCCTGTACTACTTTACATTCCCACCAACAGAGTTTAAGGGTTTCCTCTTCTCTACATCCTCAACAACAATTGTATTTAAATTATTGATAACATCATCTCACACCCTTCAAGTTTTATTGAGATTTAAAATATACAAAGTGTACAAATGTTAAGTCAGTTGGATGAATTTTTACTATTTATACATCTGTGTAACCATCACCCAGATCAAGACAAAAGGGATTCCAGGAAGACTTCCAGAAAGCTTACTCATGCCCCTTCCAAGTCAATACCTGCCCCTTATAATTACTACTGTAACTTCTATGCCTATTGATTAGTTTTATCTGTCCTTGAATTTCATATTAATGGAATAATAATGTCTTTTTCATATTCTTTCACTCAACATTTTAAGAGATTCATCCATATTATTGTGTGAAACAAGTTTGTTTTCTTTTATTGCTAAGTAATATTTTAGTCTGTGAATATACCATAGTTTAGCCATTGTCCTGTTGATGGACACTTGAGTTGATTCTGGTTTAGAACTATTGTGAATAAAGCTGCTGTTGATATTTTTGTAGGACTCTTTTGGTGAAGATATGCACTCAATGTTCTGAGCTATATGCCTAGGAATACCCTACTATGAACTATATCTGAAGGCTCTTAATACCCATATTGTAACATTGTCAATGATTAATTTTACGTATCCAACTGCCCTTCTAATTCCCAAGGTGTTACTCTGGCTGCCACAAAGCACAAGATGCTATTCCTGACCTTCTTTTCTTCTTCCCCAAAGAGAGTCACTTCTGCAAAGCCATCAAGAATTAGGATAGGTGGCAGCAGAAGAACCCTTGCACATGCCCTATAGCTCCCTAGGAGGATTTTGAATGGAGCCTTGGTTGTCTTTCCCCTTAGTGGGGTTGATGATAGCATGGGATCCTGAGAACATGCTGGGGGTGGGGGGGGAAGCAGAATTGCCCCCAGGGAAAAAAATGAAAAATTGAATATTTTATTTCCTTCAGCAGAAGTACTTATTAAAACCAAACTGGGCAAAAGGGAAGAAACCATCAAAATAATTGCTTTCTCTCTAAAGAGACAGCCCCTTGTCAAGGTAGGTGGTGGGACGTAAGGAACGTTAGCCACATTGTCAGGATTGCTTTTCTCATTGAAGATATGAAACACCCAGAGGCTGGTTCTATAGTTGCTGGGTTCATTTCACTCTGTGCCATGCCTTTATTCATCAGGCACTACGCAGAAGGTAGCACTGAATTAGGATAATTATCCCTGTGTAGCCAGTAACTTTCATAATAATTTTACAGTCATATGAAAAAGCAGACAAGTTGTTTGTCTGAAGGACAACAGATGTGACTGACTGTCACCTTCTTGCCTATCTAGATGAATTTTAATATGTAGTTTTTCGAACTTTAAATAATAGCTTCCCCAAATCTCATAGAACTCTCTGGGAAAGAGGACATTTATCGTCATTGCCCAATCCCTGCCTGGAAAGTTATTAATGATCTTTTCTCTTTTCTCATAAAACTGTTTTGGGATTAGTCTCTGTTAGGCTGCTGGTTTGAAGTTAGGAGGTGGGCTGTGAATGGGTTTGGAATAAATGTGATGTGTCACCCTTGGCCTTCTTTGTTGAAGTATAGTTTTCTTTAGAACCTCATTTTTAGGAGTCTACAGAGATAAATACCATAAGATAGTGTTGATGTTGGAGTAGGAATAAATCACTACTACTAGACTTTGGGCTAACAGGTCAGACTTCATCATTGTGTTTCAGCAGTGATCTAGGAACTAGGAACAATTTTCAGTTCAGAGAAATGCCCTGGCCCCTGGAATATTCTCTCCCACATGTCCTAATGGCACAAACACATCTTTAAGGCTGCTAGCAGCACCTTTACTTACCTAAGACTCATGAGGAAAAGCTACTGGTGTCCTGAAACATGTGATCTAAGAAGGTACTGTGTGAAGGTAATTTTAAAAATCCTATGTTCTCATTGACTTACGATTTCAGAGCCATGTGACTTCAGTTTTGGTAGATTTTCCATTGGCACTGCTACCTACTACTTTGGCTTTATGTTTGCTTCTACACTTATTCAACATAATCCATCCCAGGAAAATGGTTACATTAAGACATATTTGTTTTAAAGGTTTCAAAAATTGCTTGCAATTTATTTTTAAAGTTAAAATTTGAACCAAGCTACAGGTGGCCTATCCTTATACCTACCTTTGTGGTCAGGTCCTCCACCACCAAAGCATCTCCCCTGCCACCACACACACACACAAAAATCTTCTCAATTCTTGCACTCAGAATTAAGAAGTGAACATTCGGAAGATTAATAATGGTTACTCCCAAAGATCTATATCATTAACATAAAATTATTTGGGGAGTATTATAACAAAGTCTATTGATATTTGAATCATTGTTTTAGTTGATACAAAAGCAATGGTGGTGTTCTCTCCCCTCTTTCTACCCCATTTTCCTTCCTATAAGAGCACATTTTCTTTATAACAGTGAAAGTATGAAGACACTAGAATCACGAAGATGTTTAATAATTGGAAAATCTTCAAACCAGTTCACCATTTCTTGTATAACAAGGATATTATGGTGTACAGATTAGTTCAGAAGGAGTTAAATATGAATAAAGGTTGCTGGGAAGATTAAAATTCTTAATTGAAAACAATTTGATTGAGTAAGGGTTATTTTGTGATAAACAGCCAGGTTTTAAATTTCCTGTGTCTTGCTTATAAGACCAGCATATACCTCCACAGAGAAAAGCAAGTTTCTCTTTATTTTAAACATAATCATAGCCAACCAGTAGAGTCCCTTTTGAAATGAAATGCTATTATTTCAACGGAACTGAGTGGATATAGAATCACTTGTGTCAATTGAGGAATGATGAGGTTCATAACTTTTTAAAGGAGAGCTTTATTTTTCATAAAGCATTGCAGCCTGCAGGGTGGCAGTTTTGACAGTCTAGGAAACACAGCCTTGAACCAGAAGCCAGAAACAGATACTCTGAGGAAGGGGAGAATAAGACAGGAATTCCAGCTGAATGAGGTGGTCAAATGTACATATTGAATAAGCCATAGGAGGAGTCATGAATAGTTATGAAACGGGAAACATGAACATGCGCAATTGAGCTTTATGCCCTTCTGTGGGACCCATGTTCAAAAATGGTGGTGTTAGCATGGTCCAGTAGTGGAGTTTTCAGCCCTCTGACGTTAAAAAGTGAAGCAGAGGACATGAAAACTCTCACTACTGCATTCTCTGTAGACTGGCCTGAGCCATGATTGGTGGTCTCTTATCAGAAGGAACGCTGGTCAGTTGTTGTGCCAAAAGGGACGGCCCACAGCAGGTGGTTGGGTGATATCAGTGGTGGAGTCTTTCAAAAAGGTTGGTTTCTGTTTAGCCTTTAGGAAAGAAAGCCTAATGGCAGTTAGCAAGGGAGGAGGTATTATAAGGTGCGTATGACCTCCCATCCTGTCAGGACCAAGAACTCGGTTTTCAAGGTTATTCTGAGGTCCCCTTGGCCAAGCAGGAGTTCATTCAGTCAGCTGGGGGGCTTCTAATTTTAATTATATTTCTCAGTTGTAGTAACTTATTTACAATTGACCACTCGACATTTGCCCATTGATCACACATGCAGTGGTCGACGAGCAATGTGTATTTTCATAGTTAATCTGTGTGAAATGTGGCTATGCAATTTAAGCATATGTTGGCATTTTCAGCTGTCATGAACACTGGGTTTTAAAGATCACGACTCCAGGAAGTTTTAGTTCCTTCATCTAAGAAATAAAAAGAATGCATACCCTCTCGGGGTACCAGTTTTGATTTCTTGCTTGTTATTATTATAGGCATGCATGCATGAATCATACCAAAATCTCACTGCAGCCAGATTTTTGAGCAAGAAAATAGAACTTCACACATACTTTCTTATAACTCAGTTCTCTTTGTGTCTCCGTTAAAGTGACTTTGGGACCATTGAGAACTTAACATTGCAATTTTTTATTTTATTTATTTATTTGATATAGGATCTCACTCTGTTGCCCAGGCTGGAGTGCAATGGCACCATCATGGCCCATTGCAGCCTCAACCTGCCCTGCTTAAGTGATCCTCCCACCTCCCGAGTTGCTGGGGTTACAGGCATGCACCACCATGTCCAGCTATTTTTTTTTTTTTTTTTTTTTTTTTTGAGACGGAGTTTCACTCTTGTTACCCAGGCTCGAGTGCAATGGCACGATCTCGGCTCACCGCAACCTCCGCCTCCTGAGTTCAGGCAATTCTCCTGCCTCAGCCTCCTGAGTAGCTGGGATTATAGGCACGCGCCACCATGCCCAGCTAATTTTTTGTATTTTTAGTAGAGACGGGGTTTCACCATGTTGACCGGTATGGTCTCGATCTCTTGACCTCGTGATCCACCCGCCTGGACCTCCCAAAGTGCTGGGATTACAGGCTTGAGCCACCGCGCCCGGCCTTTTTTTTTTTTTTTTTTTTGTATTTTTTGCAGAGATGGGATCTCGCCATGCTCCCCAGGCTGGTCTCAAACTCCTGGGTTCAAGCAATCCACCTGCCTGGACCTGCCAAAGTGCTGGGACTACAGGTGTGAGCCACCATGCCTGGCCAACATTGCAGTTTTAAAAGCGAAGTCTGTACTTGCCTATTTACACAATTTAGTTTTCATTAAAAAGAAACTGAACTGTGAAGACCGGGTTTTCTAAACCACATTTCTAGGAGAGAGAGGAGTGGAAGAAGAAAGGGGAGCTTTCCCCGAAAGGTGTCCTCTTTTGAGTGTTCAGTCACCTTCTCCTTTTCCCCCAACAATCCCCTGCTGTTTGCTTTATGACTTAATGAATGCAAGAGGCCATTCTATTTACTGCCTTCAGCAGTTGGAGCTATCCATGTGGCTTCTTCCCCTAGAGGAACTTCACAGATAAATTATTGCATACAATTACATACAATAAATTTAAATTGAACAGCGTGAGTAGCAGGCAGGCTAGTCTGAGTGTTTCTATGGAGTTAATCCCTGGTGAAGAGGGAAAATCACTGCATATAAATGAGATCTCATTGCTGTCCTAAACCAGTTGATAAGTGATACCATCTGCTGGAAAGGAATTCTCAATGTCCTTGACACTTGCCCCACCCACTTACCAGAATAACCATTCTCCAATTCACTATGTACCAGCTTTCACACGCAAGAAGGTTGGGTGGGCTGCTGTCACCTTTCCCCAGTGGCATAGGGTCCTAGCTAATTGACTTATACTAAAAACCTGATTTGCTAATAGAAAAACAACCCATATTTTTAGGACAACAATCATATTAGGGCTCAAGCTGTGGCCTAAATCAGTTTTCTTAACCTTGGCTGCGTATCAGAATCCTCTGGGGAACCTTTAAAAATCCCAATGCCCAGCCTATGCCCCAACTCCCAGGTGATTCCAAAGTACAGCTAAGTTTGGAAACCAATGGCCTAAATCCTAAATCAGTACTTCTCAAATTTTTGTGACTACGAATCCCCAGGAGGTCTTGTTAAAATGCAGATTCAGATTTTGGGTGGGGTGGAATCTCTGGGTTGAGATTCTGCAGTTATAACAAGCTCCCAGGTGAAGCCCACACTGCTGATCCAGACTACATTTTGTGCAGCTCTGATTCCTCTCGTTAGTGTCATAATCTAACTCAGTGATTTTCAAACTTTTTTCTTAAAGCTTTTGAAACAAAGAAAAATAGCTCGAGCAATCTGAGTATGTGCAAAGTTTAGCAGGTTCAGAGATATGAGTATGGGACGTCAGTCATTCTACACCCCACAACCATGCTGGGGACACTTGTTTAAAGTCACATGTACCTGACTACCTACCTCCTTCATTAGCCTTATGCTCCTCAAATTTGTGATACAAAGAACAGTGTATAGCCAACCTATAGTTTACGTTATTTTAATGTAAATTCTTGGTAAGCAACTTAGGAATCTGCCTCTTTTCTCCTTAAAAATCCACTTGTAGGCCGAGCATGGTAGCTCTTGCCTGTAATTCCAGCCCTCTAGGAGGCCGAGATTGGAGGATCCCTTGAGCCTAGAAGTTTGACATCAGCCTGGACAATAGAGTGAGACCTTGTCTCTACTAAAATTCAAAAAAATTAGCTAGGCATGGTGGTGCATGCCTGTAGTCCCAGCTACTGGGGGAGTAAGCATGAGGTGAGGTGGGAGGATTGCTTGAGCATGGGAGGTCGAGGCTACATGGACCCATGATTGTACCACTGCACTCCAGCCTGGGTGACAGAGGGAGATCTTGTCTCAAAAAAACAAAACAGAACAAAAAACAAAAACAAAAACAAAAAAAAACTTGTAACTGCTGCTAATTAGAGTGTACATTCAAAGCAATTTAAAGCTGTAGTCCAGGATGACCATCCTCAAACTTTGAGCTCAAATAAACGCTATACTTATGTCTTCTGAATTCATTATTTAAAGTTGACACTATGAAATCCTTTCTTCAAATCCAACCTGACAGCAAAGCCTCATATATACCACAGGTAGAACTTGGGTACTTCAATAGTAAAGTGCCAGAGCCAGTCCACAAAGCTAATCAACCATGATTACATCATGTACATTCCTTGTTAATGTACATACCATGAATACCGTTATGCCCTTCTGCCTGATGTTAACTCTTCCTTGCTATGGAATATCTATAATTAGCAATTAATCGAATTTCTGAAGGTTTCTTCAGGGTCCTAATTTGTAAGAGATTTTTAACCTCTTTTGCATAACCATAAATGGCTGGTTTCCACACAGTCACCTGTGGCCACAGTGCCCCACCCAAAGCATCATGTATATATAAATCTGACTTCAGCCCATCTTTAAATTAACTCAAATGAGATATTAGAGCCTGACTGCTCATGTTCATGAACTAATTCAAACACATAGTTCAAAGTTCAGCTGTTAAAGTGATATCACCAGTGTCACTCATTTTCATTCTAAGGCCTATCTCTAACTTTATTCATTCACACATTATCTTCCTGTTTCTATGAAAATGTAAGTTTCATGATGGCAAGTACTTTCTCTGTCTTGTCACCACTGTAGCCCCACACTCAGAATCGTGCCTAATACATAGTAGGTGTTTGATAAATATCTATGGAACAATTGCATGAAGAAACTTCACCAAAAATTCCAGAGACAGGTTAGGTAGCCAGTGACCATGTTCTCTGGACTTGGCAACTGCATTAACCTTTGTGACCATACAGTCAACACAATAAGCTGCAGCATCTGCACTGTAATTAAGTTCATTCAAGCAAAACTATCTTCAGTAGGGACATTTGCCCTTCTAGAGAGCAAGCACATTTTGATTTTATCTGTTGTCAAACTGACCCTTTGCTCATTATAATAGTTAAAAACACACCCTTGGGATGGAGATTTAAGACACTAATGAGACATGCAACATATGAACAAGCATGTACAGGTACTGCTCATGTGCACCCAGAAGACCACCCAGAACATACTAATAGGAACACCTCTTTCCAACTCTTTATGAGTAATTATGGAAGACCCCAGAAAGGGAGTCTCCCTAGTGCCAGTCTTTGCTGTCTCATCCTAATGAACAGCCTGCCCTGAATTCCCTCTCCCAGGGTGTACTGTTTATTTTGCACCTAATTTTCACAATGTTCTTTTTCTTTTGCAATAAATTACTCTATGCCATACCTCCTTTGCTGTGTGTCTCTTGTTTAAATTCTTTTAAGCCAAGAAGAACTGAAGTATCACATCAGCCATCAACATTCCCATTTCTTTTCATCCAAACCAGAATGATTTGGACCTTCCCTCCGTTTGAGTCCAAGTTGGTCTCACCATTATCACTACTCTGGGTTTCTATCCTACTTTCAGCTCTATAGTTATTGGTAGCTGAACCGTACACATTTGACTCCAAAGAAGAGTGCGAGCTAGGTATTTGAAGCTAGAAGTCACTACCATCAACATGGTAATTGAAGCAACACAGATGGATGAAATTGTCCAGGAGAACATAAAGAAGACAGACTGGGTTGAACCTCAGGTACTCAATCTTTAAAGAAAATGGTTTCCTATGCTTTGCTGTACCTCCCTAATATGCCCCACTGCCATATACAAACCTGCACAACCAGATTATCACAAATTTCTTCTGCTGTAACCTGATTTCTAGACCCTTACTATTCTGGAGGGTACATTGGACATACTCATTTATCTGTTTATCAGTGTCTGTTTAAAAATGTAATATTTTTGGCTACCAAAGCAATTACCAATAAAACAACCCTACCGCTCCATTTCCTTAACAGTATCAACCATAACTTAAAAGAGTCCTCATGAAGTAAATAAAGGTAATGGAAGAAAGGGTAAAATCAAATACCAAGTTACTTTTAATGATTTATTTTCAGGGATATTTTATGAAGAGCTGTGTGGTAATACAGAATTGAGATAATTACTAGATTTTTCTTTTTTTCACAAGAAAGTCAATATCCAGAAATTAGAAAATCTTCCCAGATAATGGAAAAATAGTTTTGATATTTTGAAAATTTTCTGAGTATGATTTTGTTGACTATCGGAACTTCTACCTTCATAAAAAAGAAAACAAACAAAAACAAATAATTAAAAAAAGAACTACCCCCTAAAGAGAAATATTTGAGGAGGCGATGCCAAAAATGTCTTGGCTCATCATGAAAGAAATGAAAAACATCAAGATCAATGAGAGTAGAGTATAAACTGTAAAATGGTTCTCTTCCTTAATTTAGTTGCTATTCTCTATTAACTGTGAGAGTCATTCAGTAAGTCCCAAAGGGAAGTGAATCAAGTATAGTTGTGGCAGGTTGCCTCCAAGACAGCCCCCTGTGGTCCTAGCCTCCTGATATTCATACCCTTGTGTCATCCTCCTGTGTATGAGCTAGATTAACTCATTGACTTCTAACAAATAGACTACTACAGAAGTGGTGGCGTGTTAGGTTATAAAATAGTGGCTTCTGTCCGCAACACTCTCTCTTTGATTGCTCATCTTGGGACAAGCCAGCTACCAGGTTCTGAGGCAGTCTTGTGGAGAGGCTCATGTGGAAAGGGACCAAGGCCTGTCAACAGTCAACTGAATGATTTCAGAGGCGGATTCCCTTCCCCCAAGTTGAGCCTTCACAGGAGACTACAGCCCCAACCAATAGCTTGACTATAACCTCATGAGAGAATGTGAAAGCCAAAGGCATCAAGCTAAGTCAACTTGAATTCCTGACATATAAAAACCCGTGACAATAAATGTTAGTTATTCTAAACTGCTAAGCGATGGGGTTATGTGTTATAAAGCAATAGATAAGACAGTTTTAGTCATACATATCACATTGGACTTTCACAATCAACTGTACAAACCTGAATTATTATAGTAGACTACTACATTACAAGATCTGCTATATCCATAGAAATTAATCAACGCTGCTTGAAAGCATTTTCTTATTCTTCTTCATGTCTCATTGTCTATATCTAGTAGGTCTTCAAATAATCATTTGAAAAAATTATATCATTCCCTGGAAATGCCGCACACTAGATCAAAAGTTCAGTGCATATATCATCCAGTACTGTTTGTTGCAGAGAGCTAACAGGGCCAGGAGGAGTTCATTTATTTCTTCTTGGATCCTTTTAGTGTTTATTAACATATTTTTAACGTGCTTTAGGTTCTTTTAGGAAACAAAGACAACCGCTTTTTCTCCTCCAAGAAACAGAATTCTGGAGATTCTGACTATAAGTCTAGGTGAGAAACAAGGTTGGATCATACCAGTACTACTTAAGACATATACTTACTTTGAGGGCAGTGGGAAAAATTATGACATACCCATGAGACAAAAATAGTGATGCATTAACCGGTAAAGAAGACCTAAGGCAAAAAAGGAATGCCACAGAATTCTAGAGATAAAACCGCAAATAGTACTTAAGGAACAACTGACATAACCTAAGAAAATATATTCTATGAGACCAGTTAAGCTTCTGGCACACAGTTTAAGGACTTGGAGTTCATTCATTCATTAGTCATAAAGTAATGTGAGAACTTGGAAAGTGCTTAGTTCTGTGCCAGTCACGGGGTGGATACAAAGACAGTATTGACATCACCCTTGCCCTCAAGAACACTGTTACGGGAGGGAATAACTGTTAAGGAGGGAGACATGCCAGATATACGTGACGGGGGGATGGAGGCAGCAAACCACCTTGCCATGTATGTACCTATGCAACAGTCCTGCATGATTTGCACATGTACCCCAGAACCTAAAGTACAACAACAAAAAAAGATCCTAATCACCTGTGAGTAAAATTACTTACACGTAAAATAATTAGAGAACTAGAAGGCAGCATATAGTATACTGCAAATAATATACATCCTGGCAACATGGCAAATTGAAAAGAAATGGACCTAGACACATCACGTAAAACCTCTAACAGTGGATTAAAAATATATTTAGGAAATAAATATACACTGCTAAATGAGATTTATAGGAGGCCATTGTTTTGGAGTAAGCTCTTATTATAGGCCCCAATAGACCAGACTAAAAATCCAAATGAAGTCACCCATCCTAAAGTCACTAAACCTAAACTAAGTTGTTTTCTGACATTGCAAGGGGAAACAGCTAATTTCCCTAGCAGGCCAGTTTATAATCTTCAATAGGCTTGATAATGAAGTTCCCTCTGCTTTAATTCTTACACAAAAAAAGTGTCCTGAAGTAACCTGATGTTAACTATTATTTTTCTATTGCCCTGTTTCCTTGTCCTGCTTTACAGGAAAAGTAGCTTTGAAAGGACTACTATGCTCTTCATTCTTTGCTTTTGCTTTCTTCAGACTTTCTCTGTCTATAAAGCCAACTCCTTCTGCTCATCTCATTAAAACACTGATTCTGTTTCATAGAACAAAGTGTTGCCCAGTTCTAGAAGCACAAATAAAGCCAATGACGATTTTTAAACTTAATTATTGTAATTTTGTCTTTTGGTGATACTTTTCTGGTGCAAATTGTGATTATTCACCACATATAGGTCCCTGAACCCAGAAGATTAAGAGACAAGAAGCAATGGTGGGGGTGGGGAGGGGAAATGGTACACATTTAGATAAATCTAAATAAACTGTAAAGCCACTAATAGTTAATATTCATTTGGGGAGATGGTAGAAATAAAATGTCAGGCAACAAAAATATAGAAATTAAGTGGTGACAATAACTAAAACAATCTAAGGTCTTTTTGTTATTTTGAAGAAAGATCCCTATCTTTCTCAAGAATTCTTATTCTGATTAATTTTAAATGCAAATATTCATTAAGAGATTGACATTAGCCTCTAAAACAATTAAAATATAATCTATAATTTCCGAAGAAGAAATATAAACATATTGTAATTCAAGAGAAGAAGAAAAGAAAAAAAATAGGAAGGAAATGAATAGTAGACAGAAAAAATAATGTGGTAGAAATAAAACCAAAGCATCAGTAATAACAACACATAATTGAACTAAGCTCTTCAGTTAAAGCTTTCTCAGATTGGACTGAAAAAGAAAACATAATACAGTTATGTGTTGTGAAAGAGACATGTCTAGATATGTCTAAAAAATATTACAGACTGAAACCAGAGAGATATAGAACGATACTCTTGGCAAATACCCATCAAAAGAAAATAATCATAACTATAATATCAGAAAAATGAATGTTAAAGAAAAAATCATAATTGAGGAAAAAGAAAGCCAGTCCATAATGACAAAGGAAATGATTCATCAATGAGACATAATCTTGAACTTGCACGTCCCTAGCAATACAGCTTAAAAATATATAAAGCAAAACTGACAGAATCCACAGTTATAGTGGGGGATTTTAATGGATCATTCTTAAAAATTGATAGATCAAACAGATAAATATTCATAAGGACAGATTATTTACTAATATTCATGAAATTTACTGTTTGAATATATTCACAGGGTTGTCCTAATCCTGCACCCAACAATGAGAGAAGATACATGCTTTCAAGCACACATGGAACAAACACTACCCACATACCCAGGCACAAAGCAAGTCTCAACAAATAAAGAATCTATTATGCAAACCAAGTTTTTTGGACAAGAAAGTCCTAAAATCCACATTTGGAAACTTAAAAAAAAAAATCCCAATATGTGGTTCAATGAATAAATTATAATGGAAACTGCAAAATGTCTAGAACTGAAAGATTAAAAAAAATTTCAAATTAAAACTGAAATGCAGCTAACGTAGTACTTAGATGAGACTTTACAGTCTTTCATGAAATTATTAGGAAAGATGATTAAAAATATTAATGAGCTAAGAATCGACAAAAGAGAAAATCCAAGGAAACCCAAAGAAAACAGAAGGAAGAACAGATATTAATGAAATAAAACCCAAACAATAGAAAAGATGAAACCAAAAGGCTGGTTCTTTGAAAATACATAAAATAGACAAATTTTCAGCATGAATGGAAAAAAGAGAAGAAAGAAATAATGCGAGGAATGAAAAAGGGAACAAAATTATATGTCATTAAAATTTCAAAAATAAGACATTACTATAACAACTTTATAAACTTGAAAGCAGAAATGATGGACAACATTCTGGAAAATATTAATACTTGATTTAAAATGCGGGGCACAGAAGACAGTTGGTACAGTAGGCTAAGACTGGAGTTATCAAAAGAACATCACAGAAAAGATGGTATTTGAAGATGGGAAACCTTAGGAGAAGGCGTGTCAAACAGGGAGAATGAGAGTGAAAGGATGGGATAAAACAATCTTGAATAAATAGGACAGACATGGAGCACAAGGTGAAAAAGGTAAGCTGAAGCCAGATTCTACTACAGAGGTTCCCACTCTGCCTGGACATTCAAATCAACTGGGGAGTTTTAACAAAATATATATATACATATATATATATATATATATATATCTCAGGCCAAACCTCATCAATCTCTGTGCTGGGCTATGATTTACAATCTCAAATATCTATTACCTAAGTTTTGTTCAAAGGCTTTTAACATTGACAATTAAATGTGTACAAACAAGAAAACCTTTGTTTTATGTATTTTCTTACTTTAAACCTAAATTCCTAAGCCTGTCCCCCAATATTTTTTTTCTGAGTCTGATTGCTAGGAAATGCTCCAACATTTTATTTCATTTTACTTTTTTTCTTTTGAGACAGGATCTTGTTCTGTCACCCAGGCTGAAGTACAGTGGCACCATCATTGCTCACTGCAGCCTCAACCTCCTGGGCTCAAGTGAACCTCCTGCCTTAGCCTTCTGAGTAGCTCAGATTATAGGCATGAGACGCTGGGCCTGGCTCCTGGCATTTTTAATGACATGTTTTAATTATTTCCTCCTCCCAGCTGCAAATCTTTATATTTGTAGAAAATGTAAACTAATTACATTAGATTAAGCACAATTCAAATAAAAGGCAAAGCTCCTTCTAAAGTCAACCAACAAACAGTGAAAGCACTGTGGAATCCAACATTGCTCTTGCTAGGAAGAAAGGACTTTCAATATTTTGAATTATTTGTGTCATTTCTACCTCTAACCAGATGTATTGTTAATCCAGAACTCACTGTTCTTGAAAAGGCAAGTCTCAGGCTGGGAGAAAAGATTTGCAATACGTACATCCAAGAAAGGACTTGTATCCAGAACATAGAAAGGATTCCTACAAAACAATAAAGACAACTGATTTTAAAATACACAAAAAACTTGAACATCTTACAAAAAGAGGAAATCAAAATGGTCAATGAAAAAATGAAAGTGTGAGGCACATTAAATCTAGATAACATTATGCACCTGTAGAATGGCTAAAATAAAACAGACTAAGAATAGCAAGTGTTGGTGAGGATGTGGAACAACTAGATCTTTTTTACATTGCTGATGGGAGAATAAATTAGTATAACCACTTTGGGAAAATGTTAGGTAGTACTTCCTAATGCTAAACTTATCTTACTTCTGAGCAATCCTACAAATGTATTTATGTCCACCAAAAAGCATATACCGTAATGCTCATTGCAGCTCTATCATAGTAGCCAGAACCTAACAAAACAATTAAAAATTGAAAACCCCCAAATGTCCAGAATGGGTATACTGTGCTATATTTGTACAATGTAATCCTATACCACAATGAAGACAAGACTATGTTTACATACATCATGTAACTAACTCTTGCAGACACAATGTTGAGTGAAAGAAGGTACATGATGCAGTCCACAGTCTGTGATTCTATTATATGAAGTTGAAGAAGAGACATAACTAAAATATGGGAATATAATTCAGATTAGTCATACTCCTGGGCAGGGTTGAGGGGATGTGAGAAGGCTGTGGTTACTGACTGAAAAGGGACACAAGGGCACCTTCAGGGGTACTGAAATATTCTGTATATAATCTGGGCAGTTGTTTATGCTGGTTTCCACATAACGTGCAAGTTGAAATTGTACACTTAACATTTTGTGTTCTTTACTATAAGTAATCATTATACCTCAACAAAGGGAGGTGGAGGATAATAAAAAGAAAACAAAAAATATTTCAATTTCTGTCTTTTAAGTTTCCTTTGAAGGAGGAAAGGACATTACAAACAAGTCATTCAGAGTTGAGGCATGAACATTTGATAGTTTTAAAGTAAAATCAACCTTGGTCCAAATGTTTCACATTAAAAGTATGTTATTCTGAGATCTGAATTTAATTTAGAAAGCATATAGATTTCTTACCGAAGGATACCAATAAACATATAGTTTGCAAAAAGATGAACCACGGGTTGAGCTCTATTTAGGATTTTAAAGAAAAGCTTCATTTCAATATATAATGAAACAGAAATTAGAAACTGAACTGTCAAAAAATTTTGAGCTACATATGTTTCCATAGAAGAGCTCTCCTTTATTCACTAAATGGCTGGCCTTTTGAAGAGGGTCCAACTGAAGGTGTAAGCAGTGTCCTTTGTCAGTGTTGTAGTAGGGTTTACTCTACGCAAGGTTCAGGCTAATAAATGCATATAGTTATAAAGCCATCTCCATTATAATTACAGGTTGTACAATAGAGAAGAGGGAGCCTTTTAGATCCACTCATTTGGTAACAGATCAATTTATGCTTTTACTAGGTTTTTGTTTTTTGGATGACTCATCAAGAAGGGAAGAAATTGATTGCAAATAATATACTGCACCTATTGGTAAAATGCTCTTTAAATCACGTGTAAGCATTCCATACTTCAGTACAAACTGGGGCACTGCGATGGCTAAAGCGTAGGATGTAATCTCTTCTCTAGATTGCATTTATTCAATCCAACCGAGAAAACAAAGAGGAAAGGGAAGAATATAGGCTCATTAGAAATGATGAAGGAAAGAATAGACGCTTGTTTCCTTTTTTAAAAAATGAAATCCAGATTTTAAAAACTCAGCTGAAATCTTTGTATTTATTTCATGAGTTTCAGGCCCAATAATTTCAGAGGCCTGAAATCATACGGAGGCTCTATTTCTGCAGACAACAATGTATTCTGTTCATGATAATGGTTAGAGTTTCTGAAGTGCCCACACAATAATTTTAAAAATCTAACCCTTTAGCTTCTCTGCTGCCTGATGCTATTTTGGTGGGGTAGGAGCACACAGGGAGAGGTGTGTCAGTGTATGTGAGGTCCACCTGCCTGCAATGTCCTGAAGAGCAAGATGGAATAGAAATGTGTTTAAAAACTTTCGTAAGAACCAAAAAACAGAACCAGAACACAGCTGTTTGTAATTGCTCTATTTATTAATACATATATCACAAATGTTCACAATATCAATGCATTCTTGTTGGCATGCTAGACAGAGGCATTATTTTTGAAGATCTTTTTAAAATATTTTGACTTGTTCCCCCTTCACACTCATTTTTAAATTGATCTGATGAGGTCCTCAATGTCTATAATGTCAATGCAAGAAAAAAGTACACAGAGAAGTAGTAAAATAACACAATAGCAATTAATTGGGGAAAAACAAAATATCATGGCCTTCACAAGAAGCAACAACACAGCTTTGTAACAGGATTATACAGGTTTCAACTGAGAGGCAAAGATGCACTAAACTGCCTACACATACCCAGGTATGTAACAAAAGGAGACCACCTAAAGCTCAGTTTCCTTCATGCATGACACATGCTTTTTTTCTCCTCATGGACAATTACCGATGTGTTTCTTTACATGTCTTAGGCAGCCTGAAGAAGGTAGGAAAGCCTTAGTAGAGGGAAAATCAAACCAAATAAGATTAAGTCAAAAGAACAGATAACTATCGTCTGCTTATCTACTTAAAGGTGTGTGGCATTTACCACAGTGAGGAGCTAACAGGAGCCTCCCACACTACATGCAGGGCCCAAAGGGGCCAGCGATGGTGTGACAACCAGTCACCGGTGATGAGTTGCAGTTGGACCAAGTACAGATGGAGGGGCTGGCCCATGCAGGGCCTCAGGGTGAGGTTCACTAGGACTAGCTGCAGGGGGACCTGGCTACACTCTGTGGCACAACAGGGCTTCACAAAATGGACACTACATGTGACATGGGCTAAAAGGTGGAGCAGAGACTGGGTAGGAGTGTCAGTTGCACGTTGGGGGCTAAGGGATAGGAGGAGCAGGGCAGGTGGATTATGTACTGTGCTCTAACATTCTTTGGAAGTCTTTCAAAGATTGATGCAGCTCCTTTTTAAAACAGGTCTCTTATTCCGTCGTTCTTGAAAGACTAAGAGAGAAATTAAAACACGTCAGTGATTCACCAGTAATAAGGCCTTGAAAAGAAAGGTAACATGCTGAAAAATGCATTCCCACATTTTTCACAAAGGAGCCAATTATACTTCCTTCCCACAACCACGGAAATCAGATTTCCTCACATGGACGAGTGCCACCCGGATCAGGTGCTCAATGGCCAGGCAGTACTCCTGCACATCTGAAGGGGAGTATGTGTCCCAATTTTGTGTCCCAAAATTAAACACTCCCCACTGCCACCTACCTTCTCCTTACACCATCTCATACTGATTGGCCGTGATGAACCGGGACAGACAGCAGGCCAGCAGCATGCCAATCAACTGTTGCCAGGGAGAAAAACAAAAATGAGACTCTCAAGTCACTGAACCACATCTTTCTTTTAATTGATAACAATTTTATATGTTTATGGGATATAATGTGATTTTTGATATATGTGTATCGCTAGACATAATTTTTTAAAGAAGTTTCTGTATGTAAATAGGGAAAGGGCCCTAAAGCAAAAGATAAAACCCGATTTCAACCATGGGATCTCAGCTGTTGAGAGTCTAACTGCAGGGTCAACTGGAGGTTCTCAAACTGGCCATCATGTTCCAGCTATAGCTCACTCCGGCCATTGAATAACAACTTTTGACACTTAAGGCTATTAAAATTTATTCATGTTATGAGAGTAATAAAAAAATAAGAAACAGATTTAGTGATATATTAACTAAAAGGCTAAAATTTAATTCAAAGCTATAGCACATGCATTTGGAAGATTTCTCAGCATACTATAATATCCCAGCAATACCCAGCTAACAAAATAATAGTTCTTTCCTTGAGGCAAGAATAGAGACACTATTCTTGACCAGGTACATTCACCAGTGAGGTAAGAAAGCCATGGCTTGTGAAAAGCCATAGGAGGGGATGGGGGAAGTGGGACTTTATATTCTGTCTCTCAACCATGTAGACATCTTAGGCCTAAGTGGGCTCATCTATACCCAGGGCCCACCTCCTAGCTTTTTAGGGGCCTCAGGACAACCAATGACATACTACCTCCACCTCCTCAGAAGATTCTAGTCCTCCACTTGTCTTTGTGCTTTGAGCTAAACTATGGCACAAGTGAATCTAATAAAGATGGCTGTGATACTCTCAAGACACCCTTAAGCACATCTTGTTCTGTTCATTAGGAAATTCCCACTCATGAATCTGGAGGATCAACATTCTTTGGAGAGGAGCCCAATTGTGCACTTGTGTTTAGAGGATGCTTTCTCTTGGCCAATGTAGTCCCTTCTCCTTAGACAACAGGGCATGTTTTGCTGGATCAGGGGTGGGAATAACCTGTGTCACTAAAAGTGTGACCCCAGGACCAAGAGCATCATAATCACCTAGGACCTTTTTAGAAATGCACATTCTCAGTTCTCACCCCAGACTTGCTGAATTAGATACTCTGGGGGATGGGGCCCAGCAACTGGTGTTTTAACAACCCTTCCAGGGCAGGGAACTGCTCATCCAATCCACCTAGTCACCCTTATCTTTCAGGTGAAATACCTGCTGCCACTTCAGGTCCCACTGTTGGTCAGGGCCACACCTGAACTCCATTTTCCTGGCTCTTAACCTACCCATGCAGTTTCCAGTTCTCATCTTTTATCTTCCTTTTTCAAATTAAAACTGTGCTGTGAAATATGCAAACTATAACCTCTTTCAGGTAAGGAGACATCATTGGACTCATCCTGTCTTCTACCAAGACTCTGGCCAACATCATTTGGTGCCATAAAATACAAAGTCTCGTGCACTTACTGCCAAGTGGCTGAAGATACCACGACTGTAACCTCCAGAATATTTTGCCAAATGAGAAACTAAAATATGAGTGTAACAACCTTGAACCTCATAGCTTGTCTCTTTTTGTTACAACTTCCATTTTCCAGGTTCAACACCAGAACACACTTCATAATGTAAAAAATCAAATAAGTGTCAGAGGTAAATAACATATTGGGGTAGAACAAATTACAGTCATCCCTTAGTGTCTGCTGGAGATTGGTTCCAGGACCTCATGAGGATAGTAAAATCCTAGGATGCTCAAGTCTCTGATACAAAATGGTGTAATATTTGCATATAACCTATGCATATCCTCCTTTATACTTTAAATCATCCCAAGATTACTCATAATACCTAATACAATGTAAATGCTATATAAATAGTTGTTATACTATATTGCTTTTATTTGTATTATTTCTTGTCGTATTGCTATTTTCAATCCACAGCTGGTTGAATCCATGGATACAGAACCTGAAGATATGGAGGGCTGACTGCAGATATGGAGGGCTGGCTGTATTGAATATCCAGGCTGGAGTGCAGTGGTACAATCTTGGCTCACTGCAACCTCTGCCTCCCAGGTTGAAGCAATTCTCCTACCTCAGCCTCCTGAGTAGCTGGGATAACAGGCATGCACCACCACACTCAGCTAATTTTTGTATTTTTAGTAGAGATGGGGTTTCGCCATGTTGACCAGGCCTGAGATGTCTACATGTGTCAGCTGGGTATGGCTGGGATATGGGCTCAAATGATCCTGGGCTCAAATGATCTGCCTGTCTGAGCCTCCCAAAGTGCTGGGATTACAGGCATGAGCCACTGCACCTGGCCTGTATTGAATCTGTACCTTAAACTGTACAATATTACAATCTCAGTTTTCCAGATAAGAAAATTGAGAGTTGTGAGAGGTTAAAGAATACGCCCCAAGCTACACAGGTAATTCTCAGAACTTGGGTTGTACCCTCTTCTCCTATCTAAGAATAGCCCCAGCCATGTCCTGCCCTCTACATAGAAGAGGCAAACAAGTCTTCTCAAGGGCCCTCAAAAAGAAACAAATGACTGGCACATAATGAATCATCTTAGCAGCATTTTGACCCTGAAGGAGGCCAGACAGGAGGGTGAGGATCAGAAAATGTACAGGTAGGAATAGGATCTGTATTTTCTTATGAGTACCTTTTCCCTTTCAATTTCACAGACTTAAGTCTTTTTGTTTTAAAAGCACAAAATGAATTCCCTTCAGGTGCTATCAGAGGCAGGAACAAGGCTGATCTCTGGCCTTAAAAGTTAATACAGCAGGCCAAGTAAAGAGGTCAGAATTATAATCCTGGATCTATAGTAGCTGCCCAACTTCAAGCAAGTCACTCAACCTTCCCCTTCTGGAAAACAGCTCTACTTTCTTTACTCAGAACTATAATATTACATGATATGGGGAATTAATCCAGCCCAACAGGTTCTAAGTCTAGCAAAGCCCTGGGTCTATTTACCTTAGACACAGAAGTGCTAAATACAGAGGTCCAGAGGACACCCCATTACCCCATCACATTCACACATGCCAATGTACATATACACAATGTCACAAATTGAATAAACATGTCCATGCCCAGGCATCCCACGGCTTTTGGCTTCCAGGCCATATTGGGGGTGGGGATAGGACAGGGGTAATGTGCGTGCATGCTCTGTCTCTCTCTCTCTCCCCAAGCCCTCGAGTGAAAGAGCAGTTGCCAAAGATGCAGTGAAGAAGTACCTACTAAACACACTCAACCTCTTGCTATAAATTTATAGGCAGCAGGCCCTGCCCATCAAGTCCCGACAAATGAGGTTTAGCTTGAGAGGACAAAGGCAATGGAAGTTTATAGACAGAAGTGTTCAATGCTTGACATAACCCTCCTGCTGTCCAAAAACAGCACTCAAGAGCTTTCAATTAGCTAAGTTAGCTAACAGGGGCAAAGTTCCTGCACAGTCTACTAAAAGGCTAGACCCAGCTTAGTTTTCCTAATACTTTATACCACCTTTAATCTCTGAGACAATAGATGTGCATGACCAGTTTCTTCCAACAGATGATAGCATGGAGGTCACAAGAGCAAGCAAAGCAAAAGGCAAGAAAAAGGTCAAGGGCAAGCGAACGAAAGGCGGGGGGAGGGGAGAGAGAGAGAGAGAGCTCTGTTCTTTCCTACCCACTTTGTCCTCTCTGTGGTCTCTACTTAGTAGAGCCTTCTTTATTATAGGAAGGCTAAGGAATAGGGCAACACAATTGGTTCATCAATATCAGCTAACATTTGCTAAATTTTACTATGACATTGGCTCTAAAATTTCTGAACACATGTAGCTAAAGGTCTGGCTCCAGGTCACTGACCAGGATCAATAAGGCTGGTTCTTTGTGAACAGGTATCTGGTAAACGGCCACCATTGTCCCAGGATGCCCCGGATTTATGGACGTCTGGAGGCCAACTTCAGCTTTCAGGAACCCTGAGTTTGACGGCACCATAAATAGCTGCAGTTCTTGGTGCATCTGGCTGGTAAATGACAGCCATAGCAATCCCTCTCCTTGCCTGAACCTGGGAACAGGTCTCAAGTCTCTACCCTGCTGGTCCTGCCTGACTACATGGGTGAATAGTACTGGCACTGTGGTGTGATGCCACTGGGCTTTGTGTTTTATTACCCCAACAACTATGCGGTACCTTGATGAGACCTAAACTCACTGCAGAGAGTTTCGGAGTTTGAGGTTCCTTAAGGCCAAAGCCCCTCTTACTGCCCTAGAGGGTCACAGGGCATATTAAAAAATTCACGAATCACAGATTTCTTAAAGGTAGCACAGAGAGATTAATGCTTATCAGGCCAGATAACTATTTGTCTAATCATAAATTTCTTCATTGGAATGTGTGAGAGAAGAGTGGAAGAGAGGTGTTAATCAGATTCATTACGTGGAGAAGGATTCATTTGATTTATCTCATTAATGAAAATAGGATCCTCCTGATACCACACAATACACTTATGGCCACATGGGAATATTCTTGGATGGTAAGGTGTTTCATTCACGAGATTCCAGATTCTTTGAGGCTCTCTTCTCCTCATGTACAATACCAGCATAATGTCCCTTTATTTTTTTCCTCCGATGGGACAGGCCTCCTCAACGCCAATGCCAAACACAAGACTACCCTTTTGATGTTAACAATGTGATGCTACACATGCATGTGTTAAGTAAACAGGATGTTCAAGGCTGTCAAGTGCATCCTGCACATTTGCATTAGTCACCAGGGTTTGGGGATCCTCTAAAACGTCCCTCAGTCATTAGACTGATGTTACTGAGTATTATTATTGAAATATTATAGCCACTAGAAAAAATTTTAGAGTAGCAATTGCTTTTCAAATGTCTCTGGAGACTGAGTTAATTTGCATTGTTTGTGACCCCACTCTGGTTTGTCTGTGTGTTGGAGTGTTGAAAGTTTAATTCACTTCATGAGCTGTAAGACAAAAACAAAAAATAATGAAGCATGGTAAAAGATAATTTTGAAATTGCAACAAGAAACACACTTGTGTTGGCTGAGCCCACATGCTCTTGTGAGATAAAACGTCACACAGGTATTGTAACTGCTTAGGAAGAAAAGCTCTTCTACCTCTCTAAGGGTGTCTACTTACAAAAAGTAAACCATCAGACTAAAGTTCTATTCCTTAATCTAAGTGAGGGTTACACAGCTATGTTCATTTTGTGGCAACTTATTAAGCTGTAAACATAATTTATGCACCTTTCTGTATATTTCACTTTTCAATTAGAACGTTTTAGAAACAAACTGGAATAAAATTAAAGTGCATCGGCATTGCTAAGCCAGAGGGCCAGAGATACAGATGGGTGGGGAAAAGTAATTAGAGTCCGAGATAGCCTATGCAGAAATTAGAGTTGTGGTTTGTTGTAGACACCAGGTCCTAAATAAAAAGAAATTTTAAAAAATGAAATGAGAGCTGTGGAGACATTACTCAGACAACATTAATTGGGCTTTGTTTGAAAAATGACCTGTTGGTCTGAACAAAGTCTGAGTTAAACCATAAACAAAGTTTGCTCTTGGTTGTTAACTATACATGTCGATTCTTCTGCCCAAAGCAACATTTTAGCAAGGATATATCATTTGTCTGGGAGATCAGAAGCCTGTGGGACCATGCCCTGCCTGGTGGAGGTAGGCTACATTTTAGATTTAGCTTAATCTTGTTCTATCCTCAAGTGTGTGTGGTTTACTTAATTGGCATAGTACTTCTCCCATTGATTTTTAGACAGCAGGTAGAGATAAAGGGATATAAAATTTAATAAACAAAATTTGGTTTCCTCTTAAGAAACCAAATAAGAATAGTCAAACCTCTTACAGTCAAACCTAGAGATTAAAATAATGATCACAAGCTGAAGTTTGCTAAATTTAGGCTTTCTTTAAAAGGAAAGATATCATCCATAATACACAGGAATTAAGAGAGAACAAAAAAGGGTCAGATCAATCAGGAAAAAAGCTTCCCCCAAATCCAGATCAGCCATTTGATGTTCTGCATTGTTTATGCTCCAATTATGCCAGCACGTTATTCAGTGAACCTCTATTTGACCTACAGAAGTAGCCAGTTGTTTATCTGCAGCCAGTCATTAGTTGAACTGTAACCGATATTCCCTTGATGACAAAACTTCGTTTGAGTTGAAAAAGAAAAATCAATAAACAGATCACCTGAGGACTAATGAGCAAGGTGCTTTGACCCCATCTATCAGCTTTTCCCAAAGCACAGGAAGGCAGGCTGAGAATCTCGAGGCCAGGGAGGGAGGTAGAGGAAAGGATAGATAGGCTCTGCACAATTATGTGGGCTACCTGGGAGAATGCGATTCCAAACGCCACTCCAGCGATGATTCCCATGTTAGTCTCCATGAAACTAGTTACCAGATCATAACAACCCTGAAAAAAGAAAAACACTGTCTTGGAGACATGTTTTTACTCAGGCTAAGCTTTTTACTCAAGCTATGTGTACTGAAAACACTCCCAACACACACTTCAACCTTAATTCAGCAAATATAATTGCAACTCACTCTAGGGATTTATTAGCATTCTTTTCAAACTTAAAAACATAAGAAAAAATTTTAAACATACACAAAAGTGTAGAGACACATGACCCTTCCCCTGACATCACAAATTAATATTTGGTCGATCTTGTTTCCTTTGAACCTCCCCGACTCCCATCACATTTAAAGCCAATCCCAGACACAATTTCATCGACAAATGTTTCCATAGTAGGACTAAATTTAGCAAGAAATCTGTAAGATCTATGAAACGAACACGATAGAGATAAAGGAGTAGACCTGAAAAGATGAAAAGACATTCTGCATCCTTGAACAGGAAATCTCAGCATCATAAACATAGTTACTAGCATTTTGACGATGAATGACAAAACTTGAATAAATAAACTGAAATCATCTAGCTAAAGGGAAGTGTTTGGGTATCTGCCAACTTGATGAAGTTTTAGGGTTCTTCCTTATGAGACCATTAGAATTTTTTAAATAGGGAAACCTTATGTTCTAGGGTCATCTTTTCCAGAAAGAGAGTATTTGTAAATATATTTATTTAAACTGGCAAAATCAGCCTAGAGTCTTTATTCAGCTAGGAAGACATGGTCTTTTTCCAGTTTTCTGGAAAAGGGCTTCAATTTAAGTGTATAAAGTATGTAAAAAATAAAGACATTAATATAATAAACACATTAAGGCTGGTTCTTGTTTATTAAGAATGGCACACTGAGTTTTAATAACATTTGAAGAACAACAAAAAAAACCCAACCATGTTTCCCCCTTTAAAGTTCAAATTTAACAATTTAACATTTCTTATAGCTGGTAAAAAATTATGCCCATGTTGTGTCTTCTATTAAGTGATAACTATATAGACTTGTAGTCTGCTTGCATAAAAAAAAAAGATGCATTAACTTAGAAGTAGTGCTTTAAGACATGTTGTCTTTTGTTATTTAAGTTCAGGGGTACATGTGCAAGTTTGTTATATAGGTAAACTTGTGTCGTGGGGGTTTGTTGTACAGATTATTTTGTCACCCAGGTATTAAGTCTACTACCCGTTAGTTATTTTTCCTTATCTTCCCCCTCCTCCCACTCTCTAACCTCCTATAGGACCCAGCGTATACTGTTCCCTTTGTGTGACACATGTTTTCAATGCAATTGACAAACTATATTCCTTAGTTATCTGAAGTAAATTTGAAGGCCAGGGTGGGAGTGGGAAAGGAAATACATTATCACTCATGGGGAGTTTTGAAATTTGATTCCCCATAGTAGAAGCTTGCTGATTTCACTTTTACTAGTGACACTATATATCACACTATTTTTTTCTTTCTTTTTTTCTTTTTTCTTTTTTTTAATGGAGACAAAGTCTTGCTCTGTCACCCAGGCTGGAGTACAGTGGCGTGACCTCGGCTCACTACAACCTCCGCCTCCAGGGTTCAAGTGATTATCCTGCCTCAGCCTCCCAAATAGCTGGGATTACAGGTGTGTGCCACCATGCCTGGCTAATTTTTGTATTTTTAGTACAGACGGGGTTTCACCACATTGGCCAGGTTGGTCGTGAACTCCTGACTTCACGTGATCCGCCCCCGTCGGCTTCCCAAAGTGCTGGGATTATAAGCATGAGCCACCATGCCCAGCCTCACACTGTTTTTCAAAAGGTAGTAGAAGGGAGAAGAGTTTGAGCTAGGAATAAGACAAAATGGGGAGAGATGTGGATTTTCTAACGCTTTCCCAAAATGTAGCAGCTAAGACAGCAGTTTGCCGGGCTGGTCATCATTACTCTATCTTCTCCCTGCAGTGGCAATGGGGCTAAGAAATGAGGTCCAGATCAGCACCAGTGTTAGGTTAGCTCAAAATATGAAAACAGAAGCCTGATAATACAACCCAGAGAAGCAAAATGAGCTATTTTCTTATTCTGGAAAATAGTTTGGCATAGATTTGTTTTTTTCTGCACACTTCAGTTCTACACTTAAGCTGAATATATTTTCTAAAGTATGATTTCTACTCCACTCTAGAAGATTTTAGAGTTGATCACATTATTTTTGGTAAGGCCACTCCAGCCAGTAGGAGAAACCAGAAAAAGGAAATGACTGCCTGGCATTAGTACAGCCGTGCCAAAATAGTTCTTTCTATACCTTGATCCTCAATGTATGGTTCTTGAAAGAGCAGTATTTCACCACCTACGAACTTGTTGGAAGTGCGGGATTGGCGGTCCCACCCCAGACCTACTGAATCAGAATCTGCCACATCCATGGGTTGTCCCTTTTGACATATTTTAATGAATTTTAACCAGATACCCAGATGCTTCACATGCCCATTAAAGGGTGAGAAGCACTCTTCTGTAAGAAATGTTTTCTCATTATTTTTTACTCCAAATAAGAAAGCAAGTTAATGAATCATATCAGCAATAGGGTTACTTAAAATGAGAAGATAAAAGTGACTTCATTTTTTTTTGTTTTTATTTAAACAATAAAAGACCAATGTCAAAATAAATGTTTTCCATCTCTGAATTTTTCTGTTATTTACTGCATGGACCCCAAAGTTCATTTTCCAGGTCTCAGCACAGATCTTTCTACGGTAGGAGCTGCTTTAATACTACAACCACTGGCCATGTTTGCATTCAACCTTAAATTCTTCCCTAAACTATGATCTTATCTACTCACAACAATCTCTCATAATTTCCTAATATGAAAGTCTAGTTGTAAGGTGTGAAATAAATCTACACAGACCTGCTAAGTATCCTAGGAAATAATCAGAACAGTTCATGTGCTCGCCCTCTCAGCAGGTCTAAATCAACAGTCACCAATGGAAAACATCTGCAAGTGGCAGACTTTAACTACCAGGAGTAGAAGGCTAGTCCCAGACAGGTTATGGGAAAAGGTATCTCTGTAGCTGCCAAGCAGAATAACTCTATTCCTCTTGCTCTTACAAACTGTCAAACAATTCCTATGAAGTAGGATTTCAGCCAATGCTATGAGCCAACTGAGCCTGCAGACATTTCATCATCCTGCTAGCAAAACCAAAATAAAACCTGTCCCCAAATCCAAGCAATAAATATCCTATTTAACTGTTCATACTTTCTTCCTATTCTATCTCAGTTATCTGTACAAGACAGGTCTCTCAGTCTTCCCGGTAAGAGCCAAGTATCATCTTTCTGTGCTATCAGAGTACAGAGTTCAAGACACCAAAGGATCTACAGGGATGAGCCATTTATTCTAAATCACAGGATTCCATATAACTAGAATGTGCTAGTAGTTAAGCCTCCTAGGGGAAGGAATCACTGGGAGGAGAGGTAACATTTATAAGCATCTACTATTACCCCATTCCCATGTCATCTTTTATAGATTAGGTGTCTGAGATTTAGCAAGGAGAAGTTATTTGTCTCATAAGTTCCAGTGGGCATTAAATAAGAATGTCTAATGAAACTCGGTAGACAAATTTTAGTTTTCATTCACTTTTTTCCTCTGAGGGAGTCAGGTTGGAGGCTATAAGGTAAGTAAGAGAGAAGTTAAGCAGATCTTCTAAGTATTTGAGGTGGCCAGGAAAATATAAAGTTGGATTGTAGTAGAGAGGTGGAAAGTGAGGTCAATGTGTAAGTTTATCGATGAAATGAAAAATGCTACCCTATCTCTCTTTCTGGAAATAACTGTAAGGATTATAGATGCACTATAGGATATGTCTCCAAACTTGTTTTTAGATACTAACAAAAGATCCTCCCTATAAGAAAATCCTGCATCATTTCAATAAAAGACTCCATGTGATGTAGAAGACAGATTTCACCACCATCATTTATATTACAGTTAACATGTATCACATCTGTGCCATAACCTGTACCAGGCACTGTGCTTTTGATACTTTATCTCATTAAATCTTCAAATCAAGCCCAAGGAGCATTTGCTATTATTATTCCCATTTTACAGATGAGAAAAGCAAGACTGAGAAAAGCTAAGTAACTTGACCGAGATCACATAACCTACAAGTGGCTGAGTCAGAATTTCTACTGGAGCCTGACACTAGACCCTGTGCTCCTGACTTCTGGATTCTCAATTTTCACAAAAGAAGAGGAAGTCTGAGTGGGAAAAAAAAAGACTTGGGTACTGCTTTCATGAATGTCCTTCTTAGGCTCTGTTATATCAACTATCTCACTGCCGTAGAGCACTTCTTGCCTTCCATAAATTGGAGTGTCTACCACATGCCAAGTATGTTTAGCACTTCATAAAATGGAAGCATAATGACACATATGGGTGCTCAGTGGGGATGTCCATGAAGAAGCCAGAAGTTACATTATTAACTAGTAAGAGATGAAGGAAGCCTCAATGTTTGGGTCCATAAGAAAATTCCAATGGAAACAGATGTCCTTTTAACTTGGACAATAAGCTGTTAGTACTGAATCTTACTATCTTTTCTCTCTGAATTATTCAGTAGTTGGTACAGATTACGTAGAGTTTTGAAGGCATCATAAGAACAGAATTTTATCTTAGCAAGAAAAGATTTACCCCATGACTGAAAAACAGAAAGTAAACACAATAGTAGGTTTTTTTCTCCCTTTTGTTTGCCAAAATGTATTTCATATATGGTATTTCTCTAAACATTTAGGAATGTAGATAGTCTTCACATGCAGTTACATCATGTCTTCATTTTATTATCTGTAAAGTGGAATACAGAATTGATTTTCCTCTTCCCTATTAACACTTCCTTTCCCTCATTTCCACTATGTACTAACTTTTAAATTTCATTTAGTCCTCTTTTTTCTTTTCTCTGATTTCTCTGGGAGTCAGGAGGTTGACAGTGAGTTGAATCTGAGTTGCTGATTTCTTTTCGCATGGCAGTGAACTCCCTAAAATAAAGGCCACCCTCCTAGCAGAAGTAGATGCTGTCTGTCAACTCTACTGCCCTCTTGCTATCAAGTATGACACCCAGCTGCAAACAATTTCATGTTTAGATGGCATATTAAGCAGAAGACGGACACCCAAAAGAAGAGAGCCAACATTCGCTATCTGACATAAGCATCGGGGTTAACAGAAACCACTGGCTAAACCTTCCTAACTATCCGTGGTAGATCCTTGCTGTGGGAGAGAAAGACAAGGCTGATCTGAGTTACTCACAGCTTTCTCTTTTAGAAGTGAGCAGCCTCAAGTGCCTCTCCCAGGCAATCAAGGAAAATAAGATTCTCTTTTCCTTGACTCCCATTTCAAATCTATTTGCCAACATTTCAACAGGAATGAAAAATCCCTCCCAAGCATTCACCAGTGGTCCAATCAGGGCTGGGAGAAAGCAGGTACCTTCTGGTTAACTTTGGTGGCGGCCACAGTCAGATTGTGTAGATCTTGGGGATTACAATCGGTTTCATTCATGCAGCAGCTGGGGGGGATGCCATGCTCCAGGAAGTAGGGGCTGGTGCTCCAGTTGGTGTAGTTCTGCACGCCACAGCAGCTCAGCTATTAACAGGGAAAGGAAAAGAATTAAAAAGTAGCAGATCAAAGACAATGTGGTCTCCTCAGTCACTGCCGTATAACTTTTACAAAAGAAACACGCGCTAAAGCCTAAGATAACATGTGCAGCTTTGGTGAGTCAAGATGAATGGAAGGGGTAGTAACTATTCTATTCATTTTGATGCTTGTTTGATCTCCAAAAAGGAAGTCCTAGATAATATACTGCATTGGCTTTCTTATCACCTCCACAAATAAAAGCAGTGCTTCAGTGTCCAACTCACAATCACCTATTGATATAGATGTATTCATCCACTAAATCGGGACTATTGGGTGATTGGCAAATTGAGGCAAAGACAGTTACAAAAAACTCTCCACTGGGATCTCTACTAATAAGTAAATAAATAGTTCTTCTTTTTAAAATTTTTTTATTAAATGCACATACAGAAAGGGAGAGCTGATGTTGGTAAACTATAGCCCAGGAACTGCCTGTTTTTGTAAATAAAGTTTTACTGGGACACAGCCACAACTATGTGTTCACATACTATCTGTGGCTGCTTTTGTGCCACAGTGGCAGAGATGAGTACTTGTGACAGAGTGTATGGCCCTCAAAGCCTAAATATTTACTATGTATTCCTTTTTTTTTTTTTTTGAGACGGAGTGTCACTCTGTTATCCAGGTTGGAGTACGGTGGTGCGATCTTGGCTCACTGCAACCTCCGCCTCCTAGATTCAAGTGAGGCTCCTGTCTCAGCCTCCCGAGTAGCTGGGATTACAGGGGCACACTGCCACACCTGGCAAGTGTGTGTGTGTGTGTGTGTATTTTAGTAGAGACAGAGTTCCATTGTGTTGCCCAGGGTGGTCTCGATCTCCTGAGCTCAGGCAATCCACTTACCTTGGCCTCCAAAAGTGCTAAGATTACAGGTGTGAGCCACCACGCCTGGTCTTTACTATTTGACCCTTTACAGAAGAGGTTTGCCACCCCCAATACAGAGAATGTTAAAGCAAATGGGGCAAAAATATAATTAATTGGTAAATCTGATTATTCAGTTCCTTGTAGTATTCCCAAGACTTTTCTGTACATGTTGGAATTTTTTTTAAAAATAAATAACAAAAAAGACTGCTTCTGAAGTAACCAAAACCAAGAAAACCCCAAGCAAAAGCCTCCTTAGTGATTACTGATGAGCAGTCAAGCTTAAGCACCTGCACCTGCCACCCAGACAGGCACTCTCTCTTCTATTTCCCCCATATCCTCAGCAAAGCAAGAGGCAGCTCACGCCCTTCACATACCCAACAGATCCTCAGTTTCTTCTAGGTCCACTCTATACACCCACTCCACTGCCCCAGCCAGTGAACACAGCTCACCTGAGCTCTCCACCCAGCTTGAAGATACTGATTCCAGAAAGGCAGCCTCTGGGAGCCAACTCTAAGCAAGGTTGTCACACATTCACTGCCTAACTCCTTCCCAAGGGTTCAGATCTGAAGAGCAAATGAGTTGTTTTTGGCATACCTGCAACCCTTACTGATGCAAGGCACACTCAAGGGAGTAGTCCTCCTTGACACTAATTACCTGAGTAACCGGCACCTGGACAAAGACTGGGTATTATCTTGGCAATGGAACTGGACTAAGAGTTGAAGAACGGAACCGATATCAACTACTGGGCCAACCTACTCGCGGCCCCTAAGTCTAAGCCCAGACCTCATAGATAGTTCACACCCCCATCTCCTCTGGAACTTACGCTGCGCTGCACATGGTCCACTGCATGGCTCCTCTCATCATTGCCATTGTAATTCTGCATAGCATCCGTGTAAGTCCTCAGGAAGGTGTCCTTGATCTATGGAAGACAAGGAGGAATGTGATTACAGTCCACCACAGCCCAAACTGACTTCAATTCTTACCAACTTATACCCTAATATAGCCTCTTCTGAAAGTCTCGGTATAAATGTAGGCCAGGGAGGCAATGCCCCATTTTTTGAAATGGAAAAGCTCAAAACATTTCGCGGTGGTGGGTGGGGGAGAATGGTTAGGCTCAGGAATTTAAAAAATTGTTCCCCTCAGCCTCAATCCAGAGAAAGTCTGACCAGTTGAATGACCTACTGGAATGACCAGTCCATTTCTGAAAGGGATACAACGGTGAGCTGCCAAACCTCAGGCATGAGGTTTCTACTTATTTTCTTTGAATTGATTAATGCCCATCTTTCTATAACTTCCTCTGCTCTTACACAGGAGGCTCATACAAGACAAACCACTTTGGTGGACAGAATGACTGATGGTTTGGTCAAAAGCTGATCCCCGTTTTACCATAGGAGTGGGGCAAAACCAACTTTCACTTACCTGTCTTTATTGAGGCCAATTAAAAAAAAAAAAGGCTAAAGGACAAGGACTTAAAAAGATTTGCTGGGCACAGTGGCTCATGCCTGTAATCCCAGGACTTTGGGAGGCCGAAGTGGGCAGATCACTTGAGATCAGGAGTTCAAGACCAGCCTGGCTAACATGGCAAAACCCCATCTCTACTAAAAATACAAAAAAAAATTAGCCAGGCATGGTGGCAGGCACCTGTAATCCCAGCTACTTGGGAGGCTGAGTCAAGAGAATCGCTTGAACCCAGGAGGTAGAGGTTGCAGTGAGCAGACATTGTGCCACTGCACTCCAGCCTTGGCAACAGAGCAAGGCTCTGCCTCAAAAAAATAAAAATAAAAAAAATAAAAAGGTTAACAAAACCTTTTCTATGAACACATTTGACTTTGGGAAAACTTTCAAGCTCTGTTTCCCTGGAAATGTGATGAAAGTGAAGTGTCAGATGTGTTACCAGGCCACTGAACTTGTGATAAAACTGACCCCCAATTGGTGACATGCCTCCAAACTGGGAGGACAGCAAATGACAATAATTACGTGGTGGGAAGCTTAGGGCTAAGTATGGTGACTCTCCTAACTAGGCATATTCTTTGCTAAAATGCTGTAAACTATGTCCATGGGACAGTTACAAGAGGTAGATACACAAGTGACATGTAGCTTCTAAGCTAAGGTGGCTACCACACCCAGTTGTGTCATCTCATTTCACTGCACTTAAGCTGTCTCTTAGGATGGGGGAGTACGCAGAATAGGCGCTGGACCATTTTATGGACTCATGGTGGAGAAACAAGTCCACTGCTGCCTCGCAGGCAAGCTGTGCTTCCTTTGTTCTATCTTTTCGCTTTTGTTAAGTGGCACTGAGACCTATTGTCATCATGTGAGTTTGACTGTTTAGCCAAATTCAAGACGAGCACTGGTGGTCAGAGTTGCACTGTACCCTCCTCCCACAACAGCTCTTAGGGTTTCACACGAAAAGAGGTTAAGTAGATGAGGATTTCCAGGCCCTAGGCAGCAAGCACCATTAAGAGAAAAACCCCTCCATAGAGCACACTCCCAGCAATAAACAAGAGGAAAGTTCACAAGGGCTCAGGTAGGAGCAAGCCAGGCTGCTCCTGGCGTTCACACGTACACGAGGGGCACTTTTTAGGGATGCTGAGGCTGAAACTTCATCAGGTGTCACTTCACTAGAGACTACGAATGGGGTCCTAATTTCAGATGCAGCACCCATACAAACTGGGTTCTGGCAGTCAGCTTTGGCATCTGGGATACTGTCTCTGGTAATAGGGAAAAACAAGGCATTAGTGAAGGGAGTAGAGAGCACACAGGCAAGCTCAGGCGGAAGTGAACTTGGCCAAGCCCAAAAGCGGGACCTTTAAGTGTGCAGCAAGATGTGTTAATGAAAAATTAAAGCCTGGGAATAGATAATGCAAGACTTTCGAGACTCACAGTAACACTTGCTGTGTTTTCCACCTGTATCTTTTTTTTTTTATTTTTAACACATGTGTATCTACTTCTGGCTTTACTATTCTTTATGGAGTACAATGATAAAATTTTGAGGCAGCAAGACAATTAGTTTGGCTTGCCTTTATGGTCTTAGAAATCTTGTTATACAGATAAACACTTGTGCCTTATTAAAGTAGCTATTTTAAAAAGAAAAATAGAGACAGGGTCTTCTCTCTTGCCCAGGCTGGAGTGCAGTACCTCCCTGCAGCCTTGACTTCCCAAGCTCAAGTGATCCTCCCTCCTCAGCCTCCTAAGTAGCTAGGACTATAGGTGCAAGTCACCACCTCCAGCTAATTTATTTTTTTATTTTTTAGATATGGGGTACTCACTAAGTTCAAGGCTGTTCTTGAACTTCTGGCCTTAAGAGATCCTCCTGCCCCAGGCCTTGCAAAGCTCTGGTATTGCAGATATGAGTCACCATGCCCAGCCCGAAGCAGCTATTTTTAAATGAGTATTTAATGCATATTGAAAGTCACTGCTTTAAAACTGGGGAGAGAATCATTTTATGCAGTGGCTACATAGAGAAACACAGTGAAGATCAACAATGAAAGTTTCAAGCTTGGTGGAATTCCTGCATTTAGAACTTCATGAAGATTTCAGGTCATGTGACCTGGTATTTGGAAAATAGCAATACTACTGAAGAAATCAGCTAGCCTATATGTACTTTTTACACATTTCAAGAGGTTTCAAGAATCCTCCTCCCAAACACCCCTTAACTGAGTTCTGAACTTTGTGTATACTTACCTCATGACGAAACACAAACCCTGAAATGCCAGCCACAAGCTCAGCCAGGAACACCAGGGACAGAAACATGGCATACTGAAAATTAAACACACAAGGACAAAGTCAGATACATCAGGATTAAGAAGAGGGCTTCTTCAGGGTAGGTTACTTTCAATCAGCAGGAATTAGACAAGTCCTCACACTCCCTAGACAAAGTTTAGAGAAAGTATGAAATATTCTTCTGTAAATTTCCCCACATAAGTCTCAATCTAGGAATGTGTGTTTAATATGCATATGCGTTTTGGAGTACACAGGCTGGGGAGAATTCATTGAGAGACTGGCATTGTGCCTGTCAGCTTGGCTCACCTGGAGAAACCTGGAAGGAACTTTCACAACTAAAATATCCACTCTTTGTTACACTAGAATCTTTGAGCTAGAAAAAAACCAAACTGCTCTGAAGGTCACAGGACAGATTCTGCCCTGTCTGGGGGTCCATTTTTACCACCTTCCTACGATGGTCTGCAAGCCAACCCCCTGTGGCTGATTTCATTTTGAAGCTGTTCCAATCGTTGGAAAGACTTCCTTTCCCTTGGCCACAAGTCTGCCTACTTCTAACTTCCACTTACTAGTGTTGGTTCTGCTTTCAGAAGAAATAAGAACCAGCCCAATGTCTTTTCCCTAACGCTAACCCATCATGTGTGTGAGCACAGCCAGGATGAGAACCTGCTGCCTGGGCAAACTCCTCCAGCTGTCTTAACCACAGCTCAGATGAAACAGTTACAAAACTGCTTCATTTGGAATTGTATCCCTCCCATTTGGGCCCAGGAAGCCAAACACACACAAGAGGATGTTCCTCTTCAGATTGGTGGTCATCACTGGACACAGTAGCCACAGCGGCTTTCCTGTGGGGTTGCCTGCCTCTCTTGTTTGGGATGCTGCATGGAATTTATAGTGTTTCAAAAAGTAAATACACGATACTAATGTTATTTGCAAGCATCTAACATCGTTAGTGCTTTTCATCTCATGCTGGGGGTACTTCCCAAGTTTTTCATATGTGCCTGCTCATGCAATCATGTCTAAGTTCCAGGTTAGTACATGGTATTTATGAAACATTAAGGGTAACTTTGAAAAGCAGATTAAAAAAAATGGATTCCTTACCTACAAGCACATGTCTTACAATCTGCTTCTTCTCATCTCAAAATAAAATATAATGGTTTTGAACATTTGCAATGGCCCTAAATGATGCTATGGAATTTGGATAGCTTGCATGTAGCCACATTACTTACCTGTAAAGTATACACATGTCTCATAAAGTACATATATGTATGCAGAATCATTAATTATTTTTCTCACCCAATGGCACATATATTGAAAGAGGAAATATTGGCTTAAAATATCAATTTCTTTCTAAATATTAACAAAATTCTCTACAAAGCACAGCCACTCAAATACTAAACATGTAGTTATAAGAATGCCCCATGTACATGACTTCTCTCCCAACTTCATACAAAATGCAATTCAAAGCACAGTTTGATGTCAGACTCTCCTATTTTGCTGATGGGATAGTCTCACACTAGGCCTAGATTTTTCCAGAAAGTTGGGTGGGAAAATAACTGTTAGCAGGCAGGTGGAAGAAAGGACATTTGTCTCTGTGGTCAGAAGTCCTCCTAGGTTTGAATCCTATCTTGTTATGGACTAGCTCTTAGAAAAGAGGCAGCCTTCTCTGGGCTTCCATAAAGTAGACAGTTATTTTCAGTTGTTTGGCAATTAATGAGGTTATGTGAGGACTGCAGAATTCTAGACTGGCAGTTAATCAAGCGACTTCCGTTCTCATCAGCCAGATCAGCAGTTTTCTGTGTCTGGCAAGTTTTCTGCCTCTAGGAGCTTTCAGAGAGTGGCTGCTTTACCTACAAAAGGCCTTGGCCAAAAGCCTGTTGGGAAGAACTTGTGCTAAATACAGGTCGGTAGGGGTTACAGCTTTTTTTCCCAAATGTAAGCACCAGAGTTGAAATAGTTTTAGCTTTGGAAGGAAACATACAAGGGTTCAAATCCCAGCTTTCTATACTTTAGCTGTGTGAACTTGGGCAGGTTACCTAAAACCCCAAGTTCTTATCACATAACATGAAAATACAACCTACAGTACATGGTGGTAGTAAGGAGAAAAATAAAACGTTATACGTACCCAGTACAGCATCTATCACATAAAAAGAAGTAAATCATATTTTTAACATTTTATTGTTTTTAACTGACATATAATTGTACATATCTATGGAGTACAGTATAACGTTTTGATACATGCTTACTCTGTGTAATGATCAAATCAGGGTAGTTAGCATATCTATTACCTAAAATATTTCTTCATGGTGAGAACATTCTAAATCCTCTCTTCTAGCTATTATTAAATATACAATGCATTATTGTTAACTATAGTCATCTTACTATGCAATAAAACACCAGATAATTCCTCCTAACTCTAACTTTGTACCCATTGGCCAATCTCTGTTCGTCCCTCCTCCCCTGTCTTTAGATAAAAAATAAAAAATGCTGATGAGGATGTGGAAAAGGTGGAACTCTTATACACTGCTGACTGGAATGCAAATTAGTACAACCACTATGGATAACAGAGTAGAGATTCCTCAAAAAATCACAAATAGAACTACCATATGATCCAGCAATCCCACTGTGGGGTATACACCCAAAGAAAATGAAATCAGTATGTCAAGGAGATATCGGCACCCCCAGGTATATTGCAGCACTATTGACAGTAGCCAACCTGAGTGCTCATACACACTGGATACAATGTGTCTATACACAGTGGGATACTATTTGGCCATAAACAAGAATGAAATCCTGTCACTTGTGACACCATGAATGAATCTAGAGGATTAAGTGAAATAAGCCAGGGACAGAAAAGACTAATAGCTGCATGATCTTACACATATGTAGAATCTAAAATTTGATGTAAAATATATTTTTAAAGACCCAAATTAAGCCCAAAACCAAAAAACATCTCTACCCCCCAAAAGGCTCACCTGCCGGTGAACTTGTGTTAGGAGAATAAAACAGTAGTGTGGTGTGTAACCACCTCCAGAGGAGGCCATAACTAACTGTTCCATTGTTTATACACATATACTATTTATGCCATTACACTCAGCTATGGGATACTTCTGCCCCACAGGCAAAATTAGAATTAGAACATAAAAGTATCCCCTCTCCCACCCCTGTCCAGTTATAGTATTTGAGCAGGGAGAAACTTTGGTAATTTAGTCCAATTCTATTTTGTCACAATTGGAAACAAAGGGCCAGGGAGGTTACATTCTTGCCACTAAAAACTTAAGCCAGTTAGTTGGAATCAGTCAGGTCTCAACACCACATCTCTTCCCTTCTTGTTTGAATGGATGGTTTTTAAAGAAAGTTTTCTTTTCTATGCTTTTGAAGTTAACTCTCCCCTTGCTACTCACTGTGCTAAGAAAAGGCTCTCAATACTGGCTACACGATAGAATCCTCTGGAGAGCTTTTTAGAAAATAAGATGCCAGGGCCTGTGGAGTCTACTTCCATCAGCCAGAGGTGGGATGCTGGCAAAGGTGTTTGCAAATGGCTGCCCAGGTGATTTAATCACGTATCCAGAGTTGAGGAGCACGGCACTAGGCCGAAAGAAACCCTAGTGCTTATGAGAAGTACTAGAAGGTAGACTCAACGTGTTAGAATAGAGTGTCAGGTGACAGCAGCAGAAGTGCCTCAGGATGGGCCTCATTATGGCTTGCCCACCAACCTGAAGAATCAGTAGTGGCTGAGGCATCAGCCTCCTGTATGGTCTGCAGGATAAAAAGGGGCCAAGTCAAGCACCACTTCTATGAGGTTGCCAACAGAGACTGTCCAGTGCCAGTTGGGAAGACGGATTCTTTGGAGTGAATTGCTCTCACACTCACACACGTCACTAGATGGTATTAAATGTTACTACAACCTAGGGCTACACAGGGATAGGCAACATGGCCCTGATGGAATCTCTGCTTCCCCCTTCATGAAGTGAGTTGCCAGAAATAAATAATTTTAAACAAAATTTTCATTTAAGGAGAGGTCTTTGCTAATTTTTATCTATAAAATCCTTTAACATTAATCTCCATCAATGAAGAACATGAACAGTGAGTAGAAATTAGGTAACTGGTATACCTACAAGTTAAAAATCACAGTAATAGCCTTTCAATAGTCTGCCCTTACCCTCTGGGAAGCATCACTGCTTTATCTGTCCTGTGCGAGTATGCAACCTTCCCTGGTCCTGGTGGCCAACACTTGACACTGCATCAGTCCTCTGGGTGGCAGGCTCTGGCTTAGCTCAACTCATAGCACTGAGCCAGGGAGTGCAAGTTCAGAGACGACCACACACATGTATCCGTGCATCGCCAGGTTCAAGGAGGTAGAAAGCATTTCTCCAATAGGAACTCGGAGGTGGAAGTCAGCTTATGTTCAGGATGCTGCCTTGCCCACCAAAGCTGCATGTCACATGCTTAAGGAAACTTCTAAGACAGAGTTCAAAACTGAAACAGGACATCTTGTCATGAGGATACAAATGGACTACTGCAATCACTGGGCACTGCTTCATCATCATCTACCCATCATCTCTACTGGGACTAGATTTAGGGTGCCAGGCTGTGATTGGGTTGTTTTTACCTCTAGGGGATTAAAGGATACATTAGGAAAGAGTCTGCACTGAAATTAGAATCAGTGAATGTTAAGGTCTTGTCTGTGACCTCAAGACAAACCACTTCACCTCCATGTAATTTATATTTTTACAAAAATATAATTGAGAACGCATGTTGTGACACACTCACCAGTTTCAGCATCCATGGGCTACCGCGGCATGTAGCAAAGCATCCAAACAGGCCAAAGACAACAATAGTGGTGCCAGTTCCGATGAGCACATAGGGAGCATTTGTGGAGTTCTCGGCAATAAGGGAGATATAGGTGCCCAGAGTAAGTTTGCCCCAGACTCCAACAGCCAGCAGGATCACCCCAGTGATCTGAAAGAGGGAGAGGAGAGTGTGAAGCTATTGCCTAGAAAAGTGAGAATCAGCACAGAGCAATGTGGCCAAATTTGAAGACTCAAGTTTCCATGAACAAAATCATACTTGCTGTAGGATTCCCTAAGCAATGAGAAATGTCAGAGAGTGTTAACTAAAATCATCATAAAGACACCTTTTTTCCCCCAATAAGCATGCCCCTTATATAATCCCATATGCAATTATTGCGTTAATTAGAAGTCAAGCCAGCAATAAAGAACTTCTTTTTTAAAAAGCAGTTAACAAAGCACATCATACAACAGGTCTGAGAGCTTTCTTCCCCCAGCTGCTGTCTGACACCAAGCTAGGAATAACCCCAGGAAGAATGACAGTTGCCCTCTTTGACGGCACGTGTGTACACAGTATATTTTATGAACATCCTGCACAATGTTTTCAGGAACATAGTGATTCTCTTTGATTATTATTACAGAAATTTCCACAAAAACAAAATATGCCAAATATTTTTGAATCCCTATTGATGTGCTGTCTTAATACTTTATTCAATATAAAACAACAGAAGAATCTGCATAGTTCCTGGAATTAGCTGTAATGCGATTTGCCAAATCCCACTGATCAGTCCAAAGGAAATCCCTATAGCATGCCTAAACTAGAACCCTGCATCAATCAGGCCCTTACTTTATGGGATACACTCCAGGCTGCATGCTATGCCTAACTCTCCACTGCCTGCAGGCCATACGCCCTGGCAGCTTTAGCTGCTAAAGCCATTGGGGTTGCTTTATATCTCTAACAAAATTCCAAGCTGGTCTTTCAGGTCACCAATAGCTTAGTGACTCAAACGGACAGCCTTCTAACTGCTACCACTTCTGATACCTCATGAAGCTTGAAAGAAACCTGGGTGTTCAAGAAAGACCATCCCCTGTTTGGCCCCACCCTAGAGCCTAATATCTCATAACAAATGCCCTTTCTAGTTTGCTCACTCAAGTGAGGGGTCAAGATAAGAAAAACGGAGAGAATTGGTATGATACAAATCAATACTCACCTTGCCAAGGCTTCCCTTGCCAATCAATACACTGTTCCTAATGTCTGTGAGCACCACCAGATGTATGCTATACCATGAACCAAATGGCTGGGCCAGTGAAGATGCTTAGGCCTCTCTCCTTTATGCTCTGAAAATACTTTCTGTAATTTGGAAACCTCGAGCTCCATTATCAGACTGATTTTGTGTGTGTGTGCAGGACTAAAATGGTCCCTGTACCTTTCACTGCATAAGGTAAGGGTGAGCTCTACCTATATGGGGGGAGAGGTCAGCAGAAACAACAAGAGTTTGGTGACACCTCCCCACCCCGGCAGCTTCTTCTCTACTTTGTAGAATCTTCACCGTGAAAGAATTAAAAGTTTTAAATCAGAAAAAGATTGAGGAACTGGTGCTCCTTTTATCAGGCAAAAATAAACAATTGTGATGCAGTGTTTACGTGAAAGTGTTTGACACTAATATTTGGGAGAAAGTGGCCCCGTGGAGGTTGAATGCCTTTGAAAAATCCCAATGAAGATGGCCTACTGAATTAAGAAAACCAAGAACGCTGATGTTGCCAAGAATTGTAAGTCCTCTGCTGACACCCAGTGGTTGTTTTAAAAAGTACCTTCCTTGAGCAGCCTCTCAAACACAAAATGCCTTTTACCTGCTAAAATCAAATTTTAAGAATCAACTGTCAAGTCGTTGGGGTAAAAATGCAATGGACACTGTAGAAAAGGACAGTGCCTGAGCCATCTTTTACTAATGGCTAGCACAGTACCAGGCACAGAGTAAATGCTTACTATTCCATTGAGGAAAAAAAAACCTTTTTCACTTCTCTGTGTCTTAGAACTTGTATTTTATAAGCTTATCAGACACCAAATACTTATACAACTTCTACATCAGGTAAATACTGCAAGGTGATTTAAAATGGGACCAAAGAGAAATTTCCCCTATACTTTCCACTATAGCATTATCAGCCTAAGCTGTAAATATCACAATGTAAATGTATTGATCAAAAACAAAAATTAAGTTAAGCTAGTCATTGTTTAGGCTGAATATAAACCTCATTCAGAAACTTGCAACTTCATGGGATTGTTCCCAAAGATTCAGTAACACTTCAAATATGAACTGAGCAGCTGCATTCTGTGAACTGCTATTGCTGATCCTTATTGGAATGTGATTGCTTTAATGAAAATGTATAGTGATGATCAAGTATGAGAGTCTGATAACTTACATTTCTGTGACCAGTGATTTCATGAAGTTCAGTTGCTACCAGAACAAATCTTACATGCAGTATGTCAAAGTTAACAAAAAATCCTGATTTTAAGGCAAACAGTACCAAGATCATTTTAACGCCTTTTTTCCTTTTATAACATAATTTATCCTAATGCAATCATTGTCTTGTATATGAAGCCTCTCCCTGTGTAAGTGCAACACCTACAATATCAATTTGTTAAAATGCTCATATAATATAAATGACACAAATAATCCATTTTCAGAAAAAGACTTTTTAAAAAAATTTCAATAGGTTGTTGGGGAACAAGTGGTGTTTGGTTACATGAATAAATTCTTTAGTGGTGATTTCTGAGATTTTGGTGTGCCCATCACCTGAGCAGTGTACACTGTACCCAATGTGTGGTCTTTTATCACTCACCCTGCTCCCATCCTTTCTCCCCAGTCCCCAAAGTCCATTGTATCATTCTCATGCTTTTGCATCCTCATAGATTAGCTCCCATTTATCAGTGAGAACATACGATGTTTGGTTTTCTATTCCTGAGTTACTTCATTTAGAATAATGGTCTCCAATTCCACCCAGGTTGCTGCTAATGCCATTATTTCATTCCTTTTTATGGCTAAGTAGTGTTCCATGGTGTGGAATACTACAGGCACACACACAAATTTTCTTTATCCACTCGTTGACTGATGGACATTTGGACTGGTTTTATATTTTTGCAATTGCGAATTGTGCTGCTGCAAACATGCGTGTGTAAGTATCTTTTTTGTATAATGACTTCTCAGTAAAAGACTCCTTAAAAAGATCTCAGTGGCGCCTCTTAAAGTTAGCCAGTGGGTGCGAACAAGCACAATACTATGAGCACCATATTGCATGGCAGAAAAAACATCCAACATCCTGACCTTGACCAAGTTAATCCCCCTGTAAGCTTTCAAGGGACTCATGTTCCTCTTAGTAACATGGAGACTGGGTTAGACATGTCCCTGCCAGCACTCATGAGCTAGGAATCTAAGAATAACCAAAAGAGGAAAGGCCTTCTCCAATATTGCTACTGTCATACTCAAACACTCCTGATGAACCAGCTGTGTCTTAAAAAGCCTGAACTCCACATATATAAGGCCTTTTGTATATACCACAGCCCACCTCTTCAGCCTTATCTCCCTCATTGCCCCTATGCACTCTATATGGTTCCAGGAAAACAGCTATTCTCTGGGAAGTTCCCAACCTTTGTTCATGATGATCCTCTTACCTAGAATTCTATCCATCCTATCTATCTTCTTACCTATCCATCCAATCACTCTATATCCTAAATTCTTATGGTACACAGTTTACTTACCCCTCTTAGCCTCCTCAAACTCACTCTGCAGTATACTATGGTGCTGTGGTACCCTACCCACCTCCCACGCATATCCAGGAACACACTCTCTTGAAGATGGGAGCTGTGTACCTTACACACAGTCAATGTTCAGTACATGTCTATTGAATGAATAAATAAGCAGCTAATTATAAAGAAAGTAAAAGAAGTTTCATGTTAGCCATCTATTAGCTATACTTCTAAGCCTCTGTGAAGAACTATCAGAAATGGTAAAAATGCCATTCTGGACCATTGAGGGCCAGTAATCTGGGAAAATAACAATGCTAAAGACAAAGAAGAAAAGATTAAACAGACAAGGGAGAACATGGTTAGGTTGCGGCACACCCTTAGGTGATAAGATCATATTTGGTGGCAGTAGTGGTGGTGGATATGAGGTGGGTGTTAGAAGAAATTGGAAGTTGAAGGAGAAAACACACCTACAAGCAAAGGGCTAAAGATCCATAAAACACTCTAACTGGAATTTTCTCATGTTCTTCTTACTATAAAAATGTTTCTCACTGAGAATAAAAACCATACAAAGATAAGCCCAAGACAAAAACCACTATCATATGTATGATTTTTTTTTTCTTGGCTCCTGTCAACACACATTCACTCCACACATGCACTTTTGCAAGTACCCACAGGAAAGTCATATTTCAAACTAAAAAGCAGGAGACTTTTTTTTTTAACATGTCTCTCCTGCTTTGAGGTGCAATGAGTAAGTTCAGAGTTCACCAAAGCAATTGTGTGTCTGAGCTCCTCAGAGACCTCAAATCCCTAAATCAATCATTAGCATTTATTACCTTTCTCATGGAGCTTTTGCTTCTTTCTCAGAAGAACTGATCAGCAAGCAGCCAATGCTGTGGTTCGAGGAGGAGACAGATAGGAGACCACAGATAAACTACATGAGTGGCCTGGTGAAGGACCAGCACCACCTTATATGCTCCAAATCAACCACAAACCAGGATGGCAGGTCCAGCCTTCCATCCGCAGTAACCAAGCTGAGGCTCTCACTTTCTTGCTTATTCCCAGCATCTCATTTTCTATGTGCTTACAACACAGCTCAAAATTTATGGGTAGCAAAGTACCACTAGCTACTATCAATTTAGGCTGGTGATGAGGCAGAATAAAACTATAATCATGGCATCAGAAAAGTTAGATCAGAACTGAAAAGCCTTCTGTGTGATGATACATATGACTTTAAAATTACACTTGAAGAAAACTTACAGATAGGTTTGGAAATATGCCAAGGGGTATCCAAAAGACTTATTAAGGTTTATGTTAATCCTAAAATGGATATTAGGGGAGCAGGCAGCCAACATAAACAATTCCCTTGCTCTTGCCAGGTCAACCTGGCTAATGCTGAGAAGTCTCTCCGCGGACCTTGTAGCATCCTGATCTTCAGAGAGGTGCCAAAAATAGAGGGCGTCCACCTTTCTCACCTATCCAGAGGCATTTTACTTAATCCCACTCTGTTTTGTGCATGCAGACCACAGACCTTATGATGAAACTGCTGCAGCTGCTGTGCCAGGTGTGAGAGGGTAAAGTCCTCATTTCCCCTCTCTAAATTCTTAAGACAAGGTTCATAATCCCCACCTTCTATGTGAACATATGCACATTACTCTAATGATACAAATTCATATTTCCTATACCATGCAATTAAAGAAAAAAAAGTTTTTCAATTGAAAAAACAAACGTTGAATCACAGAGGTACAAGCTATCAAAAAGAAATTGCTTACTAAGTAGCCACATGGAATAGAAAGCACTGCAACTAAAAACCAACAAAAGGAAACACAGGCAAGATGATAGGCAGAAGTCTTAGCTAGATTGCATTTTAGAAGACCCACAATTCAATCATCCCAGAGGTTTACAGGTTAATTCCTTCCTGGCAACTACACACAGAGGTATTGTGAAATATCCTCCAGAGAATTCTGTAACTCAGAAGAAAATGCATGACACTAAAACTCCATATGCATCATCAATAATTAAAATCCATGGCCAGCCGCGGTGGCTAATGCCTGTAATCCCAGCATTTTGGGAGGCCGAGGCAGGTGGATCACCTGAGGTCAGGAGTTTGAGACCAATCTGGCACGCATGGTGAAAACCCATCTCTACTAAAAATACAAAAATTAGCTGGGCATGGTGCTGTGTGCTTGTAATCCCAGGTACTAGGGGGGCTGAAGCAGGAGGATTGCTTGAACCTGGGAGGTGAAGGTGACAGTGAGCTGAGATCATGCCACTGCACTCCATCCTGAGCAACAGAGCGACACTCCATCTCAAAATAATAATAATAATAATAATAATAATAATAATAATTAAAATCCACTTTCCTCAGATACTAGATTTTAAGAGGAAAAGTACCTGACAAATTGTTCTTTCAGCTGATTCTTATGTGAGTGTGTGTGCCAAGGGGACAAAGAGGAAAAGTCTTTGCACAACGTGGGGACCTGATTAGGTAGAGGTGGAAAAAGCAACCAGAAAAGCACAGAAACCAGCAGCTTCTATGATGTCATGATCTTATCTTTAAGAAGTAACAGTATGTATCCATTATATTTATAACTTAAAATTTTATTACAAATTCTGTGTATAATTAGTGTTTTTAAAATAGACTAAGAACCAGAATTTATTGGGATTCCTCACTGGGCTTGAGAACCCATTCCAGATGAGTGGTAGAAAGGGACTCAATATATTTAAAAGATTGTTAGCTGGGGCCAGGCATGGTGGCTCACACCTGTAATCCTAGCACTTTGGGAGGCAGAGGCGGAGGTGGGCAGATTACCTGAGGCCAGGAGTTCGAGACCAGTCTAGCCAACCTGGTGAAACCCCATCTCTACTAAAAATACAAAAAAATTAGCTGGGTGTGGTGACGGGTGCCTGTAATCCCAGCTACTTGGGAGGCTGAGGTGGGAGAGTCACTTGAACTTGCAGGGCAGAGGTTGCAGTGAGCCCAAATCATGCCACTGTACTCTAGCCTTGGTAACAGAGCTTTACTCTGTCTCAAAAAAAAAAAAAAAAAAAAGAATGTTAGCTGAGTGTGGTGGCTCATGCCTGTAATCCCAGCTACTCAGGAGACTGAGACAGGATGATCACTTGAGCCCAGGAGTTCGAGGCCAGCCTGGGCAACATAGCAAGACCTCCATCTCAAAAAAAAAAATTAAAATTAAAAATGTTAGAGCTCTGGGCTGGGGGTTAGAAGACCAGGGCTTCAGTTGTAGTTTTGTCACTAATGAGCTTTGTGACTTTGGGCAGATCACCTGATGTTTCTGGGCCTCAGTTCCCTCTTCAGTAAAATCAGGAGGTAGAGAAACCTGATTGCCAGTGCTTCCCTCCCAGTTCTAACATTCTGATACAACAAATCAGAATCTCAAACTTGACATACTCAGTCACCCTGAAATATATTTATAGCTATGCCTTTAGGCAAACAAAAGAGTTTCTAAGGTTCTCCCAGTACCTGATAAACCACCAGCAGCAGGGGTAGGAAAGTGGGCTCATTTCTGGACCTGAAGCCCACTGTTCTGTCAGCTTTCCAAGGTAGTGAGAGGTTCATGGGTAAGAAAGGGTAGGAAGAATGCCCAGTAGGACACGCGTTTGTAGTTTTACACAGACATGCAAAAAGTTATAAGCTCGCTAGCATAACAAAAGCTTTACTTTTTATAAGAAGATCCCACTGTTATCTTAATGGCTGTAAGACATGTGCTTTGAACTCTTCAGGTAAGTGTTTTGGCCAATTCAACCTTTTTACTCCATCATTTTTGTATCTGTGTGTACATGCATACATGTGTACGTGTGTGTGTGTGTGTGTGTGTGTGTGTGTGTGTAAGACAATACATGTTACATGGCTGAGAGGTTAGTGGTATCATTGAAAAGAGACAGAGAAGTTAAGGGGCAGGGGAGTGAGATAATCTTAAATGCTGACTTGTTAATATGGAATCTAAGAACCAAAAGGAAATCCAGAGACCGTCTGGTCCAGGCTCTGTCTTCTATTGGGTTTCGGGTGACCAAAGGTCACATAGGCAACATGCTCAGATGGCAGTTGTGAATGTGGGGCTGGAGTTCAGGAGTAAGTCAGAGCTGCAGGTGAGGGCCGAGGCCAGAAGTAACAGCTAAGAGGAAACAATGAATCTTAGAAAACAGAAGTAGAAGATTGTGGGAAGGTTAGGGACTAAGGCTGGAGGAAGACTGTCACTAGAACACAAGAGGACAATGCTGGAAGACGGGACAGCAAGGAGACACAAAACAGAGTGGGCAAGTCTATGAAGGTGGCTGCCAATGACAAGAAGTAGGACACGGAAGAAAGAGACTTTTTCTCCTTTAAAGATTTATTGGAAACAAGGCCAGGCACAGTGGCTTATGCCCGTAATCCCAGCACTTTGGGAGGCCAAAGCAGGAGGGAGGATCAGTTGAGGCCAGGAGTTCAAGACCAGTCTAGACAACATAGTGAGACCCCCATGTCTAAAACAAACAAACAAACAAACAAAAAAAAAAAAACCGACACATACACAAATTAGCCAGGCGTGGCAGCACACACCTATAGTCCTAGCTACTTAGGAGGTTGGGGTCGAAGGATCACCTGAGTCCAGGAGGTCGAGGCTGCAGTGAGCTAAGAGTGTACCACCACACTCCAGCCTGGGTGACAGAACAAGACCTCATTAAAAAGAGAGAGAAAGAGAGAGAGAGAGAGAGAGAGAGAGAGAGAGAGAGAGAGAGAGACTGATTTGTGGGAAACAAAATGCCAGCACAATTCATTGACCCCACACATACTAATGAACAAACAGGGTACTCTTTATGCACCCAGTACAGTCCACTGAGATTATATTTTGTATTTAAATATTACATCCTACAGCCAATTCATAGACTTCAAGTTTCAGGAGCTAGGTTATGAGCCTAGAGTGATTTGTCACAAACTCTAGCTTCTATTTGGATTTTATCAGTGATCAGACAGAGTCTAAAATGCACATTGTCTAGCAAGGTCTAACAAATGACAGATGCTTTTGAAAATATGAAAATGACTTTGAACAGCACTCTGAAAAGCCAGAAATTCTAGCTCTGGCTGTGGGTCTTCATATGTGTAGTGAAACAACTAACCATTTCATAGGAAATGGCTCCAAGCATGCTCTAAGTCCAGCAAACAATACTTCCTTCCCTCAGTTAAGTCGCAACCACCAGCTTACACTAGTCATGTTGCATATCTGTGTCATCATCTACAAAGTGGCAGGACTAGCCACAGGGCCCTTCCAGTGCTAAAGTTCTTTGTTTTTTGTTTGTTTGTTTGTTTGTTTGTTTTGTTTTTTTGAATTTCCCAGTGGTCCTCAAAGGGGCAAAGATAAAATTGAACTGTTAGCTAGGATGCCAGATACTCTGGTCAACACAATCACCAAGGGGCTGCACCTACTAGGCTCTGTACTCATCCTGGGAGTTCAGCTGATGGGTGGCTCAAGGAGGCGGCTGTCTAGAGACTGAATACTCTCTAATGTCCTATGGGCCCATGAAGTGGTAGAAATTGACCCATATGGTGACAGTATTTTCAGAATTTAGAAAAAAAATCTGAACATGGTAGAGATCTTTGAAATTGGCCTGTCACAGAATATAAGGGTATACAGTTGCTAAAATAATAATAAATACCACCTTGTTAAGAGAGGCTTTTACTATTTGAATAACTAAACCCCTTCAAATGAGGCCCAAGCAACTCTACCTTAGACTTAATTCCACTATTGAACAAATAGAGTCACAGAAAATTCCTGAACATGGTATTAGGTACTCTGTATATCCCACTGGGAAAAGAGAAAGAACGGGAAGCCCTATTGAATTGGTTTCTTGTTTCTTTTATATTACCCTAAGAGCTTATGGACTTTAGGTTTCTTCCCCCTAAGCAAAAAGAAAAGAAGAATTTAACTGCACACATATTCATACATTGAGAAACGTTCTATTACATCAGAGAGGAATGTTAAGGGTAGTTTATTCTGAGCCTCTTGGCATTTCTTTTTCTTTGTAAGCATTGTTGAGTTTTCCTAGCAAATGTTTAAAACAGGACTTAGGTTTTTGATCTATACTAATAGCGAAGGTCTTATTTCAACTTTGAGAGTCCAAGAGCAGATGAAAGAAAGAAGCAAACAAACCAGAGGTTAAGACTATATGAATGTAGCTCATACCTTTTGTTTCATGATGACCCCAGTATATAAATAGACATCATATAGGTAATGCCTATTAGGAATTGGGGCCAGCAAAGCCACTTACCAGGAGATTTACGTACTTAGAAATCAGGACCAGCTGTAGTGGCTAAAGTGACGGAAGCTTGATGTTTGGGGGATTCCCTCTATGCCCCACCTCCTTCATGAAACCCCCACATTGACCTCACGTATATCTAAAATCTTTTGGCACAGTTCAATATACACTGAGGCCACATGAGTGCCAGGAGCACTAACAGTCTCAGCACCACCAGGAAGAGTTGTGGCGAGAAACCCCTTCCCTTTCTTCCATTCCTCAGGTAACCAGTGCTGTGAAAAAATGGATCAAATTCCACACTAATAAGACACTTTTAAAAAAGATCATGTCAGAATAAGCTTATAAACAAGAGCCATATATTAATGTGTGTTGACAGAATGTTTCTACTGACCAAGCATTTGTTCTGTGTTCTGCCCTGTATTAATTGTATTAATACATCAAGATTTTAAGAGTATTGTGGGGAAGGAATAAATCATTTCCTCCTTTATATCCACCAAAGCCTCAGTCATACCTTGTACCTGATTTTCCAAGACAACATGCTGTTCAAACATTCTGTCCTAATATCCATCGAAACAGAATCACTGCTTATCTAACAATGATTCTCAGTTTTTAATTTGAAAGCCAGTCACTATGCCTATAGTACAATGTGCCTCTGGAGCACATAGTAGGAGCTCAATAAATACAGAATGAATCTTGATGACGAGCTCTTCTTCAAATTCCGCTCCTTTTTTAGTGGCTATGTCCTTGTGAATTTTGGATGGAAATGAATCTGGAAAAACGAATCATAACAATTCTTCCATAAATGGGAACCTAAATGCCAACCTGAAGATGGCACACTTCTTTTTCATAATTATGTTGTTGAACAGATTTGGCTTTCCTGCAGTTCCATTATTTTCAAAAGAGAAAATCTTCTTTGCATAATTCTATATAGGATTATCATCTTCAAAATACTGAAACCAAAACCATTATCCTAATAAATACTTCATATACAGAAAGAATCTAGAACTCAGATGGCAAAAAAGTCATTGAATTCCCATGCTCTATGTGGCTATGCATCAGTGAGGTGTGATAGGATGGGGTTGTTTGAAGAATCCATGTCTCCTTTCAGGTGAAACTTGAGCCAATAAGACATAATGTTAGAAGAGGACGTACTATTAGATGTGGAAAACCCTGGATAAGAAAGCATGCATGCTGTGTTCAAGAACAAGATTCTCATATAAATAGTAAGGTAGGATTCTCCGTCCAGTGATCCTAACTTTCTCCTGATGTCATTTAAGGAAAAAAAATTAAAAACTTCTATTAGTGACTTAATTTACTTTCCTTTCAACACTCATATGTCTACACTGCATATATATGTAGTACTGCCACTAAGTGCAACATACAGGGAAAATTTGGATGTCTAATGTTGACAGAGTACTATGAAAAAAATAACTTTAAGGTAATAGTAATATGGTTTTGGCCAAAAAAAAAAAATCTGACATTTCAGAAAAGCACAAAGGGGACACTTCACCACTTCTACCACTACTACCCTAGGCCAAGCCTCCATCTCCCCTTGCATCCACCCTTGCCCCCATGCTCTATTCAACACAGCAGTTAAGGTGATCCTGTTGAAACCTAAGTCCAATAATATCATGACTTTGCTCAAAATCCTCCCACAATACTTCATCTCTCAGAGAGAAAGTCAATGTTCTTATCCTGGCCTGCAAGGTCCTACCTGACCTGCAGCCCTCACTGGTTCACTGTGCTGCAGCCTCACCGGCCTCTGTGCTTACCCTCAATACTCTTGGCATGCTCTTGTCTCAGAGATTTTGCACTTGCCCTGCCTTCTGCCTAAAGTTCCAAGATCTCTCATTTCTTCAAGTCTCTGCTCCTCCATGAGCCCTTCCCTGATGACCCTATTTGAAACCAGAATTCTACTCCTCCGCAGGGCTCCTGCTTTATTTTTCGCCATTGCATCTATCACCTTTTACACCATTTACCTTACTCGCTTAGTCTGTCTACCAAAATGAATGCTAAGTTCTGTGAGGGCAGGATTTTTGTCCTATTCACAGGCGTATCCCCAAGGCCAAGACAAATGCCTGCCCATAGGAGGGGCTCAGTAAATATTTGCTAACTGATCAAATACAAGACAGCAGGCAGGTAAGTAAGTGTGAACTTTGGAGGCATAAAGTCTGTTGTCACTAGCACTGCATCAAGGAGGCCAAATGGTGAGCCTGACTACTGGAAGGCCCTGGCAGATGCACTCAGATAAAAACCCATTCTTTGATCAATTGCTTCTAATCCAGCACATGCTTCATAAATGTCTGCTTTTGGCCACAAGGGGGACTAAATGAGAAAGCATGGGAATGGTTCCTGCTAATCCATCACCACTAAGAGAAAAGTAATTTGAAGGTCTAATAACTTATAATTCTATGAGGTCTGTGGCTGATGGTTAGGAGCCAAGAGAATGAACAGTATTTTTGTAAGAATTCCCTCTCTTAAAAAAATGTACAACTGAGGGGCTATCTGTGTGCCCTGCACTATGCTAAGTGCTTTAATGCTTTATCTGGCTCAATCCTCTTAATAACCCTATGAAATGTACCCAAGGTCATCGCTACTAAATAGCAGAACAAAGCTCTGACCCTCCACCACTGCTTTCCTTTAATGTCCTCTTTAGCCTGTCTGTAGAAGGTTCTTGCTCCTCAATCCTTTACTCCTAACTCTTTTATAAGAAGAGTTCATAAGTCAGTGTCATCCATCCTGGCACTGATTTGTCCTTGAATAAACACTGAGAATTTGGCTGCCATCATTAAAAATAAATAAGATTTATGGGCATGGCCAATATTTCATTTATTTTAAAAGGCTATCCATCCCCCGCAACCACCCTACACTCAAGTGGGTACATTATGGAAATGAAAGCATGTTCCACTCCAAGCTATAGTTTGCAACTTTAAAAGCCAGTATGGGAAATAACTATCTTCATGTATATGTCAAGGTGAACCAGATACGTTCAATAGCATAAGCACCAGGAACAAACCTATAGAAGGACTGATCCAAAGAATCAATAAAGCTTCACAAACACACAGGAAACTGTAGCATCTTGAGTATTGGTTTTCCACCAAGCACATTCTAGAATGAAAGCTTAGGAAACTTAAGTACTCTGGTTTTGGCCCTGAGAAGAGAAACAAGAGGCTACGGGCGCAACATATACGAGGAGAACCCACTCTGAAACCGTGGAATCGCCTTTCAGAGTAGCTCTGACCAAAAGTGATGGGCTGAGTCACCAGATAATGCAGCCTCATCGTATCTGCTCACCCCACAGCATGGGAGTAGGAGTTGATTGGCTGTTCATGAACTAAGGGCACAGTCCAGAAACACAGTTAACTGTGTATTTATGTGATAAATGACATTTATTGAGCAGTACCGTGCTCCTTATACGCTTCATCACGTTTATTCTTAATCTCTGTTTCACAGATGAAAACCTGAGGCTTTCCGTTGTTGACTTTCAGCAACCTGCTCAAAGTCACAAAACGAATAAGTGGTATAGCCCGGAGTCGTCAATTTCTGTCCAACTTGAAGGCAGTTTTCCTGGCCCTTATGATATGCTGCCTCTGGCGGCAGTGTAAGTAACAGCAGGCAAGGCTGAGGGCTGAGTTCCTCTGTCCAATATTATCCAGTCACTGACCTCCTCCTCTAGGTAGGTGAGTGCTAAAGAGAAGCCTGGTTTTCTTTATATTGCCTAAGTGCTTCCTAAGAGTGAGCTATAAGGAAACCAGTACCCTGAACCAATTTCCACAGCAAGGTTTCTTGGGCAGTTTCTAATTCTCAACAGCAAGGAAATATGGGTAAAGGCAGAGTGGGAAGAAATGAACTCTACAAACTGAACCTGTGGGCGCTGGTCTCTTCCCTTCTCCTTTCCTGGGCCAGGCTTCCCGTGCCCCTTACTGGGCATGCTCCATTTTATGAACTAGGCTGTGTTCCAGATTATTTATATATTACTTGTTTGAAATTCAAAGTGCATTTTCTTCTAGAAACAGTGTTATACACCATGACTATGTTTCTAGGCTAGTCCTCAAAAGTCTATATTTAAGCCAGTATTAGAGAAAGTTACAGGGAAACAGATCTTTGGCTCATTACAAGGAAGAAATTTCTAATAATAGGCACTGCCTAAAGTGGAGTGGGTTGCCTTGGGAGGTGTTACAACAGAAGGTAAACAGCTTTCTGGGCAGCCCCACAGAGACTCTGGATTCAACCATGGCACAGAAGTCCTATGGCTGGGAATCCAGCAGGAAGAGCTAAGTTGCACTATTTCTCAAAAGCTGATCTCATTCTGACTATTGTCCCAGAAGCCTTGTGATTTTGCTAGCCAATTATCTCCCTGGATTTTCATATATGGATGAATAGGAGCTTTAACAGCACAGGAATTAGGGAAACCATTTCCCCAGATCTGGAGTTTCATTTCCTTTGATCTTCAAAAGAAGCGATAGGTCATATAATTTTGTCACATTAAGAGCAAGAGAAAAGCTTGTTCAGTGCAATGAGGTTGCAATGAAAATGAGCTGTGTTCTTTAAAAGAGGATATGGCACTGGAAGTAGTATTTGCCTTATTGTTTTAATTCTTCTATTTTCCATAAGCAAATATACTCTACATCTCTTAGAGTCAGAAATCCTGGATGACTTTAAGAATCAGTGAAGTTGGTTAAAGATAAATTTATAAAAGCTATAGTTGCAACCTTCATACTTTTCACATATAGACAAAGATTCTGTCAAAAACCTGATGTATATTGGAATTAAAAAAGAAGAAGTGTTTAATAAGGCGCTATTAGTAATGGTACATTGCACCAGAGATCTATTCCTATAGAAAATTACACAGCTCCACATGGCTATGGGGGCAAATACAATTCCACTTTGGACCCTGAGGTAACACAACCATCGAGCTTGCTCCTGCAGGATACATGATGGGCTGTACCTGCTCAGTCCTCCTGTTCCATCGCTGCCCAACCAGGTCCTACCTGCTCTTCAAAGCACAACAAAGATGTCCTTTCCACCAAGAGGCCTTTCCTAACATTCAAAGACAATAATCATTTCATCCTCTTCTGAATGTGCTTAAGATTTTCCACATATCTCTTATGACTGACATTTTTACCTTGTATTCTAAGACTTTGTGAACATGTTGTCTGCACCCCCAGTCATCTGCTCCCTGAAAACAGTTGAGTCCCTCATGGGAATGTTATTAACTATATATATATACTTTATATATATGTATGTTAATATATAAATATATATTAATATATTAATTATATATTATATATAATATATATTAATAATATATATATAAACTATATGTTTATATATATAGTTTATATATGTGTGTGTGTGTGTGTGTGTGTGTGTATCTCTCTGTCTCTCTCTCCTGATAATGAAAAGATGAGTCCCTTATGGGACTGTTACTAAATATATATATATATATCTCCTGATAATGAAATGTGATCAGAAAGAGCACTTTGATTGCAAATAGCTCTCACCAAGGACACATTAACAGGGCATTCTTTGGTTTCTGAGGTTGCTAAGAGGGCATGAGATGGGAGAGGTTAGGCAGGGAGCCTGAATATCTAAAAAAGGCTAGAGAGATGCAATAGTCAAGTTTGGAACCAGCAGTAAAAGCTGTTGCATTCCTTCCATGTTGTGCTTAGAAACAAATATGACTGTTGTGGTCTTAGACAAATGAGAAGTCCAGAAAAGTATAACCTGGTAATCAGGTCTCTCAACTCAAAGGCCAATGATGTAAGCCTCTTCCTTCCCCAAGCGTCACCAAAACAACTTATTTTAGAAAGCTAAGGCTTCTCAGCAAGAAGCAGAAATCCTTCCCCTCTAACAGTGCCAGCTGAAAGTGATTGGCCCAGTGACCACTCTTTAAAGCAGCATTGAAGGGGCCAGAACTAGTTACGGCCAAGGACATGGTTTTCCTGGGCACCGGAAATCTACTGGCTCTTACCATATGTCTTCCCTCACAGCCAAGGGCTGTCTGAAGCCCTAGCATACACTGTGAGTAATTGTGGCCAAGGACTGCACTGGCTTGCTGGCAGGATGGACCAGCAGGCACCATGGCTATATTCTTGATATTATGTGATACAATTCTTGATACAATTGATATTATTTTTACTAAACTGTTCTCCCAACTCATTTTACTTTGTATAGTTCAATCATAAAGTATCTTAATCACAGATCATGTGGCTACTAGCAAGAGATGATACATGCCACCTTGAGCAAGGGGCTTCCTGAGGGCCATGGGCTGGTAACTCCTGGGGCAGGAGGCCAAGGGAGCTACCCTTCCCTATAGGCAAGGCTCTGGATGTACTTCTCTTGCACATCTGCTGCATTCTTCTCTATCTGTGCACACTGGCTCTCTCTGTACAAAACCTCCCATTAGAGCATTCCCAATTCAAACATCCAACAGAGACTGGTGAGCAGCCTTGAACACTTTTTTTTTTTTTTTTGAGACGAAGTCTCGCTCTGTTGTCCAGGTTAGAGTGTAGTGGCAGGATCTTGGCTCACTGCAACCTTCGCCTCTGGGGTTGAACACTAATTTCAAATTCATGGAAGAGAGAGTCTGATGGGGCCCATCTCAGGTCAGGTGACCTCTCGGAAGCCATCAGCTGTGATGAGGTAAGGGCCATGTCCCAATATCCCATCTTATCAGCAAGTGCAAGGAGAACAGATGGTCAGAAAAAGCTGTGAGCAGAGCAACCCACTGATTAACATGCCTGTCACTGAGAGACTTGGCCATCCCTTTCCTCCTGAAATAAAGGATAGGGACTGTGAAGCAGCCTATATGTTTAAACTTTAAACACTGACTTTAAACACTGCATTCTGTACAGCATGAGAAAACTGTGGTGATAGACCTATTACCAGCACAACCCTTTGTCCCAAAGGGACCCTGGGGAAACCCAACTCAAGTAGCCACAAGCACCCTGTACCCGTGAGTGAGCAGAAGCTCTGGTTGGCTAACCAGGGGGACTGCAGGGAGGGTACAATACTGGCAACTCCCAGGAGGCCAGACCCTTCCCTAAGGTCCTCCCAAAAGCGTGGCTTAGGTGCTTGACCACATAAGCCTCCATGCCAAGTGACTTCAAATAAATGAAGACATGCTCTTGAAGGAATTGGCTTGTTGCCAAACTCACCATACTCTATGGACCATTCAAAGTAGGTATCTCTTAAATAATCCAATGGCGTTGGCAGGATCCTTCAGATATCCTTTCACCTTCACCGAGCCTCTCACTGCATATTGTGAAACACCAACCCCTTCTGACTTGTGAGCTCAGCAAGTGGCTACCATTACTACAGCCGGGACTCTTCCCATGCAAGATTGAGGGCTTGGTAGTCAGGAGAAATGTGTCAGTGTGGACAATACAGCATAAGAAGAGGTGTCATGCTGTGTTACAATCTGTTAACATACTTATTTGGGGTGAAGAAAGAGCCTAAGGACCAAGCATATATAAAATAAGTGCCTTCTAAAATGCTAGAGGATATTAATAAAATTTTTAAAAAGTAAATAATATAGTAAATAAAAAGCAAGCAAATTTGGGATTGCACCAGGGATCCTCCTTATCTAACAGGAAGAACATAATACTGGCATCTGGTTTTTTTTTTTTTTTTTTTTTTTTTGAGGCAGAGTTTTGCTCTTGCTGCCCAGGCTGGAGTGCAATGGTGTGATCTCAGCTCACTGCGACCTGCGCCTCCCACTTATCTCAAGCGATTCTCCTGCCTCAGCCTCCGGAGTAGCTGGGATTACAGGCATGTGCCACCACGCCCAGCTAATGTTAAAATGCTTATGCCTGGCTGGGCGTGGAGACTCCCAGCTGTAATCCCAGCACTTTGGAAGATCCAGGTAGAAGGATTGGTTAAGGCCAGGAGTTTCAAACCAGCCTGGGCAACATAGTGAGACCCTGCCTCTATGACAAAAATTTAAAAAATTAGCCAGGCATGGTGGTGTACACCTATAGTCCTAGCTACTCTGAGGATGAGGCAGGATAATCACTTGAACTCAGGAGTTCAAGGCTACAGTGAGTCATGATTGTGCCATGGCACTCCAGCCTGGGCAGCACAGCAAGACCCCAATTCTAAAAGATAAAGAAATGTAAATGCCTGAACTAAGCTATAGCGATAGAAATCCTAACAGTGACATTCCATGAAGGGGTCAGGAATGACAGAAGGGGACACAGAGGTGATGCAAATAATCTTTATTTTTATTGGAGTGTATTGTGACGGAAGACCTCAAAACACATACAGAAAAAGAATAAGTGGGCCAGGTGCGGTGGCTCACGCCTATAATCCCAGTACTTTGGGAAGCCTAGACGGGTGCATCACAAGGTCAGGAGATCAAGACCATCCTGGTCAATATGGTGAAACCCCGTCTCTACTAAAAATACAAAAATTAGCTGGGCATGGTGGCGCACGCCTGTAATCCCAGCTACTCAGGAGGCTGAGGCAGGAGAATTGCTTTAACCCAGGAGGCGGAGGTTGCGGTGAGCCAAGATCACGCCATTGCACTCCAGTCTGGGTAACAAGAGCGAAACTCCATCTCAAAAAAAAAAAAAAAAAAGAATAAGTGAAAAAATGTTATTATATAATCATTGGAGAGAGCAGGAAGAAGAAAATAGCTCTTGGATTTTATGCAACAAGTGAAATTAAAATATCTAACATTTGTAAGCTGCTTTACAGTTTATAAAGTATATTCATTCATAAAATTCCATTTAATATTCATAATAATCCCATGAGGCTCACATAATCAGCATACCCATTGCAAGATGAGAATGCAGACTCAGAGAAAATTAAGTATTGCCCTATGTCCCACAGTCTGTTAGGGACTAAGACAAAGCAAAAATCTGATGTTCTGAATCATAGGCCAAGTCGTTTTGACTACACCATGCCAAGAACTTTTATTAGTTTTCTTGGTTACTTGGTATAGTTCATTGTATTTTGTGTATCTGACTTGTGCTCAACCTGGTTCTCTACATTGCAAGCTCCCCTGAACAGTAAGTTTATTAACAACATTATCCAAATGTATAGGAACCAGGGTTGACAATCTCCCGGAACCACAGGACTCGATCGATCTTTGACTAACATCCAGCATCTTGGGCTCTTCCATAATCAAACCATGAGAATAAAAACTAAACATCAAAGGGTTAAAAGAAAGCCTGTTCAGTTAATGCTGCCACAATTTTGTTGTTTTCCAGATTACAGTTTCAAGTTGTCTTGAAACTTCACAAATGTCCATCTTATCCTCCTAATAGCATGCAAACAATTGAGGTTAGGGACCAAATCGTTGTGTTTTACATTTCCAGGAGCAGCCAGGATGGTGTCCTAAATATAGTACACAATAAATGCTTATTTTAGCATTTGGTACCTTCTAGAAAGCATTAGTGTTAAAAACAGAATTCTGTGACACAAAATTTTGTATCACAGACAAAAAGATCTCTCAGTAAATCTCATGACAAATGTACTATGAGGGTTTACATATTAACTGCATGTATTCTCTCCCTTTAATCCAAGCAGGGGAATCATTTTACAGGGCTTAACTAAAGGATTCTAGCTATCAAAACCAACCTGTAGAAACTTCTGTGTTAAAAGAGTAGTGAACATAACTTTTTTAAAGTGTGCATTTCCAGCTGAATGTAATTAGAAAAAAATCTATAGGCAGCACAGCCCAACTTTGATGCCTATTTTCTCTCCTAGTGTACCCCTCATTCTCACTGAAAGTCAGATGGCTTTCAGGCTGAGTTATCTTAAAAGATAAACATCAGCACTGTTCTTCCTAAATGGAACACTAAGCTCTGACCTCAGTGAGGGACCATGAACTGAGACAACCTGTTTTCCTGTGGCCACCAGTCTCTGGCAGTATTAAGACACACATATCCCAGAATAACAGATAAAAGCAATGAAGTACATAATTGCACCTGTGCTTGAACATTCTTGATATTTTTAATTAAAAATTAAATATTATCCCCAAATTCTATCACCTTAATGCAGTTTTTGAAATTTGGGGACATTCCACTCCACATGAATGCATATAATTACAGCATGTAAATTACACATCATCATTCACTTGAACAAGTAGTAAGAGCTTCTCAACTTTTGGTAAGCATAGAGCAGCTGATGCCCTCCTTTAAGATTATCTGGCATTTCACAAGTTCTTCCAAGCAATGGTAATTGTGAACACACTTTCTCCAACTACATACACCTCCCTCCTTTGCTTTCTGACATGCTCCTGCTAAGAAGCCCTGTTTTACATGCATTCACTTCTCCCAATATTTCTACTCTATTCCACTGCCACTTCAGAGAAGGAGTAAAACAAACACTACCTTCACAAAATCCCACAGTTACACACACTGATATTTGTAGGAGCCAACCCTGCAAACAAAATTACTAACCAAAGTCATAGCCACATCCTGTCTGCCTCAAATCCTGCAGCCTTTTTTTCTTTAATGAACATGTAATACAAAAGATATTATAGAAAAGCTCTATGTTATTGGATCTATACTTTTTGCCAGATGACTTTTTCCAAAGTTTTAATGTATTTACAGGGTTTTTATAGAAAGTATACCAATTATTATTAGTTTAAAAACCAGAGTTTTAAGTCTGTTTGGCCAAAAAGTCTGGCATTTCCCAGGTAATTGACAAGAGGTACCTTAACTTAAACATAAATTGGGCAAGCACCCAAAAACCAACTCTATACTTTCAGGTTCTTCATATGTAAACTGACTATAATTTCATAGTGCTGATGAAAGGTTTAAATAGATAAGTTCTGTAATGTACTAGCCAGGCATTCAGGCCTGGTAAACAAGAAATGTCAAACAAAAGCAGTGGTCTTCCCACTGCTATTTTTGTTACGTTATTATTGAATGCTTCCAAGTATTTCCACAGTCATGCATGCTACCAAGAATCTGTACTGTCCAGAATCCTTTTATGTTCTGAATTGTCTCTTGAGAGAGTCTTTCATTCTGTTAAGCATCTAGACATTAATAAATCCAGAGGTTTGCTCTGGCTTTTGGGAAAAATAAGTGTTGTTTTACAGCTAGAAAATACTCATCTTCTTAATTACTGCACAGTCATTTCTACACTCACTGCTCAAGAGAAAGTTTGCTGTCATTCATTTTCTTTTTTTTCCCCCTTCAAATCATCCCGTGAACACAAATTTAATTTATTTGGAGAGGGGGTCTTGCTGTTTTACCCAGGCTGGGCTTGAACTTGCCATCTTTCCATGTCAGCCTTCCAAGTAGCTGGGACTACAGGTGCATGGCTTTGTCATTAATTTGCAAATCAGCAATAGCAGCTGTTTTTAAATTGAGCTCTTGGAAGAGGCACAAAATTTGTCAGCTCCTTTGTCTGCAGGTCTGCCAATAAGATTACTGTGGGGACCCTGTCAAGGAGAACAGACCCAGCCAGGAAGCAGTGGGCTCACAGAGCAGCAGAATTAGTAGCTCCTGGGAATTAACAAGGACTCCAAGCCTGCCCCTCTCCCGACTCCAGCCAACGGAAGTGATGCCACAGATCACAGGAGCAATAAGCAGCCTGAGTAGGCTCAAACTGGTGTTGGTGTATGAATGCACATGGGTGGGGTGACTTCACCGCAAATACTGATGTAATGACATTTTCTAAACCCTCACTGGATACCACATTAGACACCACTGTCAGCAGCAAGAGAGTGAGGGGGAGGAGGCCACAGTGGCCATGATAGCAGGCTTAAGGGTGGTCTTCCTGGGTTATAATAATCCTGTTCTATACCACCTACCACCTAGGAGACCACTGGCAATTGACCTGTGTGTGTGCTTTCCCTCATCTGTAACAGGGAGTCAATGATGATCAAGTACCTACTTGACAATGCTGATGGGAGTATCAAACAAATTGATATGTATAAAGTACTTGGAATAACACTTGGTGCATCAGAAGCATTCAATGTTAGCTACTATCTTCATCAACATCATCTAGTCCAACCCTCACAATTTTACAAATGAGAAAACAGAGGCTTGGAGAAGCAAACTATTTGCCTAAGATCACACAGTGAGTTAGAGGCAGAGCCAGGACTAGAATACATGTCATTTATTCATCCCTAGAGATTTCTTTAAAAATGTTACCTTTAAAGGCCTCTAAACAACTTCCATATGCAGGGGTTGGTGGGGGACTGTAAAAGAGTCCCTGGGGAACAAGGACAGCCTTATCAGGACTGTATATAGTGACGATATTTAATTTATTCTGAAAATCGAAATTCATTAAGGAAATATATAAATCAAAAGGGATACTTATTATCTGAAAAATGAACCTATTGTAGACTATATGAAGATATACTTTGATATAAGTGTGCTTTCTCCTCATTCCCAATAAACTCTCTGATCACACAAGGTGGAAATAAAGATTTAACATCACAGAATGTCACCAAAACAACAGTGCTGCTGTTTCTTAAGCTCAAGGTCAGAAGCATCAGCACTTCTCAGCAAAATGTTCCCCCAAACAGGTGACTCAGAATAATTTTAGCCTATACATCACCCTACTGAATCAAAACCTCTCTCCTGTGCATAGTTTACTGAGGTCAGCGCAGTTTGGGAAGAAGGGGGAGTTTGGGCCCCATTAATTTTATTATATGCACTGGAGCCATCTATCCTGCACCGGAAGCAACATTCATACTGTCAGAGTGAGAGAAGCACAGGGCATTGGCAGGATTCCATAAACCCCAGAGATTTACCTTGTTGGTGTTTTACAGGCAAGATACCACCCTTCCTGTCCCTCCCTCCCACCATCTCTCATTCATTACCACCAAAGCAAAAACTGGGTTAAAGTTTTTAAAATTTCACTCCTTAACCTATACTTACATCCCTTGGAACTAACTGATCTTTTTCCTGTCACACCCAACTTCCATTCTAACAGTTTTGCTTTTCTTAGTAAAATTGGGGAGATTTTAGTTTAGTATAGGCTAAATCTCAATTGGATGTTTCAGTATTAAGTACTTTCTGCTGAGTCTTAGCTACCAATCACGTTGCAGACACATACCCCCTCCTTGTGACTTTTTTTGCTTTATTTATACATCCTCTTTTATATTTATTTGAACAAACAGCCTAACTCTATACCTTTGTTCATACTGAAAAGCCCTCCTCCTCAACTACTAATGTTCTACTCATCCTTTATAGCTCAATGTGGGTTATATTTTCTCCCAGGATTTAAATCCCCTATACTCAAATCTGATGCTGCAACAATACCTAGCAAGCTGCAGCCCCCTTCCCAATATAATTTAGTGTTTTTCCTTGTCATCTGCCTGGACATTTAAAAAGCTTTGCTAAGGACCCATTGTGAAAGTTTCCCCACTCTCCACCCCATTCTTCCCCAGCAGAGGTTCTCTCCCCTTTCTGGGCTGCTGGTCACTGACACCATCACCATCACTATCACCACAGCATACAAAGCACTGCCAGGGGCTAGGAACTCCTGGAAGCATGTATCAACTTATTCAATCCTTATAATAATCCTACCTTCCATGAGGTAGGATTATTACTCCCTATTTTACAGATGAGGACACGAAGATAAGGAGTGGTTAAATGAACTGCCCAATATTACACGATCAGGAAATGTCAGGGTCAGGATTTGAACCTAAGCAGAATCACTCCAGTCTATGCTTTTAACTACTGCCCTCCAGCTGCTAAGCTGTTTGTATTATGTGATTACTCTCTATCTTAATCATTTCCATGCGCATCTTCTCAGTAGCAGGAGCCTTGCTTAGGTCAGACGTTGTTTCTTATTGAATCTTTAATCCTCTGAATTTTGTTGCATTTAAGTCAATTTCTCTGAGTACTGTAGATTACTGCTATCGCCATTTATTCTTTCCTTATTTGTTTTGTGTCTTTGCGCTCCAACTAGATTTTATTTATATTTTTTTTAATTTTATTTTTGTTTTTTTTGGTTTGGTTTTTTTGTTGTTGTTGTTTTGTTTTGTTTTGTTTTGTTTTTGAGACGGAGTTTCACTCTTGTTACCCAGGCTGGAGTGCAATGGCGCGATCTTGGCTCACCGCAACCTCTGCCTCCTGGGTTCAAGCAATTCTCCTGCCTCAGCCTCCTGAGTAGCTGGGATTACAGGCACACACCACCATGCCCAGCTAATTTTTGTATTTTTAGTAGAGACGGGGTTTCACCACGTTGACCAGGATGGTCTCGATCTCTTGACCTCGTGATCCACCCGCCTCAGCCTCCCAAAGTGCTGGGATTACAGGCTTGAGCCACCACGCCCGGCCTAGATTTTAAACTCTTGGAGAGTAGAGACAACCTCTCAGCTTTTTCTGAGTCATCCTCAGTACTCAGCAGAATAATGAGCAAAGCATAATTATCCTATAAATACCCACTGAGCGACTGGGTGGCTTTTTTCCTCTCATGATGGTATTGTCCACTTGTCCTTATTCAACATCATTTTGTTGAGTTTTTCAATTAGTCATGTCACCCTGAATCCTAAGTCCAATCTTGAAATGTCCTAGCTGCAGTGGTTCAATTTAATCATAAAAATAACCTCGAGGTGGGCTCCCTTTAATCTCTGGGAACCACTGCAGACAGGGTTGAAGAGAAGCTGCAAATTCACTCTTGCAACACAAATGCACACACTAGAGCATGCCGGAAACAGAACAACAGAAATCGCTAATGGCTTTCAGGAGCAACATGACAAGTACTGTAAAAGGAGGAAAGCTCTTTGTACCTAACTGAAATAATGACTTTATACTTTGTAATGAAAATGAAGAGGCAGTAGCAGCATGAGGCATATCAGCTAATGGAGAATGGCTTCATAAGACCTGAGAAAAAAATGGTAAGAGGGCTTTCCAAAAGACTAGAAGGAGGAAATCCAGGAGAAAAGCATTTCTTCTTTTCTTTTCTGATACCTATTTACTCTCTCCTTTTTTATCTTACCTTTGCCATGATCTCGGCTAAGACCTCTGAGTCTCAACCTCCAATCGGCAAAATGAAGATAGTATCTTCACCATGAGGACAAAATGGGAAAGCACTGTGAAAATTATATGCCATCAGACAAAATTCAGACCTTATTGTTTGTGGGAATTTGAAGGAGTACATGAACAACATTTAAAAAAAAGATCAGAAGGTGAATTAAGAGGGGAGAGAGAATGGAACGAGGAGGAAAGAGACACATAGTTCTTTCCCATGAATTTCAGTTTTAGGGTCCACCAGAGAAGGGTATCACAGAGAGAACCCTGCTATTGGGTAGAGACGGTCAGAGGACAGCTGCTTCCTTTCCTTGGACTCCTTTCATCATAATTAACTCTGTCAACACCACTCTGAAGGTAAGGATAAGCAATAATAGGTTCAGCAAGTTAAGAACAACATACATGCCTTTCCATGGGAACTTGCATTACTAGTATCATCATATAGCTTTCTTTGTTCTTCAGCTACAAACATACACCTGGAGGGAAAACCTTCACTTGAAAAAGTTCAAAGCCTCTCTTCAGAACTGCAGACAGCAGAAATTCTTAGAGAGGGGGCTGCACTCTGGGTATTAATCATGCTGCAAACATGTTTGAGATCTCCCACTGGGAGGTTGTGTACCAAGTATCCAAGGCCAAGAATCTCCACACAAATCCTCTACCAGAAAGACTGACTGAGCACAGGCTTTGGCTTTTCATCTGACCAGGCACAAAACCCAGCTCCCATGAATACTTAACAGCTGACCTTTGACGAAGTCTCCCTTACCTCATATAAATGAGGATAACCAATTTCACAGAGGTATAGATGATATTAAATGAAATATAGCTAAAGTGCTTAGCATTGTGCCCGAAACATACAAGTGCTCAACAAATGTACTGCTAACCACTGTTGTTCAACCTCCAAAGCAGCATCAGCTTCAGCTCATAGGCGGATGTCTCCTACTTAATGTGATATGAGAAGCATGAGGTAGATCTTGCTCCAGTGTTTCCTTCCCACACAGTAAATGCCAGATCTCTTACAATTTCATTTTAAATGCATATTCTTTAGTTAAATGTCAGCATTTTAAGAAGGAAAATACCTTTAAAAGGCAATAAAATAGCAACTCTTCTTAAAGAATAAATCAAGTCAGCCTTGGCAAGGGTAGGAGGGGCTTGCTTGTTCAAGAGATGTCCACTGAAAGTCTCTCTCTTATCACAAACAGAGTATTTCCAGGCTTCTCCTGGAACAGTAAATGCTGTGGACAAAAAGATTTAGGGTAAGGTCGGCCTGGGTTACATTTCAGGCTTTATCAGTAAGCACCTAGCTGATTTGAGTACAATCTCATTGACCCTCAGTTTCCATATCTGTAAACACAATAAGATGCAATCTTGGGAGCTGCCCTTTTGTTCTCATATTTTGCTGTTATGGTACTTACGCATTTTGAAAGGGGGTGAGGAAGAGGCTGGCAGAAGTAGAAACATGTTGAATGTGGAGTCCAGCACACAAAAGGGGCTAAAGAAATGGTAGTTTCCTCTCCCCTACAAGAAAGGCACCGTAAACATTCAATCCTGAAAAACTAGATTTCAATTACCTTCAGGCTTCTAAATGCAATGAAAATTCAGTCTTGACACCAACATGTTTTAAACCTACTTTTGCTTCTCCCGGCATCCTCCTTGTCCCATTTCAAAAACGCTTGAAGGTACATGACAGCAAAATTTGGACAGATCCATTGTAGAACAATACTATCCATTTTTGCTTATGTATATATTTTTTAAAATCCTATCTCATTCATGGCTGAGTTTTCTAGAAGAATCCAGAAAGAAGAATCTAGAAGAATTCTAGTAAGTAGAATCACAATCAGAAAATAAGTGGTCCTGATATAAAATGTAGTGATTACAATGAAAGTGAGAAAAAATACTCTCATCCCTTTAGGATATGAATCATTGCTCAGAGATGAGGGAAAGACTAAATCTGAACTTGAAGTTGCCAAAGCAGACCCCACTGATGAAGACAGTGCATACCTTCTTACCCAAACCAAAGAAGAAGCAATACAACCATCCCATAAGAACCTCAACCCAAGAACATGTAATACTTACATCTGACAATCACCCAGTATGTGGCAGAATGTGACATGTCACGAGAGAGACAACTCATGTGGCACAAGAGTACAGAGAGCAGGAAATCACTTCTCACCAGGAAAAGCAAAAAAAGATTTAACAAAAGGTAGCATTCAGACTAGGGCCTACAAGATAGAATGGATTCTGATGGCTGGGGATGAAAAAGAGAGAACATTGCAGTCAGAAGGGAAAATATAAGAACCAAATCAGATGAGATGCAAAGGGGCCATCCCACATGGCATCTGAGTGCTGAACTTGTGTGCTAGACTCAGTGGAGTTCCTTCACCACTCACTTAGCTATGTGACCTTGGAGAAGTTACATAACTTCCATAGCACCCAGTTTTTTTCTCTCTGTAAAAGGGGGATGATGACAGACACCTCAGGGGGCTGTTACGAGGATCAGATGAAATAATGTGAAGTCAATCACTTAGGTCTGTGACTAACACTAAATGCCCAATAACCCGGAGCTGCTGCTATTCTTATCTCATTATCACAGGAGAAGTCCCTTCTAAAGACTAAATAAATGTGCCTTTGAGGATACTTCCTAGATGTGCCTGGGGAGAGCTTGCTAAAACAATTCCTTACCCATATAATCAGTCAGAGGCAAAGGGTGTCGGAAAGATAGCTAAATGTATTTCTCCATGTACACTAGGAAGCTTCTATCTATTAAAGCATGAAAAGAAAAGACACTTAAAGCCTTTCCCCAGCAAAGTCCCTGCTTGCTGTATGCGTTAAACCCCTGCATTCCAGAGAAAAGCCTTGAATATCCAAAATGCTTACAAAGCGTCATACTGGGCTAAATTGAATTTTCTTATTAATCAAGAATTAATAGAAGACTAATTTGTCTTAATTCAAAAAAAATCTGGAGCCCTTGAGTACATCCCTTGCCTTAGAACATGCAGTGCGGCAGTAATTTAATCTGTCTTTAATGATTTAAGATCTGGCAGTGCCCCAGGCCCATATAATCAAGGAAGGTTCCACACAATTGAGGCTTGCAAAGTAGGAGTTGGCTCAACTTTAAAGGTAAGTTGATGGGAATGGAAGGTACTTTGAGACTAAGGTAGAAGATAGGGCTCTACAATCAGGGGCTTCCAGACGACCAAGATCTACATAAACAATCAGATTTATGCTGAATATCCATATACGTACACATATACAGCTTAAACACGGCTTTCTCAAAACAATACTTACCCTCACTATGAGCATGTATTCTACTTCCTACTCCATTGTATTCAGTATTTTAAATGTTGATCATGACCCACTAAGATGATCTTAGTAATCCACAGTCTGAAAAACCATTTTATAGGTAGCACCCAGATTGTACCATAGGGGGCCTGCCACGACGACAGAAAGTCACATAGGATGAAGGATGTAAGTCAATACAATTTCAGTGTTTTAAAAATGGGCAGAAGATTAAAGACTGTAGCACTTACCAGAAGTGGGAAGTTAGGGGAGAGAGAGGTATAGCTCCCTAAGGTGCAGTTGTAGGAAGTTGCCCATTCTCCCTACTTCCCAGAGTCAGCCAGGGACCCATGCCATGCCCTACAAAGTAGGGGTGAATAGTGTGGAATCCTTAACACTTTCATTACTAGGCCAATCTTGGGTGGCTGCCTATAGGGGGCTCTCTGGTGGCTCCAGGTCTGATGTAACAGCCAGTGAAGCCCCCTGAGGCTGGAGCAATCTGTTACCTCGAGGGGCCTATAGCGTACACTAATATTGACACATCCTTCTGCTGCAGAATAAGCCAAAAATCACTAAAATATGAAAATATTTTTTCACTCATTCAACTGTCACATATGTCTGTGGGAACCCCAAGTACACCAGCGGCACTTCTCTACAAAGAACCTTCTATCAATGGGGAGCCTAGTGTGTCATGGACCACCTGTGTGGCATAGCACTGCCATCCAGGGAAAATAAACTTGCAACTCGGAGAAAACTGTTGGCAGCCATCCACATTGGCAAACTGCTGTGTGCATGTGGCACATGGGAAGATTCCTATCAGCAGGGGCTTGCACTCCTGTGGGGAAAGATGGCTGCGTTTCAAGAGGCACTGAGAAGGAAAAAGTGAGTTCAGCAGCCTCAACAATAACTAAGCAGCACATGAAGGAAAACAAGCTCTGCTGAGCTGGGCCACCCAAGGGATCTGGGGTTGAACTGAAGTAATGATAGCCATGATATTTCTAAGTCTAGGAGAAAGGACACAAGATTATATATCTCTTTTAGAATAGACTGGCATTGAGCATGTGAAACGGAAGCAAACTGGGGAGGGAGTTTTAGAGGAAGCGAATATTTGCCATGGTGCACAAGGTTAAAGCAACATCAGAATAACTGTATTCATGGGAACATGCAGGTCATATGAATTAAAAACAATACTTTTTGAATTTTACAGGAAGGAAATCTGCCCCCTAGAATACCCAAAGGCCAATTTGCAAGTCACCAAAAGCAGTAGTAAGCTGAAATCCTAACCAGGACACAGGAACTTCCAGGGTTGCTAGCTAAGGAAACACCTCCCAGAAAGTCAGGATGCAACAATGAGCCTCAATTATGAAGGGGCTATTTCTTATATAGTCATGTGTTTTGTAACATATTGGCTATCTGCTCTGTGGTGTTCCTTCAAAAGGGCTATAATTGTATTAGAGAAATTATGGACAAAAATAAATCCGGCCAGGAATGGTGGTTCACACCTGTAATCCCAGCACTTTGGGAAGGCGAGGCAGGCAGATCACCTGAGGTCAGGAGTTTGAGAGCAGCCTGGCCAACATGGTGAAACCCCGACTGTAATAAAAATACAAAAATTAGCTGGGCATGGTGGCAGGTGCCTGTAATTGCAACTATTCAGGAGGCTGAGGCGGGAGAATCACTTGAACCTGGGAGGTGGAGGTTACAGTAAGCCAAGATCATGCCATTGCACTCCAGCCTGGGTGACAGAGTGAGACTCTGTCTTGGAAAGGAAAGAGGGGAGGGGAGGGGAGGGGTGGGGAGGGGAGGGGAGGGGAGGGGTGGGGAGGGGAGGGAGAGGAAGAAGAAAGAAAGAGAGAAAGGAAGAAGAAAGAGAGAAAGAGAGAGGGAGAGAAAGAAAAGAAAAGAAATCCCTGCCCTATTCCTCATGCTGATCCAGTTAGTCACAGGGAATACAGGCGTGGCTTCTGTGGGCCTGCCTCCCACCAGGTACCTCAGGCACTGTCCTCTACCGTTGGTGTTGTCTTTCACTTCTGCTCAATGTGATAGCCCTGGGGCTGGAGTTCCGCCATTTTCCATGACGCTCTCCTCTTTGAGTTCAGTCTCATCTGAAACTTATCCTGGGGATTTGCTTAGCAGTCTCACTGATCCTAAGTGCAAGAAATTTGATTTTGAACAGGGACAACTGTTTGGAATGGAAAGTAACTTGCAATTTTAAGTGTTTCTCTATAAGGAGAGAATAAATAATGGTTATTCACTCAAAGTCAAAGTGATGTATATGGAAGAATTTGTATGAGCAAGGGAAAAGAAATCAGTAAAAGAAAACTGCTTCTGTCCTGGCTGACTTATTAAAACAGTGGAGAGGGCAGGTATACTTAAGCTATTCTGATCAACAGTGAGAGGTTTTTACACTCAAATGTGGCCTCTCTGATTCTGTGGTATGGCCCCTTTACGTTTTGTACACATAGACACACACACAAAATCCCTAATTAGCAAATGCATATAAATTAATGGGGCTACAAAGAAGGAATTTTTAAAGTTTCAAGTGAAAATAACTGAATCCTTTGTCAGAAATGGGAAGTCTGCAATGAACTTCACGGGGTACTATTCATAAAGGCCCTCACAGTGCAGGGCCACCCAGATCCATGGCCTACCTCAACTGAAACGGCCCAGATAGCTAGTGTTAACAGTGTTTTAGAAAATGGGCTTTGGGGTGAGACAGAGTTGTGTTAGAGTCCTACTCTGCAATTTATTGTTGTAGAACTTCGGACACATTATTTCTGCTTCAATTTCCTTATCTGCAAATGAAGGTAATATTAGTACCTTTTTCACAAGGTTATACTAAGGACTGAATGAGGTTAACACATAGCGTGGGACATACAAGTGTTCAATAGACATTAATATCATCATCATTTTAGATTATTCCAGAATTTATTTTTCCTCTCTTTCTGGCAAATATGTTTCTAAGAACAAAAGAGCATTAATTTTCATCAACGGAGACGGGAAATGGTGTGAATTTTTTAAGAAATGTAACCAGAGACCTACATCATCTTCCTCAGGAAATGGAAATGTATAAAAGTAAGATCCCTTTATGGCACGACCTCTGCCCCCCGCAAAATCTTGCCAAAACCTAACAGAAGAGGCATTTCATAACATTTTTCTACCTTTGAGGGCATCTTGGTCTCAACTAGAAAATCCTTGGACTCAAGTTAACGTCGAAAACTCAAACTAGATCTTGGGGTGTATTTCATTTAAAATTAACTTAAAATTGACTTAACTGACTGGACTAATTAGCTCCTTTCTCTTCCAACCTTCAGAGTTCCAAGTAAAGGTATAATTTATCTTCATGGAAGGAAGTTATAAGTCATAGAACTATTCCCAAGTACACATCTGTAAAAGGCTGCTATTAAAGAGGGAGAGAGAGGAAGAATAATCTGAAGAGGCAGCAAGAGTCCAGGCAGCATGTATTCAAGTTCACTGCCTGAAAGTTCACCATGGAGTCAGAATCAAGGCTATGCTTGTTCCCCCACCCCTACCCAGGGACCACATCCTGCTTCCCTTGTGGCCTTCACCGGAGATAACTGTCCTCTTGCTTATGCTTGGGGGAGGGGCTCACTTCCCAGATCCTTCTTGACCATGGCTTATCAGGTTACGCACATGAGCAGCAGTAGTTCAGAAACATCATCTGGCTGAGGTTCAAGTGCTCATCCTGGCACCTGAGTCTCAATTTTCTCGTACCCCAGAGAGGCTGGAAAGAAGATTTATGAGGACCCCTGGAGGCTGCAGAGAGCTGTGTCAATAAATGTGAGGTGTCTTATGAAGGAAAGGGAGCAAGAAGGAAAAGAAAATCTGGATGCTGGGAATAAAGTCCCTAAGTAGATGGGAGAAATTGGTCTGCTGCTACCATGGTGGCTTTCTTTGGCCCCTTCTGAAATTCATCCCATCTCACAGACAGATGAGGTAGAGCTAGGGGCCTAGCCACAACAACTGGATGGAGATCTGTGGGGTGAAACACAGACCAGCAAAGTCACAGTCCTAACGGGAACGAGGCAAGTGCCAAGTCCCAGAAACCAGGAACATGGTTCTGTTTTAAATTAGCTGCAAGACAGATCTCTAATAGGATATGGACAAATGTTTTACAAAATCCTGCAATTATCCACATATATGCATGAGTTGTGGAATGATACAGGAATAAATACTTGATGGTGTTTACCTTTTTAAGCCTTACTCAGGTCTTTGGAGATTTTAGATTCTTAAGGATGTGTTCCAATTTGACTTTTCCTCTCCACCAAATCTCCAAATACCTCAGTGGTCTCTCCTATCAGGCACCCAGCTTCAAGGACCTTCTTGTCAGTTATTTCTTTGTACTAAGACCATCTGCATACATATTTAAATTAATTCCAATGTAATTATTCCAATTCAAATTAAAAGTGACAATGACTGATCCAAAAAATTGTTATTTACATCCTTTCAAGCACCAACCACCATAAACTAGGCTAACAGTGCTATCTTACATCAATCTTTTACTAATATGAATGAACTAGCAGTTCTGACAGGCATCTAGCAATCATCTCATGTATAAATTTGAAGGCTGAAGTTAGTTAATAAAATTTTAAAGAAACTTTTAGCAAGAATAAGCAAGTTAGTAAATATCATCTACAAACATAGTATAAGAGATCACGCAAGCATTTTTTCAGACAAGCAGCAATATAATCTACAGGTATTAAAATAGTATTTTATGGTCTACTTTATTCAAGTTGAGAAAGGACTTGGAAATGTAAAAGGAAAAAAATTTAAGAAACCAAATGACACTAAGCTGTAAATAAGAAACGCTCAGTTAGCTATGAAACCCAATAAAAAGTCCATGTTGACATGAACAAAGTATCAAAATTTCAAGTTCTACAAAAAAAATGGACGGTCAAAATAAGTGCTTAGTTTTTCAATGTGTATGTTGAAGAAAATACTCATAATTAACAAGTTGGATTTACTTGGAGAACTAGCCATATTATTACCACACTCAATGTTATAAATATACTAAATAGAACATAAAAATTTAAAACCTAACAATGATTTTGCTAAAATAATCAATTAAGGATGTCTTTATATCATCATGTATATAAGCGTATTGGCCCACTTTGTATCCATCATTTGTGTACATAACTTCTATTATCGGACAAGCTCCCTTAAAGCCAAATTTAGGCATTACTTAACTTTGTAAGGCCTTAATCAAAGTATGCACTTGATAACTACTTGATGGCTGAATCAATTAGGAAAATCAGTTCTTTAATAGAAAAACTAAAATAAATCTTTCTCTGACAAATAGTTGAAATTGAGTTGGCTTCAGTATCATCAAAGTATTATGGATATCTTTACATATCCTAAAAATCTATCACATGCAAGTACAAGTAGATTTATTCTGCTTTGTTACCTGAAACAAAACCAAGACCAGAAAGATAGAAGTTTCAACAAGACATACTAAAAAAGAAAAATTCCCAGTAAGTAAATCTATGGCACACATTGCCTCAACTACTGGGTGAGGTTGTATGCTCCCCATCTCTAGGGCTTGGATGCTCCTTGATCCAGGAAATGGCAGAAGAGACTTCTGCAGTTCATGAACTAGACCAGATGACCTCTGGTCTTCTATCATTGTACGGTCAAACATCCTCCTCCAACTTACCCTCCTCCAGATTACCTTTCTTCCTCTCTATCAGTGATCTGGTTTGTACTCTTGAGTACTGAAGCAAAAAAAAAAAAAAAATCTCCCTAATAGTGATGACAGCAACTAATACTGAAGCCTTATATTGTTCCCTTCCTGGTAACACCCATTTTGTAGATATACACATGTGTAACGCTGGGTAGAGACATCTTCCTGACAGTATAATGGTGGCAAATGAAAGTCAATGAATATTAAAACATTAAATTATGAAACTGAACCAGATTTCAACTTTTTCCAAGATTAATTAGATGCCATAAGGACAACCATTTCAAATCTTCCTTTCTGGCGGCTGACAGGCAAATAGATGTGAACTTGTAAAGGGGAAGTAGCTCAACAGAATTAGTAGCTGAAATTAACTCTGGTGGTTCTTGTTAACACAATTCTCTATGGCCCCAGCTCATTTTAGTGATCCCATTTTTTAGAATATCTTCTAACAGTGTTGCTTAGAAATAAAACTTTGTATAAAGGGTTAATAGCCACTGATTTTGGAGTATTTGCATGTGGAAGGAGAGTTTTATGCAAACTAAACAAATAGTATACTAGCTCAGAATCCTATAATCTTGTCCAGGGGGATTTTACCAATTAGCATTATCATTGCTACTGGTAGAAAACCCAGATCAATTGCAGTAACTTCAGGATGCTGTGCTGTTGAAATCTTAATGGCATTAGCACAATTAGAAAGCAAGCATTTACGCCAATTAAGACAAGTCTAATTTTAGAACCAATCCACTAGAGAATGTTCTCTAAATGATGTGTCTTCTCTGTAGTTTAACACAGTCATAAGACCTAAAAAAATTGCAAAAGAGATATCAAAGATGTGCCAGAGCTGAAAAAGCCTTTGGAAGTTTTACACCTATTGAAAGCACTGTCCTAATGAGGTATGGTCACAATAGGAAAACCAAGAGTTTAGGTATGTTCAACCTTGCATAAGGTACAATGGATCATATAGCAAGAAACAATTGCTATTTCTTTAATCCACATCGCTCAAATTAGGAAAGCAACAGACAGATGTCTTGAAAGTGTAGCAATTATTCCATTTAAACCTGGGATTCTGGAAAAACATCAAAACAAGGAATGAAATGTCAATCCTGAAAGAGCCAATACTTCAAGATGGATCCTGAGTGGCTAACAACCTAAATCCAAAATAGAGGCAGGTCATAACACATGCATTCCCAGGAAACCCCTAAACTCACTTAACTTTGGGACTTCCATAGCGGTCTGTTCCTGTTTACACTGCTTGAATTAACCAATAGTCTGTGGCCTGCATCAACGAGTCAGAAGTAAGTTTGCCTCCTTAATTTGCATGAGAGAATCAGAGTGGGAACTTTCTACATAACAGACAACTCCTCTTTTTGTTCTCTCGGAGCACACCTTTGTTTTATACTGAAGGACGCATTTTTCAAGTTTGCAAACTCTTCACTGAAATTTTCTCTTCTCTTTTTTTAAAAAAGAAAATTAATTTCAGTGAATTTGTTGGCAGAGGCCATGTGTATTCAAACGGTGTCTATGCAAATTGTGGGGCACCGAAATTCCCAAAAGAACTGTGGCAATTCAAAAACATATCCACCCCAGTCCTCACTAGTTCTCTAAATTGTTCTCAAACTTCCTGCCATAAAATGCACTGAAACCACCATTAAAATGCCAGAATTAAAAAATGTATAATCAATGTTGAAAGATTCAGATGGTAAATATTTACTTTCATGTTTGGATTTTTCAAAAATTAAGAAAATAAAAGCCATTTGTATTTTTAAAAATTATTACATCTATGAATAATGAAGAATTCTAGCCAACTGATCACATGCTATCGAATTTAAAGGGGAAAAATATACCCGTCTCTCTGTGACCCAAAGAAATGTATAAATGGGCAGTGAAGGTGAAAAGGTTAATATTCAAGATTTATCTAGTTCTTGGTGCTATATTTCTGTTCTCACATTGCGCAGAGGTGGAAATGGGTACTGCTCACTTGTCATTACAAATGGGGCGTTTCTGACCGACGTGCTGATCACTGAGGTTTTCTCAAGGCAACTTGGGAGTGCAAAGAGATCCTCTGGATCTATCCCAGATCACATTAAAAAGAGGGTTCTAAAGGTTAAAAGAAACAATAAGAGGGATTTAAAAAGACATGCTGTCTCCCCAGATGGCCTAAAGGCATACAGTGAACATGACATAATCATTGCATCAGAATAGCAGAGATATACACAAAACTGCCATATTACACATATTTGGTCCCCATTTTGTATGTGTGGATTTAAAATTACATTATATTGAGGATACTGCTTATACTCATAAACAGTCTTTACCTGGATATATCGATATAACATAGTCCTCACCATCGGGCCCAAATTTGAGTTTAGATGAAGGTAAATTCAGTCCTCCCATAAGATACATAAACAAACTAAAAACAAACAAAAAAACTTTTAGATTAATATTTGTTAGGAAATACCTGTGCATTTACCATCCTTTAAACACATGAGTTGTTGATTTCCAAATATCATGAACATAAGGATGGGCACAGAACAGAGTGATAGATCCATTATATATTTTCTTCTAAAAGCAATTACACATTTGGCAAGAAATCAAAATCATAAACTTAACAGTGCATGGTAACACTTTTTAGACTACATGGAGGACACAATCATTTTCTAAACTGGTTTGGACATTTTGGATTGTAACTTGGCATAAAATTAAAATAGGGAAATTTAAGTTATCCCTTTTTGTTCATTTATTCTTAACGAGGTTCTAAATTTTGAAAACAGCTGTCTTCTCAAGCATAACCGTAAGAATCCTAAACCTTCTATAGTACGAGACTGTAAACTGGAAGCCGAACTCATTCTGGCTGTAACTATACAATTAGGCCAATTTTAGAGCCCAAAGAAAAAAAAAAGTCAATACCTTTTAAATGAGAATGGACTGGTTTCCAGAGTCTACAGACAAGATTCTAAAGGCACTCTATCATTGCAGAACAGCAAATGCTAAATTGAGCAGAGACCTTAATTGATACAAGTCTGGTTTTCTCCAGACTCTTTTTCTAAAAAGCCCACAAGAAGGCCAAATTCCTATAAGTCCTACATATACACGCAATGCTAGCCATACTTAAGGGGCACTGGAGGCCCTCAGGTCAGAGGAGCATTAAGGTGGAACAAGCTGTAGATCTTTGTCTCTGAGTATCATACCTCCTGTTCCTTTTTCCTAAGAGGAGTGCTCTAAAGTGGTGAGTCTTTTATGACATATATGCATCACATGAACACTGCCTCTTAGAGCAATTAGGCTCAATATTTCTTCTTAACTTTGCTATTCCAAAGCTTTTCCAGAAACAGCATAGTGGTTCTCAACATGTTTTCTTCCAGTGCTGCTCAAAAAGCAACAAGGTGCTAAAAGGTAATCAAGTGAACCGTGTGATAATTAGGGATGCAATTTAAGCACTTCAAGTGTATTGCTCCAAATTTAATCAAGATTTTGTTGCTTACAACAACAACAAAGTACATACACTGTGGTGGAAGATTCTCCATATTGTATCACATAACCTTCTTAATGCTACAGGTCCGTGTTATTCATTGCACTAGCCAGTGGCTACTGAGCACTTGAAATGTGGCTAGTGCAAACTGAGATGTGCTGTAAGATGTGGTGTAAAACACCAGATTGCAAACAATATGAAAAATAAAGAATACAAAATAGTTCATGCATATTACCTATTTCTTTTTACTTTTTAATGTGGTACTATATAATTTAAAATCACTTAAGAGGCTCACATATTGTTTCCATTGAACAAAACTGCCACATATTTTCTTTAAAAAAGAAAACAAAAATATCAAAGGGGAAAAGCATTTGAAATACACAACATGGTTTTTGACTATATCTATGTTACTTAAGATAAGCCCAAAGACCATCCAAGGCCTAAAACTTACTGGCCATTAAAAAGAGCTAAAAAAATGCAAAGCCACTTGCATCGCACAAACTTAATATACTCCAGTGAATGGCGTTCCTTTTAATGATGATGTCATCAACCCTCCCCTAAACAAATACTTGGCAAATGTGAAATGAGAATCAAGTCAATGAATTGATAAATAACTCAGTTTTCCAAATCCACCAAGGGATGGTCAAGAGGTCAGAGGTGTTAAAAACCATCAGAACTTGACAGCTGAATATAAAATAAGGAGCTTTGACATTCAACTCCAAGACTGATCTGAGATGAAACAGAAGAATAAGGCAGATAATACAATCTTGTATACAAAGATTTTCATTGTGCTACTTAAGTCAAAATGCATGACATTCATTTGAAAGCCTCCACAGATGGGTACTATACAGCCTGTCCACCATGCATAGGTAAGGATTCTTTTCCTGCTCAGTAAAAGAAGACTGGAGGTTTTCTTTTCTCTTTTTATTTTTAACAGAATTGCCACTGTAAGTGTTCCTAAGACAAAAAACCCATATTTCTCTAAGTTTTTCCAAAGCCACATTCATAGTCATAAATAAGTCCTCACTCATAGATGTGTCCAGGATCACTCCTGGTCATTTGCATACCTTGCTTGGGACTTACAGGACACTCCTGGGAGTCCACTTACCAACACAACTCCCATGCCCCACAATGGGTATTGTGGAGGGGGTATGAAAAGAGTACTTGGCATTAATGCCAATGGACTCCTATTTCTGGACATTGCTCAGGAGAAGACAGTAGGATCTAGACCTCTGCATCTGAAAAGCCAGTTCTAGACAGTAGGGAAGTTCACCTTCATCCAAGGGAGTTCAGAGAGACAGCCCAGTTCAAGCCACTTGAAGTTAGGCAGGCATGTTTCCTATATCCAAGTCCAGAGGCATCTCAGCAGGTTATCTGAAAGAGCGAGCTATAGAGTCCCACTGAGGCCACTAGAGCACTTAGCAAGAGCTGGGTGGAGGGCACTGCCCTCTAGAGGAAGCATGCATTATTACCAGTTTAAGGTATGTATTCTGTGCCATTGTATGTCAGATACATATGTATATCTGTGCCATCCCCTCACAAGGGACAAAAACCGCTTAAGGTATGTATTCTGTGCCATTGTATGTCAGATACATATGTATATCTGTGCCATCCCCTCACAAGGGACAAAAACCGCTTCGTTTGAAAGTATCCTAAAGATAAAATAATTTTTAAGTGACTTTTTTTAAACCACAGAGTTTGAGTCACTTTAGCTTTGGTAGGGGTTTGAGACAACTATACAGACTTTACATGGTAATCTGGCCCCAACATTCCTCATTGTGGCTCTCATGATCTTGACTGGGCTTACTCACATGCCTGGGGATTAGCTACCTGGCAGCTTATCTGTGCTGAAAAGGGGTGTTGGACAAGTACATGCCTTCACACCTACCCCCATATTTTAAGCTTATTGTTTACAAAATACTTCGAAAATATTACCTCACTGACCTAACAATCTAAAAAGTGTTAACATCTCCTTTTACATATGTAGAAACTAAGACCAAGAGCGTAAGTGGATCAGTTTCTTCTGATGGGCCGCAGAGTGCCCACTATGCCAGCCAACTACCATACCTGCTTAACTTAACAAGTCATCCTTGCTCATCCCTCAATGTAAACTCTTCCACCCATAGTCTCTCCAGTTTCCCTCTTTATCCACTTCCCCAATGTGTGATAAATTGCAAAAACTGCCCCAATTCCCCACCTCTTCCTACATCCTTGCCCTTTGCTATATAATTTTGTGACTTTGGAGCTTAGCTATGTGACTTTCTTTGACTAATTACATATCAGCAAAAGTGATCCATGCAGAAGCTTGAAAAGCACTTGGGCAATTCTGCTTGCTTTCATTCTTGTCCTCTGTCTTTACTATGATAAGGACACACCCAGGCTAGTCCATTGGTCCCAGAAGAAAGATGAGATACACACAGAGCAGAGCCAAGATACCCCAACCAAAGTCAGTATAGATTAGCTGACAGCTAGGTAACCCCTAGACATGTAAGTTCAACCAAGACAATTAGAGCCACCTAGGAGACACCCCCATCTGAATCCAGAAACATGTACAATAAAAGTATTATTGAATGCTCTCAAGGATTTATGGTTGCTATGTAGCATTAATGTGGCAATGGATAACTGGTACTCACTGCAACACCTCCACACACCTACCCAAAGTCTTCCCATTGTTACTCAGTTATTTTGTTAAGAAATAAACTCCTCTCTTCTGAAAGTGCCTTTCACTTCTCAGCCCTCTCTGGAACCCAGACCTCCTGAGGGTACTGTGTCTTCTGTGGCCCTTTCTCTTATGCCCAACATACTAATTGCTATGAGGCACGGTTAGCATCTTTCTCATGCCCCAGTGCAACTTCCAGATCACTGCCCTTTCATTCTCGAATAGTCATCCTGCTCTCCTGATGCTCAGACCATCTGGCTATACCATATACCACACTCTATCACTTCCTATTAATGTCAAGTACCAATCTCTTTATAAAGATTGACAGCTGGTTGATGGTTATACTGTATTCCATGCCCTATCATCCAGGGTGACTTCTTGCCTTTAGCATCTCAGTTCTGAAGTATTCCCAATGGCAATGATCTTCACCTTCATTCCATGTCTGCCACCTACTCCCATGGCCAGAACATAAAATTTGTCAGAACCTTAAAATACCTCCAGAATAGTACATTTAAAATCCCAATCTCTTACCATAACCCTCTCATTTTCCCCTCTCACTTCTTTAGTGCCACTACATTTATTTTTCAATCATTTCTTCAAAGCCTGCCCTGTCCCAGGCACAATGCCAAGCACTGAAGAAATAACAATGGACCGGAAACAGTCTTTGCAGTGACAAATTCACGTGATTCCCATCCTCAATATATTCCTGACACTGCTATTACCTCCTTTGGGTCTCTTTTCTGCTCTCCGTAAGATAATGATTTTCAAAATACTATCTCTTCAAACTACCTACTTGGTCCCATGAAGTTCCCACAGGTGACTTATATCTTACATATCACAAAGAAAATTGAAGCTATCAAAAAGAAAATTGCCTCATACCTCTAAAATTTTCATGCATCCACACTTGCTTCATCCTCCTTCCCAATTTTCAAAATCAAACATGTGTCCTGTTCAAAACTAATGCTTTGAACAGGACTTGTGCTCTAGATCTCATCTCCTGAAATCTCTGCTCTATTATTTTCCCCTCTCCACTGGGTCATTAATACACAGTAGTTATCTTCACGCAGGACTAGCTGCTCAAACAGATAAACCCTCAAGTCTCTCTCTTAACATATCCTTCTTGTTCACATAGAATTACACTGTGGATATTTGGAAGGAAGCCATCCAAACATGGTCCTCAGTTGTAGCCGACAGATGGGGAAAGAATGGAAGATCACCTGGGGTGGCAAGGCTTGGAGGTGACATACGTTACTTCTGCTTTCATTATCAACTAGAACCCAGCCACCTGAACACACCTAACTCTGAGGGAGGCTGAGAAAGGCAGTCTAGCTGTGTGCCTAGGAAGAAGATGGAATGGGTTTGGTGAATCCTACTGTACACTTTGCCTCAGTAGGTAAGAAAAGGAGTTTTAAAATCAGAAAAATCAGGATTCAAATCTCAGGCCTGCAATTACTGGGTGGGTGATGGTGAGCTGATTGTAGGATTTTAGACAGATTAAGGGAGACAATAATAAGAATTTCTGAAGCTCAACAGGGTGGGAAATGTATCTACTCCGTGCCTTGGTAACTGGCTAGATACATGTTGCTACTGCTCTAGAGTCTGGAAAAGTATACAGTTCACAGGTGAGGGGGAATTATTTTTCATTTTTATATCTTCCATAAATGGGTAAAAGATATGGAAAATTCCAAGGATTTCTGGTCACTTCCAGATAACAAAAAATTAGGACAGACCTCTGCAAACTGCTTTCAAGACTTTATTGTAGAAACTTTCACACCTTAGCTGTATATTAAGAATCATCTGGGGAAATTTTTAAAATCCTGATTCCCAGGCCACACCCTAAACCAATTAAATTAGATTATCTGGGGGTGAACCCAGGCAGGAATATTCCTTTAGCCCCAGGTGATGCCAATGTACAGCCAAGGTTGAGAACTACCAACTTAGAGGAATGAATATTCAATATTGCATTTTTGCTTTCTAATTCAAGGGAGCAAGATACAGTGAGATTAAATACACTATTTATAATGGTGTAAGACAATTCTGCCTTGATTATTTGTACTTTCTTGACTTAAACATTTAGACTCCAGTTATAATAACTTCCTAGGCAATGTTTCTTAGCTTAGAGAACATTAATAACTGAAATCTATTTCTTCCGTGATCTGTGAGGTTACTGAGTACTACTAACCTTACTTAGAGAAGTCAACATTCATTAGCCAAAAAACAGAGAAGTCTCTCAACTGTTAACATAAATAATTTAATAACCTAAAAATAAGTACAATAATTGTCCTTCCATAGTACCTTTCATCATGAATCTGGTTTTCAGGGTCTCAAGAGATGTGTGTGGTCAGAACCAATCTGGCAGCAACCTTTCCTCCAGCTGGTAGGCATAATGCAGCTTTAGAATGTGAAACTTTAAATAACAACATTTTGAAGGCTGGTTGGGGTTGGGGGGTCATAGCTTACTAGGTAGATAACAGAAATGCTGAAAAGCAAATTATGTCTAATATATTATTTGGTTGTGTCTCTTGCCTGGAGCCATCCTAGGCTATCCATCTTACAAATGACTGCACTGGATGGCTCTGAAGCAAAAGAAAGCAAAACAAAAGAACACTCAAAAGCTCAGAGTTGTTTGCCAAGAGAATAAGAATTCATGCGACTCAAGTGTGACCTTGGGTCTCTTTCCCCATTCTTAAAATAAGCACAGTGGATGACAACGTGGGTTGTGTTTCAGTTCTAACACTGAGATACTTATTTCTCCTCCTTGTGACTCAACCAAAGGCACTGGGGGGTGAGGAGGTCATGAAGAAGTATCTAGAGCATAATTTAAAAAGTGGGGGTTTAAGGAAGGGTGCAGCTGTGGGCAGAACTGGTTTTTGTTTTATTTTGAGGGAAGAAAAATCTGTTCAGTTTGGGGACATACTGAGTTTGGGATATCAATATAGAGATGGTTGTGGGATATGAGTCCAGATTTCAGAAGAAAGTCTGAAAGTTTTCAAGATTCAGCTATTAGGTTGGTGCAAAAGTTAGTGTGGTTCTTGTCATTACTTTAATGGCAAAAAAACCACACTAACTTTTGTACCAACCTAATAATATATAAAGTCATGAGATGGCATGAGGTCATCAAACGAGTATAGAGGAAAGAACCACAGACTGAGACCTGGAACCCACCCTACACTGAGGGACTGGAGAGAAGAATAAGAACTAGTAAAGGAGGCTGACAAAGAGCAACCAGTGAGATAGAAGGGTAGCCAAGAGAAGGAGGTGCTTTGGAAGCCAGGTGAAGAGAAACTCCCAGAAAACACAGTGAGCTTTCAACTTCTTAGTGATTGAAGCTGAATCCTCTTCATGATTATTTGGAGGAATGGAAGGTGAGTTCCAGGAAGGTCTTTGATCTTACCACATGGCATTAGCTTCAGTGCTTGTCTCGTCATTTAAAAAGAAAGCCAACTTTCTCAGAAACCAAAGGTTCTGCTAGTAATGCTTACAAATGGGAGTAAATAAAACTGACAGTGATCATACTTCAATGTTTACCAAGTGCTGCCTCACACGGGTTCTCCTTGGATCTCCAAAACTTCCCTGTGAGGTGAGAAGGGTTAGCTTCAACTGTACAGATAAAACAACAAACTAAAAATCAATCAAGATTTAAGACCAACCATCTAGGTGGTAGAAAAGCCACAGAACTTAGGTTTTCTGACCTCAAATCTTTGGTTCCATCTTCTATACCATATTACTTGGTATGTAAATGATGAGAAAACCAGTTTCTTGCTCCCTTCTGTAGGCAAGGCTATCCCAAACACAGAGAAATACACACACAACTAATATTTGCATATTATTTTGCAGATCACACTAGTGCATGATCAATGTCAGAAAAAGAGGGGAAAGAACCAAGTCTGAACTAAACATGTTATAGAAACCAAGATTAAAGACAAGCATGAGAACTAGGACTGCTTTTTGTTGTCTCACCATGGGTTTACTTTACATTCTACTGAAGGTAAATTGCCAGCATGGTACATAATCCCTCCACTTTCCCAAGTAGGACCCAATTCTGATCTAATGCAAGGTATCACATACCAGTCAGAATCCTAACTAAAGTTACAGTTTCTTCTTCTTTCTTTCTTTTTTTTTCTTTTCTTTTCTTTTTTTTCTTTTTTTTTTTTTTTTTTTTTTTTTTTTTTGCTTAAAGACAAGGTCTCACTCTCTGACCCAACGCTGGAGTGCAGTGGAGTGGTGTAACAGAGAACTCTTGGGCTCAAGCGATCGATCCTCCCACCTCACCCTTCCAAGTAGCTGAGATTGCAGGCACATACCACCATGCCCTGCTACTTTTAAAAAGTTTTTATAAAGATGGGGGTCTTGCTATGTTGCCCAGATTGTCTCAAATTCCTGACCTCAAGCTGTCTTCCCACCTTGGCCTCCCAAAGGCATGATCCACTGTACCTGGCGCAAAGTTACAGCTTCTTATTTAGAGGCAAGAAAATTCAGTTATTCTGACCCTTTCAGTCCCAGTCAAATCAAAGAAAGCATATATCCTAGAACTAAACATGAAATATTTCAAGTTCTTTTAAATAACTAACTTCAGGACCAATAACCAATATACTGTGGGGTCTGGCCAAGGCATGGCAACCTGAAATTTTTCAGACTCACTTCAGGGATCCAGAAGCAGAGTACATTAAATCAGTACTTTTTGGCTTTATAAATTAGTTTAGATATTTGTGGATCATTGGTCATAAAAAGCCAAATGGTAGATTATAAATGCAAAAGTTACTTATATACAGCATACCTTGGATTAAAATTCTGCATCTGCATCTGTTTCTGAAGTCAGCCTCACTGGAGAAAGTAATTCTAGAACATCAGCGAAACTAAACGGGACAGGTCACCACAATCACATCAGTTTGGATGCTGTGTTTCTGAAATGCAAGTGACAGCAGCTATTCCTTCTTTCTGATAAGGAAGCCACTGCATTTTTATTTATTTCTGAAAGATCGCAAATAAATGCAATACAAAATTTAAAAGATACAAAGGGATATATGATAAAAAGACTCTGAACCCAGAACCCCTAACCTCTCAATTTCCTTCCCTGAAGCAAACCACCGTTACCAGTTTGTGTTCAGGGGATAGTTTGAAATACTTTAATGAGAATTCCTTTGATCTTCCACCCCTTTCTTTCTAGCCTTACATTTTACTAGTTTACTCTTTGTCCTTTTCCTAGATGAGCTTTTGTTGTATTGTTGGTTTTAGACATTTTGTTAAAAAATCCCCATCAAAAGCCATGGTCTACCACTCTTCTCATATAGCTACAAAGGCAGACAGCATCTCATTCAGAGATTCAGGTTTAGTTTACTAGGATTATTTTCTAAAAGTTAAAAGACTACCAATGACAAAATAACCCAGTATATCTGCCCAGGACTTCTCAAACCACTGTGTCAAGTGAAAGTAAAAGAAAGAAGATTGCCCTTAAAAGTAAAAAATAAAATTAATCATGCTTAAAAATCAGTAAAGTTGTATATTCTAAGGGTAAATTAAAATGTTTTTCCAAACCTTTGCAATCCTTGCTGATATCTAGTCCTCCTATCTTAAGCCTTCTCACTCAAGACATGGCTGCTTCTTAGAGTACAAGATTATAAATTTGTTTGGTATTTAATAGCTGCAGAGTCTAACACCCTTGGTTGTTTATGCCTTTCAAGATCCATAGGCTGTCCAATCTATTCAGAAGGGAAAGCATCTCTAATTCCAACAGGCTTTAAGTACATATTCACTGGGATTCTACTATATGCCAGGCATTGTGTAAAATGTTGGGAACAGAGTAATGAAAAACACACGTCCTGCCCTCCATGAGTCAGGAATTTCAGCACGCTAAGGGGCAGAGACCAATCAAAAGTCACCCCATACTCTATATTCCTCACCAAATGTAGTGCTAAGATATTCTTAGATTCCACCTGCCCTATGTCCAGTCCTTTTGTCTGATGGTGGGTTTCTTCTCTGCTCTGACAGATTGTGGGTTTCAGACCTGGGTTTGATCCCTTGAAGGTGGAGAGTAGACAACAGAGGAACTGTCTGTACCTTATAGCCAGGTCTCTAGAGGCCAGATCAGGCCACTGCTGGAGTTGAGGAAGGGAGATTCTGATCCCTTTCATACATTTTCTCTATACAAAAATTGTAGGTCCACAGTTACAAGTCCTCTGCTTCATTTGTGACACAGAATTAAGATAAACCTGGCTCCCAATCTCAAACAGAAAAGGCAAACAACTTCTAAACCAAGGGCTCTAAGAAAGGGATTTTCTAATGCCACATGTTGAAAGCCTGTCTCCCAGGAAGGGACTCAAAGACCAAGTCAGGTCTTTGCTCAACAATAAGAGATAAGTGTTAGGTATGGCCATCCCATCTGCTCCCATGAGAAGGAAAATTCTTTACATGGCGGTAGTTAAGATATATAAGATCCACCAAGAGGATTTTGCTGACTCCCTATCATCACTAATGAGTTAAAGTTGCAACTGAAAGGCAAGAAGAATGGCAGAACTGTAGTTTTGCATAGTCACCCTACCCCCTTCACAACTCACCTACCTGCTTTCTCTCCATGTCCTACCACTTATTTCCTAGAATTTGGCTTCCTCACTGCTACGCAAACAGACGAGTCCATCCACCCTTGCCATGTCCCTCAGAAACTTCTAAATGACTCTAAATACAAATAAATATATCACACTACTTTCTCTAGCACAGGGGATAGATACCACTGTCTTAGGGAAAAGAATGGGAAAATACATTATCTTTAAGTTAGGAAAATCTGAGTAGCTTCATTTTTGCTTTGGAGCATGCACTTCCTTAATTACTTTTCTTTATTTCACTTCCAAATATGTTTATGAACATTCTGTATTTATTACTATCTGCAACACCAAAATAAGATGATTTATAAAATGCAGGAGAGCCCCCAATCATAAAAATTCATTCTTAAGTTATATACATTTTTACAGTTTTGTCAGAGTATGCTCTGTGTTGGCAACCCATGAACACAAAACCGAGCATGTCAGTACTGCAGATGTCACAGAGCTGCTCAGATTTTCAAGCTAATTTAGGAATGAAGGGTTATGAATCTAAAATGACAGTATGTCCTGCCTGCTAAAGAAGCTCCTACCCTTTATACAACTATCAGCCCCCTTAAGGCTTCTGTAATTAACTAAATTAAGCAGCAAAGGATCATTTAGAGACAATGCAAAGGTCTTTCCTGTAGCTCTTGAGAGGGACTCAAGGCTGAGGCCATGCCTGAGCTAATAAACACTGATAACTACACCATTTCAGGTCCCATTTGGAGTCTAAACAAGGTGAGAGCATGAACAATATCACCTGCAAAGAACACTTGCCGTGCTCTTTTAGGAATCACCAAGTACTCAAAGCAGAGTGAACGCAACAAGGGCAGCATCCCAAATTCCATAGCAGGGCAGACTCTGATGCTATGGGGACCCTGGTGTGAGTGGGGCCCAAACAGCTGCCGTGGCTGCTGCCTCCCAGTCAAGCAGGAGGCCTGAGATATCCCAGGGGCAGCAGTGACCACCACCTGGACACTCTTATCACTTAGGCTCTTGATGCTAGCAAAAACAGTACATTTCTTGGCTGTGTGAGATTTTGCAATTCATGGTAATTTGACATTTCCAGCAAAATGGGCAGATCCTGAGATTATATCTCAGGACAAGATGGGAATGAAATGCTTAGCAAGACACAGGTCCCAAAGTGCAATGCCCTCAAAGCCACAGTTTCATTGCCAGGAAGAAAAGCCATCCAGCTTCCACTATAACACAACTACTTTGGTCTACAGCCTGTGCCACTCAGATCCCTCCCCACCTACCAACCACCCACAGAGAGACTATTTGATCAACAACTCCCAATCTCATACAGCCAGGATCTGTGTCCATTGTTCAATGAGGTACCTAGACCTAACACAACATCTTGCAGAGAATTAGATGAAGGAAAATGTCTGCCCTGTAAACTGCTGAACTCATTGAGCAAAGGAATTAACATGAAGGCTCTACTAGCTAGTATGCAATGGTATGGCTCTCAAGTTAGCTCAGCGACTAGAATTATAGTCTGAGAAGCCAGACTGTTTGAGTAAAAGACTTGTGGGGGAATGAGCCCTCCTTACCCTCCCACTCTCTCTCAGACACAAAGGTTCCTGCTGGAAAGCAAATCAGAGGGGAAATTATGCCTCAACCGCCCTGACTTGACAGTAACTTCCAAATACTCTCTATCAAAGACACCCACCCGTCTGTCCGTCTGTGATCCCTTTGCTTATTCACACAGAGAAAAAGTCCAACAAAAAGGAAGTCAGCTGGCTGATAATCTGGGGGCTTTCTGAACTTCCCCATACTCCGGAAATGTACAAGTAAGGTCGGCTATTGTATCCACGGGGGAACAGCATTTGATGGAGAACAGTGGCTGGCAGTTAAAGATCAGTAAGAAAGTAAATGTGTAATGGATTGTGAACTTAACGGGTTCTGACTTCCCTAACATGCTCATTCATGTCTCTGTACTCCTGATTATTTAGGATTCATGCTTCCTGTTCTCCTAATCTGTACCATCCTACGGTCCTTCCCAGTGATGGCCTGATTCTCTCCATCTTCCTTCCTCCACCTTCCTGAGGTTCACTGCACCAACAGCTTCCAAGTTTCATTCTTCCTCCATCACAAACACCTTCCTTAATTCACCCAAAATATTTTTAAATGATCAGTATGGCTTAAGTCTCCATCATTTTGTCCTTCTCTCTGATATGAGCAAACAAATAGTAAAAATGTAAGATGAGGCTGTTTCTCCCAATAGCCAATCTTTCCCTGTATTTTCCACACCCTACAACAAAGAAAACTGTCACCCATCTGATCAAATGGATTGGCAAGCCTCACAAGATGAGGGTTGATTTCCATAAATCAGAAGAGACTTTCAGAGCAGGAGTATTCTAAATAAAGAGAATAGCATACAAATAATGAACCAGTGTTGTTAAAAGTGTGGCATGCAGTCTTCCTGCTTGACCAGAGCTTTGAGAATCTGTTCAAAATACAGATTTCTGCATATAACATGAGACGTACAGAACCAGTCTCTCTGGGATGCGTAAAATGCAAAACTCTATTGTCTATAGAGTACATCCCTCTAGGTTATGAGGTTCTAAGCTCTCACTGTGTTTGAGCTATTTTCCAACTTTATAAGTTGTAGGCAACTGGAAGATATTAAAAACTCTGTCACTGGAAGATATTAAAAACTCTGTCACTGTGCCTGACTTCCCTCCCCCTTTAGGGGAAAAAATCAGTTTTGCTTCCATTTGCAATTTTATTCCTTTACTGAATGTAAATTTGTGCTTTTTGACTTTTTCCCTTTGAACTGCTTATAACTTCTGTCAGGTTCCCTCACGTGAGTAAAATGAAATCTTTAAAACATGTTTATCCTTATCTGTATGAAATTAATGATTTTGCCTTTTCTGAATATTATCATTTAACAGAGATAGGCCCAGGAATCTCTATTTGAAAAAGATGATTCTTCAGCACAACAAAGTGGAAAAACCAGCACTCTGGGGCTGAATGCAACCAGCCACACTCTTTGTAGATAGTTTAATTGGAACACAGCCACAGACACTGTGGCTGCTTTCGAGCTTTAGTGGAGTAGTTGTGACAGAGACCCTACTAACTGGTCCTTTATGGAAAAATTCTGCCAACTCCTGCTCTAGTGAAATAGCTTTCAAAGTCAATATTCCTCAAGAAAATCTTTGAGTCACCGCAAGGCAAATCTTGTGGACAGGTTGGCCATGCCATGGAAAGCTCAGTGGAAATACTGGCATTGAGTATGGTACCAGCACTCAAAGGTGAGAGGAGGCTCATAGGGGCTCAGGGAAATTGCATACAGTGGCTCTGAGGAAAAATATATTTCATGTAGCAAGAGTGGCCCACCTCAGTAAGCTATGGAGAGTGCTTCACACAATCATTCAGCAAGCACTTATGGAGAACCTACCACCACCTATAGCAGGCAATGGGTACCCCCATAGATCAAGCTTGTCCAGCCCACCTTATTTTGTTGTTGTTCTGTTTTGTTTTTAGGCTTTTAGCAGCCTGAAGCAATGGTTTTTCGTTTCTGTCTTTAGTGATAAGCGGAAAAGAGGGATGAGGAAGGGGCTTTACTGGCCAATCAGAAACAGAAACTAAGAATCCATGACTGTTTTCTCGCCCTGAGACACCCCTGCCATAGATGAATGAGGCAGGAACCCTGCCCTGCAGATGACCACGATCCAGAACATCATTATCAGCCACCTCTGTGTAGTAGTTAAGGCATAGCAGTTGAGAAAGCAGCTCTGGTCTTTGTAAATTTAAAGCCCAGCTCCACCACTTACTAGCTGTATAACCCTGGGCACACTCTCTGTACCTCAGTTTTCTCATCTGTCAAGTGGAGCTACTCATATAGTACCCACCTTTGAGAGTTGTTGTGAGGCTTCGGTGAGTTAATACACATAAAACTCTTGGAACAGAAGCTAACAAGTACTAAACGCTGTCAATTAGTGCTATGACTATGATCAGAGCCCCCAATTACACACCAGTTGCTGCAGTAGGCCTCTAATGTGCATTCTCTCTAAACCTTACAACAGTCACACAAGCTGCAAATTAACCCCATTAAATGATGCAGAAACAGGCCCAGAGAGTTCAAATGACTTTTTCAAGAATGCAAGGTAGAGACAGGATTGAAACCTAGATCTGACTCCTAAGTCCAGTTTTCCTTCCAGTCATTCTCTTTCGTGCGACGTTGTGTAGAGTGATGGTGACCCCAAAATCACAAGTCTGCCTTCTCAAGGTCTTCTAAATTTCTCATGGGATTCAAAATCTGGCTTTAGAATAGCAGATTTTTCTACTATGAGATACCTAAATATTTCTCTTTAGGCAAGAATGGAAGAGATGATACCCTCATGATTAAAAAGTGTTAAAATAAATTAAAATATTTTAATATTTTAAGCATTTTATTTCTCTCAAATAAAATATTCATGGGATATGTTACCCATCATTTTCTTCTCTAGGTAAAAGGTCTAGTTAAATCTGAAAAACAATAAAGTAATGCAGTTTATGGAGTGTCCTTATAATGTTCTTTTTTTAAAAAAAACAAACCAACCAACCTTGAGAGGACATTAAAAGGCCCCAAATGTGCATTTTAAACCAGCTTAAATTGGTCCAGTGCTCTTTTAATCCCTTTAAATGAAAAGAGTTCTCTCTATAGAAACTAAAAATAATTTGGCTTGAAACGCTGTATGAAAATGGAACCCCAGCTCATTTCAAGGCTTCCTAGGCAGAGGCAGGTTGATATGACTTTGCATTGGGGAAAACAAAGCTTATTTTCAGCTATGTGTAAGTATTTTATATTCTATTCTTGTAGGAAAAGGGCTAGCTATAGTTACAGAAAAGAATATAAACAGAATCGTGTTTTTAACTAAGCAGCCATGCCTAGAAAGCTCACTGAAGCTGAAACCTGTTATAAGGATGATAACACTCTCCAACACTCGAGGGGAAAAAAGATTTCATTGTTTAGCAATATTTCTAATATTCCAATATTCAAATCTACCCAGTCCATACTTAAGGCTATACACAGCTCTTTAGTGCTGAAAACAGTTTTTGATACATAATTTGGAACAATTTGGTTTGACAAAGGTTTACCAAAAAAAATAATTAAATCTGTAAAGACTGTACAGCTCCCATGTATGGCTGTATTCCTTTTGCCAATCAATGGCTTCATACTGTTGCAAAAAAAAAGAAAAAAAAAAAAAAAGAAAAACTCTCAATAGGGAAATGTGATGTTGGTGCTCATTACACTGAATAGGTAATGAGTTACCTAGCCTTGTGGCCATATAGAAAACAAGTCCTTCATTACTGTACAATATCCCCCATAAGACACACATTCTACTGGGTGGGCCAGAAAACCATGCATGCTTTGTTCTCCAGACAGACGGCACAACGGCGCCCATGAATGACCTTCAGCCACACACCAAGCTAGCAGGGAGGCGAGAGTCCCTGCAGCTGGGGAAAGCAGGTGCTTCTCACACTTTGTGGGTGCCCCATTCACTTTGTAAAAGCCCAAGCAAGGTTACGCAACTCAAAACATGTCAGAATAGTTTTCTCCTTCAAAGTCCAATTAACTCATAGAGATCTTAATAGGATTCACAGGCATTATTTCAAGTTGGCCGCTGGTGTATGGGAAGAGCTGGACTTGGTAAAAACTTTCTCAGGGTTTCAAAACCCAAATCTTGGACTGCATTCAGATCCCAGCACTGCCACTTTTTAGCAGTGACCTTGGATGCACTGCTTAATCTGAGTTTCAATTTGTCTTCTGTAAACTAAGGATAATATCCATTCCTACTTGCATCTCTACACATGAAAAGAATACAACAACAGTACCTGGCCCAAAGGTGTTCCATAAATGGTAAGAAACCTTGGGCTTTGAATAGTCAAAAAATGTACTGGATTCAATAGTGTAAAACAAACAAACAAAACCAGGTTAAGTCGGTGGACCAGATACATGCATCTAACTTCACTCTCTTGAAACCCCATAAAAACCATGTAAAGGAATTGTTTTTTAAAAGACAAATTCAGGAGAACAGGAGATGGGACAATAAGAACAACATTTTGAAAGCTCAAAAGCAGACAGATGAGTGGTAACCAACCCAGCAGGCAAGGGAAAAAAAGATCTCAAACCAACAGTAAGCAAAGTTAAAAATGGGCACCAGGCTCTTCTGGTACTGAGGGTTAAGGGGGTGTCAAATGTGCAGAGGCTGGAAAGCAAGGCATCTGAAAAGGTGTTATATCTAGCTCCCTTTTCCATTCCACAGAGGGACTGCACTTTCCCCAGCCAGGAAAATATCCAGAGGCTTATTTCCTAAAGAAGGTAAAACATAGAGTACCTATCTTGGGAGGCATGCACAGGCCATGTGTATTCTAATGAAAATAGGGCAATTGAGTGACCAGATGCACACTGAATCCTGAATCCAGAGACACTGCCCTCAAGTTCTCTTTCCCCAAGAAGCTCCCAGACTAAACACCAGACCTACCCTTCCTGCAGGAAACTTGAAGCCTTCTCTAGGGCATCTAATGACCCAAGGTGAAAGACCTAAAGATACTGTCACAGATATTTCTCAACAAATGTCCAACCCAGGTCACCCTATAGCAAAAACAATTCCAACAAGCTCCACCAACCTGCTTAGCTCCATGGCAGCTTTCCAGTTCCCAAGAAACCATGGATTATCAGACATCTGAGAAAAGCCTCTACCAAGAAAGACAGATCAAGATAAGCAAACAAAGAGCACTGGGAACAGAGACTATACACCAGGTGTCCCCAAACTTTTTACACAGGGGGCCAGTTCACTGTCCCTCAGACTGTGCTCCTCTCACTGACCACCAATGAAAGAGGTGCCCCTTCCTGAAGTGCGGCGGGGGGCCAGATAAATGACCTCAGGGGGCCGCATGCAACCCGCAGGCCGTAGTTTGGGGACGCCTGCTATACACCTAGGAGAAAATTAAGCAAGTATGTATCAATGATATCCTGGCGACATAAGATACTACATCCATAAAATAAGAAAATAATTTTTTTAACCCAGGAAATTAAAGAACCAAGACAAATATTTTTGGAATTGAAAACTGTCATGAGAAATCAAAAATAAGAGAAGTGTTAGAAGATATCACCTTCAAATTACAGCAAATACAAATAGATTAAAAAATAGGAGAAAACAGAAAATCAGATAACTGCTATGGAGATTCTAGCTCCTGAGTGTTAGTTACAGAATGAAAAGAAAAATGGAGAATAAAAGAAATGTTTCAAAAATAATTTCCCCAAACTGAAGAAGTATCAGAATGAAATGGCACATGGTATGTCATAGAATGTCTAGCATAGTGGATGAAAACAAACCCATGTCATGGCCCATCAGTGTGACATTTCAGATCCTTGGGGACAAAAAGACTTTACAAACTTGCAGAGAGAAAAAGAAATCAGGTCCTAAGTATCCTATCAGGCATCAGAATGGCTTCATACTTCTCTACAGCAATAGTAGAAATAGGAGACAACCGATCAATGTATTAATTTTCCTTTAGAGCTTTGAATTATACACCCTAAGTCCCATCAAGTATGATAGTAGAATAGACATTTTCGGGTATGCAAAGCCTCAAAAAATTTACCTCCCTTATCCTCTTTCTCACAAAGTTACTGGATGTGCTCCACTAAAACCAGCAAGCAAAACAGAAGACATAAAAAGACAAGAAGCTCTAACTCAGGAGAGAGGCCAAGGGAAGCTCCAGATGACAGCTGTGTACTAAAAGAAGACAATCAGTCCAGATTGGTGCAACATGACTCAAGAGAGGGGCACACTGAGAACTTTCTCTTTTTTTAATTGAGACAGGGTTTCAGCATGTTGGCCAAGTTGGTCTCGATCTCCTGACCTCGTGATCTGCCTGCCTCGGCCTCCCAAAGTGCTGGGATTACAGGTGTGAGCCACCACGCCCAGTCCACACTGAGAACTTTCATCGCAAGATGCCTGCTGCCATTAAACCTGAAAATGATGAGGTGAGCTGGATCCAGCTTCTTCTGTTTTGCTTTTCCTGGCCATGGGCTGAGGAGATTCCTGCACTTCTCCGCTGCCTAGACCAGCAAAGGACTCTCATTTCACTCCAAGGCAGCCGTCTGAGAACTGGAGGCAGGCATCAAAGAGCCGAAGAGCAGGCAACCCAGAGCAGCCTGGGATCGCTCCCCACCAGCACCACATTCCTGCTGGGCGCTAAGCACTCATCCCACACTACAGTGTTGTCAAATGTCCTGCTTATCAGGAGCCCCATTTTTCCTCAGATTTACTCATGGCCTTGCCAACCAACTTCCGCACAGTAAGTTCTGAAAGCAGGGGCCAGATTTCTCCTAGAGACCTGACTGGGCTTACCTTCTCTTAGGAACTTCATCAAACAAAACCAATGTCTCTTTCCTTGCACAGCTAGGTTTGTGCTTGCTGCTTCATTTTCAAAACCATGCAATATATTGTTTAGGAATACATACACAACTCTAAAATATAAGGAAGGAAATGAGTGACAAGGCAGGGTAATGGTTATCTCTGGAGGGAGGGAATGTAATGCAACTGGGAAAGGGAACAGAGGAAGGGTCTTTAATGAACTATTTTTCCATTTCTTAAACTGGACGTGTGGGCCCATGAGTATTTTTAAATTATTCTTTATACTGTACCTATATCTACTAAACATTCTTTTGTATTTACAATACATTTTGCAATTTACAAGATGATTTGGGTCACAGTCTGTTACCAAGAGTACAAGAATCTGTACCGTTTGTCTCTGTTCTGTGTAACAGCAGTATTCCCACCATCACGATCCTTTCATACAGCCCAAAACAGTAGTCACAAAAAGCAATTCTTTTTTTTTCGCTTTTTGTCATAAAAGAAGACATTTTATGGCAGGAACAAACAGAAACAAGACCCTCTGTAATTAGCTTTCATGTACAGCCATGAGAAATGCCCTAATGCTCCTCAACTAGTGGGGATTCCTGCAAGCTGACAGGCTTCTGAGAGAAACTGAAGTGTCTAGCCAAAAGAGATTGTTCTCACCATTTCCCCAACGTGACTTAGTCTTGTTTAAACAAACTGGTAATTCCAAAATAAATACCCCAGACAACAGGTTCACTTTCCTAGCATGATTCAGATAAAGTAGCAGAAATGTTTCTCGTTAACTACTAACTCATGTTTGGTTGATTTCCTTAAACACTACGTATGCTATGCTCATACCACCACGACTAAAAGTCACTTTCCTTGAAAGGCATTTTGCTATTCAATTTCACTAAGCTGCTCCAACAGAAAAACTCTTTCCAAATTCTCATGTGCTAAATGTTTCCCTTCTGTGTCTAGTCAAAGAAAGAAGGAAGTCATTCTACAGAATTCACAGAAGATTGAAGATGCTCATGCTGTTTAGCCATCTGGCTGAGACATGGCCTGCCTTCCCTACCCACCAATTTTCTCTTACCTCATTTGGAATTCACCTCAAAATTCAGATGCAGACAATCAAAAGCAACTGGGCACTGATTGAGTAAGAGCATTATATTCCACTTACCTGACTAATAAAGTGAAACAGCTGGCGACATTATATTAACACCAATGGATTTACACCCTGACTTTTCTAAAATATCACTGGAACCAGAACTCCAGAAAGAATAATTTTTCCCAGACTTAAACTGCCTCCACTTGAAGAAGATTGCTCCATTGTGAATAGGCTCAGCTCTTAGAAGACTCAGTGAAGTGAATCAAGATATCGCCACAGTACTCTTCCTCAGACGTTTCTGATAAAGTACTGGCCATCGGTAATGACTCTTCTCCCAGATTAGAGCTTCTCAGCCATGGTTGCCCGCTGGAATCACCTGGAGAGCTTTAAAAACTATTGGTGCTTGTGTCTCACCTTCCAACAATGATTTACTAGGTCAGGGATATGGCCTGGGTTACTTGAGTTTTGAAAGCTCCCCAGGTGATTCTAATGTGCAGTCAAAGGTGAGAACTATGGTCTATTAGAGAATAGTGACCAGTTTCCTCCTGTCGAAAATATAAGCTAACGTTTCATAAAAACCATCACTGCTGTAACAGTGTGTATGTTTATATGTACCATGTAGCATAGCTAAGTAATTAAGAGCAAAGAATCTTGAATTAGGCTGCCTGGGTTTGGCTGCTGGCTTTGCCATTCACTGGCTGAGTGATCTTGGACAACTTATATAACTGCCCTGTGCCTCAGTTTCCTTAGCTGTGAAATGGGCTAATATGAGTACTCATAGCTCACAGAATGGTATTAAATTAGTTGATATTTATAGAATGCTTAAAACAATAGATATGACACAGAACATGCCTTAGTAATGTTTGTTGGGTAAACTGTCAAGCCAGTTTCTGTCAAGAACCCCAAATAATTCACAATCAGATAAAACTTTCTTTGGAATGCCAATTGTACATTTTTAGCACAAAAATCTCTGATTTTTTGTACGTCCTCTTATTTTTATAATGGTCTTTTATCTAGCTCTGGCCAAAGGGGCATTTTTTGAGGTCCAAGAAGGAAATTTAACATAACCTAGCGACATTCTTTATTGCTGTGTCCACCCCTCTCTCCAGCATTTCAGACATCCATGTCATTGTTAATAACCTGGTGTGAAATCTGAGCACTGGATTTGCAGGAATTGGCAAGAATAGCTTTAGAATTCCAAATTTTTATTTTGAAAGGAGTATGTCACTGTCTCACTTAGAAGATAAAGGAATATTTTTTCAAAGATTCTCTGTAGCCTTGTAGCAGACAGAGGTCCTTGGATTTTTCTTACTTAAAAAAATATATATATTTGGCATGCAGCTTTAAATATATATATATTTAAATATATATATATTATGTATATATATATATATTTAAAGCTGCATGCCAAGCACCATGTACAGAAATTTGTTAATTCAAATAATATTTAAAACAGGAAATCAAAACTGAATGCAGTCCTGAAATTTGAGCACAGACACTTGGCTGCACAAGATTTTCAAATACAGAGATAAATATAAAATAGCTTTTGAGGAAAAATAGTTTCATACATGTGGCTCCTAAACACAAAGGAAACCTGATGGTAAACATTTCAGAGTCTCTCTATCTTCCACCAATAATAGAACTGATTTATTATTGAGGCAGTGCAATAATGCTACAGAAAGGTTGTATGAAGAGAGACAGCTCCAAATAATACTCCCAATACCACTTCATATACATTCAACTTGCTAATGCTTTCATTCAAAAACCAACACTTAAATTCACTAATGTCAAGAAGTCGCTTCTTAAAAATATTGAAAGCTCATTTTGAAACATGCAGATTTACTCATCAGACATTGCTGAGAGAGTGTGTAAACAGGCTCATTTCTACAGGGCAATTTGGTACTGCGTATCAAAAGCATTTACAGAGTGTTTATCCTCTAACCCAGAATTCAGCTTCTAAGGATTTATCCTTGGGAAGTAATGGACACTCATGTGAAAAATGCATGTCCAAAAAAAGTCATCATAACATTGCTTAATAGCAAAAGAGAGCACTGATTACCTAGGGGATGGTATATTCATACAATGGGGTCCTATGGCATAGCAAAATATTGAGTGAAATGAGAAAATACCTGTGATAATGTTATCAGGAAAAAGTGGTTAAGTTATTGGATAGCAGGTCTCCATTTTGTGGAAAGTAAGGATACTAATCACTGAAAAAATACATGGAATGATACACAGCAAAATGTTAAAGGAAGTTATCTCTGATTAATGGGACTGTGGGAAATTTTCTTTCAGGCAGTAATTTTTAATTATTCAATTATGTATGACTAGCACAATAAAATGAACAAAATAGCTAAAATTTTAAAAATAAAATGTAATAAACACATTGAATAATACTATATATATAAAATAAAGAAGGAAAACAAACCACTTTTCAACTTTCCCACATTTCTTAAGAGTTGTCTAAAATAAGTTCAGCAATGGCACCAAGGAAATTGACACATAGTTCTTAACCACTAAGAAACGGCCAGAAAACAAAGGCAGTGGAACTGCCTCACTTAAACCAGATACTGTCTTCTGAAGTGAGGGCTACCTCCATTGGATTGGAGGCAGCAGTCAAGTGTTTTAAAATCTTAGGCTCTCAAGACCCTAACTTTGCTATACGCTAACAGTTCACTTATCTCATTCTTTTTTAAATATTTTTTTCTTTTTTTTTTTTTTTTTGGCAGGGAGCTTTCTGGTAAAAACCAGAAAGCCTGCTAGACAAATTCTAAAAGAGCTATAACACTACTGTTTTTTCTCTTTAAATGGCATCTCAAGAACTCTTCTGGAAGTGTGAATTGCCCAAAGGAAACAGATGTTTAATGGAACTGAAAGCTTAGTGTCCCCAATTTACTTTGACTTACTTCTTATAACACTCTAACCTCCCTCCCCTTTGCTTTATTTCTCCAATTCCCTCATATTTCCTAAAGGCTGGGGTCATTTCCTACCAGGGGCCAGGCTAAATCAGGAAAGATTCAAGGGATTCTAGAGTTTGGGGGTGCCTGGGAAACAAAAAGATAGCTTTGAACCCATTCAATACTCATTTGTAATCTTAATTCTAACTCAGAATTGGTTCTTCTCTTTCCCACCTGTTTTTTTTTTTTTTTCTCAAGGCTAAAACTAGACCAGAGACCAGTCTTTCTGCAGACACTAAACAAAGCCACGTTTTGGTTTCTGCAGGATCAGGAAGAAGGTGAGTCCTAAAAATGGTTGGACAAGTTCAATCGTCAGTGCTCACCTCTGGCCTCACACAGATGCCTCAGATGTCAGAACATGAAATCACCGAATTATAGAAAATTAGAGTTGAAAGTAGCTTTGTAAATATTACAGATGAATGCTATGAAAAGTGTGCTCACTGGTCTAGCAGCAGCAGTACTGCTTGGGTGCTTGTTAGAATTGCAGATTCTCCAGTCCTACGACAGGCCCACTCAATTAGCAGCTCTGAGTGTGGGGTCGGGGTAACTGCATGTTTACTAGCTCTCCAGGTGCTTGAGGCTGACCTAAGTGAAAACTATTATAGAGTAAGAAACTGAAGCACAGTGAGATTATCATTTGTCTTCAGAAAACTAGAGAGAGGGAATAAAGTGATGAGACATCTAAATAAAGCTACACTCTTTTTTGGTTTCAAGATCTGTAATGTACCCACAGGTCTCTGAATTATCTTTCATTCCTAACTGTCTTCTGGTTTTTACATCACTACCCTTAGAGAAACTGTGGCAACCAATAGAGAGCAGCCCAAATGCAGTCCCTGGAGCATGAAGGAGTATTTAATTCAAACTCTTTTAACAAATCACTAGATTAATGAAATTCATCATACATGTGAGTTTTGGGGTATCAACTGCATGCAAATCATATCTAAGAAGTTAAGTGCAGACTTCTAAAGTAGTTCTCAGAAAATCAGAGCAGCAAATGCTAGAATAGGAACTTGACTATATATTAATGTAAAAGAAGAACCGGAGTCCCATATCTTATTTTCTCAGGCTGTCCTTCTCTACATCCGCACCAAGACTCAGAGAGGAGCTCTGAAATGTAGGCAGTTTTAGCTCACAAAAAAATATGCATTTCTAAAAGATCATTTCTAAATCTTTTGTTTGAAAGCTGGACACATTTCCTCATTAAACAATGTTATAAATGGTCTTAAATGTCTAATCAAAATAGATTTACAATAAAGTTGACATTATTAAAAAATCTAATCATTTAAAAATGCTCGGCCAGGCACGGTGGCTCAAGCCTGTAACCCCAACACTTTGGGAGGCCGAGGCAGGCGGATCACGAGGTCAAGAGACCGAGACCATCCTGGCCAACATGGTGAAACCCCGTCTCTACTAAAAATACAAAAATTAGCTGGGTGTGGTGGCGTGCGCCTGTAGTCCCAGCTACTTGGGAGGCTGAGGCAGGAGAATTGCTTGAACCCACAAGGTGGAGGTTGCAGTGAGCCGAGATTGTGCCACTGCACTCCAGCCTGGCGCCTGGTGACAGAGTGAGACTCTGTCTCAAAAAAAAAAAAAAAAAATACTTCCACTGGAAAAAAAAGTTCAACCTCCAATTTAAGTACACCTTCATGAAGGGAGCCACATTAGGTATGGGAATCATAGCAGTAGCTTCTGGTGAGGCAGAAATGTTGGGGGTGGATGTCTTGTGTTGCATTCATCACTTCCCAGTTGTAAGTTACCAATATTATGGACTTAGGATTCAGGATTCCAAGATGAAGAGATCATACTTACTACATCGGCTACTACCCTAGAAAACTCTGACCTAGTACCTTGAAGCAGGCTGTAGCTCTGGCTTGTCTGGGTACCAAGGCCAAATTCAACTGATGTCTTATCTTTTACATTTTTCATCTCTTTTACCCCCAAGTTGGGCTAGGTCCTGCCTCTTTGTAATTCTAGTCTCCACCTAATGTTACATAAAATATATTAATGTCTTAAGAATTTATTATTTTTTCAAGGGAATTAGTCTAATTTCTAATCCCTTTTAAAATATTAAATTCATAACACATTGATATATGTTTATTTAAGAAACCTTACATCCCTTAACTGTTGCTCCCAATTCACCCCACATCCTCTAGTGCTAGGCAAATACTAATTTACTTTCTGGCTCTATAGATTTGCTTATTCTGGATCATTTTATACAAATGGAATCATATAATATCTGATATTTTGTGACTGGCTTATCCATTATATAGCATGAATCAATACTTCATCCCTTTTAATTTCCAAATAATATTCCATTGATGTATATATCACATTTTATTTATCCATTTATCAGTTGATGGACATTTGAGTTGTTTCCACTTTTAAGCTATTATTAATAATGCCCCCAAATGCCCATTTATACACAAGTGTTTGTAAGAAAATATGTTTTCAATTCTATTGGGTATAAACTTAGAGGAGTGAAATTACTGGATCACATGGTAACTCTATGTTTAACCACGTAAGGAAATGTCAGACTGTTTCCCAAAGTGACTGCAGCATTTTACATTCCCACCAGCAATTTAGAAGGATTCCAATTTTTCCACATCCTTACCAATGCTTCTTTTTTATTACAGACATTCTAGTGAGCATTAAGTGGTATTTCATTGCAGTTTTGATTCACATTTTCCCAATGGTTAATGATAACATGTATTTTTCTGTGTTTATTAACCTTCTGTGTACTTGCTTTAGAAAAATGTCTAGATTCTTTGCCCATTTTTAATTGAACTATTTGCCTTTTTAATATTGACTTTTAAGAATCCTTCATATATTGTTGATACAAGCCCCTTTTCAGATATATGATTTGCAAAAATTTCTCCCTTTCTGTGGGTTGCAACATCTGCTTTTTTGCTTATCACACTGAATGTGTCTATCTGAATAATTAAGTAGTACAGAATATCAACTTATTCCTGAATATTCAGCGCAAGTGGTTGCAGTCACATGCTAGCTGGCTTTCTCACTGCTTGGTACCACCTAAGAACCTTGTCATTATTCTTCCCTCAGCCCGGAACACTTCTGGAGCACATGGCCTGTGCCCTCACTGCATTCAGGCCTTGTTTCAATGTTACCACCTTTAAGAGGCTTTCCCTCCCCACTTTCTCTAAAGTTGCAACTCTTCCCGCCCACCTCTCCATTCTCTTACCCTGCTTTTATATTATGTAAGTGCAATGAAAATATATCAAGAATTGAGATTTGTCAGAAACTTTTGTTTGCCTTTGATTACTGGTAAATTGAATGTTTTCTTAGATGTTTATTGGCAGCCATGTGCATATTTATATTTCTTCTTTGTAAATATCCCATTCATGACCTTTGTTGATTTTTCTATTGGCATATTTATCTTCCTTGTTAATTGTTAGAAATACTATGCCTTTGTCTATTATCAATAATTTTCCCAGCTTGTGTTTTCCTTGTTTATTTATGCTGTTTGCCATATGAGAGTTCATTTTTATGTAGACTAGTCTATTTATATTTATTCACTGCCTTTGATGATTTTTCAAAAATACACAAAAGTGATTAGGTATTATACTTAAGACACTTATCATAAAAATTCCTGTGTCAGACTGCCCTATAATTACTCATTCAGAAAGCACATATATCATACTACTGCAGAAACTTGTTTTTTCTTCATGCTCAGTTCTCATACCTCATCACAGCAACTAGTAGTATTGCTTTCATTTTATATTAAAAGCATTTAGCAACTAAAATGTCCACTGTAGGGGATGACTACATTAATAATCCCAGTAAGTCACACCTCCCCATATGTAAGCCCTTGCGTAGTCTCTCCTCCCACAGTGACACTGAGCTTGGTGATGTGACTTGCTTTGGCCAGTGAGACATAAGCCAATGTTATATAGATAGAAGCATGAAGAGTGCTTGTTCATTATTCCTGAGAACTCGTCTGCTATGATGTGAAAAGCTTAGGCTGGCCTCCTGAAAGATGGGAGAGAATGTAGTGCTCCATCCCAGCTAAGGCCCAAATGCATGAGTAGGCCTAGATGACACCGTGTGGAACGGATATGGGTCATCCCAGTTGAGCCTAGCCCATACTACCAACATACCTAATTGTGAACAAATAAATGATTGTCTTCAGCTGCTAAGTTTGGGGACAGATTTTTATACAACAATAGCTAATCACATTCCCTTACTGGTAAATGTATCTTATAATTCAGTTCAATGAAGTGCTATGCAGCCAGTTTATCTTTCAAAACACACACAAAAACATAAAACATTTTTATGCTCAGTTAGAAGAAAAACATGGAGGATACATATTTGTGTCAATGGGGATAAATTAAATGGTAGATGGTTTATGCCAATTTCCAAAGTTACTAATTGCATTTATATTTATTTCATGTAAATTTTATGAGTTTTTAAATGGAAATTCTTTTAGTAAAACACCCTTTAAGATACATCTGTAGAGTCTCTATTCTGGGGCTTCTCCCACAACTATACTTACCCCATGGCAGGGGCCACAGTCTCTACCATTGTGTTCTTAGGAATGACTCCCCTGACTCATGTTTGAGCAGTTTTATGCGATTAGCTAAGTCCCAAAATAATATCATCCTATCTGTATGATATACCCTATATGATATGTACTTCGAGAAAGAGAAGTATCCCTGCTTATTAACAACTGCATATTTTCACATACAGTTTCCATACCTATTTCAGAGTATCATGGTCTTCTATACTCTACTCTGTAGTATTGATACCTACGCTGCGGTATTCATGAGGGGACACCTTCTGCAAAGGAGACTTCGGAAGGGCAGACCAAATGTCTACTCAAGGGACTTCCCTAAATGAAGGGAAATTTATAGAGTTCAATCTAATGTGTATATAATGCTGGCTGATTTTTTTGGATGATGGTGTTCAGGAGGTCACAGTTTGGTTTAAACAGACAAGTTAACCTATTTCATGAAAACACCACTACCGCTATCTCAAAAAATCTTGTTCTAAAGCCACAGTTCATTCAAAGCCCTGGGTATGTGATCTTGAAAGGGAAGTGCTAATGTAATGCCCATTGCTATTAGAAAGAATATAAAGCATCTTTCCTGCTTGTTGGAAGAAAAGAACATCACTTTTTTGTAGAAACTACACAAATTCAATCAAGCAATAAGTCTATGACACTTGCTAGCTATGTAGGCAAGAGAAATGAGGCTTGGAAAACAATTGCTAAATTATACCCTCTCAGGTCTCCTATTTATAGGTTGTCAAATTGTAAGATTCCACTCTTAGCTGGGCTGGACAGACGAGACAGAAACAGCATAATATCTTTGGAAGTGACAAACAGCTGGCAGAGCTTATGTGCTTCCCTTGCTGATAGAAGAAATAGAACAAAGGGCCAAAGAAGTGAATGGCACTCAGTAAGCCCAAAGTGAGATGCTTTCCACAAGTGGGCCTTCCATTTCTGCGCTTTACAAAAAAAGAATGTAGGGGGTTGGGGAGAAAAACAAGATCAAGGGAAACTTAAGACCCTTTGTATGTTTAGGCTTTCCAGCTGGGTACACAGCTCACCCAAATATCTATCATCTCCTGCTGTTACTAAAAATATATGGAACAGCTCTTCCAGGAGGAAAATGGTCATATATCACCAAGGAGACAAGAAGATACTCATGATATGATTTTTTAAATGACTTGAGAATCCAAGCAATGCTTGATTCATCTCTCCGGACTCTGCCAAGAGGGTAACTAAAGTTTCTGCCTAAAAAGAGATTTCATTCTCAGAATTTTGCCTGTTCACTTCTGATACTGGAAATCAGCTGAAATTTAAAGTGCCTTAAAACTAGTTCATTGTGAAGGCAGACATTCTGGCAGGAAAACTAGAAAAGGCTGCCACCAAAATAAATGCACATTGTCTTGCACCAACTGCTACTAGAAAGAGATTTCAAGGATTCTAGCAGAAAAGAGAATGTAGGATTGACAAGAAATTGAGCATGGGAGTGCTACTGGAAGAAATGTAAAAATCATTTTCAAATGAAGGGTATTTCTCACAAAATTGGAAGGCAAAGCTTTCTTTCTATGATATGGAACACGGAAGAAACAGGATGCATATTTTTCTCACAAGTCTCACACAGTTGCTTTTCTTTGAATAGTGTCCTTTGCTTGCTTCCTGCTGCCAAGAAAATGTAGGGCAAGCTAATGCAAGCACTGCAAAATGGGGGACTCCATTAAACCTGATTGCAATTCATCTCCACATCCCCAGTACTTGACTGACTCAAAAAAGGCTGGCTATTTGTGCAATGTTCCCATAATTTTATCATTTTCATAATGTCTATTGTCTTTAAATTCACCATTAATATTACATTTTATATTTGGTCATTATGTTCCCCTTCTTTCTCATACAAAATATGTATGATTCTTACATATGTGCTTAATTCTTATTCAAGAAAGGATAAAGAGGTGGCGGCTCCCCTAACATTTCCAAATAGGATTAAAAAAAAAAATAAGTATGAAGCTTGGGTAAAGAGAATTGGATAAATCCTATTAATCAAAATCCTTGATTCATGAGGACTCCTCATGGCATTCTTGTGTTTATTACATTAATATGCACATACACACATGAACGCACTACCTACCTCAGAGACTAGAACATAGATAATAACTTACATCTCCCTGTGCAGTCACCTCCATCCCCTTCCCCTGCTTCCCTCATTCCAGGAAAACTACTATCAAGAACCATGTATTGTGTTGACTTTGATACATTCCTGTCATACAATCCTGGGTGACTTACTTTAACTTATTATATTAATAAGATTCATCCACAGTGTTGTGTATTGCAATAATTCATTCATTTCTACTGCTGTATATTACTCAGTGTATGAATCAGGGAAAGCAGGAAGTAAAATTTAGAGTATGAATACTTTATTGCATTAATTTATTTTACATTTGTTACTTCTTAAACAAATGTTACATAAAGCATCATTTGTTTTAAGACAATTGACCATATAAAATAAGTTGCTACTGTTTTTATTGTACTTTATAACTAATTTATTCACTTTCTTTTTTTTCATATTTTCCAGGATTTAATGCTTATTGTGGATTCTATACTGGGTTTTCTTATAAGATTAGTGATATCAGAACTGGTGCAGATTAGGGCTGCTGATCCAAAGTCAGTCTGTTATAACAGTAGTCAAATTAGACTCACCCCCAAATTCTAATTTATTTAACATTTCCAGTGATCTCATGGCTAGAAACTCCTATACAAGATATAAGGCACTAGTGACACCAAGTTGAACAAAACCATTCCTTTTCCTCAAAGTTCTCACTGCCTAATGGAGCAGGAGAATAATAATTTTAAAAATTTACAATAATACAAGAGATAATTTGCAGAGTCTTAGCCCCGGAATCAACTTCCTGGTAGAAGAAAAATAAAAGGGTATACTAAACAGAGGGACATTATGGAAAGTCACAGAGGTGGGAGAGTTACCAAGGGGTCAGGGGTCTCCAAGCATAGTGGTAAGAAAATCAAGAGTTAAAACTTAGAGCATCTTGAACTTTGTCCCAAAGCAACTTTTTCCCAGGGAGCTACTCAGAGATTTCACACAGAGGAGGGGTAGGATCAGATTTACTACACTGCAAAATGGACGGCACTGGAGAGTGGGCTGTGGGTAAGAACAGTTAGAATACTAGTCTAGGATCCGAGCAATACATGATGTGGACCTGGACTGAAGCAGTTGCATGGATCATGGATACAGGAGAGGAGGACACAGAGTTCTGTGATATTTATGCAGCAAGTTGACTAAAAAGAAGACAAGACTCAACAAAAATGAGCTTAACATACACATTGGTGGTGTAAACGTAACTGCAGTACAATTGTTTCAAGTGCCATGCCTATAAGAATAAAAACTTGCCCATAGGAAGAGAAAAGCCTCTCTGGAATATTGCTTCCATCCCAAGAAGGCTTCCAAATACTGAAGTATGTTTTCATAAATTACCAGCTATTATTATTATACACACAGAGTACAACCCCAAAATTTCTTATGACAAGATAATCTTGCTATCATCCACAAAAGAGAAAATATGATATCCAGTTAAAATCTTACTCTAATTGTGTATTAAACATATAGTTCATTCTCAATAGTCACAGCACTTATGTTTTATGAAGTCACCACAAACATCGAATTAACAAATACCAAACCATTGCTTTTAGGGGAAACACAGAAGTAGGTTCCTTCAAGCCTGTGATCACAACACTTCTGTTAACTAATCAACATATAACCTTGTTTTATATGTGTTTGTTTAAAGACACTGTATTTAACATATATTGTTGGTTCATTATCATTAACTCACAGCCAACACTGCTCTAACTCATACCCAAAGGAAGTTTATCTAATACACAAATTTTCTCTGTAAGGCATATCACAGCCTTCTTGTGCTTAGGAACATTAGACAGCCCTTCAGTACTACCTTAAACACCAAAATCAACAATATAAAGCACAAAAATCAGGGAAAACACAGCACTAAATAGACTACAAAAAATAAATACTTGTTTATAGTATGAGAGCTGAAATAAGAAGGTAAAGTATTGCCTTGCTTGACCTTAACAGGAAATGTGCATGTCAGGTAACTCAGATTTTTTCACGTCTCTGTACATGTCTGTGAGTGACTACAAAAGCATCAGAAGTACCGATTTGGGGATTACAAATAGTAATAGATTATAGCAAGTCAGCAAATTTGCAAATCCAGAATCCACAAATTATGAGAATTGACCATATTTCCAACAGATTATGTCCTACCTTGAGGCCTCAAAAAGCGCTTTTGTAGGTGGACAGAGAAAGTAACAATGCCAAATTTTTACTTTTGTTCTTTTCCAGAATTAGATCAAAAGTGTCTCTTCAGACTTCATATCAAGATGACCCCTTTGCTCATCTTCCATGAGCCTGGATAAAGCTCAGTTTTAAATATAAGAAGATGAAAGCTTTGAAAAATTGAGAAGCAAGTTCTGATTTCAGGAAAAAAGAATGAAAAGGACCAGGAATGAATTCTAGATGACCTGATTCCTAAACAAATGTTCCATCTTCTGTGGTAGTGCTTCTCTAACTTTAGTGTGCCCCTGAATCCCCTGGGGAACTTGTGAATAATGCAACTTCGGTTCAGAAGGTCTGAGGTGAGACCTGAGGTTCTGCATTTCTAACTAGCTCCCAGATAATGCTGATAATGCATAGACTTTGGGGAGCAAGGGTGTAGATCACAAGCTCCCCCAAGAAATTTATCAGCCTCAGTATGAACCTACATCTAATAGATGAGAATTACTTAGATTTAAAAAAGCACTTCAGTTTAAAGTTATACGTTACCACATTAAAAAGTAAGTAAACATTCGGAATATCAACGGTTCTACATGTAAAGCAGTCTAGAATTGACAATGCTATTCATTTTACTGCCTAAGTCTATTAGTGTTGTAAGGAAAATAAAACAAAGTAATTAGGATCTCAGTACTGCTTTCCAAATAGGATCTCAGATTTGGGAGTATTTTTCTTCTCTCTCAAGTGACCATTAGCAGCATTAAGGAAGTAAAGATAACAGTCATCTGAAAGATACAGAATGCTTCATTTGCAGGCAACTGACACACAAGTGGGCAAAGTACCACTTGTCCATTTTAACATGCAGATAAGGGAAGCTGTTATCTGCAGATTAAGGCATTTGCTTCTCATTGCCTCTGTGCTCTTACCCCCAGATACACACAATAAATCAAAGATGACTTTGTGAAATAAAGGGCAGTAAAAGCACAGATCACACATCCTGTCATTTTGGAAGGAAATCTGGCACCAAACAGCCAGTGAGAAGAGCAATTTGATGCAAATGCCCCAGGAGAAATTCGATTTCCAAGATATAATTCAGAGGAGCATTAGTCTCCCATAAAGAGTCATAGAGCTACAAAAATAACCACAAACCAGATAAAAAGCAGACTGTGTTCTCTAGTACTGCAGAGGGACAGACAATTGTAGAAAGCAGAGAGTAAGAAAGGCCTCTGGGACACTCAAGCCTGATTCTTTCAGGTCACTGATTCCAACTTGATAGTTTGTGTTTAATAATTTAAATTCAACAATTCAAAGTTCCATTTGAGACTAAACATAGGGTTCTTCACCACTTGAGCAAGTCTGATTTTCCATGCTACTGGAGGACTAGTCATAGCTGGTTTTTTTTCCTTATACCAATTTTCTTTCCGTACACTTGATACGAATTGCAGTTAAGAAGAAAAAATAATTGTCTTCATTTGACTACTTCTCACTAACATAACCTTGTTTTGTTGTATTTTTAAATTTGACAACAAAAAGATGAAATACAGATAATTATACTTCAATGAGGACCTCAAATTTTAGCTCAAGCTATGAATTGAGAATATTTCAGAACATATGTAATGAGTTATATGAAAATAAATGATTAAAGAAAGAGCAGAAATGATAAAATGTAATGCTCAAGGGACAAAAGTTAGATATTAGGAGGAATGTATTTGAAACAACAGACACACTGGAAAAAGTCTTCATCTATATTCATTTACAAATTTGGTTTTGCTTTGCTCAAAACCATAGGAGAAAAGAATTGCAAAGAAAAGATGCTATTTTCCGATACACATTAGAAATTTTTCAAGCAAATGGAGGGACAAAAAAACTATTTGTCCCAGGAATCCCACTTTTAGGAATCTGCACTAAGAAAACATCTCCAATAAAAAAAATACACATGTACAAGATTATTCATTAAAAAGTTGGCAATTACAAAATATTGGAAGCAACCTAAATGTCCATAAATAGGAGAATGTTTAACTAAACTATGATACAGTTACATGATGGAGTACCAAGCTGCTATTAAAAAAAGGAGGATAATCTCTATGAACTGATATGCAATGATTTGCAGGATGAACTGTTAAAAGTTAAAAAGGCAAAGTACAGACTTTAAGTGTCCTCACCACCACCCTCTCCATGCATGCACAAAATGGTAACTACAGGTGATAATGAATATGTTAATTAATTTGACTATGGAAATCAGTACACAATATACACACATATTAAATCATCACATAGTTTGCCTCGAATATATGCAATTTTTACTTGCTTAAAAACAAAATGTAATTGTATTTTTTATAAATGTGTAAACATTTTTAAAAAGCAAAGTGCAAAAAAGTATCTGTAGTATGCTACCCTTCATATAAGAAAGAAAACATTCATGTATCTTCTCATTTGTGCAAAATAAATACATTAAGAATAAACCAGAAAGTAAAGATATTGGTTATCTAAGGCAATAGATGAAAGGGATGAAAACACGGGGGACTGGAAAGGAATGCTAGGAATGAAAAGGGAATGACACTTCTGTGTATAATGTTTTGTATAGCCCTGACTCTGAGAAGCATTGTCATGTTTAATTTACTGAAAATATAAGTCAGTAAAAAAAACACCCAGTGTGTTTAAGGGAAGGAGACAAAATGGAATATAAACACTAACAAAAGAACCTAATTATATCACAAGTAAATAATGAAACCACACTGAAGACGTTGGGGAAGAAAAGAACTGACCTTATTAACTGTGTAAAACAGCATCTTGACTGGCAACTGTATTTTAAGACAAAAGGAAAAAACAGTACCCAGAAGTACTCTAGTTAGTAAATGTGTTTCTTACAAGGGAACAGGTTAGCAGTTCTGAAACTACTCCATGTCTACTAGGATTAAAGAAATACAAAAATATATTTACATACACTGCAGATAATGAAAACCAGATTTCTCACCATCAGAGAAAGAAGGCTATAATAAACCATGTGTATTAGATTAGAATCAAGGGTTTCAGTATGAACTCATAGTTTTTTATAGATGAATGGATAGATTGACAGATGAATAGATAAATAGAAAAAGAGAAGCTCAGAAAATGTCTTAGTTCATTTTGTGCTGCTATAACAGAAAACCTGAGACTTCGTAATTCATAAAAAACATAAATTTATTTTCTCACAGCTCTGGAGGCTGGGAAATCCAAGATCAATGTGCCACCATCTGGCAAGGGCCTTCTTGCTGTGTCATCCTATGAAGGGCAAAAAGAAGGCAAGAGAGAGCCAAAAGGAAGCAACACCCATTCTCTTATAAGAAACCCATTTTGAAATAACAAACCCATTCTTGCAATAACAGCATTAATGCATTCATGGGGCAGAGTTCTCACAGCCTAATCACCTCTTAAGGGTCCCACCTCTTAATACTGTTATAGTGGCAATTTAATTTCAACATGAGTTTGGGAGGGGACAAACTTTTAAACCATAGCAGATAAATATAGATGTGTGTTTGCATAGTTAGTCCACTCATATATACTTCTTAGCTATTGCTAGGGCCAAGAAGCAATGACACTCCAGTAGCAACAAACATACCTAGCACCCAGTCCCTAGTTTCTAAATACCATTCTTCCATAAAAGGAACCATAAAAGGGTGAGACGGAAAAAATACTTGCAGAATTAGTGGTCAGAATTTTCTAAATTGTATGCAAGCAATCAGTCCACATATTCAAGTTCAACAAACCCAAAGCGAAACATGAACTATACCAAGATACATCATTTAAAAATTGCTAAAAATCATTAAGAAAAAAAATTTAAAAACCAGAGGGGAAAAAAAGTTACATATGGTAGAACAAAGATAAGGATGACATACTTCTCATTAGAAACAATATAAGCAAAAAAACCTAGGAGCAACATCTTTAAAATACAGAAATAAAAACAACTATCAAGCTAGGATCTATACTAGCAAAAAGATCTTTCAAAAACAAAGCTAAAGATTTTTTCAGATATATAAAAACTGAAAAAATAATTATCAATCATAAAATATGTTAAAATAAGTTGTTCAAGAAGAAAGAAAATGACATTAGAAATATGGGTCTATGTAAAGAAATGAAGGGCACTGAAATAATTGCTTGGAAAAATATAAGATTCTTTTTTTCTTATTTAAATCTCTTTAAAATATAACTGACTACACAAAAATAATTAACAATGGAGTGTGGTGGTACCCCATAAATATATACACCTACAATGTACCCACAAAAAGTAAAAATAAATAAAAATAAAATGTATTAAACAATAGAAAAAAAGGCTAGGAATGGAGAAATAGATATATACTATGACAAAGTTCATAGACTATAAGCAAGGTGATATGTTATCACTTGAAGGTGAACTTTTATAAGTTAAATATGTATACTATGAACAACAAAGCAACCAATAAAAGCACAGAATAAAGAATTATAGCTAATAAGAAAACCGGTAAGATAAAATAGAATCATAAAAATAATAAAAGATAAGGCAGGTAAAGGAAATAGAGAGGAGATGGGACAAATAGAAAACATGGCAAGTAACAGATTTGAACCTAACCATATCAACAATTATATTAAGTGTCAGTTGACTAAACACCCCAATTAAAAGGCAGAGATTGTCAGATTAAATTAAAAAGCAAGACTTAACCACATGCTGGCTACAAGAAAGACACTTTACATATAAAGGTACAAATAGGTTTAAATTTGGGATGGGAAAAGAGATGGTTTGGCTCTGTGTCCCCACCCAAATCTCATGTTGAATTGTAATCCCCAGTGTTGTGGGAGGGGCCTGATGGGAGGTAACTGGATCATGGGGTGGATTTCCTACTTGCTGTTCTGATGATAGTGAGTGAGTTCCCATGAGATCTGATTGTTTAAAAGTGTGTAGCACTTCCCCCTTCACCCTCTTCCTCCTGGTCCAGCCATTTAGGACATGCTGGCTTCCCCTTTGCCTTCCACCATGCTTGTTTGTTTCCTGAGGCCTCCTCCAGCCATGCTTCCTATACAGCCTGTGGAACCATGATCTAATTAAACCTCCTTTCTTTATTAATTACTCAGTCTCAGGTAGTTCTTTATAGCAGTGTGAGAACAGATTAATACACATACTAACACAATTCAAAAAAGAACTGGAGGGGTTATGTTGTTGTATTAATATCAGGCAAAATACATTTCAGAGAAAAGAATTTTAACAGGGATAAACTTATTTCATAATGATAAAGGGCTCCATTTATCACAAGGACATAACAATCCTAAACATGTAAACATTAGGCTTCAGAAAAGAGCTTCAAAACACATAAAGCAAAATTCACAGAACTGCCAGGAGAAACAGACATAGCCACAATTATAGCTGGAGATTTCAAAAAGATTCTCTTGATTGATAGAACAAGAATTGAGAAAAATTAGTTAAGGATATGAAAGACTTAAACATTATCAATGTTGACATAACATTCCACCCAACAGTAGAATACACAATCTTTTCTAACAAAAACGGAATATCTGCCATGATAGGCTATATTCTTGGCTATTAAACAAAACCCAATAAATATGAAAAGGATTCAAGTCATACAAAGTATGTTCTTCCCACAAACAAATAAATTTAGAAATTAATAAGAGAAAGATCTCTGGAAAAACCTCCAAATATTTGAAAATGAAATGGTACATTTCCAAGTCATTAGTGGATTAAAGAAAAAAAAAGAGAAATTAGAAATAATTTTGAACTGAATGAAAATGAAAAGACAACATATCAAAAATTTGAGGATGCAGCTAAAACAGTATTTAGGGAAAAATGTATAGCATTTAATGGCTATATGGGAAAGGAAGAAAGGTCTCTAATCAATGACTTCAGTTTCTACATTCAGAAATCAGAAAAACAAGAGAAAACTGATCCCAAAGCAAGTAGAAGGAGGAAACTGGGATCAGAGCTAAAACCAATACAATAAGACAATGAAAGAACAAGAAAGAAAAATTAATGAAACCAAAAACTTGCTCACTGAGAAAATCAACAAACTTGATAAATCTCTAGTTAGACTGATTTGAAAAAGCAGGGAGAAGACATGAATTACCAATGTGAGTACTGAGAAAGGTAATAACACTACAGCTTCAAAAGATACTGAAAGCATAATCAAAGAGTATTATTAAAAATATTATACCAATAAATTCAGTAACCTAGATGAAATGGACTAATTCCTTGAAAGACACAAACTACCACAGCTCACTCAAAAAAACATCAGACAACCTGAATTGATCTATATCTACTAAAGAAGTTGAAATCATAGTTAAAAAGTTTCCCACAAATAAAACTCCAAGCCCAGATGGTTTTGCTGGTGAAATCTCCGAAACATTTAAGGAAGACTGGTACCAGTTCTACATAATCACTTTCAGAAAACAGAATAAAAAGGAACACTTATCAATTCAGTTTATGAGGCCCACATTCTGTTGTTAAAAATCCCAACATTGTAAGAAAACCATATACCAAAAACCCCCATGAAAATTGATGCATAAATTCTAATTAAAATTTTAGCAAAATTACCAGTTTGGGCAACACAGTGAGACTCCATCTCTACAAAAAATAAAAAATTAGTCAGGCAAAGTGGTGCACATCTGTACTCCAAGCTACTCAGGAGGCTGAGGTGGAAGGACTGCCTGAGCCCAGGAGGTCAGGGCTGCAGTAAGCCATGATCACATCACTGCACTCCAGCCTGGGCAACAGAATGAGATCCTGCCACAAAAAAAATTTTTAGCAAATCAAATCCCACAACAGAAAAAAGGATAATACATTATGACAAAATAGTATTTTGCAGAAATGTAAGGGGTTGTGTCATAAGAATGTTGGCAAAAAGTAGAATCCATATCAGACCAGAAATTTGCAGTCACAATACCTTAGAATTATCACCAATTAGGCCTTTACAGAGCAGTAAATGGAAATTAATGGTCAGTGAAAGGAGCACAGTATGTGGCGGCCCTCCAACGGTCTGAGGGACAGTGAACTGGACCCTGTGTAAAAAGTTTGGGGACGCCTGCCTTAGAATTATCACCGGTTAGGCCTTTACAGAGTAGTAAATGGAAATTAATGTCAACCTACTGTATAGCATCATAGCTATCTATGAATTTATGTTTTATCAAATGCACAATTTATTTAGCTTCTATCTCATAAATTAAGAGGGGAATGATAAATCTGGTTTTCTGCAACAAAAACAATGGATTGATAGCTTTAATGTATAAACATTCTAATAAAAAAATCAAATACCACTAACAGAAAAATAGCCAGAGCAAAAGAATAGAAAATCCATAAAATGCAAATAATTCTTTAAGTTTCACCTCATAATATAAAAGGGATATGTCATTTGCCATCTTTAAATCTATAAATTCCAAATTTTAAAAATCCTTTGTCAATGGCAACAGTGGTTTGTGATTGACATTTTCTTATACAATTAATAGGGATATTGGTAAGCAACCTTTCACAAAGCTCTTCTAGCAAAAGTTTTCAGGATTTAAAAATATTCATGCTTAATTCTAACACAAGTTAATTAAACAATGAAATGTGAAGACAAAGATTTGCTACTAATCATAATCTTATATTAGTAAAAAAGTGGAAACAGCCTACTATATAACATTAGGAAAATTGCTAAATAAATGAATTTCATCATGGCCATTTAATGGTATTTTTAAAGACATGAGAAAATTCTAATTGAATGAAAAATATCAGGACACAAAACTGGTACACCAATATTTCAAATCTGTCTCACACCCCAGGTTTTGAAAGTTTAGCACCGCTCTTCAAGTACTTTCACCGAATTGTGACCTGAAGTGGCTAAGCAACTAAAGGCTTGAGAAGCACCAAATAGAAAATCTGAACTCAGAAAATCCAATCCAACCTTCTAATGCTAACCTGGCTGCGACCTGGGGGTGAAATAGTCACAGATCCATTAGCAAAATGGCTTCCACGTCAAGAGGCATGCTGAAAGTAAACAGTAGAAGAATATGCAGTGAAGAAGAGTAGAGACAAATGGGAATTTAAATGCCTGAGGTATTTGTTCATATTCTAGTCCATTACAACGATAAACTGGGATCATTTTATTAGTGCTTTCTTTCAAAAACTAGAATAAAGCCATTTCAAAATAACACTTCAGGATAAGCCACTCACTCCTGGAACTCGACTGCCAGTACATAAAAATAGCACCTTGGGCTAAGAAGCTAAGGAAGAAGAGACAGAGGATGAACATCCAAACAAAAAAGTCTTTTACTGGTATTTGAAATATTCTTCCAAAAGAGTCCTGATTTTTCTCAAGTTGGAAAACCATTTTTATCCTCAGTTATGAAATAGTAAGGTTACCATGCAAGGCGACACAATTCATCCCAAGATTACATCGTGGAATTGGCAGAGTTACTCAACATGACTTCTTTCTCCAACAATTATTGATTGGTGGATACGGCTAAGAAAAGAAAACCAGCAAATGCAGCATTTTAAATTTGTGGGTACATTCTTTCTTCCTTTTCACAGAATATCATTTCAGCACTGTGGATAGTTTGCCTAAAATAAACCCACAAATAAAACCAGTAAATTCCTATGGTTATTCTGACCCATAGCCTGTAGTATTAACATGTAGTTGAAACCTCTAAATGTTTCAGTGCTCCAATGCTTACTTCATTTTTTGCCATCATGCAAGAATTGGTGTGTTCTCATTACACCACAATGATGAGAACATAAATCAAGTTAGACCACCCTTCTATCTAACTTTTCTGTTTCTTCTAGAGACACATTAGCAAACTCCCTAAGAAACCTCAATTACAAATACTACCTTGACTTGAAAAGGGAACTAAAAGGAAAGGGAGAAAACACCTGCCAAGCAGACACATTTATCATTCCAAGACTCATCTCAAATCATCTCCCCAGCTCCAATTATAGCAATTAGTGTTCAAGACAAACCTCTCACTCTAAAAACGTGATTCAGCAATGGAATCAGGGGTTTCCATCCACTTTACTGCAGACAACTGCTACTGACCAAGGTTAAATTCAACCACCAATGCAACCAACCTTCGGGAAATTATCCTTTAGGAAAGAAATATATATCCTATTTTTGCTTCCTAACAGTCAGTTTTGTTTTATACCTTTAGGAACAACAACAACAACAAAAAACCTAGAAGATGCAAAGAGAATTCAAGAATTTGTGGACATAAAACTCAGTATTTTGTGAGAAATATTCATATAGATTTCCTGTTTTACAATATAAAAACTCCTCTCAGCGAATCATCCAGGGGTCAAATCATGTCCAAGTAAAATTAAGAATCTTTAGATTAATATTAAAATATGGTAAAATTCAGAAGTCAGTTCAAAGGTGTTATCCTTCATTCATTACCATGTATTCTACCTATCAGTTACAAGCTACCTGTCAGTACCTGAATTACTTCAGGTTTCCTTCTGTCTTAGAATATAATATTTTTTTAATGAATGCATATTTGAAACTACATAAAACTTAAACATATCAAACATAGTTATGATGGTGGTCCCATAACTGTACACATTTGTCAACATTTGCCAAATTATACACTTAAAATTGGCAAATTTTATTGTGTATATGTGTACATATATAGAATCTTCACAACAAAGTGGATTAAACAATCATATTAGAGTTCCACAGAACATAAATGTGAACTGATAATTCACTCACAAAACATTAAAATAACAGTGAATGGGGAGAAAACGTAAGGAAAGAGAGAAACTTATTTACACTAAAACAGGGTTTCTCAGTTTCAGCACTACTGACATGTTGGGCCACATAATTCTTTGATGTGCAGGGCCATCCTGAGCATTGTAGAATACTTAACAACATCCCTGGCCTCTACCCACTAGATGCCAGTTGCACGTTCTCCCTTCAGTTGTGACATCCCAAGATCTTTCCAGACATTGTCAAATATCCCCTGTGGGGAAGGGCAAAATCGCCCCCCAGTTGAAAACCTTTGCATTAGACACTTATTTAAAAACCTATCATGTAAATTCAGCTAAGGCTAGTGGTGAAAGGTAACAAACTGGGAGAAAGGGGAGAAAATGAAGAATACTGACGGCTTAAGAGTTATTTAGAACACTTTCATATATGGGTAATCAATACAATCAGTGCCTTCCTCCATAGCTAATGAGCACATGCAAATTAGAAAAGATCTCAAGTACATTTTTCCAGGAGTCATCATTATACTCATGTGTCAAGTGTCATGGCCATAAATCATTGCCATTGACCAACTCTCTCAATAACTTCATAAGTTGGTGATTTGCTCCAGTAGAACACAGAAGAATTAAAGAATTGATCATATACTCTGAGGACAGAATGAAAATATGCATTAGACTTTCAATAGATGACTTTTCAATAAATTGGCTTTTTAAAAATTCAAGTCCCTAAGTTTAACATTTAGTCACATTAAAAGAAAAATCTATACTACTCATTCCTACTAATTAAACTAACAAAATACAGTTTAAATAAGGCCCTGTGTGGGACAGACTCTGGGCAAATAGCTCATTTGATCTTTTTATCTCCTATGATATACCAGGTTAAAAGAAATAATTTTTTTTATAATTCCACATTTGGGAATATATTCCAAGGAAATAACCCCCAAAAGAAATTAGATGCAAAATATTCAAAGCATTCCTGATATCAAATATTGCAAAATTCCAAATTCTGCAAACTGAAGTGAAGCAAAAGACACAATACTTTATCAGACACATAAATGATGGCTGAAAGAAATTTGAGCAATCCATTTAGTCCAATGCCAGGTCTCTGAACCACTGAGGGGATCTGAAGGTAGTAAAGAAGGTCCACTGGGCATTCTTAGGACTTAAAAGAAAATGCCTAGGCCAAGGTTCCAGGTGGTGGTGCTAAGCTGCAAGATTCAGAGAAACAAAGAAACAAGCTCAATCAGAACTCAGTAAGTGATCTTGTATTTGTTCATTTGCATTGCATTGCTATAAAGGAATACCTAACACTGTGATTTTTAAAGAGGTTTATTTGGCTTATGGTTCTGCAGGCTGTACATGAAGCATGGTACCAGCATCTGCTTCTGGTGAGGGACTCTGGCTACTTCCACTCATGGCGGAAGGCAGTGGGGAGCCCCCATGTCACATAGCAAGAAGAGGGAGCAAAAGAGAGGGGAAAAAGGTTCCAGGTTCTTTTAATCAGTTGTTGCAGGAACTCTTAGGAATCTAACAGAGCAAGAACTTACTCATTACCAGGAGAATGGCACCAATCCATTAATTAGGGATACACTTCCATGACCAAAACACCTCCCACTAGGTCCAACCTCCAACACAGGGAATCATATTCAACATGAAGCTCAGAGAAGACCAATATCCAAACTATATCAGATCCATTGAATAATTATATATCTTTGTATTGTATTAAAATTATTATCTGTATGCAAATATTTTATACATATTGCATAAAAATTCCAAGAATTATATAAATAAAAACATTTCTTAAAAATGTAATTTATCTTTCAACTCATAGAAGTTAGGGGAAAAATAAGATGCATCTTATGGGAAAATGAAGGCCCAGAAACTGATATAAGAATGGGCAACAAACATATGAAAATATATACTTCCTCATTATTACCCAGAGAACGCAAACTGAAAGCACACCTACCAGATTGAAAAAATATTGAGAAGTTTAATAAGAGGAAGTGCTGGAGAAGATACAGACAAATAGAATTATCACCAATATACAACCATTGTAAAAACCAGTTCAATAGTTATATATTAAGTTAAAGATGCATCCATGTCTTCACACATGTTCAACAGGAAAGAAAAGAATGTTTACAGCAGCATTATTTATAAAAGCAAATTGAGGACCATCCAAATTTCTAATAATGGAATAGGTAATTTGTGGTATAGTCATATAACTAAATACTATACAGCAATGAAAAAGAAATATAGCCCCACGCAGTAACATGGAATGGATCTCAAACAACATTAAGTTAAGGAAGTTACAAAATACAAAAACTATTATTCGATGTATATAATGTTTAAAAATACACCAAAAAAAGAGAAAACAATTTGACCACTTAAGAGTACATTCATAGGTGGTACAAGTATAGAGAAAATCAAGGAGATAGATGGTAAGTAAGTTTGTATAGAGTTTCTCAGGAGAGGGGAGAGAGGAATGAGAAGAATATAATAGAGAGGGAGGGGGAACTCAGGTGGCTTCTGGGAGTACTGACAATGTTTTCTTTCTTAACCTGGGAGATTAACTACATGAGTATGTGATTTTTAATTAAATTATTCTCTAAGCTGTACATAAATATTTTTGCAGCCTTTTATCCATCTCTCACAACATAAAGACTTTTTCAAACACAAAAAAGACACGCAATCATTTATACGTATGCAATTCTACACCTGAATAACATTAACCAGGAAAAGCAAAACTCCACATGTTTGAGATGCTTTGAGAAATCAATTTGGACAAGAGAAATAAGTGGATAAATTTTCAAGTTCAGATATAAGGGAAAAGAAGAGAGAAGGAAAGGATCGTACAAGTTTCAGGAAATGGCAGAATGGCCCACCCTAATTTTATTACTTCATCCCAATCACAATTATATCAACAATAAAGTGCTTTAAATCATGGCCATGTTTTAATAATGCCCATGTGAACATTATCTAAAATAGTCCTTTTCCATTTCTACTCCATTATTTATATATCTCCCTTTAAAAAATCAGGTTTATGTTTCTTTGTGCTAAAATAATTCCTAATTAGAAAAGTAAATCTGGTGTTGCTGTCAATGCAGGGAGAATAATGGCAAACCAAAACCAAAAATTGACTTCTAAGTGACATGCTTCAGCAGATATCAATAACTAGAACAATCAGGTTAACGATGGTCAGCAAATAGCAAAAATACAAAACAAAACAAAACAAAACAAAAACAAAAAACACGGAATTCTGCATCATCTGAATTGTAGATTATGGACCTTCTTTATCCTTCAGTACTCAGCTCAAATGTCACCTCCTCAGAGATGCCTTTTATGATAACTCTATCAAGTAGGCTCCCACACCAGCACCTCATGAACTCTTTCCTTCAGAACACTCACCAGTGCTTGAAGTTAACATATTTATTTTCTTGTTTATTGTCTATTTTCCTCCCTTCCTAACAGATCATCTTGTTCATTCTGTTCACAATTAAATCTCAGCACCTGGCATTTAACAGGTGCTCAATAGTCCTAGCATATTTCTTGAATAAATGCAATGAGTAATTAGGGAAGGCTGACAAGTAAGCAAAGGATTACTATACAACATGAGTACTATAATGGATGGGCAAAGTTCAAAGAAAGCATAAAAAAAGGAAAATGACAGGCAGGGAGAGCATGTCATGAAAGGCAAACCTTTCCAGAAAATGTGACATTTGAATGAAATCTTGAAGACAAATGAGATTCACTAAGCAGAGGAACTGGAACTGGTGACCAGAATGAAAGCTAAAAATGGGGAGGAGGTGCAGTGAGGACCGTAAAGGGTCTTTTATCAGCACATGCATGAAATTTTGAACTTAGTCTTGCAGATAAATTGAAACTACCAATTTTATCACACTGGCTTTATGAGATTGTTTTGGAATAACTATTTCAACAGATTGGGTGGGATAAAATGAGGCTAGAGGTAGGAAAACCAGGAAACTGCTGTAAAGGTCCAAGTGAGAGAAAAAAACAGTGGTGAGATGAAGAGAAGGAAAGGGATGCAAGAGCTATTAATTTAATCTAAGACTGAAATTCACCAGGGCTTGGTGATTGATGGGATGTGAGAGGCTGAAAAGAAAAAATCTAGGATTTGTAGTTGAGGCAAGTGGATACAATAGATGCAAGGGAAGATTTGTGAGAGGCAGGAGTGAGAGAAAAAAGACAAACTCCATTCTTTAATTGCTGGAGCAGGTGTAGGGAGCTACTTTACAAACAAAAGGTAACAACTTTACACATTATGCTAAATTTACACTTAATCTGAATGCAGCTTTCTCAGTCTCTCTGATTAATGCCCATCTTACAAATAGATTTTTTAAAAATACCAACCATCCAGAATCCTTATTAGTCAAACCTTTACAATGATAGGGACCTCACACAAAGGGAGGTTAGAGGCCCCAAAGCAGGGTTAGAAAAATATTGACATGGTTACAAATGAACACTCGATTTAAGCCAGGTCTGTTGAAGTTAGGCCCCAGGATCTAAAATACTTCCTTCTGCCACCTGATAGATCTGCAACAGGAGAATGGTATCTCAGTTTGGTGTGATAGTATTAACAGAAGTAGTACACATGTGCATTAACTAATATCACTTAAACAGTTTGTGTTAACGATCTTTGGATTTGTAATGTATGATGAATTATTGTCACTGACGTTGGGGTATAGCTGGTCTTACAAGCAGAAAAAGAGGTCCATCTATAGGATGTGATTTTAACAGCCTAGGAGGAATTTCTTTTTAGAACTAGACTTTCTCCAATGCTAATACCTTAAATTCTTACCAGAGGTAATATAGCTAATTATCCTGATACAGGCAAGAATTCCTCTTGCCAGTCATAGGCAGTATCTGTGACTGGTCAAATTATTTTCTGAAAGCAGGTTCAGGTAGAGGAGGCAAGATCATCCCAGCGGACAAACTTTTACTTGGCCATGTGCCAATGAGCCTTATCTGTGCGTCCATATGCAGATTACTTTGTCTAGCTTGTGTCAGCTCATAGGAAAATGCCTGATGATTCCCATTGCTTTCACTTTGTTTCTTTAAAGCAAAGCAAAGTAAACCTTGAATCTCCAGCAGCTTTTAATGCCTTAGCTTCTGTCTTGTTCAAAGTGGTTGACGGCTTATAGCCATAGGAGGAAAGTTCACATTCTTACCATATTTCACAGCAGTAGGAGAAATAATACCCAGATGTCTGAGCCAGCAATTTGGAGTGTTTTAGGCACACGATAATTTTGTTTTCAATGGCAGAGTGGAAAGACTATCCCCATGAAAGTCTTCAGGATTCCTTATGTCTTACCCACAGCAGCCATAAACTAAAGGGAAGAAAAATGTTTATAGATTTGATATGGTTTGGCTGTGTCCCCAACAAAATCTTGAATTGTAGCTCCCATAATTCCCACGTCATGGGAGGGACCCAGTGGGAGGTGACTGAACCATGGGGGTGGGTGTTTCCCGTGCTGTTTTTGTGATAGTAAGTCTCCCAAGATCTGATAGTTTTATAAAGGGGAGTTCCCCTGTACATGCTCTCTCTCTTGCCTGCTGCCTGCAAGATGTGTCTTTCTCCTCTTTTGCCTTCTGCCATGATTGTGAGGCTTGTGAAACTGTGAGTCCATTAAAAACCCTTTTCTTTAAAAATTAATCTTGGTTATGTCTTTATTAGCAGTGTGAGAACAGACTAATACAAGATTCAAACCTTTGAAAGTGAATGAGCCATTGCTCAGTTGCCTGCAAGGCACTGTCCTGACATTAAGGTCTTTTAGACCATCTCCAGCATCCACTATATGTAAACCTTTGTAACTCTAACTTGAGAAACTGAAGTTTTGAGCTGGGCCGATAGAAAAAAAATGTGACAAGATGGATCTGGCCTCAGTTTTCCACCAAGGAGCCATGTAGGATAATTATCCCCACTACAGTTGTAAACTTTGACCTTTGTGGAAAACAGAGGCTTCTCCCTTGTGTATTAAGTCTTGGCCAGCTTTTGGAAGCCAAGGCTGGAGTTAATGAGAATTTATCCCTTGGGGCAGCAGAGAGTCTCAAAGAGTACCGTCCAACCCATCTCTCCAAAGGTTTACCCTGGAGAACTGTACTCCTGGAATCATGCACTGGGCCCAGTGGAGCTGGAGAGGTCCAACTTGAAACCTCACTTTAAACATGACCTTGGGGCACACTCTGGACCTCAGCTGCCTCCTCTCAAAATGAGTAGTAGTAATTACTTCCTCAATAGATTGTTACAAAGATTAAACAAGATAATGCATGTGAAGTGCTTAGTACTATCCTTGACCCTGATTAAATGCTTAATGATCATAGTAGCAGCTATTAATAGTAGTAACAACATCACCATAACTTAACACAGTCAACAGCACGCAGTGGGTACTCCTTTGTTGCTGACAGAAAAATTCGTACCTCTCATTTTGCTCCACATGGACCACACAGCCCTTTTCTAGGTTCAAGCAATAATAATCCACTTTGAGAAAAACTATCCAAATCAAGAACAGAAGTATCTTCTCTCTCCAAAACCACTAAAGAAAACACTTAGGAACAGGGCCCATATTTGCCTTAAATTTATTTATTTTTGGGGTAAGTATGGAAAACAGGAACAAAATATATAAAATCCGAATTGTTTAATATTCAATATGCTACACTGAAGACCCTGTCACAAAAAATGAACTAAACTTCTTCTGTAAAGGGCCAGATAGTAAATATTTTAGGCTTTCTCGGTCATATAGTCTCTGATGTAGCTATTCAACTCTGCTGTTTTGGTGTGAAGGCAGCCATAGAAAATACATAAAGTTTATTTACAAAAAGAAGTGGCTGGCTTGATTTAACCCACAGGCCATAGTTTGTCAACCCCTAAACTAAAGCCAGGTCTGTCAACATGTAAACATACTAAACAATGTTGAACAAAAATGCAAGTTCCAAAACAATATGCATGGCATGATTCATTTATAATTTTAAAATATGGAAATCCTTTATAATTATAGATATGTAAATATTAATATGTGTATAAAAATAAGCCCAACTGATAAACTCTGAATTTATGACAGAGAGGATGAGATATAGGGGCATCAACTGTAAATTTTTCATATTTCTTTAAGAACTGAGTACCTGAGGCAAATAAGGCATAATGCCATGATCTACTATCTAGTATATCTAGTAGTAGATACACTATTTAGTTAGTAGATATACACAAAATTATCATATTGTTCTCTGTTTTAGGATTACATTTAAAATACATTGCCAAAAAATTTAAATGCCTAATAGGAATGAAATAAAATTCTTTGAGGAGACAAGGCTTAAAAATCAAGTTAATGGGCCGGGCGCGGTGGCTCAAGCTTGTAATCCCAGCACTTTGGGAGGCCGAGGCGGGTGGATCACGAGGTCGAGAGATCGAGACCATCCTCGTCAACATGGTGAAACCCCGTCTCTACTAAAAATACAAAAAATTAGCTGGGCATGGTGGCGCGTGCCTGTAATCCCAGCTACTCAGGAGGCTGAGGCAGGAGAATTGCCTGAACCCAGGAGGCGGAGGTTGCGGTGAGCCGAGATCGCGCCATTGCACTGCAGCCTGGGTAACAAGAACGAAACTCCGTCTCAAAAAAAAAAAAAAAAAAATCAAGTTAATGTATTGTTGCTTTCCATCATTTATTTATTTATTTTTGAGTCAGAGTCTCACTCTGTCACCCAGGCTGGAGCACAGTGGCACAATCTTGGTTCACTGCAACCTCTCCCTCCCAGGTTCAAGTGATTCTCCTGCCTCAGCCTCCTGAGTAGCTGGAATTATAGGGGCATGCCACCATGCCTGGCTAATTTTTGTATTTTTTTTAGTAGAGACGAGGTTTCACTATGTTGGCCAAGCTGGTCTCGAACTCCTGACCTCACATGATAGGCCCACCTCGGTCTCCCAAAATACTGGGATTATAGGTGTGAACAACCAATCCTGGCCTTGTATTAATTTAATGAAATCCCTAAAATTGACTGGATTAATGAACTACTACATCATAAATGATGATGTAGTAAACAATAAAGGCACTCCATCTTTTAGACATAAAACTGTATACTAGAAAATGTCCAGGGTAATTTTGACTTTTTAAAAAAGAATTAACAGTTTTCTTCATTATAAAAGAAGTTCATGTTATATATAAAAGGAGGAAAAAACCTTGGAAAATAAAGCACACAGAAAGTAGTAGTCTATCAATCGTCTTATCACCCAATCACAGCTGTTAATATTTTGATGTGGGTCCCCTTGGAGATTTGTTACATGCATTTTTTTCCTTACAAAAGTGGCTTACCATATATTTATGTATATATGTGTATACATATACACCCACATATGTATACCTATAGGTACACAATACATATACACATATGTGCACCCATACATATATATGTATATGTATACATATGTACACATACACACACATGCATATATATGTAATTTGTAGATTGCTCATTTGAAGTGTTTTTAGTACAATATTCACCTATGTACCTTTCTTTTCCTCTGTTTTTTCTCTCAACATTAGTAGCATGCTATATACTCAGAGTTTACTTCTAACATCTTAGTTTAAAAGACTTTGAGTTTCCAATGATGTGGAGAAGTGTACTTTTCCTCCATTTGTCATCTAGATGGGAAAAAAAAGCCCCCCAAAGTGCTCATTGAGGCACCACTCAAAGAGCTGCCTGTTCTAAGCTATTTACGTAACAGTCAGGCCAGCTACCACCTCTGTATATCATCAGGGCTATCTTTTGAAAACCACAACATACAAAGCAGTTACTTGTTTGTCCTCAAAACATCTCTGAAGGATATAAACTAAAACAACCTGCAGCCTCACTTCCCAAATAGAGCAGCAGCTGTTAAGGAGATTAATAAATAACTTGCTCTTACCCTGCAGGAGAACCTTTATCCCTTAGGAGAACCTTTATCCCTTAGACAAGACTTTACTGGAATCGTAGGCATCCATTAATGCTGTTAGCCAAATGGTTTGCTTTGCTGTACCTATTACACCTATTATCAGCAAGCAACTCAGCATTAACTGCATTTATAACTCTGAGCTTACTGTGTAGTTGAAAAGACTACTGTTTACTATCTTATGCCTCTTAAATGAACATATGGCCTTTCACAACTTTGTATCTCCTCCCCAACCTCCTCTTTTAATTTCAATCATGTCTTTCTAGCCACTTCAAACATCGACCTAATCACTCATTTTGGTTAGCCAAGGGGGTTTAAGGGGGGAGGAAATGAGGAGGCTAGAAATCATACCCACTAAGTCAGGCCTCACCAGAACTATGAAAAGCCATTCTTCAGGCCAGAAGGGAAAAGCATGAGCTGCAACAGCGCTGTCCAGGAACCTATAAAGTCTAGTGACCAGGAGGAGTTCACTGGTCCAACTCCAGCTGTCCATTGCTCACATACATCTGCTACTTCACATACATCTGCTACTTCTCTGGGTCACTTTCTCCTTCTGCCCCTACACCAACCACATCTCTTATATCTTGAGTTTGAATGCCTAAAAAGAACTCCTCCATTCAGATCTTACAAGCCTTATTATCTCAAGTTCCACAGACAAGCCAATAAACAAATATTTAAAGGTCAGATCTGCTCTCCAGTTCAATCAACTGTGTTCATGACAGATAGTGGGGAGGGCCAGGAAGTACAGAGATGGTCAAAAATAAATAATTGCCTAGGGCCTCCTCTATCAATGAAAAATATAGGCAAGCAAGCTTCTGAGAACCAGCCTTTTAAATCTACCTTTGTCTCAAACTAAACACATGCAAGGAAAATGGAACACATCATATTAGTCTCAAACTCACTCTAAGGCCTGCATTTTCATGAGAGTATCACCATCATCCAGGCTCTTTAAGCACAGAATACTGGGGTTCTCTCTCACAAATATTCTTGCCACATCATAAAGAAGCTGTCCCCTGTCCTCCATTCTTCATTCTCATTTTCACCCTACATTAGACTTTCATTCTCACATAGTTAACCTGGTTTCAGCACTTCTTGCTTTTCTTATTTCAACCTAACCAACTTACTACCTCCTCAAAACTATGGACTAGTCCTCACCTACTGGCCAAAGCAGGCCCAAAGCCCTAACTCATACAGTCAACCCCCAAAAAGGCTTACGTCTACTTACCTAGACTTGGTGCATGCCTCACTTTTTATTACAGCTAAACATATTCCTGTCCTGTCCTAAACACAGAAATCATTCTGCTGAGAGCCCTCATTATCCTCTCCGAAAACTACTTGTCAAAATCCTGTCATTCTCTGAGTGAACTCTGTCCACATGACCTATCTAAATTCCCCAGCCCCACAAGCTCTCTCTCTTACAGTTCATTGATTACAGTTCCTTGCTGTCCAAGAGAGATATATTGGTAAGCCACATATCTAACTTTAAATTAGGGTATGACAAAGCTTCAATCAAAAAATCACATTTGAAGTAAAAGGAAACTGGTGAAATTAATCTTACGAGTATATTTAAACCACTATATCCCAAATATTATAATTTCAACATACAATTAATATAAAAAATGAGATATTTTACAGTGTTCATACTAACTCTTAAAAATCTGGTATTCATTTTACATGTAGAGACATCCCAAGTTTGGACTATCCACATTTGAAGTGCTCAGGTGGTTAATTTTGGACAGTGAGTGACCAGCTCTTTCAAGATAAAAATCATGAGGCTTTCTTCATTCCCACTCCTATAGGCCCATATTAAACTTTAGATTTTAATTCTTGAGGTAAGAATTGGACATGCCTTCTATTTTTATCTCCTAGAACAAGAACCAGTAAATTATAGCCCATCAGTCATATCTGGCTGCAAATAAAGTTTTATTGCACTATAGCCTTGCTCATTTATTTACATATTGTCTATGCTGCTTTCACACTACAATGGTAAAGATGACTAGTTGCAACAGAGACTACATGGCCCACAAAGCCTAAAATATTTACTATCTGGCCCCTTACAGAAAATATTTGCCTACTACTTCTCTAGAGCAATAATTCCCAAAGCGTGATTAGTGGACAAACCAGTGGCTGGTCAGCAAACAGTTGTCAGTCTACTCTGAGAAGAAGTTTGTACCAGAAAGTAAACACACTTTTTGTAACAAAGCTTTCTGAATGAAGGAAGCAGTATATTAATTAATAGTTTGACATGAGCTTTTTATCCCACTACAACTGTTTGACTTTATTGTACCTTTTGTCACATAATTTTTAAAAATTTCATAACCAAACATATTGATTTTTTTATTTGTTTCCAAGTTTCCAGCTTAAGGCAGTCTCTCTGACTCCTATATTGTACATATTTCTTATATTTTCTCATAGGATTTTATTTTCATATTTGAGCATTTAAACCAATTGGAAGTTTTCATAACATCTAAGTGAGGGCTCCAATTTTATTTTCTCCCATATAGATATCCCATAGTACCAGCATCATTTAAATTTAGTTTCTCTCACTGAAATGAATGCCCCTTTTCATTTATTAAGTCATATTTACTAGAATTTATTTCTGGATTCTTTATTGTTCCACTGACCTGTCTATTTCTAAGCCAACCTCATATTGAATTAATAGTGATTTTATAGTTGTAATAATTTTGTATTGCTATATAAAAATATTACCACAAATGTAGAGGCTCAAAAGAAAGCACATTTAATATCTCACAGTTTCTGTGGGTTGAAAATCTGGGCACAGAGTAGCTGGGTCTTCTCTTTGGGGTCTCATAAAGTTTCGATCAAAGCATCAGACAGGGCTGTAGTCTCATCTGAAGTACAAATGGGGAAGAATCTGCTTCCCAGATCATTTGACTGTTGGCAGGATTCAGTTGCTTGTAGGTTCCTGAGGGCCTCAGTTTCTTACTACCTTGTCAGCCAGAGATTGCCGAGTTCCTTGCCTTTTGGCCCTCTCTACAGGACAGTTCATAATATAAAAGTTTGATTCTTCAAAGCCAGATAGGAACAGAGTATTTCAGCAAGATAGACTTTACAGTTTTATGTAATAAAATCATGCAAACATAGTCATATACATTTTATCACTTTGTTATATTCTATTAATTGGAAGAAAGTCACAGGTCCCACCCACACCCAAGCACAGGGGATTACACAAGGACATGAATATCAGGAAGTGAGGTTATGGGGCCCATCTTAGAGTCTTTCTGCCACAATAGTATATTCTGATAATGAGTAAGGCATATACTTCTTTTCCTCCCAGAAATATCTCTTGATTTTTCAGGTATTTATTCTTCTATGTAAACAATATAATTTTATCAAGTACCATCTCTTCTCCCCTCCCCAAAATCCTGTTGGTATTCTATTGGGAAATACATTATAAACATTTTTAGAAAACTGATATTTTTATGATACTAAATCTCCCCACCCAAGAACACCTAGTGTCATTTAATCTGCTCAGATCTCATTTTATGACCCTAAATAGGATTTTATTGTTCTTCATATAAGAGCCTTGCCTTTCTTACTAACTTTACTCTGAAGTAGTTATGATTTCTGTTGCTGATCTGAATGAAATGTCTTCCTCTCTTTCCTAAGGCTTATGCTGAAATAATAAAAAAAAAACAATTAATTGTTGTATATTTCTCTTATATCTAGCCACCTTACCAAATTTTCTTAGTAGCTTTTTCCTAGCATCTCCTGGGTTATTTAGTTTACTACAACTATATCTGAAAAAAATAATTTTATCTTTTCTTTCTCCAATGTTAATTTTTCTCTTACTGCATTTGCTAGATAAACCAAATCATAAATAATAATGGTAAACAAGAATCTCTGTCTAGTTTCTTATCAGCTCAAATAATTTTAGTATTTTATTACTTATTTGAACAAATACTATTGGTTTTAATATTTGTTGAATGAAAATCGTCTTTGTGCGACCCGCAGAGACCCTTCCCGAAATAATTCAGTCCAAGGAACCGTTGGGCTGAGTCCAGGTTTATTGGGGTCTGCAGGCAACTCGAGCGGGAGAGGGAAGAGCTGCACCCAGCAGCTGCCAGAGAGGGTTTTTATAGGGGTGGCGGCCTGTTTAGGCGAGGTGTCGCGGAGTGATTGGTGGCGGTTGGACATGGGCGGAGTGGGAATATCGTGACGTGCAAGGGTTGGCTTAGCTTTGGCGGGCTAAAGTGAGGAGATGATTGGTGGAGGCTAAACAAAGAAGAGGGAAGAGCCTTGTGGCTAGGTTTTGGCGGGCTGCTGTCGGGGCGTGTACGGGTTTTGGCGGGCTGACGCGGGGAAAGCGATTGGCTAGTCTTGTTGCTGGGCAGATCAACCTCTAGAGGCGGTCAGTGATTGGTCTGATCGGTTGCTGGGCAGAAGGTTGCTGAGTCACCCAGGGTTGTTTGTGCTTGGGGCTTGTTGCTGCCTGCCGGATGTGGGCTCTGGATATGGGGGAAGGGCTACTTTTACCTAACAGTCTTTGTTAATAAAAATAATGGTAGATACTCCACCCTCAAGGAGGTAGAACATAACTTTAAAGTGTGGACTGTGCATTGTGATTTTCTTTGAAAGCATACAGTATGAGAACGGGGAAAAGAACAAATTTACAGTGGAGAAATCTGACAAATTATCTCACTCCAGTGATCAAACTCAGTATCAACAGTGATAAATAATGTTGGTGGTATGTATCCTTAATAGGATATGATTGAAACAGCACTTTACCTCTGTGGTCTTCTTACCCAGAGCACATAACTACATTCTAATCATGAAAAAAGCATCAGGCAAATCCAAGTTGAGGGACATTCTACAAAAAGTATCACCGGTACTCCTCAAAACTGTTAATGGTCAAAAACAATAAAGGTCTGAGAAATTGTCACAGCCAAGGGGAGCCTAAGGAGACATGACTATTAAATGTAAAATGGTAGCCTGTAACAGAAAAAGGATACTAGGTAAAAACTAGGGAAATATGAAAGAAGTATGGACTTCTGATAATAAAAACATATCAATATTGATTAACTATAACAAATGTACCATATTAATGTAAGCTGCTAGTAATAGGGGAAAATGGTTATATCATATATGGGAACTCTATGCACTATCTCTATAATTTTCCTGTAAACTTAAAGCTGTTCCAAAAATAAAAGTTTATTTCAAAAAGAATGATGGAAGTCACCAAGTCCTCATTTAACGTTAAGTGTCATATTTATATTTCTTCACCCTAGATAGAAATACCTTTATCCCAATGACAGGACCAAACTCTGTGAGTCCAATTTTTGGTTCCTGTTCAATCCACTCTGTTAACTCAGCTCTCTTTGGTAGCAAACTATAAAACCCTAAAAGTGAATCATTCTTAATTTCCAGGATGGTGAATGTTCTGATCAATTTATTTATTTAACAAGTATTGATACAGTACCTCCCATGTGGAAGAAACTCAGAAAGATGAAACACTACACACTAAGGAATAATGTTGCCAAAACATATATGTATCACACTTTAGTTTATAAAGCACTTGAATGTCATTTGACCATCAACACTAGACTGAAGTGGGTAATCACAGTTATCCTCAATTCTAAAGAGGAAATTGGGGCTCAGAGAAAATAAGTGATTTGCCTAAGGTCACACATCAAATGTGCCTGCCAAGACTTCACATTGTCCAATTTTAAATCCTCTGTGATAGAAGGCAATAGTTAAAAGAATATCAAGTGAGTGATATGTTTCAAAATATAAAATAGAAATTTTGAGGAGCTAGAAGTCCTCAAAAGCTTCACCAGAAATAGAACTTCAACCCAAATAGAGATGGGGATGTAGAAAGGATGTTAAGCAACATTTTCCACCCAGTCTTATCAAGATTCGGGCTCCTTTTCAACCCCAAAGGAGTCTACATTTGGGAAGTCCTACTCCAATCCCTGGAAATCATAAACAATTAATTAGTGTTTATGGAGTGATTAGAACAATGAACTGATCCAGGAATTCTATACATCACCATGATCATGTTTGAAGAATGAGAATTGAGGTGCAGAAGCAACTTAATTTCACTAAGAAGAATTAGCAGTCTGAGGTAAAAATAAAAATCTCTGTACTAAGAGGGAGAAAATGATTGATTGTTCAATAGCCATGGTAACTAGTAACCACCAGCACCAGCTTTTAAACCTATTTGATCAAGGACAATTCACCTCAGACTAATCATCAATGACAATTCAACTTGCTTCAGGGAACACACTTCTGGAAGCCAATTACAATGAGCTTCACACGATTCAAGGTCAACCAAACAGCAGAAGACACACTGTAATGAACATGCTTCTCAGAGTCAATCAATAATAGTCTCACTCAAATAACCATGCTTCTAAGGTCAAGTTCAACCACTCATGCCTCTATAACCAAAACACTGCTATACTTCCAAAAAATATCAGTAATCTGCTTCACTCATAGACTATGTTTGACTAACACAGTTGTCTCTTACTCCAGTAAATAATGAATTCTGGTTTTTGTTTTACATGCTGGATTATGGTCTCATGTTTTGACAGAGGTTTGTCTTTGACAAACCAAGACTTTCCCCTAACTTCTCAGAACAACCGTGGGAAAAAAAACAGATTCCCCTAAGGAATGGAAACTATTCCAAATTCCAAGAGTTCACTTGAAGACCCTTGCCAAAGACCAATTAAGTGGGTAACAAAAATACTATATTGGCTACATCTTGTTTTGCAGAATACTCTCCTCGACCTAGGTTTATGGTACCACAGATCATATCATAGGAAAGCATTCATGAGGTAAGAATTCATGTATAACAAATGGCATCACAGCCCATAGAGCTAAATCCCAGGAATCAGAATCACCTTGGGATTTTTTTTTAACTCACACACCCAGTTTTCTCTTCATATCAATTAAAACTTAACCTCGGCCGGGCACGGTGGCTCATGCCTGTAATCCCAGCACTTTGGGAGGCCAAGGTTGGGTGGATCACGAGGTCAAGAGATCGAGACCATCCAGGTCAACATGGTGAAACCCCGTCTCTACTAAAAATACAAAAATTAGCTGGGCATGGTGGCACATGCCTGTAATCCCAGCTACTCGGGAGGCTGAGGCAGGAGAATTGCTTGAACCCAGGAGGCGGAGGTTGCGGTGAGCCGAGATCGTGCTATTGCACTCCAGCCTGGGTAACAAGAGCGAAACTCTGTCTCAAAAAACAAAACAAAACAAAACAAAACCTTAACCTCTATGAGATAGGACTGAGAATTTGTGTTTTTAAAATGTCCTTGGTGATTCTGATACACATTGTTTTAGTCAGGAACGATCAGCATGGTCTGCTAATAGTGTAAGGCCATTTTGGTTTACTGAGAGACACTGCAGACCTGGTTCCAGTCTCTCAGGCAATGAAGACCAAATTAATATTACCAATACTAGGTTAGATACTCCGTAACTACCTGTGGATCCAGAAGGCTCAAGTGAATCAAGCCTGCTATTATCTACTGAGTTCTCCCTGGATCAATGTTTCTCAATCCTAATTGCACAGGTGAATCACCTGGGAGCATATTTTGGTATATCAATGCTGGCATCCCAACCAGACCAACTGAGTCAGAATCTCTTAGAATGGGATCTAAGCATCTTTTTTAGGGCCCCTTAGGCAATCTATGGGAAACAGGGTGAGAATCACTGATCTAGACTGTTCACCAGTATCTGTGCCTGACCTACCTCATCATCCTCTAGTATAAGGCAACTGGACTTCCTCCTAGAAACAGATGATGATGGGAAAAGCCCACCATATCCTGCAGAAAGCATGAAAGAAAAATCTTTCAGAGTCAAAATGTGATCTTAAACTATTTTAAATGCTTTACGCTAAAAGCCCAGGCTCGACCACTATGCAATATATACATGTAACAAAACTGCGCTTATATTCCCTAAATCTATAAAAGTAATAATAAATGTTTAAAAAGGCAATAAATAAATAAAATGCTTACCTGTTTAACTGGTCAAATAACCAAAAGGAAAAACAAAACAAAGAAAACCCTCTCCTATCTTTTTCCTCTACACCCTTTTTTTTTGATGAATATTGGGGCTCTGCAGTAAGATGAAAAAAATGTTCAGCCAAGACTGAAAAACATTCTGTCATGGCAAGGGGAATAACAGCCAAAATAAGAAATTTAAGAGCAGCATTCCAACAATCTGCTTGCCATGAGGAGGTAACTCAGACTGGAAGTTGCTGTAATGGGACTAAAGGAGAAAAAGACATAAAAAAATATTTTTAAAGTGTGTTTCAAATGGGTTTAGCAGTGCATTAGTCATCTATGTCAAGGGTTTAACATGTTTAAACAAAGAAACACAATCACGGATGACTTTCAATTTTCAGCACCTTCTGAGGTGCTTACTTAAAGCAGTATATAAAGAAGAATCACTGAATGATAAGTAATGCAACTCACAATAGGGTCAAATCAAGGACTCTAGTTGTGATTAGAACGGAGAAAAAGCATTTCATTCTATTTGGACCAAAATTAAGCTCATTTCCAAGCAATGACTGAGTGAAAAAGACTTAATGTTCTCCAAATGTTATAAAAGGTAGGTAGTTCACACTTCCTAACTGCATATTGTATATGGTAAGTTAAGTTGATAAAATAAGAAAAAACTCCAGATTATAAAGTACAAGTCCCATAATAAGTAACAGAAAAACAGCAAAGCAATAGTCAGTTTAACATCAAGTTCCTCTCCCCAACACACACACCACACTATAAACACTAAATTAATCCAGCAAGGTCTGAATTAGGTTAGAAGACACATGAGAGTTCATCCGGTGGGAAGAAATTAGAAGGGCAGAAAAAGCAGCAGCAACCTTCGGAGCTTCATTTCCATTTGTCCAGTCGCTGATGACCAGATGACCTTATAGAGGATGTGTCTTAGTAAGCCTGTTCCAACCTAGAACACGTCACTTGAAATCCAAAAGCTTTTTTAAAATAGAAAAATGGATACCAGTATTTATTAGAATAGCCTGACTACTGCTGTTTTAGATGCTCTATTCAATCACTCACAATCAACTGGGTATTTAATTAGTACCATCTGATGTAGAGATACAGCTATAAAGGACTTCCAGTTAAAGATGATGGATTGAATGCATCCATTTACCTTGGCTATTTCCCAAAACTCCACTGAAATGACACTAAAAGAATATTTTTAACCTACAATAACAAAGAGAGGAGACAACCACAATGATCTCTTCAAAGCTGAGAAAAGGCCAAATCTTATGGCAGCTGTGAGAGAAGCCCAGAATAAAATATTTGCACCCAAACACCCCCAAAAGACTCAGGAGTTACTAGCTCCATGCACACCTGGAACTAGGGAGGAAAGAGGAGCTAAAATAAGTAGGTTCCAGTAGGAGTTTTTTGTAAAACAATTAGCGCCCCCCGACCTCAACTTCCTGTCTCTGGCCTCTCCTGATTCTACTATAGGTTTAGAGATTTATTCTTTGGAGGGTGAAACAGATGGTCTCTGAACTGGGTAATACAATAACAGTGGACATGGATTCTACACCAAAAACAGGAGCTTAAGCAAAGGTGTATGTACTGTACATAGACACTTCTATATTCTCACCTTCTTTATTCAGAGAGCAATTAGAAGATTCTTCTGTAGGAAATCTGATGAGACCTAAAGATATTGACCTTGGTCCTAAAACTCAACTGCCCAGTCAAATCACCCAAATTACAATAGATAAACACCTACTTCATGCTAAGGGCTTCCAATCAGCTTCACAGTGCCCCCTCTTAAGCATGTACAGAAAAGAGAGCAAAGCATGACCATAAATTTGAGGTAAGCCTGTAATATGCCAGAAAACAGAGCAGTCTGAAGGAAACTATGCAGGAAGAAGCAAACTAAAAAAAAAATCACTAATATTTTCAGAGAGATTTTAAAAGTATATTACATTCATGAAACAAAAACAGGATGCTAAAAAAAAGAACATTCAGACCTCAAAAAGAAGCTTCTAGAAATTAACATATGAAACAAATGAAAGATGCAATAGCAGCAAGATAAAGTGGAAGTGATCTTCCAGAAAGCAGAGCCAAAAGAAAAAAGAGGTAGAAAATAGAAGGGGAGAAAATTAGAAGATCAGTCTAGGAGGTCCAACATCCAAATAGGACAGAAAAAAAAAAAATGAAGGAAAAGAAAGCAAAAAACAAAAGAAAATTTCCCCAAACTCAAGGACCAGATTGAAAGGTATACAGAAAATTTCCAGATTGAAAGGGTACCCAAGAAACAATTAAAAATAGACATATACCAGAGCATATTATTGTGAAATTTCAGAGCAAGCAAGAGATCATAACAACTTTCAGAAAAGAAAAGCAGGATTCAAGAAGAATCAGAATAACATCTGATTTCTCAACACTAACAAACAGGAAAAAGACTTGGGGTAGAAAGAGACAGAAAAATTCTGAGGATAAATGGTTTCCAAACTACAATTCTACACTAAGCCAAATGATCAAATTAAGTGCAAGAGAAAAATAAGATGTTCACACCTGTAAGAGCTCAAAAAATTAATCCCCCAATACATTCTCTCTAGAAAATTATTAAACTTGCTCCACCAAAATGAAAAAAAAAAAAAAAACCAAGGAAGAGAAAGACATGTCATCTCAAAAACCGAGGATCCAACATAAACGGAGACAGGATGCACCAGGATGATGGTGAAGGAAGATTATAATGATGTCTACTGTTTCAAAGGCCCAGAAAATACTAGTCCAGATTGAAGATCAGAATGCTTTGGGAGAAATGCCTCCAAGGAAGAGAAACTGATATGGCACATGAAGTGTTTGAACAGACTGAGTGAAGAAACACAGATCTTGGGGAAAGTACAGAGATAAATTAGCAGTGAACATGGAAATTAAAAAGCAAAGGATCAAACAAGGCAATTCTTAACTGCAGAGAAAACAGAAAGCTATGCAAGTAATCATAATATACACACTACACGGCTCAGCTGTGACTAGGTTTACCTAGTCATATTAATGAAATCACTGACTGCTGCTCTAACCAAAATATGATCATGATAAAATGATATATTAGGGTCTACTATAATGTAGGGAAGATACCAGTATGGGAGAAAGGGGCAGGAAGGCTAAATCTTCATCTTCCATAGTGGGAAGACAGCACATAACATCTAAAACTGGAAAATTGAGAAACAGAATATGTATGTTACTTTAAAATGCAAGTAAAATGCCAAAAACAACAGCTAGTACTCAATGCCTTACATGTAATAGACATCCAATGAATAACTGAATTGTATTGATGTGCAAAAGAATAACTATAAAGTATGTGCCTGACATGGTTTGCCTGTGTCCCCCTCAATCTCATTTTGACTGATAGCTCCCATAATTCCCATTTGTTGTGGGAGGGACCTGGTGGGAGATAACTGAATCATGAAGGTAGGTTTTTCCTGTGATGTTCTTGTGATGATGAGTAAGTCTCACAAGATCTGACAGTTTTATAAATGGGAGTTCCCCTGCACAAACTCTCTTGACTGCCACCATGTAAGACATGACTTTGCTCCTCATTTGCCATCAGCCACAATTTGGGTGCCTCCCCATTCATGTGGAACTGTGAGTCAATTAAACCCCATTCCTTTATAAATTATGCAGTCTTGGGTATGTCTTTATTAGCAGCATGAGAACAGACTAATAAGGTGCCCAAATTCAAACACTCTTTAAAAGGTTAGCAGTTGCTCTTTAAGATTTTTCCCTCTATTTATCCCAAGTACCTAAACTTTCTGGACAAAAATAAATTGAATGATGATTGTTTTAAATTACTTTTTCCAAAAAAGATTAGTGATGCTTCTCAAATGAAAAAAAAAATCACTGATATTTCACCATAAAAGAATTTGATAGCACTATTGACAAGCTAATTACCTTCTTAGATCATCAAGGAAGAAATCAGGCCCAATATACACTGGAATTAATCAAGGAAATTTCTCTTCACATGTGGTGGATTTAAATCTTAGCTTAGAACTCAGATGAGTATTTAAAATACATTAAAAATGTATAAACCAAACAAAAATTTACCTGTTGAGCAAAATATATATTACATTTCTTTGCTTAATCTTGAAAATGTTGTTTGTGAAGGAAGGAGATATATATATATATATATATATATATATATATATATATATATATGGCAAGATAGCTACCTTTTTATTCATGCCTAACAAATTCTAATTAAAAATTTAAATAACTAGGCCAGGTGCGGTGGCTCAAGCCTGTAATCCCAGCACTTTGGGAGGCCAAGGCGGGTGGATCATGAGGTCAAGAGATCGAGACCATCCTGGTCAACATGGTGAAACCCCGTCTCTACCAAAAATACAAAAAATCAGCTGGGCATGGTGGCACGTTCCTGTAATCCCAGCTACTCAGGAGGCTGAGGCAGGAGAATTGCCTGAACCCAGGAGGCGGAGGTTGCAGTGAGCTGAGATCGCGCCATTGCACTCCAGCCTGGGTAACAAGAGGGAAACTCCGTCTCAAAAAAAAAAAAAAAAAAAAAATTTAAATAACTAAAATGTCTGACAAACTAAATGATCACAAAAATATAATGATTGAACTATCATTAGGATAAACAAGTCCTTGTGTAAAATCCACTATTCCCTCTTTCCACATATTTATTGGAGGAGTGCATTTAAATCACTACAGGTAGACTAGAAATAACACTGTTGTTAAAAACTTCCCCATTGAAGTGAGTTGAAATAAATAACTGAGCCCAAGAGTAGTCAATAAAATTTCATTTATTCATTCATTCATTCATTAAGGAAAATAAAGTATTTAGTGAGTAAACCTACTATGGGCCAGACACTGTTTGCTAGTCTTTAAAGCACAGGATAACTTACTCCTAAGTGTGTTTTTCCCTTCTCTTCTATAAACCTGAAAATAAAACATACAAATCAAGAAAAATAAAGGACTTGTTTACATAGCATTCAGGTGATACTATTTAAATGAAAGACAAATCATCCCATCCATTTGAACACAATTACACAAAGAGGTACCTACCTTTTGTCTTCAAATAGTTATATGATACACCACAGAGAATGCTTTTCTTCGCATGTGATTGTGTTGCACATGCTCTGCTATGGTGGTTCCAAACACCAGTAAATATAGAGTTTTGCGTAACATTCCATTTTTTCTTCACAGGACTTACTACTATGTAAGTCCAGTAGTGCAGAGGCTGGTGGCACTGTTGACATTTTGAGCAAGGTAATTATTTGCTGTGAGTGGTTGCCTCGTATACTGTTGGATGTTTAGCAGCATCTGTGGCCTCTACCCACTAAATGCCAGTATCATCCTTCCCTGAGGCTATGGCCAAAAACATCTACACATGTTGCCAAATATGGGAAGGGGGCAAAACTGCCCCCTTTTGAGAACCACTACTTTAGAGAAATGCCTCAGAGAGAGAGTGTGTGTGATTATAAACAGAAGAGGAAGCCAGGTAAAACAATAATCTCTCTTTCAAAACTGTATACTTCTGGTTTAACATATGCGCAAGTATGTCAACCTTTTTGATGCTGTTGCTCTACCACCATTTTAAGTTCAAATGCCTTCTAGTCCTAAATCTAAATTAAGGTAAAGAAAGGTAAAAACTCTTATTAAAACAACTCACAAAGAACACAAAGGAAACAATTCTGTTTAATCTTTCCTCCACCTTCCACTTTAAAGAACACCAAGGTCATCTTTTTGTAAATTACCTAGCATAATCCCAGAAGTTTTGACAAATATTTGAGTACCTACTATGTGCCAGACATACTTCTAGGTGCTAAAGAAAGATTCATCAACTGCATTTACTGAACTGAGGAATCATTCCTATAAACATTTAACAGGTAAATATTTGTGACCATGGTTTTGGCAAAGGATTCTCAAATATGACACCAAAAGCATGAGCAAGAAAAGAAAAAAAGTAGATAAGTTGGACTTAATAAAAATAAACTTTTGTACTTCAAAGGACACCATCAAAAGACAACCCACAAAACAGGCAAAAATATTTGTAAATCATATATCTGATAAGGGACTTGTACCCAGAATATATAAAGGGTTCTTACTACTTAATAATAAAAAAAACTACATTTAAAAATGATCAAAGTATGTGAATAGACATTTCTTCAAGGAAGATATACAAATGACCAACAAGCACATAAAAAAAAGACACTCAGCATCATTACTTATCAGGGAAATTCATATCAGAATCACAGTGAGACACCACCTTCACACCTACTAAGGCTATAATAAAAAAGTCAGGTAATAACAAAGGTTGGCAAGGATGTGGAGAAATTGGAATCCTCATGGTCAAAGGTAATGTAAAAGGGTGTTGTTGTTTTCTGAAACAGGCTGGCAGTTCTTCAAACAATTAAACTTGGAATTACCATGTGACCTACCAATTCAACTCCCAGGTACATACCCAACAGAAATGAAGAAGATATGTTCACACAAAAAATTGTACATGTTTATAGCACCATCATTCGTGATAGCCAAAAGACCCAATCAACTAAAATGTCTACCAATAGAGAAATGGATAAACAAAATGTGCTATAGTCATCCAATGGAATATTATTCAACCATAAAAAGGAATGAAGTACTGATATACACTACAACATGGATGAACCTTGAAGTAATTATGCTGAGTGAAGAAAACCAGTCACAAAAGGGCAAATATTGTATGATTACATTTATATGAAATGTCTGCAATACAGAAATCTGTAGAGACAGAAAGTAGTTGCTTCGGGATGGCGGGGGTGGGCATGAGGGTGAGAAGCTGAAATTGGGTGGAAAACAAGATAACAGCTAAAGAAACATGGGTTTCTTGTGAAATGATGCAATGTTCTAAAATTGACTGGGGTGATGTTGCACATATCTATGAATATACTAAATATACTGAAATACATATCACTTATATGATATACTAAAATCTGTGCTACTTATACTAAAACTCACTGAATTATATACTTTAAATAGGTGGCTTTTGTGGCAGGTGAATCATTTTTCAATAAGGCTACTTAATGTCTTGTTTAAAATACCCTCACACATCTGAAGAGATCTTATTCTTTTGGTTGTAACGTATGAAATGATTACAACAACAAGTATTTAAACTACTGAAAATGTTCCAGGTAAATATTTGAAACTATGAAAATCTTGAAAGTAGAAAAACTTAAGATGAAGGCATCAAGGAACTTCTGGGGGACATAAAATGCAGTGATTGTTTAAGATGTATTGGGGGCGTTAAGTAATTAGATTCATGGGGGTGGAATGTAAGCAAGGAGAGTTAAAGTGTTCATGTGAAAAGCTTCAGCCTGGAAGATCCCCTTCTTTACCAGGTTGCAGTGACTCTGAAAGAACAACATTTCTTCATGTGCACTGTAAACCTTATTTTTAAGGAAGCTAAAAATAACCCCCCATATGGTTTACTCCAGTAATAAATAGGAAGTCAAGTAAATGATAAAGAGCCAAACAAAAAGAGATTTAAGGAAACACATAAAAAGCTAAACCAGTTCCCAGGAATGGCTACTGGGAAGTTTCAGCAATCAGCATGTGTTATTGCTTTTTACAGGCAGGGCATAAGATGATATGATCCATCCGTGCATGGCTCACAATTCCACTACTGAGACATTTCAACCTGTGTGGTTATCAGTCCAAATAAAGTCCGTTTCTGTGTTTGCCTTGTGCAATATGCCAGTTAATCTATCCTAGCTCATTGCAGAGCTCCTGATATTCATGATCCGGAGGGTCCATACCTTCCTCGACTTGAAGAATCACCAATGCCAGCGATAAGGAAATGCCCGGTGGCATTAGGAATATTTTTGATCCTCAGTAAATCTCTGCTCCTTCCTTGCCCATTGCAAACAGTCTGGTTTGCCATCTAGCTGGTTCTCGGTACCTCATACAGCACTGTGCTCCAGTTTCAAAGGAAAATTAGGGCTAATATGTGGTGGTGGGTGAGGGGCGGGGGCGGGGGGAGGGTGGTGCAAGAAGAAAAACAACCAAAGGTTGTTCTCGGTTTTCCTACAAAGCCTCAGATTTCAAAATGAATGCCGTCGAAGCTAAAATGACCCAGATTTGGGGGACAAGGGGGGAAGAGGCTCGATATTCATTCCCCTGCGGGATAGCTGTAGCTTGGTTATGGGAATAAGGAACTAGGGGAGACGAGGTCATTTACATGAAAAGAGAAATAACGGGGAATGTTCTTTAAGTACCACGCACCTCTCCCAGTGAATCACTGCAGTGTCAGCCCTGCACTGATTCCATGATTTGCCAAACAGGATGAGGTAAGGCACAAGCCTGGAGCCCCCTCCTCCTCCCCCTCCTCTCTGCTCCCCCGCGCAGAAAGGCACATCCCTCCGCGAGGTGCACCACACAGCCCCCCGCGGCCCTGGTTGAGGGGCTGACGTCACCCTTCTGCATTGAGCTTCAAGGACCGATGGCAACACTGGACAGATGGGGAGTAGAGTTGGGGCGGTATCTCTATCACCAAGTGGCGGCGACCCTCCCCCAGGGCGCTGCGGATTGTGTTCATGCAGTGATAGAATGACCAGATAGGGAGTGTAAGGATGCAGGGAGGTAGGAAAGGAATCCAAACACTCATCTCTTGGGTCACCAAGAAACCTCAAAGATGCCCCAGGCTTATGTAAGACCCTCTCCCTTTCGTGCGCCTCCACGCGGTGACAACGCCTGCTCCCCATCGTGCGCTTCTGGGACTCTGGTCGCCCTTGCCCAGCCAGGCAGGCACAGTGCTTCTGGTGCCTCCCTCCCGCAGACCCGTGGGGTTGGGAATAACTGGGAATTCGAGATTAAACGCCACGCTCCCGCGTCCGCTCCTAGTCGGCCACAGGTTAGCTCCAAGAGGCGCCGCGAACCGGCTGGTAGGGGAAGGGAGAGAAGGGTGTACAGCGAGGAAAACAGACAAATAAACCCGCAACTTTCCCCAGGAGCTGACCCTATCCCGGGTGATTAAAAAAACACTAATGCATTAAAAAATTTGCGGGGAAGGTCGACAACCTACAGTAACCGCCACTACGCAGCCCCTTGCAGCCTGCGCGGAGCGAGGTCCAGGGTTCCAGCAGCCCAGACCTGCACCTTGGCATCCTGCATCCCCGACCCAGCACCCCGCGCCTGTCTCCTTAAAGAGGGGTCCCAGATTTGATTTTGGTTTGGGTTTTCCTCCCCACTTCCTTTCTCACAGCATCATCATAGGGACCGATGGACAGCGGCTCGGCCACTGGCCCGGCGCGGGCACTCACCCAGAAGACGAAGGAGTAGATGATGAGGAGGGTTTTGAGACAGGTTATCACAGGTTTGGTCTCCATTCTCCTCGATGCCATACTACAGAGCTCCGGCGGCGTCGGCGGCGGCGGCAGCGGAGGGCGGGCGCGCGGGAGGGGGGAGGAGGCGGGGCGGGGCGGGGCGGGGCGGAGGCGCGTGCCGCGAGAGGCCTTGTGAGCGCGCAGGCGAGGCCGTGCGCTTGCGTGAGCGAGCACAGCGCGGGGCTCCTACTGAAAGAGCCGGGCTGGGCAGCGACTGCGCATGCGGAAAACACCGCCCGCGTCCGCAATCCCGCGCAGGCTCAGATCCTCAGCGGAGGAGAGAGGCGAGGCAGGCAAGGCAAGGCGAGACCGGGCGCGGCAGGACCGGAGGGAGGGAATGGGAGAATTTATAGGCAGGGTCAGAGGTCACCGGAACCTCTCCCAGTCCTCCCTGGCATTTAGATTTCTGCATTGTATACAGTAGGGCGTTACGTTTGCAGGGACAACTGCACCTGGCTATGGAAAATTTATGGGTGCCCCCCAAGTCAGTCACGTTTCTGCATTTTGACACCCACCAGGGCCTTCTCACATGGAAGTGGCCCAGTAGTCATGTCCTTGGCAACAAGCAGACCTTGTCTGTGCCAGGAACAGACTGTGACAGGTGGCCGGAGATACAGCTGGAGGGACGGACAGGAATCCAGGAGCTGAGACGCCAAATCCTCGCCGCCACCACAGGTATCTGCAGGCTCCTCCATTTTTTAGATATTTCTTACATTTTGAAACGATAAAACGAAATGGCAAGGTCCGTATGAGGCACCATTCTTCCTACACGTACAATGTTTAACAGATAACAGAAAATTATTTAATATACCTGAGAATCATTTGCCGCACCCTAACAAGTACAGACCACCTCCCTCCTATAAAAGAGAGCCACATCGAGATCAAAAAATAATGTTCACAACCAATATGGAGTTCCTCAAAAAGTTGTACATAGAGTTTGCATGTGATCCAGCAACTCCATTCCTGGATATTTACCCAAGAGAAATGAAAATATATGCCCACACAAAACCATGTATATGAATGTTTATAGCGGCATTATTCACAATAGCAAAATTGGGAACAACTCAAATATCCGTCAGCTGATGAGTGGTTGAGTAAAATTCGATGCATCCATACAATGGAAAATTAATCGGCCACTAAAAAAAATGAAGTACTACTGATCAATGCAACGCAGATAAACCTTGAAAATATGCTAAGTGAAGGAAGTCAGACACAAAATACCACATATTGAATGATTCATGTATAGGAAATATCCAAAATAGACAAATCCATACAGACAGAAAAGAGATTAGTGGTTGCAGGGAGTGGGAGGAAGGAATAAGGAGTGACTCTTAATGGTTAAGGGGTTTCTTTTTAGAGTAATGAGAATGTTCTGGAATTACATAGTGATGGTGGTTGCACAATATTGTGAATTGCTAAAAACCACTGAGTTGTACACTTTAAGAGGATGACTTTTATGATACATTAATTATATCACAATAAAAATGTACATTCCACCCAGATATGGTTTATAGAGGAACACACATAACAGATTCAGTGGGAGAGTTAGCTTGATTGCTGAGACTCTAGTAAAAAAAAAAAAAGCAACACTATCACAGGTAAACTCAGTCGTGAATGATGATATTAAGGATACCTTTTGTGAAAGAGTAAAAAAAACAGTCAATAAGGCTTGGGAAAAACCTGCCAAGGTCAGTTGTTACAGGAGTAATTATTACCTCTATCAAGTTATAATGATCTCAGGTCAATAAGGTCACTGTATAAACAGGAGACAAATCTGAGGAAGAGGAGAGCCTATTAAGGAAATTATCAACCATAACAAAAGGGTATGTGAGCATAGAAGGGTGGAATATCGATGCAGGTGAAAGAAGGGATAGATTGAGCAAGGTGTCTGTTATAAAAAGATCTTGCCACACTGATTCTCAATGCTGGATACTCATTTGCATCACCTGGTGTTTAAAATCAATTATGAATGCCTGTGCCCAACCCCAGCTATTCTGAGTCATTTGGTGTGGGGTGAAAGCTTAGTTTTTTTAGAAGCTCTTCAGGTGGTCCGAATATGAAGCAAGAGTTGAGCTTCATTGCCCTGTTCTGTGATGAACTTAAACCCAACTTCAGAGAGGATCTTTCTCTTTCATTCTTACAGTCTTCAAGCTGATTCCAACTGTTGCAGCAGCAGGGAAAGGATACTGAAGACTTCAAGCCCAGCAAGATCAAAAGGTCTTGGCCACGTATAATTATTCTGTGAAGGGGTCAGAAATCTCAATGTTCGGTTCAACAGTGACACTGCTAAGCATCATAATTTGGTGAGTTAATATATAACATTCACAGAAGACACCCATCAGTGTAAACTAACCATCTCACAGTTTGGAGCATTTTTGGAATATCTCTTAGGTCCAGATTCTTGAAAACTTGGACTGTTCTAGCAAAAATACACCATTTAAATGTAAAAATAAATATGAATATTCAGTAATGTAATTAATAGATAAATTAACATAGCTCGTAGCTAAATCCTTGCTCTCCAGTTGTGGCGTGTGACATATATATATAGGGTGACAGGACATCCCAGCTTGCCCAGGACTAAGGGATTTCCCTGCATTCAGGATTTTCACTGCTAAAATTAGGAAGGTCTTAGGCAAACCAGAACATGTTGGTCACATTATCCCTGAGCTGGTAGTATTGACATCCACTAGAAGAGCTGTTTGAACATGCAGAACCTCAAGCCCCACTCCAAGCCCATATTAACAAGATCCCCAAGGGAGTCGGATGCACAGTAATGTCTGTCATCTATCATAGATTGAATTGTGTCCTTTCAAAAGATATATTGAAGTTCAGACTAGGTGCGGCTGAAGTCCTAATCCCAGTACCTCAGAAGGTGATCTTATTTGGAAATGGGGTTGTTTCAGATATCATTAAGACAAAGTCATACTGGAGTTGTGGGGGCCCTTAATCCAAGCACTTTTAAGGGCTAATATCCTTAAGAGACACAGGGAGAGGGTCATATGAAAACGCAAAGACACATAGGGAGAAGGCCATTGTGACAAGAGAAGTAGAGGTCAAAGAGTGCCAAGGATTGACAGTCACCTCCATAAGCTAGGAAGAGGCAAGGAAAGATTCTACCCAGAGTCTCGGAGAGGATGGCCCTGCTGACACTTTGATGTCGGACTCCTAGCCTCTAGAACTGTGAGATAATACATTTCTGTTTGTTTTTTTTTTAAGCCACCCAGTTTGTGGTACTTTGGTACAGCCGCCACAGGAAACTATCACATGTCTAAGATTCACTGATCTATAATGCATCAATATATAACCACAGCTACCATATCACCAAGCAACTCACAGTAGCACCATTTACAATAGCCAAAATGTGAAAACATCCTAAATAAATGTCCAGTGACAAATAGATTAACAAAATCTATTTTGTGGCATATCTATACTATGGGATATTATTCATCCATAAAAAGGGATGAAGTACTGATGCATGATACAACTTGGATGAACCTTGAAAACATCCCTATGCTGAGTGAAAGCCAGATGCAAAAGGATGCACATGTATAATTCTATTTATATGAACTTTCAAGAACAGGCAAATCCATAGGCAGATTAGTGGTTGCCAAGGGCTAACCCTAATGGAGAGGCACTGCTTAATGGGTATGGGGTTTATTCTTGTGGTAACAAATAAATCCTGGAGCTAGATAGTAGTGATGATTGTGCAATAGTGTGAATGTACTTAATGTTGCTGAATTGTACACCTTAAAATAGGTAAAATGGTAAACTGTATGTTAAGTGTATTTTATCACACACAAAAGTAATATGTAACCATAGCAAGTCCAAGTGTCCTGTGACCTGAAGGAAAGATGTAGGTTGAGGAGCTGAAGGAAGAACAGCAAGGCTCAATAGCAGGAGGCCAAGAAGGTATAGAGAAGGCTGGAGAGAGGTCAGCCCATCCAGGTCTTTTTAGGTGACATTAAGAATTTTGATCTTTTGCCTAAGAGTAAGAGAAGTGTGTGCTTTCTATTTGCTTCAAATTCAGCAAGTAATTCAAGGAAAACTGGACTGCTACCAAAGCATCAATGCTCCTACTGTCACCCCCTATATCTGTTATTCATATAACACCACAGTGATTTTGTTCAAACACAAACCATTTCTTGTCACTCTTTGGCTTAAAATTCTCTAGTGGCTTCCTGTCAATGTACTTGGAATCAAATTTTAACTCTTTGCCCTGACTTACAAAGCATATATGAAGCTGGCCACAGTGGCTCATGCCTATAATCCCAGCATTTTGGGAGGATGAGGCAGGTAGATTTCTTGAGCTCAGGAGTTCAAGATGAGCCTGGCCAACATGGCAAAACCCTGTCTCTACTAAAAACACAAAAATTAGCCAAGTGTTGGGGGCACGTGCCTGTAATCCTAGCTACTTGGGAAGAGGCAGGAGAATTGCTTGAACCTGGGAGACAGAGGTTGCAGTGAGCCAAGATCGTGCCACTGCACTCCAGCTTGGGGGGCAGAGTGAGACTCTGTCTCAAAACAAACAAAACAACAAAAGCCTGTATAAACTGGCTCTGACTCTCTCTGCCACTGCTCCCGCTTTGGACCCGTGCTTCAGCTGCTCTGGCCTTCTTTCTGTTCCCAAACATAGACTTCATTCCACCTCAAAACCTTCACGTTGGCTGATCGTCTCTTTGGAATGCTTTGCCCCCTAAACTTTGAATGGTTGGTCCCTTCCTTCCTGTCATTCAGATCTCAGTATAAATGTCACCTCCTCAGAGAGGCCATTTCAAACAAAAATGGTCACCTGGTCACTATACGTTCTAATTCTCTGCATAGCATTTATCTAACATTTTCTTATTTATGAAAATGTGCTTGGGTGGGTGTTTTTTTTTTCCTGTGTCTCCTACTAAAATGTAAGCTCTACGGGGAAAGGTGTTTTTGTCTTTTGTTCACTATTATCTCCTCAGCACCTAGATACAGTAGAACTCAAAAAACTTGTTGAACTAATGAATAGTGCCCAGTAGTCCCTCAAAAGATGATTGTTGACTGGTTGAATAGGGATATGATATTAGAAATGGGCCTTGAAGTATGAATAAGATGATGGTGTTCTTTGAGGATTGGAGAAGGAGATCATTACGGGCTAGGAACAGCATGAACAAAGGCAGTTTGAACAAAAGCAGAAAGCTCTCTAAGAAAAGTGATGAGGCACGCTAGAACACTGCTTTGGTTTCAGTGTCCCCTCCAAAACTCATGCTGAAACTTATTCCTTAATGTAGCAGTATTGAGAAATGTGATCTCTAAGAGGTGATTGGGTCATGAGGGCTTTGCAGTCGTGAATGAATTAATCCATTTATAGATTAATGTATTAATGGATTAATGAGTTATAATGAGAGGGGAACTGGTGGCTTTATAAGGAGAGGAAGAGCGACATAAGCTAGCACATTAGCATGCTCAGCCCCCTCCCCATGTGATGTCCTGCACTGCCTCAGGACTCTGCAGAGTTCCTATCAGCAAGAAGGTTCTTTTTAGATGCAGCCCTGCAACCTTGGACTTCTCAGCCTCCATAACTGTAAGAAATAAATTGCTTTTCTTTATAAATTACTTAGTGTCAGGTGTTCTGTTATCAGAAAAATAAAACAAACTAATACAAGGACCTAAAGGAGGAAAAAAAATACAGAAATATAGGTTGGGCTGTGGTGGCAGAAAGCCTTGCTCAGGCCAAGTTAGACCCGCCAGTGTAGGCAGTAGGGAGCAGTGGAAGGTCTCTCAATAGGGGAGCTATGTGATCTCACCTATGTTTTAGGAAAGTAACTTGGGAAGCAGTATGAAGGGTGAGAGGTTGCCAAAGAAAGAGATGAGAAACAGGAAAAGAATTAGGAGGTAATTGCACTTGTCTAATTGGGAGTTGAGGGAGGGCTTCATCTAGAAATGTGGCAGTAGGGCTGGAGAGGAGGGGCTGGCCAGAGCATTACATCTCAACCCTGGCCATATGAAAATCCGCTGGAAAGATTTTAGGTATATGAATGCCTAAGCTCCATCCCCCAGGGATTCTGATTAAATCAGTCTGTGATGGTGTCCCAAAAATTAATATTTTTTTAAGGCTTCCAAGATGTTCCAACTTGAATTGAAAACCCTGTAGCAGGTAAACCATTTGGAAATAGAGTAGATAGCCCTCAGGACTGAATGGATCTGGGTGATGAAGGAAAATATGACTGACTTTTTAGTTTGATTAAACGTTCAGGACAGCTTTTAAAATACACAACCCTGATAATATATGGTACATCCAAACAGTGGGCTAATAAACAATTATTAGAAAGTATGTATATGAAGAGCACTTGTAGTCACAAAGGAAAAGTTTTGTTATTAAGAAAAGGGCAAACAACAAAAAATATATATGCAATATGACCTTAACTATGTAAAAAACATAAAGAGTTTGGAAAAAAAAGTGTGTAAAATTTCCACAGTGGTGCTTCTGGGAAGGGAGGTTATAGGTGATTTTATTTTCTCTTTTTTATATTTCCTCTATTTCCGAACATTTCTAAATGAACATATATTACATTTGTAATCAGGAAAGAATATTCTATAAAGGAAGCCCTCTGCCCAAAAGATTAAAATATTGGCCGGGCGCGGTGGCTCAAGCCTGTAATCCCAGCACTTTGGGAGGCCGAGGCAGGTGGATCACAAGGTCAAGAGATCGAGACCATCCCGGTCAACATAGTGAAACCCTGTCTCTACTAAAAATACAAAAAATTAGCTGGGCATGGTGGCGCGTGCCTGTAATCCCAGCTACTCAGGAGGCTGAGGCAGGAGAATTGCCTGAACCCAGGAGGCGGAGGTTGCGGTGAGCCGAGATCACGCCATTGCACTCCAGCCTGGGTAACAAGAGTGAAACTCAGTCTCAAAAAAAAAAAAAAAAAAAAAAAAAAAAGATTAAAATATTAAAGTTTTAGGATTTAAGGGGGGGAAACCTTGAACTATCTTGAAAACTTGCTGATATGAAATTTGAACATTCAAATTTCATCTGTTCATGTGTTTCTATATTTTTAAATATATCTGAGTGTTTCTAGGATCTCTACGTGAGCAGCCCAAATGACATTTTACCCTGGGATTCAGAAACACCTACAGGACTCAGACTAGACCTGTCAAGGGTATGTTTGCAAAAGTCACTCAACCGAAGATGGGAAAGAACTGACCTTTGAAAACATGGTTCAAGGAGCCTTTGTTAGTGTCAGAGAGTTGGGAACGTTCTGAGGATAGCCCAATATAGGCATGAAATGAATGAGGCAGGCCCTCACCTTTCCTCCATAGCCTTGGGGGTTAATGAGATGATTTTAACAAAGCTAAATTAGAAAAAAAAAAATTTATGAAGATATTGGGAGCACAGTTTTGTAGCCAATATAGCTTGTTCAACAAAAAATAGTAGGGACAAAAGTTACTGTTCTTGTTTCAACAGAATGACAGTTGAATGGATCAGAACATGAGGTAGAAACATAAGAGACTCAGACAATTTCCCCAAAAACAGAACAAGCTAAACAAGAATTAAAAAGCCAATGCCACTTAGTAACAGGACTACATTAGTGAGACTTACAGTGGTAGCACTCAAATGATACCTAGGGAGACCGGGTTTGTAAATATGAGTTCTACCTCCCTTCATATTGGGGACTCCCTGAACATGGGACAAATTTGAGAGGGGTTAGAGTAATTTTGTTTTCGTTCCTTGACCCAGTAATTTCTCCTCCATGAATTGCCCTAGAAAGATAAATACATGTGGCCGGGCGCGGTGGCTCAAGCCTGTAATCCCAGCACTTTGGGAGGCCGAGGCGGGTGGATCACGAGGTCGAGAGATCAAGACCAACTTGGTCAACATGGTGAAACCCCGTCTCTACTAAAAATACAAAAAATTAGCTGGGCATGGTGGTGCGTGCCTGTAATCCCAGTTACTCAGGAGGCTGAGGCAGGAGAATTGCCTGAACCCAGGAGACGGAGGTTGCGGTGAGCCGAGATCGCGCCATTGCACTCCAACCTGGGTGACAAGAGCAAAACTCCGTCTCAAAAAAAAAAAAAAGAAGATAAATACATGTACAAAATACATCTGCAAGAATACTAATTGTAAAATTCATTATTGGAATAGTGAAAATAGAAAATATCTAAATATTCATCAATAATGTGTTGCCATATATTCATTCATTCTACAAATTTTTTAAGTACCTACCATTTGCCAGGCACTATTCTAAGTACTAAGGATATAACTGTGAGCCAAAAAAACAAGGCCCCTGTCCTCAGGGAGCTTGTACTCTACATAGGAAGGCAAATGATAAAATAAATGTTAGCATATCCATACTATAGAATTCTATGATGTAATTTAACTGTATTAAAACATAAGATCTACGAGCAAAACACATTATACGTAATTTTTAACTTCCAAGTTAGAGGAGAGAATTATAATATCCTACTTCAGTGATTATAATCACAAAATACACTAGAGTGTCTATGGGAAAAAATCAGCATAAACATACATGACCATCTCTGAATGTTATTAAGAAGAAATTCTACCTCTGCAGATGCTCACTTGATTTTTTATAAGAATTATATTTATGGTAAAAATGAAAACATTTGAAAAATGCTATGTATAGAGGCTAAACCCTAAAAACACATTTTGAAAAATTATCAGGACCTTATGGTTATTCTGTGGCTACTGGTATAATTGGCAATACAAGTAAAATTTTTGTGTATTTCAAGGTACAAAAACTATAACTTAAGAATAATCTCTGCAGATCTCAACCAAATGAGAATATAATGCGAAGACAAGAATTTTCGAGGTCAACTATATAATCGTTACTCCACATGCACAGAACTCCAGTGTTCTTCCTTTTACAATGAACACAAATCTATTCTTGGATGTCTAGAATAGAGTTACTTAGAGCTGCTCTGTTTTATGTATTACCTTTTTCTTGCTGAGCTCAAGGAGGACATATCCCTTCTTAAATACCTCTCCTGGAAATTAAATATTGTCCACTGGATTCAGAAACTATCTCACTGATGGCTTTGCTTTTTACACTTACATTGTGTCTTGAAATGATCTAAATATCCAGCAACAGGAGATCAGTTTAAAACATTACATTGTTGTGCAGTAATTTTTCACTTGGCTCCCAGTTATACTTTCAGTGTTCTCTCTGTATCACAGGGAGCTAGAAACCCGCAAACTACATTTCTCAGATTGTTTTCTCCAATTAGCCTCCTGTTAGATTTGTTAATGGGAAACTGGTGGAGAAACTATGAGGTGTCAGGGTGGGGGTGGGGGTGGGGGTGGGAAAGAAACCTCTTTTTTTTTTTCTGTCTCCAGAAGTCCCTCCAGCAGTAGTAGCAACAGCAACAGTGACTATAGGTAGCCATTTCTTTCCAAAACATCTGTGGCAGTTTTGACAGCATTAGTAAAGCTGTAGCATCCTGTACTCCTACTCAGTGGGAGCAAAACCCCCAAAAGCAGCAGTGTTAGCATCACTCACAGATCAGCATCAAGTTATAGGTTGTGGGTCCCAGCCCAGGAGTAATAGAGGTTTCTGGTCTCTAGGTAACACACACTGTAGTCAATTGTAAAACTAGTCAAAATTCTTTCTTTCCCTTTCCATGACCTTTATCAATGTGACTTTGCAGCTCTTCCCATAAGAAGTAAAATTTATTTCTTCTCTCTCTGAATCTGGGCTAGCCTTGTTTCTTACTTTGAACAATAGACGACAGTGAAAATGACATTGTGATAGTGCTAAGCTTAGGCCTCAAGGGGACTCACCGTCTTCTCCTCACTCTTTTGGAACCCTATGACTGCCATGGGAATAAGCCCAGATTAACCTGCTAGAGAATGAGAAACCATGTGCATCAGAGTCTAGCCAGCTCTCTTGTCTCTGCTGATAACTCAGATATGTAAAGGAGCACAGCCACAATCTGCAAAGTCAACCCAAAACCAGCAGGAAGGAGTTCAGCTGAGACCAGAGAACTACCAAGATGAGCCCAGCCTAAATTGCTATCGAATTGTTTTTAAAATAAAACCAGTAAGTTAAATTAGTTTGTCACACAGCAATAGCTAACTGATATACACCTTTGTCCTTTTTGTTTTTTCAGTACTTTTTGTACCTTATAGCAAATTACTAGCATTGAATCATTTTCTGCATTAAATATATAGTTTCTGCTTCCCTGACTAGATAGTGACTTACAAATGCTATGTTCATAAAATGGAATTCTATATAGCTATGAAATTAGTGTTGAAGCAGAATATTTTGACATAAGGAAATTTCCACAATATTTTTAAAGTAAAAAAATAAATTGCAATGAAAGTACCAATGACATTCTTCACAGAAATAGAAAAACAATCCCAAAATTTATATGGAATTACAAAAGACTCAGAATAGCCAAAGCTATCTTGAGCCAAAAGAAAAAAAACTGGAGGAATCACATTACCTGACTTTAAATTATTCTATAGAACTGTAGTAAACAAAACAGCATGATACTGGCATAAAATAGGCACATAGACCAATGCAATCAAATAGAGAACCCAGAAACCATACATCTACAGTGAACTAATTTTTAGCAAAGTTGCCAAGGCCATACATTGGGGAAAGGACAGTCTCTTCAATCATTGGTGCTAGGAAAACTGGATATCCATATGCAGAAGAATGAAACTAGATCCCTATCTCACACCATATACAAAAATCAAATCAAAATGGATTAAAGAGTCACATCTAAGACTGCAAACTGTGAAACTACTAAAAGTAAACGTTGGGAAAACTCTCTAAGACACTGGATTGAGCAAAGATTTCTTGAGTGATACCTCACAAGCACAGGAAACCAAAGCAAAATGGACAAATGGGATCACGTCAAATTAAAAAATGTCTGCACAACAAAGGATGCAATCAACAAAGTAGAGAGACAACCCACAGAATGGGAGGAAATATTTCTAAACTACCCATCTGACAAGGAATTAATAGCCAGAATATATAAGGAGCTCTAACAACTGTAGGGAAAAAATACAATGATCTGATCAAAAATGGGTGAAAGACCTGAATAGATATTTCTCAAAAGAAGATATACAAATGGCAAACAAGCATATGAAGATGTAGTCAACATAATTGATCATGAAAGAAATGCAAATCAAAACTACAGTGAAGTATCATTTCTCCCAAGTTAAAATGGCTTTTATCCAAAAGAAGGCAATAACAAATACTGGCAAGAATATGGAGGAAATGGAACCCTTGTACGCTGTTGGTGGGAATGTAAATTAATATAGCCACTATGAAGAACAGTTTGGAGGTTCCTCAATAAACTAAAAGTAGAGCTACTACATGATCCAGCAATTGCACTGCTGGATATATACCCAAAAGAAAGGAAATAAGTACACTGAAGAGATATCTGGACTCCCATGTTTATTGCAGCATTATTCACAATAGCCAAGATTTGGAAAACAACGTAAGTGTCCAACAACAGACTAAGGAATAAAGAAAATGTGGCACATATACACAATGGGGTACTATTCAGCCATAAAAAAAGAATGAGTTGCTGTCATTTGCAACAACATGGATGGAACTGGAGGTCATTATGTTAAGTGAAATAAGCCAGGCACAAAAAGAAAGAACTTTGCATTTATTTGTGGGAGCTAAAAGTTAAAACAATTGAACTCAGAGAGATAGAAAGTAGAATGGTTATCAGAGCCTGGGAAAGGTAGTTGGGAGGAGGGAGTGGTGATGGTTAATAAAAATTTAAAAATTAAAAAGTAAAATTATGAAATTATAGTGTGATGCCAAGTTGGAGATACACACACACACACACACACACACACACACACACCCCATAATTTGGAGATGTGTATCTATATACACATATAAATAATTATTACTTTGTAAGCCAATAGCACTTTGTGTGTTTTTATTTACATTTTCAACATTTATTAAATGTTTTATAAAAGCATGACTTATAATTAGAAAAAGTTTTATTTTGAATTGTTAAATTTTAGGGCATCTAGATTGATATTTGGTTTGAGAGAATTGTGAAATCCTCTGTAAATTCCTCTTTAGCAACATATTCGAATGACTTTTTTTTTCCCAAAAAATAGTTAACATGAGAAAACTGTCTTAACCCTGCTAGTGGTATTCCAAGCAAGGTTGCAACCAGTCTTGTTCCTTATAATCCATAATCATCCAGTAGCATCTGAAGTGGGACTTGAACATTTTTTTCTTTCTGCCCTCTTTCTAAAGCTTCCAAGTAAACTTAGAACACAGCAGCTGCTGAAACATCCGCCTGACCCATTTCCCCTGTATGTGTCCAGCTCTAGATAATTCATTCTGGAGGTATATGAAATTTTGATTACTAAGAGTCTTTTATTAAAAGAATGTTGTGCTTTTACACTGACTCTGATACCTGTGATAAATACTTTATTCTGGTGAAAGGAAAGATGTAATTGATAGAGACTTGGCTCAGAAGAATTTAACCAAAAAGATTAAAGTTCCAGGCATGCAGGTTCTGAAAATCATTTTTACTACTTTTAGTCAATTATATCATGTTTATTGATCCTATTTTTTAAATCCAAAGGTTAATTAATATTCACTGAATTTAGTAGGAATACTTTCTACACGATGGTGACTATTTTTAGTTAGGTTTGTTTATTAGAGAATTATCTTTGAGTGTACTTTAATAAACCCAATACATAAAAATGAATATGTTGAAATTGCTTCTATCCTATTTAGTTAAGTGAAGTGTACTTTAGCTGTTAAAACATGCATCCATTATGTAATCTAGGCCAGGCCCTTTCTTATTGAAATGCATGAGTGACTACATTTAAAGTGAAGACTGGGTCAGTGTGGCTGAAGCAGAGCAGAACATTGAACTTATTATCAATGAGTTAAACTGCTGAATTCAGTCAGTGTTGGTGTACATAACCCTGGCCCTAAACTTCCTTTTGTGAGAATTATCCCCATTAGTAAATTTCTAATAATTGAGTATGTCATAATCATAACTGAAAAGACATTGATCAGCCATTGGCATCAGGATTTGAACCCAAACAGTCTGATATAGGAGCCTGTACTCTTGACAATAGGGAGAGTTATCCATATCAGTGAATTTCTAATAATTGGGTACATCATAATCATAACTGAAAACATTTGTTGATCAATGATTGGCATCAGAATTTGAACCCAAACAGTCTGATACAGGAGCCTGCACTCTAGGTTTTGGAATCAGCATGCCTGGATTGCCTCCTGGCCTCTGGCACTTACAAGTTTTCACATCTGTAATATGAGCATAGTAATAGTACCTACCTTATTGTCTTCATGTAAGACAGTCTATGTGAAGTGCTTAGAACAATGCTGGCATAGTGAATGCTTATTAAATGTTGTTATAACAGCTGTGCCACCTCCTAATTACAGCAGGTTATATCTATAAGGAACCTTAAAGATGATTACATTCACTGTTTTCAACTGGACATCACATCTGTTAGTATATTATGAAATCAATTTGAGGGTTCTCTTTCAGCATTTCAAGAATAAAAAAATATAAGTGCATCACATATCGTAAGTTGTTTCATGAAATGTTTGCTTTGGGGGTAATAGCAGATATGATAGATGCTCTGCTTATGTCACTCAGGTCTCTTCTACTGGTTCTGCTCATTCCCCAGAGTCTTTGTGTTACTCTCCTATATGATACCCCCTCAAGCTCTTCAGAGAACTACCCTTCAGCTATTGGAGCCACATGAACCCATTGTATTATATTGTTTATCTGTTGCTGCACAACAAATTTTTCAAAAACCTAGTGACTTAAAACACCAAACACTTATTGTTATCTCACATGGTTTCTGAGGGTTAGGGATCCAAGAGCAACTTAACTGGGTGATTCTGGCTTAAGGTCTCATGAGATTTCACTCAAGCTGTCAGCTGGGGCTACAATCATCTCAAGACTTGATTTGGGTTGGAGAATTTGCCTTCAAACTCAAGTCGTTGCATGGCTTGGTTCCTTGCTGGCTATTGGCTAGAAGCCCCAGTTCTTGTCATGAGAGTCTGTGTCATGGGCCTCTTCATTGGACTACTCAGAAATGGGACCTTGCTTCCCCCAGAGCCAGTGACCCAAGAAAAAGAGAATCTAAGATGGATGCCACAGCCTTTCACATTTTAATCTCGGAAGTGTCATATCATCATTTCTTTTTATTTATTTTTCTTCCTTTAGCCTTTTTATTTATTTTTACTTCTTCTCCTCCCAACAGACAGTCATTTTTGCTGTATTTTATTGGTCACACAGACCAACAATGGTATAGTGTAGGAGGGAGCTACACAAAGGTGTGATCATTGGGGGCCACCTTTGGGGGACTGGCTACCACAGGTACCATGAGCTCTAATGCTTGGGAGGTTACATTCTATTGGGGTAGCCTGTAACCAGTGATTGACTGGTGATGAAGTATGAAAGCCTAACTCTCTTGCCTCAGGCTGGTCAAATTCTATGAAGTATTTTATGCACTATTGCTCCCCCTGGAATAAGACTGAGGCTGGGACTTGGTTGAAATCTCACACTTGGTTGATTTCTACCCTTCTCCTCCTCTTTCCTCTATCTCTTCTATTCTAGTACAGTTTCTCCTGGGAGCATATCCTTAATAAATTGCACTCAAATCCCTATTTCAAGATCTACATCTGGGAAACCCAACCTAGGACAAGATGTGCTGGCAGTGGTGATGGTGGTAGCAGTATGTGTATGTGTTTGTGCGTACGGGTCAATATAAAATATTTCTTACTTTTAGTCATGATTAAAAACATTGACTTTAAAAAAGTCTTGGATTTATATCATTTATATCATTCCCTTTATTTTACAACTGAGTAAACTGAGGCCCAAACGGGTATTTGGTTCTTTGTATCTCACAAACTGGTAATATTTCTGACAGTGAGACCACCTGTGATAGTGTTTAGCCTCAAGGGACCCTTATTTTTTTAGTAAAGAAGTGGAACAATTTATAGAACATATCAACATAAGCCTATCTTTCCACATGGAGCTACCACTATTCTGTCCTGACGGATCAAATATATCAAATTTTTAAGAAGTACTAATTAGAAGAAAATTATCATGTAAATAGAAATTTAACAGAAATCAAAACAAAAAGTGTTTTAAAATGTAATAACTTAGGACTTACGTTTAGAAAAAAACGTATTTTCCAATGAGTTACCCTGTCTGTAAATTGAAAGAGTGAACTTGGCTACACATAGAGAAAGTAAAACCTGATTCTGGCTAAGTGACTCTAAAATGGGACTTTTTTTGTTTGTTTGTTATTTTATTTTGTTTTTGTTTTTAATTTAAAAAGCAACTGAGTTCATTGAAAACTATGGCCCTTTCTGTAAAGAAACAAGCACTCATATATATATTTCCAGTGGAAAACATTATATCTGCTGTGAAAGGCAATTTGGCAATATTCATCAAAATTACTCATGCAATTTGGACCCAGGAATTCTACCTCTAGATAGGTATATTTGCACATACATATATAAGGAAATGTATAGGCAAGGTTGTTTGTTGTAGCTGGGTTTTCTTGGTAATAGTAAAAGTTTGGAAGTTACCCGGTGTCCATCAATTGGGGATTTGTCTAAGAAATTATGATACATCCACACAGTAAAATGCTATGCAACTATAAAAAGATTGAGGATGCTTTTTATGTCCTGATACACTACAAACTCTATAATATATTATTAACTAAAAATGCCAAGGCGTAATCCAGTGCATATGTAATTTTTGTGTAAAAAAGGAGGAATTGTGAATATTTATTTTCAAACACTGGCAATATAAAACAAGCAAAAAACAATGTACACAATCTTAAAAACTGAGTTAAAATAATAAAATGTATATGTTCAATCCTCCCCTTAGTATAATGAAATGTACTACTTTTTGAAATTGAAAAAATGTTTCCCAAAGCCTGCTGCTGGGTTCCTTCATCTGTCAGGATTTAAGCTAAATGTCCTGAAAGTCAATGTGTAAATGTAAGTAAATCACCCAGTTACCTTCTATGTGTAGCAATGCCAAATTTGAATCATCATGTAATGCCTTCTTCAGGATATAAATTGACTTGATCATGGTACCTTAAAAAAATTACACTCTTAAACCAAGCTGTGTCAGAGATAAAGGAGAAAGGCTCTGAATAGGAATGGCCAAGTGGAGAGATAATGGTGGTGGGGGGAGTTGCGGATGGAGAGCCCAAGTAGAAACCATACAAACAGACAAAGATTCAATAGTTGTGAATATTGATGAACACAGTAATATTCATTTTGATGATCGTAAAAGATTTCCAAGTCTCCTCAAGTACTTACAGATACGGCATTATCAATATAATTTATTTAGTTATGAGAGAAATACTTGACATAATAAGCCATCCACTATCTTTTATGACTATCTAGAGATGGGTGATGCCAAGAGAAATAGAAGGCATGTCCATCAGATTGAGTAAGCCTTGCTCCAGCATCAAGGATGATCGAAGTAAAAAATGAGAATGATAAACATAATTGCTAGGTTTTTGGGCCACACTCTGCTCTAATTATGAATCTTCTAGTTTTTGGATTATTTTTCCTGAAAGCCCTGAAAATGGTAAAAGGGGCTAACACAGTTGTGAATTATTAGGCCCATGAGCACTAGAGAAATTAAGTATCCATCCATTGTCTACATGGAGGGGAAAACATAAAACAATGCAGGCCCTTTGCTCAGCCTGTGGGTTTAAGTGTGGAAAGTCTCTGGAATAGAAGAGCAGAACAGGATTGAATCCTCGTGGGCAGAATTCCAATTCTACTCTTCCAATGACCCGTGGGAAAATTCAAGCACCCTTGCCCCATTGTTGCATGAAAGGGAAAGTGCATCTCACTTGCAATGCAGTACTCTCTCAATGTGTTACCATGCAGGGTCAGCATCAGCCATATTCACTTCCTTTTGGATTTCTCTCTGAGAGTGTCAGACATCAGTTTCCCAAGCTTCAGAGGCATATGTGAGGCTCAGTGGCCACCTTGAAGCCAATGATATTACTTCAAGATAGATGATGTGCTAAGGATTTAAAACCACTGCTTTTGATCCATCCTCTTTGCAATTCCAGTGCCTCACTCTGGCATGTGAATGTATTTGGAATTTACTGGTTTTCCTCCACCTTTGGGAACTCAGCCAAAACTGAAAATGAAACCAGTTTTATTTTATCCTTTTATGCAATTTCTCTCTTCCCTAGCAGAATATGGAATTGAGCTTATCAGTAGCAACTCTTTTAAAATCTTCCTGGACATCTCACCATGGAAGTTATTAGTAAACCAAAAAATGAGCAGTTATTTTTGTCTCTATATTCTTTGCCACACCTAGCACAAGGCCTCATTTAACAGATGCTCAGTACATGCCTACCTGAATTGAGCCACCTGCTTTATTTTACATTGATAAAATCAGTCAGATGTAGATAAAATGTTAAAATGAATTACATATGAGGTGTAGAGTTAAAATCTAGAACTACTACTTTCCTTTTGAAAGGAGAAATGCTTATCTTAACCTCAGTTTATAACTTTGAAAAATATGCTCTTATGTTTTGATTATGAATTCCTAGATAAGGCAAAATAATTTTCAACAAATAATTCAATTATCTTTAGTTATTGGACAACTGCAATTGCCCTTTTAACTTTAAACCTTAGAAACAAAGCTTCACATTGATTCCATTTTTCTTCAAATTTGATATGTTCTATGAATAAAAAATAATTGGTGATAATTATACTATTGAAAGCATAAAATTTAAATTATAGACTGGGAGAACACTTACAGGCTGTGAGAAAATATTTGTTAATCAGTATTTAATAAAAGTCTTGGCCAGGCACGATGGTTCATGCCTGTAATCCCAGCACTTTGGGATGCTGAGGCAGGGGAATCACCTGAGGTCGGGAGTTCGAGACCAGCCTGGCCAGCATGGTGAAGCCTCGTCTCTTCTGAAAATACAAAAATTAGCCAAATGTGGTAGCAGGCACCTATAATCCCAACTACTCAGGAAGCTGAGGCAGGAGAATCGCTTGAACCTTGGAGATGGAGATTGCAGTGAGCTGAGATTGCACACTGCACTCCAGCCTGGGCAACAGAGTGAGACTCCATCTCAAAAAAAAAAAAAAAAAAAGTCTTGTATGTGGAATATATAAAGAGCTCTTACAACTCAATAATAAGACAACCCAATTAACAGTGACAAAAATACTTGAATAGATATGTATTTCACCAAAAAAGACATACAAATGGCTGATAAGTACATGAAACATGTTTAGTCATTAGAGAAATGCAAATAACAAAACACAATGAGATGTTTGTTCACATATAAAAGAATGACTACAATAAGAAAGACAGACTTTAATAAGTGTTAGAGAATATAAATAGGAACTCTAATACACTGGTGGTGGGAATGTAAAATGATACAACAACTTTGGAGAAAGAATTCAAGAAAAATGAGAACAGTGTTTACACAAGACATTTATACATGTTCATAGCAGTATTATTTATCATAGCCAAACCCCAAAACAATCCAAATTCCCATCAACTTGAAGAACGAATAAACAAATTGTGACATACCCATACAGTGGAATTTTAGTTGGCCATTAAAAGGAACAAAGTACTGAAACATGCTACATGGATGAATGTCAAAAACCACACACAGAAGACTGCATATTGTATGATTCCATCTATATGAAATTCCCAAAATAGGCAAATCTATAGGGACAGAAATTAGGTAGTGGTTGCCTAGGGCTGGGAGTAAGAATGGATATTGAAAATGGGCATGAGAGGTCTTATTGGGGTGATAAAAATGTCCTAAAATTGGATTTGTGTGCTGGTTGCAAACCACAAATATACTAAAAAGCATTTAATTGTATACTTTAAATGAAGCACCTTTATGGTATATAAATTAGATTTCAATAAAGCTGTTAAAAACATTTAAAATTTTAGGTTACAGGCATTCCTTTCTACATTTTGTACTGATTTTTTTCTTATTTGATTATCAAACAAATTTGAAGATGTGTTTGTATATATGTTTTTAAATTAAGAAATATGTCTTAATTGAAGGAAATTCAGAAAATATATACAAAAATATTATTTCCATAATTCCACTCCCTAAGCTAAACACTGTTAGTATTTTGGTATATATCTTTTGTAGGGGATATCTGTTAAAGTCCTCATATTCATGGCTGCCCATTAGCTTTTGGATAATCTTTTTATACAGCAGGTCCTTGAATGACATTGTTTTGTTCAGAATCATTTTGTTATAATATTGATGAGAAAAAAAAATGATTCTTAGTTGGGACCACTGTCTGTGTGGAGTTTGCAAATTCTCCCCATGTTTTCCATGGGTTTTCTCCAGATATTCCGGTTTCCTCCCTCATCCTAAAAATATGCATGTTAGGTTAATCTGTGCATCTACATGGTCCCAGTCTGAGTGATTGTGGGTGTGTATGTGAGTGCACTTTGTGATGGAATGGCATCCTGGCCAGTGTGGGTTCCTGTCTGGCACCCTGAGCTGCTGGGATGGCCTCCAGCAACCCACAACTCTGAACTGGAATAACTGGATCAATAATTATCTTGCTTGTTTTTACTAACATGTGTTAAATGTATATATAGCTCACATCCATTTTAATGTTTAATATTAGAAGTGTTTTGGTCTTTATTTAGAAGTTTGGTGATGTTTTTTTGACCAGAAATATGCCATAGGAACATCACTCTTGTTTATATCAATTAGCCTATGAGAAAATTGCCTTCCTTAGGCATTGTATCTAAAGTTGCAGTTTCCAAGAACCTATAGACAATGTTAATTGAGGACTTACTATAGTTAGGGGATGTGATGGTTTAGAAACCTGTCTGAAAATTCTTGATTCCTCTTATCAAATGGTGGAGTCTAATCCCTTTTTCCTTGAACCTGAGAGAACATTTGTAGTTACTTCCATGACTCGAATGTGGTGGAAATGATGCAGTGTGATTTCTGATCTTAGCTTGAAAAAGATTATATCACTTCCACATAGCTTTCTTTTGGAATATTCACTCTTGAAACTTCGCCAGCATGTTGTAAAGAAGGCGAGGTCACGTGGTGTCAAATGCTGGCTTCCCAAATATCACCAGAGCAACAAATTGAAAAGACTTAAGTTGAATGTGTTGCTTAAAGTGATACTTCATGAAGTCTGAGAGAGTCTCAGAGCGGGAGGACAAGGTGAGGCTATATTCAGAGCTGGGAGTTTGGTTTATGAGAGACTTTCAATACAAGAGCTTAATTAGAATAGGATAAGGGTCTTAGAATTGGTGGATACTACAAGGTAAGCATTTTGAGGCTAGAGGCTCAAATAATCTTAGGATGTAAACTCTTCTACTGAAGAATGATACAACTTTCAGGAACTCCTGTATAAAGCAATAATTTTACTTGCAACTTTTGTCTTTCTGGGCAATAGTCTACCGGAATGCTAAAGTTATACTAACAAAGTTAATGGAATAGTAAAGTCAGGTTAATGTAAACAACTGTGTAGGGGGAGAGAGTTTGGTTTTTCATGGACAGGCCACATGTAGTTGTCTGGATGATGGCCTCAGTTAAAGTCTCAACCTGAAAGCCATCATCAGTCACTAGATATGTGACTGACTGAGATTTCATATTATTTTAGCCCCAAGCTTACACTGAATGAAACAGATTGTCTCTTGCCCAAATTTCACATTTGTGTGCAAAATAAATGTTGCTTTAAGCCATTAAATTTTGGGACGGAGTGTGTGTGATGGTTAATTTTCGGTATCAACTTAATGAGATTAAAGAATACTTGAAAACCTGGTAAAGCATTATTTTGGAGTGTGTCCGTGAGGATGTTTTCAGAAGAGTTTAGCTGTAAGTCAAAATAGACTTGGTGAAGAAGATCTACTCTCTATGTGGGCAAGTACCATACAATCTGTTGGGGATCCAGAAAGAACAAAACAGAGAAAAGATGAATGTGTGGATCAGTTAAAGCTGGGACACACTATTCCTCTCCTGTCCTTGGACAACTCCAGACTCCCTGGCCTTTGGACTCCAACATAACAGCATAAACTCAAATTCAAAGCTCCACTTGCAGCTACTGTACAGGGATGTGACCTAGACCCCAGCAATCAAATGCATCCATGTAAGATTGTGATTTAGAAGGCAGCAGTCTTTGGTGCTTCCATTTCTCCTGTAGATGTTCCTGGCATCTAGTGGCATAATGACAACAGCTTTCTGGTGTTTGCACAGTTGAATTCCTGCCCCAGATGTGGTACAAGGATAGTGGCAATGCAGGCTTCCTCTAGTGATCAGTGGCAGTAGTGTATCAGTTCTGTTTTGAGGCATGGTTTCAGGTTCTATTCCTGGAAATTTGGCTTCAAGCTCAATTTACCAGCCCTCTGAGCCCTTGTGAGAACTATTAATGAATGACTTTTCTACTTAATGACTAATCTGATCGAGAAATTGGTACCAAAAGAGGTTGCAAGCAGCAGATTATTTTCTCAGGAGAATAAGGGAAAATTTCAGATTAATTACCCCTTCTAATTGTTGTTGATATCTCCAGATATTCAACTGGTAATCCATGAGATACTTAAAGAAATAGCTAACTAAATTATTATCTATGCTCATTAGGAATAATGTGCTCATTTGGGGCAAGTCTGAAGGATCTAGTGGAAGTTGTAATAGAATAATATGAAAGGCTTTAAATAATTCAAAATTTACAGTATAACCTAGCTTCTTCTAGCTGAACTTGGCAGCTTAAAGAGAAAAGCAGCCTCAAAGTTTTAATGTCTTATATCAAGACAAAACCAAGAAATTGTGGATTTTCTATTATTTTATTCAAAGAATCTCTTATCACTTGTACCCACTGGAGTGAGATAGTTGAAAACAAAACTCAAATTTTGATTCTTGGGCTGCTGCATAAAAACAGTGGTTTACCAGATATTTTACATAAAAGTTATATTTGGATTAGGAGAGTGTGGGATCCCAAGAATTGAAATGGGCACATATGGTAAGACTCATAACTCAGTACCCCAAACCTTAGAATCTTCCTTTCTCTCCTGGTTGATGAGGCTGTTCCTTCATTCCTTGAATACCCTGTAACAACCTTGCTGGTAGTGTTACCTTTAAAAGGAAAGAAGATTCTATTTAGCCTCTCAGGTCATGGCAGGCTCCAGTTGCCAAATTGCAAATTTACTGATGTATATTGGCAAGAATCATAATAGGTTCAGTGGGTGCTATACCAATGAAAGAAGGACAAAATACTAGGTAAGGCTCAGTTCATTGTTTAAGAAGCACTTACCAGGAAATTCTGATTCCATTGTGTTAGGTTAAGATGCTGGGAGTGGTTTCAGTTGTTTTTTCAGTTGGATTCAATAAAGGGGCCAGAGTAAAGGAAGTTTAGATGTTAAAAATTTCTCAGTATGATACAGGTGAAGCAATCACGGTTCCCAGGAGAGACCAAGAAGCTTCCCATGAACAGTTCCCAGGAGCTGCTGTCCAATGGGGAGCTAAACCAAGAGCCACTGAAGGAGTGCATAGTGGTGTCTGGCAGCCGCTGGCAGCATTTCTCCCAGAGCCAAAAGGAGCACTGCCAAAAGCTGGCCAAAGAGCTGCAGAAGTGTATGAGGTACACCTGGGCCTCTGCATCAAGAGTCTGTTTCCCCAGGACCATGTAATTTATAAAGAGTATATCTCCAATAAACATAAGAGCATGACTAAGCTTTGAGGCCTGAATTCCAAGTCCAGCTGAACTACCCTGAAATCCAATTAGGAGTCTGAGGAGGAAGACAAGGATGAAGAGGAAGAAGAGGAAGATGATGAGACTAGTGACTCCTCTGAGGATGATGGGGACTCCTCCAAGTCCAGCATGGAGCATGAAATCAAGGACAGGGACACGAATAAGGAGGATGACAAGGGTAAGGATGATGAGGAGGATGGCAGTGAGGATGAAGGCAGTGAATCCACCAGCTCCTTCTCTTCAAGGGACTTCTCAGGTTCTGACTCCAATTGAGGTCAGCCCCACCCTGAGACAGCCAGGGATAGCCCAGGAGCTCACCTCTCCAATTGACAACCTGTCCCTGGCCTCTGCCCTCCCCTAATTTCTTAAACACATGCACACACACACACACACACACACACACACACACACACACACACACACGGTGGGGATAGGAGGCTGGAGGAATTCAGATCAAGACTCTACAGCCTCAGAGACATCCGCCCTGGGTGGTCCTCCAGGAAAAGCAACCATCAGACTGAGCCAACACCAGACCAGTCCTGCCCACCCCCACCTACTTGTGACTTGTGCTTCTTGCTTCAGTGATGTAACAAGGAGTGGAAATGAGGGGTCCCAAAGAGTTCAGCGAGGCCCTTCACAACTGCAGCTCAAACCAAGGTTGGGTGACACCTTGGGGAGTACCCTTTCTTTTTCAGAGGGGCTCCCTGTCTGGCCACCTGCATCAGGACTGGAGGCAGGGATCAAGTCAGAAGAGGAGAGTAAGTGCCTTTGTGAAAATAGGCACTGCCCTGATGGCCCTCTCCCATGCCCCTTGTAGGAAGGAGCTGCCTGGACCCGCTTATGGGGAAGGGGATAGAAGTGTTTTATATGCATATATATTAAGCTGTGAACAAGATGCTTCATTCTGAAAAAAAATGAAGCGCATGATTATTAGTAACAAGCAAACTACTGACTTTCCATTTCTCAAGTTGATCATGGACATGTAATTTTCACAAAAGTTTTGAAGCCATTTACCAGTCACCCTGGAACCCAAAATAATATCATTGACTGGCTACATAAAATCTGAGGAGATAGATCTGTGAGAGATACATAAACATTAATTTCAAAACTTCATAGTTTCTTTTTTTTTTAATTTAAGTTCTGGGATACATGTGCAGAACGTACAGGTTTGTTACATAGGTATACGTGAGTCATGGTGGTTTGCTGCACTTATAAAACTTCATAGTTTCAAAACTTCATAGTTAATTTAAGAAGCTTGGGCCTGAAGATGGCAATTTAACATGTATTAACACATTTTCAGAAGGTGTATTTACATATCACTCAGTAAAGCATGACTTTTAATTTAGATCAAATCATCATTTTCCTAAATTAGTGTCTTTCATTTTTATTCCAAGTCTTCATGTGCATATATTAAAAATCAACTGATAGATGTTATTGTGTCCACTCCATTAGCAGAACTTTGCAAAGAATTAAGCGAGGTCATTTTTATATCAGTGTTATTGAATGCTTCAAATAAAACAATCTGTTAATTACAATGGCCAAATTTTTCACACCCAATTCATTGAATCAAAGTAAAATTTTTAGAAGTTCATTCTGTCAAGAAGAAAATATGGTATTATTTTGAAATCTATTGAAAATTGATTTTTAAATTGCAACATTGAGGATTCAGTTATTTGTTTTATGATATAATATGAAAGTATTTTTTGTGTGTATGAAGCAGTGTTATGGTAAAAACAAGTTTTGGTTTTTTTTAATTGTACTTTGGGCTCTGGGGTACATGTGCACATCCTGCATCCTGCAGGATTGTTCCATAGGTTCATACATGCCATGTTGGTTTGCTGTCTCCATGCCCCCCATCACCTAAGTCAGGCATTTCTCCTGATGTTATCCCTCCCCAACCTCCGCACCCCCAGCTGTCCCTCCCCTCCCCTCCCCTCCACCCCCCACCTACCCCAGTGAGTGTTGTTCCCTTCCCTGTGCCCAAGTGTTCTCATTGTTCATCACCTGCCTATGAGTGAAAATATGCGGTGTTTGGTTTTCTGTTCTTGTGTCAGTTTGCTGAGAATGATGGTTTCTAGATTCATCCATGTCTCTGCAAAGGACACAAACTCATCATTTTTTATGGCTGCATGGTATTCCATGGTGTAGATGTGCTACATTTTCTTTGTCCAGCCTATCACTGATGGATATTTGGTTTGGTTCCAGGTCTTTGCTATTGTAAATGGTACCACAATGAACATACGTGTGCATGTGTCCTTATAATAGAATGATTTATAATCCTTTGGGTATATACCCAGTAATGGGATTGCTGCGTCAAATGGAATTTCTATTTCTAGATCCTTGAGGAATTGCCACACTCTCTTCCACAATGGTTGAATGAATTTACACTCCCACCAACAGTGTAAAAGTGTTCCTTTTCCTCCAAATCCTCTCCAGCATCTGTTGTCTCCAGATTTTTTAATGATCGCCATTCTAACTGTCATGAGATGGTATCTCAATGTGGTTTTGATTTGCATTTCTAATGACCGGTGATAATGAGCATTTTTTCATATGTTTGTTGCTGCATAAATGTCTTCTTTTGAAAAGTATCTGTTCCTCTCCTTTGCCCACTTTTGAATGGGTTTGAAAAGCAAGAGTTTTTTTTTTTTAACTAAATGAAATTGCCTATGGAGCAGAGGTGTACTTGAATTGGTTGACATTCACACATAATTCAAAATGATTATGAAAGAGCTATGATATTATACCACTCAAAATAGAAAAGGCAGTTGTCAAAATTTACCAAGGCTCTACACACACATGCACACACACACACACACACACACACACACAGAGAGAGAGAGAGAGAGAGAGAGAGAGAGTGATTAATTGAAGTAAAAATCTTTTCTGATAAACATATCGAATTAAAAAAATGTAGTTTGGTAGCACATGATTTCTCTCATGCTGAGGAAAAGTGTATATAAGAAAGTCTGAGGGAAATGTAAAAATTAAAGTTTAAGTACAATTTTCAAATTTATATTTTGGCCTTCTTCCCAAAAAAATTGTAGTAGATGTACAAATGTACCAAAGTAACATTTCTATGAAAATAAAATACTCTGGAAACATTTAAGTGAGCTAAAATTTACATTTCCTATATTTCAATATTTTAATGACTACTGTGTATAATTTGCTAGCTAGTACAGTTGTTTTACTAAGATTTGTGCAAGAAGTCACCCTAACTTTTACTTTCATATGTGTAAAAATTTTATATGTATATATACACACACACACACACACACACACACACACACATAAAATAACAAAATTATGCTCTTAAATATTTCCTCTAGGCTTCTTGCTGACCTCCACAGAAAGCACTTGGGCTGTTAAGAAATACAATGAGACAGAACAGATCACTAATAAGAAAATAAATCGATAGTCCCTTTCTGCTGCTCAGAGCTGTTGTTGAGATGAATTTAATGATAGGATAACCAAAAAGTTGTTGCACTTCGAATACAAGGTCTCTTAAGAACCCGCTAAGAAGGAGGAAATGATATTTTCTGGCCCTCCACTATTGTGCCCTGTGTTCCTGTAGATCTTTGTTACTATCCAGCTGCCCAGTATCCACTGCCACTTCCCAGGGTACCCCAATTTTCTTTTTGTGAATATCTCTTCCTGATTACGGTAGTCTTGGTGTAAGATAATTCCAGGTTTCTGCCTCACCCTTTGGAAGCTGAAGGCATCCAGTCCTTCCTAGCTTTGCCTACTTTGAGAGCCAGGAAAGAGAAATTGGTCTGAGCTTGACAAATCTGATATTCTTTCCCCAAATTTTGGATCCTGAGGAATTGATACAATGAAACAAATGTAGGTCATGCATTTATTGGTTATTTCCTACTTAAATTAGTTGCTATGAATTCTGTGGCCTAGGCCTATAGAGTGACCTTGGTTTCTGTAAGCTCCGGCCTGATTTTCCAGCCTCTGCCTTCAGTTAAGCCAGAGATCATTTTAATTACTTGCAAACAGGAATCCCAAATGACACCTCTTCCTTTAGCAGTGCTTTCCCTACATCTATCTCAAGTAAATTATCCTGCCCACCTTGCTTGTCTCTGATGAACTCATATTTTGCTAAAAGTAATTTGCACTAAGGTCTTAAGAACTCAGTATGCTGCTCTTCCTAGGAGTCTTAGAATAGTGGAAGGTTCTTTAAGGAGGTTCTTACCAAAGTTAGATAAGCTTTGAGAGGTAGGTGTTCAGACATTTGATCCCTATATGAATATAGAGTGAAATGCCACCAATTTTTGAATACTTTGCCATATGAGTGTTACTGTGCTACTTGAACACGTTGCAGACAATCTCCATGATGACATTTTGAGGAAGGTATTATCATACAGATTTTACAGATGAACAGTGAGAGGCTTGGAACAGAAAGAATTTGCTCAAAGTCATCAAGTGAATATTTGGGAAATCCAGAATTTCAATCTATGTTATTTGGCTCCAAAGTAATTTTCTTAACCATTGGCATGTACTGCCTCTCTGTATGGTAAGAAACTTCTGGGGAAAGGATTTTCTCCTTCAGACACTCTGTAAGCATGTTTTGCCATTTCTATGTGGAACTAGCCTAGCACATGCACCCAAGTACAACATACCCACATGGAGGCTGACATTTCTTCTCTGTGTGAAGCTGGATAGCTTGGTTGGGCCAGAACAGCAGTGTTCTTGTCCAGTTGTTTTTCCAGGACCCAACTATTATTTCAGTAGATTAATGAGGGATAATTTATATATAGTAATATGTGCAGATCTTATGAGTACAGATTGGAAAATTTTAACAAAAATATATAACGTGTAACCATCACCTAGCTCAAGGTATAGAACATTGCCATCTCCCAGAATTAGCCAGTTCCCCCAACCACAGAGCAAACTAGTTTTAAAATTACCACAAGTTTTGCTTGTTTTTGAACTTTAAATCCTTTTCTTGTAAGACAGGGTCTCATTCTGTCACTCAGGTGGGAGTGCAGTGGCACAAACATGACTCACTGTAGCCTAGACCTCCTGGACTCAAGTGATCCTCCTGCCTCAGCTTTCCTAGTAGCTAGGACTACAGGTGCAAGCCACCATGACCGTCTAATTTTATTTATTTATTTATTTAGTAGAGGCAAGGTCTCACTATGTTACCCACGCTGGTCTTGAACTCCTTTGCTCAAATGATCCTCCAGCGTTGGTCTTCCAAAATGCTAGAATTATAGTTATGAGTCACCATGCCCAGCCTGTTTCTGAACTTTATATAAATGGAATCATATACTCTTTTGTATAGGGCTTCTTTCACCCAACCTAATGTTTCTAAGATTAATCCATGCTGTTGGATGCATCCTAATTAGTTTTTTCTATTGCTCATTCACTGTGTTAATATACCCCAGAGTTTTTGCTTATTAATTTTCTTGCTGATAGACATTTGGGATATTTTCAGTTAATGGCTAGTCTGAATAAAACTGTTCTGAACATTCTTATCCAAGTCATTCTATGGATATATACATGTATTTCTTTTGGTTAATATATACTTAGAAGTGAAATTGCTAGGTCATTTGAGAATTTGTATTCATGTCTTGTCCACTTTTTGATGAGATTGTTTGTTTTTTGCTTGCTGATTTTTGAGTTATTTGTAGATTTTGGATATTAGTCCTTTGTCAGATATATAGACTGTGAAGATCTTCTCTATACAAATGGCCAAGAAGCACATGAAAGAAATGCTCAATATCACTAATTATCATGGAAATGCAAATCAAAATCACAATGTGATACCACCTAACACCTGCAAGAATGGCCATAATCAAAAAATTAAAAAATAATAGATGTTGGCATGGATGTGGTGAAAAGGAAACACTTTTACACTGTTAGTGGGAATGTAAACTAGTATAACATATGTAGAAAGCAGTGTGGAGATTCCTTTAAAAACTAAGAGATCTACTGTTTGATCCAGCAACCCCACTACTAGGTATCTACCCAGAGGAAAAGAAGTCATTATACAAAAAAGGTATTTGCACATGCATGTTTATAGCAGCACAATTTGTAATTGCAGAAGTATGGAACCAGCTCAAATGGCCATCAATCATATATGATGGAATACTACTCAGCCATAAAAAGGAATGAAATAATGGCATTCACAGCAACCTGGATGGAATTGGAGACCATTATTCTAAGTGAAGTAACTCGTGAATGGAAAACCAAACATTGTATGTTCTCATTCATATGTGGGAGCTAAGCTGTGAGGACACAAAGGCATAAGAATGATGCACTGCACTTTGAGGACTTGAGGGAAAGGGTGAGGAGTGGAGCAGGATAAAAGACTACACATTGGATACAGTGTACACTGGTTGGGTGATGGTTGCACCAGAATCTCAGAAATCACCGTTAAAGAATGCATTCACATAACCAAACACCACCTGTTCCCCAAAAAACCTATTGAAATAAAAAAAAACTAAATTAAAAAAGAAAACTAATGCAGGAACAGAAAACCAAGGACCACATGTTCTCACTTATAAGTGGGAGCTAAATGGTAAGAACACATGGACACATAGAGGGGAATAACAGATACTGGGGCCTACCTGAGGGTGGTGGATGGGAGGAGGGAGAGGAGAACAACAAACACACAAAAATCCTAACTGTTGGATACTAGGGTTAGTACCTGGGTGATTAAATCTGTACAAAACCCCCCATGACGTGAGTTTTCCTGTATAACAAACCTGTACATGTACCCCTGAACCTAAAATAAAAGTTTAAAAAACAAAAACAAAAAGGTCATAAGAGGAAAATATGGAATATTTCATGATTGTAGTTAACCCAATTAATTAGAATGTAAGTTGAATCCTAAGTATTCATTATTATCGCCATCAAACTCATTGAGTCTCATATTTTATATTTGTTTCCTATAGAAATATCCTGTATCCTCAGATCAATTTTCAGATGCTTCACTTTTCGTTTCTGTAAGTTGAACTTAAAGTGTTATGGAGGTTATGAGTTAAACATTTGGATATGACCCAAAAAAAGAAATTGCTAGGCAATGAGGAAAGAATGTATCAAATTTTATTAGAAATGACAAGGATGTACAAGTTTACATTCCTATCAGCAATGTACGAGCATTCCAGTTGCCCCACATCTTCACCCACACTTAAGTGGGTGTTTTTTATATTTACCATTTTAGTGAGTATGTACTTTTATCTCACTGCAGTTTTAGTTTGTATTTTCCTCATGAATAATAACATTGAGCACCTTTCATATATTTATTGGTAATTTGAGTATCTTCTTTCATGAAGTGCCTATTCAAGTCTTTTGTTCATATTTTTATTATTGACTGACTATGAAAGTGTATAACACCATACTTCACCAGCCATACAATCTTCATTCTAAACACATGTCAGAAATCATAATCACTGACTGACTGACATTCAATGGTTACCAAAAGCTAAGCTGAAAGAGGTCATATTTATAAGGATTGTCTTGCATTAGATGTTTCTGCCTGCTCTTCAAGACCAGAGGTTTTAAACTGGCAGTGACTGACCAGCTCTGGACTGCAAAAGAATTTTGTTGAGTTAGTATTTTTGATGATATATTTGCTAATACATTAAAAGTCAGAATAACTCAAATCTGGGAACACAGGGCTTATGCTTCCCCCTGGGAGTATTGGCTGAGGCTGAGTAGTAGTAGCTACCCTTAGACTGGGCATGTGCTTTCCAGTTTAACACAGCCCCAGCCCCTAATCCCTACTATCTTATACCCAATCTGCTTCACTCACTTTCATTACCTATGTGGCCTCCATAGTCATGGGGGAATTTCTATTCTGGTCACAGAACAAGCTGGGTTTCTGTGAGAAACTGGTTTATTATTTCCCTGTGAGTGTTGTGAAATAGATAACTCACTGCATTTCCCTCTTAACTCTACAAATGCACAAGCAAATTTGTGACTCAGTTGCAAGAAACCTCATACATTTTATATATTAAACTTTATATTTAGTTTTTTCCCCAATCTTATCATTCTTTATCTTGAATTTTTTACTTAAAATATCTTGCAGAGAATTTATTTAAATTTTTTTGGAACAAAGCCTTTGCATATCTATTAGGAGTAATTTCTTTAAAAAAGAAAAACTAGCCATTAGCTATGGAGTGCAAATAATTCATTTTCTTCTCCATCTCCTGGAGGATGGTCAAGGGGAATGAGATAGTTGACATGGGTGTGAAATTTCTCAGCAGGCCCAAGGCCTAGAAGCTCTAAAGAAAATACGATCCCTGGTGAAAACAAGAAGGAACAGAGTTTATACACATTTGGTCAAATCATATTACAAAAAAAAAGTTACCATATCACTACACACGTATTGGAATGGTAACACAGAGAAACTGGATCACTCATACATTGCTAAAGAGAATGGAAAATGGTATGGCTACTCTGAAAAAGAACATGACAGTTTATTACGAAACTAAACACATGCTTATCATACAACACAGCAATTTCACTCTTGGGCTTTTATCCCAAAGAAACAAAAATGTAGATTCACACACACACAAATATACATGAATGTTATAATATTCAAAAACTGGAAATAACCTAGATGTTCTTTAAGGAGTAAACACTTAACTTCGGAATATCCATACCATGAAATACTACTCAGCTGTAAAAAGGAACATGCTATCAATATACATAACAACCTAGATGGATCTCCAGGGAATTATCTTGAGTAAAAAAAGATAATCTCAAAAGTTTACATACCATATGATTTCATTCAGTACATGATGAATGAATTTTATATAACATTCTTCAAATGACAAAATCATAGTTATGGAAAAGAGATTAATGGTTGATAGGGGTTGGTGGGTAGTGATGGCAGGAGGGAGGTGGCTGTGGCTATAAAGGGTGCATAAGGAGTTCCTTGTAATGGAACTGTTCTGTATTTTTAAATTTTTATTATTATTGTTATTATTATCATTATAATTATTGTAGAGACAGGATCTCACTATGTTGCCCAGGCTGGACTCAAACTTCTGGGATTCTCAAGCAATCCTCCTGCCTCAGCCTCCTGAGTATCTGGGACTATAGGCATGAGGCACCACACACAGCTATTCTCTATCTTGACTATAGTGGTGGTCACATAAAACTACAAATATGATAAAACTGCATAGAATTAAATACACACACACACACACACACACACACACACACACACAACTGCATGTGCAACTGGTAAGATCTGAATAAGATTGGTGGACTGTATCAACATCAATTTCCTGGTTGTGATACTGTACTATAGTTAGGGATGATGTTTTATTGAGGGAAATTAGGCAAACAGTAAATGGGATCTCTCTCCATATTACTTCTTAAAGTTGCATACAAATCTGCATTTATCTCAAGATAAAAAGTGAAAAAAAAAGAAACCACTACACGAAAGTATTGATTAAAACTTAACTTCAAGCCAATTTAACCAATATTAAAGCAAAAGGGTTTAGGTAATTGTGTACAATTCAATAATATAAAATAATATATATTGTCCATTATATACCTTATTGGTCTGGCAAAGAGCCTGTTTCAGTTACTATTGCTATATAACAAATTACCCCAAAACTTGGTGGCTTGAAATAATGACAATATTAATTTTGCTTACAAATTTGTAATTTGAGCAAGACCCAGTGGAAGGGCTCATCTCTCTGCTCCATTTGGCATTGTTTTGTTTTTGTTTTTGTTTTCATTTCTGTTTTTGTTTTGGAGGGGAAGGGATACCTAAAGACTGGGGGCAGAAATCATTGGAAAATTCACTCACTTACCTGTTTAGTGATCAATGCTGGCTGGTTTATGCTGAGATCATGGCTGGAAATGTCAAATGGGACATCTCCATGTGACCTCTCCATATTGGTTGGGCTTTCTCATAACAAGAGGTCAATGATGACAGTCTCCCAAAAGAGAGAGCCCAGTGGAAATTAATCATGTTTATGAGCTAGCCTCAGAAGTCATGCAGTGTCACTTCTGCCATGGTCTCAGTCCTGTCCAGAGTTAAGGGGAGTAAAGGTAGACCACATCTCTCGATATAGAAGTGTCAGCATCACAATGTAAGGTGATCGTGCTGGAAGGAATATATTGTGGCCATCTTTGGCAAATATAATTTAGTAAAGGGCCAACACAGAGTAAATATACAATGCACAATTTTAATAAGTGAAGGAGAGAGAGAGTGGCTAACCAAGCATATGCTTTGTTATATCTTCTTGCACCACCCTTGCCCTCTTCTCTGCCCTGCTGGGCAAATACCTTCAGTCCCACACTTTGAAAATCTGGTTCTCAGAAATATGTTAACACTTCTTTCCCTAGAATATATTGACTATTATGGTAGCTTTGGAATGTGTTGACTTGGCAAGGCCAAACTACATTTATAAGATATCTCCTTTCTATATGTTTCTGGTTAAAGTGGCCCACAAGAGAAATTCTTATGTAAGATTTAGAGAGCAGAAGAGAACAACAGCCATTTTGTAACTCACACACGCTGTCACTGATCTGTTAACTCTCCTCATTGGAGACATTCAGCATCTGGCCTTTAACTGCTCCATTCTCCCCTGACTCCTCTTTCAGATGCTTCTACTCCTGTGTAGGGTGTGTGGGTTTAGCCCTGTGATGAAGCCTCCCAAGCTTCTACAGAACAATTATACTATTAGGTCTGTGCAAAGGTAATTGTAGTTTTGCCGTTTCTTTTAATGCTAAGGTCAGAGGCAGCAAGAACTGTCACGGGTTTCAGCCTATCCTTGTCTTCAGCTTGTGCTTGTGGGTTCCAGCTTATTGTTGCTTTCCCTCATTTCGTAGCCATCTTCCCTTCCCCACCTGCTTGCCCTGTGGACTTTAAGCTCCAGCATCATAAGTGGCAAAGACAATCTTACTGAGACTACTTAACCATCTTCCATAATTGTGTAAAGTTAAATCTGTTTGTGTGTGTGTCGTGGTTTTCTTTCTCTAATTGTACCCTAGATAATACAGAATTTGGCCTCAGAAGTCCCCAGCTCAAGTATTAAACTTCCTGTGAATTTTTAAACAGCTTTATTAAGGTCTAATTGGTATACATACATATTGATTAATTTTTTCATTCATCCAACATTCAACATATATTTTGTTAAGACTATTGTATATCTCCATTCATATAGTCTTTCTTTTCAATAAGACAATTTCTTTAAAAGTGGGACTAAGTATGATTTAACTTTCGATATTTTTGAAAGATCTGTTAAATAAATAGATGAGAAAATAATTTTTTGTAGGAAACTAAACCTCATTTTTTCTGTGGTGGAAAAGAGTTTTAAGTATTCAGGACTTTTCAGGAATAATTTTGTTTTATTTGGGGACTTTTAAAGTCCAGATGAAATGCTGGGATTTCAAGCTGTGAGAGAGATGTTTTGGTTTTAGGCAGAGGAGGAGGAGGAACATTTAAGTACATACTATTGTTTAGCTTTAGGCTGTGTCTTTTTAGCACCTCCCGAGGAGCTGTAGAAAGGAAAATAATGAGAACAAAGAACCTTTTCACAAACATGCATAGGCATACTCAAATAGCCATTCCTGGGTATTCTTTACTCTTTGGCTCTGAGGAAGGGAAATTGAGTTGATTTGGTAATTTATCCAAAATAGTCTCCTTCAAACCATCTCATGATAGTCTTACTGACAGGGGCTACTTAGCTGCTTTTAAACTGCATAAATCACAGTTTAAAATCTTTTTCGCAGAGGGAAACATTACTGTGACTCATTTTTCCTTGAAGATAGATAAGCAGCAGCTCATGCATTTTTAGAGAGTTTGTATTTCTGTGGAGCTACATCTATTTTGCAATTTAAAGATTTCATTTCGACTAGGCACGGTGGCTCATGCCTGTAATTCCAGCACTTTGAGAGGCCAAGGCAGGCGGATCACTGGAGGTCAGGAGTTTGAGACCAGCTTGGCCAACATGGTGAAGTCCCATCTCTACTAAAAATACAAAAATTAGCTGGGCATGGTGGCGCATGCTTGTAGTCCCAGCTATTGGGAGGCTAAGACAGGAAAATTGCTTGAACCTAGGAGGTGGAAATTGTGGTAAGCTGATATCATGCCACTGTACTCCAGCCTGGGTGACAGAGCGAGACTCCATCTCCAAAAAAAAAAAAAGGTAGCAAGGAGATGCTGTATCAGCTACTACAGCCTTAAAACAAAGTTGGTGTCTCTTTGGACTTTAAAATTGTTCCTATGCAGCTTATTTTATTTTTGTTTAATCAAATAAGAGGGTTTTTCCATGGTAAAAAAAAAAAAAGATTTTATTTTCATGACTGACTGATATTAAAAGCCTGCAAGACCCCTTAGACTTTGTTTAATTATGTGTAATGTCCAGAGTACCTAGCCTTTATGTGATGTCTAAATGTTGAAAGATTTAAAGCACATTACTTGGCCAGAGCTTCTGAGTCTTCACACATCAAAGTATACAAATGAAGAAAAAAAATATATACCTAAGTTTTATGTAAATTAGACCAATGCAACTGCTACACACATGGGATACACTGGGTTGACTGTCTCAGTTGTTAATATATTTAAATACTTCATACTGGTTGGTCAAGAGACGCTGCACCGAGCTCCACAACACTCCCCTTCTACCTGCCACTGAAGCTACCTCTGCTCCTCCCCTAGGACTCCACAGAACACTCTTTGTCCCAGCAAATAAAGAGCTATTGCACACCACATTGGGCTGCCTTCAGGACCCTGCTCCAATATTCAGGTGGGTCTTCAGTCCAGTGCCTGTGCTATATACCGGTATTAAATATTTTGACTATCTCTCATATACAAATGTGGTGGAGAAATGGCTGGCATGGAAGTTAGGGGATTTAAGTTGGGGTCCTGGATTAACCTCTGATATGGTTTGTTTCTCCCTTCAAATCTCAACTTGAATTGTATCTCCCAGAGTTCCCACATGTTGTGAGAGTGACCCAGAAGGAGGTAATTGAATCATGGGGTATAGTCTTTTCTGTGCTAATCTTGTGATAGTGAATAAGTCTCATGAGATTTAATGGGTTTACCAGGGGTTTCTGCATTTGCTTCCTCCTCATTTTCTCTGCTGCCATGTAAGAAGTGCCTTTTGCCTCCCTCCATGATTCTCAGGCCTCCCCAGCCATGTGGAACTGTAAGTCCAATTAACCCTCTTTTTCTTCCCAGCAATGTAAAAATGGACTAATATGACCTCTCTGACCCTCATTTTCTCCCATTTGCTTATTTATTAAAAAAATTATTTGGCTGGGTGGGGTGGCTCACACCTGTAATCCCAACACTTTGGGAGACTGACGCAGGTGGATGACTTGAGGCCAGGAATTTCAGACCAGCCTGGACAGCATGGTGAAACCCTTCTCTACTAAAAATACAAAAATAAGCTGGGCATGGTGGTGCATGTGTGTAATCCCAGCTACTTGGGAGGCTGAGGTACAAGAATCACTTGAACTCAGGAAGTGGATGTTGCAATGAGCCAAAATTGTACCACTGTATTCCAGCCCAGGTGACACAGCAAGACTCTGTCTCAAAAAAAAAAGAAAAAAGAAAAGAAAAAAATTTTTTAGATACAGGGTCTTGCTGTGTCACCCAGGCTGAAGTACAGTGGCAATGATCATGGCTCACTGCAGCCTCAAGCAATCCTCCCACCTCAGCCTCCTGAGTAGTTGGGACTACAGGGGATACGCCACCATGCCCAGCTAATTAAAAAAATTTTTTAGCCTACATTATCTCTTGGAGACTCTTGCTATGTTGCCCAGGCCAGTCTTGAACTCTTTTCCTCAAGTGACCCTCCCACCTTGGCTGGCATGAGTACTCAGCCAGTTTCTCCCATTTATAAAATGGGAGGTTTGGACTGGATTATAGCTAATGACCTTTTGAGTTCTATTCTGGGATTCAGTGATTTAGATAGATCAGAACATTTTTCATTTTTATCTGGAGGTTTTGGTGTCTTGCAGAGGGAAAAGAATGGCTAAAAGGAGTTGGATAACTTGTTCCAAAAAGCTGGCCAAGCAGTTGGACTTGTCAAGAAAAAAAGGCAGTAGAAACAAAACAGAGAACACTGTATAAAATCCCTGCCCAACTATGCTGAGAAAACCTTTGCAATTCTGATTCTAAAACCTCTAAAAAAATTCATATTGGAGGTGGAAAGTTCCCAGAGAAGGGCAGCTAAGAGACTGGACAAGCTGGTGATCTCTTTATTTGAAGGCAGATTAAGATTTGTGTTACTTCTGCTTGGAAAAGCAAAGTTGAGTAAGAGGGTCAAAGACTAGACATTTTTGAAAGACATAGAGGGATAATCACTGACTTACTCATCAAGCCTTTATAATCCTGCACCTGGAAAACAGCTCTTAAAGATTGATAGGGCTAAATTTAGAGTCATGGTCTTCTCTGCACACCAGTAAGTGTGAAGTCTGGGTGATAATACTCGTGAAACTTGTTACCCCAAGAAGGCCTATGAGCTGTTTACACTGATCCAAATAAGGTAGATACTAGTTTATGGTGATGAATCTATAAAATATGGAGGGACACTGATGTTCAGGGCACATCAGGGAAGGCAGTGCTGATCTCTTCTAACTCAGTATGGCCACTCTCCAAGAGAGAATGTAGGCCAAAATGGCACCTAGGTATGCTTCCAGAAGGGCATTTTGCTTTTCTTTTTTCCCCTTTTTTGTTTTTCTTTATTTTCTTATTGTTATGTCATAGAAGTAATGAATGATCACTTGCAACAAGAAAATTTAAACGGTTCAGAAGACTGTGAAATTATAAGTAAGTTTGTTCCCCTGCCAACATTGCGCTTCTTAGAGGTAACCACAGGAAAATGTGCCTGTCCATTTTTATTTGTATAAAAATATATGTATGATCATAAACATACAGTTAACTTAATATCTTAGGTACCTCTATATGAGGACACATCCACTTATTTAATTATTTTAGTGACTAGATTCCATCATGCAAATAAGTCATAATTTATTCAACCTACTAATGAACACTTAAGATGTCTCCAGCATTTGCCACATTTGCAATGTTACAATGAATATTTTTGTATCTTGTATATATCTTGTACTTCAGTCCACTTGTTTGTTAGGGTGCTTTTATACAGTGAAGTTTCTGGGGAAAGTATGGCTACATTAAATTATATCACATAATACATTTTGATAAAATGGCCAAATTTTTCCACCAACTTATGCTCTGTTTATGAGTGTTCCACTTTCCCTATGCTATCATGATATGACAATTTCTATATTTCCATGTCTTTATGCCTCTCCTCCTGGCTAAGCAGAAATGTATTCAGTTAAGTATATTACTACACTTCTAAAAGCACAGATGTTATGAGGATAGCAAAGTGATATAAATAAGCTTGGGAACTTGGAGAAATGCCATATAACAATATCTCTGTTGGCTAAACGGATACAATCACATAGAGTTTTCTGGTGAATTTTATTTCCACGTCCCCAAACAGGGTATTAGATCTGAATTTCATTTTAAAATTTTATTCTATTATACATATTGTTCATAGAAAAGAGTATGCCTTGGAATGTTTAAAGAATGAACACCTGTGTAGAATCTTGTTTATGGCAATTAAAGGTTGAGTTGACTAAAATAATGGTAGTTTTCATCTCTGTCAACCTGATCATTAGGTAGATCACACATCCTCCTCTTCCTGCATCAGTCTTTGCCTCACCCTCCCTCTACCTGTATACAGTAAAGTAGATGTAATTAATAGAGCTTATCCCTTTAATTTTGTGACTATTTTGAATGAGTTATTTACAACAAACATTGTGGGTTTGTTTGAATTAAAAAGCAAAGGGATTAAGATGTCATATATCCCAGGATTATATGCACATTACTAAAAACCAGAGCCTTACATCCAAGACATGAAACACTAGCTGTGAATTTTTCAGCATTAACAAACAGATGGGAGCATAGTTGATGGAGTGGACCTGGAGGGAGACCTATGTGAGGGGTGTGTGTGTGTGTTTGTGTGTGTGTGTGTGTGTGTGTGTTGGGGAGGTCGGGTGGTGGTCCATGTGCTTCTGAAACACACCTGCTGTCTCCAGTTATGTAATTTGGTGAAAGAATGCCAGGACTTGGCAGCTAAATGATGGTAAGAAATAGCTCTTCTCTCTCCTCTGCCTCAGCTTGCAGCATATGGTCCCAGAGACTATTACAGGCAGGAAGATAACCTGGATGTCCCATGCCTGAGCCAGTTCTCACCCTATTCTATCCCAGCTGCATGCTATAGCACCACAGAAACACAGACCTTTATGTGTCTGATCAAGAGGAAGATATTTTTCAAGAAGGAATGTGGAACCTAGACTAGAAATTTCAGCAGGCTTATATCCCTGGGCATTGGTTTTTATCACTGTGGCTTCACTTCCCACACCCTGTGACCATGGACATTCACTGGCTTCATGTTGCTCTTTCACTTGAACAACATACAGCATTTTTTAAGCCTCAGTAGTCAGAGGGATTTGTTTGCAGAACCTAATTCTCATACTAAATAAATAAATAAATAAGAATCACTTCCTCTTTTGCAAGGCTGCCAACTTGTTTACTTCAAGGGGCAATTATGTCACTGCCAAAACCACACTGATAAATAATCTCCTTGTATTTGAATTTTAAAATGAAGCTCTCTAGAGGATTAGGCTCAGAAAGAATCAATGATAGCTTACTTTGCTGGACTCAAACTCAAGTTAAAATTTGCATCTTAAGAAGAATTTTTTTTTTTCTATTTTGGGCTGAAAGAAAGAATAATGATGAAAGGGAGTTAAGACTTACCTTAGTAATTAGAGAGTCCCAATGGATTAGACTTGCTAATAGAAACCCAATTAATACACATTTTGGAGGGATTTTGTTAGAACTTGTAAATACCCCAGAGCTGGTTCTGGATTGTCAGCTTTTTTTTTCTTTTAAGTTTACAATTATGTTTTTGTTGTATGTTGTATAATAAGTAGGACTAGAGAAAATCAGTTTCTATTAAACCATGTGCAAGTCTCTAGTACTTTAGAGCTTCAAATAGCTTCATAATTTCTTGTAGTCCACATGTCATGGCCCATCCTTTCATCAAAGAAGCCCACCATTAGTAGAAGAATCAACATTGCTTCATTTTTGTCTGGAGATTGGAAAATGCTGCACTTAGTAAGTTCACAGCCTCACTGCCAACAGGCAAGCACCTGCCAGGTTGAGAGGGTACAGCCATCTGGAACAGCAGAGAATGGGGTGAGGAAAGCTTTTTCAATTTACAGAGAAAGCAATTACTACATAAAATGAGTGAGATGGAACAAAAAAAAATGAATGCCCCGTCTAACCACCTGCTGTTCTTGATCTAGAAATAATTCAATCCTTTGGTTATTTGCAGGGAGCTTTGGGAAGAAAACACATTTCATAAATCCCCATGGCTACAGAGATTGCTGCAATAGTTATCATCAGGCCTATTGCCCCTGGATTCCTGCAGACTGTTACATGACTCTGTTGACTCTGAGTCACCGGCACCTGCTGCTGTGAGGAACCTTTAGGTCCTCACTGCTGTTAAACTCAGCATGAGAGTCTGGGAGTGATGGATCCAAGAAGATGAAATGGCTGCCTTGGGCCCATTGCAGGTATTAACACTCTCAGTTTTACCTCAGGTGCAAGTCAGAAGATTGCAATGATAAAGTTTATTCCTTTAATCCACTGCACTATGAGTCTGACAATATAGTCATGGACCACATAGCTTCAATGGGCAATTATGTCACTGCCTCCTGAAATTATGTTTCAGTCAACCACAGACCACATATATGACAGTGGTCCCATAAGATTATAAAGGAGCTGAAAAATTCCTATGATGTGTGCCTTGTGAAGTCATAGCTATCATAATGTCATAGCACAATGCATTACATCTTGTGGTGATGCTGGTGTAAACAACCTACTGTACTGCCAGTCATATAAAAGTATAGCACATACAATTATGTACAGTATATAGTATTTGAATATAATAAAGTACTGTTACTGATTTATGTATTTACTGTACTATATTTTTATCATTATTTTAGAATATACTCCTTCTACTGATTAAAAATAAAAGTTAACTGTAAGACAGCCTCAGGCAGGTCCTTTCAGAGGTATTCCCGAAGGCATTATTATCATAGGAGATGACAGCTCCATGCATGTTTTTGCCCTTGAAGACCTTCCAGTGGGACAAAATGTGGAGGTAGAAGGCAGGAACACCAATGTCCTGACCATATGTAAGCCTTGGCTAATGTGTGTGATTACACTTTTGTTTTTAACAAAAAGTTTAAAAAAAATAAATAATTTAAAAAATAGAAACAAGCTTATAGAATAAGGATATAAAGTTATCTTTGTACAGCTATATAAAGTGTGTCTTACATTGTTACTACGGTAAAAAAGGTAAAAAGTTTTTAAGTTTATAAAGTAAAAAGATTACAGTAAGCTAAGATTAATTTATTAAAGGAAGAAAAATATTTTTATAAGTTTATTGCAGTCTAAGTGTATAGTGTTTATAATAGCTACAGTAATGCACAGTAATGTCCTAGGCCTTCACATCCACTTACTACTCACTTACAGACTCACCCACAGCAACTTCCAGTCCTGCAAGCTCTGTTTATGGTAAGTATCCTATGCAGGTGTACCATTTTTTATCTTTTATACCGTATTTTTACTATACCCTTTCTATGTGTAGATACATAAATGCTTACCTTTATGTTACAATTACCTACAGTATTCAGAACAGTCACATGCTATACAGATTTGTAGCCTAGAAGCCATGGGCTACATCACATGGCCTGGGTGTGTAGTAGGCTCTGTCGTCTAGGTTTGTGTAAGTACATTCTGTGATGTTCATACAAGGACAAAATCTACTGACACCACATTTCTCAGAATGTATCCCCATCATTAAGGCACTCATGACTATACTGGAAAGAACCTTTTATTGCATCTACTTTTAGAATTCTAGTACTCTTTCCTGTGGTCTTCATGATGGTGAGCAACAAATATTCAGCTCTGTGATTAATCAGCCCAGTTCTTAGTTTCATTTCCCCAGGAAGGAAACATCAAGACAGGTATTCAAATGCATGTAGCTTGTTTGGGAGGTGACTTCAGGGAACACTGTTAGGTGAATGGGGAAGTAGGATAGATAAGAAGAGGAAAATGGACTGGGTGTGGTGGCTTATGCCTGCAATTTCAGTACTTAGGGAGACCAAGGTAGGTGGATTACTTGAACCCAGGAGTTCTATCTAGACCAGCCTGGGCAACGTGGCAAAACCCTGTCTCTACAAAAATTAGCCAGGTATAGTGGCACACACCTGTAATTCCAGCTACTCTGGGGGCTGGAGTGACAGAATCACCTAAACCTGGGAGGTAAAGGCTGTAGTGAGCCATGATCATGCCGTTGCAGTCCAGCCTGGGTGACAGAGCAAGACCTTGTCTCAAAAATGGAAAAAAGAAAAGAAAGAGAGGAAAGCAATACCAAGTTTTCCAGCAAGATACCACTGTAGAATCCCCAGAGAAACTTCAAGAGACAATATAGAACAGGATTTGGCAAACTACCATCCATGGGCCAAATCTAGCCTGGTTTTATACAGCTTGTGGGCTAAGAATGGTTTTGATGGTTAAAGAATATCAAAAGAAGAATTTTGTGACACATAAAAATTACCCCAAAAATCAAATTTTAGTATTCATAAATAAAGTTTTGTTGAAGTGTAGCCATGCTTATTTTATTTACAAATTGTTTATGGCTACTTTTGTTGTATAAAATTGCAACTCTGTACATTGTAGTAATCTCTGTACAGCAGAGTTGAGTAATAGTAATAGATATCATGTCACTAGCAAGGCCTAAAATATTTACTGTCTGGCCCCTAACAGAAATAGTTTACTGACCTGTAATGTAGAACATGCACCTCAGAGTTATCCCATCTGAGCAGCTTGAGAGCTGGGGTACTTATCAAACCAATTTCCATTCCTCATGGGATAAGGGCTGCTCCTGGACAGCTTTCATTTCCCAGTACTTAATAGTATGCATTGCCATAAATGGAGAATACCCAGGAATTATGAATTCTCTGAAAATTCGTGCTCAACTCAAAAAGACATAATTACATATTTCCCCTAATTAAACATGAAAACGTGCATTTTATAAATTCCTAGTTTTTCAGATTCCTGAGAAAACTCATTTGTATTCTGGGCCCAAGACCACAGAATGAATTAAATAGTTCTGCCTATTTCTCAATTATGGATTGAATTAAGCAATAGAACAAGTTATATATAGAAGAGTATTAGATTCCAACTCTGCTGCCTATGTGGCGCATGGCTGATAGTATAAAGTACCTTTTCGTAATCCACAACATCCATGATAACGAGTTAAGTTGGAGCTGAGAATGTCGTTTTCGTCTGCATAACTTCACCAGGTGAATAGTGAGATATTTCAATTAGAATAGTATCAAAACCCAAATGGAGATGTTTATAGATTTAATTTTATATTTAGCAATATTATGCTTGTGAATAACTGAAAATGATAAAACATAAAAGGCAGAAGCATTGTCTAAATAAAATGTAAAGCAAAATCAGTATTCACTGAGGCAAGACATGTTCTGGTAGCAGATTCTAGATACCAGTCATTCTCAAGACTGTATATTCTCTGCACAGCCAATTTATTTTATTTATTTATTTATATTTATATTTTTTAAACTTCTATTTTAGGTTTAGGGGTGCATGCACAGATTTTTTATATAGGTAAATTGCTTATTGCTGGGGTTTGGTATACAGATTATTTCATCACTCAAGTAATAAGCATAGTACCTGATAGGTAGTTTTTCAGTTCTCATCCTCCTCCTACCTTCTACCCTCAAGTAGGCTCTGGTGTCTAATGTTGCCTTCTTTGTGACCATATGTGCTCACTGTTTAGCTCCCATTTATAAATGAGAATATGTGATATTTGGTTTTCTGTTCCTGCATTACTGCGCCTAGGATAATGGCCTTCAGCTCCATCCATGTTGCTACAGAGGACATGATTGGATTACTTTTTTCTGGCTGCATAGTATTCTGTGATTTTCTTTATCACATTTTCTTTATCCAGTCTATCATTGATGAGCATTTAGGTTGATTCCATGTCTTTGCTATTGTAGATGGTGCTGTAATTAATATATGCATGCATGTGTCTTTATGGTAGAACAATTTATTTTCCTTTGGGTATATACCAAATATTGGATTTGCTGGGTGAAATGCCATCTCTAAGTCCTTTGAGAAATTGCCAAATGACTTTCCACAACAGTTGAACTAATTTATATTCCCACCAGCAGTGTATAAGTTTTCTCTTTCCTCCATAACCTCAGCAGCCTCTGTTATTTTTTGACTTTTTAATAAAAGCCATTCTGACTGGTATGAGATGGTATCCCATTGTGGTTTTGATTTGTATTTCTCTAATGATTTGTGACATTGAGCATTTTTTCATATGTTTGTTGGCCACGTGTATGTCTTCTTTTGAGAAGACATGTCTTTTTAATGGGGTTGTTTTTTGCTTTTAAACTTAAGGTCCTTATAGATTGAAGGTATTAGACATTTGTCAGATGCATAGTTTGCAAATATTTTCTCCAATTCTGTATGTTGTCTGTTTACCCTGTTCATAGTTTCTTTTGCTGTGTAGAATCAGTTTAATTAAGTCCCATTTGTCAATTTTTGTTTTTGCACAGCTACTTTTAAAGTGAAGCCTAAACATAGCCAATTTCATACAGCCTTATATTCTAATTTACTTAGATGTTCAAACACCATGAAATACTTTCTGTGTTTTAAAGTTAAGAATAGCAGTACAGTGTAAAATCCAAAATGAGAAATTCAGAAAAAAGTCAATTAAAAACAAAATCAATTTCTTACTCCAAAATGATTTCATGTTTTTTTCTGGTCACTAAAACTAAGCACAATTGTTTCCTCCAATAAAATTGTTAGAGGTTCATGAGTTTTAGATGTTGTTTATCTCCCAACATACCAGTATATTATTAAAAAGAAGAAAGTCTATTTGTCCAAGCTGAGATTCACAGTTAGAGCAATCTGTACACTTAAATGGTCTTCTGCATGACCCTCTTATTTTATGCCGTACATGCTAAAGAATGCCCAAATTAAGTGCTGCCAAATGTCCTCATGCCCACATAAACTACCCTCTACTAATTTGAAGGGTTAGCCTTTCTGTCTTGGCATTATCCCACAGACATACATGCCTCCTAAGCAAAGCTGTCCCAGTTTTGTGGTCTTAGGAAGATGGTTGCTGATAGTAGAGTAGGAAAGTACTAATCTTAACTACACCGACCTGCTTCTGTTTTTCTGGCTTGTCATATCTGTTGTTCTACGGCCAGAAGGCATTTTTCTTTCCACTATTTAAAGTAGTCTTAATACTTCTACTGATTCATTCAACTATTTATTCTTCTGATAATTTTTTTAGTTCCAACAACATGTCAGGCAACATACCCTCAACTCTCCTCACTTCATCCCCAACTACCACATACTCTTGACTTGTCTCAGGTAAAGCAGATATGGGGGCTGGAGGAATGTGTGCACTCTACTAGGGTCTTCCACATTACCACAGCCACCAGAACCACAAAATAGATCTTCACAACTTTAAATAGTGGAATAAAGATGAGGTTTATTGACTCCAGGCTTGAGGCATTCTGGGTTGAATCCCCTGAAAAAGCTTTTCAGGAAACCAATGTGATTTTATCAGCAAAATTTACCTTGTGAATCTTGAAGGCCTTTAGATAGCTGTGTAGACCAGGCTATCAAAAGAAATAAAAGTTATTAAACATTGAGAGGTCAGAATCCCAACTAAGGTTTAGGCAGTATACGTTTGTGGTTAATGGCATGGCTTTTCAAATGGATGGTGATTGAAGTTCAGCTCTATCTGTGCCTCTAAAATCAGTTTTGTATTCAATATTAAAAGAATACTATGTCCTCCATTAGGCTATGTAGTGAAGTATATGGCTGTAGCAATATGAGTTCTGTTTCCTTTCTCCTTTAAATTATACCTAAACGTTTTCCTTAGGATTCCAACCTTAGAATAGTAGACTTGCAAAAAAGGTTTATCTATTCCTAGTGTACCAGTGTTGTGTCTTTTCCTCTTCTATTGAATCTCTTTGTTTTAAACAATGACTAGCCTCTTGTTTCTGTACTCTCAGGAGGAATCCATTATACCACAAATCAAATATCAATGATGCCAATGAGATCATATATGCTTCAGAATATTAAAATATTAGATTGTCTGTTTATTGCTTTTAATGATCAATACTCCTTGGGTTGTTTGTTATATACCTAGAGTAGCAAACACCTCGTAAGCATGCTCTAATCCCTCTTCCTGAACAGGGCAGGCATTGCTAATCAGCCATAGCTCTCTAAATGCAGCTTCAGAATATTCCCCAACACAAAGTTCAGGAATCATTTATCAAGATGAAGTCTATTGGACATTCTTGGTATATTATGATATGAATCCTATTATTAGGGGTCAATATCAAGAAAATTACTTTTGAGATAGGTTTGAGCCAGTTTTTAATTTGGAAGGGTTGAAAAGAGAGAATGAGAAGAGCAAATAGAGCATTGCTCATACAAAGCAATGTTTTTCTAAGGAGAATGCTGATCGGATTTAATTTCCATTCTAGCAGACGGATTTTAATGTTTAAACAGAATCGCTTGGGTTTGAAGAGACCTCTCATGGGTTATTTAGCTCATATCTCAGGACTACCACAAGATAGATCTCATTATTTTTCTTAAATCCTGTCTTAAAAATGAATGAGTGTCTAATGAGTCTTTAAATAGTGATTTTACTACCTCGTCTGGTAGCATGTGTCGTAACTTCTGTATTCTAACAGCTTCATAACTTCAGTGTTCTAATAGCTACCAATTCAGCTCTAATATTTATTTAAAATTTCCCTATAGCAGCAGTTTATTGCTGCATTTTCTACACTTGCTCCATTTTTAACCTTTGAGTCTAGTGACTACTAGCAAACACCGAAGAAATATTAGCTACAGATGTTATGGATGGACTGGTCGCCATAACCACCTTCACTTAACAGTTGCTCCTGACCATTTCTTAGTTTGAACTTCATCTCTCCTAAGTTCAAACGTGAAGGATGTTTGGCAATCATGCCTCTGGCCCTTTGGATTTAATACAGTACTGTTATCCTGGGTGTTGGCTTTTCTCATTTGCTGCTTCTCTATTTCTTCGTATCAGGGCTGCTTCAGCCAGGAATCCCTGCAGTGCTTCTCCCTATTGTTCAGCACTAACACCTGTATAGGAGGAATTGAGGCAAATTCTTCTAAAGCCTCATTTAAAATGCTGATACTAAAGCATGATTATATCTGGACTGTGCATGTCTAGGTCTATAAATGTGGGTTCTTGCCACCCGTAAATGAAGTAAGAAGTTATCTTTCTGTTATGATTTGAGTGGATAGCCTCTCTAATTAAAAAAAAAAAAAAAACCAAAACTTCCCTACTCAGAAGTGCTGGAAATTGAATCACTGAAGAGTATTTTCTCTTGATTAATCACAAGGCAAACCAAGGTTCTCTTTTAAACTGATGATGATTTGAAAGGGTTAATCCATTAGGTCAAAAACTCCTTAGTATAAATTAGATATTTTCCATCCCACTTTCCTCCCAAATAAGTGAGCAAAAGTAGTACACTAGAGTTCTTGGAAGAGATGCTGAAAGGAAAAAAATAACAGCAAAAATGGGTAATGGAAAAGCACCAAAGAAAAATATTGCTTATTTCTCCATGTGGTTATGGGCTAGGCTGAAGTCAACTCAAATCCACAAATGTAAGACTTTTTTCATTGTGTTTCCTTAAGGCTACGTTCCAAATCAGTATCCCTGCTACTTGTCAAGTGTTCTTTATTCATTAATCCTACCTTTGGCTGCCTGGAACTTCAAAGATTATCTTCGTGCTATCTTATTACCAGGGCCTGCCTAGGAGGCCTTTCTTCTTTTTTTCTTTCCATCAAATCCTTGGCTTCTCCTCAAGGCCAGGATCATTATATACCCACCATAAAACCTTATCTGAGACTTCAGACCTTACTCTCAATTTACTTAGCAAACATTAAGCCATGCAAATGAAGAGTAATGAAACTATGTTCATTGTGTACTCACTATGTGGCAAGCACTGTGCTAAACATGTATCATAAGGTATTTCATCTTAATATGTACAACCATATCAGGTAGGTATAATTATCATTATAAAATGAAAATGAAAAAGTAAACATTAATGTTTTTATAGGAAATAGAAATCTACCTGGAAAACTGTCCCTCACCTAAGAGATTTAAGAAATATGTTATGTCTTATGTTCTTAAGGTAAGCCGTTAGATAGAACAGGTCTGGAAGATTCTAATTCAAAACCTGTGAACATTTCACAAAACAGCTTTCTAGCTAGTGCTGGGAAGCTTTTTAGTATCTGGATGTCTGGAAGGTCTATGAGTGAGATGAAGTAAAATTTTTCTGGGAAAGAATGTAAATAAAAGATTTATTAAGTAATTATTGGTGACATGGAGCTTAGATTCAGTAGCATGCCACTTTGACAGTATCTGTTCTTTAAATATAGTCACTCCAGCTTTGTTTTTATTATTTGCATGGTATTAATATATATTTTTTCATCCCTTTGACATACTTATACTATTATATTTGAAGTGAGTCTCTTATAGACAGTATATAATTGGTTCTTTGTAAAAAAATCCATTCTGAAAATCTTTGACTTTCACATTTATATTTAATGTGGTTATTGACATGTTTGGATTTATACTATTATTTATTTTGTGATTGTTCTATTTTTTATTTCTTTGTTTTCCTTTTTCTTCCCTTTTTGGATTATTTGGACATAATATTTCATTTTAATTTGTCTATTGTATTTTTAATGCCTTTTAATTAATTTATTTTTACTTTTATTGTATTTGTTTTTTACTGCTCAGAGAAAAAGAAAACACTACAAGCATTTTTTTTTTTTTTTTTTTTTGAGACGGAGTTTCGCTCTTGTTACCCAGGCTGGAGTGCAATGGCGCGATCTCGGCTCACCGCAACCTCCGCCTCCTGGGTTCAGGCAATTCTCCTGCCTCAGCCTCCTGAGTAGCTGGGATTACAGGCACGTGCCACCGTGCCCAGCTAATTTTTTGTATTTTTAGTAGACACGGGGTTTCACCATGTTGACCAGGATGGTCTCGATCTCTCGACCTCGTGATCCACCCGGCTCGGCCTCCCAAAGTGCTGGAATTACAAGCTTGAGCCACCGCGCTCGGCCTACAAGCATTATATTTTGTGTTTTTTCTAGGGATTATTATATACATACTGAACTTTTCAGAGTCTACTCTGAATCGATATTTTACTATTTCAAGTGAAATAAAAATTACCACCATATAGGTCCCTTTACCTTACCCCCTTTCTACTGTAGATACCTTTTATGTAGTACATTTACATGTATTGAAAATCCTATCATAAAATGATATGTTTGGTTTTCAATCATGAAATGTATTTTTTAAAACTCCAGAGGAAAGAATATTCTATTTACCCAGATGTCTACCGTTTCTTTTGCTTTTTTTCCTTTCCTGATGTTTCAGCTTTCTCTCTGGTGACATTTCCCATCTGTCTGAAGAACTTTCTTTAACAATTCTTTCAGAAAACAACTGCTGGCATTAAATTTTCTTTGTTTTACTTCATCTGATAATGTCTTCATTTTACTCTCATTATTGAAGGACTGGATTGACAGTTTTTTTTCTTTTAGCACTTTAAAAAAATTGCATTCTACTTCCTTCTGGTTTCCATGGTTTCTGATGAGAAATTTGCTAATATTCAAATTGTTATTATCATGTAAGTCATGTGTCATTTTGTCTGGTGGCTCTCAAGATTTTTTCTTAGTCATTAGTTTTCAGAAGTTTGATTATGGTGTGTCTAGGCACAGATTTTTTCAGGGTTATCCTATTTGAAATTTGCTGAGCGCCTTAAGTCTGTAGGTTTATGTCTTTTGCCAAATTTGGGGAGTGTTCAGCCATTACTTTCTTACATATTTTTTTCTGCCGCATATTCTTTCTCATTTTCTTTTGAGGGTCCAATTACACAAATGTTAGCTCTCTTAGTATTGTCCTACAGGCACCTGAGGCTGTTTGTTATTTAGAAAAATATTTTTTTCTCTCTATCATTTGGATAGGATTATTTCTATTGATCTACCAACAAGTTCACTATTTCCTCTGTTATCTCTGTTTTTGTATTGAGCCCATCTTGTGAGTTTTTATTTTGATTATTGTATTTTTCATTTTATTCCTCTTTATCTTTTATTTCTTTGCTAAGACTTTCTGTCTTCTCATTTATTTTGAGAGTATTTTTTCTTTTTAAATTATTTTTAAATGTTTGTGGGTACATAGTAGATTTATATACTTATGGAATACGTGAGATATTTTGACACAGGAATACAATTTGTAACAATTGTATCTGGATCAGTGGGATATCCTTCACATCATCAGCATTTATCCTTTCTTTTTGTTACAAACAATCCAATTATACTCTTTAATTATTATCTCTTTAAAGTCTCTGTCTGATAATTCCAGTGTCTGTGTCATCTTGGCGTTGGTTTCTGTTGGGTGTTTTGTCCATTAGAGTTGAGCTTTTTTGTGGTTCTCTCTATGCTGACTAGTTTTGGGTTTTATCTGCACATTTTGGAAGACTATAGGTTATGAAACTCTGTATCTTTCAGTCCTGTAGGGAATGTAGTTTGTTTTGCTGTAATAGACAATCAACTTGATTGGGTTCAGGCTGTACATTCCAATCAGCCTTTTTTGAACTGTGGTTCCAATGCCAGTTCAGTTTCCAAAGCTTTTGCAGTGCTATTCAGGTCTGTCTCATATGTGTGAAACCCAGCAGCCAATTTAGTACCTAAGCAGTGTTCTGTCCCATAATTTCACTCTCAAAATCTTTGGTATATTGTTTAGTGTCAGATCCATACATGCACAACTAGGGAGGGAGCCTAGGACTTCACAATCAATTTTATGAGGTTTTTTTTCCTCATACTTTCCAAAATGTCCCTATTACTTTTTCTTCCCTGGAGCTCAACTTACAGGCCGTGACCCTCTTACAGTCTAAGACGGGACTTTATCTAACTATGTTGTGCTGTGTACTTCCAAAAACTGAACCTGTGTCAGTCCTGAACTGAAACAGCAGGAGGGCAGATAGAAGGAAAAAGGCAATGGGGATTCACCCCACCCTTTTGGGACATAGCTATTTTGATCAGAAACGGTGATTCTCCTCCCTCAGAATTTTTATTTTGATCAGAAATGGTGATTCTCCTCCCTCAGAATTTTAGGCATCTGTAGACCCCCAGTGCTGCTGCTGTCTCTACTGCTACTGTAGTTACTGTAGGATGGCCTGGAGTGCAGAAGAACAGAGAAAAGGGAAAAATCTCAGAGGATTCCCCCCAACCACCCTCTCTCTGAGCATCAGGAGATCTCTTCCTTGCTCTTCAAGACAGAATTAAAGAACTTTTCTGTCCATGCCAGAGTATCCACTTCTAGGTTTTAGGATGCCTTGAATCTAGGCTGGAGATAACAAAAGAAAAATAAATGACAAATTCAGTGTCAATTTGGTAGCACTTCAGATTCTCGCCTGTCTTCTCTTTTAGTCTGCCCACCACTGTTTAGTTTTTTGAGTCCTCAAATAGCTGCCCCATGCATTCTCTCCAGGTTTTGTGGCTGCAATGAGTGAGAAAAACAGGGTGGAGTTACACCATTTTACTTGGAACCAGAACTTTCTATTTCTTTTATATCCTGCTACAAATGTATCTCTGTATTTATCACAGTTACTTTTGATATTTTTATAACATTTTCCCTTAGAAAAAGCCTCTAAAACATGATGTTTTGCTATACACATACATAATAAAATGGTTAACACATCAAGTCAACATATCAATTATCTCATAGTTACCATTTTTTATGGTAAGAACACCTAAAATCGACTTTCTTAACAAATTTCCATTATACGATATTAAGCATAGTCTTCATGCTGTACATTAGATCTTGAGACTTATTAATCCTACATAACTACACCTTTATACCCTTGACCCACATCTCCCTGTTCCCCACTCTCCCATGCCCTGGTAACCACTATTCTACTCTTTGTTTCTATGAACAGGATTTGACTTTTTAAGAGTCCATATATAAGTGAGATCACACAGTATTTTTCTTTCTATGCCTGGCTTATTTTACTTAGCATTATGTTCTCCAGATTCATCCATGTCCATGTTGTCACAAAAAGCAAGATCTTCTTTTTCAAGGCTGAATAGTATTCCATTGTGTGTGTGTACGTGCATGTATGTGTGTGTATTTCTCTATGCATTCATCGACTAATGGACACTTAGGTTGGCTCCATATCTTGGATATTGTGAATAATGCTGCAATGAACATGTTTATGCAGCCATCTCTTTAATGTACTGATTTCATTTCCTTTGGATGTCTACCCAGAAGTCGGATTGCTGGATCATATGGTAGTTCTATATTTATAGTTTTCAGAGAAACCTCCATACCGTTTTCCATAATAGCTATACCAATTTACTTTCCCACTAACAGTGTAAGTGAACGTCTTTCTCCACATCCTCTCCAATACTTATTTTTTGAAATGTTCTCAGAAGAAAGCTGTAAGGAAGGAAGTGAGGGAGGCAGGAAAGACAGGGGAAGAAGCTAAGCAAAGATATGGTTTCAGCAGAAGCCTAGCATCAGCCTGATCTCACAGTAAGTTATAGAGCAAAGACAGCGCCACACAGTTGTCTTCCTTGAAGCAAAGGGACTGCATTTTTGCTCCTACATACCAGTCTGTCATTGACTGTGTTGGTGGGTACATAACCTTTTAGGCATCTCTGGGTGAGGTTCCCATCAGCTGAGAGTAATCCTCCAGAGAACAGTGCAGCTGTGAGCTGTTAGCAGCCAGCATGCATAACTACTAAATATAAAATAAATAGAGCTAGTCGCAGTTCTGGGTAAGATGGAGTAAGCAGCTGGGGATGGATGCTCTGGGTGAGGCATCAACACCATCATTATAATGATTAATCACACATTTCAGTGGTGATTGTCACTGAATGCTGCTATTTCCTTCCAAAACACAGAGAGAATCACTAACTAGTTGTGGCATTGCAGGAACCATGCCTGTGCTGAAATAATCAGCCTCTAGGGTAATGATTCTGAACATTAAGTGTGCATGAGAATTACTTAGGGAGCTTGTTAAAGATGCAGATTCCATCACCAATCCATAGATTCTTGTTCAGTAGATCTGCTATGAGAGCTGCATTGTAATAAGGACCCCTGTGATTCACTTTGAGATTATGGAGGTGGTCATAGAACCTATTTCAGTGATGGCAAACGTCATTCTGCTTTAATTATGTCTCCTCAACTAAGTCTGAAGCTCCTATGGGCAGATGTTAAACTGCAGTAATTTCCCCTATAGTGACGTTCACAACCATAAAAATGTCATATACAGAATGTTTTAATTAAGCCCTTATCGATTCATTGTTCTTGTGATCCAAGTAATCACTTTATAGGGGGCCTGAAATAAGGTGACTGTAGGTATCTGAGGCACAGAGAAAAATTCTCAAAGCATGAGCCACAGGAGTTGTGGAACCCTAGGAGGCAGCTAGCCCCATCAGCAGTGAATCATAACTTTTTAAAAATAATCTTCAGACAGCCCAGGGGCATCAGAGGCTTACTGACATAAAATGCCCATCTCTGCCAAGTGCCCTTCACCATGAATAGAAACGTATGGCTGGGATGGGCCTGAGAGACTAGCATCTGTTTTTACAGCTGTGATTGTCCATTCAGATTGAGGTCAGCATCAATCATACCATCTTTCACTATAAAGAACAGAATATTGATCAGGACTCAGGCCTGCCTACCAATACCAGCTCCACTTTGGGTAGCCAGACAATCTAAGATCAGAAATGAAACAGTATTTCTAAAAATATATTTAAAAAACTAAAATGAGTATGAGAAACCAATAGACTATCAAGTGTTCCTTTCATTCCTTTGTAAGAACTAGGCTGCATGCTGTGACAGTACAGGATTTGCTTAGGAAGATCTACTTAATTAGATAAAGTATCTTCCCATAGTAAATCTAAAAAATAAGCAGTTATGCTCTGCTGCATTTTTGTCTTCTATGATTTTAATAGCTTATCCAGCACACAGTACTGCACACTGAAATAAGGCAGTTATTTTACCTTTTTTTCTTTTTTTTGAGACAGAGTCTGGCTCTGTCACCCAGGCTGGAGTGCAGTGGCACCGTCTTTGCTCACTGCAACCTCCCCCTCCCGGGTTCAAGAGATTCTCTTGCCTCAGCCTCCCGAGTAGCTGGGATTATAAGTACCCACCACTGCACCCAGCTAATTTTTTTATATTTTTAGTAGAGATGGGGTTTCACCATGTTGGCTAGGCTGGTCTTAAACTCCTGACCTCAGGTGATCCACCCCCCTGGGCCTCCCAAAGTCCTGGAATTACAGGCCTGAACCACCACACCTGGCCATTTTATCTATGCTTGATGACCAAGTGGAAGTTATGAGGTTGATCCAGTTGTAGTTTAGGAAATCTGACATATAAGAGAGCATGTTAACATTTTATGGCCCATTAAAAGTACAGAATTTTAAATGATTACTGAGATCAAAATGTCATTTATTATCACAACAAATAAGTAGTTTGGGATTTGTTATTCCCAAAGTGAGCATCGCTGAGGCTGACCCTTGCCCAAGGGCATATTTATAAATATATGGGCCTTTACCAAATGTGTGAAGCACCTAGTTGTTTATATTCACTTAATGACTGACTCTTTGTCTGCTACTGAGGTGTAGTTAAATGAGCTTGTTGTTGGCTGATGAATCCTCCCAGGACTGAGGAGGTCAAAGTAAAGAACCAGTGTTGTGTGGCAACCCATGATCATCTGTCTTACTTCCTTGAAGAAAGAGAAGCCCGGAGCTGAGGTGATCAGCAGTAGGCAAGAATAGATTAATAGGCATCATTTTTTCTGGCTGCTTCTTGTAAGCAGCTAGGCTAGTCTAGTTATGCCTCTGAGAAGAGGTAAAAAATGACAGGGTGAATTGGGGAAGCAACCAAGGAGTCATAATCGCGAAGCCATTTTGTCACCTGAGTTTAGTAGTTTCTAGAGGAATCCTGTGACCTTGCAGTGAGTGTGAGTGAATTGGGCTGGACCACGTATAGGCTAGGATTTTATTCTGGGAAGCCCACTCTGAGACGGAGCATAGGAGACAGGATGTTTATTAGGGTGCATCCTCGGGGCCAATATCTGGGGAAAGGAAGGGAAAGAAGCAGAAGCAGGTAGAGGACGGAGAAGATGAACTGTGATGGAGGCCCAACAACAGCCTAGGCAGACCCCTCAGGGAGCTCTGAAGTTAGAATGGCCTTTCAGAATTGCCCCCAGTTGGACCAAGGTGGCTGGAAATTTCTTTTTTTAAATTTTTATTTCTATAGGTTTTTGGGAAATAGGTAGTGTTTGGTTACACGAGTTAGTTCTTTAGTGGTGATTTGTGAGATTTTGGTGCACCCATCACCTAAGCAGTATACACTGAACCCACTTTGTAGTCTTTTTTTTTTTTTCTCTTCTTTTTCTTTTTTTGAGACTGAATCTCACTGTGTTGCTCAGGCTGGAGTACAGTGGCCTGATTTCAGCTCACTGCAACCTTTGCCTCCTTGGTTCAAGTGATTCTCCTGCCTCAGCCTGCTGAGTAGCTCACTGCCACACCTGGCTAACTTTTGTATTTTTAGTAGAGATGGGGTTTTACCATGTTGGCCAGGCTGGTCTCAAACTCCTAGCCTCCAGTGATCTGCCCGCCTCGGTCTCCCAAAGTGTTGGGATTACAGGCATGAGCCCCTGTGCCTGGCCCTCCAACTTTTAGTCTTTTATCCCTCCCTCTCTTCCCACTCTTTCCCCCTAAGTCCCCAAAGTCCGTTGTGTCATTCTTATGCCTTTGCATCCTCACAGTTTAGCTCCCACTTATGAGTGAGAACATACGATGTTTGGTTTTCCATTTCTCAGTTACTTCACTTAGAATAAGTCTCCAATGCCATCCAGGTTGCTGCAAATGCCATTAATTCATTACATTTTATGGCTGAGTAGTATTCCATCACATATATATACTACTTTTTCTTTATCCACTTGTTGATTGATGGGCATTCGGGCTGGTTCCACATTTTTGCAATTGCAAATTGTGCTGCTATAAACATACGTGTGTAAGTGTCTTTTTCATATAATCACTTCTTTTCCCCTGGGTAGATACCCACTGGTGGGATTGCTGGGTTGAATGGTAGTTCTACTTTTAGTTAAGGAATCTCCACACTGTTTTCCATAGTAGTAGTGCTAGTTTACATTCCCACCAGCAGTGTAGAAGTTTTCCCTTTTCACCACATCCACACCAACATCCAATTTTTTTTTTTATTGTGGTCATTCTTGCAGAAGTAAGGTGGCATCACATTGTTATTTTGATTTGCATTTTCCTGATAATTAGTGATGATGAGTGTTTTTTCATATGTTTGTTGGCCATGTGTATATCTTCTGTCGAGAATTATCTTTCATGTTCTTAGCCCACTTTTTCATGGGTTTGTTTTATTCTTGCTAATTTGTTTGAGTTTGATATAGATTCTGAATATTAGCCCTTTGTCAGATGTATAGATTGCGAAGATTTTCTCCCATTCTGTGGGTTGTCTGTTTACTCTGCTAACTTTTTCTTTTGCCATGCAAAAGCTCTTTAGTTTAATTAAGTCCCAGCTATTTATCTTTGTTTTTATTGCTTTTGGGTTCTTCGTCATGAAATCCTTGCCTAAGCCAATGTCTAGGAGGGATTTTCTCAATGTTACCTTCTAATGTTATCTGAAACTTTTATAGTTTCAGGTCTTAGATCTAAGTCCTTGATTTTTGTATAAGGTGAGAGACGAGGATCCAGTTTCATTCTCCTACATGTGCCTTGCCAATTATCCTAGCAGCAAGGTGGCTGGAAATTTCTATTCCTGCATTGGTAGGTCATTGGATATGGACAACCCCAGAAGGTTATCAAGGAAACTACCACTTGGTCACAGTGGTTCACTTCAGCTGAGCCAATCCCTGAAGAGGCTGAGAGCTAAGGCCTGTCTACCATCAGTGCTCCTAGCATGGGAGACAACAAGAACCTCATTGAGGAGGGATCTGGGCAGTGCACCAGAGTGGCCAGAACACCTGATAAAATTTGGGCTGTGGCTTATCTGAGTGATAACACCAGGTAATGGGAACTAGGAACAACAGTGCTAGTTATCAAAGGCAAGTCGTGCCACCTGAATTTTGTTGCTTATGCCTCTAAGAAATTTTAAGACCCAACAGGGAAGGGCAGACTTGAAGAGTTCTGGACCTGGCTCCAGCTCTGTCTACAGGAGTAGGGCAAAGCTAGAGTGGAATCAAAGGTGGAAGTGACACAAGGCTGGGGTTGTGCATGGAACATCAGAATGGTGGGTGGGTTTGCCATTCTAGGCCTTCAGCAAGTGCCAAGCAGTCAAGATAGGGCATCTAATATGAAACATGGAGTAATAATAGTTGGAAGTCTATGCAGTCTGTTGGGATGTAGGGGAACGCAAAGCACTGGGATACAAGTGATTGCCACTACTCCTTATTAAGTGCTGGTGTAGTTAAGGAACCATGCTAAGCATTTTACACATACCATCTGATTTAAAACTGCCAACAATTTTGTATAGTACATATTAATATTTTCATGTGTATGGGCAAATGAACCAGTTCAGAGAGGAGATTATTCAAAATTGTATAGCTGGTAAGTGGCAGAGACTCTGGAGATAGACTGCCTGCATTTGAATTCTGTCTCTTACTAGATGTATGACCTGGGACAAATTACTTAACGTCTCTGTTCCTCAGTTTCTTCATCTTTAAAAGGGGAATAACACCTACCCCTTATAGCTGTTATGAGCATGCAGTATATTAATAGCATAAGTGCCAAGAGCAATGCCCAACACAACTTAAGAACTGTGTAATTGTTTATGAACTAAGTGAATAGACCAGTTGTACTCCATAGCCTATGTTCTTGACTATTATGCTACCTTGGCAGGATTCTGATTCCCAGGATGTGTAATGATAGAGCTAGGCAGCCTAAGCACTAGGAAGTACCTAAGAGGTTAGGCAACTAATCACTCATTCATGCACTTATTCACAAATATTTATTGAGAATCTCTATGTATGGGCTAAGCATTTTTCTGGGTAATAGAGATAAAGCAATGAATGAAGCAGGCAAATTCTCAACCATCATAGAGCTTATATGCTAGTGGGGAGACAGTTACTAAACAAAATAATTGAATATTGGCCCCCACTGTCTTATGTAGATGATGGAGTGTTGGATCCACCATAGCACATGTATGCCTATGCAACAAATGTGCACATTCTGCATATGTACCCCAGAACTTAAAGTATAATAAAAAATAATAATGATAATTGATAAATGTGTAAATAATGGCAGGTAGTGGTAAGATAAATGAAGGAAATGAAGGCAGGGTAAGAGTACAGGGAGCCCTGGAGCTGGGGTTATGGGAAAGGGCTAAGTGTGTGCTATTTTAGAAAAAGAGATGAGGAAAAGCCTTTCTGATGAGGCAACATTTGAGCAGAGACCTGAATGAAGTGAGGAGGGATTCAGGCAGTAATCTGGGAGACAAGCCCAGGTAGAGAAAATAACCAGAAAGGCAGGATAGCCCTTCAGAGTTGCCCCAAGTTGAGTGATGTGGGCTGCCTTTAGAAGGAGAAGAAATCTTGGGTGAGACACTTTTCTTCAGTGGAAGCAATCTCCAAAGAGAGCTTATAGCAGATGGCCATACCCCTGCAGCTCTACCAGCAGCTGGGGAAAGAAGTGTTTCATTCCTGAAGGGCAATCTGGGTGGTACATCCCAACTTCCAGCACCCTGTAACTGTTTTCAATAGCTTGTTCTACTATTTCGCTTGCTCCTGAAGAAACCAGTCTTTGCTACCAAAGAAGGTATGCTGAACATTTTGAAAATTTCATCAAAGTTACTGTGTAAAAGTGCAAAGATTGAAACGTTATTTTGGGTTTAAGTAGCAATGTAAATATTGGACACTGATTCCTGAACAACACAGGGGAAAGGAGTAAAAGTCTTGATCTGAAAGTTTTTAGGAAGGGACTACTTGGCAGATGGGTGATTTTAAAATGTGATGCCATGAATTCTTTTGCAACTCGATAACACATCAGCACTGCCCACACATCCTAGAAACCATGTGAATGAAGAAGGCTGTCATTAGAACTGAGAATTGCATTGCATTTTGGCAATGGTTCACTCTTAGGCCAGGTTCAGGTTTCCCAGTTTCTGAACTGTAACCAGTAATTGCTATTACTGTGTTTGGGAGATAATTGCTGGAGATTGTGGCAAAAGGATAGAATTCTCTTCCTTTTAAGGCATCTTAATCACGATTTTGGCAGCATGGAAGGCTTCAACTTAGTAAACTGAGCAGCCATTTCCAGAGCAGAGAAATAAGCTACTGTTTGACCCAGAGATGGAGCTTTCAGCTGTTGTTTGTTGACCTGAGCTGAGGGAAACGAGATGACAGATTGGACAAGCAGCACACCATGCAATTTATGCCCTTCATGGACTGTCAAACATTAATTTAATTTAATTTTAATCATTACCATCTGGTACTTATATAGCAAGTCAGGCCGAGATACATATTTCCTTATCTTGAACTGGTGAACAGAGCTGTGTTTTGGCCTGCAGCCATGTCCATACACCCCAAGGAAGGGGTAGAAACACTGTGGGAGGGCAGATTTGTATGAATGCCAGGCATGCAGCCATCACCAACCCTGAATGCTGTAAAAGGGACCAGTTGGTGCTAGTCCCACCATGGGTCATGGCCCCTTCTCCTGTACCAGTCATGGAGGCATAAATGCTGAGTCATGTCTTTGTATTCCTTGACATTGAGAATGGGAACTAGCTGGGGATGGTCTCTGTATAAACTGAGGCATCTGACTCTGTGGCTTAAATCTCTGGAGCAGGTAAAGTGACCAGTAGCCACATTTAATCTGTTCATTAAGAAATTACTAAGCACTGATAGAGATAAGGATTGGGACCAAATGATCTTTGAGGTTCCATTACCCTGAGCATCTGTTATTTTTTTGTGTCAATCATGGTGCCAGACCCAGTAGAGAATATGGAAGAAGTATAAAGCAACATTCCTGTCCTAAAAGCCAGGTCAGTCCCAGGAGGGATTCTCTTTTCTTCTCAGTCCTTAGACTGAACCTCAGGTCATTGGTGGCTGGTAGGGATGAGAAGGTTGCCTGGTGAAGTCCCAGAGGAGTAAGCGAGGGAGAATGGATGAGAAAGCCCTGAATTTTAATTTCTTCATTGCAAAATAGCTTGGTGCCCGTGAGGCTAAAGGATGCCTTTCAGCAAGCTAGCTCTGGCTTCAGGAGACAAACACTGAGCCCTGTTCATTGCTTTGTGGGCAAAGATCATATGACCTACTTGAGAAAGGAGAGCAAGTTTCCCCCTTTTCTTTGAAAATAGAAACAGGTCTTTTTTCCCTTGATTTCCTGCAGCAATTTTAAGTACATGCTTATTGCCCCCAAAATCAGATAACACAGAAAAGTAGAAAGTAAACAAATGGTCACTCACAGAGAAAGACAACTATTAATATTTTAGTATATACATCTTTATACACACACACACACACATACACACACACACACACACACACACACACACAGAGACACATATTTTTTAGAATTGGATTATGCTATAGGTAAGGAAAAGCAGAATCTCTTGCCAGGTGATTTCCTTTTCCAACCAGATGTCAGTATGACCGGAAAGAACATCCAGGGGCTTCAAGCAGGGAAAGGGAGAGTGGCATTGCAAAATTTGCCACTTCAAATTTCAAGGCCGGATGTTCTTTCCAGCTCAAGCTGTGCCTGTCCAACCCACCTCTTGGCAACTCTCAAGGACAGACTTGCCAGCCCTTCTGAAATATGAGGCCACCTCTATTCAGAATATGAATCTTGTTTCTTTCTATGAAACATTACATTTTTCCTTTGAAAAAAGTTAACAGAAAGCACTTTTCATCATGGAGGGAGAGAGGCAAATACAGCATGGAAGAAACATTTTCAAGAGTTAAAATAGAGCATGGTAAAGAAAGAGAGAATCATTTTCTGCCCTCTTTCCTGACTGTAAGAAATTTAAACCATATTTTATATTTTTCTTTATGTTAAAAGGGAAGACTATTGCATACAGAACTCATTTTAAGTGGATGTGATCTACAAGTGTATTTTGCCCCATGTCACGATGAGATTGCAGCTATCTTCTTGGGGGGATTTCAAAACCTTTTGGAGAGTGACCAGAGAATAGAGGCCCACAGAGCCAGGCCACGTAAGGAATGGGAGAGTAAGCCATGTGGGTTTCCGTGGACAAGAGGGAAGTCTTAGTTTAGTGGGAAGATGGGCTGGACTTATTTTTTATTCTTTGGGAAGCTAGAACTGGAATGAAAAGATCAAATGTACTGTGAGGTACAGAGCTGACACATGAGATTTAGGAAGGTGGAGAAGTAAAAGGAGTGAAGACAGCTAATAGTTATTGAGCACCTACTGTGTGTCAGAAGTTGAGCTAAATTCCTTGTATTTTTAAATTTTCACAGTAATCTTAAGAGGTAGATAATATTGCTGATATTTCATAGCTAAGGAGAGTAAGACCCAGAAAAGTTAAGTAACTTGCACAAGGTTACATAGCCATTAAGTGGCAGAAACAAGTTTAAATTCATGTTTGTTTGGCTCCCTTACATCACACTCTCTAAAAATGGCATGGGTGAGCTTCCTGAGCTAATGTGTCCCTGGGTACCTGGGTGCATTCAAGAAAACAATAGACGGTTATTTGTTGGGGCTGTTCTTCAAAGGATTTGTGCATTGTTATAAAGCTGGAACACATGGTTTCTAAGAGTCTTTCTAACTGCGTGTTCTATCAAGGTCCCTCTAAAACATATCACTCTTGCTTGTCTTCAGGACACCTACCGAGGGCATGTTTAGAATTTTATTTTTGGCTAGGTATCATCCTCAGAAAAAAGAACTGAAGACAAATGCCCATAAATGTTCTCTTGGAGGACCAAATCCAGCAGACATTGTTGGTACGGTACCCATACCCCATCAGCACTCACCATGCCCATACGTGCCCATGGGGGTTCTTCTGCAAATACCTACAACTCTCCACCTCAGGGCTAGCTTTTGGTTCTTGAAAGGCAGGCCAAAAGTGCCAGGAAGTTAACATCTTTGGAAGTAGTCCTCAGCTAAGGACAGATGGGAATTAGAAGATAACTATTCCAGCTTCCATGGCCTTGTTTGGGATAACTCTAAGGCATGTTCCATACAATCTCCCAGAGTTCCTCAGGAGGAATGAGTCCTAGGTTACCATAGGGGTAAACCTGCTCTTTAACACAGACTTTATTAATGTTTCCCCCTTCACTCTCTCATTTCCCCTCTTCCCTACTGGTACTTCCAGGGATGACCTTCCAAATGAATTAGTTGCACTCAAATCTGTGTCTCAGGGTCTATTTTTGAAGAATCCCATACTAAGGCACCAACATGTACAGGGTTTCTCAACCTCAGCACTAGTGACATTAATTTGGGGCTGGAGATTTGTTTGTTTGTCTGGGGGAGGGGAGACACTGTCCTGTGCACTGCAGGATGTTCAGCAGCATTTTTGGCCTCTGCACACTAGATCCCAGTTGTACCCTCTCCCCAGCTGTGACAACCAAAAATGTCTTCAGATATTGTCAGATGTCTTCCAGTGGTGGGCGGGGTGGGGGGGGGGAGATGGGGGGTGCAGTGGGAAGGGCAAAATCAGCCTCAGTTGAGAAGTACTGCTTACTTGAGGTACCTGTGGGAAGCACAGGGAAGGTAGGATTTGGGGAAGCAGACCTGTTAAGGTGGACCATGGGCAAGCTTCTCGGTGATTTTAGTGGAGGGCACAGGTGGGGTGAGGAGGAGACTGAGTATGTGTCTGTTTTGGGAGAGGAAAATGAAAAAACTCTTCTTATTTCATAACTGCGTGGTGCAAGGTGGTCCCTTGTCTAAACCTGAAGAACAGCTCAGAACTAAACTCAGTATCCCTTACAGTTTCCTTTAGAAAAATCAAAAATATACAGAAACCATTCTGCTGTTTGTGTAATATCAATTTTCAGGTGAGTTCAGTTTGGATGACGGGTCCTTAGGCAGCTATTTCACAGCCTGTCAGTTTTTGGGTTGCAAGGGATATTTTGACTTTTAAGTACTTGTGTGAAGCTGTTTAAAAAGTCAATATGTGGTTCCAATATGGGGAATGCAGTCAAACAGAGTAGATGGTCAGATAAAAGATGCAAATGCTTTCTTAGCTACGAGCTTTGGACCTGATTTAGCTGGTATGTGTACAAATGAGACCCCTAAGAGAGTGACAGAGTTTCAGGGATGGTAAAGGAGGCTACAGATTTAGGGTCCAAAACCCCTGTATTCCCTGTAAATAGAAGTAGCAAAGAATTATAAATATAGGTTAATACCTATAAGATAGTCTTCATCTTATCTATTAGATTTCTGGTAAAAAAAAAAAAAAGTTCTGATTGGGGTTCCTCATTTACCACTGAATTCTGACACCTTCCAAGGTCAAGCAGGGTAGCAAGCTGGTGCTGGATATTATACACGCCCTGCCCAAATTCCCTTCTCCCTGTTTGATATGCTCAGCACTCAATTTCAGTGTGTTTTTCTGCTAGTTACTAGAACCTGTGACCTTCTTTGGTGGCTTTATCTTGGGCTAATGGAGTTGCTTCACTTGTACATACCTCCCATGTACTCTGGGAGTTTTTATCACCCTGGGGAGGCCCATGGCCACTGGGCAAGAATATAAAAACCCAGTTCCCTTGTCTCATGTTGAAATAAACTCTAGTGATTTGCACTCCAGAGCTCCATCTTGGGATCATGACTAAGCTGAGAGTTTCCTGATATTGAAGCTTTGTTTATTGGCTTCTTTCTCTGTCCTACTTTCCCCACTTTGTTATGGTATCCCCTTGGGAGCACTTTCCCAATAAATCACTTGCACAGGAATCCTCGTATCTGGGGAATCTGATCAGATTCCCGAGGCATAGCAAAGTATATATTTGAGTGAAAGGGAAGGTGAATTTTAACCACTCACATGTAATGTTTCAGAATCTTACCCTATCCTACAAAATAGGCACTCATTTTTTTTTTCTATAATGGATGATGATCTTGGGCTGGAGAACTGAGAAAACAGACTTCTGCCACCTATGCACTGCTCTTCCTGCTTCCACAACTATCAGGGCCTCAGGAGGCATTGATGCTTGCTTGGTTAAGGGAAGTAAGAGAAGTTGCCATTGCTTGTGTTTTAAATGCCTTGATCTTTAACACTGAAAGCTGTACCTTTGTGCTTTTGTGCTTTTTGTGCTTTGTGCTTTTCAGGTACACTGAAAGCTGTACCTCTGTGCTTTGTAGCCACAGAGGATAGTGATTCAGCAAAACAGGTCTTCAGTGAGAAAATTTGGATCAAAAACATATTGGGATCTGCTTCTGATACTTACTGGGGTTCGAGAGGATCTCTACAATTTTATTCCAAAACTGATCAATCATCTAGCACCATTTTTTGGAGTTCTTTTTATTTGTTTAGCAGCATTTTCTTGTGCATTTTATCATTTAACCTTTGTAGCATACTTGTGAGATATTATCTCTATTTTATAGACAAGAAAGCTGAAGCTAATAGTGGCTATATTACCTGCCTAAGTTCACACTCATAGTAAGTGACAAAGCTGTGTTTTGGGCCTACCTGGGTCTGATTCTAATGACTGTGTGCTTAACTACCTCCAGAGTATGGCTCTGATATTAGCTCTTTTGTTTTCTAAAGTAATGAGGGAAAGATTTGTCAACATTTGCACTAGGCAGAAAACTGTCTCATCTGGAAAAGTATATGTGTAGACGTTTTTCTCTTCCAAGAGGAATAAGTAAATGTATAGGCAATTGAAATATATTAAATAACCCTGACATGCTGTAATACAGATAATATTTTATATGGTCAAGTTTTCTCTAAGCTCAGCATTTCCTTATTATAAGGTCAATATGATGATTAATGGTTTATATACAAGGTAGAAAAAAATCATTTTCTTTGCAGTCATTTGGAGAATATTATATCTGGTTTAATTTCTCTCTTATTTAACTGCTAGGGTTGTTTGTGGGTTTTAATTTTTGCTTTTCCTCTTCCTCTATACTCCTAGCCTCTTTTTGGCCCTAGTACCAAGGCCAGGAAGACTGTAGACCTATGCCTCATGTTTTATCCAGTTAATTCCCCCCAGGATTTAAAAATGTGACTATTCCTGAATTTTAGCAGTTTTTGCAAACCTCAAATGCAATATGAGAACACTTTTGGACTACAACTGTCCATGAAAGAAAATGACAATATATCCTGTATTTAAATACAGGATATGTGTTCATATTTTACCTTAAGCTCTAAAGGAAGACTCCAGGCTTCTTTTTGAAATTTTAAGATGTCAATTTTCAACAGAGAAAATACAAATTAAAAGTAGCTGAGAAAGAATTAATTTTTATTTTTATTTTGTCCGAAGTTCAAAGCAAAACTCTTTTCTCTGGGATTCAAATCTTATTTACTCTGAATAGATTATGTCTTCTTGTTTAATAGAAAACACATGAAAGTGTTCTAATTGTGAAATAGCACCAGACAAGTGGTATTTAGGAAAATAAAATACTAAGCATTGAACTCACAAAGCCAGAATAGACCCTGTGAGAACTTCTTCCAACGGAATGGCCAACTCATTCAACTTATATGGATTATTTTCTATTTTGGTAGGATTTATAAATCTATATTTTTCATCTTTTGCACTCATTCACATGATGTTTCAGTTAATGGTGCAATGTCCTGAATCCTAAGAAGCCACCAGTACCTAACAAAACACCTGGTACATATGACATTCAGTAGAACTTTCTAGAAGAAATAATTGGGTCAATGAATAAAAAATATAAAGTGATGAATAGGAAATTTATGATAGGGTTCTTACTGGTGTGATTAATAAAATGGAAACAAATCATGGTCAAATTCAATGTTTAACAAACTATTCATAGTACAGGGTTTTTTTTCCTTCTCAATGGGTAAGGTGACCATGTAATATATATGCCAAACAAGGACTCTTTTGAGAGGGAAAGGGGTGCTATTAATCATTATAACAAGACAACAAGACTACTCTGGACAAACTGTAACTAATGGTCACTCCTAATGAGGGATTAGGAGCAGGAGAAAAAATATGTGATAGGCCTCTAAATTTGAAAACGGGAGTTTTAATTCACAAATGAAGATTTAGAGGGGTTTCTCTATGAGTACTTTTGATGTTCTTATATCATATTAGAATTATTGTAAGAAATGAGCCAAATGACAAATAAAGACTCCTTTCTAATAATTAGGTAAGAAAGAGGAATTAAATCATTATCAAAAGCTACAAGGAGAACTGTAAAACACTGGTAAAAGAAATCGTAGAAGTCACACACAAAAAACAGAAACATATCTGCTCATGGATTGCAAGAATCAATACTGTTAAAATGACCATACTGCTCAAAGCAATATACAGATTCAGTGTACCTCCTGTCAAATTACCAATGTCATTTTTCAAAGAATTAGAAAAAAGCAATCCTAAAATTTATATAGAACCAATAAAGAGCCCAAACAGCTGAAGCAATCCTAAGCAAAAAGAACAAAGTTATAGGTATCACATTACCTGACTTCAAATTATATTGCAAGCTATAGTAACCAAAACAGCATAGTACTGGCTAAGTATAGACACATAGATCAATGAAACAGAATTGAGAACCCAGAAATAAAGCCACATACCTACAATCAACTGATCTTTGGCAAAGTTGACAACAATATGCACTATGGAAAGGACGCTGTATTCAATAAATGGTGTTGGAAAAATTGTATAGCCATATGCAGAAGAATGAAACTGGACCCATATCTCTCACCATATACAAAAATTAACTCAAGATAGATTAAAAACTTAAATGTGAGATCTGAAACTATAAAAGCCCTACAAAAAATCTAGGAAATACTATTCTGGACATTGCCCAAGTCAAAGAATTTATGACTAAGACCTTAAAAGCAAATGCAACAAAAACAAAAATAGACAAATGGGATTTAATTAAACTAAAAAGCTTCTGGACAGCAAAAGAAATAATCAACGGAGTAAACAGGCAACCTGCACAATGAGAGAAAATATTTGCAAACTCTGCTTCCAACAAAGGACTAATATCCAGAATGTACAAGGAACTCCAAAAATTCAACAAGAAAAAAAACAAATAACCCCATTAAAAGTGGGTAAAGGGTATGAACAGACATTTCTCAATAAAAAATACAAGCATCCAACAAATATATGAAAAATACTCAACATCAGTTATCATCAGAGCAGTGCAAATTTAAACCACATTGAGATGCCCTCTCACACCAGTCATAATGGCTATTATTAAAAAGTCAAAAACAAAAAAAGCAAAAAAAACAAGAGATGTTAGAAAGGATGCAGAGAAAAAGGAACTCTCATCATTGTTGTTGGAAATGTAAATTAGTACAACATATATGGAAAACTGAATGGAGATTTCTAAAAAACTAAAAATAGAACTACCAAGATCCAGCAATCCCATTACTGGGTGCATACCCAAAGAAAAATAAATCACTGTATCAAAAAGATACGTGCACTCCTATGTTTATCACAGCAAAGTGTCCTCCACTCCTATGTTTATCAACCATCATCCATCAATGGATGGATGGTTAGAAAAAGAAATGTGGTATATCTACACCATGGAATGCCACATAGACATAAAAAGAAATCGTGTCTTTTCCAGCAACATGGATGGCCCTAGAGGCCATTATCCAAGTAACTCAGAAACAGAAAATCAAATACAGAGACCCAGTATCTTGAATGTTCTCACTTATAAGTGGAAGCTAAATTATGGATACATATGGACATATAGAAGGAAACAATAGACACTTGGAACTCCGAAGTGGGGAAGGAGGGTGGTGAGGGTTGAAAAATTACCTATTGGGAACAAAATTCACTATCCAGTTGATGGATATACTAAAAGCCCAGACTTAACCACTTTGCAATATATCCATGTAAAAAAAGTGCATTTGTATCCCCTGAATCTATTTAAAAAATAAAATTTCTTTAAGAAATTTAAATATGTACAATGTTACTAATAAAGCTGGGTCCTGGCTGAATTATGTCATCAAAATAAATCTTGCATGCAATTAAAAAGATAAAATAAAGAGCTAGGCTGAGAGACTCTATGCCCTGTGATCCAACCCCGCCTCTCCCCATCCTGCCTGTCCCTACCCTCTAACCCTACTTCTCCACTTACAACTTCCGTAACTAATCTGCTCAATTATCTCCTGCTTCTGGGATCAGCTAATAAGCTTTTGTGGTTAGCTCCTGGTTACCCACCAACCATGAGCACCCAGAGCCACCAAAGGTATACCGCTGGGGTGGAGGCCACTATTGATCACCTGATCAACGTACATCTGTAGGCCTCCTATACTTCCCTCTCTCTGAGCTTCTATTTCGAACAAGATGGATCTCAAGGGCGTTGGCCACTTCTTTTGCAAGTTGGCTGAAGAAAATCGCGAGGGCACCAAACATTTATGCAGAACCAGTGCAGCAGCTGCAGCTTCTTCCAAGATGAGTAGAAGCTGCTCCGAGATGAGTGGAGTGGCAGTCTGGCTACCATGGAAGCCGCCCTGGCCCTGGAGAAGAACCTGAACCAGGCCTTTTTGGATCTGCATGCCCTGGGTTCCGCCAACACAGACCCCAGTTGCAGTGATTTTCTGGAAAGCCACTTTCTAGACCAAAAGGTGAAATTCATCAAGAAGATGGGCAACTACCTGACCAACCTCATCAGGCTGGCCAGCTCCCAGGCCAGGCTGGTGGAGTATCTCTTCAGAAGGCTCAAGGGCGACTGGGAGCTTCCAGAGCTCAGCAGCCTTTGAGGTGCCTCTCTACATTCTTCTGGCTTTAGGGTTTCGGCCTGAGCTTCTCAACATCCAGAAGTTCTCACCAAGCCATGGACCAAATGAAAACAATAAAAGGTTCTTTTTGCAAAATTTAAAAATAAAGCTAGGCTGAGTGGGAAAAAATGTTTGCAGAATAGCATGAAGGATCTGTAATCTGTTTAATGCTTTAGAGTTTTTAAGAAATTGTTCTTTTGTGAGTCACGTGTGTATTTTAAGGATCTGATAAAACTGTATTTTCTCTGTCAAGAAAAATATAGTTTCCTATTCACAAAATGTTGCATACAGTTTTAGTGGCTTAATAATTTCTCTGAGGCCGAGGAAATACAACATATCTACAACCATCCAGTCTTTGACAAACCTGACAAAAACAAGCAATGGTGTTGGGAAAACTGGTTAGCCATGTGCAGAAAGCAGAAACAGGACCCCTTCCTGACACCTTAGACCAAAATTAACTCCAGATGGATTAAAGACTTAAACATCAGACCTAACACCATAAAAACCCTAGAAGAAAATCTAGGCAAAACCATCCACGACATAGGCGTAGGCAAGGGCTTCATGACCAAAACGCCAAAAGCATTGGCAACAAAAGCCAAAATAGACAAATGGGACCTAATCAAACTCCACAGCTTCTGCACGGCAAAAGAAACAGTCAGTAGAGTGAATCAGCAACCAACAGAATGGGAAAACATTTTTGCAGTCTACCCATCTGACAAGGGGCTGATAGCCAGAATTTACAAAGAACTAAAACAGATCTACAAGAAAAAAACAAACAAGCCCATTCAAAAGAGGGCGAAGGATATGAACAGACACTTTGCAAAAGAAGACATACAGGAGACCAACAAACATATGAAAAAATGCTCATCATCACTGGTCATTAGAGAAATGCAAATCAAAACCACATTGAGATACCATCTCACACCAGTTAGAATGGCGATCATTAAAAAATTTGGAGACAACAGATGCTGGAAAGGATGTGGAGAGATAGGAACGCTTTTACACTGTTGGTGGGAATGTAAATTAATTCAACCATTGTGGAAGACAGTGTGGCGATTCCTCAAGGACCTAAAAATAGAAATCCCATTTGACCCAGCAATCCCATTACTGGGTATATATCCAAAGGATTATAAATCATTCTACTATAAGGACACATGCACACTAATGTTCATTGCAGCACTGTTTACAATAGCAAAGACCTGGAACCAACCCAAATGCCCATCGATGATAGACTGGATAGGGAAAATGTGGTACATATACACCATGGAATATTATGCAGCCATCAAAAACGATGAGTTCGTGTCCTTTGTAGGGACATGGATGAACCTGGAAACCATCATTCTCAGCAAACTGACACAAGAGCAGAAAATCAAACACCACATGTTCTCACTCATAGGTGGGTGTTGAACAATGAGAACACATGGACACAGGGAGGGGAGCACTACACACTGGGGTCCGTTGGGGGAAAATGGGGGAGGGACGGGTGGTGAGGAGGTGGGAAGAGATAGCATGGGGAGAAATGACAGATACAGGTGAGGGGAAGGAAGGCAGCAAACCACACTGCCATGTGTGTACCTATGCAACAATCTTGCATGTTCTTCACATGTACCCCAAAACCTAAAATGCAATTAAAAAAAGATAAATAAATAAATAAATAAATAAATAAAATAATTTCTCTGAGACCATTCTAGGTACTGTATTGTTCTAAATGTTATCCTTGGTTTTGCCCAGCAGAGCAGAGACCCAGTATCTTGAATATATCATATTGTATCCCCCTCAAACCCCTAAACTCATGATAAAATTGCTTTTCCTGATTTTTCAAGTTGATGCAATGCCATCTGCCTTTTCTGAGAAATGCAGTAAGAGTCCTTTGAAATTCATCTTTGCATCTCCCATTTGGTTGCTACAGAGAACACTGGCTGCTACACCACATGCTGACCTCTTTATGAAGCCTCTCAAGAGAAATTTCTTTCTGGTCTTAGTATTAGAAATACCAGTGCTTTACCTGGATAATTGGTTTGTTTTTGTTTTACAGACACTGTAAGTGATGTAAATAAGTTTCCTTTTCTACACTGCCTGCTAGAAAGCTTAGAGACAAATTTGTAGTCTACCCAGAGTAAATGAGTAGAATTGTATAAGCATTTTTGTATAAGCTTCATTCTTGGCCCATTTGTTATTCATTTCTTGGTACATGTTATGGATCCTCTGAAGCCACCTTAAACAAGGAACAAGGTTGTGTATAAGTAGATAAATAAAGTAAATTTTTAAAATGCAGATTTAAAAATGGCTCTACAGTTCATTTTAGAGAAAAGGGAAGATAATTTTAAGAAACACTAACAGAGCCAAAGTGATTAGAATGGAGGTGGGTCAGTTGGAGGTTAAATTATGGAAGCCAAGAGAAGAGAAGCAGCAAGTGTAGGATTTTCTAAATAATGCGTTTCATTTTTCTGGCCAGTTATTTACTCCTAAATCCATACGTTTGTGTCCCACAGATAGTGATAGGTGAGTATTGTTTTCCTTGTACTTTAAAAAGCTGGAGTTACAACTTTTTCTCAAACCTCAAATGTGGGAAGAAAAATTAATTCTTTTCCTACAGTTCATTTGCTTCCTGAAGCAGGAAGACCAAAGGCATGCTATCATTTCTTTTATCATGGAAGGGTCAGAGGCATTGGAAGACTATTTTGCAGAGATTGGAACAACTATTTTGCTTAGTTAAGGAGAAAAATGTATCTTCCTGTTTTCATGCAAAGTATTTTGATAATAAGAAAGAATATACTGGAAACTGTTTCCCTAGAGAAACTTTTTCCTGTTTGCTGGTTGTTGGCAGTAAGAGATGTACAGAAGCAGTTAACAATTGCCCTCAGATTTGAATTAAAATCTCTTATCTCTGTACTTAAAATATGTACTTAAAGTTATTTTCAAATTAGCACCCAAATATAAACACATAAATCTGAATGAGAAAAAAATTACCTAATCCTATGAGACCAATTGAAAGGCTGTAATTTCAGGTACATTGTTTGTGAAGAAATTTGAGAAAATTTGTTTCCAAGTAATACATAAGTCAGACCATTACTGATTAGTGTTTTTTAATGTCAAGAATGGGGCTGTAGAAGAAAGCTTTATTAAAGTCTCCCAAGTAGGTTAAACTGTTCTTTGGTCAAGTAGGCTAAATTGTTCTTTGGTCATCAAATAATTCTTGGAAAACACTTACTTGCTATGCAGACAATAAATGACTTAAGGTTCTCGGCAAATTTATTTGTGGAAGATGGGAATTTGATGACATTAAATTTCAAGAGATTAATTTGGAAAAAAAAGTCCTACAGTGATCTACACACACACACACACACACACACACACACACACACTCTGTGTGTGTGTGTGTGTGTGTGTGTGTGTGTACTTGCACAGAGAATTATAATTCTTGTATGACCAAATTCCTTATACCACCCTTTGAGATTCTTCTTGGTATTCCCTGTATAATTTATTAATACCTTTAATAATAAGAGTAATACCTTTTAAACCTTTTATAATATCTTTTAAACAGAATTTTCTATTACTTTCCTATTGTCGAAGTGTTGGGGGTGCCAATTGCTCATCCTTCCTTTCATCCAAGAAGCCAAATTGGAATCAAGATAGCTTTGCTGATGGTAAAGCAAAATTGGAGAATGTATGAGGGCTTCTTACTGCCACACCCTAAATTAAACAAACCTCATGGGAACTCAGGGGAATGCTGACAGGCCAAGGGAAGTGAGGAGGGCTTGGCAGGCCCATCACCTTGTCATTGCAGTGCCCCTGTGCTCTGGCTAATATGCAGCAATAGTCATCAGGCTCTGAGAGTTCTTCATATTCATGCTACTACTTCTCAAGGGCTAGAGTAGAAGTTTTCTCTCTTTTGGAAGTGTGATAAAGGTCTCCTGCAAACAACTGCAAGAGCTCTCTGCCATAGTCAAACTGCTCATTTGCTGTTCCCAGGACCTGTAAAGCTCCTGTGGTTCCCCTCACATGTAACGCTTTTCATAGCCTCCTTCATCAAATCAAGCCCAGCCTGCTTTTCAACCTAGCTCCAATCCACTTTCTATGAAGTTTTCCCTGACCAACTCAATCCAGTCATTTGGCATGGGTTCGTCTTTTTTGTTTGTTTGTTTTGTTCTCCAAACATTTATTGAGGTCCTACTATATACAAGACAATGTACTTGAAATAATGCTGTTAACAAGACAAAGGCTCCTTAGCCTAAGGAACATACAGTCTAATGTTAAAGGCAAATACTAACCAGACAATTCTACAAATAAGCTATCAGGGACTATAATGAATGCTGTGAAAGAAAAGTTATGGGTAGCCATGGGAGGATCCCATCTGGGAGCCTGATATTGTCCTAAAACAGTAGGTGAGGTCTCCATGGAAGGAACTTTGAGTTACATTCTGAAGGATGAATAAGAGTTATGTACAAAAGGGGTAGGGGTGGAGGAAGGATCGTGAGGAGCTGTCCAAGCAGCAGTAGCAGCATGTGCAAAGACCTCTGGATAGGAGAGGGCAGTGCATATGAGGACCTGAAAGAAGACCAGAGTGGCTGAAAACAGAGAACAAACAGGAGAAGGGCTTGAAATGAGATGGTAGAAGGTGTAGGTAAGGTCTTTGGCCTTTATCCTATGAGAAGTAGTGAGCCATTGGACATTTCTGAGCAGGGGACTGATAGGATAAGATTTGTACTCAGAGTGCTCTGTGGAAAATGAACTAGAGAGGGCCAGAGAGGAAGTAAAAAGACTAACATGGAAGATAAAGGTATAGGGAGAGGAACAGAGAGAAAATAAGAGAATGGGAGCATGTAGCCCTATGGTGGTTGAGAGGTAGTACAGCAGAGCATAAAAACAGTGGCTCTGAAACCAAACTGCCCAGCTTTGTACCCCGGCTTTTCCACGTACTGTCTGACCTTGAGCAAATTAACTAAGAATTCTGTTTCCTGACCTCCAAAACAGGGATAATACCCATCTACTTCTTAGGTTATGTGAGGATTAAATGGTAAATATATATTTAAAAACTTAGAACAGTGTAACAGACCAAAGTAACAACTTCTTATATGTTGTGGCTACTCTGTTAAACATAAATTATGCCTAGAACCACAGAATGGTTTTTCCAACTAATCAAAATGAAAACAAAAGACTCTTCTGATTGATGATGGGCATTCAAACTGTTTTTATTTATTTGTTAACTTATTAATTGCTTAGAGATGGGGGTCTCACTATGTTGTCCTGACTACACTCAAACTCCTGGGATCAAGCAATCTTCCCACCTCAGCCTCCCAAGCACCTGGGACTACAGGAATGTACTACTCACTATACCAGTGCTCAAAGTTTTTAATAACAGTAATGTTGCAGGGGAGTCCACACAATGGACATGAATGGCCTTGAAGGAAATACAGATCTCAGAAGGGTGTTGTTAACAGAAATGCCTTTGAAGGAAGCACATATTATTCCTGGGAAGTTTATAGTTGGCTTTACCACCAGCCTGCTTTACTCATTGTGGCTCCCTGACCTTGTCCTTCCTAAGCCATTGCTCTGCCTGGTTTCAAACACAGATTCAGTCAACACTGTGTTCTAACCTTCTGAAGATTGTCTTGGGGCAAGGAAGTGCATGCATTGACCATAGGCTTCATCACAGGAATGGCTCCCTGATATTTTATGTCTTGTCGCTAGTCAGGTCACTAAGGGGTAAGAACAATGTCTATAAACCAGTAACCCAGCCTGATGTTCTGGCATTAGGTCACAATGAGGGATACTTGGACTACTATGTGTCAAATACCTGTTCTAAGCCATTCTCAACATTTCTGGCTATAGATGCAACCTCCTAGTGATACTGCTTTTACATCTATGGGACTGTGTGATCACAAGAGCAAAAAAGCTCTTGTGTATCTGAAGACCAGTGTGGCCTATAAACCTAGAATTAGCTCAGAACAGAGGAGAGGTCTCACCAGCCCAAAGAACACATCAGAAGGTCGGATAGCTAGGAAAACCTAGCAGGGGAGGCCCTCTCCAGAAAAGGTAGGCTGCTGGACCACACAGCCACAGAAACACAATGAGAAAACAGACAGGTGCCTTACTGAAGATCATAAGGATAGCAGTTTTTCACTGAAAACCAAGGTAGGAGTAGGAAAATTGGCAATAGGCCAATTGTCCCTAGAAGAAATCAGGTAAATTCTTCTCTGGAGTGGGCAGAGCTGGTGGTACTGTCCTTCAGGGCAGCACAGCCTCTTTCTGCCACACCTTACTCGGCCAGGGCCAAGTTTGTAGACTGCAGCTGCTGGGTCTCCTGGCAGATGTTCAGCTCCGCTGTACCACACTCAGCTACGAACACCTGAACTTGTTTTTACCAAACGTTTCCTTTTTGATCCACTGTCTTTGAAATTTTCTGGCAGGATCAGTTTCAAGATCAGGATCTTCCAAGATCTTCATAAACTAGTTGTGGCTTTTCCTCTCCTATCAAGTTTGCAGAGAGCTTCAGTTTGCAAGTCTTTGGCCAGAAAACCTTGCTGGAGTCCAGTTAGCTATTTATTCAACTCTTAGAGTTTGTCAGCTTTCTTCACAGGCTTCTCCAAATCTTTTAATTTATTTAGTCCAACCTCTGCCTCTGGGGCTGTTCTTTTTCCCAATTAACATGACTTAGCAACTATTTTGTATTCCAAATGCTGACAAAAGTATCTCCATTTCCTTCAGAGATGTTCCCTTAAATATGGGTTTCTGAATAGACAATGGAAACCCTGTGGCCTCTCCCAACAACCTGGGTCAGGTCTTGGGCAATTGGTTCACCGCTGTCCTGCTGCAGGTAACATGAAGATAATGCTGCTCATTGCTGTGGCTGATGGTCACGCTGAGCTCGGCTGCCATGACCACCTGGTCACCTTCTCACTCCAGGCTGAGCAGGGCTGGATTTTTTTCTTCACCTGCAGCAAGCTTGTCCAGGGGGTCCAGGGTCTCCAACTGGTGAGGCTCCTGGCCTAGCCAACCACTTCCAGTCTGGATTCATCTTCTTCTCTTAGTTCTTTTATTGGCACCCACTAGACTGTGGGCAAATGGAAGCTGGAAGGCAGATAGCACAGTGGTTGAGCAATAGGCTCTGGGCCAGACTTCCTGTGGTTAAATACCACCTTCATTCTAACCCTTGGCCCAGTCCCTTCACCTTTCTCAGCACCAGCTTATTCATCTGAAAAACTGGAAATACATGCTCATGATCATGACACTACCCAACTCATAGATCATAGTGATGATTAAATGAGACAAACCATGAAAAGCACTTAAGCTATGGCCCAGCACATGCTAAATGCACAATAGATGTTAGCTACTTTTATCAACTGTGTCTGAGCTATGCTAGTAACATCTCAAGCTTGCTTCCCAATTTCAGAAAAACAGATAACTTTAGATTCTAGAGTCTCCTTTAATGATCATTCCTCCCTCTAAATAGCTTCTATGGGAATAGGAAGTAAAATGTAGGAATTTGCTCATTTTTTGATATGATGTTCAGTGAGTAGGAGGGGAGAAAAAGAAAATTAAGGAGGATCACTCTTTCCTCAACCAAATAAGTAGAGCCATCTTATTTAGGCCCTGGAATTAATTATTTTAATCACTATACTGCTAAAAAGCAGCCATAGCAGCATTTTAACCTCTTTCTCAGGAAGGACAAGCTGCACAAAGGGGTCATTTCAGAACTAAAACTAATTAACTACCGGCTGCTAGTCTGCATAGTTTCCAATTCTTGGAAGTCTTCTCCACCCACTCTTGGCCCACACATCCTCCTCCTTCCACTTTGTGGTAGCCTTGGATATACCAGAGTGAGGGAGCAAGGACTGAATTGGCACAATCAGAACTCTCTAGGCATCACTGGGGCCTTGAACTCTTTTGGACAAGGGCCTGTTTGAAGCTCTTGCTCTTTAGATACCATTTAGAGGACTCTTCGTCTCTGGAAAGAAGTGCAGTCTTACAGGTTGAGTTACAAGTGCTACTTATTTAGAAAAGGGGAATATCTTTATTACACTCATGTCATGTTATTTATCTCTGTAAGTCATTTAGCCATCCTGATGAATAATTTATTCATCACAATAATAATGAAGCAGGTACTAATCCCTGGGGGGTTGGGGTGGGGAGGGACACACATTAGGAATGAGTTTTTAATTAATGTAAGCTTTCTGCTGAGTGTAAATTCCCCAGGAAGCAGACATTCTCCTCAGGATTTTAGCAATTCTGATGGCTAAATTAGAGATCATAGGAGAAAGCAGATAAAAGTCTGGATTTTGCCAGGAAACCTCAAAAGCTTCCCAATTGTGCACAATATCAGGTCAAAGTGAGGGAGACGTGGGTAGAGGCAGCTATTCTGGGATTTAAAATCAACCATTTATTCCTGCTAAAAATTTGTGCCCTGAATATCATAATGAGAAGCATCACGTACATCCAAATTGAAGGGCATTCTACAAAATAACTGGCCTGGAATTCTCAAAGTGTTTAGGGTCAAGAAAGACAGAAAGACTGAGGAATTACCCTAGGTTAACAGAGACTTAAAAAAAAAAAGAATGACATCTAAATTCATGAACCTGGATTGGAGCAGGGTATGGAAACAAAATACTATAAAAGACATTGAATTAAAAGTTGAAAATGGACCATGGAGTTGTTAATGGTGTTGTATCAATGATAAACTTCCTGACTTGAATAATTCCATGGTGGTTAAGTAGGGGAATTTTCTTCCTTTTTGGAAAGACACGCTACAAAAAGATACCTGCACACGCATGTTTATAGCAGCACAATTCACAATTACAAAAATATAGAACCAGCTCAAATGCCCATCAGTCAACAAGTGGATAAAGTTGTGTATGTATACTACTCAGCCCTAGAAAGGAGCAAATTAATGGTGTTCACAGCAATGTGGATGGAACTGGAGACTATTATTCTAAGTGAAGTCACTCAGGAATGGAAAACCAAGCATTGTATGTTCTCACTTATAAATGGGAGCTAAGCTATGGTGCAAAGGCATAAGAATGATAGAATGGACTCTGGGGACTCAGAGGGAAGGGTGCGAGAGGGGTAAGGGATAAAAGACTGCAAATTGGGTTCAGTGTATACTACTCAGGTGATGTGTGCACCAAAATCTCACACATTACCACTACAGAACTTCCTCATGTAATCAAATGCTACGTGTTCCCTAAAAACCTATGGAAATAAATTTTTTTTTTAAAAAAAAAAAACACGCACTAAAGTATTTAGGAGTAGCTGAGCACAACATCTCCAACTTACTTGCAAATAAGTATGAAGGGTAAACTGGAGTTCTTGTACTATTATTGCAACTTTTCTGTAAGTTTGAAATTATAATCCCCCCAAAATCAATCTCAGATAATTTAGATCAGAGTGGCTATTTATTGGGACCCAGTTGCTCGTGGCTATACTTTCCCTATGTCTAGCAACTGTTATGTCACTTCCTTTTGCCAGGCGTGAACACTCTGACAGAGAGTTAGTAGCTTTGTTTTTTGTCAGTGATCATTTGTCTCCTCTGCTGGACTGTAAGCTCCTCTAATAAAAGAATTTGTTTTATTCATCTTCGTAACTCCTACATCTAGCATAGTACCTAACTTATACTAAATGCCCTAAAACAATTTGTTGAATAAATAGTGTAGTGGCTTTTAAGTGACCACTTGGACTTAGGTTTCCAGTTGCAGGGCTTCATGAACAATTTAACCAGCAGAAAATTTCATATTCTTTTTTTATTCTGAAACATAAATTATGTACTTTCAGATTTGTTATCTAACTCTTATCCCCCAAAAAGATGTCAACAATTTTTTAAAAGAGGTAATAGCCAAAACAAGGAGGCAAAGAAAAGGAAATCCTATTATTTTATTGCTACACAAGTGATACTACTGCTGGATTAAGTATTTTAATTTTTCAGGCCTTATGGTTTATATCTTCAAAGGAGGATCTGTGCTGCTTGCTTTTCTGTTGAAAAAATCAGTTTTTTAGCCGTTATATACATTTGGGACTATGCAGAGCTTCAGGATTTAAGATTGTTCTCAATCTGAAAGGTCACAGAGCATGATGGAAAATAGAGTTTGCTTTTCGGTTTTAGTCTCTGCTTCTATTCAGCTCTCATTTCACACTTGCGAGTGCTATCAGTACCTATACATATAATCTTATTCTTTTGGGCGTTACTCTCACCATCTCACAAAAACCATCTCCTGATGTTCAGAACTTATCTGATGTTCACAGTTATACCTCAGTATTATTACAAGCTGACCAAATGCTCATAGCCAGGCCATTTTTTTTTCCTGTGGGACGTAAACAATCTCACAGAACACCAAACACAGATAAAGATACCCTGCGACCATTAGAAAATGAAACAAAACAAGGTCACTTCATAATTTTGTCTAAGCACAGACAAAATCAGAGCTACTGTGCCTTTCACAATAGACCCAATCATAGGAGTGCCCCACTTCTGACAGCATCTGATCAAGAGCAAATCCCTGCTTCTTTGTTCCCCTCCCTTACGATTCACCCAAATCCCCAATTCTATAATAGTTTCTTTCTAACAGACTCTTACTGAGACACTGTAAGGTCCCCCATGATGTGTGTTTCCTCTCACTGCAACAAGTAAAAACCCATGTTGTTGAATTATAGCCATGCTCCTGGTCATCTTTGGCTGAAGGGCATAGACACACTATCCTGGAGAATATTCTTCCTGACCACACATTCTATCTACAAATATTTGAGGGGTATTTAAGGGTATCCAAAGAGGGTATGTGTAACTCCTTATTTCATTTAGTCAGAAGGTATCTATTGGTAACATTCATTTATTCATTCCAAAAATATTTATTGAGCATTGACTCCATAGCAGGCACTGAGCTGGGTGCTTTGGATACAGACACATTTCTCAATGATGTGTGTTTCCTCAGTAAGCTCACATTCTGTTAGTCAGGACTTCAGTACAGTATGATAAATTGTATAGGAGGAGTAAGAACCAGGTAGTGGTTTGCAAAAGAAAGCATGATTACTTGAGGAAAACTTGGAATACTTTAAGAAAGAGGAGCTACTTAGCTGATACTGACAGATTAACAGCGTTGACCCATTGGACAAGGGGGGAAGGGATATTCTATGCAGAGAGAAGCCACTTGAGGAATGGCTGGGATGCCTGGGATGAGAAAGTGGACTGTAAAGAAAAGTGTGGAGAGGAAGGCAGGGCCCCCTGATCATGGAGGGCTTAAATGGATTTAATCTTTCAGTGGCAAGGAGCTCTCCAGAATTTAGAATTTATGGGGGAAATCGACACAAATAAAAGCTGTGACCCCTGCAATGAGTTTTCATTACTGTAAAACTCACACATAAAAAACAACCAGAGAGCGACATAAGCAATAGAAAATTGTAGCTCTCCTATCCTCTTGCTCTACCCTAGATATTTCCTGTAAATAATTCCCATACCCATACAGTTCTTTGCCAGAGGGCACTCTTTGGCTATGGGAGCATGCTTGGTTTGCCAGTAGGATAGGCCCGAAGTGTCAAGTGTTAACTTCCACCCCTTCCCTAATAGCAACCCTAAACCAACTAGGGATGAAAATGAGTGGATGCATATCTGAGCATCCTCAGCAATCAGCAGGACATTTCTGAGGCATATTTTACACAATATCTGAGAAGGTGGCCACTGACATTGAGCCCCAGTTGTCCACAGTAGTAACTCTTTCATTTACACCCAGTGTATTGATTTTCCTTCTTTTCTTTTGCCATGCTTCCTGAGGTTATATCCCCTCATCCAATAAACTAATTGTACTCAAATCCTTGCTCAAGGTCCACTTTTTCAAAACCTCATATAAAGACAAGGGTCAAGTATTAAATTATATGTTACAGTCTCTATCAGCTCTAAGAGCTTCTGGAATAACCCATTTTTTTTCTTCCAACCAGCATGCCTCACCCTTCTGCCCCTACCACCTTTGCTCTATATATTGCTCATTACCTTGCTCCTAGTTAGGTAACAGACTAACCTCAGGGTGTTGACCCCAGAGGATACTCAGCCTGGAAAGCTCCTACTCCCATGAAAAGCTACTGCTTTTCTCCTAGTCTCATCTAGGGGAGTGAGTTGCCTGCCTTGCAACTTCCAAATAAACTCATCACATTTTAGGGGTACTGAGACCAATGCCAGTCATTGCAGCTTCCCAAACATTCATAAATATAACAGCTGGGGCTTGGTAAACACATTTTTTTCCAGCTAGGGGTCACATGGAGTTCTCTGAGTAATGATAGCCTTAGTGCTGGGCTTGACCATAAACTTTTTCATCTAAGTATCCAGGGCATGTACCTACTCGGAACATTTGAGCCTATTTCTCTGAAGCAAATATTAATGAGCTGGATATCTATTCTTGAGTCAGCTCACATTCTAATTATTATTAGCTGCTTACATCACTAAACTTGTATTTAGCATGACACCTGTTGCAAAAAGGATCATGTTTCTTTATGCCTGTAATAACAATTTAAATCTCTAGGATCAGTCACAATTCGACATTGAATTTATTTCTATTACAACATTGACTAGAAAAATCTTTTTGACATGGTGGGTTAGAGTAAAAAGCAAAACCTAAAACAGAAATTGGAGTGTGATACCTTTTTAATAATTGACGAAAGCCAGTAAGAACTTTGAGAGTATATATTAGAACATGGAATTTAGTAAGTTAGCAGGTTATGAAATCAACATTTAAAAATCAGTGAGGATGGTGCTTAAATGGATATATACTTTTGACCAAAACTCATTGAACTGTGTAGTTAAAATTTGTGCCTGTTGTTGCATGTAGATTAGACCTTAATAAAGCTGATTAAAATTCACATATACAAGCAATGACAAGTTAGAAAATATAATGAAAGAGAAGACGTCATTTAAAATGGCAAAACATAAACTAAAATTAGTAAAATACAATACCTAGGTGAAAACTTAGTTTAAAAAGTTTTGGCCGGGCGTGGTGGCTTAAGCCTGTAATCCCAGCACTTTGGGAGGCCAAGGCGGGTGGATAATGAGGTCAAGAGATCGAGACCATCCTGGTCAACATGGTGAAACCCTGTCTCTACTAAAAATACAAAAAAATTAGCTGGGCATGGTGGCACGTGCCTGTAATCCCAGCTACTCAGGAGGCTGAGGCAGGAGAATTGCCTGAACCCAGGAGGCGGAGGTTGTGGTAAGCCGAGATCGCGCCATTGCACTCCAGCCTGGGTAAACAAGAGCGAAACTCCATCTCAAAAAAAAAAAAAAAAAGAGTTTCAAAGCTTACATGAGAAAAACTAAAACACATTGCTGAAATATACAAAATTACACATGAACAAATAAAAAGACATACCATGTTCTAGGTTAGGAATATTCATTATCACGAGGGTGTCAATTCTTACAAATTTGCATACTGATCAAATATTTAACAGTATTAAATAATTATTAATTTGATGTGATAAAGATATTACAATTATATTTTAAAATGTTTAATCTTGTAGAGATAGATCTTCAAGTATTTATGAATAAAATAATATTGTTATCTGGGGTTTGTTTCAAAAGAATCCTGTGGTAGGCACAGAAGGGAAGTAGGTGAGAATATAGTGAATCAAGATGGTCATGTGTTTATAACTATTGAAACTAAGTGATAGTACCAAAAAGTTTATTATTCTGCTCTCCTTAGTTCTCCATATGATTTAAATTTTTTATATTAAAAATTAAAGCATTTTTAAATAAAGTATATTTAGAGACATAATTAATAATTTTCTGTTTTTCACCTTGTTGATCAAACAAATAAAACCTCAAATATAAATCAGTATCTTCCAAAGCCAAAACAAAAAGAAAGAAAGGGGGTTCAAGGAAGAAAGGAAGGAAGGAAGGAAAACATATATTGTCAAATAAGGTTAGAAAATATTGTAGACTTTTTTTTCCTTTCATAGATTCACAGTACATATTAGCCAGTAGTTTTTTTGGTTGTTTGTTTGTTTTGGGTGTCAGAGCCTTACTCTGTCATCCAGGCTGGAGTGCAGTGGTATGATCTCAGCTCACTGCAACCTCCGCCTCTTGGGTTCAACCAATTCTCCTGCCTCAGCCTCCCAAGTAGCTGGGACTACAGGCATGTGCCACCACGCCTGACTAATTTTTGTATTTTTAGTAGAGATAGGATTTCACCATGTTAGCCAGGATGGTCTCAATCTCCTGACCTCATGATCCACCTGCCTCACCCTCCCAAAGTGCTGGGATTACGGGTGTCAGCCACCATACCCAGCTGCCAGTATTTCTTTTAAAAATTAATTAATTTTAATTGTTTTTGTGACAGTCTCACTCGGGCTGGAGTGCAGTGGCACAGTCTTAGCTCACTGCAACATCTGCCTCCCAGGCTCAAACCTTCCTTCCACCTCAGCCTCCCAAGTAGCTGGGACTACAGGTACATGCCACCACACCTGGCTAATTTTTGTATTTTTCGTAGAGACAAAGCTTTACCATGTTGCCCAGGCTGATCTTGAACTCCTGGGCTCAAGCCATTCACCCACCTTAGTCTCCCAAAGTGCTAGGATTATAGACATGAGACACCATGCCTGGCCAATTTTAATTTTTAATTGACAAAAATTGTATATATTTATCATGTACAAATGTTGTTTTGAAATATTTATGCAATGTACAATAGTTAAATTGAGCTAATTAACATATGCATTACCTCACATACTTTGTGGTGAGAACATAAAATCTAGCCTCTTAGCAATGTTCAAGAATACAATACATTAATAACTATAGTCACCATGTTTTACAATAAAACTCATGAGCTTATGCCTCCTGTCTAACTGAAATTCTGTATCCTTTGACAAACTTCTCCCCAGTCTTTCCCCCACCCTTACCCCAACCCTGGTAACCACTGTTCTAGTCTCTACTTCTATGAATTCACAGATCAAAAGAAACAAAGAAGGGTATTACATATTGGTAAAGGGATCAATGCAACAAGAAGAGCTACTTATCCTAAATATATATGCACCCAATACAGGAGCACCCAGATACATAAAGCAAGTGCTTAATGACCTACAAAGAGAATTAGACTCCCACACAATAATAGTGGGAGACTTTAACACTCCACTGTCAATATTAGACAGATCAATAAGACAGAAAATTACCAAGCATATCTAGGACTTGAACTCAGATCTGGACCAAGCAGACCTAATAAATGTCTACAGAACTCTCCACCCAAAATCCACCAAATATACATTCTTCTCAGCACCACATTGCACTTATTTTTAAATTGACCACCTAATTGGAAGTAAAACATTCCTCAGCATTAGGAGAAATACCTAATATAGATGATGGGGTGATGGATGTAGCAAACCACCATGGCACTTGTATACCTATGTAACAAACCTGCACTTTCCACACATGTACCCTGGAATTTAAAGTATAATAAATAATTTTTTTAAACCTGGTGCAAAAAAAAAAGAAATAGAAAAAACAACCCCCACTTCATATTGAATCAATTTCAATAATTTTTTCACAGAAATAGAAAAAAACCCAATTCATATTGAACCACAAAAGACCCCAAATATTCAAAGCAATCTTAAGCAGAAAGAACAAACTGGAGCATCACATTTCCTAACTTGAAAATATATTTTAAAGCTATAGTAACTAAAACAGTGTGGTATTGCCATAAAAAACAGACACATACACCAATGGAACAGAATAGAGAGCTCAGGAATATAGCTGGTGATTCTTTTTTTTTTTTTTTTTTTGAGATGGAGTTTCACTCTTGTCACCCAGGCTGCAGTGCAATGGCATGATCTCAGCTCACCACAACCTCCACCTCCTGGGTTCAAGCAATTCTCCTGCCTCAGCATCCCGAGTAGCTGGGATCACAAGCATGCACCACCACATCTGGCTAATTTTTGTATTTTTAGTAGAGACAGAGTTTCTCCATGTTGGCCAGGCTGGTCTCAAACTCCTGACCTCAGGTGATCCACCCACCTCAGCCACCCACAGCACTGGGATTACAGGCATGAGCCACCGTGCCCAGCCAGCTGGTGATTCTTAATCAGGGTGAGCAACAGAAATATCCAGAGAGTTATTTCCTATTTCCTAGATCTTGGTGGGACCCAGTCAATTGTAGCTTTAAAAAGTTTCCCAGGTGATTCTAATGTACATCTTTGAATGAGAGTAGGTGATTGCAAGCATATAAAATGCTTAGGAAAGTTCTGCAGTCAAGAAACTTGTTTGACATTGCTTACCTTGATATTTCCTAAACTTATGTGACCAAGGAACCTTTTTTTTTTTTATCATGTAACAACTATTAAGATCTCCCCAAAGCTGTATTTTGTAACAGGCAGCAAAATGCAAATTTGAGCTTCTTTGAATGCTGTCTAAAAAATAGGAGTTTGGGTTAGATTACCTACAAAGTGTCTTCTGGCTGTAAAATTTGCAAACTGTAGAGTCCAAATATTTAGACTTTAAAGAGTTACTACTGACGTATCTAACTGTGTCATTGTATTCAGCCAAATGATTTCATCAATTAATAATGTACCAGCAAGTTTTAATACACTCTTAGTCCACATTTTTGATACCTTTCTGTCTTTCAAACTCACTCTCCTATCTCCTTCCCTCATCTTTCAGCTCAAATATAATACCAGAGTATAATTAGTAAAATCTTCTAATATATTTTTTCACTTTTTGTGGGAGGAATAGAATTTATGGCACTACCTTAAAAAAAAAAATTCGGCCAGCCGTGGTGGCTCATGCTTGTAATCCCAGCACTTTGGGAGGCCAAGGTGGGCGGATCAGGAGGTCAAGAGATCAAGACCAGCCTGGCCAAGATGGTGAAACCCCACCTCTACTAAAAATACAAAAATTAGCTGGGTGTGGTGATGCGTGTCTGTAGTCCCAGCTACTCGGGAGGCTGAGGCAGGAGAATGGTTTGAACCCAGGAGATGGAGGTTGCAGTGAGCCAAGATTGTGCCACTGCACTCCAGCCTGGTGACAAAGCAAGACTCTGTCTAAAAAAAATAAATAAATAAATAAAAAATGAATTCTGCCAATAGAATATTTATAGCTTTCAAAGAGAAAAGTTTAAGAAGACATCTTTTTATTGACTCTGAATTAAAAAGCAAATGTCAATGGAAATGAGCCCTTTGGAGTTAATGGTTGTTACTAGGGTGACCAACCATTCTGGCTTATCTGGGATTGAGCTATTTGCAGAAACACAGGACTTTCTGTCCTAAAATGAGGATAGCTTCTGACAAATCAGGACAGTTGTTTGCCCAAGTTGTTGCTAATCACGGTTTGAAAGGGATGGGGAAGATGTGCATGTTTCCATGTAGGTCAAGGGACATTATGCATTTGCCTTTATCTTCTAGCTTTTTTCTACTCCTACCATCATCGTGGCTGACTGTCGCTCAATGTCATCCATCCCATTATTACCTTTTCTTGCCTACTCAAAGAATGCTTTTAGGCAGCTGAGGTAGTTGGAGGGCTGCATCTTTTTCTATTTTACATCTGTCTTCTCCGATTTTTGATCTGTAATCCCATGGCAACGAGAGGAATAAAGAGTTGGAAAAACATCTTTGGTTGATTTCCATTTACATGACAATGTGCTGTTATGTGGGTGAGTATGCAGGGGCAGAGAGAGGCACACGTTGGAAAACATGCAGTTAACTGGGAGGTGCTGAACACAGCTTTGCTTGTGGTTGAGCAACAAGCCAGCTGGTGCCCAGTTTGTACTGTCCCTTATTGACTGACTAATTGATTGAAACAAGCACAAAACCAAAGGCTTATTTTGGATGCGTTAAAATAATATCTTTACCCAATCTTCACTGGTAATTTATTTGTTGTTTCCTTGGTTCTAAGGGTATCAAGTACCTATCACACTGGAAAGTTAATGCTTTTCAAGCAGTTTATCACCACCATCCTAGCTACGTTTATTGGACTGTAAAATCAGCAGAGGTGATAGATTATTAGTTAGCATCTATTGGTAAGTCACAGAGCTGGAGGTTGCAAGTGTTTCACTGAATAACAAGATTGACTCTCTATTTTCCAAGAAGCTTTTAAAAAATATCACACACTGCTTGGCTATGGTAGCTCATGCCTGTAATCCCAGCACTTTGGGAGGCAGATGCAGGTGAATAGCTTGAGGCCAGGAGTTCAAGACCAGCCTGGGCAACATGGTGAAACCTCATCTCTACTAAAAATACAGAAATTAGCCAGTGGCACATGCCTGTAGTCCCAGCTACATGGGAGGCTGAGGCATGAGAATAGTTTGAACCCCAGAGGTAGAGGTTGCAACCTAGGTGACAGAGCAAGACCCTGTCTCAAATAATGTCATATTTGATATATATGTAATTTATTATCTCCTCGTTTTTGTGGGTCAGAAATCCAGGCACAGCTTATCTGAGCCCCCTCACAGAAAGTCTCTCATGGGCTGCAATCAGGATGTTGACCATGGCTACAGTCTCATCTCAAGGCTGCAGCAGGGAAGGACTCCTTTCCTAACTCACTCATGTGGTTACTGGCATGTTTCAGGGCCTCAGTTCCTCATTGACTCTTGGGTGGAAGGTGCTCTGAATTCCCTGTCACGTGGGCTTATCCAACAGAACAACTTGACTAATCAAAGCCAGCAAAATGTTCTTCTAGCAAGATAGAAGCCAGTCTTATGTAACTAATCATGGAAGTGAAATCACTTTAGCCACATTCTATTTGTTAGGGGCAAATTACTAGGTCTAGCTCAAACTCAAGGGGAGAGAGTTGTACATGCGTGTGAATACCAGGAGACAGGGCCCATGGGGGGGCCATATTAGAAGTCTCTTCTTCATGAAGTAGTTTCAGAAGGAGTATAGCAAATTGCTTGGCTGAGCTGTCTCTGAAGCCTTGTTTGGATTCTTGGCATTGCCACTTACTAGCTATATAGCCTTGAAAATAGTCCGTCTTAATTTCTTCAAAGGCCAATTCACTCACTTATTTATTTATTTATTTATTTATTTATTTTAATTTTTTTTTTGAGACAAGAGTTTCGCTCTTGTTACCCAGGCTGGAGTGCAATGGCGCGATCTCGGCTCACCACAACCTCCACCTCCTGGGTTCAGGTAATTCTCCTGCCTCAGCCTCCTGAGTAGCTAGAATTACAGGCACGTGCCACCATGCCCAGCTAATTTTTGTATTTTTAGTAGAGACTGGGTTTCACCATGTTGACCAGGATGGTCTCGATCTCTTGACCTCGTGATCCACCCACCTCGGCCTCCCAAAGTGCTGGGATTACAGGCTTGAGCCACCGCACCCGGCCCACTCATTTATTAATCAGAATAATAATTAGCTCTCCAGGTGGTTGAGAGGAGTAAATTAAGGGAAATTATATATGTAGACATTTAGCATGGTGCCTGACACATGGCAAGTACTCTAAAACATGACTTTTCCTAGCCATGGTTCCCCAGCAGCAGACCCTGAGAGATATAGGAAGATGAGATGAGCAGAGGAGAAGAAGCAAGGGCAGAATTTTGGCAGACATTCTGTAAGAGGTAATTTCAGCCTGATCCTGCAGGGAAATTCTGCAGTGTGAGGCCTCCAAGTTATATCAGGCAGTTGTGCTTTCAAACTCCCACATTCTATAGCCGTTGGTTAACAGCCACCCCTATGTAGAGGTAAGGGATGGAAACTGTCAGAACTCATCCTCTGACCTGTGGGCAAAATAGCTCCAATAGCCTAAGGGCAGCTTTCAAAGAAGACCCCACTGAAAGGTAGAAATTCAAAGAACACTGAAATCAGTGGAGGAAGGACACATATAGTAAAATGGCAAAAACAATCTGAAGGAACCTGTCTGGAGCACTAACACTGTCCAATGTGTTACTCAGTAAAACGTAAAGGTTCCAGTCTGACTAGTGACATAAAACAAGTACACATAAAACTGTAATCAAATGCACAATATAATAATTTCTGTAATGGAAGTTTCAGCTGGGGTCTTGGCAGAAGTTTCAACCAAGTCTTTACAAGAGAAGACATCCAAAATGATTCTGAATGTTGGTCAGGATTTTAACAACCAGAGATGGTAGGAAATCTGAGAACAAGTTTAGGGAACAACAAATAATTCCGTTTTCTTGTAGGGTATGGTAGAAGCCAAGCATAGATGGACTGAGATAGATCACAGAGGAACTTAAACATAGGAATGGTAAATTTTACTCAACTAAAAAAGAAGTAGGAACTACTAAGGTTTTTGAGCAGGTGAGTGATCATTGCACTCGTTTAGCAAATTAATTTGACTTTGTTGGATATGATGAGTTGGAGTGGGAAAGGAATGAGGGAAATGGAAGGATAAATTGGAAGGTTATTAGAAAAGACAATATGAATGATTGTGAGGATTGGGAGTAGAGTAATGTAGTGAGAATGGAATAACGGGGCAAATGCAAATGTTGAAAAGGCAGAGAGCTTACAGATTTGGCAACTGCTTAGATACTGGGAAGAGCAAAGAACAGGCTTTGAGCTTTCGGGAAAAGGAGATAATTTGTGGGAGGACATAATGAACTTACTTTGGACATGTTGAGTTTGATATTCTGTTGGATTATACAGGGAGTAATGTCCGTTAGGAAGTTTTGAACGTATAAATAGAGCTTGAAGAAATAACTGAATTAAGAGATATAGGTTTCGTAGATAAAACAATGCACTTGGATTAATTCATCAAGGTTCAAGAGAAAGAAAAAGTAAGAACCAAGGACAGAGTCTTGGAGAGCCTTTAGAAGCAAGAGGAGGAAGAAAATCAGTGCAAGGGTCAGAGAAGGAGTATCCAGAATTAGGAGAACAAAGAGCCTTCAGTGTCATAAAAGTCAGGAGAATAGAGGCTTGAGGAGAACATCAAAAGGTGGAGAGAGGTGGAGAGGAATAGAAAGAAGAATATAGCAATTGGATTTACAATTGGTAGGTTATCTGTGACACTGGTGAGTGGTTTCAAAAAGATGGCAGAAATGAAATCCACATTTCAAGAGGATAAATGGTGAGATTATGAGAATTCTTTCAAGAAGTTTGAGTGCAGTGAGTTTGGCAGCTCGTGGGAGGCAGGATATAATTATTTTTAATATAGGATAGTCCTAAAAATATAAGTAAGGGGAAGGGCCAGTAAAGCAGTTGTAATGAAAATATAAATTGATGGAGCCAGATCTAAAGTGTCACTGGAAGAGAGTGAGGTCAAGAGAATATTCATATTCTCCCTTTCATTTTGGGCTCCAGTCAAGTAAGTAAACCTGTTCATGACAGCTTCCTGTAGCTGACGTTATTATCAGATCCCCGATTCCCTTTAAGCTTAGAATCTGTCAAATCATGAGTCAAATAGTGTCTCTAGTAAAAAGTGTTTAATTTCAGATGAAGCTTGCCATTTGAAAAGTAAAATGCTAAAGATGACTATATCAGGATGATGAATAGCAGATGCTTAACTAGCAGTGAGAGCTCACAAATCCACCCACAACACTCATCAGCATGAAGGGAAGCAATAACCCTAAAACAAAATGCAGTTTACAGACCTAATTTTTGGTTTCTGTGAACTAAAGTTTGCATCAGCATACAGATAAAACAACCTTCAATTGGACTTCATGTGCCCAGTCCCTCTTGATACCTATAAAGGTAAAGATTAGAGGACAAGTTTATTAGTCAAGAGCTCTAAACAGAACCAGAAATAAAAGATTCTTAAAACTAGTCACTGTATTATTTTTCATCTTCAATATGTTTTGTTTTTATTTAGATTTCTTTTCTCAGACATTAGGAAAAAGGATTTGAGATTCTAAATTAGGTCTGGAATGAGGAAAGTACAGCTATCTTTATGACATTATTAGTATTTTCCCAGAGTATCACCCTGGATTACAAACATTTCGCTTCTTAGAACCAGCAGGACCCCAACTTGTATAGAAAGGGGTAATGGCAGCCCCTGTTAAGAGTAGAAGTGGTGGTAAGGACCTCTGAAAGCAATTCAGAGCTAAGCTATACTGTGTAGCCACCTTCCTGCTGCTAGGTTTATATATGACATGTTGAACAAATTTGAAATTAAGTTAGCCATATGTTGTGTACACAGGGTGGTTTATTTTCACCAATCTGTAGCCCACATGAAAAAAAACAACAACAACCAAGGACCAAACAATAGAATAAAAATAATTCACAGATATAAATCAAGAAAACATTGCTGAAATGAAAGGAGCCTTAAATATACAGATTAAAATGGTGTACCTAGGAAAAACTGGTACTGAATGAACATTCCATTTATTAATATCTTAGCTCCAAACCTACCCTTCTATATTCCACTTGATGATACTGGGACTGGGACCTACAAATTACATTTTTCATCAACCAACTGGCTCCTTGTTAGGACTTGCCAAAGAGGGGATGTGATGATTAATATTAGGTGTCAAGTTGACTCCATTGAGGGATGCCCAGATGGCTGGTAAAGCATTTTTCCTAAGTATGTAGGTAAGGCTGTTTCCAGAGGAGACTGACATGTGAGTCAGTGGACTGAGAGAGGAAGACCCCCACTCAATGTGGGCAGGCACCATCCAGTGGTCTGCCAGTGTTGCTAGAACAAAGCAGGAAGAAGGGGGATATTCAGCTTGCTTGCTCTTCTTTCTTTTGCTCTCTCTCTCTATCTCCTGGAGCAGTACACCCTTTCCTCCCCCAGCCCTTGGGCATCAGACACCAGGTTCTTCGACCTTTGGGCTCTCGAACTTGAATCAGCAGTATTCCCAAGGTTCTCAGGCCTTTGGCCTTAGAATGGGGATGCACTATCAGCTCTCCACGTTTTGGCCCTTAGAGACTTGGACTGAGCCATGCTACCAGCTTCCCTAGAGGCCATGCTTCTATCTTTCTCCCCCTTCCAGATAGTCTGTTATGGGATATCACCTTGTAATTGTGTGAGCCAATTCTCCCTAATAAATTCCCTTTCATGTATGTATGTATATGTTATATACATATATGTGTATATGATATACGATATATATGATATATATTATAGCTATATATATGACATGTACATATACACACATATCATATATATATGATACACATTTTATATATATCCTATTAGTTCTGGTCCTCTTGGAGGACCCTGACCAATACAGAAAATTGGTACCAAGTAGTGGGGTGTTGCTATAAAGATATCTGACAATGTAGAAGCAGCTTTGAAACTGGGTAATGGGCAGAGGTTGAAGAGTTTGGAAGGCTCAGAAGAAGACAGGAAGACAAGGGGAAATTTGGAATTTCTTAGAGATTGGTTAAATGGATGTGATCAAAATGCTGACAGAAATACAGATAGGTTTACAAGGTCTCAGATGGAAATGAGGGGTTGGGAACTGGAGTAAAGGTAACTCTTGTTACCCCATAGCAAAGAACTTAGCTGAATTGTGTCCATCCCCTAGGGCTTTGTGGAAATCCATACTTAAGAGGGATGACCTAGGGTATCTGGCAGAAAAAATTTCTAAAAAACAGCAAAGCATTCAAGAAGTGGCATGGCTGCTCTTAGCAGCTTACAAATGGCAGCAAAGTAGTAATCTAAATTTGAAATTTATAATTAAAATGGAAGCAGAACATATAAATTTGGAAAATTAGCAGCCTGGCCATGTGGTAGAGAAGGAAAGAGCATTTTTAGGAGAGGAATCCAAGGGTGTTATGGTGCATCAACATGCTAAAGAGGTGAGCACGACTAAAAGGGAGCCAGGTGATAACAGCCAGAACAATGGGGAAAAGGCCCCCAAAGCATTTCAGAATTCTTTGAGGCAGCACCTCCTATCACAGGCCCAGAGACCTTACATAGAGGACAGACTAGTTTTAGGAGACACACCTGGGGCACTGCTACCTTGTACCACCTTTGGATACTGCTCCGCACATCCTGGCTGCTTTGGCTCCACCCGCAGCTCAAAGAGCCCCAGATACTGCTCAGACCACTGGGTCTTTTGGAAGGTACAATCCATAAGCCTTGGTAGCTTTCACCTAGTGTTAAGCCTGAAGACTGTCAGAATGCAAGAGTAAAGGAGGCTTGGTGGCTTCCACTTAGATTTCAGAGAATATGTTGGAAAGCTTGGGCTCCAGGCAGAGCCTGCCACAGGTGTGAAGCCCCACAGAAAGACTCTACTAACGTGATGCCGAGCCAAAATGTGGACTTGGAGCTCCCACAGAGATTCCCCACTGGATCATTGCCTAATAGAGCCACAGAACCCAGATTAATAGAGCCACCAGCAGCATGCAACCTCAGCCTAGAAAAGGCACAGACATTCAACTCCAACCAGTGAGAGCAGCTATATGGGCTGAGCCTGGCAAAGCCACGGAAGCAGGCTGCCTGAGACCTTGGGCACTCACCTCTCATACCAGTGTGCCATAGATGTAGGACATGGAGTCAAAAATCTTTTTGGAGCTTTAAGATTTAATGTCTGTACTGTTGGGTTTCAGATTGTATGGGATCTGTTATCTTTTCCTTTTGGCTGATTTCTCCATTTTGGAATGGGAATGTTTACCCAGTGCCTGTATCACCATTGTATCTTGGAAGTAAATAACTTGTTTTTGATTTTACAGACTCAGGTGCAAGGAACTTGCCTTGAGTCTCAGATGAGACTTTGGACTTTTGAGTTGATGGTGGAATGGGTGAAGATTTTGGGGGACTGTTGGGAAAGGGTGATAATATTTTGCAATTTGAGAAGGATTTGAATATGGAGTTTGGGGGTTGAATTATATGGTTTGGATGTGTGTCCCCTCCAAATTTCATGTTGAAAGGCAATCCCCAATGTTGGAGGTAGGGCCTAGTAGGAGGTGTTTGGGTCATGGGGGCAGATCCCTCATGAATGTCTTGGCGCCATCCTCATGGTAATGAGTGAGTTCTCCTTATACTAGTTCCCATGAGGGCTGATTGTTAAATAGAGCCAGGCACCTCCCTCCCCTCTCTCTTGTTTCCTCTCTTGCCTTGTGATCTCTGCACACCATGGCTCCTCTTTCCCTTTTGCCATGAGTGGAAGCAGCCTGAAGGTCTCACCAGAAGCAGATGCTGGTACCATGCTCCTTGTACATCCTACTTAACTGTGAGCCAAAACACCTCTTTTCTTTATAAATTACTCACCCTCAGGCATTCCTTCATAGCAACACTACACAGACTAAGCCAGTGACCCTATAGGGATATTTGTAAGACAGGAGAAGAGACCATTCTTTCTCACTTTTGCATAATGCTCTGGCAGCATTGCCCCAGCAGCATCAATTTGTTGGTTCCTATCTTCAGTTTCTTTGGCATTCTGACAACTGGCTGATCTTGCCCCTTCAGAGACAACAGCAGCAGCCAAGAGTACATATTCTTCAGAGGTCTGAGGATCAGCTCTGCAGGGCCTCTTCAAGTTCCTGAAATGCTAGGACCAGTCAGGCAGCACCCCTTCCTACAAGGTTACGGTCCCTGACTCCAAGCTTTTAGGTCCTGATAATTACTTCTGTTTGTTCCCACCCCTGTCATCCCATCTTAGACATGGTAGCTGTTTCCTGCAGTATTATCTCTGATAATCACCCTGTGTACTTACATAGCTGTCCCATATTTTAGTTATATCTTATTTTTATGTTTAAAGAATAGATGTTATTATCTTTATATTCACTTGTTTTTCATATTCTCAATTTGTATTTTATTCATTATTATTCCTTTTTGCATTTCAGACCTTATATCCACCATTATTTTCTCCTGCTTGAATGACAATCCTTTAGAATTTAATGATCTACTGACAGAAGTTTTTTCTTTTTCATTGTCCAAAAAAATTTTTTTATTTTTATTCTTCAAATATAGTTTCCATGGGTATGAAATTCTAATTGGACAATTATTTAATCTCAGAATATTAAAGATATTCCACTGCCTCTGGCTTCATGGTGGCTATTAGTCTAATAGTCATCCTTTTATAAATGTTTGTTAGTCTTTTCCTCTCTGGTTACTTCGGATATTTTCTGTCTTTGTTAATCCACAGTTTCACTAAAATATATGAAGGTGTAGATTTTTCTTATTTTTCCTGTTTGAGGTTTATAAGAATTTTACAATGAGGTTTGGATCTGTCAACAATTCAGGAAAATTCTTATCCATTATCTCTTTGAAGAGTTGTGTTCATCCATGTCTTTTAACTTTTTCTTTAATAGATTTTATCTCCTATCTCTGGGCTACATTCTAGATCATCTCTTTAGATCTCCCAGATGGTGCTACCACAACACATTCCTCTGTGGCTCAGCCTCTTGCCCCCTCATACTGCAGCAGTGCTGCAGGACTAAGGCTCACAGTTGCACCTTGTTTTTGTTCATATGGGCTCTATCTTGTGGCCCTCTCAGGAAACATGAATTTAAGTGGAGTTTATTCCTGGCACCCTCTCTGCTTCATAGTCCTCTACCTTGCCACATCTTCCCAATTCTCATTTCCCTCCTCCAGTAGTACAGGAACAGTCCAGTAAGTTGTCTGGCCTAAGGAGACATCCAATGAGGGAGTGAAATTCCAGTCTCCTTTTCTAATAGGCATCTATAACTTTATGAGTGATTCTCTTGAAACACCCACCTTGGCTTTCAAAAAGGGAAGTACCTTCACCCCCAGGTCAATCAGAGAAAGGTTGATGGTGATGGTGAAAGGTCAGAATGGCTTATTTTACAGATATAGAGTCATGAGCTCTCCCTGAGTTCTCCCATAGCATATACTAAGAAAGATAGGGTAGGGTCTGTTTTCTTTTTTTAATCTCCAGTTCATATTCTTTGCAGTGGAGTAGCTGGTCTCAACTCTAGATGGCTGTCTAAACTTAGATTTAGGGTACTAATTAGCCTTTCATTATCAGCTTTAGGCCTTAACTTTAATTCCAGGGAAACAGAAAAATCTCACTCAACATCTAACTACACATTATTTTTGAGAGAAATTGCTCAACCATTGGGATACTCAACCGTTAACTGTCAGTTGTATTCCCAACTTCACTCCTTAATGTATTGTGCTTAACTCAAATAATTCAATGAACATGTGTTTAGAAGAATTATTAAATCTTTCTGAGCTCTTAGTTCTGATATAGCAATTTCATTTATAATTTCTAAAATTCTATCTAAGGGATAATTTTTTAAACACTTTAAAATGTGTGAAATCTATATAACTCAATAGACCCTATCCTCATTTTGGGTATTCCCTAAAACAGAAGCAAATAAACAAAACATCTACTTCTGGTTAGCTTTTCAAATTAGAGTGAGTATAAGCACAATCTATTGATTGTCTGGGATGCACACACACTAGCATCATCCATTAACAATGTTAATTAGAGGAATCATCAGTTAAAGTATAGCAGGCCTTGAGCTGAGAATAGACATGACAGGAAACAGTCATGATCTGCTAATTATCTAATAACTAATGGATATTTGTGAGTTAAACAGCATTATGACACTCACAAAAAGTAAAATTTTTAAATAAGATGGCATATGCTTTTTGTAAAACAAGTTAAATAAAACAGAGAAGTACTAAAAGGAACATAAAATCCCCCAAATCATCTGACCTGGAGATTAACACTGTGAATATTTTGGTAAACATCTTTATAGACAAATTTTAAAAGAATCACTGCTTGTCATGGTTTTGTGTGTCACAAATATTACCATTTCAGATGCTTCTCAATATTTTCCATAACTTCCTCATAGTCTTTCATTTTATAGAAGATTAATGATTCCCTAGCATCTATTTGCAGACATTTGAGTAAGGAAGTGGGGTTAACCTCCAGAAAACTAGAATGTAAAGAGATCATGGAGCCTATTTTAGAAGCATCAGACTTTAAGAGTTGCCTATAATTTTAGGGAAATTTCTGAGATTTAATGAGGAAGACTGTATCTAAAGAACATCAGCAAGTTAGTTTTGCCGTGTTGACCTCATGTCGGTGTTAAATCAGTGGCAAGTTCTTTTGGTTTTCTTCTGTGTGAATCTTTATAGTTGTCTTTATGATGTCTTCTTTAATTGCTAAGCAGGACTGCCACCTAGCTTCAATTGCCTAAGCTTTGAGAATGTCAAAGCTTCCATTAGATAATGAGTGGCCAACTTGAAGGTCCCTTTAAATGCCTGTATCACTATCACTTAAAGTGCCTTTATCCCAGCCCAAGGAGGTTTTCATTTGGCTTTGTTATATTATCATTGCAGGCAGTGAAGATTTTAGAGGAAAAAATAGAATTATTTCTCTTTGTGTGATCAGAAGATACCGGGAATGAGCAGCCCCTTTGGCTACCCAGAGGATGGAGCCAAAGGGAGTATGCCATGGTCAAGGATGGTGGGCAGGGACATGCTTTATCCCCAAGGAGATCTTAAATTTCATATATCACTCACAATACCAGGTACTTTGTAATATAAATAATTATTTGTTGACTGTCAGAGTCAATGATTCCCAACCCTGGCTGCACATTAGAATTATCTGGGAATCTTTTAATCGGTATCAATGATTACCTCCCACCTCCAGAGATGCTGATTTAATTGTTCAAAGATTCTTCTCAGACACTAGTATTTTTAAGCTTCTCAGTGATTCTAATTAATGCCCATGTTTTCAAACCACTGACTGAAATAAATAGAAGGGAGAGGAAACCTCATTATATCTATAGTTTAAATAATAAAAGAAGCCAGTTTGAGCAGATGCTCAAATTTTGAGGAAGGAAAAATGAGAAAAAGAGTAATGATTTTTCATACTAGTCGTATTTCAGTCTGTTTTCTTTATAGGCAGGGTGACCATATAATATTTCATCCAAATCAGAACATTTCTGAGAGTCAAAGAGGGAGCTATTAACAACCATGCCAGGACAAAAATTAACTCTAACTGTCCAGGCAACTTGGGACCAATTGTTGCTATGCTTAGATCTATGGATTCCCTGTCTTCTTGACCTCAAAGTTAGGCTATATTGTTGTTGATGTTTTGGTATTTGCCTGTTGGAAGACTTTTAAGTCACTTTTAAAAATGTGTGTCACCATCATATCAAATTTTAGCAGTCATTTTTGGAAAGTTATTTTTTGTGTGTTTAAAAGATGCATGTTCTCAATATTCTTATTTTACTTCACCACCTTTCTCTTGCAGAAGAAATAGGAAATGCAACCCACATACATTGCCTTAAATTTTTTTAGCCACTGTGGATACTTTTTTTTTTTTTTTTTTTTTTTTGAGACAGAGTTTTGCTCTTGTTACCCAGGCTGGAGTGCAACGACGTGATCTCGGCTCACCGCAACCTCCGCCTCCTGGGTTCAGGCAATTCTCCTGCCTCAGCCTCCTGAGTAGCTCGGATTACAGGCATGTGCCACCATGCCCAGATACTTTTTTGTATTTTTAGTAGAGACGGGGTTTCACCATATTGACCAGGATGGTCTCGATCTCTTGACCTCGTGATCCACCCGCCTCGGCCTCCCAAAGTGCTGGGATTACAGGCTTTAGCCACCGTGCCCGGCCCACTGTGGATACTTTTTAGTCCTTCCAGCCAAAGTTAAGTGAGACAGAAGTTAGAAACCACTTACTGTAATTAAGTTTTTAGTTTGTTTGTGAATCTTGCACACACAAAGTTCGTCCATTTCCCATTAACGAAGATAATTAAATCTTAATTGGACTTAAGACTTTTGTGAATGTATAGTCTTAATTAATTCTATTTATTGATTAGGTTTATTCTTCTGGCTAAATGAAATGTCTGTGAGAGCTCTTTAAAGAAGTAGAAAGTGCCATATAAGTGAAAGACATTGTTATATCACTGAAGGTTGTGTTTTAAAACAAATAATCCTAATTTTCCTATGAGATTTGGTTCAATGGGTTTTCAATACTTTTCTTAACCTGAGAAATATTTTAGCAAATGAAATTTTACCTAAAACTCAATATATAAAATAGATTAAAGACCTGCTGCTTGTGTTTAAGTGAAAAGAGGAAATTGGGGTGGGAACAAGGGGAAGGAGGCAGTACTTTGGCTATTCTGTTCACTCCCCCTCTTTCAGAATAAAGGTATAGGAAGACAGTGGGAGAGAAACTTTTGGCTTTGAAAATCTATATTTTGTTCCTAGTTTCAGTCACAGCTTTCTACTAAAGCCCAAAATGTTAATTTACTTCCAGGGGTTTCCTTTTCAACTGATAGAGGATAACACAGTCTGCCATCTGCCTGCCACTCAGGGATGATATTTGAGCCAAAGATGGTAAATATGACATGCTTTGATTTGCCAATGAGAATTTAATTAAATCTAAAGTAATTTAGGTTTGTGTTTCTATAATAAAATTTTTACTAATTAACAACAACAAAAAAAAGCAACAGGCCCAAAGAGAGAGAAAACAAGATAAGAGATTTAGTTGCTGAGTTAAAGAATATTTTAGCCAGAATCTCTCTCTCTTTACATCTTCTGTTATTCATAAAGCCAAGTTAATAGATGTACATGATCTTTTCCCCAAATTTCCTTCTCTTACAACCATTTTCCCATCAGTTGGTGAATGAACAAATTGTGGTATATCCACACAATGGAATATTAGTCACTAGTAAAACTGAATGAACGTTTGATAAACATAACATATCTGAATCTCAAAAACATTATACTGAAGGAAAGAATCCAGGCACAAAAGACTATACACTCTATGATTCCATTTATATGACATTTGAGAAAAGACAAATCTAATCTATAGTATCGGAAGGAAGATATGGTTTCCTGGGGCTAGAGATGGGGAGTATCAACTAGAATGGGATGCAAGGGAGCACTTAGTGGTTTGAGAAATGCTTTGCGTCTTAATTATGTTGGTGCTTAAACAAGTTTATTTGTCAAAACTAATCAAAATATACACTTAAAATAGGTGCACTTTGGTGTATATAAACTACATGTCAATTTAATTGATTAAAAAGTTTCATTTTCTTTCCAAAGAAAGAAAGGTATGGGAAGAGAGTGGGAGAAAAACTTTGGGCTTTGAAAAGTTTTCTGTCAGTTCTTTCCAAATTCAACAAATACCAGTTTGTTCTTGGCACTGATACCTGTGGAACAAGGTGAAATATTACATTGAGATAGTCCTATGCAGTATATAGATCAGTGGGTCTGTTGTTATCTCCCACACACTATCATAACTACCTCTAGAAGTTTACACTCTAGATGTGAATGTTATTATAGTTTCTACTTCTATGTTTAGTCTTAGCTTCACATTATCCTCGGATTTATTTCATTTTCTTTCACCTAATGCTTGCTATTTTTATGTTGACATGCAACCATGCAAGCTATATGTACTAGAAGTTCAAGATAGAGTATAAGTTTTTAAAAGAAAATAAACTTATTTGGGTTTTAAAAAATTATAGCCAAAATCAATGTGTATTTTTACCTCACTGTATATATGTATATGTTTGTGTATGTGTGTATATATATGTGTGTGTGTGTGTGTGTATATATATATATATATATATATATACATATATATATATAAAACAGTATGCATCACACACACACACACACACACACAATCATTAATAGATTTAGGAATCAATGAAGTTGGTGGATTTGTGAAGACAGTTCATAACTGTGACAGGTTCAATAAATGAAATATTTGCTATGTTCTGTGAGTCTTCTCCTAAAATAGAAACTGATCAAATAGGATTAACAGTGGACACCCTGTAGTTGAGAAACCTGGCAAGAAATAACTCTAAAAAAACTAATTATAAAAGTATAGTATGGGTTTAGATGTTGCTTTTCATGTTGCTGGTGGCAATGGAGATGAGTAACAATAAGCCCTGCTCTTGTATTTAGGAATACTGAAAACCAGCTTTTCTTTCCTGGAATCAAAGCTATTTAATGACACCAATGGAATGTGTTGTTTAAAGGAGATTTGCTACTGGGAAGTGTGCCCAAAGAGAAGTAAATAAATTAAGTTTCAGATATGGATTTGAGGGAATAAATTTAAGAAGAACACTTATTAAGTACTTTTATATTTTATATATGAAATGTATAGAAATATGTCCTTGTAATAAGGATAAAAAACATACAATTCTATTTGAAGGTACAGATGGTGCCTGTATGTGATTGAGATAGGAATTGGCAGTGCAGACATGCTAACAAAATCTAAGAAAATATCAAATCTCAAATTTTGTTCAAAATCCAGAAAAGAAAACTAAAATGATGCAGCATAAAACATTTAGCAACAACTGTAATCTACAATTTTTGTGTTAATTAAAATGCTATTTTTTTTTTTTGAGATGGTGTTTCGCTCTTTTTACCCAGGCTGGAGTGCAATGGCGCGATCTCGGCTCACTGCAACCTCCACCTCCTGGGTTCGGGCAATTCTCCTGCCTCAGCCTCCTGAGTAGCTGGGATTACAGGCACACGCCACCATGGCTAGCTAATTTTTTGTATTTTTAGTAGAGACGGGGTTTCACCATGTTGACCAGGATGGTCTTGATCTCTTGACCTCGTGATCCACCCGCCTCGGCCTCCCAAAGTGCTGGGATTACAGGCTTGAGCCACCGCACCTGGCCTAAAATGCTATTTTTTAATGTTGAATTCCCTTCCTTTAACTTTTTCATAAACATAAATGCTCTACAGGCAAGTATACTAATTTCTCTTTCCTTCACCATGAATAGTCATAAAGAAATATGAATGATCACATAAACACTTTCCTTTCCTTAAGTTAAATGTAGATATAAACTAGGGCCAGTAAGCAATCATTCCAGTTTGCCCTATGCCTGAGACTTTCAGTGCTAAAATTGGGAACATCCCAGGCAAATCCAGATAAGATGGTCACCCCAGAATTGATCAAAGTTCAACTTTAGAATTGAAGAGGAAAAAAAACATGGATGTGGAGAAATTACATTCTGGATCAATTTCCATTCATGTTAGCTCTTCTTTGTAGCCTGTTAAATAATAAGAAAATAAATGAAATGAGGAACAGCTTTCTGCTCTCTGTGATGTTGAAATCTGATAGCTCTTTAGGTCCTCTTATAAATCAAAACGTGAAAACCAAGGTCAAAGGCCTAAGAGATAAAATCTGTTTGCTTTGTCAGTAAACTTCTTGCCACGGGGCTAAAATACTTGATAGTTTCAAGCAAGATATTGTGTTCTATTCTTTTCCTGGTTTCTCATTCAGGATTGTTGAGCTGTACCTCTGGCCTATGTGTGATTATCTTATATTTGAAAAACCTCCAAGGAAGGCCACCTGGGATAGAACTGTTTGCTCTCATTAGCTGAGAAAACAAGCTCTGTTTATTCCTCTTGGTAGTGTCAGAGCAACCCTGGTTTAATTCCAACACAGGCCTGGGTGTTGATTTCACAGAAAGGGATTACCCTGTGCAATGGTGAAAATTCTAAGTTACCCTCAAAGGAAACATCTGACTCAACACTCTGCGACTAGGGAAAACTGGGTGTACATAATACGTCATAATTTTCTTTTAACATATGTGACTAGCAAGTTGTTATAAAGTCAAATCAAGTAAATAAGATGCCAATAATACTGTCTCATCTATCATGGACATAGGTGTTTATTTTGAAATCATCCCTGATATATGTCTCTTTTGTACAGTGCTGATCTCCCGTGAGTGTGGAATGGGTAGTCACTCATTAAATTAGTTGCTGCCAGTGCTCTATCCGTAACCCCTTCAATCTCTTCACCATGTTCAGGCTTTCTGGCTCCCTGAAGGCTTTTATTCCCAATATCTACATGTCTTAGTTGGATGACAGCTCTCAGGCAGCTGAAACCTGATTTGCCCAGAGGTACAGCAAACTGGAAGTGCCTGGGGGCCTATGTCTCCTGAGAGCAGCCCTTAACCAATCAGTGACAGAGAGTGAAAAGAAATAATATTCCACCTCCCTTGCCACCCGCTGGGGACAATTCTGAGGTATGTTTCACACAGTCTCCATAACTCCCCTGTGAGATTGACCCAGAACAATATTCTCTGGAACTTTGCTTGCTGTCACACCCTGGCTTAGCCTCCTTTTTCTTGTCTCATTTTTCCATTAGCATACTGCCTTTTCATGGAAATACCTGCTAATAATTCACGTTCACATGAGTCCTTGTCTTACGGTCAGCCTCTGAGGCACTGAAACTAAGATACTCATGTTACATAATTTGACGAGCATTTAAATCTCTTCTGTCTTAAAGAGACAGACTTGATAAAAATAGATACACAAATGAACCTCAAGCACATGCAGAGATGCTCTACTTAATCATGGTAAGATAAATGAATGCAAATTAAAACTACAGAGATACTATTTCTCACCCATTCAGGGGCAAAAGGAATCTCAAGGTTTGACAACATACTCCATTGGTGATGTTGTGAGGAAAGAGACATTCTCATTGGAAGTAAAATGTTTTTGGGGAAGAATTTGTAACATTAAAAAATTACATATGTATTTATCCTTTGATGAGCAATTTCACTTCTAGAAATCTAGGAAAAATTCAAGATGACATATAACAAAAACTTCATTTCACCACTATTTGTAATAGTACAAGCTTGGAAATAACCCAAATTACCCTCAAGGAGACTGGTTGAATAAACTATGATACATCTAATAAATGAAGAACTAGTTTATGTTAAAAAAGAATGAGGAAGATCTCTTTATACCATTGTAGGTGATTTCCAAGATATATTGTTAAAAGCAAAAAAAGCAAGGTGAAGTAAAATGTAGAGCTTGCCACCGTTGGCACAAAAAAGGTCTTGGGAGAAACACACACACACACACACACACACGCTTCAATAAGAAAGAATGGAAGGAAAAAATTAATAAAGAAATATTACTTAGAGGAGGGGGAAGGAAATATGTGGGAATACATGAACAAGAAGAGTGAAGAAAGTTAGCACTCTAAGGCTGATTCTTACATGTAAGTTGTTCATGTTGCAGAAAAAGGAGGTTATACTTACCACGGATTATCTTTAACATTGTACAGTTAAACTGTATTTCTGATGTTGCAAGCCATTTTGTTTTTTCATTGTACGTAGACACAATTGTCTCTTTAAAATGCTGCTGAAATTGTAGAGAATATAGCCAAAACAGTAATAAACAATGACAGTTAAAATGTAAAAAAAAAAAAAAAAGAAAGTTAGCACTCTCTGAATATACCTTATTCTATAATTTTGACTTCAGAATCATAGAATAATTTTTACACAAAAACCAAAATTAAATTGTAGTGATGGAATCTAATTATAGTTCAGTTTGGTGACATAACCACAGAAGTACTATTTCAAGTGGTTTTAAAATTAAACCTTTTAACCCCCTTAAATTCTTTGAGGAATATATCCTAAAGACCAAATAACCTCGAAGAAATCTTGCAGTGGACTCAGTAGTCTTGTTTTTAATAATAACATTGTTATTTTTGAGGCTATGATATATCAAGCAGGAAAATCAAATGATCAATTATTAATCTGTTAATATTATTAGGATATTTTCCGTTTAAGAGAAAAGGGAAACACATATAAAATAAGTTAAAAACCTAGTAATCTTACATTTTTCCTTGGAACTAACAGTATAAACTCATGATTTGCTTTTCACTTTCTAAAAATGTACACATTTTATAATTCTGTTCACAGAAAAAAAAATGCAGAAGCAATGAAAACCCAGTAGAAACGAGAATCCCTAATGCCCCAATTATGGTCTCTAAATAGCATTAGCCACTAAAAGGAATCAGGGCTCCTTAGAGTAATATTTGGTTCCACATATGGAGCAGAAATGTATAAAAAGAATCTGAGACATCACATTGTTCCACAGAGCAAGAAAGCTATTGAAGCCTATTGAGGTCATGACAAAAAGGCAACAGCATGAGGGGGCTACTTCTGGTGAAGGATGGGACAATTTGAACATGAAAAGAAATAATGAAGCTCACCAGATATATACATATTTATGAATTCACAATATTATTTGAAAAAAAGGGAGGCTTCTTTGGAGGTTACTGGAACATCATCTCTTGAAAAATCAATAGACATAATCGAACATTTATTCTATTTCTTGTACAAGCTATATTCTAGGTAATGACATAGTTGGTGCATGGCATTTCTAGCAGCAGTCATCAAGCCCTATCAAAATCATTAGGTGGATGTCAATGGGGACCTTTACAATGGAGGAAATAGACTTACAACACTTGACTTCAAAGTCATCAGTCAGGCACAGAAGGAAATAATATGGCACAGCCGAATAAGATAGTTGAGGACAGTTTAATAAAAAGACTGCTTATCATGATGTGGGTGTGTTTAAGGAAAACTACCAAGGAATAATGAGGTGTCCTAGGAGTCCCATGAGAAAGATGGGCCATTATCACTTCTCGGCCTTTTGGCTAAGATGACATGTAATGGTGAAGGATGCCATTAAGTCACAGCCTGAAGAGGTAAAGGGGGCAATTACTGGAACAACAAGAGAGAACTGTAGCTATAAGAGAAGGCCACACAATGAGAGTTGTGGCCTTTGGTAGAGAAATACAACCAGTGGCAACCCAGAAAAAAAGAAAAACAAGGGAATAAATACTCTGACTTCACTCTGTTCCCATGCAATGATCTACGTATGCCTACCATTAGACAGCCAGGGGTCAGAAGACAAAGAAGTCTGTTGATGCAATCTACACCAAAAGCAATGGCAACAAAAGCCAAAATTGAAAAATGGGATCTAATTAAACTTAAGAGCTTCTGCACAGCAAAAGAAACAATCATTAGAGTGAACCGGCAATCAACAGAATGGGAAAAAATTTTTGCAATCCACCCATCTGACAAAGGGCTAATATCCAGAATCTACAAAGAACTAAAGCAGATTTACAAGAAAAAAACAAACCCATTCAAAAGTGGGAGAAGGATATGTATAGACACTTTTCAAAAGAAGACATATGTGCAGCCAATAAACATATGAAAAAATGCTCATCATCATTGGTCATTAGAGAAATGCAAATCAAAACCACATTGAGATACCATCTCATGCCAGTTAGAGTGGCGATCATTAAAAAATCTGGAGACAACAGATGCTGGAGAGGATGTGGAGAAAAAGGAGCACTTTTACACTGTTGGTGGGAGTGTAAATTAGTTCAACCATTATGGAAGACAGTGGCAATTCCTCAAGGATCTAGAAATAGAAACTCCATTTGACCCAGCAATTCCATTACTAGGTATATACCCAAAGGATTATAAATCATTCTGTTATAAAGACACATGCACATGTATGTTCGTTGCGGCACTGTTTACAATAGCAAAGCCTTGGAACCAACCCAAATACTCATCGATGATAGACTAGACAAAGAAAATGTGGCACATATACAGCATGGAATACTATGCAGCCATAAAAAAATGACAAGTTCATGTCCTTTATAGAGACATGGATGAATCTAGAAACCATCATTCTCAGCAAACTGACACAAGAACAGAAAACCAAACACCACATGCTTTCAGTCATAGGTGAATGATGAACAATGAGAACACTTGGGCATAGGGAAGGGAACAACACTAACTGGGCTAGGTGGGGGGGTGGGGGGGTGGAGGGGATGGGAGGGGAGGGACAGAGGGAGGTGGGGCAGGGAGGGTGGGGAGGGATAACACTAGGAGAAATGCCTGATGTAAGTGATGGGGGAAGAGGGGGACGGGGAGGAGACAGCAAACCACCATGGAATGTATGTACTTATGCAACAATCCTGCAGGATGCAGGAAGTGCACATGTACCACAGAGCCCAAAGTACAATAAAAATAAATAAATTAATTTTTTTTTTTAAATTAGTTCCTAGGGCAAAGAGCATGGTAGAGAGGACTGGAGAGTATAAATGGGAAGAACATATCTGAGATGCAAGTGATACATTCTTTCAGTACCTGTCTGAATCTTCAGTAGACCCGAACAAAACACCAGACTTTATAAGGATGCTTCCAGCATTTAAGATTTTTGAATTGTTCCCTCATTTTGAAAATCATTAAGAATCAGGCTGATGTTGCAAAATCAGTTCCAATAGAGTCCTCAGGATAGAGGCCATAGGGACCCTATTTGACACACTAAAACACCCATGGTGAGATGCAAGATTTGTTTAGAATTCTGAGCTTCAGGGACTCCATAAAAGGATAAAACTTGTAACAAATTCAATCTGTCTGGCCTCTTGCAACTCTTGTAAGTTGATTTTACACATAAAATTATTGTCAACAATATATTGACAATATTTTAAATATCTTCCTCTCTAACTAATTATTTCAGAGTTCCTATCCTTTCTACCCATGAAAAGACCTAATGACTTTTGTCACTTGATAACCAGGGTGAACTCTCAACACACTAGGTACGGAAGAAATAGACCTAAAATCAGTAAAGGCTATATATGACAAATGCAGAGCTAACATCATACTGAGTGAGGAAAAATTGAAAGCCTTTCCTCTAAGATCTGTAACAAAACAAAGGTGCTGCTTTTACCACTGTTATTTAACATGTACTGCAAGTCCTAGCCAGATGAGCGCTTAGACAAGAGAAAGAAATAAAGGGCATCCAAATTGGAAAGGAAAAAGTAAAATTAGCCTTGTTCACAGATGACATAATCCTGTATTTAGAAATACTAAAGATGCTACAAAAAAAAAAAAAAAACAACCTGTTAAAACTGATAATTGAACTCAGTGACATAGCAGGATACAGAATTGCCATATAAATATCACCAGAATTTCTATATACCAATAGCAAAAAAATCTGAAAATGAAATCAAGAAAGCATTTCCATTTATAATAGCTACAAAAAATTAAATACCTAGAAATAAATTTAAACAAAGAAGTGAAATATATCTATAATGAAAACAATAAAGCACTGATGAAAGAAGTCAAAGAACAAAGGAAAAAAGATATCTAATCTTCATGGATTGGAAGAATTAATATTGTTAAAATGTCCATACTCTCCAAAGTGATCTATAGATTCAGTGCAATTCCTATCAAAACACCAATGACATTCTTAATATAAATGGGAAAAAAAATCCTGAAATTTGTATGAAACCACAAAAATCCCTGAATAGCTGAAGTAATTCTTAACAAAAGGAACAAAGCTGGAGCCTAACAGTAGTTGACTTAAAAATGTACTACAAAGCAGTGATAATCAAAACAGCATGATACTGACATAAAAAGACACATAGACCAATAGAACAGAGTAGAGAACCCAGAAATAAATCCATGTATTTACAGCCAACCCATTTTCTGCAAAGGCACCAAAAACTTATATTTGGGGAAAAAAAAAACAATCTCTTCAAAAAATGATGCAGGACAAACCTGGATATCCATATGCAAAAGAATGAAACTAGACCTCTGTTGACAAAAGTCAACTTAGGTCAGGTGCAGTGGCTCATGCCTACAATGCCAGCACTATAGGAGGCTGAGATGGAAGCATCACTTGGGTTCAGGAGTTTGAGACCAGCCTGAGCAACATAGGGAGATCCTGTCTCTACAAAAAATAGGGAGATCCCGTCTCTTAAAAAAAAAAAAAGGTATTAGCCAGGCATGGGGGCATGTGCTTGCAATCCCGGCTACTTAGGAGGCTGAGGTAGGATGCAGTGAGCCATGATCATACCACTGCACTCCAGCCTGGGTGACAGAGTGAGACCTCATCTTTAAAAAAAAATCAAAATAGATTAATGACTTAAATGTAAGACCTGAAACTGTGAAACTACTAGAAGAAAACACAGGGAAACACTTCTGGACATTGATCTGGGCAAAGATTTTTGAGGTAAGACCTTAAAAGCACAGCTAACAAAAGCAAAAATAGTCTAATGGAATCACATCAAACTAAAAAGCTTCTGCACAGCATAGAAAACGATGAACAGAGTGAAAAGACAACCTACAGAATGGAATAAAATATTTTCAAGCTATCCATCTTACAATGGGTTAATAACCAGAATATATAAGAAACTCAAACAACTGAATAGCAAAAGCAGAAAACAAAAATAATCCAATTTACCAAAACTGAGTAAATGTTCTGAGTAGACATTTCTCTGAAGAAGACATACAAACAGCCAACAAGTATATGAAAAAATGTTTTACATCACTCATTATCAGAAAAATGCACATCGAAACCACCATGAGATCTTACCTCACTTAAGTTAAATGGCTATTATCAAAAAGACAAAAAATAGCAGATGCTAGTGAGGATGTGGAGAAAGGGTAATGCTTTTACACTGTTGGTGGGAATGTTAATTAGTACAGTCACTATGGAAAACAGTTTGGAGTTTCCTCAAAAAACTTAAAATAGAACTACCATATGATTCAGATATCTGACTGCTGGGTATATATCCAAAAGAAAGGAAGTCAGTTTAGCAAAGAGATATCTGCACTGCCATGTTTATTGCAGCACTATTCACAATAACCAAGACATTGGATCAACCTAAGTGTCCATCAAAGGACGAACAAATAAAGAAAGTATGGTATTGAATAACATTCAAGCTGAGACTCAAATCAGTAAGGAAATCACAGATAACACAAACAAATGCAAAAACATTCCATGATCATGAACTGGAAGAATCGATATGTTAAAATGGCCATATTGCCTAAAGCAATCCACAAATTCAATGGTATCAAGCTACCCATTTCATTTCTCACAGAACTAAAAAAAAAAAAAAAAAAAAGAACACTAAACTTCATATGGAACCAAAAAGGAGTTCGAATAACCAAAGCAGTCCTAAGGAAAAAGAACAAAGCTGGAGTTGTCACATTACCCACCTTCAAACTATACTACAGGGCTTCAGTAACCAAAACAGCATGATACTGGTACAAAAACAAACACATAGACTAATGAAATGACATAGAGGACCCAGAAATAAAGCCATTCAACTGTAACCATCTGATCTTTGGCAAAGTCAACAAAAACAAGCAATGGAGAAAAGATTCCATATTCAGTAAATGATGTTGAGATAGCTGACTAGTCATATGCAGAAGAATGAAACTGGCCCCTTACCTTTTACCATATACAAAAATTAACTCAAGATGGATTAAAGATTTAAGTGTAAGTCCTCAACCTGTAATAATTCTAGAACAAAACCTAGCAAATATCTTTCTGGACATCAGCCTTGGGAAAGAATGACCACATCCTCAAAAGCAATTGCAGGCTGGGCACAGTGGCTCATGCCTGAAATCCCAGCACTTTGGGAGGCCAAGGTGGATCACTTAAGGTCAGGAGTTTGAGACCAACCTGACCAACATGGTGAAACCCTGTCTCTAATAAAAAAAAAAATACAAAACTAGCATGGTGTGCCAGTGCACAACTGTAATCTCAGCTACTTCGGAGGCTGGGGCAAGATAATCACTTGAACCCAGGAGTTGCAGGTTTCAGTGAACTAAGACCGTGCCATTGTTGCACTCCAGCCTGGTCAGCAAGAGCGAAACTCTGTCTGAAAAAAACAAACAAAAAAACACACACAAATTGACAAGTGGGACTTAATTAAACTAAAGACCTTCTGCACAGCAGAAGAAACTATCAACAGAGTAAACAACATACAGAATGGGAGAAAATATTTGCAAACTGTGCATCTGACATAGGTCTAATATGCAGAATCTATAAGGAAATTATACAATTGAACAAGCAAAAAACAACCTCATTGAAAAATGGACAAAAGACGTGAACAGACACTTCCCAAAAGAAGACATACAAATGGCCAACAAACATGAAAAAAATGTTCAACATCACTCATCATCAGAGAAATGCAAATCAAAATCACAGTGAGGTACCATATTTTACCAATCAGAATGGCTATTATTAAAAAGTCAAAAAATAGCAGATGCTGGTGGGGCTGGAGAGAAAAGGGAATGCTTATATGCTATTCAAGGGAATGTTAGTTCACCCACTATGGAAAGCAGTTTGGAGATGTTTCAAGTAACTTAAAATAAAAGAGAATTGCCATTTGACCCAGCAATCGCATTGGCTGGGTATATACACAAAAGAAATACATCATTTTACCAAAAGACTAATGCACTCATATGCTCATCACAGCACTATTCACAATAGCAAAGACATGGAATCAACCTAGGTGCCCATCAACGTGGATTGGATAAAGAAAATGTGGTACATATACACCATGAAATGCGATGAAGCTATCAGCTACAACAAAGTCATTTCCTTTGCAGCAACATGGATGCAGCTGGAAGCCGTTATCCTAAGTGAACTAACATAGGAACAGAAAACCAAATGCCACATGTTCTCACTTATAAGTGGGAGCTAAACAATGGGTATTTGTGGACAATAGACACAGAAGACTACTGGGGAGGAGGAAAGAGGGGAGCAGGGGTTGAAAACTACCTATTGGATACTATGCTCAGTACCTGGGTGATGGGATCAGTCATATCCCAAACTTCAGCATCATGAAAGATATTCAGTTCACAAACCTGCACATGAACCTCCTGAATCCAAAATAAAAGTTGAACTTATTTTTAAAATATGGTATATATACACAATGCAATATTATTTGGTCAAGAAAAGAATGAAATTCTGTCATTTGCAGCAACATGGATGGAACTGGAAAACATTATGTTAAGTGGAATAACCCAGGCACAGAAAGATGAATAGTGCGTGTTCTAACACATGTACAAGCTTAAAAAGTTGATCTCATAGAGGTAGAGAGTAGAATGATGGTTGCCGGAGGCTTGGAAGGGTAATGGGGATTGGAGGATGAAGAGTGGTTGACTAATGTATATAAAAATACAATTAGGGATGCGCGTGGTGGCTCATGCCTGTAATCCCAGCACTTTGGGAGGCCGGGACGGGTGGATCACCCGAGATCAGGAGTTTGCGACCAGCCTGGCCAACATGGTGAAACCCCGTCTCTACTAAAAATACAAAAAAAAATTAGCCAGGAGTGGTGGTGTGAGCCTGTAGTCCCAGCTACTCATGTGGCAGGAGAATCGCTTGAACCTGGGAGGCAGAAGTTGCAGTGAGCTGAGATCACCATTGCACTCCAGTCTGGGCAAAAAGAGTGAAACTCTGGCTCAACAACAACAACAACAAAAATACAGTTAGATAGGAATAAGTTCTAGTGTTGAATAGCACAGTGGTGTGAGTATAGTTAATGGCAATTTGCTATATATTTCAAAATAGGAGATTCAGAGATTCAAAATGTTCCCAACACAAAGGAATAATAAGTATTTGAGGTGATGGATGTCTTAATTAACCTGATTTGATCATTACACATTGTATGCACATATCAAAATATCACATGTACCCCATAAATATGTACAGTTATTATGTATCAATAAAAATCTTTTAAAAATAACTAGGATGATCATAATATATAGTCAATTTTCATTATTCATAGATACCTTATTTACAGATTTGCTTGCTTACTAAAATTTATTCATAACACCAAAATCTATACGTGTGGTGTTTTTGCCATCGTTAACAGACATGCTCAGAGTGACAAAAAATTTTAGCCACTCAACATGCCTTCTCCTTGCTTAGGTTGAACAAGGTGACACTCTACTTGTTTCAGCTCTTACACTGTAAATAGGTGTTCTTTTCAGAGTCTATTTAATGCCACATTTTCCCCATTTTTGTGCTTTTACTTAATAATTTTGCATTTAAAGTGGCCCCCATGTGTAGTGATGAAGTGCTGTCTATTGTTCATAAACACCAGAAGGCTATAATATTTCTTAAAAAGAAAATATATGTTAAGTCTTCTTCAGACATTTTATAGTGCTATTGGCTGTAAGCTCAATGTATATATTTATATGTTAATGTACAATGAACCAACAATATACATTAAATAAGGTGTTTTTAGATAGGAACACACACAAAACAAGGTAATATATGGACTGATTGATAAAAATGTGACCAGAGCCTTGCAGGAACCTAACCTTATGTTTTCCCTAGGAGTGATAGTTCAGTATTCACTAATTTGGTGTTTGCAGTGAATTTATAGAACATAACTAATGTGCATAACAAGAATAGACTCTATTACATAAAATACTTTTGGAAGTGAAAGATGGCAGGTATGGACAACAGATACAAGCTGAGGGTGTCCTGGACACCCCACTAATAAGCTTATATGTAATGTGTTGTAGCCAGCTCCCACTAACTTGCAGAGCTGATTGTGGGCATCCCTTTCCAACTTCACATTCATTGATTCCACAATGGTAGCTTGATATTGGCCATTGTGGGAGTATTTACACCATGAAAATAGGAAAACTCTGTAAATCACAGATTTTTTCCCCCAAGAGACAGTTGTTAAACATTTACCAGCACACCAATGCCTGTAACTCTTCCTTTCTGTAATTCTACCCTCAAAATTTTCACCAATTGGCGGGGGGGGGGGGGGGGGGTCTTTCCTCAGGCCATTTATTATCCCATACACTGCATAGAAAATGTAATTAATTTCTATCTCTAGTTAATTCATTTTTCGAACACTTCTCAAGTGGAATCAACTAGGAAGCCCCAAAGATTCCAAACATAACCGGGACAAAATGTGATGAATGATCTAGCTCTCACCAAGCTAGATCATTTCCTGAGTTACAGGAAACTACTACCAGTGATATCAGCTACCTGCAGCACTGGAGAGAGGAATGCTAAGGCAGATGCCTGGAAGTGTGTGGCAAAACCACATGCTTTTTGCCTTTGTCTTCTGATGCCCATTCCCTTCCATTGTGGAATAATAGCTCCTGCTTCATTCCACATTCAGTGTCTCTCATATCAAACTCTAACTGGAACTGTGATGGCAAAAAAATCTGGGAAATATAATTTCCAGGCTTTCAGTCCTTATGGTACAAAAGAGAACTTAAAAGTTTTGGATACTAATGAATAACAGTAATCTCTATGTGACATGGAAGGTAAATAATTCTGATATTAATATATATTAATAAATTATTCAAAAAGTGTTTCCTATGTGCAAGGCACAGTAATAGAGCAGTAATTTTCAAATTACGGGTAAAAATCTATAATTGGTTGTAATACAAATTTACTATGTTGTGCTCAATATTATTTTTAATACAATTAAAGCAGAATAGAAAAGAAATATCAAAGTGCATCACACATAGTATGAGTAAATTTTTTGGGGAAAACTTTTAGATAGATATATGTATGTGTCTACTTGTTTGCTAAGTAAAATGCATTTCTTACTGTCACTTACAGTCAAATTAAGTTTTTTTTTTTAATTGCTTTAGAACAGACATCAGCAAGCCTTTTCTGTAAAGGGCCAGATAGTAAATACTTGAGGCTTTGAGAACCATAAAGTCTCTGTTGCAACTACTCAACTCTGTCTCTGTAGCATGAAAACAGCATATATAATAAATGAATGGGCATGACTGCATTCTCATAAAACTTTATATACAACAACAGTTATATATACAGTTAGGTGACCAGTAAGATGTGACTAACAAGCCATAGTTTTCCACCTCCTGATTTAGAGCGGTGCTTCTCAAACTATCTACATTAAAACACTAGTTTTGTTGTTCTTTTTATTCCTAATTAATTGCAAACCAGACCAATACATGGTCCTGCAGCCCAGGGCAGGTATACACCTCACACCACATGCAAGTCTTTCTAGCCAGTTCAACAACACTCAATCTGGTCTACTAGATAAGCATACTCATCGTGCACTTAGACAGTATGGTAATAGTAAATTTCTATAAAAGATCTTAAATATGTACTCTCAATTTTTGTACTTATCTTGTTGCAAACTGGCAACAAATTGTTCCCGGACCAGCCCCTCTTCATGAACCACATTTTAAATAGCACTGCTTTAGAAAATAAAAGATACTGCAATTGTATTCAAAAGGCTTGTAAGCTAATGGAGATGAACTTGTCAATGAAGAACAATAATACAAGGTAGAATACAATAGATGCTTTAATACAAAAGCTAGTTCATAGCACTCATAGTACATGAACATATTTTTCCCAAACCTAATTTACCTGTCTGTAATGGCATATGCCATTTACAAAATTTCAAAGAAATTATTTAATGCATATCAGCCATTATTAAAACTTTATCTTTGATAATAAGATGTATGTGTGTGTATCAGAATTTTATATATACATATATATAAGAATTTTTTTTACCATCTTTTATGTTTTGAAAAGTGTTCTGTGAAATTTAAGAGGAAAAATCCCTCTCATAGGCATCATTATGAACAACTCTTTGTGAATGAAGACTTGGAAAACATCCAACTCAATTACTGCTGGAGCTGCGGTTGACCAACTAGAGACAGAGGCTATTGTTATTTCCATGTCAAATGGCTTGCTTCTCTCTCCAATGAGAACCATTACTCTCCATATGCTAGTAGCAAAAAATAAAAAGGAAATACTTTTAGATTTATAAATATATAATATGGTAAATGGGAGCCAGATCACAGTGCAGTCAAATTTCTTGGCATGAGAGTTGCTGCCAATTCCCCCTCCCCATTCCCTCGAAAATAGACTGTTTTCTTGCCATTTCTTTTTCTGCCCAGCACGGAGGGTCTTCTGATGACAGACTGATTTGAGAGCTTCTATGCTGGAGAATCAGAAGAAAATGGTGAAGCAGGGTATGTAAATAAAAGTTGCTAGATATGTCCTGTTTTACTAGATGTGGCTAGATCCATGCAAGCATGGGTTGCTGATGTCAGCTTCAATTTTAGTTGTGTGAAATGTACTCCTTTGAAAGACAACACTACGTGAGGGATGGTTTTATAACAGTAATATTATTGCCTTTAAACTAGTAACATTAACTAGCAAGGTTTTACCTTGTCATTTTCCTCCCTCAAAGTACTAAGTGTTTGAAGCTAGATCTTCAAAATCTGTCAGAGCTACTAAGATATTTTTTGTTCGATGAATGCAAAACCAACATGGATAATGTTGAAAGAATCCCATAAGTCAGAGATTTAAAACTATTTTTGGCTCTTATAATAATAACTCAGTTAAAATTTGGGCATTTTCCCCCCTTATAAGAACCTATGAAATGAGGAGGAGATAATCAATATAATCTCAGTTTTACAAAGAGAGAAATTTAGGTGCAAGAGATTAGATGCTTGATCTAGAGTCACTTGGTGAATTGGGTCACCTTATTAATTAAATTACAAAACTGGCATGGACTCACAGAACTTATTGTCCCAAAGAGAATGACTAGGTGATTTTGGCAACTGGAATAGCTAGAGACATAAGAATGAAGAGAGGCTTCAATCAGCTACTGATGTTCCCGCAGGCTCTTCATCCTAACATCCTGCCATGAACACCAGGATGCTCCACAGAGACATTACTCTTAATGAAGGATCATTTGGGACTTTTTGTGCTTTGAAAAAGGCTTCACTCCCACCTATATCCCAGACCCCCACCTCCAGCTTCTCCTCTGCTCACGTATTACTCTAGAAATGTCATGCTCTTCATTACTTTAAGTTGTGCTGACATCTAGGGGGATTTGGGACAATGAATTTTTATAAAATAAAATTTTTAGTTCACTGTTTTGAGGGGAAAAGACCCAGTAAATGTTACCAGGACAGAAAATGGGACAGAAAGAGGACAGAGTATGAATTTTGCTTGAGTTTATTTTTTATTATGCCATGAAATAGAAAGCTTGGAACAATTTTTTTTTAAGACAGTCTTGCTCTGTCACCCAGGCCGGAGTGCAGTGGCACAATCTTGGCTCCCTGCAACTTCTGCCTTCGGGTTCAAGAGATTCTTCTGCCTTAGCCTCCCAAGTAGCTGAGACTACAGGTGCGCGCTACCACATCCAGCTAATTTTTGTATTTTTAGTAGAGATGGGGTTTCACCATAATGGCCAGGCTGGTCTCAAACTTCTGACCTCATGATCCACCCGCCTCACCCTCCCAAAGTGCTGAGATTACAGGCCTCAGCCACCGGGCCCAGCTGGAACTATTCTTGATAGCATACCCGTGAATAAATGGGTCAAGGAGGAGCACTCTGAATCAGTCCTGTCCCTAATAAGAGAAGATGACGTTGCCAGGCTCTGAAATACTTCCCCGTGGACAACAGATCTATTAGGTAGATATCTTCCCTCTCCCTGCCAGCAGAACTTGATTAATATCATGCAAGAAGCTCAAGGGTGATTAGGAAGCACACATTTTTTTTTTAAAGCCTGTCTAAAACCTGAAATGTATGTATTTAATTTTCTCCAGAAATGGTTTGCAATCATCTTCCCTTGTCAATGCATTTTTCAGGATAGAGAAAGCTCATGCCTTTGTGTTTGTGGTGCACTTCAAGTTCTTGGAGTGACTAATAGTATTGCATTCTTAGATGATTCAGGAAGGATGTTTAATATTGTTAATGTATTATTTTAATAAGTAAATTTAAGGCGGACTATTTCTCTAACTTAATTGCCTTTGTGAAATTCCATTGAGTCTTCCTAGTTTATATAATAACGCTGACTCTGTTGGAAGGGTGACCTGCTTGCCTGGCCAGAGGGAGGAGAAATCGCTTTTTGGCCTAAACTTACTCCCATCATTGATTTATTTTCCCAGATGCTTCAGCACAATCTTACTTACCTGTGTCAGGGATACTGCAAGAATGAAACCATTGATCTGGGTCAAGAACACCTCCATACTGTGTTCCTGGTTTTTCTAAGCCAGGAATTCAAACTCAGCATCTGGCAAACGGGTTGTATACAGCCTTTTTTAGGTCACGAACTTCTTGAGTACCTGATGAAAGCTGTGTTGATTCAGGTCCTTTGAGATGGGATTAACTATGCAAGAGAAAGACCTGTGAGGGAAAATGGTGAGAGAGAGGGGGTTAGGAGTGCTATCAGACTTTTAGCGTTGACTAGGAGTGACATCAGACTGAGAAGGAGATTCTGACCCCCTGTGGAGGAGAGAGGAAATGAAGGTAGGCTAGGTGGAAGTGTCTCAGACTTTAATGCACGGCTAAGAAACTTTTGGCAAAGCTGATAAGGAGTCCTAGGGCCAAAGGGGCAGGTCAGAGGAGTACTGCATTTTCCATGGAGGTGCTTGCCTTAGTGTCCCTGCCACACTTACTCATGACTGAAAGCAGCAGGTGAGGGGCATGGCTTCAGCGAGGTGATGGATTTCAGAGCAGTGGCAGGTAAATTATAATCCTGACAGGCAGGGATCTGAGAGGGACATTCTCATGGCTGCCAGTCTTTTGTACTGCACAGTTCTACTTCCTCACACAAGGTCAGGGAGCAGATCCTACATGGTTTCTATGGACCTCTTTTTCTGAGGGAAAAACTTAGGAAAGGAAGTTAATAAGACAAATTACAACCCCTGTTCTGCAGCAAGTCTTGGGGCTGCCTCTCCCTCTACTGTGAACTGTGCAGGTTTTACTGGCTTTACCTGATGGTTTAATCCAAACCTTCATTCCCGAGAGGTCTGAGCCCTTGGGAATCATACACTTCTGAGGTTGCAGTCGCCATACTTGCCCATTCACAGTCATAAATGGGCAAGAGAGTACCTGGAGGCCCCAAAGTGTATTATCTGGGCAACATGCACGCATTCTTCCATGCTCCTATTGTATAAAAACAGCCCTACTTCCTCCTGATGATTGACATCAATTATTGCCATAGTTTTAACTCCTCTTGTTGCCTGCTGGCCCCTGGGCACAAGTAGTCCAAAGTGTCCTTGTGGCAGTCATAGCCTAGAGTTCCGTGGGACCCTTCCTACATCCCTTGGCAAGAGTGTGCCCTTTTTGAGAAACATAGCCACCAAGTCTGCAGAACCCAGTGTTGTTGAGACAGGCAGCACAAGATCCTCCAATGGTGAGGCCACTCATGCTTCCACCCTTTGTTCTCTGGATCTATGTATTTTTTACTACTTGGAGACACAGTACCAGATAAAAGCCTCATATTTAATACATACACTGTGTCCTGAAGGATGGCACCTCTTTCTTTCAGAGTGTTACCTTCAAACCAACAATTTAATTACCCCTTTCTAAGACCATTCCAGCATTGGTTGAGGCCACCTGTGTCTCCACAGTGTGGTACCTGTTATCACCAGTGAATCTCATTGTCATGGGGCCACTCTCACCCCTCCTTTGCAGTAACATGAGTCCTCTGGTCAGATGTTATGTTGCATGGAATTCCATGCCTATGAATCAGAACTTTCATAATCCCTCGATAGTAATGCTGGCTTCTGTTATGCAGGAAGGAACAGCAAATCTATGCCTGGAATGGTTATCTATCCCTGTGACGACAAAGTGTTGGCCTTGGTTTGTCCAGTGTTTTTGACTTGACAACTGGCCAAGGGGTAGTGTCATATCTGGGAGCTCAATATGGGTCTCTCTTGTTGACAGGTTGGATGTTCAGAGGCAGCATTAATTAGATCAGTCTTGGTAAATGGGAGTCCATGTTGTTGGCCTACATCTCTGCTAACATGGCCCCTCCATGTAGATGCCCATGGTGCCAGTTCTGGGCTGGATAATGAAGAAAGCTGGCTAATGTCAACTGGATGAGTCATTTTGTTTGCTTGTGTGGTGAATGTTTTCTGATGGATATTTATGTGTGATACCAGATCTTCATACTTTGCATCCACTCCCATATGTCCATCTACCTACCCCTACCTCAGTACCCCTTTTCTCTGGTCTAATCTTCACTTCCAGGCTTCTGACTAGATGGCCAGACCAATGGTCACTGCCTGTGAATCTGTGAATATTATTATTTCAGGCCATTTCTCCTTCCACAGAAAGTAGATGACCAGATGTACCACTTCAGCTTTCCGTTCAGAAGATTTTCCCTCTCACTGTCTTTTAGGGCCACTCCTGAATATGGTTGCAATGAAGCCATCAATTATGTTTAGCTTTCACTCACATACAGAGCAGACTCATCTGTAAGCCAAGAAAGAGGTTTATTCTCCTTCAGCTATTTATATGTGAATGAAACCCTCCTTCAGGATACAGGTGCAAACCAGGGAAGGAGAACTGATGCAACATTTATGGATGACATGGGGGTCTGAACTACCTGCTGATGCAATTTACTTGTGTTCCCGAATCTTGCTTGGACTCCTTCCTAGATGTACCATTTCCATGGTATGATGGATTGATGGTAGGCCTATTCAACTTTATGACTTGGGTGAGTCAGAAAGAAGCCAACTCATAATGAGTAGTTCTGGCTGCTTGGTCATTTGGCACCCCTGGTCTAGTCTTTATTGGGGCCCAGTAACATGCCAGGACCTGTTTTTCAAAAGGCATAACATTTTTTGTTGTGGATGGCAGGTCAGGTCCTTGCTCTAGACTCCTAGAACCTATGTTGTTTTGCTCCCACTGGAGCTTGCCATAAACTCCACACTGTATCTTTTTCCACTACCAACATCTGTAATACCATATGGTCTGCTAGATTGTATGGCCCAAGTGGCAAGATTGCTTGTACCATAACTTGGATCTGCTGCAGATTATATTCCTGCTCAGGATCCTACTCAAAACCAGCAGCGTTGCATGCCACCTTGTATACAGACTAGAGGAATATTCATAGGGGTGGAATGTGCTGCTCCAAAACCCAAAGAGACCTACCAGGTGCTGGACTTCTTTCTCTGCAGTAGCGCATTTAAGTTACAGCATGGTGGCTTACTTTAAAAGTCATATGCCAGCATGATCCTGACCACTGAACTCCTCTACTGGGACATTTTCCCAGGTCACTACCAGTGAAATCGTTGATGGGTAAGTCTCAATAGAGGGACATTCACTGAGCTGCCACTTGTGTGCCTAGGAACTAACTGAACCCTGCCTGTTAACCAGGTCATTAGGCAGTGCATAACCTCCATGACCTACTGGGCAGTGAATGACCAAGTCCCAACTCCACTTCTTACTGCCTATATTCTCAGACAACTCCTGGTACCACTTGTATACTCCAGGTCCTCCAAGAGGTAGATACTACATGGGATTAGTCACGCAAGAGATTTCTTATGGACAGTGCCTATGAGGGAAAATTGGGAGGGAAACAGGGAAAGCTCCAAGCAGACATGAGCCTGGGTGAAGGAAACAGAGAAGGGAGGAAGAAAGAAAGAGAGGAAGATTGAATGGATGCATCTTAGACTGAAGTACAGTTCTGAGGGAGTTCAGCAAGGCTGTCAGGGAGTCCTTGAGCCAGAGTTGCCATCAGAGGAGTCCTGCTTCATTGTCTTGGAGCAGGCTGTAGGCAGTGTGGCCTTGGCATCAACTCAGTAATAGATTTCAGAGTGCTGGGGCCATCAGTCAATATGCTCTTGGCAGTAGATCTGAGAGGTGCATATTAATGGTTTCCCAAAAAGCTCTGTTTCCCATCACAGAAAGAAAGTACTAATATACACGTAAAATGGTGTGCATAATTTTATGCAGTCAATTGATCCACTCAGGTGTATTCATTGCCCCTCACGGGTGGTTGAGAACACCTGTTTTCAGAGTTTATTGTTGATCTCACTTCGCAAGAACAGATTTCTGTATAGCTTTTAGCTGAAAGATATGCAACACATCAAAAATCACTATAAATTGCTGCTATGATTTAAATGTGTGTGTCTCGGCCGGGCATAGTGGCTCACGCCTATAATCCAAGCACTTTGGAGGCCAAGGCAGGTGGATCACCTGAGGTCGCGAGTTTAAGACCAGCCTGACCAACATGGTGAAACCCCATCTTTAATAAAAAATAAAATAAATAAAAAATTAAAAAATGTGTGTCTCTCTCCAAAAGTAATGTGTTGGAACTTAAACCCCAAGGTGATGATTTTAGAAGGTGGGGACTTTAGGAAATCATTAGGTCATGAGGGCTTCTTCATTGTGAATGGGACTAATACTCTTTTAAAGGGGCTTTACACAGTGTTCATCCCCTTTTGCCCTTCTGCCTTCTGCCAACTGAGTGCATAGCAACAAGGCACCATCTCAGAAGCAGAGACAAAGCCTTCGCCAGACACTGAATCTGCTAGCACTTTGTTCTTGGACGTCCAGGTTCCAGAACTGTGAGAAATAAATTTCTGTTATTTATAAATTACACAGACTGTGATATTTTGTTACAGCAGCAAGAATAAACTAAGATAACTTCTTAAGGAGATACATAGCCTCTTCATTTATAAAACAGGACCATATGCTCTTAATATAATATAAAGTACTTTATGCATTGTAGATAATTTGAATTTATAGAATGGATATCAAATAAAGATGCTAGACAAAATTGTCCCATCTTAGAGATAGCTTTAGCAGTAGGAGTGAGAAGCAGCAATGGCTTTTCAATCTGTTTTGTTTTCCTCCTTTCCCCATCTTTCTCCTGGTCTTTCAGTCTTGAACCCCTCTCTTTTCTCATAGTTTGGCAGAGCAGAAATTTGGTATATCTACCAATTGCAGAAGGTTCAGATCCTCATTCTAGTAAAAAGGTGCCCAATTTCTTTAATCAAATAAGATTATTTAAAAACATAATTCCTCTTTAATAGGTAGTTCAGTTGAAGTGATGCAGTAGAATAAATCTCCAAATCCAGACAAAAGATGATCTTGGGCAACTCATTTATTTTCTTTGCTTTGGATTCCCTTACCTTCCTTAATGTTTACAAATATACAGTTACTTATTAACTTGTAATTTTAATTGACATTAAATTTAAATACTCTTAAATGCACAAATAGTAAGGCAACAGCTCAATACGTCTTTATAAACAGTTATATAACCACCAACCAGATCAAGTTAAATTACTCGATTATGTGACATGTATGTTAGCTTTGCTAGATACTGCTAAATAGTTGTGCAATGTGGTTGTACCAGTTTATAGTCCCATCAGGAAGGTATAGGAGTTTTAGCTCTTCCATGTCTTATCCCTACATACACTAGGAACTTCAATTCCTTTACATTTTAGCCATTCTGGTGGGGATTTCCCACTTATAAGTGAGACTAACTGTGCTACTATTAGTCCTCTGAGAGCTTCTTAGAAAGCTTGTGATGGTTTTATCCTGCTAGATACACAGGATTGTGATATAGATTCATTTTATTGACTACGTGTTAAAGCATTTTTAGTTCTTTGGAAGAGAGCTTATAGAAATAACCAATAAGGTGGGGGGTGACTTTATCATTACAAAGGCCCTCAGAAAAACCACTGAAAGTGATTCCTGGAAACTGGAAGTTGTCTATGGCCAAATTGAAGTGGTATGAGGAGGGAAATGGCCCCTTCAGGGACCAGAGAAGCAGTCAGGTCCAGAGGAAAGAATGGACTGTGTATTTTATTATTGTAAATAACTGTCCGCCCTTACTTAAATATGTATAACTTCTTCCCAAGGCATTTAAATAATTTAACTATCAAAGAACTTGAGTTTTGTTGGGTCAGCAAAACAGATGTTTATAGCCGTAAGTTTCTGCAGAGATTTTCCTAATAGAAGGGGAAGGAGAGGGAAGCCATAAATAATCATAACTAGTTACCCTTCTTCATTCTACTCTCAGACTCATGAGCAGCAAATAGGTTTCTTTGATGTATTAGAGTGTAAATCAAATTTGAAGACAGGAAGTATAGATTCAGTATCTTCTTTAATCCTTTCTTTCCCTTAGCTACTCTCCCCCTGTCAAACTGCCTTGATTTGTCTATGAGGCTCTATTTCCAAAAGTATAAAAATAATTTAAAATGAACATTTATTAATTCCTTTCCTTATGCTAGGCAACGGGCTAAGAACCCTTGCATCTATTATCATATTGATGCTTCACACGAAGTATCTTGCTTAAGTTCTTCTCATGTCTGTGAAGCTAAGATGTTATATTTTATTAATTCTGCTTTCAAGATAGAACTATTAAGGGAAAGAGGCCAAGTGGCCTGCTTTTATATATGTCATGATAATTTTTTTTTTCAGACCTGGGACCTCACTCTGTCACACAGGCTGGAGTGCAGTGGCACAATCATGGCTCACTGCAGCTTTGACTTCCTGGGCTCAAGCAATACTTCCACCTCAGTCTCCTGAGTAGCTAGGACTACAGGCACATGCCACCACTCCCGAATTTTTGTTGTTGTTGCTATGTTGCTCAGGCTGGCCTTGAACTCCTGGCCTCAAGGAAACCTCCTGCCTTTGCCTCCCAAAATGCTGAGATTACAGGATGAGTCACTGCAGTTGACCACGATAATTTCAAGTTCAAATTGATTGTTCTTTTCTTTGACTTTTAGTTCAACTGCCAAGTCCTGCCAGTTTTCTCTTGACTCAAATCTTCCATTTTCATAACTAGTGCCCTAGTTCAGGGAACAAAGTAGCCAGGAGACTGGTTTCCCAAATAAATCTACACCACACTACCAGATTAACCTTGAGGAAGCGCTGCTTTCATTATGGCCCTCTTTCATGTCAAAATGTTCAGTGTTCCCCAGCACCTGCAGGAAAAATTCCAAACTTAGCTTCTTAATGAAGGTGCTCCTCAGTTTTGCACTAACATACTAAAGACTTCCACAAACAAATCCTCCACTTCAAATCGTATGGACTACTTACTGACCATCAAACAAGTTATGTACATTCTCATCTCACACATTTACTCACAGTCATGCCAAATGGAATGCCTTTCTTTTTCTTTGCCTATTCAACTGTTGCCAGTCCTTCAGTGATCAAGTTACATCCATCTACTGACCTGAACGGGTTCCTTATCAGTCTTGCAGGTGGTATTTTCTCACTCCTCTTAGGTCATGTGGGATTTCATAATTGTATAAAACAGAACAAATATTTACAGAGTGGCAACAGATGCAAGGTAATGTGGTAGATTTAAAAATAAATGATACACTCCTTGAACAGAAAGAGCTCAAAATGTGAGATAACAGTAAAAATGGAAAGTTTGAATAGGAAATACGAGATATGTCACTAAAATTTTTGAGCACAGGCTATGTAGTGGGCCATGCTCTAAATATTTCGCTGGACTTACACATGTATTTCTATAAGTAGTCATTACTGTCCTCTATTTACAGACGAGGAGTCTGAGGGTACAGGACTCAGCCAAGGTCATCCAGCTAAGAGGACCAGTAGGATTTGAATGGCTCACATTGTCATCCTTCAGGCTATCAAACTAAAGAAAGAAAAGGAGACAAAATTAACAGAGAGAGTTTATTTGGGCAAATATTTTATGTATTTATTTATTTATTTGCAGCCCAGGACATACTTCCAAGTTGCTTTGGGGAATGCTCCATTTGGTCCTTTTTGCTATAAGATTTTTAAAGACAAGAGGGAACAAGGAGTGGTCTGATACAAAGTTGTTTGACAGGAATTCTCACTGGTTTACCAAAATAAGATTAGTTAGTGGTTGGCTATGCATTGCTAAACTATGGCTATAAATTATGATGTCTAGCATGTGGCATTTCATAGCTACTTGGCTTCAGTTAGTTTAGAGCCCCTGTAGCAAGTGACCTGAAGATGTAATTATTTAGCTCAAGGTGGGAGTGAGATTTCACTGCTGTTGCATTTTAACACCTCTCTGGGCCTGATAATTAAAGAGGGCTTGCATTTGTCGGATAAAAAGTTTCTTTTCCTTCTCAACGCCATTCTGCACTTTAGATGGGATCTCAAGTTCCAATTCTTCCAGGAGAAAGAAAGATTGGGAAGATGCAATACACTGAAAGACTAATAGGGAGGTGAATACAGAGAGGCAGAGGAAGCAAGAATTAACAATGGAGAAATGAAGACACAGAGTGAAGCATGAGCCAGTAAAATGGAGCTCAGAATCCTGGAGCTAGTTCTGTGAATATTGTCTTCCTAAATACCTCTTTTATAAACAGATCTGTTGTACAAACTCAAAGTTGTCTTCACAGAACACTTTTGATGGATAGGTTGTGTCAATGGCTTCTCATCGAGCATAAAATAAAAACCAAAATTTTTATCTTAGCCTCAAAGGCCAGTATGGACCGATCCCTGCTAAACTCTTTAGATGTGTCTTGTGCTCCTCTCTCTCTTGCTCACTATACTGTAGCTATACTCTCTTCTTCCAGTCCCATGAAGAAGACAAGCCCTCTTTCATCTCAGGGACAACCTGTACACTATTCCCTCTAGCTGGAATATTCTTCCCCTCTATTCTTCACTTGATTATGTGGAAATCAGAAATTAAATACCTCAATTTCTTTTACTGACCTTAGTTAAAGAAATGTAATTTTTACAATTATATTCAATGAAAAGCCTTGAGGGGAAATAATCTTATTAACATAAGTATTTTGAGAATTAATTCAAAGTGTCATGCTGGTTGTTAACTTCCTAGCAAGACAATGAAAAGAATTTCAGAGAACTTAGAATTTGTTATTCAGTGACTGTAAAAAGCATTGTCAGAAAAAGATCCAATGGCAGAGAAAGGTTTTTGACGTAAAGATAAGTGATCTGTCCCTTGTTAGTGGGATAAGTCTTTCAGAGAGATGTTCCATGACATGGCTACTAAATACAAAATGTCTAGTGTAACCACTCCTGCTCATAAAATGCGTTTGTTATAGGAACCCCTCTAGCTGTTCACTTAAGTTATCAAATATATTTGTAATAAGAAATGGAATGGCCTAATTTAAGCTATAAATGAACTTCTCAGCCCTACAGCTGAAACACTAGCAGCACCTCAGACAAGTTTGATCCAAATCCAGTGAAAAGCCTGTTTTTCCCAATTCTTCTCATCAGCCAGAACTCAGTTTATGGTCACCTTCTTTGAGAGGCTTGCTCTGGAAACTACATTTAAAGCAGTACTACTCGAAATTTGGAAAATCATTTGGTAAAAATATAGAGGCCCAGGCCTTCCTTACTTTGATTAAGCCAGGACTGTGTTCTTTATTAGCTCTCCAGGCGATTCTGATACCCATTAAAGTTTGAGAACTACCAATCCCAATATGTATCCTTCTTTTCATTCCTTTATTTTCTATTACAGCATCCAATTTGTTTCCCACACAGCTCTTATCACGGTATCTATTTACATGTGGTTATCAATGCCCCCTACTAAACTGTAACCACTGTGAGGGCAGGAATCATGTCTTTCTTGTCAATTACTGTACCCACGGAACCTAACACAATGCCTGAAACACACTTGAGGGTCTAAAACTAGACAACTTTTTATGCATAGAATTTTTTTAAAAGAAACTTCAATATGAATTGTATTCATAGTACAGCCAAGACTTGTTTTATAATAATAAATCATAAACTTTTTATTTTCCACCATAATCTTTTTGGGGGAATGCTAATAAATATTACAGATAAAATCAGAATGAGAGCTGGGCCTGGTGGCTCATGGTTGTAATCCCAGCACTTTAGGAGACAGAGGCAGGAGGATTACTTTAGGTCAGAAGTTTGAGACCAGCCTGGCCAACATGGCGAAACCCTGTCTCTACTAAAATTACAAAAATTAGCTGGGTGTGGTGGCAGGTGCCTGTAATCCCAGCTACTCGGGAGGCTGAGGCAGGAGGATTACTTGAGGCAGGAGAATCACTTGAACCAGGGAGGCAGACGTTGTAGTGAGCCAAGATCAGGCTGCTACATTCCTGTCTGGGCAACAGAGCGAGACTCCGTCTCAAACAAACGAACAACAAAAAATATCAGAATGAGGTCAGTTGTTCTTGTTTAATCAAAATGATTGTTCCAGAGTTCTGCCTTCTTAGCCTCTCTTGGATCCCTGAAGGCAGTATAGGGCCATACTTTACAAAGGGTGGTCCCTAGACCAGCAGGATCAGCAGATGATGCAAAAGGAATGGTGAGAAAAACTGCAGACAACTTAGCACAAATCAAAGCAGTAGAACCAAAAATCATTGTATTCTTCACTGTCACACAGAGGCATTTAACAAAAAAGCCAGGTTCACTTAAGAATGTCACTGATGGCCAGGAGCAGTGGCTCATGCCTGTAATCCCAGCACTTTGGGAAGCCAAAGCAGTCCGATCACTTGAGCCCAGGAGTTCAAGACCAGCGTGGCCAACATGGTGAAACCTCTTCTCTACTAAAAGTACAAAAATCAGCCATGCATGGTGGCGGGTGCCTATATACCCAGCTACTCAGGAGGCTCATGAGAATCACTTGAACCCAGGAGACAGAGGTTGCAGTGAGCCAAGATCATACCACTGCCCTTCAGCTTGGGTGACAGAATAAGACTCTGTCTCAAAAAAACAAAAAACAAACTTGATGAAGCAGTAAAAATTGTTAATATTAAATTTCAGCCCTCGAGAATACATCTTTTTAACATTCTGTGTGATGAAATGGGAGGTGAGCATTAGGTCCTGCTGTGGCATAATGAAGTATGATGGTTGTCTTGAAGAAAATTACTTGTGCAGTTCTTTCAATTGTGCATTTAGCTAGCCACATTTTACATGGGACACCAGTTTTACTTGGAGAAAAAAGCAAGTGACAAAATGGTCATTCAGACTTGGATATTTGGCAGACATCTTGAAAATGAACAAAGTGTACCTGTCACTTTAAGGGAAGCATTTAGCATTATTTCTTGTCAAAGATAAAATTTGAGCTTTGAAGAGAATGCTAGAATTGTGTGAAATGCGTATCTACTTCTCAATGCTTAATAAATTTTCTTATGAGATCAGCAATGATATTAACAAATATGATTTTCAGATTTTACATAATAAAATGTGCCATTATTTGGAAGATCTGTACAACTCAGTGAACTAATATTTTCCAGACGATCAATGTGGAATCATGTGTGGGTAAAAGGTCCATTCAAAGGGCAAGATAGACATGAAACTGAATATAACGGTGTAGAAAAGTTAATTGATAGGGTTTCAGATTTTACATTGCAACTAATCTTGAAGGAGTTATAATCAGTTGTGGAGTTTTAGTGTAACACCAAAGCATAAAGAGTCTCTGAGACCAAAACTTTTGAGAAGTGCTGCCTTAAGAACAGAGTGAAAACTTCTTCTTTTTAAGCAGTCCTATTTTCAGACAAAGACAGATAATAAACCTTGATGAGTTCTTCCTAATCTTTCTCCTCTTTTGCCAGATAGACCTCAAGTCCAAAAATTACTAAATGCCCTGATTTATTTCACATAAATATATATTACTTTGATGCCTTTCTAAACAGAGTTTAGTCACCTTGATTGGATTTTCAGATATTTTGGCCTCCATGATTCCATTTGGCAATGAGCCAAATCACTCCCCTGAGTTGTGTATTTACAAACCAGCTCCTAGACAGAAATGACTAAACGAAGTGTTGGCTGCTGAGCTCTGCCAATTTCAGAAGACAAGCTCATTCCTTGTACTTTTTTTATACCAAATATTCTGCTCAATATCTTCCTGATGATGGGATATAAATTTTTACAAAGGGCTAAAGAAAAACTATACAGTGTTAAAAACAATTGAACAAATAAAAGGGGACTAATATTTGTTTAGCATTTTCTCTAAGCCAAATACTATTATATGTGTTACTGCATTTAATCCTCTCAACAACTGTATAAGAAGGGCATTATTATTCCCATTTTATGGATGAGAAGAACAGGGTTAGATAACTGTTATACAGTAGAGGAGGGATGAAACCCAGGCCTCAGTGACTCCAAAGACAGAGCAATAGTCAGACAACCTGGGTTGTGTCATATACTTTATAGTGGTACTTTATGGATACAGGGATGAAAACCCTTCATATAAGCCTTTAGAATTGCTTCAGACCAGTGATCTCAAAAGGTGGTCCCTGGACCAGCAACATCAGCATCCCTTAAGAACTTGTTATAACAAGTACAGATTCTTGGGACTCACTTCAAATCTGTTAAATCAGATACTTCGCAGGTGGGGCCCAGTAATCTGTGTATTAACAAGCCCTCCAGTGGATTCTGATGCACACTGAAGTTGGAGAACCACAAAAACAAGCTTGTGCTTGTCCAACCCGTGGTTCGTGGCAGGACAGCTTTGAATGCGGCCCAACACAAATTCGTAAACTTTCTTAAAACATTATGAGACTTTTTTTTTCCAGTTTTGTTATGTTTAGCTCCTCTGTTATCATTAGTATTCATGTATTTTATGTGTGGCCCAAGACAGTTCTTCCAGTGTGGCTCAGAGAAGCCAAAAGGATTGGACACTCTTGCACTAAAGGATGCCAACACAGCCTCAGGAAGCCAGTGCAGACCAACTAGACAGCTACTGGGATTGACAATCTATAAGGGTGCTAAAATATCACAGGAATTAATCAGAAATGTTGTGGCAGTTAACTTAAATCTCCTCTTCTCTGGGGAAAGTAAATTGGTCTCATTCCTATTCCATGCAGGCAATAAATTCCCTGTTAAGAATTTGAATATGTGACAGAAAAATATTTGGTTTTTTTTTGTTTTTTTTTTTGTTGTTTTTTTTTTTTGAGACGGAGTTTCACTCTTTTTGCCCAGGCTGGAGTGCAATGGCGCGATCTCGGCTCACCGCAACCTCCGCCTCCTGGGTTCAGGCAATTCTCCTGCCTCAGCCTCCTGAATAGCTGGGATTACAGGCACGCGCCACCATGCCCAGCTAGTTTTTTTTTGTATTTTTAGTAGAGACGGGGTTTCACCATGTTGACCAGGATGGTCTGGATCTCTCGACCTCATGATCCACCCGCCTCGGCCTCCCAAAGTGCTGGGATTACAGGCTTGAGCCACCGAATATTTGTTATTTTTAATATTCTGCTGTCTTCAACAAAAGGTTGATCCTGGTAACTGGAAAAGTTTTTGCTTGCTAAACATGAGATCTTCCACATTTGTCCAATAGCCTCTTAGCTCTCTACTCCTCCTTGATGCCTGAAGGATAAGCAGTACAGACCCACAAAAAATCTTATTTGTGGATCATCTTAGATCGGATTCCCTAGAACATAGCCTGAGATGGGGATTCTTGTGCCAGTGATTTATTGAGGACACACTCTCAGCAGAAGGGAATCAGGTTGAGGTGTCAGAGAGGGGTAAGGGGTGGTGGTAGAGGGAAGCTAAACAAGGATGTGGCCTCAAACGGTTACCGGCTTCAGCTTGATCCCACCCACATGGAGCTCTGGGGCAGAAATCTCACCCACACACCTAGTCCTGCCTGGAGGGAAGGGAACCAAGTTTTTATATCTCTATGTCAGTCACTCATTGACTGTGGGCCGGGTCAGGGTGAGAGTCTGACATCCTGGGCTAACAGTAGTTCCTGAAGGCTGAGAACAGCACTTCAAAGAAAGAGGCAGCTGTGAGGCTAATGCCGACAACCCTGTCAGCAGCTGAGGGATGGACAAACCCAAGTGAAAGGCACCTGAATGGGGCACCACCAGCATCTACTACATGGATGTAATTTTAGGTTTCTGTTCATATCTCTGTATATCAGTATTCACCTCTGCCTAAGGTGTGAATTTTCCTCTCTATCCTCTGGCCTTATAGAGCCATAGCCCTGGACCAGCCAGCTTCCCATTTCCTACTCAGCCTATGGGTAAATCAAATCAAGCAGTTATATGTGTAGGATCCCAGATCATTTGCAGAGGGGCATTGAACACATGAATTATCCCTCTCTACTGAATATATTTATATACTAGGAACATTGTTGTTATTTCCTAGTTTTTTCTTTTGTGAAATGAAATGTTAGACTGGATTATTTTTCAACCCTGTTCCAGTTTTAAAATTCATTTGCCTAACGATTTTGCTCCAGAAGGCAGTTGTGCTTGCATTTTCTCTGAGGATGAATTTCACAAAAGTGTGGATTAGAAACTAAGTCTACTGTCATGAACATAACTGAGGCACTAATAAAAATGTGAAATGTTTTAGCACATGTCAGGGAATTCAATTTCATTTGATATGACCAGGATTCTTTTATCAATAATTGATATTAATTTTTCTGGATAATTATTAGGGAAGAATATCTTTAAAATATTAAAGAACTACAGGGTTGATTCTGAAATACTTGTTTCAATGATTCGTGTCATGTGTTTGCCACACAAAATGGACGGGCATTATCATTTTCACTGTGGGGTCTTAAAGAACCTAGTAGAAACTGAGGCAAGACACCAAAACTATCACTGCATTGCTTTTATGTGTCTCATTGCCCTCAAGTATAAGATGATATTAAAAAAAAAATCCTGATGTAAATTGTTGATGATAGGGACTCCCCTACCAGACACTGATCCTTTGTATGATTTAAAACAAAGCACCTATTTGGGTACATGAAATACTAAAAAGTGTCCCCTCTCCATAGACAACATATGAAAAAGGCATTCCTTTCTCCTGGCTACAAGGCCTGTAAGGAGACACAAGACTTGATAACTGAAGTGCAGACTGGGTCTCAACCCTTATTCATGTCTTTCACTTGAGACCTTTACACAGACCACAACTTGAAAGTCAGTATGTGGCATTCTTGGTTATAGGTGTCTGATCATTGTGCCTTGACTGGTTTTCTGTTGTTTCATATGACCCTTTATATTTGTCAAAGAATATCAACCCTACAAAATTGCCAAGTGGCACCATGTCTCAGATATGCCTCAGTCATCTCCATGTAAGACATCAATGAGAGCGTCTAAGACAAAAAGGCTCAGAAGGAATGTGTTCTGAATATTTTCTTCATATGTAGTCCTCACTCATTTTTTATCACATGAGAAGACTTGCTGTGGAACTTTGGTACTGGACCAAGGGGGTTCTGGCATTTTAACTGAGGTTCTGGGGTCACTTGTATAGGAGATCTAGGGTGGCATTGCCATGCCGATTCTCTGTGAGAGCTTTCTACCCAGGGATATTATCAAGTCAAGTAATTAGCACAATATCAGATAGAAATACCTGATATTGAGGCCAGTCATGGTGGCCCATGCCAGTATTCTCAAGCAGTTTGAGAGCCCGAGGCAGGTGGATCACTTGAGCTCAGGAGTTTGAGACCAGCCTGACCAACATGGTGAAACCCTGTCTCTACTAAAAAGACAAAAATTAGCTGGGCTTGGTGGTGCATCCCTGTAGTCCCAGCTACTTAGGAGGCTGAGGCAGGCGAATTGTTTGAACTCGGAAAGTGGAGGCTGCCGTGAGCTGAGAGCACACCACTGCACTCCAGCCTGGTTTACAAAGTGAGACACTGAGAAAGAAAAGAAAAGAAGAAAGAGAAAGAAAGAAGGAAGGAAGGAAGGAGAGAGAGACAGAGAGAGAGAGAGAAGGAAGGGAGGGAGTGAGGGAGAAAGAGAGAAAGAGAAGGAAGGAAGGAAATATCTAACATCGAATTATTTTTCTTTCTTTTTTATTTTATTTTGGTTTATTTATTTATTTATTTATTTATTTATTTATTTATTTATTTATTTATTTTTGGAGATGGAGTCTCGCTCTGTCACCCAGGCTGGAGGGCAGGGAAGTGATAGACTGGATAGCTGAAGCTCACTGCAGCTTTCGCCTCCAGGGTTCAAGCGATTCTCGTGCCTCAGCCTACCAAGTAGCTGTAATTACAGGTGCCTGCCACCACGCCCAGCTAATTTTTGTTCTTTTTTAGTAGAGACAGGGTTTCACCATGTTGGCCAGGCTGGTCTTGAACTCCTGACCTCAGGTAACCTGCCCACCTCGGCCTCCCAAAGTGACAGGATTGCAAGCATGAGCCACTGTGCCCAGCCCTGACATTGAATTATTTTTCTAAAGTACCTGGAAACTTATCACTGGAAAATTAAAAAAAAAAAACAAAACACTGATGACGTTGAAGTCATTGCAGTATAATCACTTGTGGTTTCTACTCCCAATGTTATTGTGGTGAAATCCTAGAAGAAAAGAGCTCTTTGGCTAGTTATATTAGGTGATAAGATTTATTATGTACACCAAAGATGCAAGGGTTATTTCTAGGGTTTTTGTTAGACTTTGGAGTTGCAATAGTTATATAGGAAAAAAGATAAGAAGAAAGAGGAGACAAAAACAGCTTTCCAAAAATTAAGGGTGAATTTTCCTCCCCTATTTTTTTTCCTGACAATATAAATAATGTCTGATTAAGATGAAAAGTTAAGAAAGCAAATAAATTCCTACAGAATTGGGTTGAGAATGAGGTTAAATTGTATGTGCACAATAAATAAAGCTATAGGGCTTTTTGAGGAAAAATTGACTATATTTTGACAAGAAAATTATTACAAGTTCTTTCCAATTGAGGGAAGAAGACTATACCATCCATTTGGTTCAATGAATAACCTGGAATGAGATGGGAGCTCGTTACTATGGGAGACTATTGGTAAGTGGAAGGACACTTCTTTCTATGTAGGCAATTTGAGGGTGAGACTTCCACAATCCACATGACACCTTCTGGTTAAATCATTCTTATACTATCCACTGAAAGATATTCCACTAAACTTCACTTTGTTTCTAAGTGCTTCCAATAAATTACCATGGACATGAATGTCACCTTTGACATTTACTGGAAATTTTGATTTTTTTTCTGTAACATCATGAACCTTTTTCCCCCACAGAAAAAAAAAAAAGTTTTATTGCGTCTTCATTGCAAATCTAATTTGTAATTCATCCCTTTCTTACTTATTTAAGTCAGAGCTGTCTGCTGAAGAATATCACTCAACCAGCCTGGAAACATTTTTCTAATAGTAAAGGTAGAATATAAAGGAAATTACATTGTCTTCTGTAAAATGTATAATCTTTTAAAAGCTTCACTTATGTTATTTAACATTTTAACTAAAAAACTCATATTATAATAATTCAACAATACAAATGTTGCTAACCCACAAGAGAAATCTAGTTGTAATTACATTATAATAATTCAATAATGTAAATTTTTATTATCCCAAAGAAAAATAAGAGGAAAAGGCTGGCTGAAATGTGGCAAGTAGTAGATTTATGGAAATATTCAGCATGTGGTATGAGTAGATGCATAATAAGCACAGACGTGAAAAAAATTAACTTGCTCTTGCTGGAGAATTTGAACCTAAGAAAATGCTACTTTAGCTATTCATGGTTTTACCACTTGCTAACAAAAGCTTCTTATGGCTTGTAACAGTAAGTATTCATTACAGAGAAGAGATGCATGCTCTTGAAGGACACCCCACTGCCACCTTCTCACAAGTTATTGGAAAGAACTTCAGAGTTTGGGCACAGTGATAGTTATTTTTTAAGAATTTCGTTATTTGCCTCCATAAATGAATGTCTGTCTACCTCATTGGCCTGAACACTGTACTACATCTGCAAGATGAATCATTTGGCTTTCTAGCTGGTCCTGAGGGACAGGAACACAGCCCACAGATTTACCAGTAGCTGACTGCCTAGTAAATGTTTACTTATAAATTAGCGTGGGTGATAATTTATTAAGGTAATAAGCATAGATTACATTTAATGGCTTAGACATTATACATTATGAACACAGTATTTTATGTTTAGTTGAAGTAAATATATATGATAATGAATATGATACCTAAAAGTAACTCAGAATTTGTGAATTAGAGAGTTTAAACAAAGTGTTTATTACAGTGCATCAGCACTTAAAGACTTCAGGAAAGTTTCACAATAGCAAAGCAATATCATACAGTTCACTCATACCATGTGTTAGGGATTTAATTTTTAGATTCTCTTCTGCTTTTCCCACAAACCAACTCATTCTGTTACTGAAGAAGATTGCTTCTTTCTTGACAAGCATCACAACATTAAAATTTAAGCTTCTGGAGCTGAGGTGAGTAATCTGTCAGCAGGGACACCATGACAGCCTGATGACACAAGAAATAAATGGATAAATATTAGCGGCAGTCTGTTTAGGGACCTAGTTAAGGTGAATTAGGTTTCAGCTTTGCAGGGTTACAGTTAAAATGTGTTTCTCAAGAAAAAGGTAATAGAACAGTTCTGAACTAGTATCTATTTATTGGGGGAGGGTATAAATGAAGGTCAACAGAGATCAGACTGACTCAAATAGACACACTAACACCACATAATGAAGCCTCATTCCAGGACTACAGGGTCACAGAGTTGAAATGAGATGCTACAGTGGTAGCCATGACTGAACTTTCCAGTCATAAGTAAACCTAGGCATTGGCTAATTTTAGAGAAATACAATCTCTCCTATCCCAAATCCTTGTGTATATACTGTGGTTTGACTACTCACTACCTAGAGAAATTTAGGATGAATCAGATGTAGAGTAACCTGAGTAATGTCTGCTATCTGAAGCTGGGTATTCCTGAAGGAGTATTATCTCCGTAACTAAGAGTATACAGCTTCCCTTTGGTCTGTCAGCCACAAATGGTAATTCTCACCTTTATTCTTCCCAACCTCCACAAGAGTGACAATAATAATATCAGTAACAATGGTGAATATACTGAGTGCTTACTAGGTATTAGATAGAATACTAAGTACTGTATCATTTATCAGTTAAGAAATATTTTTTTAAGCACTGTGCCAGGAGCTTTAGTAAGCCAGAGGGAAATGTTCATGTATTATCTCATTTAATACAAAATTCTAAGGTAGCTTTTGTTACTATCATTTATAGAAGAGGAAATCAATCCTTGAGATGACAGTGCAGAACTGTGTTGGAACCCAGGTTTTCTCTGACTCTATTCTTTTTAAAATTTATTATTATTGATTGATAAATTATAATTTATACATTTATGGAGTACAATGTGGTGTTTTGATATATGTGTTCAATGTGCAATGATTAAATCAAACTAATGAACATATCCATCACCTTACTTACCTATCTTCTTTTATGGTGAGACATTTGACATTTACTGTCTAAATTATTTTGAAATATATATTATTATTGATTATAATCATTCTGCTCTGTAATAGCTCTCAAAACCTATTCTTTCTGTCTACCTGAAACTTTGTACCCTTTGCTGGGGCTTTTTTTTTTTTTGAGATGGAGTTTCGCTCTTGTTACCCAGGCTGGAGTGCAATGGCACGATCTCAGCTCACCACAACCTCCGCCTCCTGGGTTCAGGCAATTCTCCTTCCTCAGCCTCTGAGTAGCTGGGATTACAGGCACGTGCCACCATGCCCAGCTAATTTTTTGTATTTTTAGTAGAGAGGGGGTTTCACCATGTTGATCAGGATGGTCTCAATCTTTTGACCTCGTGATCCACCCACCTCGGCCTCCCAAAGTGCTGGGATTACAGGCTTGAGCCACCGCGCCCAGCCTGAAACTTTGTACCCTTTGATCAACAATTCCCCATTATCTTCCTTCCCATCTCCTAGCCTCTGGTAATCATCATTCTACTCTCTACTTCTATGATTTCAACTTTTTTAGAGTCCACATATAAGTGAGATCATGTAGTATTTGTCTTTCTGTGACTGGATTATTTTACTTAGCATAATATCCACCAAAAAACTGTTAAAACTGATAAAGGAATTCAGCAAAATTGCGGAAAATAAAATCAACATACATAAATCAGTAGCATTTCTAATATACTAATAATGAGCTATCTGAAAATAAAATTAAGAAAATAATCACATTTGCAATAGCACAAAAAATTACTTAGGTATAGATTTAATCAAGAAAGTAAAAGACCTGTTTACTGAAAACTATAAAACACTGATGAAAGAAAATGAAGAAGACACAAATAAATGGAATGATATCCCATGTTCATGGATTGAAAGAATTAATGTTGTAAAAATGTCCACATTACCCAAAGTGATCTACAGATTCAATGCAACCCCCATCAAAATTCCAATGTTATTTTTCACATAAATCAAAAATACAATCTTGAAGTTTGTATGGAACCTCAAAGACCCTACATAGACAAAGTGATCTTGAACAAAAGGAACAAAGCTGGTAGCACCACACTCCATGATTTTAAAACATGTTATAAAGACATTTTAATAAAAACAACATGGTACTGTCATAAAAACAGACACATTAATGAATGAAACCGTGAGGAAAGCCCAGAAATGAACCCATATATTTGTCTTTCTGTGTCTTTTCTGTGACCATAAAAAGCAATTTACAGTCAATTGCTTTTTGACAGAGGTGCCAAGAACACATAATGGGGAAAGGACAGTCTCTTCAGCAAATGATATTGAGAAAACTGGATATTCACATGCAGAAGAATAAAATTGGGCCCTTGTCTCACACCATATACAAAAATCAACTCAAAATGGATTAAAGACTTAAATATAAGCTCTGAGGCTATAACACTACTAGAAGAAAACACAGGGAAAAACTCTGTCTTAGTCCGTTTTCATGCTGCTGATAAAGACACATCTGAGACTGGGACATTTATAAAGAAAAAGAGGTTTAATGGATGCACAGTTCCAATGGCTGGGGAGGCCTCACAATCATGGCAGAAGGCAAAAGGCACATCTCACATGGTGGCAGGCAAGAGAGGGAATGAGAGCCAAGCAAAAAGGGTTTTCACTTATAAAACTGTCAGATCTCATGAGACTTATTCAGTACCACGAGAACAGTATGGGGGAAACAGCCCCTATGATTCAATTATCTCCCACCGGCTCCCTCCCACAACATGTGGGAATTATGGGAGCTACAATTCAATATGAGATTTGGATGGGCACACAACCAAACCATATCAAGCTCTGTAACATCTGTCTGGTAATTATTCACATATGGCCCTGCAAACACAAGCAACAGAAACAAACATAGACAAATCAAATTGCATCAAACTAAAAAGCTTCTCCACAGCAAAAGAAACAACAGAGTGAAGAGGCAACCCACAGAATGGAGAAAATATTTGCAAACCATATATCTGATAAGGGGTAATATCCAAAATATATAAGGAGCTCAAACAACTAAATAGAAAACAAATAACCTGATTAAAGCCAGTCGTGGTGGCTCACACCTGTAATCCAAGCATTTTGGAGGCCAAGGCAGGCAGATCACCTGAGGTCGGGAGTTCAAGACCAGCCTGACCAACATGGTGAACCCCATCTTTATTAATTTAAAAAAAAAAAAAAAAAAGGAAAGAAAGAAAGAAAACAAATAACCTGATTTAAAAAATGGGCAAAGGACCTGAACAGACATTTTTCCAAAGAAGACATACAAATCATCAACAAGTTCATGAAAAAATGCTGAGTATCACTAATTGTTAGGGAAATGCAAATTGAACCACAATGAGATATCACCACACACCTATTACAGTGGCTTTTGTTTAAAAAGATGAAAGATAAGTGTTGACAGGAATGCAGAGAGTGGGGGACTCCTGTACATTGTTTTTGGGAATCTAAATTAGTACATGATTCTCCCTGGGGCCTGAAAGCCTGGGGGGATAACTCCTCCCTCCTCAGGCCCTGTCCCAAGGCTCAAGACTACTTGCCCCAGCAGCAAGAGATCAGAAGCCAGAAGAGGGCAGGCCGGAAGAGGGCTGGCCAGGAGATGAAGAGAGAGGCCATCTGGGTAGCATGTAATAGTTATAGGAGACTATAAAACCCCTGCCTCACCCTCACTTAAATCAAGCTAATGAACATCATTTTAGGCCTCAGCCCATCTGCACCCAGGTGCTCATAAAAACAGTGTGTTGCGGCTGGGCACGGTGGCTCAAGCCTGTAATCCCAGCACTTTGGGAGGCCGAGGTGGGTGGATCACGAGGTGCAGAGATCGAGACCATCCTCGTCAACATGGTGAAACCCTGTCTCTACTAAAAATACAAAAAATTAGCTGGGCATAGTGGCGCATGCCTGTAATCCCAGCTACTCAGGAGGCTGAGGCAGAAGAATTGCCTGAACCCAGGAGGCGGAGGTTGTGGTGAGCTGAGATCGCGCCATTGCACTCCAGCCTGGGTAACAAGAGCGAAACTCCGTCTCAAAAAACAAAAAACAAAAAACAGTGTGTTGCACCACACCGCCTTGTGTTGTTTGTTGGCACGGTCTCGGGGTTCAAACCAATTAGAGCCTGCAGTGCAGCCATTATAAAAAATGGTATAGAGGTTCCCCAAAAAACTAAAACTAGGACTCCCATATGATCCAGCAGTCCTATTTCCTGGTATATATGCAGAGGAACTGAAATCAATCTGATGCAGGGATATCTGCACTTCCATGTTCACTGCAGCATTATTTATAATAGCTAAGATATGGGATCAACCTAAGTGTCCATCAATGGATGAAATGGATAGAGAAAATGTAGTGTGTGTGTGTGTGTGTGTGTATATATATATATATATATATATATATATATGCAATGGAATAGTATTCAGCCTTAAAGAAGGACATCCTGTCATTTGTGATAACATGGGTGAATCTGAATGACTCTACTCTTGAAAAGTAGATTTATTGTCTCTCAGGTACTTGTTCTTACACTTCAACCATACTGTACATGTGTTCCTAATGTATATCAAAAGTGCAGGTCTTATATTTCAAAGGTGTTAACTGAATATACGTACCAAATTATCACATACCATGCACTGTGCTGAGTGCTATATGTGCATCGTACCCTTTAATATCCTTTCCTACTGTATGAGATGGTAAGAGATGTAAAATACAGATCAAGAAACTGACATGTAGGAACTTTCCTGAGTGGTGGTGGTGAGAGGTGAATCTGCAGCTACCTGTTCCTGAGTCCTGACTACAATGCCCATATGACTCTGATCTCACTGAATCCTCATAACCTTAAGAGGCTGGTTCTGTTTTTTATTCTCATTTTTCACATGGATAAACTGGGCTTAGTGACGTTAAGGTACTTGCCTAAGTTGATTAGAAGCCCAAGATCACAGAGAAAGCCAGAATTTTAACCTGATTTCCAAAAACTTATGTTCTAAACAGCAATTTCCTATATTGCCTTTAGGCTCCAAAAACGTATTGAGTCCATATTTAGAATATGTGTCAGGCACACTTCTACATATAATAAAGCACATTAGAGACAGGATCGCTGCTTTCATGAAGAAGTTTTCATAGTAGTGGGGGGACAGGCAACAAACAGACAAAAAGTTAGAAAAATATCAAGTAGTGCCATTACAAAATAAAATTTTAAAAGGAGTCTTGGGAACTGCTTAAGAGTGGGTGGCATGGGAAGATCTTGCTCAACAGTAACGTTTAAAGTGATGTCTGAATGACAAGAAAGAACTAGTTCCCCAGGGAAAACTTTGTCATAAGACCGTCTACCAGGTAAAAAAAATTGTAAAATTTTTAATGAGTTCCTGGGACCCCATCTCATTTTTGCTTTATTTTTAATTGTCTTTGGATTATGTCAACCTTATTTCCAAGTGAAAACTTACAAATTCACCTTGGATTAGGATTGTCAGATTGAGTTAAATAAACAAACACAGACAGACAAGCAGTTAAATAAGAATTTCAGAAAACAACAAATATATTTTTTACTGTATGTTCTAAATATTGCATGAGACATACTTATACTAGAAAATATTCATTGTTTATCTAAAATTCAAATTTAACTGGGTGTCCTATATTATATCTGGCAACTCTAACTTGAGGAGAAGTAAATGACTATAAAATATTGTGAATTACATTCACAATGGTGTTTTGGACTTAGTCATATGTGGATAACAGTGCTTTGAAGTGTCAGCTTTTTTTCTTTTTTTCAGGGTCCCTTTAGGTTATTTTAGCTCTAGTGTAAAATGTATAGGCAGAGGAAAAACATCTGTCTACTTTTTGTGGGTCCTACTGCCTTATTAATCACTGAAAAATACAAAAGCAAGCTTCATGAGAAGGAAAGGGTGATTTTTGTTTTTAATCAAAGGGATCCAAAGACCTGTACACCAAGAAGAGAATGAAGCGATTAGTGGAGTGTTCTGAACAGCACTTCTGGAAATCTGTTAGCATGGAGGCCTTAAAAAGCTACTCTGAGTGCTGAAACAGTACACTTCTGCTTTAAAACTGCTACACCATTAAAGAACAAGCCCTTCATCCTATTTTAGTTATATACTTTACATCAGTCATCACAGGCATCTCAAAACTGGGGGGCCACATTATAGCTTTCCTTTCTTCTTTCATCCTGATTTTAAATCAAGTTGTAGGTATGGAAATTATTCTCTAAAGTAGTGTTGTCCAATAGAACTCTTGGCAGTGATGGAAGTGTTCGATGTCTGTGCTATCCAATATAAATAATCTAGCCACCAGCCACATGTGGCTATTGAGCATTCAACAACTTGGTTAGTATAACTGAGAAACTGAATCAATCTTTCTTTCTTTCTTTCTTTCTTTCTTTCTTTCTTTCTTTCTTTCTTTCTTTCTTTCCTTCCTTCCTTCTTTCTTTCTTTTCTTTCTTTCTTTTTCTTTCTTTTTTTTTTTGTCAGACAGAGTCTTGCTCTGTTGCCCAGGCTGGAGTGCAGTGGCATGATCTTGGCTTACTGCAACTTCCACCTCCCAGGTTTAAGCAATTTTCCTGTTTCAGCCTCCCAAGTAGCTGGAATTACAGTTGTGCACCACCATGCCCAGGTGATTTTTTTGTTTTGTATTTTTAGTAGTAACAGAGTTTCACCATGTTGGCCAGGCTGGTCTTGAACTCCTGACCTCAAGTGATCCCCCTGCTTCGTCCTCCCAGAATGCTAGATTACAGTCATGAGTGCTTACTGGCTACTATATTGGATAGGGTAGTCTGGAGGAAGACAAGTATTGTGCCTTTAGAACATCTTAGAAAAATGTATCACAGTAGTGCTGAACCTAAAGGCCATTCTAAATAAGCTGTATAAGAATAATTTATTTTCAGCTGGGCACAGTGGCTCATGCCTGTAATCCTAGCACTTTGGAAGCCCGAGGTGGGCAGATCACCTGAGGTTATGAGTTTGAGACCAGCCTGGCCAACATGGCGAAACCCTGTCTCTACTAAAAATACAAAAATTAGCTGGGCAGGCACATGTAATCCCAGCTACTCAGGAGGCTGAGGCAGGAGAATTGCTTGAACCTGGGAGGCAGAGGTTGCGGTGAGCCTAGATTGTGCCATTGCACTCCAGCCTGGGCAACAGAGGGAGACTCCATCTTTAAAAAAAAAAAAAAAAAAAAAAAAACAGAATAAAAATTTATTTGCCTATAAAATAGGAATTTAGTGTGGATAATCTCTAAGGTCTCACCTCACTTGAAAATGTTATGCTTCTATGAATTGTACAGGTTGTGTGGTGGCTACACACTATTCTCTTTTTTCCTATCTCCAATGCCTGGCAGAGGATGTGGCACAGAATAAATGCTCACTGTATGGCTGCTGAAATGAACTGAACTCAAAGGGACCTCCAAATCATCTAGCTCATCTTTAAAGATGACATTAAGAGTTCAACACATGCATCACTACTTCCTTTCTAGTGTTCATGTAAGGCACGCTAATCAGTTATGCCACTCCTGTCTCACACCACAGGCAGACTCAAAATCCTCAGCTGAGAATTCCTGTAGCCTGGTGATGAGATTAAAAATTAAAACTGATTTGCCATCTCTATGGCTCAATCTGCTTATTTTACAGGAGAGGACACTGGGACCCAGAGAATAAATACTTATCTAAGATGACACAGCTGACTGGTATTAAGAGCAGTTACAGAAGTTAAGTCTCATCACTCCCAGGTGAGCATTCTTTCCAAGTTAGACTCTCTACTTTCATTTTAACACAATTCTGTCTCTTGGTTTCTTTAAAATATTTTCCTCTAATAATAGTGGGAACTCAGGGGTAGAGGGAATGGGGAGATGGTAAGATCTAGATGGATGGAAAAAATGGGTAGATGTAAGATTTCACTGTAAATATTTCAACCATGTGAATGCATCACATATTTAATTTTTTGTTTGTTTGTTTGTTTTGAGACGGAGTTTCACTCTTGTTACCCAGGCTGGAGTGCAATGGCGCCATCTCGGCTCACCGCAACCTCCGCCTCCTGGTTTCAGGCAATTCTCCTGCCTCAGCCTCCTGAGTAGCTGGGATTACAGGCACGCACCACCATGCCCAGCTAATTTTTTGTATTTTTAGTAGAGACAGGGTTTCACCTTGTTGACCAGGATGGTCTCGATTTCTTGACCTCGTGATCCACCCGCCTCGGCCTCCCAAAGTGCTGGGATTACAGGCTTGAGCCACCATGCCCGGCCCACATATTTAATTTTTTAAGTAAATTAGTTTTAAAGATGTTGTTTAATATGCTCTTTAAAAATTCAGAAGTTCAGAGCATATCCATAGTTGATGTTTTGGAAAGTTTCCTTTTAGCTTTCCCTACTGTATTTCTACAAAGGACTTACTTTAAGGCATTTACTTGATTTATCTTTGTAACTTCAATTGTCTTCTGATGAAAAACAGAGCTCAAGGAAAATGTTTTGCTGTGTCTCTTTCTGAGGTATGTGGTTGGAGAGCTCACATTTTCTTCTGTCATTTAGATCTTTGCTAAGCAAAATGTGGTCTGCAGGACAGTGGCACCTGCATTAACTGGATCCTTATTAGAAGGGCCAGCCTGGCATAGTGACTCATGCCTGTAATCCCAGCACTTGCGAGGCTGAGGTGGGTGGATCATTTGAGGTCAGGAGTTCGAGACCAGCCTGACCAACATGGGGAATCCCCATCTCTACTAAAAATACAAAAATTAGCTGAGCATGATGTCACCTGCCTGTAATCCCAGCTACTTGTGAGGCTGAGGCAGAAGAATTGCTTGAACCAGGAGGCAGAGATTGCAGTGAGCCCAGACTGTGCCACTGCACTCCAGCCTGGGCAACAGGAAGAGACTCCATCTCAAAAAAATAAAAATAAATAAATGTGCCAAATCTCAAGCCTGATCTTAGACCTACAGAATTAAAATCTGCACCTTAACAAGACCCCTAGGTAATTTAAGCACACATTAAGGCTTCAGAAGTACTGGTCTGGATAACAAGGTAATTAACATTTTAGCCAAAGTTAGTGTCCTGAGGTGGCAAGCTGGAAAGATGAGGTGAAAAAAAAATCATCCCTGTTATTAGATATGACAAATTTAGGCCTAACACACAACCTTCTATTGAAAAGGGAGTCATGGTTGGCTTGCAAGCAGCCATAGATGAGGTCGAACACCAACTTATTTTATAGGGTCTGTATCAGATCAATAATGAAGATGACAATAATGAGTGTAATAATTATAATAATATTTGCCATGTGTTATGTACTATACTAAAAGCTTTACACATATTATTTTAATGTTTAAAATAACCCTATTCCAATTTATAGATTAGATAAATAATTAGCAGCTAATCCTTTTCCACTTGCTTTTCTCTACCCCAGAGGCTGAAAACTAAAAACTACATTTCCCAAACTCCCTGGCAGCTAGAGTACAGGCATGCCACTCAGCTGCATCTACTCCATATTTGGATGCAGAAGTGAACAACATGCAGCGGAAGCCGTCTTTGGAGAGATTGGATCTTCTGCTACATATGCAGGTAGAGAAATCTGTTTCAGCTGTGGTAGCTATAATGGAGTATCTGACATCTGGTTTCAAGGTACCAGGCTTTGTTAGTGGTGTTCTGGCTACAAAAGAACTACAGTGTCACTGGGCAGTTTTTCTGCCTGTGTTGTCCCTGGCTATGTGGTGTCCAAGAATTGTTCACTGCACTTCCTTTTCCCAAAGATTCTGGGAGCCTCTTAATGTCTTTTAATACATTACTTTCCATTATCTACCTAGAAGGGACTCTCATTTGCAAGTAAGACCCTGGCTGATACAGTAATTGAGACCAGTTAAGTCACTAAAAGCTAAAAAATGGTGGAGCTAAGTTAGATACGTCAGTACTATTTTCCAGAGCAGGTGACATTTGGGATATTGTAAAATAGACATATGGTTAATATTTCCTAGAATGACAGTGATGAAGATGAAACTAGTGGCTTTATCTAAAAGGGACCATTAATTTTTAAGGTAAGTTTTCCCATGAAATTTGAAAATGTTCTATACCTAAATACATATGTATCTCTATAACCAAACTCAAAGAACTAAAACAAGTATCTAGTCTAGTCATAAAGTAAGGAATGGAATGAGGAAAAAGAGAAGGAAAAAAGTAAGATGTTTTGAATGCCCATTTTGTACAGAAACTGAATTAGGGGCTTCTCTAAACATGAACAAAGAGATTCCAAAATAAGAATTATACAACTTATAATGGTTGGCAAACAATGGTGGCTGGTGCTCAGGCTGATTGAGTGTGAGGAATTTTGGTTAAAATAGATTTATTTGAAAGGAGATTAATCTCACCCCATGCAAAAATGCTATAAATGCTAATAAGCACTAATGATCTATTATAAAGTTCCTGGAAGAAAATAGATGTTACATGAGCAAGTAATGTAGTTGGAGAATCTCAGTTGCTTATTATTTCTCCAAATGCATGAATGACCAAGTTGGAACCACACAAAGAACACCTTCTTATCCTCCATTCCTTGTTTCTTGCTTACCATGATTGTCCACTTTCTGTTTTCTGCCTCTGGGAACACGAGTGATTGTGGAGAATAAAAGACTTCATCGTCCACTTCTTCTGGTTTTCTGGGCAAGCAGTGTAAAAATGTCCAGTCAGAGGCAGCAACTTTAGCAGTCTAAAGAAATGGGGATAAGACCACGTTTTGACTATTATATGTGGCAGTCATATTTGTTTTCTTCAGTATTTAAAAACGTACATGGCCTACAGTCAGAGATCAATGCAAAGGGAGAGAGAAAGGAGCAAAGTGACAGTTTTATCTCAAGATACCCATGGGAAATGCACATGGTACTTTCAACTTATGAAATTTTAGAGTCCTATTTATCTATTTATTTTTGAGAAGGAGTCTCACTCTGTGGCCCAGGCTGGAGTGCAGTGGCAAAATCTTGGCTTACTGCAACTTCCGCCTCCTGAGCTCAAGTGATTCTCCTGCCTCAGCCTCCTGAGTAGCTGGGACTACAGGCATGCGCCATCACAGCCAGTTAATTTTTTGTATTTTTAGTAGAGACGGGATTTCACCATATTGGCCAGGCTGGTCTCAAACTCCTGACCTTAAGTGATCTGCCCACCTTGGCCTCCCAAAGTGCTGGGATTACAGGCATGAGCCACCTTGCCCAGAAAGTCTTTTTTTTTTTTTTTTTCCATTTAAGAGAGCATCACTTCAAGTTAAATCATTAACTCAGTTTTCTGGTATTCTGTTTAGTGGAACAGTGGACATTTCAGTAAATAACTCTATTAATGTAATATGTGGCTGATAGCAAAAGTCGCCAGTTATAGTCCACTATATTTAAAAAGTTGCTTTGGTGTGATAATATTATTTTTTGAGCTTATCTCCAAACTATTATCATTAGTATTTGAAGCATACCCCATCACTAGTTAAAACAATTTAGATAAAAGCACTGAGGTAGGAGTGAATTAAATAGGATTATAAGCACTATGCATTAGATTTTTCATTCTTAATGCAAGTGTACTAGCAGTTTTAATGTTCTCCAACAGTTAATTCCTGAAAGTTATATTTCCCTATATATTTCTGTTGTTCACATACAAATGCAAAACTACACTCCTTCATACTTTCTTAACTCAAAATAACTGCCTTTGTACTAAAATTTTGTTTTACCTCCCACCCTAGCTCTAGGTTCAGAACATTTTGGGTTTCTAAAGTACCGGCATAATTACATGGGAAAAAGTAACATTTATACATGCCATACAAAAGTAAAATGACTATTCTTCAAGCCCATAGTCCCAACACCAGAAACACATGTAAGATTGGCCAAGCAGGTGTAAGTATGAAGTGATTTATGTAATTTAAAATATCTCCATGAAAATATATGCCACATGTACGATAAGGAATTAGCCATAATATATAAGGAGCTCCTATAACCAATAATAGAAACAGCAAAAATAGAAAATGGGCAAAAGACAGGCGCAGTGGCTCAAACCTGTAATCCCAGCACTTTGGGAGGCCGAGGGGGGTGGATCGCGAGGTCAAGAGATCAAGACCATCCTGGTCAACATGGTGAAACCCTGTCTCTACTAAAAATACAAAAAATTAGCTGGGCATGGTGGCGCGTGCCTGTAGTCCGAGCTACTCAGGAGGCTGAGGCAGGAGAATTGCCTGAACCCAGGAGGCAGAGGTTGCGGTGAGCCGAGATCGCGCCATTGCACTCCAACCTGGGTGACGAGAGAAAACTCCGTCCCCCCCCCAAAAAAAAAAAAAAGAAAATGGACAAAAGATATAGTAGCAATTTATAGAAAAAATGGCAATGGCCAATAAAAATTAAAAGATGCCTAACTTCATTATTAATCAAGGAATTGCAAATTTTAAAAAATGAGATACTATTTTCCTCCAGATTTAGAAAAATTAAAAATGGAGAGTGTATGAAAAAATAACTATAATATACAGCTGCAGGAGTATACATTTTTAATCTTTTTTGAGTCAGCAACTTAGCAGCACTCTCATATTTTAAAAAGTATATACCACTTCACCCAAAAATAATTCTTCTCAAGATCTTATTCTCCAGTAATATTTGCACAAAGAAATATGGATAAGCAAGTTCATGCAGCATTTTTGTAATCATTATTCTCAGAAATAGCCTAATTTATCAATTGGAAACAGTTTAAGTAAATTATAGTGCCACTTATCCTTTGGAATTCTATGCTGCAACTAAAAAGAGTAAAAAATATCTAAATGAATGGACAAGAAAATCTAAGATTTGTTAAGTGGAAAAAGTAAGAATAATAATAAATAATAAATAACAATAAATAAATAATGTCTAAAATACCATTTGTGAAAAATCAATAGTTGCGTGTATTGAGGCATATATATGTAAATGCACAGAAAAGGTCTGCAAAGAGACACATCATATTATTAAACAATGGCCACCTCTAGGAATAGTCACTGTTAAAGGGATGGAGGAAAGACATTTTTACTTTTTATTTTTCAAACTTCTGTTCTATTTTATATGTAACAATAAAGAACTTGCATTTATGTATTACTTTATCAATGAAATATTAATTGTACTTGCTTAATCCCTTTCTCCATCAAAGCGGATTTGTTGCTTTGCTGACAAAACCCTAGTGTGCACCTGACTTTTAGGATATTCCTCCAGATCACCGCTCTCAAAGTGTGGCCCTGGAGTTAGCAGCATTGCATCACCTGGGAACTTGGCAGAAATGCAAATTCTGAGGTCTCACCCTGACCTACTGAATCAGAACCCCTGGGGATGGGACCCAGTCAGCTGTGTATTAACAGCTCCTCCCGTGATTCTAATACCTTCTCAAGACTGAAAAGCACTGCTCCAGATCTTACTGGAAGGCAGCCAAATGAATGAGTCCCCCGGGAATGCCCTGGAGGGTGTTAGCAAAACTAAACTGGATTTAGAGATCCTTGGAAAATAGAGGCAAGGACTAGCCTGAGGAGCATAGTTATGGGGCTTTTCTTAGGGGAGAAATCAGAAGAAACTGCATGCATCAGAAGTAAGCTAATTTCTCCAAACACACAAAGAGTAACCCACTGCAATGCCTCAATTCTTGTGAGAGGGAAAAGCCTGCTCTTCTCTTCTGAGTTTCAAATTCCTTCATCCAGCACAAAAAAAGCCTTTCCAAAGGACACAGCTAATCTTTGGAAGGAGAGAAGTCCCTAGGGGATACAGTCAGTGAGTCCTTTTATGGGGAATGAAAGGACAGTCTGCTCCCCCTAAAGTGAACGAGTGATTAGATGGTTCTGGCCTTTATGAATGGAATTAATGAACCTTCTTAGAGGCATCAGTTTGTACCTTCATTGTAACCTGGTAACCCTGGAAGGCCTGGAGCCGCTTTTTCTTCTCCTCTTCTTGTCCCATGCTTATCCAAGTGTCTGTAATTAATACATTGCCTCCTTTCGCCGCTTCCAGTGGATCATTCGTCAGCAACAGCTTGGTACCGTTCTAGCATACAGAAGCACGCTGATTAAATAACTTCATGGGACAGTAAAGGGCGATGAGTTTTACATGGAAAGAGCATACCTCTTTGGCATACTGCTCTGCCAACTTGGTTACACTAGGATCCGGCTCATAACCCTGCAGGAAGAAGAATTTAACTGTTATTTAGGTAATTTTATTATACATGTTTTCTTACATATGCATTATTTTCTTTTCCATATCTCCCCTCCTTCCCTTTTTCAAGATGTGGTCCCATCCTGTTCAGTAGAATATGAGTTTTACATCTACAATTCCAAAACTTAATAGTGCCTTTTGGAATTTAAAAAGACAACCAATTGTCCCATCTTTCTTTTATTATTTCTGACTTCTTTAGTCATAAAGACAAACATAAGGCATGGTGCTTTCTAACTCTTGGAAGCACCTCTTCTGGTTTCCATAATGGATTAAGAGGATTATATTCATAATTATACAAATGAACGTATGTTTGTCTGTCTTTGCACATGCTATCCTTTTTTGTCTGAAATTCTTCCTTCCAACCACTCCATGTGGATAACTTTTTTAGGTCTCAGTTGAAATGTCCCCTCCTCAGAAAACCCTTCCCTGACCATCCCAGCTAAATACTAACAGCTCCCTCTTCCCTACCACACATCTCCTTCTTTTGCACTCCCCAGCAAGTGTTTTGAGTGCAAGGTGCTTGCTTTGAAAGACAGGGACAGAACAAATGCATTCTTTTTGCTAAGATTATATATTTGTTCAGGATGGTTTCGTGAGGACAGGGTCAGACTCCAAAGAGGCAAGCTAGGTGCGTAGGGCAAAACATTTAAGGAGAACCTAGAAAAAAATTAAAGAAACACGCATTCTCAGGGTCATCATGCACAAATTTTGCACCCTAGGTTCTTTGCTTGCTCAGCCTAGTCCCTACTCTGGGTGAGGGGACATCGTGGGAACAGCTAAAGCTTGCCAAGCTATCCCAGGCCCCCACAGGCAGCCTCCCTGCCTCTACCCTCACTCTCCAACCTATTCTGTACACAGCAGCAAGAACTATTTTTTTTTCTGAAGACTCTGATGTTTACTTGTTTCTTAAGTCAAAGCTGATTACGAGCATCAAGGCTCCCCACTTCCATCCCCTGCTTCTGTCTCTTTTAATTCTTCTCAACATCTTGCTGCGGAAAAGCCAATCTTATTGTCGTCCCTGTACACATCTTGCCCTTTTCTGCCATCACAGCCTTTCACCCTTGAACACCTCCTTTCTTGTCCCCTTCTGGGCGTCTTCATCACAATGTGTCAGCTCCTAAAAACTCTAGCCCAGCCTCTCCTCCAAGACCCTCCATATGGAAGTCTTGTTAGTGCAAACACCGTAATTATCGTCACCTTCCTCCATCCTTCTCATTTTCCCAAATTCTTAGCATTGATTATGAGTTGATTTTTATCACTTTTCACTGAGGCATTGTGGTGAACGCTGTGGTATGCTCCCCAGATACCCCTCCATGAATAATCGTGCATAAAGGACTTATTCCCCCAGCTGCTGGGAGTGCTGCCAGAAGATGGCCTTCAGCTGTCATCCCCTTTGAGCACTGCCTCAGCTGCAGAGATCAGCCTCACCCAAGGTCACACATCCTTCCGGGCAACCCACATTCAATGGCTGATTGACAGGAGGGTATGAAAACCTGACCCCCTCTGCCCAACTCCAGACAGCTGAATGGACATCGCAGATCCAGAACTTCCCATAAGATCAGCCAAGGCTATTGTTGGGCCTGCATCGTAGCTCAGCTTCTCCCTCTTCTTATTCCTGCTTCCTTCCCTTCCTTTCCACAGTTGTTGATTTCAAGGGCACATGCTAATAAGCATCCTGCCTGTACTGCATACTAGCTAAACTCTGAGTCTGCTTCTCAAGAAACCCACCCTGTGACAGGCATGTCTAGGTTTATTTGTGAAATTGTGTTTATTTGCACAATTGTCTACCATAGTTTCTTCTTCTATTAAAACATCCTTGAAAGAAGAAACTACTCTGGTGTCAATGAAGATGCCTACAGACATTTTAGCAACTTTACCACTCTCATATAGCCATGAATTCTGGAGCCTTGTTTATACAGATTTGGGGAAAGTAATTAATAAAGGCTGGCTAATTTAGCAACTAATGTTGTAAATAGCCATACTAGTAAACATAAATGAAGAGACTTGGATATTACCCCAAGTGCCTCCTACCCTGAAAATTTAGCCTTCCCTTTGGAGAGTAGGTTTTATTCTCCCTATGTATAATAATTCTTAGAAGAGGAATCAATAAGTACTTAGAGAACCAACAGAGAGGTTTGGAAATTAGAAAATCACCCAACCTTGCATGCACTGAGCCATGACTTAGAATATAGAGAGGAATTCGTTACTCACATCTCAGCTTTCAATACTAAATCACTCACTAGCCTTTACATAAATTTTAAAACCAGACAAAGAAGGTGATTAACACACCTAGTTCAGTCTAAGTATTCACTTAGAACAATGTTAAAATCATTACTATTGATATTTTATGGAGCAATTTTACAATCATGGACATAATTATTTGTTCTTGAACATGTAAGTTATTCTTGGTTAAAGAATGAGGAAATAGATTAATTATGGCCTTGGAAACTTCTCAGTGTTTCTAAAATTTACAATAAATCTCCTAGCTTTATCTTCAAAGGAAACAGGTCTACTAACAACTGAAGACTTACAAATTGGTGGAATGACTTTTGCACCATCAGACTTTTCAGAAGACTTTTCAAAACTCTTTTATTTTTAAATAAAAAAGATGGGGTTTCACCATGTTAGTCAGGCTGGTCTTGAACTCCCAACCTCAGGTGATCTGCCCGCCTTGGCCTCCAAAGTGCTTGGATTACAGGCGTGAGCCACCACACCTGGCCAATGTTTCAAAACTCTTACTCCCACCAAGATTTAACCAGGGTTTAGTACTCTTTAGTACTCTTTATCATTTAAATGAGCTTCTGCATAAGAACAATACTGCAATTACTGTGTAATATTAGAATTTTTTCCTTTGATGTTAAAAAAACATTTTTGGCATGCAATAAAATGTTTAAACTATATATTTCTTCAACAGAATAAAGCCTTCCAAAAGAACTTTATAGCAGGGAACAATTATTGCTAACGTATGTTTTATCTGTGGAAACCAAATGCAATCAGAGTTTGCATTAATATAGAGCCTTTCTTCAAACTAGCTTTGTATGGAGAGTGTACTCACTCTTCCCATAAAGTGAATAAAAGACACCGTAAGCGCATTATCAGATCTGACCCTTATTTGAGTTCACACTGAATAAAAGAAGAGAATTACCTGTTATAAGGATCATCTCTCTGAGTTCCCCAAATTTACTACAATAGGATGGCTTCCACTGGATGCAGTACATTTCTTCTATGGCAGGTGTACTTGGTTGAATAGTGTACTTCAAAATTCATGACCACCCAGAACCTCAGAATGTGAGCTTATTTGGAAATGGAGTCTTTCCAGATGTAATTAGTTAAGATGAGGTCATACTGGATTAGGGTGGGCCTAAATTTAATATGGCTGGTGTCCCTATAAGAAGAGGGGGATTTGTACAGAGAGACACAGACACAGGGAATGTGATGGAAGCAGAGATTAGAAAGATGTACCCACAAGCCAAGGAACGCCTGGGACTGCCAGAAGCAGGAAGAGGCAAAAAAGGATCCTCCCTGAGAGGCTTCGGAGGTGGCCCTGTCAACACCTTGATTTCAAACTTCTAGTCTCCAAGACTGTGAAAGAGTAAATATCTATTGTTTTAAGCCACGCAGTTTACAGTAGCTTGTTATGGCAGCCCTAAGAATCCAAGACAGGCCGGCCGCGGTGGCTCAAGCCTGTAATCCCAGCACTGGGAGGCCAAGGCGGGTGGATCACGAGGTCGAGAGATCGAGACCATCCTGGTCAACAAGGTGAAACCCCGTCTCTACTAAAAATACAAAAAGTTAGCTGGCATGGTGGCACGTGCCTGTAATCCCAGCTACTCAGGAGGCTGAGGCAGGATAATTGCCTGAACCTAGGAGGCGGAGGTTGCCGTGAGCCGAGATCGCGCCATTGCACTCCAGGCTGGGTAACAAGAGCAAAACTCCGTCTTAAAAAAAAAAGAATCCAAGACAGTAAGATGGATTGACCCACACTGGTTTGGTAAAAACACCTGGTGAAAGCATTTCGTGGTGCTTTATTTTGTTTGGACCGGATGCAGCAGATGATGCTGGTGCTCTACCCAGAGGCCCCTGGGGGATCCCTTTTTATAGCTTTTGCTCCCTTCCCCAGTTTCAGTGTTTTTAACATCTAGCGCTTGCAGTTCGTCTTCAGGAGACAGCTCTCTGGCTACCAGGCTGCTTTTCCCGTCAAAAGTGCCAGAGATTTACCACTCCGCCTCTTCTGCTGCCCTTGACCAATGCTGGGATAACTTTAGGGCATAGCTTATGCTCCAGAGATCACCTGTGAAATCAGGCTGAAGCTACTTTCTGTGGGACTGTCCATGACACGGGACTAGGGTGACCAAATCACCTTGGTTTGCCGGACTCTCAATTTCAGCACCCAAAACCCCACATCTCTAGAAATCTCTTGATCTTCGGCAAACAAGGATGGTTGGTCACTGTAAATGGCATCCTTGCTTAGATTCTTCCCTTTCCCTGTCCTGCTCCCCCTAATCCCCTAGGGATCTCTCTTGGGAGTACTTCCTTAATAAATCACCTGTACACAAATCCCCATGGTAGTGTGCTTGTGGGAAACCTGGCCTAAGATTGATATTTAGTAATGGTGCTGGAACATTTATTTTTTCCATATGAAATAATATATATAAATAAAAATATGTACCATCTAGTTTTGTGTAAGTACACTGTATAATGTTCCCACAACAACAAAGTCACCAAAGGACCCATTTCTCTGAACGTATCCCTGCTATGAATCCACATATGACTGTACAGTGAAATAAAGTCTCCCTCCTACCTCTAGCCTCAAACCTCCCAGTTCCCCTCCTCAGAGGCAACAATTATTACCAGTTTCTTTTATATCAAAAGGGTTACATTGGGCCTATGAAAGAAGTCATGCATTCCATACATGCTGTAAGAGATAGCAGCAAGGTAGGAAGTATGCAGGAGTCATTTTCATTCCCACATGGGGCTCAAATTTTAAAGGCCAAAAGGCCCCCAGAGTTGAGTTTCAAAACACTAAGCTGGTGTAGATGCCATCACCATGATCCTCACATTGAATTCTCATTTCTCTATCAAATTGCAGAATTAGAAAAATGAGTGGCATTCCCATGTATTCAGAATTCTATGCTGCCTGGATTTTATTGCTTGCTTCAGCCTTTGTGGTGGTAATGCACGACGATGCCAATCATCATAATGGCCTATAGCAGGGTATTCAAAGGGATAATTCAGGCGTGCTTTTAACACCGTCTCATAGAATAAAAGGCATCGGTCAAGGCTATCTTTTATTGTAGAGATGGGAAATCGGACCCTCAAGAGGCCAGATAGCTATTTAATAGTAGGGCTGGTAACATAACCTAAATTTTGTGGCCTCACCTGTGCTATTATACTTAAATGGAAGAGAGTTTTTTTGTCACTGCGTAATTGCATCTGAGGGTGATTTAAGAGGGAGGTTAGTTTCAAGGCAAAAAGTTTCCCTACCTTTGGAGTAGCTGCCTGAAGGTGCATACCGAATTTCGCTGCACTCATCATGATGGAGTGCAGGATATTGTTCCCATCCCCAATCCAGCTGAGGGTAAGACCTTTCAGAGAGCCATAGTGTTCCTAAAAGGCAAGGGATAAAGGAGATGAAATCCAGGAGTAAATGCGCTTATGTGTCGCAATTATTGTTTAAAACAAATAGTCTTAATCGCAATATTAGTGCCTTGTTAGAAGGAATGAATTCCCAATTTTTTTTTTGGATTACACAGAGCAATTCAATAATATGAATGTACAATCACAAAAACGTGGCAAAATGTTTTACTATCTTAAACCAAGACATCATATGAACTCGTACAGAGACTAAGAATTTCATACATTTCAAATATGAATCTTAGTTGTATTTATTCATTGGATACAAATGAGCACCATCAATGTCCAATCATTGAGACACTGTCCTTGGCCCTGGAGATATAATAATGGACAAAGGAGGCAAAAATCACTGCTTTTATGGAGCTGACATTCTTTGATATGAGAAATGGGAAATATAGGATACCTGGAATAGTATAGCATGGTGGATCAGATCATGTTCCCATTATATTAAGTTGACAAATATGCTCAATAATACTGTTAGTATTACGGCTCATGCCTGCTATCCCAGCACCTTGGGAGACTGAGGTGGGCAGATCACCTGAGTTCAGAGGTTCAAGACCAGCCTGGTCAACATGGTGAAACTCCGTCTCTACTAAAAATACAAAAATTAGCTGGGCATGGCGCACACCTGTAATACCAGCTACTATGAGAATCACTTGAACTCAGAAGGCAGAGACTGCAGTGAGCCGAGATCATGCCACTGCACTCAGCCTGGGTAACAGAGTGAGACTTAGTCCCAAATAATAATAATAATAATAATACTTTTGGTTGTTTATGGCTATAGATGTGTGTAAATATACTAACATCAGGATAATAATTTCTTTGCGGAGGGGAAGAAAATGAGATCAAGCAGAGTTATGTGGTGGGCTTCAACTCTATCTGTCATGTTTTACTGAAAAGCAGCAAAGAATTATAAAGTAACTACTTCATCACATTAAGAATTGACAAAACTGTGTGAACACATGGATGTTTGTTTTGTTTTCTTAAAGTGTCTGTAGGTTTCATATATTTTATATATTTAAAAAGATTTAAAAAGAGAAAGGCTAAGCAATTTGAAGATCACAGAATTGCTAGTTAGCTAAGCTAGAATTTAATTCCAGATCCCTCTGATTCAGATTCCACGCTCTTAACAAGCTGCTATTTATTCATTCAGTTCCTGCTTTGAGTATCTCCTATATGAAGGCATTGCACGAGGTCTTACAGCGGATATTATGATGACTAGAATAGCTCATTGTCCCTCAATGAATTTATAATCTAGTAATGATAAAGCCCCAGGGGGAAGCATTAAATTATCTGGTGTATATGTAAAGCCACACCCGCAGACAGCCACTTTGGTATCTGACATTATTATATCAACTTTTCTGCATGGATCTTATCCTCATTTCCAAAGTGTTTCATTTTGAACTTAACGTCACATTTAAATGTGTGTAGTTTATTCAAATGTGGAAGAAGATGGGCCTATCCAGTTTACCTTGTCTCCTGAGAATCATCCATAGACATGGAAACCATGGCTGTTAGGATTTCCAGGGGCAATACCATGTAGATTGGCTGTGGCAAACCAAACAAGAGGAATCTTTCAAAGTTATTCAAGTTCCTAATTTGGAAGGACTAGAATGGCTAAATTTGAGTCTTGATTCTATAAATTCTGCATATTCTTAACCCTGCTTTTTTTTTTTTTTTTTTGAGACAGAGTCTCGCTCTGTCGCCAGGCACCAGGCTGGAGTGACGTGGCATGATCTCGGCTTACTGCAACCTCCGCCTCCTGGGTTCAAGCAGTTCTCCTGCCTCAGCCTCCGAGTACCTGGGCATACAGGCACGCGCCAACACGTCCAGCTAATTTTTTTGTATTTTTAGTAGAGACGGGGTTTCACCATGTTGGCCAGGATGGTCTCGATCTCTTGACCTTGTGATCTGCCCACCTCGGTCTCCCAAAGTGCTGGGATTACAGGCGTGAGCCACTGTGCTTGGCCAACCCTACTTTTAAACAATCAGTTTATTAAAATGATAGAAAATGTCCCCCTCTTCTAGAGTGACTCAGTAACTGACCATTTTGAATATTCAGAGCATACTCCACCAGTCTTCACTCCCAAGCCACAGTGTCTGATGTCTATAGAATCACATAAGGCTTGTCCATTCTGTATGCTCCAGTGTTCTCTATTTATCCATTGTGTGAAATAATGCACCGAAAATCAAAGAGATTGACAGAACAGAAGATGAGGTGGGGCTAAAGGGTTTGGGAATAGGGTTCAGTGCAGAAAGATCTTATAGTCTGTTTCTAACAATGCCCCCTTTTCCTCAGAAAATGCACACATAAGCTATAATTCTTTGTCAAGCTGATATTTGAAAATAAATCACCAATACCATGATTTAAGTAAATGGTTTCACTTAAAGCAAGTCAGGAATTATTTGTTGATTTTGCTCTTTTGTAAGATGTAAATAAACCAACCTGGAGCGTGAGGTAATCGGCCAGGATCTGGATAGGATGGTACAAATCTGACAGCCCATTGATAATTGGGATGGATGCTTCTTTAGCCAGGGTGTCCAAATCTGATTGTTTATATACTCGAGCCAGTACTGCATCTGTCATGCTAGACAATACACTGTGGCAAACCAAGAAAGTGATAATCTAAGTTAATTATACTTAATAATGCCTTATTTAATATAAGAACAGAAATAGTAACATGAAATGCTAATAAATAGAAATTTTACTACGTGAAAACAAGCTACCAACATTATAGGTTTAAAAGGTAATATTAAACGTGTTCATTACATAAGCCAGATGTTGTACTTCCCACAACTTATCCAGTGACCAGCGATTTTACATTTTTTATGTAGATAAATTAATTGTGGGCCTAATAGACATAATGATGAGTTATAATTGATAAATGGTCATTGATTAAAAGGAACAAGACTGAAAGCAAGATATGCAGAGAAACATTAATGACCTGCCATATGGCTAATTTTCTTTTACATCATCCAACAGAAAAATACACATTTTCACTAGGGAATTGCAAGTCCCAGTGTGGCAGCCATGAAAGTGCACACACAAATCACCTTACAGAAGAGAACTTGCTGTGAGGAGAGCCATTGGCTGACACTCTAGCTGCTACACCTTCGGATCTCCTGAAACATTCCTGCCAAGCCCACCCACCCCAGGTTGTTCCAACCTGATGACAGAACACAGTGGGGAGAGTAGTGCTGAGCCATTCCTGCCTGACAGGGGACCTCTCTGATGGGCAGTCTGTGCTCTGGGGTACCACATCGGGCTGGCTGAGACTTCCTCAGAGCTGTGCTACTGGCTGAGGCTCCTTCCACAGGGGTCAGACCCACCTTCCTGCCTGAAGGCCTTCTTCGCCCATTCCTGCTCTCTCTCTCTTTATGTTTCTTAGTGTTTCCCTCAATAAATCTCTTGAAAGACTAATTCCATCTTGGAATCTGCTTCTTAGTGGACCTGAACTGACACAGGAAGCAATAAACTCTGGTGCTGCTTGCCCCCAGGGATTAGAGGATCAAAGATTAAAAACTGTATTCCTATAACAATATTTTTCTAGACTTACAGATTTTTTCTAATTTTTAATGAATTTATTATGCCCATGGTTCTGATTTTCAAATTTCATGAACCAGCAAAATTTCCAAAAATATGTGGAGATCAACATAAGATTCATGACTCTTTATTTAGCAAATTAAAGGCATTAGAAAAGCAAATAAACAGGTATAATACTTTACTACGTTAATTTAATTTACAAAGGGTATTTTTACCACCAAAAAGGTATGAAAGACGATTTCAAATAATAATCCTTGAAATGAATTATTTTAGCTTTATGAAATTCACTATATAATCTTATCCTTATTTTTCATATTCCACCACTTTGATGAAACTTCTCCACACCAGGGTCAGTGAGGGATCGAGATTTTTTTTTCTTTTTTTTGACACTTGATCTTAGTCAAAAGGGATCAAAATTTTTAAACCACTGATTTGAACTATCTAAGCACACTGTATTTGATAGCATGAGGAGTGAATAAAAGAGCTGTTTTACAAAAAAAAAAAAAAAAAAGGTGTTACTGGTTAACTTTTGATGGTGGACTAAGACAAAGAGTTGTCAAATTTTGCTACACATGAAAGTCACTTGAAGAGTGTTTGTTTTTGAAATGAAGTCTCACTCTGACTCCCAGGCTGGAGTGCAGTGGTGCAATCTCGGCTCTCTGCAACCTCCTCCTCCCAGGTTCAAGCAATTCTCCTGTCTCAGCCTCCCAAGTAGGTAGGATTACAGGCACACACCACCACATCCAGCTAACTTTTGTATTTTTAGTAGAGATAGGGTTTCGACATGTTGGCCAGGCTGATCTCAAACTCCTGACCTCAGGTGATCCGCCCACCTCGGCCTCCCAAAGTGCTGGGATTACAGGCATGAGCCACTGAGCCTGGCCACTTGAAGAGTTTTTTAAACTCTTGATGCCCAGGCCCATATTATCTATCAATTAAGTTGGAAAACTCAAAATCTCCAGGACTGGGACCTAGGGATCATTATTTTTAAAAAATATTGTTACTGTGTTGTAATGTGCTGCTAAAGTTGAGAACCAAAGCTAGCACCTTGCTCCTCAGATTAGCAACATAAGCATCATCTGAGAGCAAATTAGATCTTCAGAATTTCAGGCCCCACCCAGATTTACTGAAGCAGAATCTGCATTTTAACAAGGTTTCCAGGTGATTTATTTGCATATTAAAGTTCAAGACTTCTGAAAAAAGAGGGAGTTGAGGCCACCATGTTTTTGAAAGCACCATCTATTCTTTCATTAAAATCCTAACCAGACAATACATCAAGAGTAGACAAAGCTTCTGAGATGGCAGCCCACAAAAACAGAAGACTATGTCTATAATATCCTTGGCAAGGAGGGAATTGAGGGAAAAAGGTATCTCAACTCCTCTGAGCAAAGAATAATTCACCATCTTCTGTTAAGGCCCCTTCTCATTAGAGAAGCAGCTACCCTTACTTATTTGATGCCCTATGACAATGTTTCCCAGACTTGGGTGTGTTTTGTAACTAAGTGAAGAACTAATAATAAATTACACAGAAAAAGAGTAGGTCCTAGGCCTTTGTACTTTTACTAAAACAGACATTCTGCTCATGCTATAAGAATGCAGGATTTCCATCATGGAAAAGTAACTTAGGTGGAGGTAGATATGTCAATAAGGTCTATAATTATAATCAACTATTAATTCCCTATATCAGATGAATTGGTTAATTTTATGATGCCTAAAACCCCAAGAAAGAGAGAGAGAAGCAGAGAGAGAGAGGGGAGCAGAGGGGTGTTTAATCCTAGAGGTCATACTTCAGACTTCTTTAAACATGTAGCATTCCCTAACGTGTATACAGACAGGATAAAAAAAAGTCTGGATTAACATTGCAGTTGACCTTCTGGAATCTCATAGCTAGAAAAGCAGATGTGACTTCTGTGTAGTCTCTCAAACCGTTTTAGGCAGCTAGGACCCTTGGCTGTCAACCCGTTATGGTTTTCTCAAACTTTACAACATGTTGTTGAATTTTGCTAGATTTAGTTTGTGTTACATGCAGACATTATCTTAACCTCAAAGATGAAGGAAATAAAGCCCTTTAAAACCTTGAAGTAATTAGAGCAAGGTTAGGAAAGAGTGAGGAAGATGAGACTGAAAGACAGAAATGCTAGCAGAGCAACTGGAGAAGTCAACAACCTATACACATGAGTCTTTCAAGAAGATTGAAAAAAAGGCAGCGGTGTTTTCCTCTCTTTAACAAGACCCCATCCCCCAAACTCCTGAAGCAGAGCAGCCAAAAAATAAGCATGCATTTAATTTTTCTGTTTATAATGTCAAGTTGGTATCACTGGAACCTCTGTGGTGTAATTTCATGGGAGGGTGCCTGATTGGTTTTATTCAGGTTGCAACACTTTTCTAGAACAGAGGTACTTTGCTTTGGCTGCGCATTAGTATCACCTATGGAGCTTTTACAAAATTCTGATGCCATATTTTGGTTTTTGAAAGGGTAAATGAGAAGTTATGATAGTGAGATCCGTATCAAAATTTTTAAAGCTCCCCATGCTAATCCAATATGAAGACTAGGCTGAGAACCATTGCCCTAGAAAACACAGCATGAGAGAGGAGGTGGGAGGAAAGTGGGCTACCGTGCTGCTGGGTGACACAGTGAATCAATGTAGAAGAAACTCTTAGTAATTGCTGAAACCCCATACAATAAGGCAAGTAAGGTATAACAATATAATAAGCTATACTGGAAAGAACAAGATTTTATACAGTTATAAAAGAAGTATTTTCTTTAAGCTCAGTTACTACCAAGAGAAGTCCCAAGGCAGCGGCAGTAGCTGTAGTCTTTCCCCACGACACTTGTAAACATCCCTAGTGACCAGATTTTTGTCTCTAATATTGTTTTATACAAATAACAGAACCAGAAACCGGTAGAGGATAGTCAATTTCATGTCATTGGGCAGAATAATTGATCAGACTACGTCTGTAACATTTTGTTGTCGCCAGGAAACAAGAGTGATTTTTTTTTTTAAATGGCAGGGGCACTGCTGAAAGGAAAAAGAGTCAAAGGAGCTCCCATTTTTCAAGTTGTGATCATTTGTAGTAATAAAAATCATGAAATGAAATAAATTATGCTACTAAAGGGCCATATACTCATAAGAAAAAAGTTAATATAAATAAAATGAGCAAAATTATAATAGTAATATCAAAAAAGAATGAATATTATGTACATTTTAAATTTATTTACTTAAATAAGTAGGAAAGTGTTTATATATAACTATAGCTATAGATAGATATTTGTGGGGTTTTGTTAAGTATATTTCTGTTCATATAGTATAGATATGTGTTGTTTTTATCTGTGTAAGCCACAAAGAACTAACATAATTTGTAAGCCAAATAGTGCTAGAAATAATAGAAACTATACCATGAATAAACAGGCATCTTCAGGATTTGTGGTCTTTTATAAAAGTGAACTAGAAAAGGAGTCTAGCGGTTAGCTAGCACCAGTTGCATATGCAATTTCCAATGAGGAAAACGATAATAACCATTTATTCCAAAATACTAACTTAGTTAAATGTCCATAAAAGTAAGTATAAAAAAATTTTTTTTTTTGCAGAAAAGTGATTTATTTAGATGGAGAAAGAGAAAAAGGAGAAGAAGAGAGAAAGCTTCCACGAAGAGTGTGGAAGGGGACCCCAGAGGGGAAATCCAGGAGAGGGAAAGACAGCTTCCACGAGAGAGTTCGTGGAAGGGGATCCAAACATGGAGTCCCCCAATTTTTTTTTTTAGATGGAGGCTGGCTCTGTCGCCCAGGCTGGAGTGCAGTGGCACGTTCTTGGCTCACTGCAACCTCCGCCTCTCAGGTTCAAGCAATTCTCCTGCCTCAGCCTACCGAGTAGCTGGGATTACAGGCATGTGCCACTGAGCCTGGCTAAGAAGTCTAAATTTTAAGATTTACTTTTCTGTTTCTCTGGAAATGAAATCTTTTGATGATTTAACTAATTAATTACAACACAGTGCCAATAAGAAAGGTGAATGTTTTTAAATATTGAAACGAGGCCAGGTTAATATATTATAAAATATTACAATGAGTCGTGTATTGCCAGAGATTAAAAACAAACAAAACTTAAATCTTCTAAATTTCTTGAAGGATCAGAATCTACATAAAAGATAAAAATATGGCTGCTCTCTCTCATCCTCTGGCCTGCCTAAATGTTCAGAGGACAATGACAGAGTGTGATTTTGATCATGGCCATTTCAAAAGCATTTGAGCTCGAATTAGTTGGCCAGGTTGGGCCACCATAACTTGCACATCTATCTCAGGGACACTAGGCTTTCAGAGGGGACAGCACTCAGCCCAGAAGGAGCCTGCAAATTATTCTCTGTGTCACAGCTTGTGCCATCCACAGGGATACAGGACAGTAAGGAACGAAAAAGAACCTGCTGTCTAAATGGGGGAAACTGCACGCTGGGGTGCTTTTGTGTCTGCCCTTCCTCCTATGGATGGAATTGTGAGCATGTTGTGTGCAGAGAAAGCTGTGGTTCTGTGGACCATAACACCTGGCTGCCCAAGAAGCGTTCTATGTATAAATGCTTGTGTGGCCAACTCCATTGCTTTCCTCAGGCATTTCTACCTGGTTATGAAGGCCTTGTGATGGATGAGAACCTCATCGCTCCCAGGACTCTGGAATACCACCATCTGCATGTACCACTTTTATGCTAGCTGGCTTGTGCCTTTCCATACAAAGTTAGTGTTAACTGACATTTACCAATTTCCAGAAATAACAATTTTAGATATGCAATTTTATGACCAGTAAAGTCTGTTGCTCCAGCGTCCTAACTGAAAGAAGATCATTTGTTAGTTGCCTTAAAATAATAAATACATTTCCAGAATGGTCCCTAACACTTCCTTAAGGTACCAATTACTTCTTACCTCAGTCCTGCCCTCCCCTCGGAAACTACTTCTCTTTTGCAAAAGAAAGTCAGCCATATGTACATTGTGTCCAAATCCTATGTTTCGTGAGACATGTAACTCTACCGAAGTCTTATTAATATGGTCTTTTAAACAATTGAATTATATCTTCAGATTAACTATATCTTCAGATTAATTCTAATGTGAAACTGAGGATAAAGTTTTGAGCAGATTTGATCAAAATCATTTAAAACGGTCTCTTTAAAATGAAAGGAAGCTTCTTTAAAGGGGGGCAGTGGAGGGAAAGATCAGTGAGTGCTGGAGTAATAGAAATCTGTCTGCATGGATGCCAGGGAGATGGGGTGAAAAAAGAGTACACAAATGGGAGAGATGGACAGGAAAAGAGAAAATGATTTACTTGATTGATGATTAGGTGGATATACGGAAGCAAGTTAAAAGGCTAAATTGAAGGGCAAGTTTCCATCATCTATAGAAAGTTATATAAGATAAGACTCTCCTTTTTTCTAACAGCCTTGTAAAAAGAATGAAATCTCCTTGGAAAAAAATTATACCTAAATTTCCCCAACAAGATTGCTTAATAAATTATGTTTTCTCCAAACTATGCAATTATTTTAACTGTTATAGGAGAAAATAAAATGTTCACAATGCATTTCATTGTAAACCAGGCAATAAAATTATATATTGTAAAGCCTATTTTAAAAATACATCGTGTAGGCCGGGCGCGGTGGCTCAAGCCTGTAATCCCAGCACTTTGGGAGGCCGGGGCGGGTGGATCACGAGGTCAAGAGATCAAGACCATCCTGGTCAGCATGGTGAAACCCCGTCTCTACTAAAAATACGAAAAATTAGCTGGGCATGGTGGCGCATGCCTGTAGTCCCAGCTACTCAGGAGGCTGAGGCAAGAGAATTGCCTGAACCCAGGAGGTGGAGGTTGCAGTGAGCCAAGATCGCGCCATTGCACTCCAGCCTGGGTAACAAGAGTGGAACTCTGTCTCAAAAAAAAAAAAAAAAAAAAATTAGCCAGGCATGGTGGCACATGCCTGTAGTCCCAGCAACTCAGGAGGCTGAGGCAGGAGAATTGCCTGAACCCAGGAGGCGGAGGTTGCGGTGAGCCGAGATCGCGCCATTACACTCCAGCCTGGGTAACAAGAGCGAAACTCCATCTCAAAAAAAAAAAAAAAAAAAATACATCGTGTATGTGTGTATGCACAGTAAAAATGGGAAATATATTGACAAGAAGTGTCATGTGGTAGACAAAATAATGGTCCCCAAAGATGTGCATGTCCTAATCCATAGTACCAGTGCATATATTGCTTTACGTGACAAAAGGAATTTTGCAGATTCATATTCATAAGTTAAAGATCTTGAAATGGGGAGATTATCTGGGTAGGCCCAATATAACACTAGAGAATATGAGAGAGGCAGGAGGTTAGAAATGAGAGAAGCTGTGAGGACACTGGGTTTGAAGACGGAGAAAGGGGGCCACAAGCCCAAGGATATAAGCAGCCTTTGAAAGCTGGAAAAGGCAAGGAATTGGATTCTCCTCTGGAGTCTCCAGAAGGAACACAGCCCTGTACATTCATGTTAGACTTCTGCCCTCCGTAACTGTAAGATAATGTATTTGTATTGTTTTAAGCCACTAAGTGCATGATAATTCGTTAAAGCAGCAATGCGAAACTAATATAGATTCCATGACAAAAGGCAAAAACTATGTGATAAAAAGATATTGTCTGGTGGCCAGCAGTTTGAGTTTAAGTCACCTTGAATTTAGCAACCAGTTCCCACTAACCAACCAAAACTAAGTGGTCAGTAATCCACTAACCTGTATCCCTGACTTCCTGAGGTGATGTTTGTTCTTTCTAGTCTGGAAAAATTACAGAAATGCTGAGAAAGCATAAGAAGTCTCTTGCAGGGGGCCGGGCACCGTGGCTCACACCTGTAATCCCAGCACTTTGGGAGGCCGAATCGGGCGGATCACAAGATCAAGAGATTGAGACCATCCTGGCCAACATGGTGAAACCCCGTCTCTACTAAAAAATACAAAAATTAGCTGGGCATGGCAGCACATGCCTGTAGTCCCAGCTACTTGGGAGGCTGAGGCAGGAGAATCACTTGAACCTGGAGGTTGCAGTGAGCTGAGATTGCGCCACTGCACTCCAGCCTGGCGACAGAGCGAAACTCCATATCCTATATACATATATCTCTTGTAGAATTCCCAACAACCCAGCAATGTACAGAAGTTTAAATGCCAGGACCATACAAAACTAAAAATAAAAAAAGATTTAAAAATAAAAAAACAAAATTCAATCTATGATATTAATAGCTTTGTGCCCAGTTTTGGTGTCAAAACAATAATCGACTCTGTAATCAATATGGTATTTTACGTGTATTTTTTCCTTTGTAAGATGTTTAGAGCAGGGAAATCTGAAATGTTAGGCTTGTGATTAAGTTAAATGTTTAAAAGCATTTCATTAAGTTTGCAATCAATCTGTAAATAGTTGAGTAGATTTGTTTTGTTCACTTAATACACATTTGATTTATTGGTTGTATAAGTAGTGTGTGAATATTTAAAGCAATGAAAACTTGAAGATGCATCAGAATTAACGGGAAGACTTGGTAAAACACAGCCAGCTGTCTTTCTGATTCAGGAGGTCTGGGTTGAGGCCTGAGAATTTGCATTTCTGAAAAGCTCCCAAGGATTGTTTTTGCTGCTGATTTGGTGGCCGTGCTTTGAGGAAGTTTTATTTTAGGTTTAAAAAACACTAAATGTTTGATAAATTCATAAGGTTATGAAATTGGACTGTAAACAAAGGACAAAGAGTATGGAATATCCCTATAGGCACAAAAAGCCCCTTGGACATTAAAGCATATGTGGGCAAAAGGGAGCATGACAAAACCTGGCAGAAAATGCCACTTTAATCCTCTTTCAGCCACAGGAGCTTCAAGTAAAGTGGAATCCAATGATATGGGGTTTGAGAGGAAGCAGCTCCTAGGTTACTTTCACATTGGATTCACTTGGGGGAAGCAAAGATATTAAAGACACTTAACTACCCGGGCGCAGTGGCTCAAGCCTGTAATCCCAGCACTTTGGGAGGCCGAGGCAGGTGGATCACAAAGTCAAGAGATGGAGACCATCCTGGTCAACATGGTGAAACCCCGTCTCTACTAAAAATACAAAAAATTAGCTGGGAATGGTGGCGCGTGCCTGTAATCCCAGCTACTCAGGAGGCTGAGGCAGGAGAATTGCCTGAACCCAGGAGGAGGCAGAGGTTGCGGTGAGCCGCCAGCCTGGGTAACGAGCAAAACTCCGTCTCAAAAAAAAAAAAAAAAAGACACTTAACTAGAAAATTAGTTAATATTATTGGCCGAGCATGGTGGCTCACGCCTATAATTCCAGCACTTTGAGAGGCCGAGGTGGGTGGATCATGAGGTCAGGAGTTCAAGACCAGCTTGACCAACATGGTAAAACCCCATCTCTACTAAAAATACAAAAAAAAAAATCAGCTGGGCACGGTAGCAGATGCCTGTAATCCCAGCTACTTGGGAAGCTGTGGCAAGAGAATCATTTGAACCTGGGAGGCAGACGTTGCAGTGAGGTTGCAATGAATTGTGCCATTGCACTCCAGCATGGGCAACAGGGCGATACTCCATCTCAAAAAAAAAAAAAAAAAAAGAAAATTTGTTGGTATTATTTTGTCAATGACATTGGTATCTACTTCATGCTTAAAATTGTTATAAATCATGGAGAAATCACCATTTTTATTCTTCCAGGCTACTAAAGATCTTTAAAAAATAAAAACAAACCTTTTTACTAAAAACAATGGCAACCCTGTAACTAGAGCTGGACTACAAGCACATTAACAGTAATCTGGGATTTATAGAGCTCTCCATCAATCTAAAACCCCAGATTTAAACATTGTAAGAGCTTTAAAATACTTGCTACAAATGAAAAGTTGATAAGTAAAAAAATATTCTCTGGTTCTGTAATGACTTTTCATTTTGGCCTCTTTTCCTTTCTATTAATACATACAGTTCTGCTTGCCTTCCAGTGCATTCTTACAACTCTGCAACCTTTGATATTAGCCAACAATGGTCGCAAAAAAGCTTTTGCAAAATCCAAATTACTCAAATTTAAAGTTTCACACATAGACCAGTTTGCCCTGGAAGTTTAATGGCCAATATTAGGATTTTTCAAAAATGATTAACAAGTTAAAATATATTATTTTGTCTAAATATTTTAAATGTCTAGTTTCCTTCATCATCTCTTTTCCTACTATTAAGAAAAAGGAAAGGCATGGCATGAAACTTTAAATGGCAAGATGGTTTCAGAGATATAATGTTAATAAAATAAACAAAAGAACCGAAAAGAGAAAGAAAAAAAGAAAAAATAGAAAAAAATAAAAAAGAGAGCTATAATGTTAACATCAATTATTTCTGGATGATGGTATCTGTGGCTCTATATTTTTCATCTTCTTTAATATTTTCTAGCAAAAGGAATATTATTTTAGTAATCAGACAAAATATCACTCAAGAAAGGAAATTTCTCCCAAACGTGATTTTGAAAGTAATTGAAAATGCTCCAAGTCTTCTTAGAGCAATGGCTAATTCTTGGACTTGATAAAGAAATTTACAAGATGAGCCTGGAACATCTTGTCACACCACAAAGAAAGAGAGTTAGCGAAAACTAATGGAGTTAGGTCAAAATGACCCAACTTAAGCAAAGATGACATTGATCAAATATGGGACAATTTGAGAATTAATAAAAATAACAATTATAAAAAATTGAAACCTTCAAATGTATTAACATCCAATGAGTTTATAAAGATACTAATAAAAAATAAAAGAACAATGAGAAGAATCATATTAAGACCAATTCTAATTCAATTTCAAAGAGAATTCTCAGATTGTATAAACTTTTGGTGAGAACAGTCAGACTAAATAAATATCAGATGAACCAGCTGAGTATGTAAAGAGTGCCTTAATTCTAGGTACTTTTATGCAAGGCTCAATGACCATTTTGAGAGAGTGATGGTGGTGGGGTAGGCATGAAAAGGATGGTCACTATACATAAATCCTTTCCAATCCTTAGTTTCTATTGTTCTTTAGTATTTTTTCTTTTGGTATAAGATTGAAACTTACTTAGGCAGTAACTAAAACACCCTGAAGGCTGAAACAAAACAAAGCAAAATGAAACAAAAAAGATGATAAACAAAGCCCCTCCTGACCCGAGGAAAAGCTGGTGCAGAGTTAGTGTGGTTGGGTGAACAAATATTAAAATAACAACAGCCAGGCGCAGTGGCTCAAACCTGTAATCCCAGCACTTTGGGAGGCCGAGGCGGGTGGATCACGAGGTCGAGAGATCGAGACCATCCTGGTGAACATGGTGAAACCCCATCTCTACTAAAAATACAAAAAATTAGCTGGGCATGGTGGCACGTGCCTGTAATCCCAGCTACTCAGGAGGCTGAGGCAGGAGAATTGCCTGAACCCAGGAGGCGGAGGTTGCGGTGAGCCGAGATCGCGCCATTGCACTCCAGCCTGGGTAACGAGAGTGAAACTCCGTCTCAAAAAAAAAAAAAAAAAAAAAGCAGTGTGCTGGGCCAGATCAAACATGGATGTTGATGAGCAAAGGTGAATGTTGGTGAGATGGACAATCATACAGCAATCCTGGTGCTCTTAGAAGGAGTTGAGAGTTGTTTCTAAAGTATTGGAACATGGTGAAATTGTCGCAAAAGCCAAAGGCAAACAGAGATTGTATTCTCATAGGGTCCTGCCATTCATTTTCCCTTTTGTCTCCATCCTGCCTTGTTCAAATCAGACTGCGTGCCCTCTAAACTCCAGTTTGTTTCACTGACAACTATTACCCGTTGAACAGCTGACTGGGAAATAGAGGAAGGACATTTTGGTTTTGCATAATTACAACTTTGAAAACCCTGTAATCACTTAAAAATCGATGTTTCTGATTTTATTTTTTGCCAAATTAGGCCAAGGCCCACGAGGAGACTTCAGCAGACTTAATCTCTATCCCCAATGTAAGTTGGTTATGAGCGAAACTCTCTGAATCTCCCTCTAGGAAACAAAATATTCTAGCCCTCTGGCATCTCCGCCCAGATAATGATTTTACTTATATTAGCATAAGAATGATGAGGAAATAAGATAGATAATACCCTCAGCAAACCTAGAAGGGGTTTTGTCAAATGGGCTGGTGTTGGTAGAAGCCAGAGATGTTGAATAAAAATGCCATATTCAACTTATTAATAAAGGGTCTACAATGGCCAGGTTGTTCTGATTTAAATATTAGATCCCAAGTTTGGAGACCTTAGAGAAAAATGAATGGGATATAATGGCATTTAGAATAACTTCTTCAAAATGTGCTAGTGTAAATTCAGGGGGTCAGTGTACACTGTTTAGGAAAACCACAGAGATAGCCAAAATTGAGTCAGTGCTTGTCCTGAGATTGGATTAGATCGTATCTTGATTCAACCAACATTACTTGGATTTCTTCTGTGTGCCTGTCCTTTACAAGCATCATCTCATTTACCCTCATATAATGCATTAAGATAAGTATTAGTATCTCCATTTTGCAACTGAGGAATCTGAGACTCAGAAGCATCTGGCCCAAACCATAAGGGTTAGTGTGTGGTAGAGCTGTGAATTTAATCAAAGCTGATTCTGCTTTGAAGCCCCTGTCTTTGAGGCTATGGCACACTGCCTCTAAGAGAATATATCATTATTCATGCTTGAGAGACTGGGTTTTGTCACCATTTTCCCAAGAATATAGAGTTTTCGTACCTGCTGGGTTCTTGGTGTTCTCTGTAAAGATTCATGGAAGTATCATATTTCCCATTAGGTACCAATTTATTACTACCTCATGAGATATATATTTCCCATTAGGTACCAATATTTTAAAATATTTTACCAAAAAACATAAAACATTTTTTGGTCTGGACATAATTTGTATAAATACCTAAATAACAGTATTCCAGCTTTTTTTTTTTGAAACATTCCTTTTAATATGACAATGGTGCACTCATCTTGAGGGTTGGACCTTATCCACAAAGCCCTTTATAACTTTCATTATTTGAAAATAGCAATGATTGGAATGTTGCCATAGGGTCATGTGGATATGCAGTTGTAGTGGGTTGAATGATGTTTCCCCAGAATTCATGTCTACATAGAAACTCAGAATGTGACCTTGTTCGGAAGTAGGATATTTGCAGAAGTTATTAGTTAGGATGAAGTCATACTGGAGTAGGGCAGGTCCTAAATTCAATGACAGATAGTCTTACAAGAAGAGGAGAGGATACACAGTGATACACAGAGAAGCCCAGAGGAAGATGGAGGCAGAGTTTGGGGTGATGCCAAGGAATGTCAAGGATTACTGAGAGCCACGAGAAAGGGAGTTGCGGTCCTATTGAAACATTGATTTTGGACTTCCAGCCTCCAGAACTGTGGGAAAATAAATTTCTATTGTTCTAAGCCACCAAGCTTGTGGTAATTTGTTGTGGCAGCCCTAGGAAACTAATACAGTGGTCTACACTCATTTTCTTTTCTCCTGGTTTACATTAGCTGAACACACTTTAGCAATCACTACCATAAGTAAATTACATCAATAGGGAAAGAAATTAGAGTAGAGCGATGTTACATAATTTGGTTTTATGTGGAGCCTTTCATACACGTGGTTCCTGAAGCTGTATTACTAAGTACTATATTAGAGGGAAAATGACTGTGAAGCTATTATGCACTTTTCAGTAGTATACTCAGAGCATGAGGCATGAAAAGCTGTCATTATGGAAGAGATAGAAAGCCTTGAAACTAAAGTGATAATGCTCCACTTGCTGTTGCTAAATTCCATATGATTTTAAACTTCTAAAGAATCAATGATCTGACTCATGTGAAGGTGTCACCTCTGGTGTCACATCTAAAGGGAGAAGCCCAGAGCAGGAAAAAAAAAAAAAAAAAAAGAACATCCAGTTCATAACCCCAGTAGAGCACCAGGTAACTGACAAAATCTGAAAATACCCTCACATCTGAAGTAAGCTTAACGACTATCTATGTGTATGTTTTGTGTTTTCTGATATGTGTTAGGGGGTGAGAAAGTTCCTAAGAGAGACTCTTGAATAAAGGGAAGTGAGCAATAGGACTGATTCTATGCAGGGGAAACCTAGGCCTCCAGGGCTCCATATTGAAGCAAGAAATCAACTCAAATCTTAAGGCTGTCTTCCCAAGGATATAAGATACACTCCCTTACCAGTTACAGTACATCTAGGTGAAAGAAATTGGGCAAAATTCAGAAGAGAGATGAGAGCCCGGTTGTGTAGAAAAGAGCTAACATAGCAAACTTGAGGTGGCTGTCCTTCAAAGGGCTGTTTACAAGGATGACCCGTGGCTAGCATTTGGGAACTTGGACTTTAGGAGTGTTCCCACCATTCCCAGAACTAATAAGTGTGGGTCACTGTGCCCAAATCTACTTTCCTTTTGGGAGTCTAAAATTTGAGATCACGCTAGGCAGAGGGCATTTTTATTTTATTTTATTATTTTTATTTATTTATTTTTATTGCATTTTAGGTTTTGGGGTACATGTGAAGAACATGCAGGATTGTTGCATAGGTACACACATGGCAGTGTGATTTGCTGCCTTCCTTCCCCTCAACTATATCTGTCACTTCTCCCCATGCTATCTCTCCCCACCTCCCCACCCCCCTGTCCCTCCCCCATTTCCCCCCAACAGACCCCAGTGTGTAGTGCTCCCCTCCCCATGTCCATGTGTTCTCATTGTTCAACACCCACCTATGAGTGAGAACATGTGGTGTTTGATTTTCTGTTCTTGTGTCAGTTTGCTGAGAATGATGGTTTCCAGGTTCATCCATGTCCCTACAAAGGACACGAACTCATCGTTTTTGATGACTGCATAATATTCCATGGTGTATATGTGCCACATTTTCCCTGTCCAGTCTATCATCGATGGGCATTTGGGTTGGTTCCAGGTCTTTGCTATTGTAAACAGTGCTGCAATGAACATTCGTGTGCATGTGTCCTTATAGTAGAATGATTTATAATCCTTTGGATATACACCCAGTAATGGGATCGCTGGGTCAAATGGGATTTCTATTTTTAGGTCATTGAGGAATCGCCACACTGTCTTCCACAATGGTTGAACTAATTTACACTCCCACCAACAGTGTAAAAGTGTTCCTATTTCTCCACACCCTCTCCAGCATCTGTTGTTTCCAGATTTTTTAATGATCGCCATTCTAACTGGTGTGAGATGGTATCTCAATGTAGTTTTGATTTGCATTTCTCTAATGACCAGTGATGATGAGCATTTTTTTCATATGTTTGTTGGCCTCCTGTATGTCTTCTTTTGTAAAGTGTCTGGCTAGCCATGTGCAGAAAGCAGAAACTGGACCCCTTCCTGATACCTTACACGAAAACTAACTCCAGATAGATTAAAGACTTAAACATCAGACCTAACACCATAAAAACCCTAGAAGAAAATCTAGGCAAAACCATTCAGGACATAGGCGTAGGCAAGGACTTCATGACCAAAATGCCAAAAGCATTGGCAACAAAAGCCAAAATAGACAAATGGGACCTAATCAAACTCCACAGCTTCTGCATGGCAAAAGAAACAGTCAGTAGAGTGAATCGGCGACCAACAGAATGGGAAAAATTTTTTGCAGTCTACCCATCTGACAAGGGGCTGATATCCAGAATTTACAAAGAACTAAAACAGATCTACAAGAAAAAAAACAAACAAGCCCATTCAAAAGTGGGTCAAGGATATGAACAGAGGGCATTTTTATAACCAGTCCCCAATAAAAGCCTTGGGAATTGGCTTGCTGGGGAAATTAAGCACATCCTGTGTGACACCACTGGAAGGGGACTTTTGAAAGCTTGTGCCTAGTCTCCCCTAGACTTTACTTCATGCACCTTTTTTCTTGGCTGATTTTGCTTTGTTTCCTTTTGTTGTGATAAATCTTAGCCATGAGTATCACTGTATGCTGATCCCTGTGAGTCCTTCTAATCAATCATCAAACTTGGGTGTGGTGTTAGAGACTCCAGCACATCAGCTCCTCCAAAATATCAGTGGACAGCTCCACCTCAGTGCTACCCTTCACTCACTTTCAGATTATATAAACTGCAATGGAGACTGAGCTAAGGAGATTTCAGCCACAATATTCTATATAGTGAATAGGTTTTATTATTATAACAAGGAACAAAAGAACAATACATTTTTTTCTCTCAATTGTCGAAACTTCTTTGGGATACTTGTTTATTATGATCTTATTTTTAAAATCTTAACTCTAAAAGTAAGACTTTTGAATTGTGGTAAGAATACTTCAAATAAGATCTAAAAAGCTTCCTCACAGCAAAAGAAACAATCGAGTGAAAAGGTAACCTATGGAATTGGAGAAAATATTTGCAAACCTGTAACTCATAAGGGATTAATGTCCAAAAATATAAGGAACTCCTACAATTTAACAGTTAAAAAAAGTCAAAATTTTAAAAATGGACAAAGGACTTGAATAGATATTTCTGCAAAAAAGACATACAAGTGGCTAAGAGGTATATGAAAATGTGCTCAATATTACTAATAATTAGGGAAATTCAAATTAAAACCACAGTACAATATCACTTCACACCTGTTAAGATGACTATCATCAAAATGACAAAAGATAACAAGTGTTGACAAGGATGTGGAAAATTGGAACCCTTGTGCACCATTGGTGGAGATGTAAAATGGTGCCACCACTATGAAAAACAGTGTGGAAGTTCCTTTAAAAATTAAACATAGAATTATCATATGATTCAGCCCACTTCTGGGTATTTAGCCAAAGTAATTTAAATCAGAAACTGCAAGAGATATTTGTATTATTGTGTTCCTTGCAGCACTATTCACAATAGCCAATATGTGGAAACGACCTAAATATTCATCAACAGATGAATGGATAAAGAAAATGTGGTATATGTTTACAATGAAATATCATTCAGCCTTACAAAGAAGGAAATCCCGGCATATGTAATATCATAAATGAACGTGGAGAGCATTATGCTAAGTGAGATAAGCCAGTCACAGAAGGACAAATATTGCTTAATTCTATCTATGTAAGGCATTAAAATAGTCAAATACATAAAAAGGAGAGAGTAGAATGGTGGTTGTCAGGGGTTGGGGGTGGGGGGCAATGAGCATAGCTATTCAACAGGTATTTCAGTTATAGAAGATGAATTAGTAAATTCTTCTTCTTTTTTTTTTTTTTTTTTTTTGACAGAGTCTTGCTCTGTTGCCCAGGTCGGAGTGCAGTGGCACAATCTCGGCTCACTGCAACCTCTGCCTCCTGGGCTCAAGCTACTCTCCTGCCTCAGCCTCCTGAGTAGCTGGGACTACAGGCCTGCGGGATTTTGTGTTTTTTTTGTATTTTTAGTAGAAATGGGTTTTTATCATGTTGGCTAGACTTGTCTCGAGCTGCTGACCTCAGGTGATCTCTCTGCCTCGGTCTCTCAAAGTGGTGAGATTACAGGCATGAGCCACCATACCGGGCCATGAATAAGTTCTAAAGATCTGCTGTACAATACATTTTATTTTGAATATGTATTTAGGATGTTTATTTCTTGTTCTGATTTTATCTTTCCTTTCCTTGGTGGATGAGACTGAGGACCAGTCTGTAAGGTGCTTATTAAAAAATATATCAGGGGGCCGGGCGCGGTGGCTCACACCTATAATCCCAGCACTTTGGGAGGCCGAGGTGGGTGGATCATGAGGTCAAGAAATCGAGACCATCCTGGTCAACAAGGTGAAATCCCGTCTCTACTAAAAATACAAAAATTAGCTGGGCATGATGGCACATGCCTGTAGTCCCAGCTACTCAGGAGGCTGAGGCAGGAGAATTGCTTGAACCCAGGAGGCGGAGGTTGCGGTGAGCCGAGATCGCGCCATTGCACTCCAGCCTGGGTAACAAGAGCGAAACTGCGTCTCAAAAAAAAATATATATATATATATATATATATATATATATATATATATATATCAGGTTTAAAATATGTTTCTTTGAAGATTTTACAACATTATTGGCTTTCCTTCTGTTCCTGAACACATCCAGCTTGTTGTTGCCTTAGGCTTCTGCATCAGCAGTTCTTTCTGTGACACTCTTCCCACAGCACTGCATACTTGGCTCTGTAATTTTATTGAGCTCTTAACTGTCACCTCCTCAGAGAGGCCTTCCCTGACTACCCAGTGTAAGGCAGTCCCCACCCCGCCAACAAATAAACCTGCTTTAGCTTCAGCATAGCACTTATTTCAACCTGCTCTCCTATTCACGCTTTATTTGTTTAGCAAAAGCCTCCTTGCTCCAGAATGTAATTTCCACTCCAACAAGAATCTTGTTTGACTTGATCAGCATTTTATTTTATTCATTTATTTGTTTACTTATTTATTTGAGACAGAATCTTGCTCTGTGGCCCAGGCTGGAATGCAGTGGCGCAATCTCAGCTCACTGTAACCTCCGCTTCCCGGGTTCAAGTGATTCTCCTGCCTCAACCTTGCAAATAGCTAAGATTACAGGCATTTGCCACCATGCCCGGATAATTTTTGTATTTTTAATAGAGACGGGGTTTCGTCATGTTGGCCAGGCTGGTCTCAAACTCCTGACCTCAGGTGATCCACCCCCATCAGCCTCCCAAAGTGCTGGGATTACAGGCGTGAGCTACCACGCCCAGCCTTGATCAGCATTTTATTCTCAGTGCTAAAACAATGTCTGGAAGAAAAACGAGGCATTCAATAACTATTCTGAATAAATTAATAATTAAATCATTTGAACAAATAAGTGACACTTTGGAAATTGCATTTAACAGCTTTGAAGAGACTGGCCTGATTTTCTTTCTTTCTATTTTTCCTTTCCGTTGCTGCATTCACTATATTATCCCTCAGGCTCTTCTTTCACCAATGTGCAGGCACTTTTTATTCGACCAGGTCCCCCAGAGCAGCTGGACGTGCAGATGGAGAAGCAACCGTCAATCAGTGTCAGGTATGCACTACTCTTTTGATTTGAAAGGGCCAGCAATGTCATTTAAACATCCTCCAATCCCTTTGCACCTTAAAATGTGAAACTTCTACAAAAAGCAAAGGAGGCGATTGCTAAGGGTTATAAGGTGCATATCAGCAAGGTAGATGTCATTAAGATTCGCTTCCTTGCGTCTCCTATTCAATTGCTTCTGTGTAAGGCAGTGGATTTCTCTTGTCTTCTTCAATTTAGCTTTATTGAATTTCTGACTCTCAGCATATCTTGTTTGTCAGATACTTTGGCATATTAAGCAGTAATGAGGTACCCAGAAGAAAGTTAGATTTCTACAATAACTACTCTACTCCTCTTTCTGACATCCCCCATCTCCCATCCCAGCCTCTTGTGATACTGTACTATCCTTGTTCACTTTGTACCCTGAGGATCTCCGCCTCCCCCACCCTAATTGCACCTGTTCTCCTGGCACGGCCTTCTGCAGTTCTCCCACATTGAGGCCGTGGAGCTAATTTTTACCACTGAGCTTATATTTCTCCAGCTCTCAACTTCACTCAAGGTCTTTCTCTCCAATGGCTTGTGAACATTTGCACTTAGAGGTTCAGCCTTTAATGCAATATGTTCAGTACCTAATCTGTCACCTTTTCCGCCAAGCAGAAACTCTTTTCATTTTCCAGCTTCTGACTTTTCTTTTTGTTGATTGTGCTTGGTATACTTTTCAATGTAATAAATCATAACTATGAGTATGACTATATGCTGAGTCCTGTGAGTCCTAGTGAATCATCAGACCTCTGGGTTGTCATGAGGACCTCTTGATATGCAAGTTAATGTTTTCTATAACTTGTTTCACTGCCCCTCTCCTGGGCTGAATAGAAGCAGCATTATGGGGTAGTCAAAACAACATGGCCTTAAAAAAATGAAGACAGCTTGATGTAAATCCTGACTTAGTCAGCTTCTAAGCTCCATTAACTTCTCTGAGCCATGCTTTCCTCATCTATAAAACCAGGCCAATAATACTTACTTTGCAAGATTTTTAAGAAGATTTAGAGTTAATGCCACAAGATGTCCACAGCAGACACTCTTTAAGGAGTAGCTATTATTTTCAGTGTTTTGGATAAGATAAAATGGTCAAAATAAATTATATGGACTCCATTTTATGGATCCATGTATTCATGTAGCAATGGAACTGTAATAATTATATGGACCCAAAATATCCCAATCATTTTGGAACTCGTAACAACAACAAAACAAAACTGTAAGCAGACTGTTTTGCTCAGGATTTGTGTAGAGCTCCTCTAAGGACTTGCAGTGAGAGTTGTGTGGGCAACAAGCACAGAAAAGAGCATGTTTATAACCATCCTCAATTTTCAGCCCATGCTTGGCTATTTGTCTCTTGCTCTTAGGATCCTTCCCACTGCACTGATTTCTGGACCCTGACCTCTTTCTGACTGCCAACCTGCACTGGTCAACTTTTTTGGATGTTCAGCTGTTCCTCCCACTGAACCCTCTTCCAAACAGTGATTTACATATGACCCGTTCACCGTCTTTCACCTGGTCCTATATGGAGGCTTCCCACTGAATTTTTGCTTGGATATGTCTCTGGCTTCATCCCTTTATCAGTTTGTAATATTTGCTTTCGAATAAAGTGTATTTCACTTTTGTGGAAGCAGAATTATTAGACAAGTATAATCCTAGTCAGTGGCAGCTTACTTGGAAGAAAAAAATTATGTTCATTTATTCCTTTTGTTCCTAGAATCCAAAGGCTAGTCACACTTCTTTAATACTTTCATGGTCCCATCTGAAATAACATAACTAAAAGGTTTAAAGATGAGTTATTTGAAATCTCTTCAGCAAGTCAAATGAGGTAAATTCTTTAGTATATACTAGGGTGGTTGCCATAAAAAGCAGATGGTATCTGCAAGAAATAACTTTGTGGCGTATCATTTTCAGGAAAAGAATCATTAGTCTTCTCTTTTGAGGGCAAAACTTTTAACGAAGAAATTTGCTCTGGATTTTTTAGCCAGACATGATGTAGTGGTAAGAGCATTGCATGAGGAGTCAGGAGGCCTATGCTTCAGTCTTTCATTATAATATAGTGGATAAGAGCCTTTCCCCATCTCTCCCTTCATCTAGATTTCAGTGAGCTACTAGTACTTCCTAATGGAATATAAGTGGAAGTGTTTGCATTGCATCCCTGCTAAGGTGGCTTTGAAACAAGCACAGCTTCTCCATGCTCCGTTCTCCTTGGTCCTGGCTGGATGTTAACACCCAAACTGACCTCAGAGGTCACATGTTGAAGATGACAGACTCATCCTCAGCCAGTGTCCCAGAATAACCCACATAAATTAATAACTTGTTCTTCCCTCTTACCAATCAGGAACATCTGCACTATGTTACATATTGACATTTGAGATTTTGTGTTATAGCAGTTAGTCTGTGCCTAATTGTTTCACCTCTTTTTGACAATCTGTTTGGGTTGTTATAAGGATTAAACAAGTTAGAAAAACGCCTGGCACATAGTAAATGCTCAATAAATGTTATTAATAGTTATTAATATTATTACCTAATCTGATAGTAACTAGTTATGAGTGACTGAACGTCAGTTTCCCTGGACCTTCATTTCCTCCTCACCTGTTAAATCTAAAAGTCATACCTGATGATCTCAAAATTTCCATAAGTTTAAAATTTTATAATCAGAAGCTTCTTCAAAAAATTGCCAAGAAAAATGATTTCAACCCATGGTAAGTGGCCATAGGATGAGGGAGAGGCATTTAGAATATCAGGGAAAGAGGGAAAATGGAGAACAAAACAATTAGAGGGAAAACCGTTATTTAAAGAGAAGCATGTTTTCGTTTTGAAATTTAGCCATCAGATTCTGAAATCAGCTTTGGAGAGAAGAAAATATTTACAAACCGAGCCGTGTCCATGAGACTTTCATTCACACCCAAATGAATATCTTGTGTGGTAAGAAAACAAGGGTGTCCTCCCAGAAGTGCAAAGCCTACAATAAAAAAAAAAAAAAAGGAAAAAAATCATTTTGAAAAAAGAATTAAAGTGGAAAACAAAATTACAAAGAATTGGCATCATCTCAACTGAAAAGTCAAAATCTTTAAGCCTCTCCAACCTCTCTGATAGAGAATTCCCATGCAAAGCAAAATGAGGAATTTAGAGAAGTAGATAAAATCTGTGCACAAGCACATAACTCTCCTTCACACGTGTGCCCATTTCTCCACCCTCTTATTCAAGACCCGTCAATAACGAGGCATCATTCCCTCTTTGGGGCTATGTCTGATTTTAATTCTCTAAAATATATAAAGCTGGCAGTGCGCAGTGGCTCATACCTATAATCTCAGAATTTTGGGAGGCTGAGGCTGGTGGATCACCAAAGATCAGAAGTTCGAAACCAGCCTGGCCAACATGGTGAAACCCCGTCTCTACTAAAAATACAAAAATTAGCTGGGTGTGGTGGCGTGCGCCTGTAATCCCAGCTACTCTGGAGGCTGAGGCACAAGAATTGCTTGAACCTGGGAGGCAGAGGTTCCAGTGAACCACTGCACTCCAGCCTGAGAGACAGAGCAAGACTCTGTCTCAAAAAAATTAAAATAAAAAAATAAAATATATAAAGCTGTCTGGTTGGAAGATAAAGAAAAAACTAGAGTGATCTTTTGACTTTGTTGACTCAGTGACTTGAAGCCACTCTCTCAAGGCCTACCTTCTTTTATTTTCAAGCCTTTTGTTATTTATTTATTTATTTATTGAGACAGAGTCTTCTTCTGTAGCGCAGGCTGGAGCCCTTTCATCACACATTCTGAGGAAAATTATGGGAGATAGTGACATCCAATCAGAACTTTACTATCTCATTTGAGACTGATTTAATGCTCCGAATTTCTCCAATACATAATCAAAAGCAAATACACATAATTGCAAGATAGAGATTTGTCCAAGGAATTTTGCAAATATTACTTTTCTCCTCCTTATTACAATGTGCCTGATTTATCTTTTGGGAAATAAGCAACGGTCACAATTTGCTAATCCCATCTGTTTCCCATAAAGAGGGAAGAAATCATTAATTGCACGGTGAATTGGAGAATGAGGAGTTTCAGATCCACAAGGAGAATTTTACTCAACATCTCATGAAACATCCCACTGAAGGCCTTGACGAAGTTTGAATATGGACTGATATTAAATGATATTAAGGAATCATTATTTTTGTTCAGTATGATCATGACAACATGACCATATGGGACAATATTCTTATTTTTTTAAGGTACAAACTGATGTATTTGGGGATAAAATATCATTGTAGCATTAATTTACTTTAAAATAATTCAAAAACAAAAATAAACAGACTAATTAAAGAAGGCAACATATTAACAGTTGTTAAACTGAGGTAAGGGGTATTGGTATGCTCATTATGCTAATCTTTCTACTTTTCTGTTTATTTGAAACTTTTATTATAAAAGTAAAAATCAAACCCACACAAAGCAATGGTCCTCATTTCTGTTACTGTATATAAAATGAAATAATTATAGTCCATCTATTTTATACTCAAAAGTGTTCTCTGAAATACTCCTAGACCAGGCTCACGCCTGTAATCCCAACACTTTGGGAGGCCAAGGCGGGTGGATCACAAGGTCAGAAGTACAAGACCAGCTTAGCCAAGATGGTAAAACCCTCTCTCTACTAAAAATAAAAATTAGCCAGGCGTGGTGGCAGGCACCTGTAATCCCAGCTACTCGGGATGCTGAGGCAGACGCAGAGAACTGCTTGAACCTAGGAGGCGGAGTATACAGTGAGCTGAGATTGCGCCACTGCACTCCAGCTTGGGCGAGAGAGCGAGACTCCATCACACACACACACACACACACGCACACAAAGTTCCTAGAACAAGTGATCTTTAACTAGAGACCACCATGTTCTGACCCTAGCAATGACTTCACAGAGTATGATCATGTGACATCACATTATTAACATCTTCCATTGAATCCCTTACTCTGACAAAGTGCATAGTAGATATTATAAGAATTTTATAGAAAAGGGTTCTGAAAGTCAGAGTCTAAAAAATTGTACAAGATTTTTTTTTTTTTTTTTGAGATGGAGTTTCACTTTTGCTACCCATGCTGGAGTGCAGTGGCACGATCTCTACTCACCACAACCTCCGCCTCCTGGGTTCAAGCAATTCTCCTGCCTCAGCCTCCTGAGTAGTTGGGACTACAGGTGCACGCCACCATGCCCAGCTAATTTTTGTATTTTTAGTAGAGACGGAGCGTCACCATGTTGACCAGGATGGTCTCGATCTCTTGACCTCGTGATCCACCCGCCTCGCCCTCCCAAAGTGCTGGGATTATAGGCATGAGCCACCGTGCCCGGCCACAAGATTGTTTTTAAGTCCCCACAGCCCTATGCCTTGCCACAGGGAAGCCAGCTATCGAGTCAGCTTAAATTGTGATCTACAAAGACAGAATGATATAGTGGGACTGGGCTCAGTCTTCTTCCTAAGTTGTAGGGATCTTACAACTCTAGGCAAACTGAACTGCCTTCTTCTGGAAAATAAGACAGTTTGCCTAGAGTTATAAGATCGCTTGCAGATCTTATGTGCTAGGTGCTAGATAGGATCAAAGAATATGAAATGCCCAAACAGTCCTACTTGCTATGGGACCTGTAATTAACATTCTGACCCCATTTCTGAGGTCTGACAGTCACCTCTCCCTGCCTGCCCCTTCTGCCCTACATCTGGGCAAGCTGATAAGTTCAGATGCTCCCTCCTTTGGCCCTAGCAGTAGTTTCAAACTGCACACGCCCTACCCGGTGCATGGGAATCCTCAACCCAGCCCCATCCCCAAACCACACTAGAACTCCTTATCATTCCTATGCTCTCTGAGGCTACTTTTGGACCTGCTTGGGAGCCAGAACTACTATCCCCAGAAAGCCACGTGATGTGAGTAATAAGCTTTTTCATATCTTCCTGGTGCATGTGAGGTATTCTCACTGTCAGTAAACAAACCAAATTTTCGGTGGATGGCACATCTCATGTCCGTGGAGTGACTACACACCACAACAAGTCCTGGCCTTCACTGTATGATTCTGAAATTTATTCATTCATTCAAAAATATGTGCCTGGTGTTGTTCTAGGCACTGAAGAAAGCATTGTAAACAAGATGCAAGTCTTTGATTATATGGAACTCACTTTCAAATGGGGAGAGACACAGTATAAACTGAATGAGTAAATTAAATATATTGTATGTTAAGATACTGATAAGTGCTATAAGAAATACAGAACGGGAAGGAGAATAGGAAATTTACAGGACAGGAGTTGCAATTTCAAGTAGTATGGTCAAGGAAGCCACACTGATTGTTGGCCATTTGAGTAAAGACCTGAGGAAATGGATGGGTGAGCCATAGAAAACATATGAGACAGTGGGAAGAGCATGTGTAAAGTTCCTGTGTAGAGGTCATGATTGATAGGTTCAAGAGACAACCAGAGGCCAGGCGCAATGGTTCATGCCTGTAATCCCAGCACTTTGGGAGGCCGAGGTGGCTGGATCACCTGAGGTCAGGAGTTTATGACCAGTTTGGCCAACATGGAGAAACCCCATCTCTACATGGCCCATGTAATGCCTTCATTCACGCACTAGAAGCCACTCCCCTTGCCTACTCAAAGACATTGCTCTAGCAATTCCTCATTTTCTCCCTTATGTCACCAACACCTTGAATGCGCTGTTCTCATTTTTTCACTCATTATTAAAACACAAATACAGATTTGCTCTTGGTCCTAATTTCCCTGGCAAGTATTCCTTTCATTGTTTGCTCTCCTTTGCAGCAAAGCTCCTTGTTCTTCTTTCTCTTTCTAGTTCCTCTCTTCTCATTTCCATCAAATCTATAAGGCTGGCCAGGTGCGGTGACTCACACCTGTAATCCTAGCACTTTGGGAGGCCGAGGTGGGTGGATCACCAGAGGTCAGGAGTTCAAGACCAGCCTGGCCATCATGGTGAAACCCCATCTTTAAAAAAAAAAAAAAAACTATAAGGCTTTGTCCCCTACCACTGCTTCACCAAAACTCTTCTTACCAGATTTATCAGTGACCTTCATGTTGCTACATCTAGTGGCCACTTCTGAGTCCTCTTTCTTCTTGACTTAGCATTATTTAACCAAGTTGATCTTCATTTTCTACTTGATAAACTTTCTTCACACAGTGTCCAGGACATCACACCTGTTTGCCTTTGCAGCTACCATGGTAGTTGCTCCTTCTCAGTCACCATTGTTGGTTCCTTCTATTTTTCTTGACTTCTTAATGTTGGTGTGCCCCAGGACCAGCCCTTGGTTCTCTTCTCTCATCCCTCAATCAACACTTACTCTCTTTATAATTGTATCCAGTCCGATGGCCTTAAGTATCATCTATATGCTGGTGACACGCAAATATCTCTAGTCAAGATTTCACTCCCAAATTCCAGACTCATGTCCAACTGCTTTTTTAACATCTTTGTTTACATGTTTAATAGGCACTTCAGACTCAATATATCTAAGACTAAATTCCCAACCTTCCCCTTTCCATTTGTTCCATCAGCAGCCTTCACATTTGCTCAGGCAGAAATCTTAAAGTCATCCTTGACATCTCTCTCTCAGCTAATACATCAGTAATCTTGTCTCTCCCTTCAAAACATATCTAGAATCCATTCCTATTACCCTCTCCACTGCTGCCACCATGGCCCCAGCTTCTATAAATAATAGCTAACTATTGACAAGTTTCATTACTTCTACCTTGTTTTCACCCTGAGCCCCCAACAATCTATTCCACAGTCTATGCTCGGTCACAGGGATCCTTTAAAATGCAATTAGATCATAGCCCTCCTTTGTTCAAGATCATCCAACGATTTCCCACTTCACTCAGAATAAAGGCCAATGTCCCAGTAATGGTGCACTTGTTTTTCCCTCCGTTCCAGGCACATTCTTCTCCTTGCTGAGAGTACTTATCATCTTCAAACATACTGCATCATCCACTTATTTATTATGTCTGTTGTTTATTGTCTGTGTACCCACTAGAATGTAAGCCCCATGAAGGCATGGATTTTTCTCTGTTTTGTCTACTGAGGTATCACCCCCAAGCATCTAGAATAAAACCTAGTAAATAGTAAGTGCTTAATGAATACTCATTGAATGAATAAAGGAGGAATTTTGACTCTGAAGAAAGGACCCATTCTTCTCACCTGTGAAGAGCCCCTCATTTTGTTAACAGAGAGAACAGAAATCTCTATTATCTATGAAGCAACATAATGAAGTTTAATGGTGAATATAATCACTAATCACTCATTTAGTTTCTTTATAAACAGGCAACATCACCTAAACAAATATAAATACTGCACATTCATCAAAAAATTATTTATTTTGCACCTACTAAGTGCCTAGTACAGGTCTGAGTACCACTGAGAGTTGAGGACTATAGAGGAAGATTTCAAAGAAAGTTTCAGACCTCCTGGTAGGTCTGTTCCAAGTCATACTCTTTCTTTGATGAGAAGTTATTTTGCTATAGCAACTCAAGATTAGTCTGTTACCCTTCCACTTCCCTGTTTGTGCTATCCAGAAGATCCTGCCTGGTGTGGTGGCTCACGCCTGTAATCCCAGTACTTTGGGAGGCCAAGGTAGGGGGATCATTTGAGATCAGAATTTTGAGACTAGCCTGGCCAACATGGTCAAACCCCACCTATACTAAAAATACAAAACTTAGCTGGGTATGACGGTGTGCACCTCTAATCACAGCTACCTGGGAGGCTGAGGCAGGAGAATCACTTGAATCCAGGAGATGGAGGCTGCAGTAAGCCGAGATTGCACCATTGCACTCCAGCCTGAATGACAAGAGCAAAACACCGTCTCAAAAAAAAAAAAAAAAGAAAAGAAAAAGAAAGAAAAGAAAAGAAGATCCATGTGGTGCCTGGACATATGAGACAGGGGTAGGAAGAAGTGTAACAGAAAGTGTGTACCAGCAGGAGCCAAAGACTTCAGCAGTTCATGGAAGAGATTAAATGGGGAGGAAATACTGCCTCTGAGAAGAAATTGCCTTTGCAATTTTTGTTGCAAAGCAAAAAGAAGCCTCAGACCTTAGCCCAAAAGCACAAGCCAAGAATTTGCCGGTTTACCAGGTCAGTATGGCAATACGTGCTTATGAAGGGCATCAGAGGTTTACAGAAGCCACTAGAAGCTGCCATTGCCAAGAAGAAGAGGACAGAGAGAGGATTTCCACTCTGTATCCAGAGAAGCCTGCTTTTACCTGTTTCATTTGTTTATGCTTTCATATAAGCTATTTTTGAACAAAAAGTTTCTTCCGTTCATTTCTTAATTTCTGTTTGGGAAAATAAAAGTAAATCTTGCCAGGCGCGGTGGCTCAAGCCTGTAATCCCAGCACTTTGGGAGGCCGAGGCGGGTGAATCACGAGGTCGAGAGATCGAGACCATCCTGGTCAACATGGTGAAACCCCGTCTCTACTAAAAATACAAAAAATTAGCTGGGCATGGTGGCGTGTGCCTGTAATCCCAGCTACTCAGGAGGCTGAGGCAGGAGAATTGCCTGAACCCGGGAGGCGGAGGTTGCGGTGAGCCGAGATAGCGCCATTGCACTCCAGCCTGGGTAACAAGAGCGAAAACTCTGTCTCAAAAAAAAAAAAAAGTAAATCTTATTTTGCTCTTTCACTTCCCCATATATTCCTGCCTGCTTTGGAAAAGAGGATGTAAATAGAATTCATTCATTGGAAATATGAGGGATCCGAGGACCCTTACTGGTAGAACTAAGGCAGTTATTTACCTCTCTGTGTTTGGCTTTTATAACTGCAGAAGAGTATCACAATTTTTATATGGGCATCTTTGTACAGATGTCAATTTTGAAACAGCTGTTAAAAGACCAGCTTCTACTTCACCTTGAAAGTGAAATACCAATGTTAAATAATGAAAAGAACCATCTCTTAGAATGCCTTTTGCATTTTTATCAGCTACTGTATTTACAGAGATTAATAAATGTATCTGTCTATCGACTCAATTAATTTTCCATAAAAGAATATAATCATTGTTAGACACATAGAATTGTGTGGTTTTCCAGGCAGGCACACACAAAGAGTGGATGAGGCATGAATGAGCTACAACTACACACAGCTACACTGATACATCTCACAATGTTGAGCAAACGAAGTCAGACACAAAAGAGCATATGCTGAATGATCCCATTTATATAACGTACAAAAACAGGCAAAACGAATCTGTGATGTTAGAAGCCAAGATAATAGTTACCCTTGGGTGGAGGAGGAGTAGTGACTGGAAGGAAATACAAGGTAGTGGGGAGCTTCTGGGTGCTACTACCATTCTATTTCTCTGTCTGGGTGTTAGTTACAATGGTTTGTTCACTGTAAGAATTCATTGACCATACACTTAATAATTTGTGCACTTTGTGTGTTACACTTTAATAAACATGTTACATAAACAATTACTATGGTAAGAGTTGGATGGAGAATTTGATTCTGTCTCCTGAGATAAGTAGAAATATGAATGTAGCTCTGAAACTCAGGCTTGGAACAGAATCGCCAAGGACTGTCCTATGAGGATCATCTCAGGGGCTGGCATAGATTTGGGGCAGTAACAGTTATAACTGCACCTATTTTAATTCTAAGCACCAAAGTAACAGGTGGTACGTATTGAAAAATGGCACCAAAGGACAATTGTTAAGATGCACAGACACATAATAGGAATGTTTGTCATGATTTTGATTGGGGTTTACTGTTTCTGTAAACAAGGCAGCCACTCACTCTGAGTGATTCTCCCATTTTTGAGATTGACAGGGTGCCATATGCAATTATTGAGTATAATGACAAATGCTCCATGAACTATAAGTTTTAACAGTCATACGTTTCTTGCTTCATGTATTTGTTGTTATTATTTCTGATTTGGGGCAGGTTTCTAAGGACTTCTTGATAGAAAAACCATCATTTAACAAAATGCTTAATGCCACCTGTAGAAACAATTTTACTAGAATAAAACGTGAAATTACATGCCATATAATTAAATTAAATCAACAGATTTAGTTTATTAAATTAGATATTTTAAAATTATATATATTTAAGGCCAGACTTGGTGGCTCATGCTTAGAATCCCAGCACTTTAGGAGGCTGAGGCTGGTGGATCATGAGGTCAGGAGTTCGAGATCAGCCTGTCCAATATGGTGAAACCAAAAATACAAACATTAGCCAGGCATGGTGGTGCATGCCTGTAGTCCCAGCTGCTTGGGAGGCTGAGGCAGGAGAATCGCTTGAACCTGGGAAGCAAAAGTTGCAGTGAGCTGAGATTATACCACTGTACTCCCGCCTGGGTGACAGAGTGAGACTCCATCTCATATATATATATATATATATATATATATATATATATATAGTATAATAGCTTCCAGCTGTTATTATATATAATAGATGGAGTCTCAGATATATATATATATAGATATATATATATAAAAATAGCTTCCAGCCGGGCGCGGTAGATCACAACTGTAATCCCAGCACTTTGGGAGGCCGAGGCGTGTGGATCACAAGGGAGGTCAGGAGTTTGAGACCAGCCTGGCCAAGATGGTGAAACGCTGTCTCTACTAAAAATACAAAAATTAGCCAGGCATGGTGGCGCACGCCTGTAATCCCAGCCACTCAGGAGGTTGAGGCAGAGGTTGCGGTGAACTGAGATCGCACCACTGCACTCTAGCCTGAGCAACAGGGCAAGAATCCATCTCAATGATAATAATAATAATAATAGCTTCTAGTTCTGGGTCTGCAATTTATTAGCTATGTGTCTTTGAGCCATTTGCTGGCCCCATTTCAGCCTGTTTTCCTCAACGGTCTTCTCTCACAGAAGTGTCATGAGGATTAAGTGAGATAACACACATAATTAATGTAGAACACCTGGCACAGGGTCTGCATCCAAAACCTTATTAAATTGTCACTCTCGTTTTTATTAATAGATTAACTACCACATTATTGTAAATGGTGAAACCGACCATTTATTCAGAAATATTCTGGTTTCAAACATAACATCTGAACAGGGAAAAGTCATAGAAATGCCATGCAAACCACCATGGCTTGTGTGTACCTATGCAACAATCCTGCAAGATCTGCACATGTACCCCAGAACTTAAATACAATAAAAAACAAAAAGAAATGTCATGAACTCAGCAAAACTCCTTTTTAAAAAACTTAAAATTGAGAAATCTGTATGTGCTAATCAGTTATTTTGGTGAGTTCAAAAAAGACCACTTCTTTTAAGTACTAATAGTAAAAACAAGCAAACAGAAAAGATACAAGATAAAATAAAATAATATCTACCCAACTCATGGAAGACTAGTGTTGAAAGGGAGCAGAATTTGAGAATTACTGATTGGCTTATTCATTTTGTTCCCTACCATCTGTCAGATATCAACATGATCTCTTATAGCAGCCAGCTTTAAAAAGCAAAATGTTCTTATCTGTTTTCTTCCTAGGGCTTTAAAGATTAACACCTTATATATTTTCCCTGTTCCTCCTTCCTTCTCCCTAGGGGGAAGGAGTGTGCATTAGTAAGAATAGTGGACTTGAGATGTGAATCTTGGTGCCGTTTGTATTAACTGAGTGAATTTGGCAAGTCGTTTAATCTCCCATAACTTGCTTTTTGATATCTATTTGGTAAGCTTCATTATTCATGATTCCAAGGTAAAAATTACACGCAATAGTTGTTTGCTTCTAAGCCCTAGAAAACTCTGATACCTATAAGGTAGAATAGTATATTTGAAGTATCGACCAATGTGTTTTTGTTTGTGGTGCTTCCTCCTTGACCCTGTCTGGTTGCTCATTTGGGCAAACATATTATTGATTCAAGTGAGGTCTGGTAGAGCAGAAATGCAGAGAAAGAAAAGAAGCAATTTGTGGCCTATGAGTTTCAAAGTGTCTGTTTTGAAATTGCAGAGATAATAGCTTGAGAAAAAAAAAATTGATCCTTAACAGCCTAGAATTCTAGGCACAAAAACATAGATTTGGAAGAGTCCATGAATACTCAGAGCCAGTTTTTCCTCCTGCTTTATTTCCTGGCCTCCAGTACTGATAACTGAAAGGGGAAGAAGAGAAAAGAGAGGAGAAGCAACAGAAATAAAAAATGATGGACCTTTGATGCTGTACCCTGCGGTGTGTTCCCCGGGCCAACTTCTGAAGGATAGGGAGCATGCTGGAAATCTCCGATGAGTTTGGAGAATTCCAGAACTGAGGACATCCTGTCTTGCTTTTAAGACAGACCTCTAGAAGGCAGTAAATGTTATAGAGCTCCCTGTCACTCAGCATAAGGAAGGAACAATAGAGTAGAGGCAGCCTTGTAGTACCTCTGTGCTTAATGTGTCTTGGAGAGCTGTAAGAGGTTGAGAGAATGAAACCAAGAGGTATATTGTTGTAATGGGCTCCTTGCTACACAACCATGAAATACTAGTCTCACAGACACCTTTAAGGGTGAGAAGAGCAGGGTTTATCACGTGAAAAGAAACAAAAGGGAAACAGGGACTCTCAGCAGAGCAAGAGTCCTGTTAGTAGTCATCCCGCCTCTCAGATTGAATCCCAGTTTCCACCTCAGAACAGGTGAGGCTGGCTCTTCCCCGCTGCAAATGGTGTGAACTTCCCGAGGCTTCACCCCAGTGTGCACTCCTCCCAGTGTGCAGGCCAGTTGGAGGTGATCCAGTGACCCCTTTATACTTGGTTGTCTCAATATCAAGCCTTTTAATCAGAGTGAAGCAAACCTTGCAGTAAATCAGAGACAACCAAGATCCAATAGGAATATAGAAGTCCCAACAGACCCCAGCATGCATATTTGATGATGATGTCCTAATGACCAAGGATCAGATCCCCAAAGCCCCACATGTCTTGACTTTCAGATATTCTCCATAATTTAACCATGGCTGTGGGGAAAGGGAGAGGAGACCCAAATGGACAAAATAAACTCTGAAACAACTGAGGATTGCCTTATTTAATATTGCAAACATTTAATTACCACCATCTAGCAGAATTGAGACACACAAGGAAATCCTCTTTACATGCTAGAAAAATAGATACATTTCTTACCTACGTGAGTTCAAAGCCTGAAAATGTGTGCCCACCTACATTTGTTTTCTGAACGTGAAGAGTTATGTGGGACTTCTACTCAGTTCCTTATGGAATTCCTACTGATGAAACTAATTTTTCTGCTTATAGCTTTCATGAGAACTGGAAAGCTCATTCACAGGCTTGCACTGCTGCTCCCAGTAAAAATGTTTTCTCTTTATGGTTGCTAGAGGCAGACAAATCCCTGCACTGGGTTACCCCTCCAAAGTCTTCACCCTCGATCCCCCTCTTCAACACAAGTGTGAATTTGGCAGAGGACTTACCTGTTTCTGTAGACAATCTTGTTCGAGTGCTTCTTTTCTCAAAAATCATGCCTAAGGACTTCCCTTGCAATAAAGGCAAATACTATAAATCAAGGACAAGAATAGAATTAAAATATATCTTATATATAAATTATGTTTTAAAACCTATTCTTTACATTATTAGAAAATAAGTAATAACTAGCCGGGCGCGGTGGCTCACGCCTGTAATCCCAACACTTTGGGAGGCCGGGGCGGGTGGATCACGAGGTCGAGAGATCGAGACCATCCTGGTCATCATGGTGAAACCCCGTCTCTACTAAAAATACAAAAAATTAGGCTGGGCGCGGTGGCTCAAGCCTGTAATCCCAGCACTTTGGGAGGCCGAGGCGGGAGGATCACGAGGTCGAGAGATCGAGACCAACCATGGTCAACATGGTGAAACCCCGTCTCTACTAAAAATACAAAAAATTAGCTGGGCATGGTGGTGCGTGCCTATAATCCCAGCTACTCAGGAGGCTGAGTCAGGAGAATTGCCTGAACCCAGGAGGCGGAGGTTGCGGTGAGCCGAGATGGCGCCATTGCACTCCAGCCTGGGTAACAAGAGCGAAACTCCATCTCAAAAAAAAAAAAAAAAAAAAAAAAAATTGAATTTAGGCCAGGTGCGGTGGCGCATGCCTGTAATCCCAGCACTTTGGGAGGCCGATGCAGGCAGATCACCTGAGGTCAGGAGTTTGAGACCAGTCTGGCCAACATGGCAAAAACCTGTCTCTACTAAAAATAAAAAATAAAAAAAAATTAGCCGGGCATGGTGGCATGTGCCTGTAATCTCAGCTACTAGGGAGGTGGAGGCAAGAGAATCGCTTGAACCTGAGAGATGGAGGTTGCAGTTAGCTGAGGTTGCGCCACTGCACTCCAGCCTGTGCAACAGAGCAAGATTCCATCTCAAAAAAAAACAAAAAAGTGAATTTAAATTTTTTTTTTTTTTTTTTTTTTTTTTTTTTTTTTTGAGACAGAGTCCCGCTCCTCCGTAGCTAGGCACCAGGCTGGAGTGCGGTGGCGCGATCTCGGTTCACTGCAACCTCCGCCTCCCAGGTTCAAGCAATTCTGCCTCAGCCTCTTGAGTAGCTGGGACTACAGGTGTCCACCACCACACCCAGCTAATTTTTGTATTTTTAGTAGAGACGGGGTTTCACCATGTTGGCCAGGATGGTCTCAATCTCTTGACCTCGTGATTCGCCAGCCTCAGCCTCCCAAAGTGCTGGGATTACAGATGGGAGCCACTGAGCCTGGCCTAAAATGTTTTTTTATAGGCCATACAAATGGGGGAAGAGAACAGTAATTCCCACAGCTTATTGACATGTAATTAGAAAGTAGTATTAATTGCTCTGAGTTAAACATGTGAATTTGTTCCAAAGTATATTAATATTTTGTACTGGAACCACCTTCTTACTTAACTCCGTTGAAATCCCCATTCAATGGCAGATTAGTGCCCTAAAACGAAAGAAAGAAAGAAAAAAAAAGAAATCCCCATTCAGTTTTCAATGACCTTGAAGGTGTTTGGTTTGGAGGTGTTTTCTCAGCTAGGAAAATGCTACTCTGTTAAATAAAATATGGGGCACTAAGGCTTCCACCTAGGTCAATGATTAAGCCCTAGTGTTTTAGATACACAGTCATTATGCATCCTTATGGGGATACAAAGACTTGGCTTCTGGAAGTCATTTGAAAACAATCTGGAAAGTTTGAATGTGGGGTGGGGCGCTTCCTCCTTCCTGTTCTATAGATGGACTTCCCAATAGAATGAGTTCTGGAACAGATTTTTGCCAGCTAACCACCTTCATCCACAAAGTGTCAAGATCATAGGCCTGGGCCTGGGGAAAACTTTTCTCCTTATTTCAGGTGTTTTTTTAGGAACATCAACCCACACAAGTTGCGGTCACTCCTGTCCTCAGTTTGTTCTTAGGAGCTTGGAGAGTTAGCCAACTAGATAAAATCAAGGCCGTGTCAAACTTTCTCAACCTGAAACCAACTCTTTAAAAAGCTTTTGAACAAGCTTGGAATACAAAAATGCTTTCACAATTAAGCAGTCTAAATGAAGCTACTGTATTAATTGAGTGTGTTTCAAACATAAATTGCTCAAAATGCAGAATAATACTTACAAGACCCATATCCCATCTCTTCTACCTGGATATCATTGTGTCTTTGCTAATCTAAATGCCATTTTTTTTTTTTTTGTGAGACGGAGTTTCGCTCTTGTTACCCAGGCTGGAGTGCAATAGCACGATCTCGGCTCACCGCAACCTCCGCCTTCTGGGCTCAGGCAATTCTCCTGCCTCAGCCTCCTGAGTAGCTGGGATTACAGGCACACGCCACCATGCCCAGCTAATTCTTTTTGTATTTTTAGTAGAGACGGAGTTTCACCATGTTGACCAGGATGGTCTCGATCTCTTGACCTCGTGATCCACCCGCCTCGGCCTCCCAAAGTGCTGGGATTACAGGCTTGAGCCACCGCGCCCGGCTCTAAATGCTTTTTAAGACACTGTCACATCATTGTGAATTTTTCATTATCCTAATGATCTTATATCTGATATGCATCCAAAATTAAAATTTTTTGCTAGGAAAAAAAATCAGGCCGGGTGCGGTGGCTCAAGCCTGTAATCCCAGCACTTTGGGAGGCCGAGGCGGGTGGATCACGAGGTCAAGAGATCGAGCCCATCCTGGTCAACATGGTGAAACCCCATCTCTACTAAAAATACAAAAAATTAGCTGGGCATGGTGGCGCACGCCTGTAATCCCAGCTACTCAGGAGGCTGAGGCAGGAGGATTGCCTGAACCCAGGAGGCAGAGGTTGCGGTGAGCCGAGATCGTGCCATTGCACTCCAGCCTGGGTAACGAGAGCAAAACTCGGTCTCAAAAAAAAAAAAAAAAGCATCAATTTTGACTTGATAGAAAATACACAGAGAAAAGAAAAGGGATCTAAAAATAAAATCTTGGCCTGGCATGGTGGCTCACGCCTGTAATCCCAGCACTTTGGGAGGCAAGGCAGGCCGATTACCTGTGGTCAGGAGTTCAAGACCAACCTGGCCAACATGGTGAAACCCCATATCCACTAAAAATACAAAAAACAGCCAGGCGTAGTGGTGAGCGCCTGTTATCCCAACTACTCAGAAGGCTGAGGCAAGAGAATCACTTGAGCTTGGGAGGCGGAGGTTGCAGTGAGCCGAAATTGTACACCTGTACTCCAGCTTGTGTAACAGAGCAAGACTACGTCTCAAAAAATAATAAATAAAAATAAAATCTTATCAAACAAATGATTTCTTAGGTTTGATCCAGTTAATAATGAATTTCAGCATTCCGCGTGAAATAAATGCAATGACTTGTCATTGAATCACTGATTTTTATGCTTTTTTGTATGCCTGTATGCTCCATGATAATCAGTTACCTTGACTGTGAGGTTTCATTACATAGCTACTGTTTAAGAATTTTAACGTATTTTCTTTTTCCTCTTTCTTTGGGAAGGTTTCCTTGAAAAAGGCTGACTGGTAGTAATGGAACATGGAAAGAAAATGTTACATACCTCTCCTTTCTGTTTTATCCTAAATTTCAGATCTGCTGATAGCCATAGGATATATTTAATTTCTTCTCCAGTAAAGTTTTTTAGAGTGAGAAGGTCACGGCCCTTCAGCTGTACTTTATTTTGTAGTGGTTGTCCACACCTATAAAAAAGATTAGAGAAGGAGAAATATGTATTTCAGAAAAAAACCCATGTACTATGGAGATTCATTGTTTTATTGTTGATAAAGCATTCTCTCTCTCTCTCTCTTTTTTTTTTTTTTTTCTGAGACAGGGTCTCACTCTGTGGCCCAGGCTGGAGTACAGTGGCACAATCTTAGCTCACTGTAGCCTCCGCTTCCCCGGTTAGAGCAATTTTCCTGCCTCAACCACCCAAGTAGCTGAAAACTACAGGCACATGTCACCACGCACAGCTAATTTTTGTATTTTTAGCAGAGACAGAGTTTCTCCGTGGTGCCCCGGCTCATCTTGACCTTCTGAGCTCAAGTGATCCCCTGCCTCGGCCTCTTGATAAAGCATTCTTAATAAAGCATAGCTAATGCTTTATCTTTTCATTCTTTTTTTTTTTTTTTTCCAAGACAGAGTTTCGCTCTTGTTACCCAGGCTGGAGTGCAATGGAGCGATCTCGGCTCACCACAACCTCCGCTTCCTGGTTCAGGCAATTCTCCTGCCTCAGCCTCCTGAGTAGCTGGGATTACAGGCACGTACCACCATGCCCACCTAATTTTTTGTATTTTTAGTAGAGACGGGTTTTCACCATGTTGACCAGGATGGTCTCGATCTCTTGACCTCGTGATCCACCCGCCTCGGCCTCCCAAAGTGCTGGGATTACAGGCTTGAGCCACCGCGCCCGGCTCTTTTTATTCTTGATAAAGCTCAGCAAATCACATGTAACCTCATGTGTCTCTGGAAAGTGTTAATGCATTGAACTTTGATATTACCATGGTTTATATTTTGTACGTCCAGTATTTTGGATGTTCCAGAGAAAAAAAGAATTTGTGAAAACAGATTGAATTCTTATTTCCTTGAAATAGCCACATGAGTGGCTTTGTCACTTACTAGTCATACTACCTAAGGCAATTTACTTACGAATTCTCTGTTTCTAAATTTCCCACCTAGAAAAGTACTATAATCTTATCGAGTTATTGTGAAGATAAAATGATTTAATACATGTAAAGCAGACACTGTCTGGCATATAATAAGTATTAAATAACAGCTGTTATTATTAAAATCTTTAGACTGTACAAGCATCATTTGTAAGGCATAATATAAAATAATTTCATATTTTCCCCCTACTGCCCTTCAAATCTGTTCTTGGAGACTTGTTCTTTTTATCCCTGGATGAAAATCAATGGACCCTGTAGTTTTTCTACATGTTTCTTTAAACATGAATCCATAATGTATGTTTTCTTTATTTATATGTGCTATTAGACTAATAGATTATGTATATAACAAAACACAAAAATAAAAATGTTAAAAGTTTAGACAAAGAAGAACAAAATATTTTATTTTATTTATTTATTTATTTATTTTTGAGACGCATTCTGGCTCTGTTGCCCAGGCTGGAGTGCAGTGGTGTGATCTAGGCTCACTACAACTTCCACTTCCCACATTCAGGACATTCTCCTGCCTCAGCCTCCTGAGTAGCTGGGATTACAGGCATGTGCCACCACGCCCAGCTATTGTTTGTAGTTTTTGTAGAGATGGGGTTTCACCATGTTGGCCAGGCTGGTCTCAAACTCTTGAGCTCAGGTGATCCACCATCCTCAGCTTCCCAAAGTGCTGGGATCACAGGTGTGAGCCACCGTGCCTGGCCAAGAACCAAATATTTTAAAAGTAAGTTTGTAGATGTACAAAGACATTTTGCTAGCTAAAGAAGTTTCTAGACAGCTCTTCATTTTCTTCCTTCTACTGAAACCTTAGTAAAATGCTTACACAACTGTGCCCAAGATCTCTATCATATTCAGCAATTTGATAACTTTGGAAGTAAGGCATTTAGGCAGAAAATTTGTATTTACATACAAATTTTGGTTATGTGTTTGCTTCTGATAGTATTAATTGAGTGATAATATTAAGCAACACTTGGAATACTGATAATGTTAAAAAGTAAACACTGATTGATGTTCATGAATTTTTCAGGATCAACTGGAATCTTCTGGGGATTATAAGACAGATTTGCGTATGTGGCCTGAAATGAAGGCACGGCAGCTTAATCTTTCTCAATTCACAGTTAGGGCATATTTGGAAATATTTTTCTTCTGGAATAAGATCCAAGCAACATAAAATTATAGAAGATAAACCTTCTTGACTCCATGTCTTACAATAACACATTAATATTCCTTGGCTTAAGACTTCCTCTAATATTATTTTAAAAGGGGAAGAATACTTTGCTGGAAAACCTCACTCCCTCTGTTTCAAGGAATTTGGGAAACAACGCTATAGCTGTTGAACGCACATCCATCAACCACAGGAAAAATCACTCATGAGCTAATTTTGAGGCCTTAATTTTTGCCTTGAGTTCAAGCTCAGACTCTTGGTTATTTTGGAGCCCACAAAAGCTGAGTCTCCAAACTGCTGTACTTAAAGGATTCAATATTGTCCCCTATTTTCAGCTTGGGATTTTGTTGCATCCTCTCACTTCTGAATGCTCACAAGACTACAGGCTTTCTTTAAGAGCATGTCATAGATCTTAAAATTGTGCTGTTCTTGTTGGATCTCTGAGAAATAGAAGTGGAAATGAACATTTTGCAAGGAACTAAACTTTTTCTCCCCAATTTCCATAAAAGGAAACAGGAAAGAGGAGGACCAACAATACTTATTGCTATTCCAGAAGCTCCAAATTCCAGTTCTTATTACCCCCATTAGAAAACAGACTGGAGGAAATAACAAGCTTCTGGATCTTCCTCAGATTTTGTCTTACATACTTAGAAGTTTCTAAGTTGGAAGTGGAATTAAGCTTGTGGTTAGGGTTAGGGTTAACGTTCCACTGTGGGGGTTGCATTGTGAGATGCTGCTTTTTCTGTGTCTCCACTGACAAAAAATTTGAATATGAAGGTAGAAAAAACACACAAACATCCTGCTTGAAACTTTCCTTTTTCTCAAGGCCTTTGATTTTCAAATATATATAGAACAGAAACTTTATTTCATTGTTTTTCCCTTGGACTACAAGTGTTCATAAAAATCTCTCTTTCTGACTCTAGGCTTTCCACGGCAACAGCTGATAATGTTCCCCTCACTCTACCTGCCCTTGGATCACATCTCCAATAAATGTTAGCAGATAAGCTTCTCCCACCCCAAAGTTTCCTTGTGCCCCTTTGTGTTTATTTTTATTTTTTATTTTTTTAAAGACGGGGTTTCACCATATTGGTCAGGCTGGTCTTGAACTCCGGACCTCAGGGGATCCGCCCGCCTTGGCCTCCAAAGTGCTTGGATTACAGGCGTGAGCCACCACGGCCGGCCTGTGTTTTTGTTTGCTAGTTGGTTTTTCAGTAAGAACCCTTAGGAGATCTAGTCTCCTAACAAATTTTGAACTGCACAACACCATATTGGTAACTATAGGCGCTATGTTGCACAGCAGATCTCTAGGATTTATTCATCTAGAATAATGAAAAGTTTATATCCATAGAAAACCTCTCCATTTCCTGCACTCCCAGCCTCTGATAACCACTATTGTCTAATGTTTTAAAATAGAATCTATGAGTTTGGATATTTTTGATCCTTATATAAGTGAAATCATATAGTATTTGTCCTTCACAGCTTATTTCACTTAGCATAATGTCCTCCAAAGCTTTTTTTTTTTTTTTTTTTTTTTAACAGGCAGTTTTTAGTTTGCATGGTAGTGTGTCGGACTGTGAATAGCTATTAAATCTGAAACCATGCAAAGTAAGCTTAATATATAGTGGGAAAATCATAATTGTCCTCTGACTTAAAAAATCGTCAAAACATTAAAAACTTTTATTGTCAGTTATAAATGTACGGGGAAGTGAAAAATAGTAAAACTGGCGTATTTTTTAGTGCATTGTAATCTAAAACATTAAAAACATTGAGAATTATAGTGCTTTATTTCCTTGTAAAAACTCTGTCAAAAGTGATTTGTACAGTGCTTACCTTCTCATCAGAGAACTTATATAGAGCAAGATTCTTTTCTGTTTTGGTAAACTGTCATAATTTTTTCTAAGTTTGGATAAACTTTTAACATTTTCCTTTACACTTTCAATGAGGTGTAATATCTCTGAGAGTTCCTTTAATGTGAAGTGTTTTGCTGATGTTACTTCCCCTGGGACATCTTCATCCTTTTTGTCACAACCACTTTCTGCAGTTATGTCAATAACTTTGTCTTCATTAAGTTCCTCTGGCTGTATATCTATAGCCTTTCAAACAGCAGCAGGGTAACAATTCTATACTCAGCTGTTTCTTTCAGAACTCAATTTACATTCAATTCAAATTTAACTTCCACTGCTATCGAATTTTCTTTCTTTTTTTTTTTTTTTTTTGCAACGGAGTCTCCCTCTGTTGCCCAAGCTGGAGTGGAGTGGCACAATCTTGGCTCACTGCAATCTCTGTCTCCCAGGTTCAAGCGATTCTCCTGCCTACGCCTCCAGAGTAGCTGGGATTACAGGTGTCCACCATCACGCTTGGCTAATTTTTGTAGTTTTTAGTAGAGACAGGGTTTTGCCATGTTGACCAGAATGGACTCGAACTCCTGACCTCAGGTGATCCACCTGCCTCAGCCTCCCAAAGTGCTGGGATTACAGGTGTGAGCCACTGCACCTGGCCATCTCTGCTGTACTTTGATGTGTTGCACTGTCATTATCCATTTTTGTAAAATGTCCATGGGTATATCACTGTGAGAAAAGGAGGCTGCACAGCTCTGCTCTTTGCAATCTGTATGCAAACTGAATGATACATAATAATCCAGTGAGATGTATAGTGGCCAATCACCAACAGACTTTGAAAGAAGTGATATATTGGTCACTGATCATGATGTGCTGTGCATGTGTTATTTACATGTGGACTGAAGAATTAGCAATGAAGTTTTTGCTTTATGAATTACTCACAATTAATACACTATTTTGAATGAAATTTGAACTGCATTCATAATGGCCTAGTGTTATTAACTAAACTGTGGTAATTGAAATTTGTGTACATTGGGATCTTGTAAAGGAAGGGTTGGCTGAACTCTAAAAGCTTTCCCATCACAGGACTCCTTGATATACCATTCCCTCTGTCCAGAACACTCTCTCCTCAGCTTTCAAAGCTGGCTCCTTCTCATTCTCAGGCTGTAAGCTTAAATATCACCTCCTATGAGATTCCTTCCCTGACGGTACTGTCTAAGTAGTCTTCACTGTACCTTCATTTTGTTTGTAATACTTATAAAAATTTTAATATACATTTATGTGTCTACTTAATGCTTAATTTTACTCTTCTCACTGGATTATTATGATCAGGGACTTTCCTGTTTTATTCACTAATATATACCCAGTGCTTAGTACAGTGCTTGGAATATAGTAGGCATTCAATACATATTACCTATTACTTGATTTTTTTGAGACAACATCTTGCTCTGTCACCCAGGCTGGAGTGCAGTGGTGAGATCTTGGCTCACTGCAGCCACCTCCCAGTTTCAAACGATTCTCCTGGCTCAGCCTCCGGAGTAGCTGAAACCACAGGCGCGTGCCACCATGCCAGGCTAATTTTTGTATTTTTAATAGAGACGGGGTTTCACCATGTTGGTAAAGCTGGTCTTGAACTCCTGACCTCAAGTGATCTGCCTGCCTCAGCCTCCCAAATTACTGCGATTACAGGCGTGAGCCACCACACCTGGCCTCAAAAAATATTTCTTTTTTTTTTTAAATTTTTTTTTTTTTTTTAAAGCAGGGTTTCACCATATTGGTCAGGCTGGTCTCAAACTCCCGACCTCAGGTGATCTGCCTGCCTCAGCCTCCCAAAATGCTGGGATTATAGGCGTCAGCCACCGCACCTGGCAATAAATATTTCTTAAGTAAGTGAATAAATGATAGTAGGTCTTTAGGGCAGAAGTAAATCAATTTGTGTAAGAAAAAATTCAGGCTGGGTGTGGTGGCTCATGCCTATAATCCCAGCACTTTGGGAGACCAAAGCGAGTGAATCACTTGAGGTCAGGAGTTCTAGACCAGCCTGGCCAACATGGTGAAACCCCGTCTCTACTAAAAATACAAAAATTAGCCGGGCATGGTGGCAGATGCCTGTTATCCCAACTACTTGGGAGGCTGAGGCAGGAGAACCGCTTGAACTTGGGAGGCGGAGGTTGCGGTAAGCCGAGATCGTGCCATTGCACTCCAGCCTACGCCACAGAGGGAGACTCCATCTCAGAAAAGAAATTGCACCATAGCTAGTGAGGGATGTCATGCTGTTTATACCACTGAAAAATCGTTAGAGTAGTCACCACCTTTCTCAATTCTATCCAGGAGGTGGGGCAGGAAATGTTAGTTTGGGAAAAAGAGTTGTTTTTCATAGATAATCAAGAACTGACCAGGAAAATCTATCACTGAAAGGAAAGCAAACACAATGGTCCTAGTTTAAATTCCTATCCTGTTTACTGTTTCCTCATAGACCTCCCCTTGGCTCCAAATGGAGCTGCCACACCTCCTTCCTAATCTACATAAAAATTAGAAGAGTTCCACAATTTCACCACATTAAAACAGTTCTGACATAGGCCTCTCTTTTTTGTTTCTGGTCTGTATCAAGCATTTTCTTGCTTTTGGGTGATAAAGCCTCGCTGGAATTAGCCAGGTAAGACTGCTGCCCATCAATGGCTATTAAGTTCCCCTAGAGACCTCATTCCTCAATAAGAGACAGCCTGCTCTGGTTCACAAGCACCAGAACCAGGGCCAAATGCATTATCTGAGTCTCCTGTAAAATGCTTGCCTATCTTGTACCAAAGTGTACAAGAAGTAAATCAGAGTAAACAAGAAATCTCCTTGGTACACCAGACATAAACCACATCATTATTCTTCAGCCTGCACATAAGAGGGAGGATGTAATGTTGTGGGAAACAATGGGAAGCACGTACAAATATTCCATCAAAACTGTCACTGCAGTCTGGTCAGAGCCAGAGCCTTTGAAAAAGGCAAGACTAGTTCTTTACATTCATTTTATTCCTTGAAAAAATAATTACAGAGATTTCTTAACCCCAAATCACTGAATGCTAAGAAGCTAAGCCAAGGTAATAGGAGATCCTTGTATTAACTTTACCCAAATATCTTCCTAGCTAGAAAATGGAAGAGTATTCGCTACTGGCAGAATGAAGCCTTTCATTGCTAGTGTCTGCATTTTCCAACTCTGCTAAACTGGGGGATGGGAGTGACTTGGATGTATTCCCTGGTATAATTGTATTTTATTGGAAGAGAAAGTGCTTGATTTGAGTAAAATGTGGTCAGTCAGAAACTGATTTTGCCAGAGTAGGAAAAAATTCAGGGTTAAATGATACTCTGATCCCCATGGACAATTTGAGATAAAGACTTTAACTTCTGGAGGTGTAAGAGGGGGCCAAGGGGCCTATGGCTGAGATTTTTATGTTTCTTTAACCTTGCATTAATGCAAGAGCTAAGGCTTATTTTCTTGTGTGTGTGTGTGTGTGTGTGTGTGTGTGTGTGTCTTTACTGAGATATTCTGGCTGTACCTAAAAAAAAATTATTAAGCAAAGGTAGATTGGCCAAGTTGATCAATGTGAAGGAATCAAAGTAATACAAGCAATGAAATGAAAAGACCAGTGGTGCCTATAATCCCAGCTACTCAGGAGGCTGAGGCAGGAGATTTGCCTGAACCCAGGAGGCGGAGGTTGCGGTGAGCCGAGATCGCGCCATTGCACTCCAGCCTGGGTAACAAGAGTGAAACTCCATCACCAAAAAAAAAAAAAAAAAAAAAAATTAAAAAAAAAAAAAAAAAATTAAAAAAAAAAAAAAGACCAGTGTCTTTAAATATTTGAATTGTAGTCCTAGCTCAGTTCAGATTTAGGAATAAACAATGGCTTTGGGAAACTTATTTGCCATCTCAAGCCTCAATTCTTCATCTGAAAATTTAAGAAACTGAAAAAAATCAGCAATTCTCTGTGTCTATGTCTTCCCCCACACTCATGAAGTTTGTAAACTGGGGCCACGTGAATTTTCAGTGGCCTAACTTTAATTCTGTCCCCTTCTGTCCTTCTCAAAAAGGCATATTAGAAATGCATGCAAGAGAAAGGAGGTTTATTTTCACCAAAAAAACCCCTTGCACTGATTCCACTGATGTGAAAAAAACTCACAAATTATTTCCATATTTACTTACTTTCCTATGAATAACAATAATAATGTATTTTTTTTTTTTTTTTTGAGACGGAGTTTCCCTCTTCTTACCCAGGCTGGAGTGCAATGGCGCGATCTCGGCTCACCGCAACCTCCGCCTCCTGGGTTCAGGTAATTCTCCTGCTTCAGCCTCCTGAGTAGCTGGGATTACAGGCACGCGCCACCATGCCCAGCTAATGTTTTGTATTTTTAGTAGAGACGGGGTTTCACCATGTTGACCAGGATGGTCTCGATCTCTTGACCTTGTGATCCGCCCGCCTCGGCCTCCCAAAGTGCTGGGATTACAGGCTTGAGCCACCGCGCCCGGCTAATAATAATGTATTAATAAAAATTTACTTGAAACCCTCCTTACTGTTGCCACATACCCATATGTGATATAAATGACTGATAGAATCAGGAGGCAGCCCAAGGTCCCCCCAACCCCCAGCGAAACCCCATGGTCAAGCCTAAAACAGCCTTTTGGCTGAAAAACAGGACCGCTTGTCCTGGATGAGGCCCGCCCTTTCGCCCAACTTCCCCGACGGATTCTTTCTGAATAATGCACCTGGGAGGACAGGGTGGGGCTTCAGGGAGGTTCGAACGTGGGGAGGAGCCGGGCCTCTCCTGTTCCTGTCATTCAGTCTGTGAGATGGCGGCTTCTTAACAGGAACCTCTCTGGCTTTGCTGAGTTTTTTACCTTTTCGCCCAATAAATTCTTCTCCCCCTCACCCTTCAAAGTGTCTGCGAGCCTAACCTTTCCTGGTCGTGTGACAAGAACATTAATATTGATCACTGAGTGACTAGTGGTTTCTAAGATACCTTAGATCATTAATATTCTAAAATTGTGAAACTTCTCATCTGAAAACTGAAGATTCAGATGAAGGCTAGATTTCTGCAGACCTACTATTAAAGATCTGGAAACCTGAAACTGTCAAAAACCAGTGGCTTCTTTTATCTAAGTTAAATTACTAAATATAAACCAGGAAACAAATTCCACTGTTGGCGAAGGAAAACATCATGACCCCATTCAATTTTTGGTGCCATCTCTTTTACGGTTTTCTGAAGTGAAGTGTTTTTTTTTTTTTTTTTTTTTGAGACAGATTATCGCTCTGTCGCCCAGGCTGTAGTGCACTGGCATGATCTCGGCTCACTGCAACATCTGCCTCCCAAGTTCAAGCGATTCTTCTGCCTCAGCCTCCTGTGTAGCTGGGATTACAGATGTGCGCCACCAGGCCCGGCTAATTTTATTTTTATTTTTATTTTTAGTAGAAATGCGGTTTCACCATGTTGGTCAGGCCGGTCTTGAACTCCTGACCTCAGGTGATCCACCCACCTCAGCCTCCCAAAGTGCTGGGATAACAAGCATAAGCCACCGCACTTGGCCGAGGAGATGTTTTTTAAAAGCATTCATATTAAGTTTGGACGTTGTGAATAATCAAAGTGCACTGTTTTCTCTCCTCTATGCGACAACATGAATGTCTTATAACACATTGTCTGTACGTATGTCCACGTGTGTATGGATGGGCCTGTGTGAGAGATGGGGGAGAACATAATGAGTTATTTGAACCCTTATAGAGGTCTGGAATGAAATACCTGAAAACCAGTCACCTCTGGCTCCAATCCATAACCTCCACAGAATTGGGTGGCTTAGCTCAATATTCTCTGAAAAAATTTCTATTTGTGAGATGAAATTGAACTGCGCTTGCAAATTGGTCTTTTCTGATAAAGAAAGAGTTTTTTTTTTTTTTTAGTCGTTTCTTAAAAAGCTCTAAGTGGTTTGGTTTTCCTAATAGACAACAAATCATAGGACATTCTCTATTATCCAATCACAGCAAGCCTTTAGAGCCTTGTTTATGACATGGAAAGCCTGTGAATTGGGTGTTTTCAGCAGTCTTGGTTTCTGATTCTATTGATTTTGTTTAAAAAAATTAACTGAGTGGCCGGGCGCGGTGGCTCAAGCCTGTAATCCCAGCACTTTGGGAGGCCGAGGCGGGTGGATCACGAGGTCGAGAGATCGAGACCAACCTGGTCAACATGGTGAAACCCCGTCTCTACTAAAAATACAAAAAATTAGCTGGGCATGGTGGCGCGTGCCTATAATCCCAGATACTCAGGAGGCTGAGGCAGGAGAATTGCCTGAACCCAGGAGGCGGAGGCTGCGGTGAGCTGAGATCGCGCCATTGCACTGCAGCCTGGGTAAACAAGAGCAAAACTCTGTCTCAAAAAAAAAAAAAAAAAAAAAAAAAAAATTAACTGAGTAAAAGTGATTGATCCATGGGTTGTATGGATGGCTTCAGCCTCACTTAACCTATTATTTTATCATGTCCATGGCAATATGGCTGCTCACTTCAAAACTGTGATTCCTATTTTGTGGCACTATCAAACTCTAACCATATATTTCCTATTACTCTGGAGTAGTAAACTCACATGGTATGTTACTTAACAAGGGCTCTCCACCTTTCCCAAGAAATATGGGAGAAAAAAATAATGTGAATCCCTGTGAAACACTGAAAATCAGAGTAAAAATGTAGAACAGGCAGAGTTGACAGGGAGTTTTTCTCTGTTGTTGAGGGCTTTGTCAAAGGTTACAGGTCTTATTGGAGATCAGAAATTCTGAATTTATCTAGCCTACAGGTAGTGCAACTAACTAATACAGTAGGAAAGAAAAATACCTATGCCACCTGAGAATACATGTCGAAACCATTTCAACATTATCTCATTTTTCAATAGAGATTCACACTATTGAGTTTCGAACAACATGGGTGACTTGAGGCTTTCACATTTTCAAATAACATGTTTGGATTTGGGCTAATTTAGGCATACTTTTGCACCAGCTCCCATTCACTGTGAGAAATAGCTCACCAGGATTTTCAGAAATGTAGTCTGGCTCCTGGATATAGACAGTACCGTATTAGTAAACACACACACACACACACACACACACACACACACACACACACATACACACAAAAGCCCAACTCCTTGGAAGAGGTTTTACTTGCAATGTTTAACTCGTAATAAGTATTTTAAAAATAAATTATCACTGTAATTTTCAAAGAACAGTATAAGTTTAAGTTTCAGACTTTGGTTATTTATTCAGTTGGATCTTTTCAACTCAGTGACGATGTCTTGTTAAAAACTATGGAATAAAATTTCATCATATATATATATATATATATATATATATATATATTTTTTTTTACTTTTTTTTTTTTGAGACAGAGTTTCGCTCGTTACCCAGGCTGGAGTACAATGGCACGATCTCGGCTCACCGCAACCTCTGCCTCCTGGGTTCAGGCAATTCTCCTGCCTCAGCCTCCTGAGTAGCTGGGATTACAGGTACGCACCACCATGCTCAGCTAATTTTTTGTATTTTTAGTAGAGAAGGGGTTTCACCATGTTGACCAGGTTGGTCTCGATCTCTCGACCTTGTGATCCACCCGCCTCGGCCTCCCAAAGTGCTGGGATTACAGGCTTGAGGCACCGCGCCCAGCCAATTTCATCATATTTTTATCTGATGTAACTCAGTGTAATGGAATACTAAAATAAATAATGAATATTGGTCTGTCACACTTAAGGTTTCATATACATTATCTCATAGATTATCACTAGACTATGACTTCATGTAGCTGAAGTAAAGTAGATTTTTATTTTATTTACTAGTGTATCTCCAACTCCTTGATAGAACATGGCACAAGGTAGAAGTTCAATTATTTGTTGAATGAATGATTGAACCACCCCTGTAATGTAGGCAGAACAGGTATTAACCTTTTTTCCATTTTATAGGTGAAACAACATTGCAGAAAAGTTTAGTGACTTGTTCAAGGTCATATAGCCAGCAAGGGTGGTGGTAGGCCGTGGACCTAGTTCTTTAGACTTTTCTTCACGTTGTTACCTAGTCCAACTGGCACTAATTGGTAAGCTCATAATCATTCTGGGCTTTATTTCCCTTATACTTAAAATAAGAGAAGTGAAACAATTTCAATCGAATATTTGAGCTGTTTAAGAAATAAAAATTACATTTCCTCCCAAAATAAAATAAGAGAAGACATTATTCCATGGCTCTGAGGTCTCACCTATAGACCTCAGAGCCAGAATGACACCTTAAATGATATTATAAATTAAGCCCATAATACTTAAGTATTAGGCTGTCTTCTGAGAGCCTTATATTCACTAAAGAAGTAGTGCCAATGGTGGAGTCCAGAGAACCTAGAACTGTCATATGGTCCAGAGAAGGGATACCCAGGGCCACTGTCACAGGTCCACTTTCTAACAATAGGAGGAAACTTCCGACCAAAAGTTTCGTCCTTAAGAAAGTCAGGGAGGCCGGGCACGGTGGCTCAAGCTTGTAATCCCAGCACTTTGGGAGGCCGAGGCGGGTGGATCACGAGGTCAAGAGATCGAGACCATCCTGGTCAACATGGTGAAACCCCGTCTCTACTAAAAATACAAAAAAATCAGCTGGGCATGGTGGCGCGTGCCTGTAATCCCAGCTACTCAGGAGGCTGAGGTAGGAGAATTGCCTGAATCCAGGGGGCGGAGGTTGCGGTGAGCCAAGATCGCGCCATTGCACTCCCGCCTGGGTAACAAGAGCAAAAACTCTGTCTCAAAAAAAAAAAAGAAAGTCAGGGAGGTTGTTTTAGGTTATAAAGAAGCTCTGTGGAAATTCTATCTGATTATTCACAAGAAACTGTTCTAGAAGCCTTCTGGTAGTGATGTCTCCACCTGATAGCCTTGCTTACCCAGCTAACTCATATCCCCTGTTCCCTTCCCCTTCTCTTTCCCCTTCCCCGCTGACACACTACATGCCATCTTCAACAACATGTGCAATGGTTGTAAACAGGATGTAAACTTTTATAATGAATTCTTTGGAGACAGCCTGCTTTGCGCATGCCAGCAAAAATTTCAGGGATGGTTTTCAAACTCGTATCTTGTTTAAAAATATCATTATCCCCATCACATACAAGGCTTCTTTGCAGCAGCTTTGTCGGTATTTATAAGTTGCTATTTGGAGTCTGTTTTTTCAAAGGAACTGATTAGTCTCAACACCTTAGAGTGAAATATCGTTTTCTAGCAAGCCCAAATACAAGCTGAAGGCCCTGTGTAAATTACTTCCCCAAATTTCCTTCAGCTACTTGCTTGTTTAGAATGTACACAAAAGGAAGATGTCAAGAATGTTTAGTCTGTTATACCTGCCATGGGTGGCTTCCCCTACAGTACACAATGAAATCTGATTACAGAACAACTGAGAAATGAAAGCTCCACTGGAATTAGAGGCAACTGTCTCAAATAAGAGTTAAGCGGTGTGGCACGACACTGCAGAAAGAGGCCTTACTGCATCACCACAGTCCCTAAATCAAACATAAATCTCTGACCATCACTTACCGAAAATTTCGAACCACGAAATTGTGACCATTTCTAAAAGCTGCATTGTTCAACAGGATCCTCAGATTAAACAGCATCTTCTTTTAACAGTGAAAAGGATGATTCTATGCTCTTGAAAACTCCACAGCAAGTTAGCCAGCGGAGGCCACCTAAAAACTAAGAAATGTGTTCAGTTGCAGTGAGGGAGCAAAGGTAATATCACCCTTCAGCTCCCTTATCAAAGTCACCGGGTTAGAGATACCACAGGGCAGAGTGCAGGAGCATTTGAATTTTATGCCAAGCTCCACTACTGTGTATTTTTGTAGAAGAAATCCTGACTCTTTTAGTGTCCAGCCTCCTCATTTTTCATAATATATTTATACTGTCACATGCATGTACAGAATAAATTTACAAGTACTCATTGAGCATATAATGTATGCAAGGCACTGCAGTACTGGCTGCTATGAAGGTACATAGAAGTAATTCATTTAGAAAATGCAAATTAGCACTGCAAAAACAGCCCTAAGTAGTACTATTCTCATTTATCTCACTTTTCTACTTCTAACTGCCAGTCTTTCCACAAAATCAAATAGAAAGTAGTCATTTGGAAGTTATTTTGGGGGTGCAAGAAGATAGAGAAGGTATGGTAAAAATATCTCAGTCCTGGAGCTCCCCTTGTGCCTTGCACATAAGTCTTCTATAAAGAAAGAATTGCTGGCTGGGGGCTGTGGCTGACACCTATAATCCCAGTACTTTGGGAGGCCGAGGCAGGTGGACACTTGAGCCCAGGAGTTGGAGACAAGCCTGACCAACATGGTGAAACCCTGTCTCTACTAAAAATACAAAAATTAACCTAGTCTTGCGGTGTACACCTGTAATCCCAGCTACTCGGGAGGTTGAGGCATGAGAATCGCTTGAACCCAGGAGACAGAGGTTGCAGTGAGCCAAGATTGCACCATTGTACTGCAGCCTGGGAGACAGAGACTCTGGAAGGAAGGAAAAAGAAAAGAAAAGGAAAGAAAGAAAGGAAAGGAAAAAGAAAGAAAGAAAGGAAAGAAAGAAAGGGAGGGAGGGAGGGGAAGGGAACGGGAAGGGGAGGGGGGGGATAAGAAGGGAGAGAGTGAATTTGAAAACATAATAAAGCATCTTTGAAGAGGCAAACAAGGCCGCTTATTTTTTTTTTTTTTTTTTTTTTTTTTGAGACGGAGTTTCGCTCTTGTTGCCCAGGCTGGAGTGCAATGGCGCGATCTCGGCTCACCGCAACCTCCGCCTCCTGGGTTCAGGCAATTCTCCTGCCTCAGCCTCCTGAGTAGCTGGGATTACAGGCACGTGCCACCATGCCCAGCTAATTTTTTGTATTTTTAGTAGAGACGGGGTTTCACCGTGTTGACCAGGATGGTCTCGATCTCTTGACCTCGTGATCTACCCGCCTCGGCCTCCCAAAGTGCTGGGATTACAAGCTTGAGCCACTGCACCCGGCCCAAGGCCGCTTACTGAATAGGTTTCAGAGAGCAAAAGTGTTCCATGTAATACAGGAGGGAAGTTGAATGTTTGCATGGAGCCTGAGGGAGAAGAACCCAAACCACATGCTAATATAAAGTCTATAGCAGGCCTCCCCAAACTACGGCCCCCCGAGGCCATTTATCCGCCGTCCCCCCCAACCCCGCGCCGCACTTCAGGAAGGGGCACCTCTTTCATTGGTGGTCAGTGAGAGGAGCACAGTATGTGGCGGCCCTCCAACGGTCTGAGGGACAGTGAACTGGCCCCCTGTGTAAAAAGTTTGGGGACGCCTGGTCTATAGCTTTACCCCGTATCTTCACTGAACTGTGCTAGCTGTACACACAACTCATAATGGTAATGTTTGGAGAGAAATCAAAAAGTGTCTGCAGTTCCATGCTAGAGAGTACAGTCAGCATTTTCAAGATGCCAAAGCAATTCACAAACCCTCCCGACACTACAGAGGCAGGATCTCAAAGCAAGAGGGAACTAAGAAAAAGTTAAGATACCAGTAATTCCCAGAGAAATTGGAAAAGAGAGCTGCCCCACAGTGGGATGAAGTTGAAAGCAATTTCACTGAATCTCAAAAGGCAACATATCTCAATGGACTTGTAATCCTAGCTACTCGGGAGGCTGAGGCATGAGAATCACTTGAACCCAGGAGACGGAGGTTGCAGTGAGCCAAGATTGCACCACTGTTGTGGGGTAGATTTCAGCTACCCAACTTCTGCTGATTGTGTCATATGTGGAGTCTGTTTTACTTTACAGTAAATAGATGTTCATCCTCAGAATTCATCCAAGAGCTCTTGTTAACCCCATGATCCCTCTAATTCAATTTTAACTTCCTTCTTTGGCTAGCAATCTAGTTATCTTTGTTCACCTAGCCTTCTATCCATCCATTTTTCTCTGCCACCGTCAACAATTGTGCAGCCATCATAAGCCAATTCTCTGTGCTGTGTGGGTTCTGAGAGATAGAGTGAGAAACAGTAGTGATGAGTTTGGAATGACTCCAGAATACAATTTCTGTCTCTGTTCTCTGACCCCAAACATCTTAACCAGGGGGAGGGGCTTGTTACCTGCTCCCTTGCTTCAAGCCACAGGAGACCTCCAGCTTGACTTGACACTCATCCAACTTCTATCATCGGGGGTGGGGATTAGATGGGGTTCCTGAAAAGGTGGCACTGATTTTTGATGAATTGCAAGAATCAGAAAACAGCCAAAACTGGAGGGAGCTACAAAGGATATTATACCTGTGAGTAGACCCAAAGAAAGGAACGAATGGAGTGTGTAGGGTAACAACAAATGATATATAACTGGAAAAATATACTCCATCATTGACCATTGAAATGAAGCCCCACCACCACCAATCATACTATGAAGACAAAAAACCATTGAGTGTCTGTGTCCTGTTTATATCCGCTTGGCATTCTGTCTTCCCCTACATACCTGCCACTCTTAATGCAAACACCCATGCTATCTTCTTGAGGATAAACTTCTCATATTCCTCATTCTTCACGTGGGTGGCTTAGTCCATTTTGTGTTGCTGTAACAGAATACTACAGACTGGGGTAATTTATAAAGAAAAGTTGATTTGGCTCACAGTTCTGGAGGCTGGGAAATCCAAGAGCATGGGTCTGGCATCTGCAGAGGGCCTTTGTGCCTTGTCATCCCACGGCAGAAGGTAGAAGGGCAAGAGAGGGTGAGAGCGAGAGACAGAGATGGTTGAAATTGCTTTTGTAACAACCTATTTTCTCGATAACAAAACCCACTCCTGTGATAACCACATTAATCTATTACTGAGGACAGGGCCTTCATGTTCTAAACATCTCTTAACAGTCCCACCTCTTACTACCGTCACAATGCCACTTATATTTCAACATAAGCTTTTCAGGTGACATTCAAACCATAGCAGTGGCAACTATGAGGCATATTTTACATGCTCCCCAAAAGGTCCCCAGTGGCATTGAACCTCAATTGCCCACAGTAATAACCTGCTCATCAATCTACTCTATATTAGCCGCCTTCCCTTCCGTGTCTGGTTTCCCTCACTACTCTACCAGTGCCTCCTGGGACCACCTCCCAAATCAACTACTTAGACCCAGATTCCTTCCTTAGTATCTGTTTCTCTGGAAACTCAACTTTGGCCCAGGTCTACCTTCTCAACAGTTTTGCAACACAGCTTCTTGTTCTTTTTCCCCCAGACCTTCTATCTTTGAGTTGGCACCTGGGCTCTCTGTGTCAACAACTTGGTCCCCAATACCATATTGCAGCCTCACTCTCAAGTTTCGTCCCAGTTAGCCTGTAAAGAGTGGTATGCTGGTAAATGTTTAATAACTACCTCCTCAAACAAAGAAAATAAGCTCGGAATTGTAGCAGTCTGATTTGTAAGGTGTAAATATTCCCACCACTGTCAATTTCAAGCTGCTAATGTGACATCACTGCAAACAGAGATGAAGAGAGAGGCATAAAAATAGCTCTTGCAAGCTACTGTGAGCTGGTTCCAGAATACCACTGTCTACTACTCCCATCCAGAAAGGAGGACTGTCTCAAGGTTTGGAAGGAAATATTAAAGCCAGATTGCTGCGGGCCTTGAAAGCCAGATTATCGAGTTAAGAATTTAAACTGTAGTCAAAGGAAGATTATTAAAGTTTTGGAGCTGGGTCAGACAAGAAGACATGTGTCATTATTTGCATTGGGTTTTGAAACCATTAACCTTGGGCCATTGTATGAGAAGTGCAATGTGAATAAAAGAGAGGCAAAGAGACAAAGAGGTTATTGTGTGATAACATGTATTAGGGCTGTGGAAATAGAAAACAGGAGATGGATGCAAGAGAGATTTAGGAATTAGAATTCACCGATCAGGAAAATTTATCAGATGTTGAGGGAAGGGAGATGGAGAAGTTAATGAGATGCTAGGATTTCACGTTTATGCTATTACTGAGAATAAAATTCCAAATAGCCAAATCTTGCTATTGGGGTTATAAAGAATGTTAGTTCTCTGACATTTTGAGCTTTTAAGTATCTGTATAAACTTGAAATATTTCTTTGAAATTGCCACTGTGCTTCCCTAGTAAAATCCAAGCACTGAAGAGGGAATCAATCTGATACAAAGGAAAGAATGATGAGAATGGTGTTTGAAGATCAAATGTGACCTCTGGCTTAGTTACTAGCTTATGGTGAATTTGGCTAAGTCATTTGGTAACCTCAGAGTTCTCACCTGTCCAACTAAATCAAATGAGTTATTATAGCACTTTTGAAATTTTAACATGCTAACCAAATGTGAGGTATAGTGTCTAAGAGCCTGGGCATAGATAGCTATTACCAAAAAAATACTGAAAATTTGAGATCCATACAGACAAGACATATGGCTATTACTGCAGTGAGAAGCTCTGGTTTGTTTCAAAGTGTTGCTAGTTACATAAATAATTTTTATAGCTGGTTGCCTAGAATCTTTAAGATCCTAAGAAGCCACAGCATTTACATGCAGTACACACTAGATAAGCCTTCAGAGTTCTGTGGGATTGTTGCTGATGAGCTGTTTTCCACTGGACATGGACAAAGAAGCTTGTATCCTTGTCTGAGACGAGTAGCCACCCTGTGACAAGGAGGGTAGCCTTAGAAGGAAGCTGTGGTTGGCTAAGTGGAAGAAAGAAGGAATCAGTCATTTAGGACATCACTGAGTTGCAAAATCAACCAGCCTCATCTCATGAGCCTCCCTACCCCTTGGCACTTCATTATGTGAAATAGCAAATGTCCTTATAGATGGACAATTCATCTGAATTGGGGTTTTCGTATTTGAAGTCAAATGTATGCTAACTAATGCATAATTTGGCTTAGGTTTTTGAAGGTTTGTTTCTCATATAACAACAGGAAAAAAAAGTTCTAGATGTTGGTTCTACTTCAGAATCTATTTTTTGGTTGAATAACCTTGGGGAAGTCAGTTACCTTAACTGCAAATGGAAATCAATACTCTCTTACAAATTTTCTTATGTTAAATGAATGTACTTGATGTGTTTTGTTATTTTAAAAATGCTACATTAGCATATCATAAACTTAACATTTTTTTTTAGCCTACAGTGCTTTGAGTTGTAAAACATGTATAGATTTGGGCCGGGCGTGGTGGCTCACGCCTGTAATCCAAGTACTTTGGAGGCCAAGGCGGGTGGATCACCTGAGGTCGGGAGTTCGTGACCAGCCTGACCAACATGGTGAAACCCGGTCTTTAAAAAGAAAAAAAAGCCGGGCGCGGTGGCCCATGCCTGTAATCCCAGCACTTTGGGAGGCCGAGGCGGGTGGATCACGAGGTCAAGAGATCGACACCATCCTGGTCAACATGGTGAAACCCCGTCTCTACTAAAAATACAAAAAATTAGCTGGGCATGGTGGCGCGTGCCTGTAATCCCAGCTACTCAAGAGGCTGAGGCAGGAGAATTGCCTGAACCCAGGAGGTGGAGGTCGCGGTGAGCCGAGATCGCGCCATTGCACTCCAGCCTGGGTAACAAAAGCGAAACTCTGTCGCAAAAAAAGAAAAAAAAATTAAAAACAAAAAACAAAAAACATGTATAGATTTGTATAATAACCACCACAGTCAGAATACAGAATGGTTCTATCACTCCAGAAAACTCCCTTTTAAATCCCTTTGTAATCACATCCTTTTCTCTTCTAATCCGTGGTATACTGATCTTCTCCTCTCTCCCCTATAGTTCTGCCTTTTCCAGAATGTGACATAATTGGAACCGTACACTATGTAGTATTTTTGGACTGGCTCCTTAGCATAACGTCTTTGAGATTTACCCATGTTGTTGTGTGTATCACTACTATGTTCCTTTTTATTGTTGAGTAGTAATCCATTGTGTCGTTATATCACAATTTATCCATTCCCCCATCAAAGGGCAATTGAGTTGTTTCCTGCTTGGGGAGTTTGTAAATAGAGCTACTACAACCATTGGCATATGGGTTTTTGTGTGAAGATAAGTTTTATTTATCTAGGGTAACTGGGAGTAGAATAGCTGTATATATGGTAGTTATACGTTATGTTTAACTTTTGAAGAAACTGTCACATGGTTTTGCAGAGTTAATATACCATTTTGCAATCTCAACAGTAATGCATGAGAGGTCCATTTGTTCCACAACCTTTCCGGTACTTGGTATTGTAAATATTTTTCATTGTCACCCTAACAGTTATGTAGTACAAATTGTGGTTTTAATTTGCATTTCCCTAAAGGCTAATGATGTTGAGCATCTTTTCATGTCCTTATTTGCTATCCATTTATCTTTCTTGGTAAAATATCTGTTAAATATTTTGTCTACCTTTTTTTTTTCTTTTAAAGATTAGAGTCTCACTATGTCACCCATATCAGAATGCAATTGAAACCAACTTTGCAAAATTATGACTGGAACAGTGAAAGAGATCTAACTTAACCGAGTCTGTTCTTGCTTCTGACTTCCAAGCTGTCTTTGTTCATTCCTGGGAGAAACTTAGTTTATAGTTTATGGTTTAAACAAAGTTGGTAACAACCCTTTCCCAAAGCAGACCTTCTTGCCCGGGGACTAAATTGCTTTTGTAGGATTAACATTAGCCACTAGATTAGAAATTATGATTTAGGGTTGGGCATGATGGCTCATGCCTGTAATCCTAGCACTTTAGGAGGCCAAGGTGAGCAGACCACTTAAGCTCAGGCGTTCAAGACCAGCCTGACCAACATGGTGAAACCTCGTCTTTACTAAAAATACACAAATTACTCAGGTGTTGTGGCACACACCTGTAATCCCAGTTACTCAGGAGGCTGAGGCAGGAGAATCGCTTGAACCCAGGAGGCGGAGGCTGCTGTGAGCTGAGATCGCGCCATTGCACTCCAGCCTGAGTAACAGAGCAAGACTCCACCTCAAAAAAAAAAAAGGGAAACGAAAAAAAAGTATGGTTTAGGAGTCATGCAGCTGGAGGCTACATATGGATGCCCAATTTCTCTTTTCTTAAGAGTCCTCTATGTCCCAGGTCATATCTAATGTGCTAAATGACCCCAAAATCTTCATGTGTTAATATTCTAATATTCCCAGAATGCTTTATAAGCGGCAACGCTCTGCTCTATTGTGGGACTGTATTGTTTTGTGGCTTGGACCCATGTGGAAAGTGGCAATAAGAAATAAATTAGAATTATTATAGTAAAGGAAATCACCCTTCAGCTGGTTCCTTTTTTTCTTTCCACATGTATATATGTCACCAAAAGGGCTCCAGATTTACAGAGAATCTGAGAATTACTCTCTTTTTTAATTTTTATTTTTGAGACAGAGTCTCGCTCTGTCACTCAGGCTGGAGTGCAGTGGAACAACCCTGGCTCACTGCAATCTCCATCTCCTGGGTTCAAGTGACCTGAGAGTTACTTTCCAATTAACAAATGGTAATGGTAATGGGAGTTTGTCTAAAAATATTGATTCGGGGTGTTTTCTTGCTACATCACCACTAGGTATTTGTTTAAACAGGCAGGCCCTAGGGGAAATTGTGAAATCAGTGAAGATTATCTCTGACCCCCTCTCCATCCCTTTTCCTGCCATACCCTTTCTTTTTTTTTTTTTTTTTTTTTTTTTGAGATGGAGTTTCACTCTTGTTACCCAGGCTGGAGTGCAATGGTGCGATCTCGGCTCACCGCAACCTCCGCCTCCTGGGTTCAGGCAATTCTCCTGCCTCAGCCTCCTGAGTAGCTGGGATTACAGGCACGCGCCACCATGCCCAGCTAATTTTTTGTATTTTTAGTAGAGACGGGGTTTCACCATGTTGACCAGGTTGGTCTCGATCTCTCGACCTCGTGATCCACCCACCTCGGCCTCCCAAAGTGCTGGGATTACAGGCTTGAGCCACCGCGCCCGGCCCGCCATACCCTTTCAATTGAGGCATTTGAAGAAGGTAGACAGGGTCCCTCATAAAGACACAGAATGTGAAATGCCAATCAACAAATTCAAGTATAATCTCTCTTCTCTCTTGTCATATAGACCACATTTCCATTGAAATCATTTTTCTGTTAATCATTTACCCTGGAAGTTATTGATTTTAAGCAGAATCCAGAATTTTTTGAGTTTACATTTGGACAAGAATCTCAAGTTTCCATACCTGGTTCTTTTTATTTTGTAATCTGATAAGTTTCTGCATAGAAGACAAGATTAGGAAATGTATAACACATTTTACGAGGTAAGAAAAGGGTAAATAAACATGGTTAATGACCCAACCTTGTGTCAGAGGCAGATGAGATGCAGAGGGTGAGGTTCTCTTTCAAGGATGTCCTTTTATCTCTTCAAGTTCCCACCCAGAATCCTAGAGCTATCTCTTCTCCCATAGGCTGATTCCAATTCCTCCCCCTTGGAAGTTCAGAGGTCAAACTGTGCATAAAGGAGATTTGTTAGCAGACCGAAAGCTATCAGGCACTGAGCAAACAGGGAAATCACAGAGGTTCAAAGATCACCAGTGTCTCAACAATCATCCCTAATGCTCACTGTGACTACCAGACACTCCCAGGGCCTGAGTGATGGGGACCCCATGAGATAATTTTCATTGCTTCCTACTGATCAGCGCTTGGTCTAGGAGCACCATCCAGTAATAATTTTCATGGCAATATTCTCCCCTTGAGCCCAGGAGACATGTCTTGGATGGCTTCAGAAGTCACTGCTTGGTGAATGCCTTCTCTGCCCATTTCTAGTTCTTGATGAAACCTGAAACCATCTTTGTAGTTAGTGCCTCTCTCCAGACCCTACTTGGGAAGTGCTTTTGATCTGCTCTTGATTGCTTTATTGGTCTACATTTGCTAAGCCGGAGCTCTGCCCTCACCTTAAGCTAATGATTAAATATAGCCGCCTTCTCTCAAGGCTGCTCTACTGGTAACAACTCTGCGGCCTGCAAAGATGGGGCCTATTTAGGGTCTGGAAAATAGACCATGGGAATCTTGTCTTCAAGATTAGGAGAAACAAGCCCTTTCCGTGGGGTTTTGTTGAATGTTTGGAGCCTGAGTCATGGGTGCTACATATTCACAGTTATTGATTTATTCCTTCAGAAGCTTTCAACTGAAGTTCGCTGTTTCTTCCAGGGAACCAAGAAGTTCATGGATTTCCAGGTCACTTTCATTATTATGCAGTGTATTGTCATTAAGAAGTAAGTAGTAGTACACCTGGCAAGTAGTACTAGCAGCTCCTACTCATGGTTTTGTTGCGAGGATGAAATATAATCATGGATATAGAGTACTGTAGCACAGTATCCAGCTCAGTGTTCAATGAATGTTAGCTTTTGTCCACTACTATCATCAGCAAATGTGGTGAGAAGCCCCATTCCTGGCTTAGTTCTTGGCTTATTATAATAACTTTCTTAGAAATAAAAGGTTTCCTTCTTTCTTTCATCCCCTCCCTGGAGCGGTATTAAAAATGAAATTTAAGAAAAAAAGAAATTTAAATAAAATAAAGAATAACAAGATACTCTGTGCCATCTTCCTCTTTTTCATCCCAACACTGCCCTTTGATTTGACAAAGTGATGTTGGCACCTGACACTATTCCTTGACTTTATTAAGTGAGTATAATTAAAAGTTATTTGCGTTCAATTATTTGCTTATCTGCTTCTTTGATTGTGCTTTCTCTTTTCATCAATACCAATTTTAGTTTCATTTAATCAAACTGGTGAAATAATTAGATAGATAAGAAATTCAAAGTAAAGCTGATGCATCAACCTTGATAAGACCCTAAGGTCTCCTGGAATATCAACTTCCTTTTTCACGATTCTCCCTAAGGTTCACCTTGATTTTTATATGCATTTTAACTTTTGTGGGCTGGGATAGAGTGGTTATTGTGGGACCCATTAAAATAAACACAAAATGTTAAATGGCGAGTAAGGTAAAATGCCTTAATATAAAATATTATTGGGGAATTCCATAAATATGTAGAATTTGACATATGTAGAAGTTTCATATTCAATAAGAAATTGGATCAAAATGATCATTTAAAACTACCCATTAGTAGGAGAAGGGAGAGGAGCAAAAATAACAAAAACAAAAACAAAAAAACTATTGGGTACTAGGCTTAGTACCTAGGTGATGAAATAATCTGTACAACAAACCCCCGTGACATGAGTTTACCTATATAACAAACCTGACTATGTACCTCTGAACCTAAAATAAACATTAAAAAAAAAGCTACCACTTAGATAAAGGGAACAATATTGGACTACGTACGCATTTATTAAACTCCTCATGTAAGCATAGTACCTTCCTTACTAGATTTGTGAGAGATCTAAGATGATACAGCATTGGACATATAGATGGACTAGACTTAGATGGAACCTGAATATCTTAGTTTAACTCTCTCCTCCAGAAGACCAGAAAGGTACAGTGATTTGCTCAAGATTAGACAAAGGAGGGAGAAAGAGAAACAAAGGAGTGTTAGAGTGATAAATAGAAACAACTTCTGGACTTCTGATGAAAGTTCTTTCTACTGCTGATTGAGAGAAAATAAGTTTTCATTGCCTGGCATCTGAATCCACCCAACAACTAGTTCCCATTGTGTGAGTCTTAGCGTAAAGTATTCTTCCCTCTCTGCACCTGCTGCTAAGCCAGGTCATGGGCACATGATCCAGTCTGGAATGATCCCCACCTGGGGCTTTGGATATTGAAGGACTAAAGTAAAAGAGGCAGTGAGATGAAATTTACCAACCAATAATGCTGGCAGTGTCCCGTGGCTAGCAAGGTCTTGCCATGGTGTTTAGGTCCCGTAGTGGTTGTGGACTACAGCAAAGTCAGCAGCAACATCCTAACCCAATTTCCTGCTGCCTCTCCTCCCTAGTTTCTCATCTTTGTCCAAGCATTTCTTTCTAGAGTTTCTGTAAACTCAACGTATTCGCCAATGGTTTCCTATTGAATCTTTTTTTTTTTTTTTTTTTTTTTTTTTGCACACAGAAAATAACTGTGACTGATAAAGAAACCAGTGTCATAAAATAAGCCATAGGCAACCTACTCTCAGGGAAAATTAAAAATCAGGACTGGTTGACTGACAGTAAACTGAACCTTAGAAACACAGCTGCAAAACAACTTAAACAGCTGCCTGTGGTCACCTGGAATGCCTATTGAGAGTATGATTCAAGAATAGTATAAAGGGCATGAGGAGTTCAATGACAGCTGATGAGGTGACTGCTTCTTATAACAAATAGCTTAAAGGCGAAAAAAGTTATTTTCCTCAGCAGATCTGAGGTGGTCAAAGACAAATTCAGACTTTGGTTTGATCCTGTGTGCTGATGAATTATAATGTCAGTAGTATTCACAGCCCTGACAGGTTTCTTAGGTGCATATTGTGGCATTATCTGGGTTAGATTGAAAGCTGGAAAATTGACATGGAAATATAAGAGAGGATTTAGAAGACTCCATGAATGCTGAACCCTTAATTCTCATTAAATCTCTTTTGCCAGCTTCAGAAATCTCTCTTGCTTTGTCTGATGAAACGTTCTTCTTTTCATTGAAGATGCTTTTTTGCTTGAGGGAGTTACTTGCAAGAGAAAGCCAGTTCTCTTCAACCTCCTGTCTTTTCTGTCATTTCTCAAGATTGTCAGATTTCAGCATGGCCCTGGGAGGGCAGCAGCAATAACAAAGTCAAAAGCCAGACAAGGCCAAAGAGCTTCCAGATTTCTAGCTTATACTGGAAAAATTCAGGGAATTGTGTACGGGAATAGAGTGTAAGGTTGAGAAATGTGGTTATAGATTGGTCTGGATCATTGTAGGTTGAGCATCTATACTGAATCCAAATGGCGAATATGATAAATGCTTCTAGAGAGCAAACCTTGAAGCAGTACCTCTCACTGCATTTTACCTGGAGGGAGAGAAGACCCGAGGCATGGATCTATACCAAATTATGATCAGGGGTTAATGGTCTGGCCAGATATTTAGGGACATGGAAGGAACAAGTTTAGAGACTGGAGGCAAGGAAATTTGGAGGAAAATATGGATGGATTTCTCAGAGATTGAGAGTATTTGATGTCTCTTGTGAATGCACACCAGAAGACACACATGCAGAGGAGTCTTTTTTTTTTTTTTTTTTGAGACGGAGTTTCGCTCTTGTTACCCAGGCTGGAGTGCAATGGCACAATCTCGGCTCACCGCAACCTCTGCCTCCTGGGTTCAGGCAATTCTCCTGCCTCAGCCTCCTGAGTAGCTGGGATTACAGGCACGCGCCACCATGCCCAGCTAATTTTTTGTATTTTTAGTAGAGACGGGGTTTCACCATGTTGACCAGGTTGGGCGCGGTGGCTCAAGCCTGTAATCCCAGAGGAGTCTCTTATGTGTCTCATCTCTTACTGTTAAAAAACATTACATTGCATTTTAAGGATATAATTATAAATATTTCCTATATAAAGAGCAACTGAGAAAAACACAACATTGTATTGAGAGACATGCATCTTCAATGAAGTTTATGTATTAAAAAAACAAGGCCGGGCGCGGTGGCTCAAGCCTGTAATCCCAGCACTTTGGGAGGCCGAGGCGGGTGGATCACAAGGTCGAGAGATCGAGACCAACCTGGTCAACATGGTGAAACCCCTTCTCTACTAAAAATACAAAAAATTAGCTGGGCATGGTGGCGCGTGCCTATAATCCCAGCTATTCAGGATGCTGACGCAGGAGAATTGCCTGAACCCAGGAGGCGGAGGTTGCGGTGAGCCGAGATCGCGCCATTGCACTCCAGCCTGGGTAACAAGAGCGAAACTCCGTCTCAAAAAAAAAAACAAAAAAAACAAAAAAACAAGAGGTTTCTATCAGGAAAATATTGATTAAGGCCTGCTATTTGGTCGTCCTGTATGTGTGTTTTTGACGGCCCAGCAATTGAATTCACAACTAGATTTGGTGATCTTAATGCTGCTCTCTTGTACAAAGATTTAACGAAATAAAGGGGCTTTCCAAAGATCAGGAAATGGAGGAAGGAAGGAAATGAGGGAGAAAAGATAGAGAACTGGAAATAAAATAAAAACAGATCTCTGTACCCTTGTCTGCTAGTTTCCTGTTGCAGATTAATAAAGATTTAGGAGGTCATTTGTTAGTGGAGACGTATCTTTTTTTTAGAGGAGAGAGAACTACCTTGTTTCTGAGCTGTTTCTTATTATCTAGAAACCTCTAATTATGTGAGTCTTGAAAAAAAGCAGAGGCCCAGTTCCTACCAGGGAGTCAAAGGCAAGCAATATTCCTTCTCCCCACCCCTTGGCAAAGAAGGTGTGGCAGGTGAACTAGCCTCGGCCAATTGAATGCTCCCACCCAGGACTTTGCTCTGGAAACTGTGACTGAAAAATAAAGACACAATATAATTAAAATTATAGTGAAAGCGGTAGCTGGATCCAGCAGTGGCATCCTAGCCAGATTTCTCCTGCTAGGTAGCCTTTCTTGATCTCTCTCTCTTTTTTTTTTTTTTTGAGCTTCATTTCCCACTGATTCTCTGCACCAGCTGACAGCCTCAAGTACTAGATATCTACGCATGAAAGCTGACTTGAAAGCTCATTTGCAAGGCTGCATCAATGAACTCTCATATCTTCTAGCCTGTGGTTGGGTTTGGCCAATAAAATCCCAGCAGAAGAATGGAGGGAAGGAGTAGAGTAATCAGAATATTTATTCTCCCCTTTCTATAAGGACATCTTGGATTGGCTTGCTCCTTAATAGAAATTCACTGTTTCTCTAAAGGTGTACGGCTCTACACAATTCTCTTTCCTTCCAAGTTCTAATAAACTTTCCATTCCTTTCTCTCTATGGGCCAAGAAATAGTAACAACTCCAATGCCGTTATCCCTGAATCTTTGCACTATGCCTCGTGGTTGCCCCAACCCTCTTCCACCCTTCAAAATTAGTTCCTTTAAAAATCAATCCTTCTCAAATTATCATAACAAGAGGGGGTCATCTGTTAGTTGGAAACCTGACTGATATGCCTTCAAGGACATTCCTTTTCTGGTTGGCTTTGTGCCAAACAAACCCAGCAGACTTAGCACTCTAAAAGAGGGTTAAAGAAGGAAAAAACATTCCGACTTGGGATCAAAGGTGAAATTTTTAGTGAATGGTGCTAAATGAGACTGAATGTTTTCAAGGGACTCTGTTAGGAAAAAGTCGCCCACAGAAAGGCACAGATAAAAATGGCTCAAAATACAGTCAGAATTTTCAAGCCTGATTTCCAATCACAAAGGGCAGTGACTAACAGCTGATGTAAAAGAGAGCTTCTGTTCACAGATATACAATTGCTGAACAGTTGGGCCATTCATTTTTAAGTGTCTGACAGTCAGTGAGTCCTCCGTTTCTCCCTCCCTCCCAATTCCTATAGTGCCTTGCACAAAGTAAAATGCACATAGGTTCTTCCAGATGTCTCCTCCTCAATTTTCATTTCTGTCAGAGACACAGCTGCGCCATATTTGCCAAAATGCAGCATGAAAAAGCTATTAATCTGGCTCCATCTAGATGCACCACGTCTAACTGCAGGGCTGCCTGCAGCTTAATTATAGGAGTCAGTAGAAAGTAATGAAACTTTTAAAAACAAAGACCATGAAACACAAATAATAGTAATTAAAACTCGGCGAGAAAGTAATAAGTAAAGAGCTTGCTGAAAACCAGGCACTACAGGTTTTGTACACATCATGTCATTTAAACCACACAACAATCCTGCAAATTAGGAGGTATCATCCTGATTTACCAGATGAAGAATCAGAGAAGAGTAAGCATCTTGCCCAGATTACTAAAGTAGTAAGTGATAAAGCCTAAAGTCAAAACCAAGCTCTCCCAAGCCTGTTTTATAAATTGAGGTGCATGCCCTTAGGGCAGCAGTCCCCAACCTTTTTGGCACCAGGGACCAGTTTCGTGGAAGACAATTTTTCCATGCACCAGACGATGGGGGACATTGGAGGATGGGGATGGTGGCGTGATGAAGCTGTTCCACCTCAGATCATCAGGCATTAGAGTCTCATAAGGAATGGGCAACCTAGATCCGTCACTTACGCAGTTCACTATACCATTTGTCCTCCTATGAGTATCCACTTCCCTGCTTTTCCTGGCTTTCAGAGGCTGCCTGCATCCCTCGGCTCATGGCTCTTACCTTTATCTTCACAGCCACACTGTTCTATCTCTCTGACCACTCCTGCATCTTCACATCTTTCTCTGACCACGGCCTGGAAAGGCTCTTCACTTTTAAGATTTCATAGGATTTAATTGGGCCTACCTGGTTAATCTAGAATAACTTCTGCATCTCAAGATCCTGAACCCGCATCTCACAACTGCAAAGTCCGTTTTGCCACGTAAATAGATTCACAGATGCTGGAGATGACAGTATGGGCATCTTTAAGGAGCCATTATTCTGCTACCATACATTACATTAATTAGTACAATGCCTGGATTATAGTATGTGCTTAATATTTTCTAGTTGTTATGGTATTACCAATGTTATTATTCCATCTGATTCAAGTGTATGAGAAGGAAACACCAAATCTTCTGGTGCCAATACTACCTTACCTTATCCATTATTCCCTCACTCTCCTGGATCTGCATTCTCTCCCTGTCTGTTGTTGAGCCCTTCAGCATTCTCAAGTCTCTCCAAGCCTGACAAAGTCCACCATCCGCCTCACCTCTCCAGCCAAATACTGTCTCCCTGTCCCTCTTATTCTATGTCTACCCCCATCTCTAAAGGTTTTGCCCTCACATCTATACCTCAGTTTCTCCCACTCTGTAACCACTCCAGTATCATTTCTTCTATCACTCCATCAGACATCCCTTTTCAACACTGATAATGATGGCTGCATTGCTAAATTCAGTAGGCATTTAGTTTTCACCTTATTGAATTTCTCCACATTCTGTGATCCAATTACACCCTCCTTGTTGAAACGCTGTTCCATAGGCTCTCCGTCTCTGGTCACTATCTCCTTTTCAGATTCTTTTGCTGGGCCATTAAATTCTGCATTCTTCACCACCCATCCTGACCTCTTTTGTCTTCTCATTCTGTTACTGGTGGAGGGTGTCCAGGTTCTTGGTGTTTTGAACAAAGAATTGGACAAAACACACAAACAAAGCAAGAAAAGAATGAAGCAACAAAAGCAGAGCTTTATTGAAAATGAAAGTACAGGGTGGGAGCAGGCGTGAGCACAGGGGCTCAGGAGCCCCTTTATAGAATTTTCTGGGGTTTTATTACCCTCTAGAGGTTTCCTATTGGTTACTTGGTGCCATTGCAAGTAACCATTGGTACATTTCCCATTGGTTACTATATAAATGAAGTAGCAGCCTGCAATTAGTCTGATTGGTTGCAAAAAGCAACTATTCAGAGGCTAAAGTGACGAAGGCTACACCCTATTCAAGCATCTGATTGGTTGTGGAAAGCAACCAATCAGAGGCTGAAGTGAAGTCACAAAGTTACACTCCTATGCAAATGTCTGATTGGTTGCAGAAAGCAACCAATCAGGGATACTTTCAACTTTCCATCTGCCATGCAGAAAAAGGGGGTGAGGTTTGCAAAGGGAGTAGCCTCTGTTTATTTTGTTACTTAGATTTGGAAAGTTGGGGTTTTCCTTTCGATTAAGTTCTAGGAAGTCAGCATGAATTGGCCTTAGGTTCCTGACTCCAGACCCTATTCTCCTGCCTCAATTCTGCAGTCACTTTCCAGTGTTGTATCTCAAGCCCACTTTCACTATATAAACCCAAGCATTCCTCAAATATGTGCCTTCTTCTGGGGCATCCGGTCACCAATTGCCTGCTCAGCTCGGCACCTCCAATTTGATGTCTTCGCGTGCTCAGGGATGAACTCATTCTGCTCTCTTTGCCCCATTTGCCTAACTCCAATGTCTCCTGCACCTTCCTCAGTGTTCTCCATCTCAGTAAATGGTGACCCCCTCCTGCTATTTGCTTATGTTGGAAACCTTGGAGTATGGCTGCATCAATATCTTTTGGGATGCTTAGCACCAAAATGTGCCTTACTGTATTTTGAAATTTAAAAAAGACTGCATATCATAAAGTAAATCTTTAAAAATTCTCATTTTCCCATAGTAATAATTATGATGCTCTAAAAATGAATATCAAATCCTTTTCAAAATAATTTAGGACCACATCTTTGCTGTTGCTCTAAGAGCTATTTGGTAGTCCAGCACTATCTAGAAGTCTATAGTCAGAAACTATTTCCTGTTGATTCTACCACATAAAATATTTTCAAATCTGCCTGCTTCTCTCTGGCACCAATGAACTGTACTCCGAGCCAGCCTGACCACCTGTCTGAAGTTCTGCAATAGCCTCTGAACCCTTCTCACTGCTCCAGTTTATTCTCTGCAAAGCATCCAGACAAGGCAGAATGATTTCAGGGGACAGACGTAACTGATCCTGTCCTGTTGTGTTACTGCTTAAAACTTCTCAGTGATTTCACATTGTCTTTAGGAGAAAAGCTCAGATCCGTAATAGGCCCAAGACCTTGCCACCTTGCCAGGAACCAGCCTCGCCTCTAGGTGTTCCTGGAAAGAGTCAAGCTCTTATGAACCTTTACACAATTTACTCTCTGCCCAGAACTCTCTCCCACTCCTGGCTTCTCTTTCTCCAGTTCTTAAATTTAATGTTCTTTCTTCAGATAAACCCCCCCACACCAGGTCAATGCTCCTTGTTAAACACTTCCTTAGTAACCTCCACTTTGCTTTGTAAATAAATTATTCTTTGTGTAACTGATAGTTTAAGATCTCCTCTCCATTTTAATGCAAAGTTCCTGAGAAAGAGTTGGTAACACACATGAGTAATTCAGGGATCACTTAATGCAGCTGTGTCTGATTCTAGAGTCCATGTCTACAACTACCAAATGCACATAAATCTGCTCATCCTGGAAGATGGCTTTTAGCTTCTTTAATTCATGATAGCCAAATGTTGATGCACGGGAAATCTTGCATCATATAACATCACCGAGCAAATTCTAGAACAATGATGTTGGGCTATTTGTGAACCCCTTTGTGCATGTTCTGTGAGTAGTGGACCATATATATACAGCTCAGCTTTTACTTTCTGTGGACTACAGGCTGGACTAGCTGCACTAGACTCCAGCTCTCTTATTGTATAATCTCCACATCCTTAAACAGGGGTGACATTAATCACCTTGCAGGGTTGTAATAGTACTCATTTATTCAATAAATATGTAATGAGCATTCAGTATAGGCCAGACCTTGGTTTAGATGCTGGGAATTTGTTTAACAGAGTGCCCAGCTGCTTTAATGTTCCAGCTGGTCATTATTACAAGTAGTATCATAATTGTGCGTCGATGTTTGCTTATATCACAGAGTATGAAATTTGTGACGTTTGCCTCTCATGGGCAGGGTCCCTTCGGAGCCTGGACCTCCAGCGGCCCAAAGGCGCGGACTCCAGGGAATCACTGAACGGTGTGGCCGCCTCTCTGCTCCAGGCCGCCAGAGGGCGCGTGGTCTCTACCGACCCGGCCGGTGTTCCTGAGCCTGCCCATTACTAGCCGCCCGGCTTCCGTTCCCCTCCCCCGCGGCGCCTGCCCCCACTTGAGTTCCAAAGCTCCGCCCCCGTTGCCCCTAGCGGCTGTTTGTTGACTTCCGGGAGCGCGGAAGTCCGGAGTTTCTGCCTGAGGAATAGGGCCGCTTCTGCGGCCCGCGTCTCGGCAAACTGGCGGCCTTAGTCCGGGTCAGGCGGCCCTCGAGAGGATGGGTGCGCCGCCTTGGCATGAGGCAGTCTGAGGAGCTGATGCCCGGTGAGTGGCGCCTGCGCCGATGGCGGAAGGCCGGGAGGGAGGGTCCGTGGGCAGGCAGGTGGCCAGGCTCCTCCTCTGGACCAGCCCGGTCGGGACAGGCCCGAGGCTGGGTGGCCCGACTGGGGCGGGAGCTCTGGTTGCGCTCCCACGAATGACTGAGGTCAGAGGACTGGATGGATGAACAGGATGAACAGGATGGGGGACAACAGGAAAGGAGGTGCCTGTCTTTCTTCTGCTTTTAAAATAATCTTTTGATGAGCTTCTTGAAGGCCGGGACACTTTTTACCTCCCTGTAAACTCCCTAAAGTGCGGACTCCCGATATGTGCACTTTGGAGATCCTGAGCACCTAGTTATGTATTGAATGCGCTAAAGAGTGATTGATCAGCGTTGTGGGGCAAAAGGGATGCTGGAAATGAATTGGACAAAGAGGGAGAATAGGGACCCTATTAGTGAGTGTTTCTTAGCCTTTTTTCCCCCTGAGCTCCATAGTTAGAAATACTTTTGTCATTGTGACCCAATACCGCATACATACTGTGTAGCAGAATTAGATGTCTCGTGAAGCAGGCCTTGTTTTAAGCACTTGGAGTCAACACACAGCTTTTCGATAACGCATTTCTTTAAAAATGCTGATCATGAACCTCTAAATTGATTTTTCTTTTTCTTTTTTTTTTTTTTTTTTTGAGACAGAGTTTCGATCTTGTTACCCAGGCTGGAGTGCAATGGCACGATCTTGGCTCACCGCAGCCTCCGCCTCCTGGGTTCAGGCAATTCTCCTGCCTCAGCCTCCTGAGTAGCTGGGATTACAGCACGTGCCACCATGCCCAGCTAATTTTTTGTATTTTTAGTAGAGACGCGGTTTCACCATGTTGACCGGGATGGTCTCGATCTCTTGACGTCGTGATCCACCCGCCTCAGCCTCCCAAAGTGCTGGGATTACAGGCTTGAGCCACCGCGCCCGGCGAATTGATTTTTCTTACCCACTAATAGGTCATGACCAACATTTTGAAAAAACGCTGGGTTTGAGCAGAATCATACCTTTACTGAAATATGTATATTTTCTTCCATGGTCCTGGAAGTTCTCAATTCTGCAGTTCACAATTTAGTGCGACATACAGGAAAGTAAACAAAATGACCATGCAAATTGACAGTAGATGTCACAGCGCCAGAGCAGAGCCACCAAAACTTGACTTGGGGTGAGGGTATTAGCGAAGCAAGGACAAAACAGTTAAAATGTTAAAATAATTCATTCTGGGGAAACCCAGATTCTCTTCTAGATCCTGGTCTCCCAACTCAGTTATTAGTTGGAAGTGACATGCCTCACAGTGGTTCTCAAAACGTTGTCCACAGTGGCTAGTCTCTTGCATATTAATATTTATTGTTAATACTTACATTTGCTATGTTTTCGTTTCTGGTACGAATTACTTTATATGTGATCATCCTCCTTGGGATTTTCGCAAAAGCTGGATCTGACTTACTATTTGGTGTATGTGTGTGTTTAAATGGTTATTGGGAACTGATAGGGGTTTTTAGTCTCTCTTCAAAATGATGCTGTACCACCACAGTTTGTGACTACTACTCAGATCAAGTAATGACTTGAGGTAAGACTGTTAAATCTCAACATCCACGAGTACTCCTCTTCGGTCTCCTAGGACCATGGCATTTTGTGATATTGTTTTGCAGGGCAAGATAAACCATCCTGTCTTAGGTAGTGTTTCTGGAAAGAGAAAAAGACATCTCTATAACTAACTGTAGTGCATGAGTAAGATGAGAATTAGAAACTTCCTGAGTGGCTGTATTGAGAGGATCTTTTAATTTTATTCTGGATCCCTAAACATTCTGAATTCTCCTCAGAAATCAGGAAAAGCTGAAGTACTCCTTTGTTGACGACTTGGGTAATCTGTCTTTTATATTAAACATGTTGAAAGTTGTATTTGACTACCTACCTACCCACCATTATGATGAATCAATAAACATAACATTCAGCAGTTATGAACATACATGTGTGTAAGGGGGTCCTTTTCTGTGTGAAAAGTAGAACACAGAAGGACTGTTTTGTGCTAGGCAATATGGGATAACATTGTCACCCCAAATGGTGAACTCTTTCTGTGTTTCAGTACAGAAAAGCAGCGAGTTTTTTTTGTTTTTTGTTTTTTTGAGACAGAGTCTCAAATCTGTCGCACACGCTAGAGTGCAACGGCCGGATCTTGGCTCACTGCAACCTCCACCTCCCGGATTCATGCGACTCTCCTGCCTCAGCCTCCTGAGTAGCTGGGATTACAGGTGCTCACCACCACAGTTGGCTAACTTTTGTATTTTTAGTAGAGATGGGGTTTCACCATGTTGGCCAGGCTGGTCTCAAGCTCCTGACCTCCAATGATCCACCCACCTCATAAAGTATAGCTTTTTATTGCTTTGTGATGACTTCATCTTACATATTATGCTACCTAACAATCTCTCTAATCAAACTGTTACACAGATGTGCTGCTGTGTTATAAATTCTGCAGTTCATAGTTCAGAGAAGCCAGTGATCATTTCCAACTCTTATGATAGAGGAAGAGTTTACAGAGGCAGCTATGAGCTTACACTTTGAGGATGCTAGGCTCTGGGCTAAGTTCTTTGTACATGTCATCTTATTTAATCCTTACAACAACCTTTGAATACCTAATTGCCTTTAAAGCCTTTTTTTTTTTTCTAGCTGCTTTCCCTTATTTCAAATGAAAGAGATAGTGGTGGAGTAATTTGTTTCTCTCTGTGCTGTCTCTGATTTTATGGGTATTCATTGGGATTACCAATAGAGAAATTAGGAGTTCACCATTTTGGCCAGGTGTCTTGGCTTACGCCTGTAATCCCAGCACTTTGGGAGACTGAAGCAGGTGTATTGCTTGAGCCCAGGAGTTTGAGGCCAGCCTGGGCAACATGGAAAACCCCATCTGTGCAAAAAATACAAAATTTAGCTGGATGTGGTGGCACATACCTATAAGTCCCAGCTACTCAGGAGGCTGAGGTGGGAGGATTGCTTGGGGCCAGTAGGTGGGGGCTGCAGTTAGCCACTGCACCTCAACCTGGGTGACAGAGTGAGACCCTGTCTCAACAAAAATAGAAAGAGTTCACCATTTGGGCTAACATTGTTTCCCTTGCATGAGAACACTGGAGGTTCCTTAGAAAAACTGGACCAAAGAAAATCCAGATTGACTGATAGAGACCCTCCCCATGGATATCCTGATGATGCTAATGAGGAAATTCAATACTGTCCTGTTTCTGTGTTTGGAGAAAAGCTCTCTGAGGCCAGACCATGAGGTGTTAACCAGAACAAGAACGGCACAAATTATACCATTTCATTCCAGGTAATACTCATCTACTTGGTGACAGCAGAACTATTAGTAATAGAAGACTGCCTTCCTGTGATAGTGTATTTCTTTCTTTATGCATGTATATAAGTAATACGTGTTCAATTTAGCAGATTTCATAGGTCAAACTAGAATGCAGTCTGAGGATAAGAAAGACTGAATTAAGGTGGAAGAAGGAAGGCTTAAATATTGCCAGAGTTGGGGCAAAGCTGACATGAAACAAGGGTTTTGTATGGATAAATTGCTGAACAGGTATTTTAACAGGCAACATACTAAAAGTTATAAAATAGAGACCATCTTGTATTTGCAGATTCGGGTGCTGTGTTTGTATTTGGGAAAAGTAAATTTACTGAAAATACTCCTGGTAAATTCTGGTTTAAAAATGATGTTGCTGTACATCTTTCATGTGGAGATGAACATAGTGCTGTTGTTACAGGTTAGTATAACTATCCTGAATGAGTACAGTAATACTTAGAAAATTCTAAATATTATGTTACAACTGTGCCGCTGTGTTTTAAACATATTGAAAATGTATCAAGGGTGTTGTTTTTAACTTTGCCAGATAATTCTTCACAAAATCAGTCATTAAGAGGTATTTTAAATTTTAAGTTTCCTTAGTATATTTAACTGTGATTTTCTATATACACACCTTTCTTGGAATTAATCTATTTAAATATAATTTTTTTAAAAAACTGGCCTGTAATCCCAGCACTCTGGGAAGCCGAGGAAGGCGGATCATGAGGTCAGGAGTTCGAGACCAGCCTGACCAATATGGTGAAACCTGGTCTCTGCTAAAATAAAATACAAAGATTATGGCTGCATAGTATTCTGTGGAGTTCGTGTCCTTTGTAGGGACATGGATGAACCTGGAAACCATCATTCTCACCAAACTGACACAGGAACAGAGAATCAAGCACTGCATGTTCTCACTCATAGGCGAATATTGAGTAATGAGAACACAGGGACACAGGGAGGGGAGCATCACACACTGAGGTCTGTGTTAGGGGACTGGGGAGGGACAGTGGGGTGTAGGGAGTTGGGGAAGGATAACATGGGGAGAAATGCCAGATGTAGGTGATGGGGATGAAGGCAGCAAACCACATTGCCATGTATGTACCTATGCAACAATTCTGCATGTTCTTTACATGTACCCCAGAACCTAAAATGCAATTATATATATATATATATATATATATATATATATATATATATACGCACACACACACACACACACAGGCAAAAAAATTAGCTGGATGTGGTGGCGTGTGCCTATAGTCACAGATACTTGGGAGGCTGAAGCAGGAGAGTTGCTGGAACCCCGGAGGTGGTAGTTGCAGTGAGCCAAGATCGTGCCACTGCACTCCAGTCTGGGTGACAGAGCGAGACTCTCTCAAACAAAACAAAACAAAACAAAACAAAACAAAGTAACTGTTATTATATAATTTTAGAAACTCTTTTCTACTTAATAGAATCTGTTTATACATAGATAAACAAGGTAACTTGTTTCAACACAGAAAAGCAATGACATTTTTAAAGTATAGCTTTTTATTGCTTTGTGATGACCTCATCTTACATTATGTGAAAAATGCCTCAATTGATTATTTCTTTCTCCCTCCCACCAGGAAATAATAAACTTTACGTGTTTGGCAGTAACAACTGGGGTCAGTTAGGATTAGGATCAAAGTCAGCCGTCAGCAAGCCAACATGCGTCAAAGGTTTGGGATCTTTTCATCTTTTCACTTTAAATACTTAACAAACTCTATAAAGTATTTTTCTGTTGACTGTGTAGTTCTTTAATGTCGCACATAATAAAGCCTTTAGTTCATTATTTTCTGACATTTGCTTGAATATTATTAGCATTTAACTTATCTTTTATATGATATTTGGAACTGCTTTCATATGTTAGGGTCTAAAAATCTGACTGATTTTACCCAGAGCCCACAAAGGAAGTAATAATTTTACAGTATTGTATTTGAACATCCCCCCAGCCCCCTTTTTTTTTCGTTTGTAAAACTGCTTAAATATTACTATTATTGTGTGTACAGAGAACAAACAGCATCATATTATAGAATTTTGAGATTGTCTCATTTAGTAGAGTTGTGGACATTATGTTTCTATTTAGTTGCTGTTTCTATAAAACATACTTATCCTGCTTTATATAGTGACTAGATGAAGTAAACAGAACATTGAGACTTGGGATTGATTAGTACTAGAGTAAAAGAACAACAGGACAAAATACTTGAAATCAGCAGCATTCCAGAAATTATTAGATACATAATACCCTTACAAAGCTTTCAGGATCTCATATGCAAAACCTCTGTATGGGTATAACCTGTGAATATCAGCTGAACTTGAAAGGGTGATGGAGATTCCTTGAGATGTAGTAAGAGCAGTATTTTTTATCTTCCTGGCTAAATTTTGATTTCAGCTGAAAATTTCAGTGTAGCTTATACTGATGCTGTTTTGGGGAATTTTTTTTTTTTAGCTTTTTTTTTTATTGTTTTTGGGAATTTTTATGGAACTTTTAAAGTATTGCATGTGTTCAAAAAGTATTTATTGAGCACAGTCTGAACACTTGGGGATATTCACAGAGACCATGACCCTTATTCTCAAATATCTTATCTAATAGACAAGCTAACAGGATTATGTTACGGGATTCTAGACTATGGGATTCTTGAGACCAGGGATTCTATCTTAGTCATCTTTTTGCAGCCCCTATGTGAAGCACTTAGGAGATGTTCTTTAAATGTTTTTTGAATATGTTGACGAATGAATGAACAACTTTCATTCATAGATGTATGCTTGTGAATATTGGTCATACAGTTTTTCATTGAATGTGGTATGTGGTAGAAGGTGAGCTTGATAATGGTGATGGCAGGTTAGGTGATGGATCAGGTTGGTGAGGAGGCAACATAATAGAATACAGTGGGGCTCAGCACATATTAATTACCTGTAGAGTTTTTTTTTTTTTTTTTTTTAATTTTTTGAGACAGCGTCTTGCTCTGTCACCCAGGCTGGAATGCAGTGGCGTGATCTCTGCTTACTGCAGCCTCGACCTCCTAGGTTCCTCAGCAACCCCTCCCTGAATAGCTGAAACTGCAGGCACGCACCACGACTCTCAGGTAATTTTTGTATTTTTTGTAGAGACAGGGTTTCACCATGTTGCCCAGGCTGGTCTAGAACTCCTGAGCTCAAGCACCCATTTCGGACTCCCAAAGTGCTGGGATTACAGGTGTGAGCCACCACACCCCACCTACCTGTGAAGCTTAAAAAATATATATATAGATGTCAGCCTCTACTTTAGACCCATTGACTCAGATTCTCTAGGGATGGGGCTAAGATATCTGTATTGTATTCAAAGCTCCACTGGTTATGATGACATAACCAGTTCTGAAAACCTCTGGTTTGCTAGTTAAGAACATTGACTTTGGAATCAGACAAGCCTGCTGTTAAATCTCAGTTCCATCACTTGGTTACCATTTGTCCTGGAATATTGTTCATTTTCATTGCTATAAAATAATTGTCCCATTTTTAAAATCTTTTTAGCTCTAAAACCTGAAAAAGTGAAATTAGCTGCCTGTGGAAGGAACCACACCCTGGTGTCAACAGGTATAGTGCTCAACCTGTATGATTTCCTATCTGACTTTGAGAACTGAGGTCTCATTCCAGTAATGTGGCTTTGTAAAATTGATAGAGATTGTACTTTGGCAATAGTAAAATTAGGGTTTTTTAAAATGTCAGTGGCTAGTACACATTGGCCTTTGCAAATATACATGTAAATGTCAAGTGGCTGAAGAAAAAGCTTCTTTTCTTGGATTGTATCATGGGACAGCGTGACCTAACCTATGTGTCCACCTTAAAGACTGGTTGTTCCTGTTCTTGCTCTTCTCTTTTCCTTACTAAGGGTGAATAGAAGGCACCCAAAAGGCTGTTGATGTGAATGAGCACAATTCCCATCAAAATCCATACCAGCTTTTGTGTGTGTATGTGTGTTTGTAGAAATTAACAAAGTGCTTCTAAAATTTATATGGAAAAGCAAATGACATACAAGAGCCAAAACAATTTTAAAAAATAACAAAATTGGCCGGGTGCGGTGGCTCACGTCTGTAATCCCAGCACTTTGGGAGGCCAAGGCGGGTGGATCACGAGGTTAAGAGATCGAGACCATCCTGGTCAACATGGTGAAACCCCGTCTCTACTAAAAATACAAAAAATTAGCTGGGCATGGTGGCGCGTGCCTGTAATCCCAGCTACCCAGGAGGCTGAGGCAGGAGAATTGCCTGAACCCAGGAGGCGGAGGTTGTGGTGAGCCAAGATCGTGCCATTGCACTCCAGCCTGGGTAACAAGAGCGAAACTCCGTCTCAAAAAACAAAAACAAAAACAAAAACAAAATTAGGGGACTGGCATTACCCTATTTGAAGACCCACGGTAAAGCTACTGTAATCAAGACAGTGTGGTATTGGCAAAAAGATAGACAAAGATTAATGGAACAGAATAGAGTCTACAAGTAGACCCATATGTATATGCCCACTTGATTTTTGGCAGAGATGCCAAGGAAATTAAATAGAGAAAGGGTAGTATTTTCAGCAAATGCTGTTGGAACAATTAGACCTCCAGGACCTGACCACTGAACAGTACTTCTACCTCCTTCCCCCCGCCCCACACCCCTGCCCCCCAGCTTATTCTGCCTTTAGGATGTTCTCACTGCCTCAGCTCCTCTTCACCACTCATATGTTTTTCTTTCTTAAGTGTCTTTTCTCTTTCTCTTAGCCTTTTCAGATTATTTTTTGAGATCCTGTTAAGTGTTACTTCTTCCATGGAACATTTTGTGGCTGTTCACAACTTTGTGTTCATTTATTTGTTTGAATTATTGCAGCATCTCACCAACTCTGGTTTGCTCCATATGTATTAATTGTGTACTCCAATTTCATTGACCTTGTAGTATTTTCCATTTGAAAGCTAGTCTTGTTTCCCCAATTAGGTTTCTTCTTTTCCTAAAACAATAAAATAAAAAATAACAATAACTTTAAAATTTTTACTCATTCACGCTGATTTTGCCCCATAATTTAGCAAGGCTTTCACTCGGGCATCCCCAAACTACGGCCCACGGGCTGCATGTGGCCCCCTGAGGCCATTTATCCAGCCCCCCGCTGCACTTCAGGAAGGGGCACCTCTTTCATTGGTGGTCAGTGAGAGGAGCACAGTATATGGCGGCCCTCCAACGGTCTGAGGGACAGTGAACTGGCCCCCTGTGTAAAAAGTTTGGGGACGTCTGCTTTAACTTCATGTATACATTTAAGACATAGATAGCTAATTTAATGTGTGTGTTAAAAATCTTCATTAATTTACAGCTTACTGGTAATATTTATAATCTAGGCATGATGTACTTTTTATTTAATTAAGAGAGTAACTAACAAACATTTTTACATACTTTAAATGAGCCAAATGCTGTTCTAAGAATTTTATAACTGTCAACTAATTCAATCTTCATAGCAACTCTATGAAGTAGGTACTATTATTGTCACCATTTTATAGATGAGGAAAATGAGGCACACAGAGGTTATGGCTTACCCAAGGTCCCACAATTTTGGTAAGTGGCAGGCCAGAATTTGCACTCAAGCAGTCTGGTTCTGGAGTCTTGCCTCCTAAACAGAGTGCTATAGTACCCTCCTATTTAACTAGGAAGTTAAAATAAATACAACATAGAATTATGTTTCTAATTAGATTCTTCCTGGATTTCCCTCATTTTACTTATTTGTACTATTATACCTTAACTTTACTGGGTACAGAAGTTAAAATTAAGGAACACATCTCTTTTAAAATAGTTATATTTGCATTTTAAACTAATTTGGAAGTTACTTTCTTTGTTTTTACTCTGAGTTAATAAAGTGCAATATTAGCAAGAAATATGTTTCATGCATTCTGGTCATTTCAATTGCTAGTTACATTATAGATTGATTTCTAAAATCTCACAAAAGTATGTGGCCTTGCTTGTTTTGTTTTATTTTGAGAATGAAATGGAGTTGTCTACCAAATAATAGGATAATGATAATTTTCAACCTTCTTCACCGTTAATAGAGGAAATCACTGCTCTACACTGACCTGTCTTGTAAAAAGAGGGACTCTATAGTCTATTGATGTCTTCTTTTTCATGTACAGAAGGAGGCAATGTATATGCAACTGGGGGAAATGATGAAGGACAGTTGGGGCTTGGTGACACTGAAGAAAGAACCACTTTTCATCTAATTAGCTTTTTTACACCCCAGCATAAGATTAAACAGCTCTCTGCTGGATCTAATACTTCAGCTGCCCTAACTGGTGAGACTTACTTCCTTTTCAATCTGGGACACATTCCTTTCCTATAGATCAAGATATGCCAGCTCAGTAAACTGAAGACAGCATTGCTGTTTAGTTTTGTTTCATTGACTATGTCCTTTCAGAAAACATTTAAAATATAACTTTAAATTTTGACATATTGCAATTTTATGCTTATTTTGAGCTAGAATGTACATATACATTTAAAAAGTAATGGACAAATAAGTTCTAAGCTATGCTGTGTCTCTACTCCTTTAGATATTCTTAAATATTATTTTCATTGTGTGCTCTGAAAGTTATACTCACAGTTTTAACTGAAGTTGCTATCAGAAACATCCACAGAAATCTGTTGCAGCATATGTTAAGATTTGGTTTGTAATGGTCATTGTACCTCTCTGCTCTTTCTACCAAAAGCCCATATGAGACATTTCTTTAAAGTTTGGAGCCAAGATCAGCTCGATCTCACTGAAGCTGCTGGTTCACTGCTTTGTTTCAAGCAGGAGACTGTGTAACATCCAGTGTTACTCTATCAGGAAAGTCGGAGTTGTATCTGGACCTCAGTTCTTTAGATTTTGTCAGCCATTAAGTTAGCAATTTGACATCATTCTTTCAGTTCTTATTTTCAGTTACTTGATTTGCATTATTTAACCATTTCAAACATTAAAAAATTAAATTAATTAAAATATATAAATAAATAAGTTGATAATTCCTTTCTAAAATATTTTTCCTAGGTTAGCTTTTTCTGACATCAAAATCCTTATCAGAAATTATATGTTACCTATTTTTGAGATGCTGTTCATGCTATTATATCCTCATTCTCTGAGACTGGATTCTGTGTTTTCAGGTTTAAATTATAAGGAAAAAAATATAGTGAAATACATTTATTTTGTTCTTTTTTAAAACATCATTTCCACAGAGCTTTCAAGAGCAAGGTCTTCCAGGCTTTTTTGACCTGCAAATGTCTGATGTGACCTGTGCTGTCTTTCAGTTCAGTTGCAGGTAGACTGCTTAGAAGGAGGAGAACATTACTGTTTAGAGACATTAGAATGGGAAAGGGTGATTGTAGGAAAGGGCATTCTGTCTTTGCTAACAAGATAAAAATATGTCCGTGACTAAAGTGATTTACAATCAGGCTATTTAGTGTTCTTTATCATTGTAGAAGCATTTCACAATACAAATTGAACTGTTAAGTAGCTAGCTAGTATAAATGTCTTAGTAGTACTTTATTATCAAGATACATAATTTTTATGAATTAAAAAATAAATGATCTTTTGGAAGTATAATAGCTTGAGAGCCTGCCTATCTTTTAAAACCCTTTCTCCCGCTTGTGTTTTTCTTTATAGAGGATGGAAGACTTTTTATGTGGGGTGACAATTCCGAAGGACAAATTGGCTTACCAGATATGCCTAATGCCTGTGTCCCTCATCAAGTGACCACTGGGAAACCTGTCTCCTGGATCTCTTGTGGCTATTACCATTCAGCTTTTGTAACAAGTAAGACACATTTTGAATTCATCATGTTATGTCCCACTTCTCTGTTATTACTAAATTAATAATGAAATGATGTAACATATTCTCTGGTTCTGTAGAAATAATGCCATGGTTGTCCATGTAATGAAATGATTTTGGTCTTTTTTAGGTCACAGTATTTCTCCATTTATATAATTAGAGTTCATAATTCAAACTCTCTCTGACATGATCACTTTTTAGGTGAATATAGAGAGCTTAGCATGACATATGGTTTCCTTTGGTGGGACTTTCTCAGCATTCCCAACTTCTCTTGGACCCACTGGCAACCTTTTCTATCTTAGTTAAAATATTTGAAATGTTGGACTCTAGCTGTTACAGTCTGTATCTGCACTAATAATAATACAGGAAGTATGATTATGGCTTTCTATCTAATTGTGGGATTTTTTAATAGTGAAAACACCTAGAGGAAATAGTTTTATGGGCCCTCTTAGACAAATCTTTAAATATTTATTTTATACATTTACTCTTTATTCCATGTGCCATAGATTCAGGGTTAGAAAGTGGTAATTGACCCATTTCAGTGCCCCCCAAAGTTGCCAATGAATTGGTAGCAGCATGATGTTTTTATACAGGTGTGTGATGGCTAATATTCACATCATGGAAAATGGGGTATCTGTCCTCTCAAACATTTATCCTTTGTGTTACAAACAATCCAATGATACTCTTTTAGTTATTTAAAAATGTACAGTTAAATTATTTTGACTGTAACCATCCTGCTGTACTAATACTAGGTATTGTTTTTCTAGTTTTTGGACTCATTAACCACCCTGTTTGATTTCATTTAACGTAATGACCTCCAGTTCTATCCATGTCATTACAAATGACTGAATCTCATTCTTTTTAATGGCTGAATAGTACTCCATTGTGCATTAAGTACCACATTTTTTTTTAAGACAGAGTCTTGCTCTGTTGCCCAGGATGGAGTGCAGTGGCATGATCTTGGCTCACCGCAACCTGGGCATCCCAGGTTCAAGCAATTCTCCTGCCTCAGCCTCCTGAGCAGCTGGTATTACAGGTGCCCACCATCTGCCCAGCTGATTTTTTTTTTTTTTTGTATTTTTAATAGAGACAGGGTTTCACCAGGTTGGTCAGGTTGGACTTGTACTCCTGACCTCAGGTAATCCACCCACCTTGGCCTTCCAAAGTGCTGGGATTACAGGTGTGAGCTACCGTGTCCGGCCCCACATTTTCTTTATCCATTCATCTTTTTTTTTTTTTTTTTTTTTTGAGACGCAGTTTCGCTCTTGTTACTCAGGCTGGAGTGCAATGGCGCGATCTCGGCTCACCGCAACCTCCGCCTCCTGGGTTCAGGCAATTCTCCTGCCTCAGCCTCCTGAGTAGCTGGATTACCGTCATGTGCCACCATGCCCAGCTAATTTTTTGTCTTTTTAGTAGAGCTACGGTTTCACCATGTTGACCAGGATGGTCTCGATCTCTTGACCTCGTGATCCACCGCCTCGGCCTCCCACAGTGCTGGGATTACAGGCGTGAGCCACCGCGCCCAGCCCTATCCATTCATCTTTTGATAAACACTTAGATTGCCCTCAGTTCTTGGCTTTTGTGAACATTGCTGCAACAAACATGGGAGTGCAGATAATATCTTTGATATACTGGTTTCCCTTCTTTTGGATATATGCCCAACAGTGGGATTGTTGGATCATGCGGTAGCTGTTTTTAGTTTTTTGAGGAACCTTCAAACAGAACTGTTTATTTCCTAATAAAAATACAGAACAGATTACTAAGATAGTCATGTTTAAGACTTCCTACAGATTTTTAACCTAATAGTATGTTTAAATGCTCACATTCATGTTTTAAATTCATGTTCTCATTTCAAGTTCATATTATAAATTATATAAAATACTCAGTTTTCACATATTATAGGTAAAATCTATGGAGGTTTCAGGTATATCCCTTATTTCTGTGTCTTTTCATCTGATATGTTAATAGTTGGGTCCAAGCATTTCAACCAATAATTCACTGAATTAGGTGCAGTACAATAGAGGATATAAGCAAATGAGTTGGGGTCACAGTACCTGGGGGCAGGAATTTGTGGAACAATCTTCAGAGACTGGAGAATAGAGACTTGACAGTGTGCTTAAGATCAGAATCCTAGGGAAGGTGACTCTCAGACCCAGGTAGATAGTTTGAGGAATCCAGATTTTATAAAAATTAATAGGCCTAAGTGAAATAGATAGAAATATGACTGGTAGGAGTCCGGGGACCTAATATGGAAGGTTTCTTGTAACAATCTGAAGAGTTTATACTTGATACATGTGTTGTTTTTTTTTTTTTTTTTTAATTTGGAGGTGTCATAATTAGAGCCTTGTTTTTGGAAGATATATCTGATACTGTGTGGGTATGTTGGATTAGAGGTAGGAAAGACATTTGGAAAACTTGATCAGGTGAAAATTCATGTTAAGGCGTAAGGGGAATCAGGAATCTGTAGACAGAAACGGGGAGAGACTCATTAGGACTTAGAAACGGGGAGAGACTCATTAGGACTTAGTAACCAGTTTCCTATGGGAGGCAACAAGCGTGGGAAAATGGGGAAGGGTGCTAACTTATTAGGCACCACTTTTGTGCCAGTGTTTGCTAAATACTTCATAGAAAACTGTGGTCCATAAAACTTCATTTTCTGTGCAGATCAATTCAGAAAATCAATATAGTTGTGTTTACAGTATTTGACCGTATTTTAAGTGGTACATATCTTGTTTATTGGCTCTCCCACACCTTCCCTAAGTTCTGTGATTTTCTAGAAGGACTCATAATCTTCAATAGCCGGTTATACTTATGGATAAGATTTATTACAGCAAAGGATGCAAAGCAAAAATAAAAAGTAGGAAAAAGATAAGCATCTGCAATGGAGTGCAGAAAAGTCAAACATAGGCTTTCTAGTACTTTCTTTTAGGAAACCACACAGGGCATGTTTTCTTCTTAGCAGTGAACTACAGGGACATGTGTGGGGTGTCTCTGCCCAGGGAAGCCCATTCTGGTGCTTCCAGTGGATTTAGGGGGGCTGGTCATTCAGGCATTTCCTGCTAGCAGCTGGCCACAGCATCGGAAACTCAGAGAACCCTCAGTAATGAAGCCAGGTGCGTGTCATCAATGTTGACATTTGTGCAAGCAGCCTTAGAAAGAAACCTTAGCCTAAGAAACCTAATCTGGCATAATTCATTGCCCTGGTGTATATAACAAAATCATTAATCACTCACATAAAGAACGCTCCAGGGGCCACCTTCCCAGGGGTTGGGCAAGGATCAATCATGGTTCTCTCAGAGACTTGCAAAGAATAAGCAAGCAGATCTGCTCTGTTGTGTCTTTCCTCATACCAGTGGTGACGTGTTCTATGTCATTCTTCATATTGGATCATATACTTACACAAGGGTTTTAAATTCTACTTTATAAGAACTCAGTTAATTGCACAGAAATGAATAAGAAAGTTCTTGCTTTCAAGAACTTCACAGTCATAATACAGTGTGATAAATGTAATTAAGCAAATTAATAGTGTTAGTATGGATAGGGCAGTGATTATGTGTCAGGAATTCCTTGGTAAGAGTCTTTTTGGAGGAAGTGTCATCTGAATGGTGAAATCTGCTATCTTAAGATTTACTTAACATATTTCCTGCACGCTTAAGTGAGTTTTCTAAAACCAGTTTCATATAAAGCAATTATTCATTCATTTATTCTACAAATACTAAGCGCTTATTCTAGACACTGCTAGGTTTGGGGGATAAAATAGTGAATGAGACAAAATTCATGTTTTTATGGGAGCTTTAAGTAAGTAAAAGACACAAGGTATTATTCACTGTTTAGTGAAAGCACTAAAATGATTTATTAGTAGTCATAGTCATGAATTTTTCATGAAAATTATTGGGTTAAGATAATCAAGGGGAAAATCTAGCTTTATTTCCTTATCATACAGTAAAAATATCTTAAGAAAAGTCAAATGTATTAAGTTATCATTGTCAAAACTTTTTATTGAAGGTACAACCAGCTTTTTGTTCATATGTATGTCATTATTAATCACTGTACTTTTCCTTCAATAGCAGATGGTGAGCTATATATATTTGGAGAACCTGAAAATGGAAAGTTAGGTCTTCCCTATGAACTCCTGAGCAATCACAGAATACCCCAACTGGTGCCTGAAATTCCTGAGAAGGTGATCCAAGTAGCTTGCGGCGGAGAGCATAGTGTGGTTCTCACAGGTATGTGCAGAGTCCACTGTTCTGTTTCCTGCTTCCTGTGATGGCTAATGAAATTTTTTTAATGTTCATTTTTTTATTGTGGTAAGAATACTTACCATGATAACTATCTTCATGATAGTTTTTTTTTTTTTTTTTTTTTTTTGAGATGGAGTTTCACTCTTGTTACCCAGGCTGGAGTGCAATGGCGCGATCTCGGCTCACCTCAACCTCCGCCTCCTGGGTTCAGGCAATTCTCCTGCCTCAGCCTCCTGAGTAGCTGGGATTACAGGCACGCGCCACCATGCCCGGCTAATTTTTTGTATTTTTAGTAGAGACGGGGTTTCACCATGTTGACCAGGATGGTCTCGATCTCTTGACCTCATGATCCACCTGCCTCGGCCTCCCAAAGTGCTGGGATTACAGGCTTGAGCCACCGCGCTCGGCCCCATGATAGTTTTTTAAGTGTATAATACAGTATTTTTTATATGTAGGTACAACCGTTGTACAGCAGATCTCTGAAACTTATCTTGAGTAACTGAAACTTCATGCCCACTGGACGGCAACTCCTCTTTCCTGCCTCCCATGAGCTCCTGGCAACCACCGTTCTATTCTTAGCCTCTATGAGTTTGACTCTTAGATACCTTGTGTCACGTGGCCTTGCATCACTTTCCATTAAGAATCTCACTTTTTGGGCCTGGTACAATGGCTGACGCCTGTAATCCTAACATTTTGGGAGGCCACGGTGGGCAGATCTCTTGAGCTCAGGAGTTCAAGACCAACCTAAGCAACAGGATGAAACCCCATCTTTACTAAAATTAGCCAAGTGTGGTTTCAGCTATTCAGGAGGCTGAGGTGGGTGGATCACCTGAGCCTGGGGAGGTTGAGGTTGAGGTGAGCGGTGATTGTGCCACTGCACTGAAGCCTGGGCAAACAGAACCAGACCTTGTCTCAAAAAAAAAAAAAAAAAAAAAAAAAAACTCAAAAAGATTCTCACCCTTTATTCCTATACTTAATATACATTTCTGGTTTATGGAATAATTTTTTTAAGTAGAAGAAAAACGAATCTTGCTGAATTTTTTCTGCTAACATAATATACACTTTCATTACCTTAACATTTTTTTTTTTTTTGGAGATGGAGTTTTGTTCTTGTCATCCAGGCTGAAGTGCAATGCTGGATCTCGGCTCACTGCAACCTCCACCTCCCGAGTTCAAGTGATTCTCCTGACTCAGCCTCCTGAGTAGCTGGGATTACATGTATCACCCCCCACTCCCAGCTGATTTTTGTATTTTTAGTAGAGGCAGGTTTTGCCGTGTTGTCAAGGCTGGTTTCAAACTCCTGACCTCAGGTGATTGGCATTGGCCTCCGAAAGTGCTGAGATTAGAGGCATGAGCCACCACTCCTGGCCTGACCTTAACATTTTTAATGACAGTATATGACATTATTTTTAGATCATTTTCAAGGACAGTTTTTCTCATGTGTATATATTCCATATTTATCTAAAATTGACATTTTTCCTGAAATGCCTTCTTTTGGAGAAGCTTTTTGTTCATGCTGTTTTCTGCATGTCATTGATCATTTTCTTTGTGATATTTACAATGTATAACTTGGAGATTTTTTTAAAGTTGTATGTTCTGTTACAGCAATTCATTAAAAAGTGGTAAAGTTTTAAATTACAGATAATAAAAGAAAGTTAGGACCTCAATAGTAATGTTACTTTTGGGATCTGAATTTCATATTTGTTTTGACGTGGAATTTCTCAGGATTCTAATCACTGTATTGAAATATACTCACTACTTGCTAATATATTTACTAAATTGATGCTTCCAAATTTTTTCAGTATTAGATGCATTTTAGATGAGTAATGTACATAATACAATTAGTTTATTATTATTATATTTTTTGCACAAAAAGAAATTAACAAGTTACGAAGTCACCACTTAATCTTTAGTAGCCCAAAGTTAGAAATGTTGTCGACATATTTTGAATAATACACAATTCTAAGATGATATCCCCGATGTTGCCAGGTAAGTGAATAATATTTTATCTTTATATATTTTTCTCTGGTGTTACTTTTCCTCAATATCCTGTTCTAGCCCCAGTCCTGTTTAGCTTTAGTTTCTAGAAGGAATCTTTTCTAAGTTAGAAATAATTTTTTTTCAAAACTTCTATAAATTTGGAAATAATTCTGAGGTTTAAGTTTTTTTTGAATTCCTGCTGAAAAAGTGAACTTTTATATAATTTCGAAAATATTCTAAAAATTAAACTTTGAAACTAATTTTTACGTGTCTGAAAATTCATTCTATAGGCAGAAATGCAACATGTTCTTTATGTGTTATATATTTTCTCTAGTTTATGCAAAGATTATAGAAAGAATTAATTTAGTAGGTCATTCAATGTTATTTTGAAGGGTACAAATGTTGATTATATAATAATGTCTTCATTCATTATAAAATATTTTCATATAAAGTGAGCAACAAGATAATCTATGATACTTTTAATGAAAGCTTAATTCTTAATTTTAAATTCTTCATTTAAAGTAAGCAGGGTGCTTAAGGATGATATTTTCTTGTGATTTTAAAGACAGTTAACTTTCTGTGGACTTTGTTCTAACCTTAAATACAATGTTTCCAGAAATTTATTGCTTTCTCCAGATTTTTGCAAGCTTTGAAATCTCACAGACCAGTAAAGTTTGTTTTTTTTTTTTTTTGAGATGGAGTTTTGCTTGTTACCCAGGCTGGAGTGCAATGGCGCAATCTCAGCTCACCGCAACCTCCGCCTTCTGGGTTCAGGCAATTCTCCTGCTTCAGCCTCCTGAGTAGCTGGGATTACAGGCACGCGCCACCATGCCCAGCTAAGTTTTTGTATTTTTAGTAGAGACTGGGTTTCACCATGTTGACCAGGATGGTCTCGATCTCTTGACCTCATGATCCACCCGCCTCAGCCTCCCAAAGTGCCGGGATTACAGGTGTGAGCCACCACGCCCGGCTCCAGTAAAGTTTTTTAAATTATGAGATACATCTATTTGACAGACCTGGAACAGTTATTGTTTGCCACTAAGATTTTCATTACAGATGCAAGAAAAAAAGTGTCCTTGCATTTCCTGTCTGATTGTGGCAGCCAACATTGAATGGGGGAATACAGGAGAAAAACTTTGTAATACAGGGAAAAAAAATGAAGAGATAATTTTTACATTTCACAAATGACTTTGTAAACAGTGAAGAGCTTGTGTTACAACCCAGAGAATAATCTAAAATTTGAGTTTAAAAAGTTGTGAGAACCAATAGATGGTTGCCAGCTTCTGATTTGCATTTGCCTAAATATGGGCATTGAAAAAAAAATGACAGTTTGCACTATCATATCATAAAATAAGGAAAAATTTCAAAATAAAAAGCTCTTAATTGTATAATAAAGGACACCTCCTTAAACTGTATAAATGTATCTGTATGGAAATTTCACTGCTTTACCTGTTTTTCATGTTTTTCCATGGACCTGTGAGAGCTTTAGTATGAGCCAGCCCTGTTGGAACACAGTATAGGCAGAATTTTAAAAATATTTAGTCCTAGCTGATGAAGAAATGGACCTGAAGGGTATATTGATCATCAGTATGATTAAATACTAAACTGGATTGCTAAGAGAGTTATGAAATATTTTGTAAGACCTTAAGGAAAGAATACCTAATCACCTGTTCCAATTTATTTCATTAAAGGAAAGGACATGGAATAGATGATTCTACGAAGGACCTCCGCAGCTTTGTTTTTTTGTTTTTCTATGTGTCTATAACCCTTTTTTTTTTAAATTTTACTTCAGGTGCATAATATATCTGGCATTTCTCCCCATGTTATCCCTCCCCACCCCCCACTGTCTCTCCCCTACCGCCCCCCAACTGCCCCAGTGTGATGTTCCTCTCCCTGAGTCCACGTCTTCTTGTTGTTCAACACCCACCTATGAGTGAGACCATGTGGTGTTTGGTTTTCTGTTCTTGTGTCAGTTTGCTGAGAATGACGGTTTCCAGATTCATCCAAGTCCCTACAAAGGACATGAACTCATTGTTTTTTATGGCTGTGTGGTATTTCATGGTGTATATGTACCACATTTTCTTTGTTCAGTCTATCATTGATGGACATTTGGGTTGGTTCCAGGTCTTTGCTATTGTACACAGGGCTGCAGTGAACATACATGTACATGTCTTTATAGTAGAACGCTTTATAGTTCTTTGGGTATATACCTCTTATCTTAAAATCTATTTGAGGATCTTTCATTAAACTACTTTAAAAGCAATTTAGTTCATTTCTGATGAATTTATTTAAAATATAATATTTGCACATGACCATGATAGGTTAGAAAATACAACTGGTTGTGGTGATGGGGTGATTATAGTTTCTCCTTGAGATCAGGGAAACCATGGACAACTGTGGAAAAAAGTCTGAGGCTGGAACTTGGGACACACTAAGTAAGGCAGAGTGATACTTGTAATTTTGTATGTCATCCACAGCAGTTACCAACAGACAAGAAAGGCCAGTTGTAAAATGGGGTCCACAATGATATCTTGGTCCTGAGGCAAATGAGAATTTATCTTAACTTCTCAGATTATGTTTGGATAAACTTAACTTTTCTACAGTTCAACAAATTATTAGTTCTGAAATCAAGTATATTCTCTGAAATTATAGTAATATTGATCTCAAGCTCACTGATCAAATCTTTTCCTAATGTAATATTATTAACATTAAATTATGTTACTAGATTTCGCAAAGGTGATAGGGCCAACAATTCTGTTGGCTATTAAATATAATGTCCTTAAATAAGAGCATCTTAGATCATTTTTATGAAATAGAAACTGCTGTCATCACTAATATCCAAGCAGCTGAATGGGAACCTACCAGGATACTGAACAAAATGTTTGTAGCATGATTCAGGCTGCCTAAACGGCCTCATTTCACAGGCTAATTAAAATCTGACAGCCTAAGAATTGGAGAGTAATTATTGGTCAGCTAGACATAGATAATTGTTTTAATCTACCCAACATTCTACTGTTAAGCTGAACATTTAGAACTGGAAATATGCCATGTGATTATTAATTAAACTAAGATGGTTTTTAATATTAAAATAAGGATCATTTTGCCATTGCCTCAGTATGGCTTCATATCCTTGATACAGCATGTTTTCTTTAAGGGGTAATATCTATAGCCTTATTTATGAAGCAGACATTTTTGTTAGAAAAAGATGTAAAACTATATGACAATCGACAGTTACGTTTTCATTTTTAACCTCCATTGTTAGAATAAGATGAGTTGACTAGATATTTTTTTAGAAAAGTGTTTTTTACAACGGAATGTCTTATTGTGTTTTCAAATCTGCCTGAATGTTTTCTCTTTTAATCCTGTCAGCAACTCTATTAGATAGGGATTATGACATCAGAGAATGTACGTAACTCACCTGCTTGCCACATCTGGAAATAATGAAGGTTTGGGTCTAACCTGAATACCAAGCTCTTGCCCTTCCTTCTGCAGTAGGAGAAACTCGATGTACTAAACTCAGTGTACTAAGGCGATAGTGACTAATGGAATCAACAATGCGCTTCCTAATGCAGCAGCCAAGAACATGATGCGTCTAGAGGGCCCTTTCATCAGGGTCATGTATCCTGTTTTTATGCTTTTCCGTTTCTAGAAAACATATGGCCTAATATTTACTGAGTTATTGGAAGTCTTTTGGAATCACTTCAAAATATCAATATAAAGAAAAGCTTTTCCCTCTCCTCTTATTATAGTTGCATTTCCTAGTAAAGAAGCTTTACTTGTGAATAAATCTAGCATATGTACCGTCTGTTTCAATTCTCAAGACAATTCTCTGAAATTAGGTTTTATAACATAGATTATTAGACTTCTTTATTTTATTTTTAAGATGAAGTCTTGCTCTGTTGCCCAGGCTGGAGTGCAGTGGCTTGATCTCGGCTCACTGCAACCTCCGCGTCCTGGGTTCAAGTGATTCTCCTACCTCAGCCTCCCTAGCAGCTGGGATCATAGGTGTGCGCCACCATGCCCAGCTAATTTTTGTATTTTGTATTTTTAATAGAGACAGGGTTTCACCATGTTGGCCAGGCTCTTCTCCAACTCCTGACTGTAGCCTCTTTTCCAACTCCTGACCTTAGGTGATCCGAAACTACTTTTAAAAGGAAGTTTTTCTGTAGAAGACACTATTCACTGTTTATTCTGAGGTAGTGAATTAGCTGAATGGCAGTTGATACTTTCTTTTTTATTCTTTGAGATGGAGTGTCGCTCTGTTACCCAGGTTGGAGTGCAGTTGTGCGATTTTGGCTTACTGCAACCTTTGCCTCCTGGGTTCAAGTGATTCGTGTGCCTCAGCCTCCTGAGTAGCTGGGGTTATAGATGTGTGCCACCATGCCCAGCTAATTTTTGTAATTTTAGTAGAGATAGGATTTCACCATGTTGGTGAGTCCGGTCTTGAACTCCTGGCCTCAAGCAATCCTCCTGCCTTGGCCTCCCAAAGTGCTGGGATTACAGGCATGAGCAACTGCAACTGGCTGACAGTTGGTACTTTTTGAGCTAACTGTAATTATGGTGACATTTCAGGTACCCTGACTTACGTGCCTTGTATCATACCTGTTATACCTGTTACTTACTGTTTATGGTTGTATATAAAAGATACAATCATACCCATGTCATAATTTTTATAATTGTGTACCTTTTCATTTTTCTCTTCTTCATTGAAAGATTTATACTTCAGTATTAAGTATTCTTACATGTGTTTTTTTTTCCCAGAGGTATTTAACCTTCACTATAAAAGGTTGAATGTCAAAGTTTTTCCAGATATGATGGTAACAGTGTCTGCTTCCATAATCCTTCTCTTGTATTTGCCCCTTTCCTTTCAGAGAATGATCTGTATACCTTTGGGCTGGGAAAATTTGGTCAGCTGGGTCTTGGCACTTTTCTTTTTGAAACTTCAGAACCCAGAGTCGTTGAGAGTATTAAGGGTCGAAAAATAAGCTATATTTCTTGTGGAGAAAATCATGCCGCTTTGTTAACAGGTATGGATTAGAATTTCTGTTATATATTTATAGAACTGGGCATATTTTATTACAAAATAAATTATATCTGAAATGAATGTATCTAACTTAAGTAAAGGAGTTCATGGCTGAGGAAAATGTAAATCCATGTTTAATATTCCAAAATATAAAGTTGTGAGCTCCTTTTTATTATTTTAATTCAATTTAGAATGTAAATGATCCCAACATTTAGAACCTCACAATAAGCTGATGATGTCAGTAATAAGACCATAGTATTATTCTTTGGCGGAAAACAGGAATCATTTTGAAATTGTATCAGTCTGAAGCCTTTTTTTTTTTCTTGAGACAGAGTCTCACTCTGTCACCCAGGCTGGAGTGCAGTGGCACCATCTTGGCTCACTGCAACCTCCTCCTCCCAGGTTCAAGCGATTCTTTCACCTCAGCCTCCTGAGTAGCTGGGATTACAGGCGCGTACCACCATGCTCAGCTAATTTTTGTATTTTTAGTAGAGACGGGGTTTCAACATCTTGGCCAGGCTGGTCTTGAACTCCTGACCTCGTGATCCACCCACCTCAGCCTCCCAAAGTGCTGAGATTACAGGCATGAGCCACCGAGTATGGCCAGTTTGAAGGCTCTTAACTCTGCTCAGGCCAAAAGGAAAAATCCCACAAGCAAAAACTTATTTTAAAACATTCTTTCTGTTCAGTCAGACAGAGCTGTACTCAGTCTGAGTCAATTCTTACGTTTTTGCCACCTGGAGGCGTTTTCAGGAATGACTTCTTTCCTTCTCTTTCCAGTGTTAGAAGGGCACCTCAGAGATCAGTAAGTGGATACCTTTTTCCACTCTGTGGTATCTCCTTCATGCAGGGAAATGTTCCTTTGAGCCAGCTTCTCAATCTCAAAACTATGTGCTGCTAATAATGTAGGACTCAGTAAAGATTCTCCCCTAACTGATTCAGTTGCACATACGTAGGTAGTTGATATAGTCCACAATTTTAAATGCTTTGTAACAAAAGTGTATATGATTTCACTATTTTTGTCTAAAAATGAAGTGAAGCATTGGACAGTCAGAAATCATCTAGTATATTGACATAATCCATCTACTAGTATTTCTATTTTTTTTCCTTCTCTCTGAAAAAGCTGCTGCTGTGAACAAGCTACTGCTCATCTAATGGTATCTGGTTAGGGAAATTAGGAATCAGCAAATGTAAGATACACTGTTCCTTCTTCCCCAGAGAACCTTTCAGAGAGGATGACCTGCCCATATCAAGTATCAATGTCCTTGATGATATATCATGAAGTAGCATTATATAAAATGTAAAAAGTATTCATTCATCATCCATTAAGAGTTGTTGATATGTATCTCTTAACTATAGGATCCTAATCTCACTTTCTCTGTCCTTACTGTCATTTTCCATCAACTGTAAACTCCCACTGAGAGTGAATACATACTGTTTTTAATCTGTCATCCAATATACAATTTGATTATTTAGTTAAATTTTCATAGTACCTTTACTCCTGATCAAAAGGCTTATAGCACAAATAATTGAACATTAACTTTGTTTGCCTTTTTGTTCATCAGTCGTCCCTAGAGGACAAGTGGTGTGGATTTTTTTTTTCCTTCAGGACTAATGAGAAGTATGTAGTGGGTTATCTGTAAGATCTTGCCAGTTCCCATTATAGCCAGTGGCTCAAATTTTTAAAATCTCTCTGATATTGGAAGTGCAATCAGGCAGCTTGGACTGGGGGTTTCTTTGTTTCTGTTTTTTTTGAGACGGAGTCTCACTCTGTCGCCTGGCTGGCGTGCAGTGGCGCAATCTCGGCTCACTGCAACCTCCGTTTCCCATGTTAAAGCGATTCTTCTGCCTCAGCCTCCCAAGTGCCTGGGATTACAGGTGCCCGCCACTACTCCCAGCTAATTTTTTTTTATTTTTAGTAGAGGGAGGGTTTTGCCATGTTGGCCAGGCTTGTCTCAAACTCTTGACCCCAAGTGATCTACCTGCCTCGACCTCCCAAAGTGTTGAGATTACAGGCATGAGCCACCGTGCCCGGCCTGGTGTTTATTTTTTTCAGACAAAAGACAATCAAATTAAAAAGGCAAACCTTAAATATTTAGGGTAAAGAAATCCAGTTGAAAAGAAAGAGAAAGAAGGGATAAAGTTGATAAGGAGTATATATAAAGGAAGGACATAAATACTTAATAATAAGAATTATAAGAGTCTGTAGCCTGGTCAACATGGTGAAACCCAATTTCTACTAAGAAAAAATACAAAAATTAGCCGGGGATGACAGTGTGTGCCTGTAATCCCGACTACTTAGGAGCTGAGACAGGAGAATCACTTGAACCCAGGAGGCGGAGGTTGCAGTGGTTGCAGTGAGCCAAGATTGTGCCATTGCACTCCAGCCTGCGTGACAGAGTGAGACTCTGTCTCAAAAAAAAAAAAAAAAAAAAAAAAATAGTCTAAAAAGTCAAACACTGACTATCACTTATTTATATATTTACAGGGAATCTACCTATTTTTGTAAATTAATTTTTATACTTGCCACCTTACTGGATTATATTATTATTTCTAATGATTTTTCAGTCAGTTCTCTTGGATTTGCTTAGTATGCAGTAACTGTGCCATCTTAAACCAGAAGTCCCCAAAGGTGATCCAATTGTTTCCCAGCTTAAAACCATTCATTTTCCTTCTTAATGTCCTTAAGATAAAGTTTAAAAATTCTTCATCTCAACTAATAGGACACAACAAGTAGTCCCTTTTTACTTCTTCAGACTCATCCCCCACCACTCTCCCCTTGGTGCTCCAGGTGTGTTAGTTGTCTTTCAGCTTCTTGCCCAAGGCACATTTGCTCTTGATTCAGAGCCTTTCTGTGTATTGCTGACTGCCTGGAAGATTCTTTGCTCCTTTCTTCATGCAGCTAAGCCCTACTAATCCTTTAGGTTACCCTTTGAAAGCCTTCCCTAATCCCCAGACTAGAGGAAAATTCCCCTCCTCTGCACCATATTAACACCCTTTACTTCTGCTGCCCTGACCCTTACCCCATTTGAGATGGAGGGTATGAAGGAGCGGCTTGAAGAAGGGAGTGTGAAGGTTCATAATAGCTGCTATGGCAGTGAGCAAAAGGACTAACTGATGAGAAGTGACAAGATTACTCATCATCATTATGGGCCTAGCTTCAGAGGGGACCCAGGTATTGGTATAGAAATTGCTTAGCATGGTTGGCTTATGGCATTTACTTCAAAAGTATTCCACAGCCCAGGAGCCAGATTAGTTAAACCAAACCAGTAGTAGAGATTTTGTGCATCCCCCGCCCCCCAAGTTACGTGACAACATTTTGAGACATTTTTTACTTGTCATGGCTGCAGAGTGGAGTTGTCCTACTGGCCATTTAGTGGGTAGAGGCCAAGGATGCTGCTGAACATACTACAGTGTACAGGAGAGACCCATACAACCATGAATTATCTGGCCCCAAATGTCAGTAGTGCCAAGGCTGAGAAAATCTGATCTATCATTGATCTCAGGAAAAAGGAAAATAGTTCATGCTGGAATGTAGGGGTCAGAATACAAACATCTTCTCTCCTTGGAATATATGATGTGGATCTCAAGCTCTCATGCTGTATTGCTGTGATTTCACACACACTGCCTTGTGTGACAGGTCATCATCTTCACAAACCACCAAGGTTAATTGATTTAGTCTCAGAATATTTATTGCCTGATGTTACGTGCAGGACCACGGAGACCATGGAGAGTGTGGAAAGATCAGTAGATCAAAGTAAATTCAATGTAGAATTTGAAGGGGAAAATTATAATTGCAGTATAAGTTAATATATTTATCTGTTTGCAAATAGATCCATACAAGTAAAACTTTTATAATTCTCATTTTTTTGCATTTTAGATACTGGCCTTATGTATACTTTTGGAGATGGTCGCCATGGAAAATTAGGACTCGAACTGGAGAATTTTACCAATCAGTTCATTCCCATTTTGTGCTCTTATTTGTTAAAGTATAAAGTTAAATTGGTAAGGGCATCACATTTTCCTGTTTATATTTTCATATTCCTACATTTGAGTCTTTCTGTATTTCATAGAATATAAATACTTTTATGTTTGTATGAAAGAGTATCATGGATATATCTAATAAATATAATATTAGTTTCCTAAAAGCCACATCTCAGACATGATGCCACTCAGAAAATGTCTCTCTCCTAATTTTCCTCCTTTAGCATCTTCCTCTTTGCTGAAATCTTGATTCTTCTTCGTTCGCATATATCTGTTGAAAGCTGGGACTGTGCCATACCTGCAAGCTTTGTATATTGTGTAGCACCCAGCAGAGTACCTTGTTCACAGTGGTCTTTAGTAAATACTTGCTGAATTAAATGTTAGAGACTCTCAAATCCTGCACAACAGAAAGTCTGATAATAGAGTTTTGGCGGGGTGCAGTACAGTGGCTTACTCCTGTAATCCCAGCACTTTGGGAGGCCAAGGCGGGTGGATCACCTGTGATCAGGAGTTTAAGACCAGCCTGGCCAACATGGTGAAACCCTGTCTCTACAAAAAATACAAAAATTAGCCAGGTGTGGTGGCACACAACTGTAATCTCAGCTACTTGGGAGACTGAGGCATGAGAATTGCTTGAACCTGGGAGGTGGAGGTTGCAGTGAGCTGTGGTCGTGCCACTGCACTCCAGCCTGGGCAATAGAGTGACACTCTGTCTCCAAAATAAATAAATAAATAAATAAATAAAATAAAATAGTTTTGGAGATGTGGTATTTTGGCTAAATTTTCTTAGGTTAAGGATATATTGTTTCAGTGTCACATCACTATCACGCATCATACCTGTATTGTTTCTTAATACTTTTGCCAGTTTAGACTTTTGAAAATTCTGTTTACTTGATGATAATACTGCAGTTTGTCCTCCAAAGACTCAATGTCTCATAATATGGAACACTTTCATTTATTGATTTGACAATTATTTAATGAAAGCCTACTGTGTATAAGATAGTGCGCTAAATATAAGAAATACAAAGTACTGGCCAGGCAGGGTGGCTCATGCCTGTAATCCCAGCACTTTGGAAAGCCGAGGTAGGCGGATCACCTGAGTTCATGAGTTCAAGACCAGGCTGGCTAACATGGCGAAACCCCATCTCTACTAAAAATACAAAAATTAGCTGGGCATGGTGGTGGGTCTTTGTAATCCCAGCTACTCAGGAGGCTGAGGCAGGAGAAATGCTTCAATCCAAGAGGCGAAGGTTGCAGTGAGCCAAGATTGTGCCATTGCACTCCAGCCTGAGTGTCAAGAGTGAAACTCCATCTCAAAAAAAAACAAAAAACAAAAAACAAAGTACTGTATACAGTGATGAATGAAATAACCAAGTCCTCATTCATTGAGGACTTATTTATTACAGTCTAATGATAATTTTTAAAAGGATATATAAATATATATATATTTAAATTTTAAAGTATTATGAAGGAAAAGTAGAACATTATAAAGTATGTAGAACCTGTGTATGGAAAATACTACACTATGAGGTTTTTTTAAAAACATTTTCTTGCAGATCATTTCTCAAAATTCTTTGAATGCTGATTTCATTTTTCATTGTTCCGTCATCATGCATACTTTCATTTATTTTCCTCTAAGAACTTTTAAGCATTAAACTTAGAAAATGTCCATGTAAAGAAAGCTTAGAGACATAATTAGCCCCAGAGACTGATTAATACTTTTTCAAAATAAATTCTTCCAGTAATTTTTTCACATTTTTAATGTTCCTCCCAGATTAAAATATAACATTTTCTAACTGTAAGGAGAAATGTAATTTGCCAATTATTTTTTCTCTATATTATTTTAAATGGAAAGTAAAATAGTGGATTAAACTTGTTCTCATTTTCAATCACAGTGCTTAATGAATATGTATGGTAATTGTGTACATATTGTGTACACATTCTCATTGTGCACACACATATGTATAGACAGATTCACCAAGTCAGTCTATCAAGGAAGCCTACCACTAAGTAAATGTCTTACAGCTGATAACTGTTAAAAACTCATTTGTGTTTGAAACCAGTGTTGATTAGTTTTTCTGTGGATTTATGCTGCAGGTTGCTTGTGGTGGATGTCACATGGTAGTATTTGCTGCTCCTCGTCTTCGTCGTAAGGCAGAAGAAATTGAACTTGATGAAATAAATGATACTTGCTTATCTTTTCTGCCCTTGGGCAATTTAACCTCAGGAAACGTACTGCAGAGAACTGTATCAGCACGGATGCGGCGAAGAGAGAAGGTACAATTGTGGCCTATTCTGTATAATAGTATTACCTAACACTGCAAAGAAAACTAAAAGAAAAATATGTTTGCTTTTTAAATTGAAAAGTCTTCTCAGATAAATTTGCTAAGTAAAATTATTAGGGTTGAGTGCTTACAAACTTTTAGAGTTAATTCAGAAAACTTCAGAAAAGCTTAATGCTTTTAAAGATACAAATAAAATTTAAATTATGAGAAACCTTTGCATATAGACAATGGTGCTATAAAATCATCCTTTTATAGGCCTATTTCTCACCTCTCAGTGAATGCTGAATTGTTTTTTCAACTGCATGTGGTTTGACTTGTTATATGCTTTTTTTATTATGGTAATAAAAACACAACAAATACACCCACTTAACAGAGTTTTTAAGAGTGCAATACAGTATTGTTAACTATAGGCATAATGTTATGTTGTTCAGAAATCTGTGGAACTTAATTATCTTACATAATTCTACATTCTTTTATCTTTTAGTTAAACCTCATGAGCAGTAGAAGGTTATACTCTTTAAACAATGAAATGGGAAAACAAAGGAATAAGGACTTCAGTTAGTTAAATTTAGAGATTCTCCTTGTGTTTTAAAATTATTGTTCCAATGACGTATATATATATATATATGTGTGTGTGTGTATTTTTTTTTTTTTTTTTGAGACAGACTCTGTCACCCAGGCTGGGGTGCAATGGTATGATCTTGGCTCACTGCAACCTCCGCCTCCAGAGTTCAAGCAATTCTCCTGCCTCAGCCTCCCGAGTAGCTGGGACTATAGGCGTGCCTCACCATGTCCGGCTAATTTTTTTTGTATTTTTAGTAGAGATGCGGTTTCACCATGTTGGCCAGGCTGGTCTTGAACTCCCAACCTCAACTCGTCCACCAGCCTCAGCTTCCCAATGTGTTGGGATTACAAGTGTGAGCCACCAAGCCTGGCCCCAATGACACGTATGTCTTTTAAAGTAAATGGCAAATAATTTTTGAAGGTGACATTCCTTTTTTGAAAACTACTGTAAGTTTTAAAACACATTTTTTCAAGTTTCATAGCAGTTTTATTTGTAATAGCCAACATATTTCTTTTGAAGTAAAAAGGTTAAATCTGATGTTTTGTTATAAAAAAGCATATATAGAAAAGTTAAGAAATACTCCATTAGTATTTTGTAGTCGTTGTTTATTTACATCTCCTAAGTAATGTTTTATTTCTTAGGGCGGGTAGAGAAAGTGCACACACATTTTTCCCCCGTCATGTGAAAAAAAAAAGCTTCCAAATTGACAATTTAGAGCAACTAAGATACAGAGACAACAGGACAAATGTTTTTGGGCCTTTGAGGATTATTAAGACGTAAATGTTGTGCAGTGTTAGCATATTTTCTATGTCTTTCTCTTAAATATCTTTAGCAACTTTGAGGAAAGTTTATATCAATATTAAATATATAACATCATTTAATAGTTTGTTTAACCTGCTTATTTTAAAGGAGAGATCTCCAGGTACTCTTCCATTGATAAAAACACGACCTCCAGTAGAAGGACCTTTTGACCTTTCTGCTTCTTTTCCCCACAAATCATTCTTTCCATGCTGTTCTAAGAGTGACCTCCTAGAGAGAATCTTACCTGAAGAGGACCTCATGCAGCCAGAGGAACCAGGTAACTTTTGCTACTCTGTCTGCTCTCAGTATAAATGTGCCTTTTATTCCTGTTGTTTTTATGTTTATCTTAAGATGTTTTCTCCAGTTATTTAAGTTGTTCTCTCCCTGGTTAGAGCCTAAGTCTCTCATTTGAACTCAAATCCAGAAGTATCCTTACAAATAGAAAGCACCATCAGTGCCCCCAAGAGTGCCATGTAAGCACAGCAGCATGTCTTTATAGAGCAGTGGATAACAGTCATAGTACCTTCCTTAACTTGATCGTTTTTAAACCCTGAAACCACTCAATGAACTTGGGAGGGAATTATAGTCCTCATTTTACAGATGAGAAAAGCAAGGCTTGAAGAGATCATGTGACTTGGCCAAGTTCACTCAGCTTATAAATGAAGGGGTCAGAATTTGAATGCAGGTCTTCTGAATCTATTTGAAATTCTATATTTAGGCTGTATAACATAGTGGTTAAGAGCATGGGAAATGGAGTTAAACTCATCCGAGTCAAATGCCAGTTTTGACATTTACTAGCTGTGTGACTGACTTTGGGAAAGTTGCTTAACATCTCCAAGCCTCAGTTTCCTTGTCTTTGAAATTGATTAATAATTTTGACTTCAGAGAGTGATTGTGAGGATTCAGTGAGATCAGGCATATAAAATATTTAGCATTGAGCCCAACACCTCTAGAAACACCTCAGTAAAGGTTGTTATGATTAATTTAATATCTTAACCTCACTACCTATTAGGTACAGATTTCATGTTTTAAATTGTAATCCCAACTCTTTCACTATTCTGTACCTCTTCTAAATAATTTTCTTTACAGATATTTGTGTATCTGACTGCAGGACATCTAGAGAGGAAATATTCTTTCTTAATTAAATTTAGGGATTCTCCTGTGCTTTAAAATTATTGTTCCAATGATGCATACTTTTTAAAGTAAATGGCAAATAATTTTTGAAGGAGACATTCCTTTTCTGAAAGTTACTGTAAGTTTCAAAACATATTTTTTTTGAAGGTTCATAGCAGTTTTATTTGTAATAGCCAACATACTCCTCTGTTTGTTAGGGGTAGGACAAGAAGCCAGGACCAGGAGATCAGAGAGTAAGCAGTAGATTTGAAATTAAGAAGATGGCCGGGCGCGGTGGCTCAAGCCTGTAATCCCAGCACTTTGGGAGGCCGAGGCGGGTGGATCACGAGGTTGAAAGATCGAGACCATCCTGGTCAACATGGTGAAACCCCGTCTCTACTAAAAATACAAAAAACTAGCTGGGCGTGGTGGTGCATGCCTGTAATCCCAGCTACTTAGGAGGCTGAGGCAGGAGAATTGCCTGAGCCCAGGAGGCGGAGGTTGCGGTGAGCCGAGATCGCGCCATTGCACTCCAGCCTGGGTAACAAGAGCGAAACTCCGTCACAAAAAAAAAAAAAAAAAAAAAAAGAAATTAAGAAGATAAACCTGGCATCAGGGACTAAGAATGAGGGACTAGGAACAGATAATTTGTATATCTTTGAGATCAGGAACATAGGCAAAGGGTTGAGGTAATAAAGGATTGGGAACTTAGGTAAGAATGGTGGGTCATGGGAATGGGATATTATATATAACTAGGATCTTGGTAATGAGCTGATTTCTTATGCCTGACCCACAACTTTTATATGTTTTCTTTTGAAATAAGAATCAGTGTTTAATGGTACTCTTCAGACCTGGACATGGAAAAGATAGTAGATTCTGACAAGCAGTTTGTATTGTGTATAAGGGAAAAAAGACATTTATGTTTAGGGAAAATTGTTTCTCAGTCCCAGAGATTTGAATGTGAGCATACGCATAATTTTGTAGCTAGATCAAAAGGAAATGCCATCTCTTGTCTTTTTGTGACTGCTAACATTCTCTTAATGAAATGTATTTTGAAAGTTGTAACTAACACATACTGTGACTTTTTCTAAATCTTTCACAGACGTCAGTCTTTATAATGGAGGAAAGTGGATCAGGATATGTCTTACTAAGATGTCATTTAAGCTCAAGGATAAGAAAGAGATGACTATGTATTTAAGGCAAAGAAACTAATATAGGCAAAGGTTTGGAGGCAGTTAAGAAAAGACAACCAATGGGGCTAGAAAGTGAGGAAAAGGATAAGACAAAATAGTATTGGAGAAAGAGACAGTGAAAAATTATTTATGGTTTTACAGGCCATGAGAGACCTACTTGAATGTTTTTCTTAAGTGCAATAGAAAGCCATTAAAAGATTTTAAGCAGTAGGCTGATGTGTTTCAATCCTATTTCCACTTTAAGATGATTATGATCACTTCTACCTCCATATAGATTTATACAGAGGCCAGACTAGAAATAGGAAGAATACTTGTGAGTCCTTTGCAAGAGATGATAGTGTATGGACCAAGGTGTTTGCAGTGGAAATGGAGAAAAGAGAAGAGGGAATATGTGAAATACATTATAGACATAAAAACCAACCGGACTTGCTAAACTTACTAATGTACTACAAATAGGTGTGAAGTAAAGTGAGGAATCCAAGATGATTCCTAAACAGGAGGAATGTTGATACATTTTGAGGAAGAAATTTAAGAACTGAGCCTGATATATCTGTGAGACAAGCAGAAGTACCAAGCTGATTGTCGAAAAACAAGCCTAAAGTTTAGAAGAGAGCCCTGGACTAGAAATATAAATTTGGAAGCCATCAACATAGAGATGGGATTTAAAATTGGCCGGGCATAGTAACTTATGCCTATAATCCCAACATTTTGAGAACCTGAGGTAGGAGGATTGCTTGAAGCCAGGAATTTGAGACCAGCCTGGGTAACACAGCAAGACCCACTCTCTATTTAAAATAATAATAGTAATAAAATCCCTGGAAGTTGGTGAAATCACCTGTTAGATAATAGAGTCAGAAGAGAAGGCACAGAATGTAGCCCTAAGAATAGCTAACATTTGAGGGGTAGAGAAAGAAGAGCCAGAAAAGAAGCCTTCCTCAGCTTTGTCGGCCAGTAAGGCAGGAGGTGGGAAATTAGGATAGTGTAATGTCGCGAATGCAAAATACTGCTCAAAGGTCAAGGGAAAGTAATTCAGAGTAGTATCCAATGGATTTGGTATAATGGAGTTTACTGGTGACCTGGACAAGAGCAGTTCTAGGGGATCAAGGAAGAAGCCAGAGTGTTAAGAGTTGAGTTATGAATAGGGAATGAGGGAGTGAAGAGGAGATAAGATGAACAGATAATTTCTTTGTATATTTGCTGATGAAGTGGAGCAGAGAAATGGACTGGCAGCTAGAGGGGGATGTAGGCTCAGTGGGAAATATTGGTGCACACTTGTATGCTAATGAATGAGTCAGTAGTCCTGGAGAGATAGCACAGAAGAGAGAAAGTATAACCAAAGTTGGAAAGCTCTTGGAAAACAGGAGGGGCTGACATAGAGAGCGGTCTTTGGTAACAGGAAAAATACACCCATTTTAACAGGCAAGTGAGAACTTGAGTGCAAATAGAGGTACTTGTGTATATTTGTTGGTGAGAAGATCAAGTGGATCAGATATGATGACTTCTGTTTTCTCAGTCAAGTCTGAGGCAAAGTCATCAGCTTAAATAATCTGCTATGTATTTTCCAAACCTATATTCTCTGCCCTCTCCAATCTATCCTGCGTAACACTTTCCACAGTGATCTTCCTCAGATGCAATTCGGTTTCCATCAGCTCCAGTGTATTCGGTGAATTTCTGATATTTATGAAAATAAGTGTTAATTTTCCCATATGATTCCCAACTGTTTTTCTAAGTTTATCTCTCAATAGACTTTTCCTTACAATCTTTATTTAGATCAGTAGTCTACAGACAATGGCTCATGGGCCAAATCTAGCTGGGCACCTGTTTTTATAAATAAAGTTTTATTGGAACCCAGCCATACCCATTCATTTATGTATTGTCTGTGACTGCTTTCTGCTACAATGTCATAGGTTAGTTAGGACAGAGACCGTATGGCCTGGGAAGCCTAAACTGTTTACTGTATGGCCTTTTAGAGAAAAAGTTTGCTGACCCTTAATGTTGATGAGACTGTTCTAGTCAGTCTAACTTAGTGGAAAGAACAAGGGCTGTGGAGTCAGACAGACCTGAGATTGACACTGGACACCAATAGTCACTGAAACTTAATTTCTTCATTTATAAAATAAGGATATAATACTTAACCTTCCTTGTTGTCATAGGGTTAGTGTAACATATATAAAAGCTTGTTTCTGGCACTTGGTAAGCCTTCAAGACAAGCTTCTTTCCTCTGCTCATTTGCTGAGACTGCTATTCTGCTGCTTTATTAGGAATGGGCTTCATTGTCTTCCCCTTATACCTCCATCTCTGCCTCTTAGAGTTCTAGTCATCCTTCTCTGTACCTCCTTACTGAAACCTTTACTGATTCCCAATGTACGGATGTAATTTCTCGTCCCCCTATATCGTATGTTTTATATTCCCTTATAGACTATAACTTCATTAAGAAATAGCAATTACAATTTTTTAACAACAAACAATAACAAAATTGTAATTGCTAATTCTTAATGAACTTACAGTTATATGTATATCAAAACATCTGTTGTATACCTTAAACATAGACAGTTAAAAAAAAGAATTTGCAATTACTTAGGTTGCTATTCTGCATATTACCACACATGGAATAAATACCAAATGATTATTTGCTCATTCAATTCAGTGGATTTAAAGGGAAGGGATCAGTGTGGACTGTCACCTTTTAGTGAAGACTTCATTAAGGAGCTACTTCCAAATGTATTGGTGATTACTGAGGGCATAGTGAGAATTGAGAAAATTGCAAAGTAGAGCTTATGACATTTAATTATCTACTTTATGATGTAATAACCTTGCAATTTTCTGTGAAAAGTTCTAGGTTATACTAGTTATCTGTTACTACATTTTAAAAATCACCCTAAGACTTAGCAGATTAAGACAAGCATGTATTATTTCACACAGTTTCTGAGAATCAGGACTTCAGCAGCAGCTTAGCTGGGTGGTTCTGACCCAGGTTCTTTCATAGGGTTGCAGCCACACCATCAGATGGAGCTGCAGTTATCGGAAGGCTTGACTGAGGCTGGAAGATACACTTCCAAGCTCATTCATGTGGCCATTGGCAGGAGGCCTCACTTCCTTGAGATGCTTACAACATGGACTCCTACAGAGCAAGTGATTAGAGAGAAAGAGAGAGAGTACACATGTGTGTAGCCAAGGTGGGAAGAGAGTGAGAGCGAGTGCAAGTATGCACATGTGTATAACCAAAACAGAAGCTATAATGCTATCACAATTACGTCTGCTTTATTTTACTGGCTGCACATAGGACCAACCTGGTATAATGTGCAAGAGAACTACACAAGAGTATGAACACCAGGAGGATGTAGGTCATTGAGGCCCTTCTTAGGACTAACTGTTACAGTGCTCCATACCTGGGTAGTTCTTTATCCCAAAGGAATAGTGTTTGCCTGTTCATATGAATGAAACAATTGTAATCTAATTGGTGTCAACATTTTTAAACTTTCACAAAGAAATTTAAAAACCTGTATTACTGTGAATGAATTCTTTTTAATTTCCCTGACATGAGGTTAAAGGACTTTTAGTAAAATTATACCTTCACTTTATATTATAGAATAATTTCTGTTTCTGTCCAGTCGTCTTTCACTTTTCTGTTGAAATCTGGATTTCCTTTTTCTCTTTTACCATTCAGATAATTTTCAAGATGAAATGACCAAAGAAGCAGAGATAGATAATTTTTCAACTATAGGAAACCTTGGAGAAACTACTGATATCTTAAACATGGTAATGATTTCCTATTTGTCTATATAAATGAGTTTGAATTTCAGTTCATCATGTATGTGAATGTGTGTACGCCTCCTATACTCTTATATGCATGAAAGCTACTTTGTTGTTTTTACTTTATTTTGTTATGTTGAGGTATAATTCACATACAATACAATAAAATTTGTTTTCTTTTTTTGAGATGGAGTTTTGCTCTTATCTCCCATCTTGGAGTGCAATGGCATGATCTTGGCTCACTGCAGTCTCTGCCTCCCGGGTTCAAGTGATTCTCCTGCCTTACCTCCCGAGTCGCTAGCATTACAGGCATGTGCCATCACACCGGGTTAAATTTTTGTTTCTACTAGAGGTGGGGTTTCTCCATGTTGGTCAGGCTGGTCTCGAACTCCTGACCTCAGGTGATACACCCGCCTCAGCCTCCCAAAGTGCTAGGATTATAGGCGTGAGCCACCACACCTGGCCAATGAAATTTGTTTTGATCCTCACATTATTAGTATGGCAATTGAGAGTGGATTCTATTACTATCTGAACTGTTTTCATATATATATATATATATATATATATATATATATATACACACACACACATACACACATATATATATACACACACATATATATATATATATGTACACATACATATATATGCAAGTTTCCTATATATATATAGGAAAATTCAGATAGTAATACACACACACACACACACACACACACACACACACACACAATGTACAAATGCATATATACTGTATTATTTTTATAATATATATTTTTTATTTATTTCAGACACACATGATGAGCCAGAATTCCAATGAAAAGTCATTAAAATTGACACCACTTCCAAAGCAAAAGGTATAATATGGAGATTTATTTTCATTATTGTTGGTAAGAGCAGTTTATTTTTTTTTTTTTTGGATGGTTTTTGGAAAAAAACACAAGAAACGTAAGCATTTACTTACATTAGAATTTAAAAGACAGAGGAATACAATGTAGATAACCTCCATTTTGGTTTGTTCTGATGGTATGTATTTTCTGTAAAGAAACAAGTGAGAAAGCATTTTATTGCTGAAATTTGCTCTTTGGGATCACTACCAAGTTATAATAGCCATACTTTTCCTTCTATCAAGCCATAGATTATGATTGCAGTCTTATGTATAAGAAAAGACTACCATTTATTGACAGAGTGGCTCTCTGATTTTGGTTGAGTATGACTTTGAATGTATTATTATGCTGACTTTACGGAATGGTTTTAATAACTTTTTTAGCTTTAAAATTTTGTGATTTTAGTGAAAATCTTTGATAACCTTTTCCAATATTTGGTTGGGCTTTAATTTATCAAGGAATTGATAGCATAATAATGAGATTAAACATTTGGAAATCAGACTGTTCATGGGTGGGAAAGAGAGACCTTTAATGAATAACAAATGGCAAAAGAAGGGAATAGGCTGTGGTTTTCACACTGCTAGAGAGATTAAGACCTGCCATGAAATCTTTTGCTTTACCTGGCTTTAAGGACTAGTGGGATGAATCAATGAGGGATTTGAGGATTAGGAAGATAAATTGGAGAAATGTAATTGAGGGAAGAAGACCACAGAAAATATTTAATTTCTGTTTCTAGTGTCTTTGACATGTTTTCAAGTTTAAAACTCTTAAAATTGAAGTCTCTGAAATGCAAGAGAATTCATGCTAAATTATAAAAATTTAGAGCTAGTCCTTTGGTGAATAACAGCATTTCTTTGGTTATGGGAGAGCTGTTCGAACACAGTTGTAGAAGCTCAATAAATATTGACTGATTTTTGACTGATTATACTTCCAAGCAGACATCTCTCTTGTGCCTTTCATTCCACTTCTCTTAGACTCCAGGCTCTCCCTCTTCTGGGCTGCTTTATTGTGCTAGGGAAAGAAAGGTATGTGCCTTTAGAAATCCGTTCTGGCAACTGGGCCTGGCTCTCTTAGGGTTCTTAAAAGAATCAGGATTTTTTAAAGAGCAAGACCTAGAACAAACAGAAATGGAAAGCAATTCCTTTTAACCTGATATATATTTTATACTTTTTTTTTTTTTTTTTTTTTGAGACGGAGTCTTGCACTGTCGCCCTGGCTGGAGTACAATGGTATGATCTCAGCTCACTGCAACCTCCGCCTCCGGTGTTCAAGTGTTCAAGTGATTCTCCTGCCTCAGCCTCTGGAGTAGCTGGGATAACAGCTGCCTGCTACCACATCCAGCAAATTGTATTTTAGCAGAGACAGGGTTTCACTATGTTGGCCAGGCTGGTCTTGAACTCCTGACCTCGTGATCTGCCCACCTCGGCCTCCCAAAGTGTTGGGATTACAGGCATGTTTTATACTTTCTGTAGTCCTTTTAAGTTTAGGCCCTATCAGGCCTACTTTAATAAATGAGAAAAGATTTATTATTCTGTTTCTATGTATTAGCTTGTTAATTTTTAACTTGTCCTGTTTTAGTAATTTCTTTGGCACAATAGAAACCTCTTCCTAGGCCTAACTCGTCACAATTTAAAGATTTGAGTTAGTGAGGTTTTACTATCCAGAGACCCAAAATCATCAGATATGTGCATCTATTAACTTGTTTGTAGAATTTAGATCAACAGTTTGGTTTTGCCTTATTTTGTCCAGCAGGAAATAATTTTATATTGTTAATGCATTTTATTCAAATGTCAGTGTTTGATTTCATAGTTTTTATACAAATCTTATATTTTACACTTAATATTCTTTCCTCTTAGTGTTCTTTCATGTATATAAATTATTATAATGGATACAAGGAAGGTAACAAATTTGAAAACTCATGAAAATTTAGTTTAGAAAAGAAAACTATATTCATTATTATTTAGTTTATAGATAAAAAACATTTCATGTGCAGTTTTTTTAGTTTTACGAGTGAAGTATTCATTTTTTTCAAATTTTACATTTTTATTTATTTTGTGAATTTTGTGGACTTAAAAGACAAACCAAAATTTGAATATTAGGCCAGGTGTGCTGGCTCACACTTGTAATCCCAGCACTTTGGTTGGCCAAGAAGGGCAGATCACTTGAGATCAGGAGTTTAAGACCAGCCTGGCCATCATGGTAAAACCTCATCTCTACTCTATAAAATTATAATTAGTTGGGTGTGATGACACATACCCATAGTCCCAGCTACTCAGGAGGCTGAGGTGAGAGAATTGCTGGAACCTGGGAGGCAGAGGCTGTAGTGAACTGAGATCATGCCACTGTGCTCCCAACTAGGTAACAGAATGAAAGTCTGTTCAAGAAAAAAATATTGAAAATGATCAGGAAGGTGGGAAAAATATACTAAGCTACACTGTGTACAAGAAAAGTGTACATTTTTTTCGTTGAGATGGAGTTTTGCTCTTGTTGCCCAGACTGGAGTGCAGTGACATAATCTCGGCTGACTGCAACCTCTGCCTCCTGGGTTCAAGCACTTCTCCTGCCTCAGCCTCCCAAGTAGCTGGGATTACAGGCATTCGCCACCACACCCAGCTGATTTTTGTATTTTTAGTAGAGACGGGTTTTCACCATGTTGGCCAGGATGATCTTGAACTCCCGACATCAGGTGATCCACTCGTCTTGGCCTCTTAAAAGTATTAGAATTACAGGCTTGAGCCACTGTGCCAGGCCAAGAAGTGTACATTTTTAAATAGCATCTTGTAAAATCAATCTGGAAGTGGGTTTTATGTAAGGATTGATTCAGAATGAGAAAAGAGGCAGAGAATAAATATTGATGGTATTGTGAATAATGGCAAAATTAAGACAGGTAGTAAGAGTTGAAAATTAAACACAGATACGTGTTACTAAATCAAAATTAGATGTATCATAGACTAGTGAGTGGCACAAATGATCCTTAAGGAAAATGAAACTTCAGCAAAATATCTGGTAAAACTTGGTATTTTTATTCTCCTAGTTAAACTTATAAAAATGTAAAATCTTGGCAGTATTTAAGGTAGATAAGTTGTCTTTGTCAACTAATAGTAGTATAACATAATGATTACTTCAAAAAATTTACAGAAACAGCAAACAATTGGAAATCTGCCACAGTGTACGGCTCTTCCTGAAAACGATAATAGTGATGAATGTAAAGAGATGTCAGAAATGAAAGAAGGGAAAGCATGTAAACAACGTGTGTCACAAGGGATTTTCATGACGCAACCACCTACGATTATGGAAGCATTTTCAGATGAGGAAGCAGGTAATGACTCAGGCCAGGTGGGACCTCAGACTGACACTGATGGAGAGGGTTTGCAAAAAGAGGTATTTAGACATGAAAATAGAAGTGGTGTTGATCAGTTTGATAATAAGGAAATAGAAAAGGAAACTGATGGAGGACACAGTCAGAAGGATTTAGAAGCAGAAGAAATAGTCTCTGAGAAGGGAACTAAACTGGCAGAAATAGCAGATATGAGGGATTTAAGAAAAAGGGAAAAGAGCACAAAAAGTATCAGTACTTTCTTTGGCAACTTACCAGATAGAGGTATGAATACCGAGAGTGAAGAAAATAAAGATTTTGTTAAGAAGAGAAAGTAGCAAGCAAGATGTCATCTGTGACAGTGAAAGAGAATCAGTAGAAAAGCCAGACAGTTACATGGAAGGTGCAAGTGAGAGTCAGCAGGGTATAGCTGATAGATCCCAGCAGCCTGAGGCAGTAGAATTTAGTAGTGAGAGAAAGATGATGATGAAGTGGAAACTGACCAAAACATATGGTATAGCGGGAAATTGATTGACCAAGGAAATGAAAAAGAGACTAAACCCATAATATCCAAATCCATGGCAAAGTATGATTTTAAGTGTGATCACTTGTCAGAGATCCCAGAGGAGGAGGAAGGAGGAGAGGATTCAAAAGGAAATGGAAGAGAGGAGCAAGAGGTAGAAGCAAATGAGGAAAATGTTAAGGTGCGTGGAGGAAGAAAGGAGGAAACAGAGATCCTATCAGATGACCTTACAGACAAAGCAGAGGTGAGTGAAAGCAAGTCAGGGGGAGAGGCAGAGGATGGGCCTGAAGGTAGAGGGGATGGAACCTGTGAGGAGGAAAGTTCAGGAACAGAACACTGGCAAGGTGAGGAGAGGGCGGAGAAGGGGGAGAAAGACAAGGGTAGGGGAGAAATAGAGAAGCCAGGAGAGGGAGAGAAGGACCTAGCAGAGAAAGAGGAATGGGAAAAGAGGGATAGGGAGGAGCAGAAACAAAAGGAAAGGGAGCAAGGCCATCAGGAGGAAGGAAACCAAGAGATGGAAGAGGGAGAAGGGGAGGAGGGAGGAGAGGAGGAGCATGAAGAAGGAGAAGAAGAGGAGGGAGACAGAGAAGAGGAGGAAGAAGAAGAGAAGGAGGAGGAGGCAGAAGGGAAAGAGGAAGGAGAAGAGGAAGAAGTGGAGGGAGAAGGTGAAAAGAAAGAAGGAGAGGAGGAGGAAGGAGAAAGGGGAAAGGAGGAAAGAGGGGGGAAGGAGGAGAAAGGAAAGGAGGAAGGAGACCAAGGAGAGGGGGAAGAGGAGGAAACAGAGGGGAGAAGGGAGATAAAAGAGGAGGGAGGGAAAGTAGAGGAGGGGGACGGAGAGGGGGAAGAGGAAGAAGGGGGAGAGGAGGAAGGAGAAGGGGAGAGGGAAGAGGAGGAAGGAGAAGGGGAGAGGGAAGAGGAGGAAGGAGAAGGGGAGAGGGAAGAGGAGGAAGGAGAAGGGGAGAGGGAAGAGGAGGAAGGAGAAGGGGAGGGGGAAGAGGAGGAAGGAGAAGGGGAGGAGGAAGAGGAGGAAGGGGAAGGGGAGGATGAAGGGAAGGAAGGAGAAGGGGAAGGTGAAGAGGAAGGGGAGGAAGGAGAAAGGGAGGAGGAAGGGGAGGAAGGAGAAGGGGAGGATAAAGGTGAGGAAGGTGAGGAAGGGGAGGAAGAAGGGAAAGGGGAGGATGAAGAGGAAGGAGAAGGGGAAGGTGAGGAGGAAGGGGATGAAGGAGAAAGGGAGGAGGAAGGGGAGGAAGGAGAAGGGGAAGGGGAGGAAGAAGGGGAGGAAGGAGAAGGGGAAGGGGAGGAGGAAGGGGAGGAAGAAGAAGGGGAAGCAGAGGGGGAAGAGGAGGAAGGGGAGGAAGGAGAAGGGGAAGTGGAGGGGGAGGAGGAGGAAAGAGAAGGAGGGGAGGAAGGAGAAGGGGAAGAGGAGGGAGGAGAGGAAGGAGAGGGGGAAGAGGAAGAGGGGGAAGAAGGAGAGGGGGAGGAAGAAGGAGAGGAGGAGGAAGAAGGGGAGGAAGAGGAGGAAGGAGAGGAAGAGGAAGGAGAAGAGGAAGGGGAAGAAAGGGAAAAGGAGGGGGAACAAGAAGAAAACAGGAGGAACAGAGAAGAGGAGGAGGAAGAGGAGGGGAACTACCAGGAGACAGGTGAAGAAGAGAATGAAAGGCGGGTTGAAGGAGAAGGGTACAAAAAAGTGAGCAAAATAAAAGGATCTGTGAAATATGGCAAACATAAAACATATGAAAAAAAGTCAATTACTAACACACAGGGAAAGGGGAAAGAGCCAAGGACCAAAATGCCAGTGCGGTCAAAACAACTTTTAGATAACGGGCCGCCAGGTTCCAAAAAGTTCTGGAATAATGTATTACCACATTATTTGGAATTGAAATAACAGGTCTTAAATTTGACCTGATTATGGCCAGCCAAACAATTTAAATGCCTTGCACATAACAGGCACTCATTACATGTTACTAAACTGATTTTATGTCATAATTTGATGTGTAGTAAAAAAAAAGCAACTGATGCGGTTGTGTTAAGGAGTCAAAGACAATAGAAGGCACCGGTCAATTTTGGCCTCTCAAACTAATATTTTGGTGTATTCCCCCCAAATTATAAAACTATAACTAGAAAATATTGAAAGGTCATATCAGAGTATTAACATTCTATGTTTATTAAAGGCAGCTTTAACAATAGTAACATACTGTAAGAGTGTTTTGTTTGTGTACAGAAATCATTCCGTTTTTAAATGGCACAGATCCTTAAGGGCTATAGAAACTTCTAATTTCTTATAAATATGTTAGCACTTTTTTTTAAGTTTGTGATTACAGTTTACCTACTGGATAGAATAATTTTCTAATAATGGATAGTATTGTAAAACTCAGTTGAGGCACTCATATTTTAAAGAAGTAGTGTTGTCTTTTACCTTTTATGTATTCTTTTTGCAAAAATCTACAAAGTGACAGCTGTGTTCAGATCTTAGATCCCAATAATGTGATCTCTTTTAGTTACTGTCTGGGCAGATGGTAATATATCTAATGGTGATTAATTTAAATGTATAATCTGGAAATATGTAAAACTTGAAGTATTTTTGGTCCAGGCAGAGCTACTCATTGGGCCTCAGTTTCCTCATCTGTAAAATGGATGAGACGATGTGATAACTGCAGTCTCTTCTAATTTTCCTATTGACAGATTTACTCTATCCTTACTGTTATTCGTGTAAGAAACTTTTTAGGGAAGAAAAATTACACTTTAAAACTAATTTAGTTTTCTATACATTTGTTTTCTTTACTCTTGAAAAGTTATGACAGCTTTAATGTCTCTTGTCTTCTGTAATTTTTAATTTCTAAACTCCTATCATTTCCAAGCTTTAACTGTACTTTATCAGAGCCTTCATTTCTGGTATGTGTTATATGCTCTCAATGTATTCATTGACTGTTCTGTAATTTCAGTTTGTCTGTTGCTTGTCAGAATATTTCAAGTAAAATAAAAAATTAAATGTATATAGTCAGAAATTCTTTGTGAAAAGATAAACTGTCTAGTATTAGATACTGAATTTTAGAGAGGCTAGATTTCCACTTGAGTAATTTCGATTGTCCCTTAAAAGTTTCCATGTACATAATGCAGCTAATTTGTTTGACTGTTGTTTATTTGTGGCTCTTTTATCTACTGATATCCTTTCATAATCTCTTTCATATCCTGGACATGAGAGGTTTCTTTTTTTTTTTTTTTTTTTTTTTTTTTTTGAGATGGAGTTTCACTCTTGTTACCCAGGCTGGAGTGCAATGGCGCGATCTCGGCTCACTGCAACCTCCGCCTCCTGGGTTCAGGCAATTCTCCTGCCTCAACCTCCTGAGTAGCTCGGATTACAGGCACGTGCCACCATGCCCAGCAAATTTTTTGTATTTTTAGTAGAGACGGGGTTTCACCATGTTGACCAGGATGATCTCAATCTCTTGACCTTGTGATCCACCCGCCTCGGCCTCCCAAAGTGCTGGGATTACAGGCTTGAGCCACCGTGCCCGGCCGAGAGGTTTCTTATACTTAGTTTTATTAAGAAGGATTTTGATGATAAACTTCCTGTGAATTTTGTGTAGTTGAATTCTTTGCACGTTTGATTCTCTGAGTGAGAAAGAATATAAAGAAAAAGACTAGGATCATATGAAGTGAAGGATTTCCTAGGAGCAATTATAAACTTTACCTTAGCAGCAAGGATCTCTGGCAGCTTCCCCTAACCAAATGTACTGATTTGGCATTGCAGTGCTTTACCAAATTCGACCACGTTCATTGAGGGTTAGTAGAAAAGAATTAATACTATGATAAAAATATATGTGCCAAACATGATTATTTTAAAAGTAGCCTTAAAATGATTAAATAAGATGGATGACAGACAAAGAGTTCATAAAGAAAGAAACCCCTAGGGAAATGAGAAACTCTTAAACTCAAGTTATTAATGTAATAGCTATGGGTATTCATCTTCTACTGAAGAATTAATCAGTCAGTAATACTGAAACAATGTTCTAAAATATGCTCATCTCAGTGTTTATTCACATTTCCCTGGCCAAAAACTTTGTGTGCTCTTTAGAAGCAGTAGTTTCATGCAAGCATCGTTTTCTAGTGGAGAGCGCTGGCCTGCCTAGTCACTTTGAGACCAAGGCCCTTCTTCTGGCTTTGTACTTTTGAGCTGTGTGAACTTGGGCTAGTTTCTTAGCTTTGCAGGCCTCAGTTTCTTCATCTGGAAAATTACAGAATGAGAACGAATGACCTAAGTGATTCTTTAGGAACAGCAGGTGTTCATTACCAAATAGAGCACTGCCAGACCCAGATTTTCTGCAATTCCTTTTCCTCAATAAAAAATCTTGAGTCTTATCACCAAAGTGAGCCCACTTTCAAACTAACTAGCAGTTATACTAAAGTAAGAAGTTATCCTAAACTACTAAGCACACACTAACTTTCTGTGCCCACTGTTGGGCAAACATTTATTTAATCACATGTGGCAGGTCTAGTACCCTCAAAAAGTTTATGGAGAGGAGTGTATTGCTGGTTACAGGTCGGGTGGGGGACAGAAGACCCAGGTCTAGCCAGGCTTTCATTGACAGAAGTGATTTACATATTTATAAATTTTATGTATTTTAGGAGGAAAAAAAAGCTTTAGAATGAGACCACTTTGTCCCTCATGTATTAACGCTTGGTTACATAGATTAAAATAACTGGTTCCTTCTGTATTGTTCCCATCTGCTGGTTGTTCAGGCTTTTACAGTAGTTTGTCACTGATCATTATTGAGGGAAGTGTTAGTAGTGTATGTAGAATCCATTGAATTTCATTTCCTAATGAGGACTCTGACTGAAAAAGACTTTAAGGTAAGCCGCAAAGGAGTACCTACCACAGAAACTGCTGCTGCTGCTGCTGGACAGCAACATTCAAGGTGAGTGCAACTGAAATGTCTTCTGTTATTTCACTGTAGAGAAACTTGCTATACACATACATAGCAAAAAAAAATTGTGACCATGGAAGAAGAAAAGGCCAAGCTTTTCTTGTTTCTAGCCTGCAGAACTGAATAGAAAGAATGCTATTCAGCAAGATTGAGAATAGGGGAGTAGAAGCAGGTTTGGGAGACAGTTTTGTACTGTAGATTTTAGATTGTCTTTGGGAGATGTTCAGGAAGCAAATACATGTATGGATCTGGAGCTCAGGGGAGATTGCTGAGTATCGCCAGCTTATAGACGTAGTTAAAACTAGATTTGACTGAAAGCAAGTGTTCCTAGTGTGAATGGAGGAGAACTGAAGACAGAATTCAGAGAAACATCAGTAGGTAAGGGAGAGATTGAGAAACTGAAGTCTGAGAAGGAGGTGTGGGAGCACACTCACTAGGAAAGAGAGATACCACCCAAGCCAAAGAAGGGGTTTCAGGAAGAAAGGAATGGTAGTAGCTGCAGAGAGAGCCTCTAGGGGGCAGCCTAGTAGAGGGCCAGGGGCAGAACCCACATTGGCAGGAAAGAATGAGCTGCAGGAAATCTGCTTTGCAGAGGAATAAAATCAGAAGTAAACTGAAAATCAAATATCAGATATAGATATTTTAAAAAATATTTAATATTTAAGCATATTTCTCAATTTAAGAAGGGAGATATATATTCCAGAGACTTTGGTACTCTGTGGAAAAGATGAGAAATTTTTGTTTGTGGTTAATATATACATAAAAATAGGATCCTATTGATGTCAACTTATGAACCAAAAGAAAAATCTGCAGTGCTTTAAACATCAGTGAGGCAGAGAAAAACATCTGTGAGAACAGCCATTATTATCTTCAAATTATGTGGGCAGGTTTGGAAACAAACGTGGGCTCCAAAGTCCAGTAGAACTGAGTTAAAATCCCAGCCCTTCGCTGATTAGCTGTGTGAATCACAGAAAAATGGTGGTGGTGGTGGTGGTGGTTGTTATTTGACCTTCCTGAGTCTTATTTCCCTCATTTGATAAAGGAGGGGACTTTTGATAATTAAATTAACACATGAAACATGTTATATGCATTCAGCAAACAGTAACCTGTATCACTCTAATTATACTCTGTGATCACACCAAGGTAGGTGCAAAGCTACGCTCATGAATCTTCAGGTCACTGACTGATGTGCATGAGTTTAGTCCTATGAACCTGACTTTTATTTAAATGTAACATAATAGCAAAATATGAATTGGCTTATAGAAATAAATCTGTGGGAATAAAGTAGATTGCAGTAATGATAATGCTTAAGTATAAGGTGGAATGAAACTGTTACACACCATACGTTAGTCAGTAAATGCCCCTAAATATTTAAAATGTATTGAAAAGCTGATCACATTCGTGGTTAGCCTAAAATTCAGGTATGTGTTCTGTCACTGAACACCGTTCCCCTCTGTGTCCTAACCTTGTTATAAAAATGAATAAAAATAATTAGCACATAAGGTATAGTTGTGGATCATGCATTTGTTTATGGACAGCAAGAAAATAAATTTTCTAAGGAAAAAGAGGGGAAATAGTAAAGAATAAATCTGAAAATGAATTGTCTACTGGCAAGATATTGTATACTCTGAATACAAACTGGAATGTATTCAGTGGTGAAAATACAGGATTAGGAATGATATAAGGGAGTGGTGCCTAGAAAGAAGGAAGAGTTTAAGAGATTATAAAGTAGTATCATTATCGGCCGAGAATTTGGAGATCAAAGCTGGCAGTCCATGGGTGCAGTCTGGCCTGCAGACTTATTTTGTTTGGTGCAGTGATTTTTAAAAAAAAATCGTATTGGTTGCCAGCATTGAAATGTCAGGAAATTTTACATTTATAAAATATTTCTAAGCCAGGCATGGTGGCTCACACCTGTAATCGCAGAACTTTGGGAGGCTGAGGCTGGAGGATTGCTTGAGGCCAAGCGTTCAAGACCAGCCTGGGCAACATGATAAAGACCTGTCTCTACAAAAAATTAAAAGATTAGTTAGGCGTAGTGGCATGTGCCCTGTAGTCAAAGCTACTCAAGAGGCTGAGGTGGGAGGGTCACTTGAGCCCTGAAGGTCAAGGCTGTAGTGAACTGTGATTGTGCCACTGCACTCCAGCTTGGGTGACAGAGCCAGACCGTGTCTCAAAAAACAATAATAATAACGTTTCTCAGACTTTTGGAAAGCCTGAGTCTGGGAGCATTGCACTCTGAGAACACTGACCTGAAGCTGAGCTGAGGCTGGGCCCCCTTCTACACAGTTCCCATGGCTCCTTCTTCCCTCACTGGCCTAGATGCTGGGCTTCTGGCTCACAATAACAAATAAGTGGATGTTTTGAATGAACTATTTTCTAGTGATAAGATCTGGGACATTATGGGAAAATAGTCCAAACTTTTTGTTTTTCAACAGTCCTCAATGCACACTAGGAATTCTATCTTACTTTTTATGGAAGGGCCTTTACAAAATCATTTATACTTATATACAAATATATAGTATTTGTTCATATGTGATTTTTCTCTGTAAATAATCTTTTTAATCTTTACACAAACCCCCTGAGATAGGTATTGCTAATGTTATTTTTCCATTTTACAGGTAGACTATAAAATACATTCACTGGGCGCCATGCTCAGGCCGTGTGTGATTAGATTAAGGCTTGGAAAGCAGCACTTAGATCTTTGTATTTAATGCCCTTCCCACCCCCAACTGCTGTTTCCATAATTTCCATTGTAGTTAAAACATGAACTTACATGTTAACTTTTCCTGTCCTAAAAAAAAAAAAAAAAAAGCTTGAAATTTTGATTTTTCCAACTGATAAACTTAAAGTTTTAGACTATATTAACCTATTTGAAAAACGTTTTCTACCCTATATGACATTGAGGCATGTCAGAAATTCAGAATTATAGCAAAAAATTTTATACTTTATACTTTTGCTTTGTTTTACTACTTTAAAAAAGCTGTAATACACACAGACAAAAGTGCCTATCTCATACATGTATAGCTCAATATATTTTTCACAAAGTGAACACACCCATCACAAACTGATCAGCATCCATATCAAGGAAAAACAGTACCAGCTCTCCCAGAAGCTCCATTTTAACCCCCTTCAGTCATTTTCCACCCCTTGCCCCACCATCGAACCCCCACCCCAGCAATCTGTCCTTCTTAAAGCATGCAATGTAATTGTGTCCTTAAGTAAATGGAAACCTCCGTAGGAACCTTTGCTCTCTTGATCTTTTCCTTAAGAAATGTGAAAAGCATTGCTTTGAGCCAGACCAAAGTCTGCACCTGACTGTGCCATGCCTGACCAATGCCTGACCAAAGGGTCCTTTTGTGAGGTCAGGCCCGTTCACTTCTTTACCGTGATCCTAACAGTAACAGTCACATACTGACCATTTCAGACTACCTGTTTACATCTTCTTATATGGTTCTAGTGCCAAAAATGTACTCAAACTTTACCCTTTCTTTTTATAAAATGACAGTATTCTGCCAGTCTCTCCCAAATTGCTTTAATTTAAAGGTAAGTGCTTTCTGTGATTTAAAGTAGTTGTCCACATGTGTATAGAATAATTTTAAATGTGCTTAGTGTGAGTGTTGTGATGTGATTTCTAGTGAAAATTTCATTTTCTAAAAGCTTTCTCAAATTTAGAAAATGATATAGTTCCAACAGTTCTTCATTGTTATAGATTTCTTAATGAGTAAAATCATAGTTTGTTATGAGTGTTTTACTTATTTCTAAAATAAGATAAAACTCTCAAGTGTCTTTTTATAATAGCATGGTATTATCCTGTGGTTACATGAATACCTCGGTTAACAAGCCCGGTTGGAGTTGACCCAGGTGTAGGTTAGCTAAGCTTTCCAAGTAATTGAGGATTCTGCTGGGAATGATCCCTCTGTCTGTGAAAAGAGGGGCATAGTCTGAAATTCTTTGTCTCAGGAGCACTGTTCTTTTTAGTTAACCTTTCATTTACATATATTTATGAATACAACTATCAGTCCATAAGTCTTAAATCTAGTAATCTTTCTTCCCATTCCCTTTCAAAGTGAAGTTCTTTCTGATAATTTTAGCTACCCAATAATGTATATTTGGCTAAGCATGATATACAATATGAGTCACTCAAAGGGGGAAATCAGGCCGGGCATGGTGGCTCACACCTGTAATTCCAGCACTTTGGGAGTCCAAGGCGGGCGGATCGCCTGAAGTCAGGAGTTTGAGACAAGCCTGGCCAAAAGGAGAAACCCCATCTCTACTAAAAATACAAAAATTAGCTGGGCTTGGTGGCAGGCATCTGTAATCCCAGCTACTTGGGAGGCTGAGGCAGGAGAATCGCTTGAACCCGGAAAGTGGAGTTTGTATTGAGCCAAGATTGTGCCAGTGCACTCCAGCCTGGGAGACAGAGTGACACCTTGTCTCAAAAATAAAATTAAGGATGGGGGGATGGTGGTGGGAATCATGCAGAAAAAAAGAAAGCTTAATAGTAAATGGTAACTACCTGATGGTTAACCCTACCCAGTGCCATCAATCATCATTTGAAATAGCTGTCTGCCCTGGTACCCTGTTCCCTTCTCCCACATTCCTCTCTTGCACACGTTGCCTCATGATCTTGGATTAACCTAAATGTAGTTCTTCCTGAGTAACGTCTGAAACTTTTTTTAAAATCTCAAAGCTTTATTTACTTAGGGCTTCCTGTCCTCAGTGGGAATGGTATTAGGCCACACCTTTGCCATTGGCCTGAGGATGACACTAATGTTTATTACTAAGGCATACTGTATAAACATGTCCTCTTCCTAGCCTGGACTCTCGCATTTTGTATTTTTACAGAAGAAAGGTGAGTTAATTTTTAGAGGCATTGTTTTCCAACCACCTACTAAAGATTCTGTTGAATAACAGGCTTTATCCTTAGCCAAACAGCCACTAGAAAACTGACCACCAAAAGCAAATTACAGTGTTGAAGGGGATATGGCCTGAGCCAAATATTGCTGAGGTGAACTTTGTACAAATGGTATTTGAGGGAGTAAATGGCACTGATTACTGCTTCACATATTTTAGAAGCTATTATAATAAACTGTAATAAACTATAAATAAAGTTATAACTTTAGTGAAGTGTGTAAATGAAACCTATTGGGTGGGGTAATCTAATGAGAAATCTGATATCTTAATGACAATCAGAATATTTCACCCAAAATAAGAAAGTCATGGCCGGGCACGGTGGCTCACGCCTGTAATCCCAGCACTTTGGGAGGCTGAGGTGGGTGGATCACGAGGTCAAGAGATCGAGACCATCCTGGTCAACATGGTGAAACCCCGTCTCTACTAAAAATACAAAAAATGAGCTGGGCATGGTGGCGCGTGCCTGTAATCCCAGCTACTCAGGAGGCTGAGGCAGGAGAATTGCCTGAACCCAGGAGGCGGAGGTTGCGGTGAGCCGAGATCACGCCATTGCACTCCAGCCTGGGTAACAAGAGCGAAACTCCGTCTCAAAAAAAAAAAAGAAAAAAAGAGGCCGGGTGCAGTGGTTCACGCCTTAATCCCAGCACTTTGGGAGGCTGAGGCGAGAACATCTCAAGGTCAGGAGAATGTCTTGGCCAACATGGTGAAACCCTGTCTCTACTAAAAGTAGCTGGCAGTGGTGGTGCACTCCTGTAGTCCTAGCTACTCTGGAGGCTGAGACAGGAGAATTATTTGAACCCGGGAGGTGCAGAGGCTGCAGTGAGCCGAGATCACACCACTGCATTCCAGCCTGGGCAACAAGAACAAAAAAGAAATCCCAGTGTAGAATAAAGGCTAAAACTAATATTTTCTGCTTATACTTAATAAGCATTCCATGATTTACTATCAATCTATCAAATCCATAGACAGGCTCATTTATAATTCAGATTAGCTGGCCAGTAGCCAGATAGACCAAGTTCTGTCTCTGGTTTTCCATCTGCTTTTAGTAACCATGAGCAAACCATTTAAACTATGTTCTTTTATCTTTTTTCCTGGAATGTAAATAATTATACTTATCTTCTTCATGACTATCAGTGAATTGTAATTCTAAAGTGATTCTAAATCCCTATATTTTGGAAAATGAACATAATACATAGATATGCTTATGTTATAATGCTATGGTAGACAAAGCTTTTTAAACTTTTCTCAAGGTTAAAAGTACTCTCAGACAATCAAGAAAGCATATTCAACTTTTTTCCATTGTAACCTTGCCATAGGTGCTGGTAAGAATTTTGGAATTCTAGTCATTGAAATAGGGTGGCATGCATAAAATCCTTGTTAATGTAGTAACTTGGTATTCAGCATGGGCTATGCAGTATTTTATTTCTTTGGCTTCAATATTTGAATTAATATTTCATGTTTTTGTTAGATGACGTAAATTATTTATGACAACAGTATCAAATCTCTAGTTTTTTAAAAAGACGATCTTACTCTTCTCTGATGGTCAATTTTTGTCACAGCATCATGAATTTCCTGAAACTATAGAAGCAAAACTAGAAGATGTGGATGAGGAAATTAATGTGGAAAATCTGGAAAGCCAGAAGAAAACTGTGGGAGATGATGAAAGTGTTTCTGCAGGTGACCACGGTAAAACCGAAGGAGCAGAAAGAGCCAATGATAGCTCAGCTGAAACCATTGAAAAGGTATGATGAAAAAAAAAGGTATGATGATAGGTGCTTAAATCCTGAGATCCTGAGGGAAAACATATGGGTTTCCTGGTTTCTGCAGAGGACAAATTCCAGCTGCCTTTGGGATCAGAAATACTTCCATGAATATCTTCATTCATGTGCCATAGGAGAAAGGCCTTGGCTAATTTGTAAGTCAGGCAAACTTTGTCTCTAGCACACTATCTTTTTTTTCTTACTGTACTTTAGGTTCTGGGCTACATGTGCAGATCATGCAGGATTGTTGCATAGATACACACATGACAAGGTGGTTTGCTGCCTCCATCCCTCTGTCACCTACATCTGGCATTTCTTCCCATGTTATTCCTCCCCATCTCCCTACTGTCTCTTCCTGGACCCCCTTCAACAGACCTCAGTCTGTGATGCTCCCCTCCCTGTGTCCATGTGTTCTCATTGTTCAACACCTGCCTATGAGTGAGAATATGCGGTGTTTGATTTTCTGTTCTTGTGTCAGTTTGCTGAGAACTATGATTTCCATATTCATCCATGTCCCTACAAAGGACACGAACTCATTGGTTTTGATGGCTGCATAGTATTCCATGGTGTATATGTGCCACATTTTCCTTGTCCAGTCTGTCGTCGATGGTCATTTGGGTTAGTTCCAGGTCTTTGCTATTGTAAACAGTGCCACTATGAACATACATATGCATGTGTCTTTATAACGGAATGATTTATAATCCTTTGGATATATACCCAGTAATGGGATTGCTGGGTCAAATGGAATTTCTATTTCTAGGTCCTTGAGGAAGCGCCACACTATCTTCCACAATGGTTGAACTAGTTTACACTCCTACCAACAGAGTAAAAGTCTTCCTATTTCTCCACATCCTCTCCAGCATCTGTTGTCTCTAGATTTTTTAATGATCGCCATTCTAATTGGTGTGAGGTGGTTATCTCAATATAGTTTTGATTTGCATTTCTCTAATGACCAGTGATGATGAGCATTTTTTCGTATGTTTGTTTGACCTCATATATGTCTTCTTTTGAAAAGTGTTCATATCCTTCTCCCACTTTTGGATGGGTTTGTTTGTTTTTTTCTTGTAAATCTGTTTTAGTTCTTTGTAGATTCTGCATATTAGCCCTGTATCAGATGGGTAGATTGCAAAAATTTTTTCCCATTCTGTTGGTTGCGGATTCACTCTAATGGTTGTTTCTTTCACTGTACAGAAGCTCTGGAGTTTAATTAGGTCCCATTTGTCTATTTTGGCTTTTGTTGCCAATGCTTTCGGTGTTTTAGTCATGAATTCCTTGCCTATGCCTATGTCCTGAATGGTTTTGCCTAGGTTTTCTTCTAGGGTTTTTATGGTGTTAGGTCTTACGTTTAAGTCTTTAATCCATCTGGAGTTAATTTTAGTGTAAGGTGTCAGGGAGGGGTCCAGTTTCTGCTTTCTGCACACTGCTAGCCAGTTTTCCCAATACCATTTATTAAACAGGGAATCTTTCCCCATTGCTTGTTTTTGTCAGGTTTGTCAAAGATCAGTTGGTTGTAGATGTGTGGCATTGCCTCTAAGGCCTCTGTTCTGTTCCATTGCTCTATATCTCTGTTTTGGTACTGGTACCATGCTGTTTTGATTGCTATAGCTTTGTAGTATAGTTTGAAATCAGGTAGCATGATGCCTCCAGCTTTGTTCTTTTTGCTTAGGATTGTCTTGGCTATGTGGGCTCTCTTTTGGTTCCATATGAAGTTTAAGGTGTTTTTTTCCAGTTCTGTGAAGGAAGTCATTGGTAGCTTGACAGGGATAGCGTTGAATCTCTAAATTACTTTGGGCAGTATGGCCATTTTCACGATATTGATTCTTCCTAACCATGAGCATGGAATGTTTCTCCATGTGTTTATGTTTATGTCCTCTCTTATTTCCTTGAGCAGTGGTTTGTAGTTCTCCTTGAAGAGGTCCTTTACATCCTTTGTTAGTTGTATTCCTAGGTATTTTATTCTCTTTGTAGCAATTGTGAATGGGAGTTCACTCATGATTTGGCTCTGTTAGTCTGTTATTAGTGTATAGAAATGCTTGTGATTTTTGCACACTGATTTTTGTATCCTTAGACTTTGCTGAAGTTGCTTATCAGTTTCAGGAGATTTGGGGCTGAGACGATAGGGTCTTCTTAATATACAATCATGACTTCCTCTTTTCCTAATTGAATACCCCCCTTTTTTTTTTCTTGCCTAATTGCTCTGGCTAGAACTTCCAATACTATTTTGAATAGGAGTGGTGAGAGAGGGCATCCTTGTCTAGTGCTGGATTTCAAAGGGAATTCTTCCAGTTTTTGCCCGTTCAGTATGATATTAGCTGTAGGTTTGTCATAAATAGCTTTTATTATTTTAAGATACGTTCCTTCGATATCTAGTTTATTGAGAGTTTTTAGCATAAAGTGCTGTTGAATTTTGTCAAAGGCCTTCTCTGCCTCTATTGAGATAATCATGTGGTTTTTGTCTTTGGTTCTGTTTATGTGGTGGATTACGTTTATAGACTTGTGTATGTTGAGCCAGCCTTGCATCCCCAGAATGAAGCCTACTTGATCGTGATGGATAAGCTTTTTGATGTGCTGTTGCAGTCTGTTTGCCAGTATTTTATTGAAGATTTTTGCATCTGTGTTCATCATGGATATTGGCCTGGTTTTCTTTTTTTATTGAGTCTCTGCTGGGTTTTGGTATCAGGATGATGTTGGTCTCATAAAATGATTTGGGAAGGATTCCCACTTTTTGGATTATTTGGAATAGTTTCAGAAGGAATGGTACCAGCTCCTCTTTGTATGTCTGGTAGAATTCAGCTGTGAATCTGTCTGGACCTGGACTTTTTTTGGTTGGTAGGCTATTAATTGCTACTTCAACTTCAGCCCTTGTTATTGGTCTGTTCAAGGTTTCAACTTCTTCCTGGTTTAGGCTTGGGAGGGTGCAAGTGTCCAGGAATTTATCCATTTCTTCCAGGTTTACTGGTTTATGTGCATAGAGTTGTTTGTAGTAATCTCTGATTCTAATTTGTATTTCTGTGGAGTCAGTGTTGATATCCCCTTTATTGTTTTTTATTGCATCTATTTGATTCTTCTCCCTTTTCTTTTTTATTAATCTGGCTAGCAGTCTATTTTGTTGATCTTTTCAAAAAACCAGCTCCTGGATTTATTGATTTTTTGAAGGTTTTTTTGTGTCTCTGTCTCCTTCAGTTCTGCTCTGATCTTAGTAGTTTCTTGTCTTCTGCTAGGTTTTGAGTTTTTTTGATCTTGCTCCTCTAGCTCTTTCAATTTTGACTATAGGGTGTCGATTTTAGATCTTTCCTTGCTTCTGTGGTGGGCATTTATTGCTATAAATTTCCCTCTACGGACTGCTTTAAATGTGTCCCAGAGATTCTGGTACGTTATGTCTAAGTTCTCGTTGGTTTCAAAGAACACCTTTATTTCTGCCTTCATTTCATTGTTTATCCAGTTGACATTCAGGAGCCAGTTGTTCAGTTACCACAAAGTTGTGCGGTTCTGAGTTAGTTTCTTAATTCTGAGTTCTAATTTGATTGCACTGTGGTCTGAGAGACTGTTATGATTTCTGTTCTGCATTTGCTGAGGAGTGATTTACTTCCAATCATGTGGTCAATTTTAGAGTAGGTGCCATGTGGTGCTGAGAAGAACGTATATTCTGTGGATTTGGGGTAGAGATTTCTGTAGGTGTCTATTAGGTCTGCTTGGTCCAGATCTGAGTTCAAGTCCTGGATATCCTTGTTAATTTTCTCTCATTGATCTGTCTGATATTGACAGTGGAGTGTTAAAGTCTCCCACTGTTATTGTGAGGGAGTCAAAGTCCCTTTGTAGGTCGTTAAGAACTTGCTTTATGAACCTTGGTGCTTCTTTATTGGGTACTTATATATTTAGGATAATTAGTTCTTGTTGCATTGATCCTTTTACCATTATGTAATGGCCTTCTTTGTCTCTTTGGATCTTTGTTGGTTTAAAGTCCATTTTATCAGAGAGTAGGATTGAAACTCCTGCTTTTTTTTGCTCTCCATTTGCTTGATAAATCTTCCTCCATCCTTTTATTTTTAGCCTACTTGTGTCCTTGCACATGAGATGGGTTTCTTAAATACAGCACACTGATGGGTTTTGACTTTTTATCCAGTTTGCCAGTCTGTGTCTTTTGATTGGGGCATTTAGTCCATTTACATTTAAGGTTAATATTGTCACGTGTGAATTTGATTCTGCCATTTTGATGCTAGCTGGATATTTTGCCAGTTAGTTGACACATTTTCTTCATTGTATCGATGGTCTTTACTATTTGGTACATTTTTGGAGTGGCTGGTACTGGTTGTTCCTTTCCTTGTTTAGTGCTTCTTTCAGGAGCTCTTGTAAGGCAGGCCTGGTGGTGATGAAATCTCTTAGCAATTGCTTGTCCATAAAGGATTTTATTTCTCCTTCACTTATGAAGCTTAGTTTGGCTGGATATGAAATTCTAGGTTGAAAGTTCTTTTCTTTAAGGATGCTCAATATTGGCCCCTACTCTCTTCCGGCTTGTAGGGTTTCTGCCGAGAGATCCGCTGTGAGTGTGATGGGTTTCCCTTTGTGGGTAACCCAGCCTTTCTCTCTTGCTGCCCTTAGCATTTTTTCCTTCATTTCAACCTTGGTGAGTCTGATGATTATGTACCTTGGGGTTACTCTTCTTGAGGAATATCTTTGTGGTGTTCTCTGTATTTCCTGGACTTGAATGTTGGCCTGCCTTGCTAGGTTGGGGAAGTTCTCCTGGATAATATCTTAAAGAGTGTTTTCCAGCTTGGATTCATTCTCTCTGTCACATTCAGGTATACCTATCAAATGTAGACTTGGCCTTTTCACACAATCCCATATTTCTTAGAGGCTTTGTTCATTTCTTTTCATTCTTTTTTTTCCTCTATTCTTGCCTTCTCTTTTTATTTATTTATTTATTTATTTATTTATTTATTTATGAGATGGAGTTTCGCTCTTGTTACCCAGGCTGGAGTGCAATGGCGCAATCTCGGCTCACCACAACCTCTGCCTCCTGGGTTCAGGCAATTCTCCTGCCTCAGCCTCCTGAGTAGCTGGGATTACAGGAATGCACCACCATGCCCAGCTAATTTTTTGTATTTTTAGTACAGACGGGGTTTCACCATGTTGACTAGGATGTTCTCGATCTCATGACCTCGTGATCCACCTGCCTCGGCCTCCCAAAGTGCTGGGATTACAGGCGTGAGCCACCGCGCCTGGCCTTCTTGTTTTATTTCATTGAATTGATCTTCAGTCTCTGATATCCTTTCCTCTGCTTGGTCAATTCAGCTATTGAAACTTGTGTATGCTTTGTGAAGTTCTCGTCCTGTGTTTTTCAGCTCCATCAAGTGGTTTATATTCTTGTCTAAGCTGTTTATTCTAGTTAACATCTCATCTAACCTTTTTTCTAGGTTCTTAGTTTCTTTGCATTGGGTTAGCACATGTTCTTTTGCTCTGAGAATTTTGTTATTACCTACCTTCTGAAGCCTGTTTCTGTCATTTCATCAGACTCATTCTCCATCCATCTTTGATTCCTAGCTGGTGAGTTGTGATCCCTTGGAGGAGGAGAGGCGTTTTGTTTTTTGTTGTTTTCATCCTTTTTGTGCTGGTTTCTTCCCATCTTGGTGGTTTTACCTACCTGTGGTCTTTGTAGTTGGTGACTTTCGGATGGGGTCTCCGAGTGGACGTCCTTTTTTGTTGATGTTGAAACTATTTCTTTCTGCTTCTTAGTTTTCCTTCTAACAGTCAGGCCTCTCTGCTGCAGGACTGCTGGAGGTCCACTCCAGACCCCTCTCACCTGGGGATCACCGGCGGGGGCTGCAGAACAGCAAGGGTTGCTACCGGTTTCTTCCTCTGCTATCCTCATCCCAGAAGGGTACCTGCCAGATGTCGGCCCAAGCTCTCCTTTATGAGATGTCTCTTTGGGTATATGGGGAGTTGCTTGAGGAGACAGTCTGTCCCTTATAGGAGCTCAAGTGCTGTGTTGGGAGCTCTGCTGTTTGTGCAGAGCTGCTGGGCAGGTACCTTTAAGTCTGCTGCAGCTGAACTCATAACTGTCTCTTTTCCCAGGTGCTCTGTCCTAGGAAGATCAGTTTTATTTATAAGTTTCTGTCATGCTGCTGCCTTTTTTCATAGATGCCCTGCCCCACACAGCGTAGTCTAGTCACAGTCTGCCAGCAGAGAGGTATTGCTGAGCTGCTGCAGGCTCTGCCCAGCTGCTGTGTGATCTGCCTCAGTAGTGGCGGACTGCCTCGGTAGTGGGGGACACCCTTTTCCCCACTGAGTTGGACGGTCCTGGATCTAGCTGTGCTTACTGTGAAACTCTCAATCCAGAGCGTTTCAGATTGCTTGTTTTGTGGGGGTGGTACCCACTGAGCCAGATTGCCTGGTTCCGCATCTCAGCCCCCTCCCTTTCAGTTGAATGTGTGGCTCTGTCTTCCAGGCATTCCAGGCGCCAGTCGAAATGGCTGCCCAGACTTGTGTGAGTTTCTGTGCACTGACCCAGCAGCGGCTGAAACTGCTGCACTGAAAACTCGTGGCGCTTTTCAGCCCTGGAATCTCCTGGTATGTGGGCAGTGAAAACTTGTTTGGAAATGCAGTGAGCACTCACCCTCTATGCTGTTCTAGCTGGGAACTGCACTCTGGAGCTGTTCCTATTTGGCCATCTTGGATCACCCTCTAGCATACTTTCTAGAATGCTGCTTGGTAGCATTCTGCTTCCCACATGAGTGGAAGTAGAGTGGTAAGGGCCAGGATAGTACACTGCTGGGAAATTAACCAAGAAGTTCAGCACCTGGTCCTTGAAATGCTGAAAGTGCAAAGTTAGGAGTCCTGGCACTGGTGGCAGAAATGGGGTGTGTATGTGTATGCACACTTGCTTATATTTACATGTGTGAATGAATGAAAGCTGGTCACAGCAGTATTTGAAGTCGTGATCAGTTCTTCAAAGATGCAGTCTAGACAAAAGTATATATAGAAGGAATAGGAGAATATATCACTAAGGAAGCAAAAATCACCCTGAAAGTGGAGCTAGAGATGCCGAAAACATAATCTCTTCCATTGGCAGTTTTGACTGAGAGTGACCTTGCTAGGAGATAGTTGGTAGGTTTGAAATCATTCGTTTGCTAACACTACTCTGGATTAACTTCTGAAGTATGGAATTCTGCAACCCAAACTGCATGACATTATACTGATTCATTTTTGTTTTCAATTTTTGAACCTCTTATATAGAACACTGAGTTAGTCATACCTTCTAGTTGATGAAGCACTCTCATCATTGGTCTGTACAAGGCTCTTCTCATGTAAACGTATTCCCTTTTAGCTCCATTTCCCCTTCCCCTTTTTCCCTAACATAGACAATCAGTGAAACATACTTGTCATTTTATTTGAATGTGTACTTGTGAAACATGTTTTGTGTACATACATTTTTAATTTACAAATTGATATTTTGCTAAAGGTCATTCTGTTCCTTGGTTCCTTCTTTTTCCAAGACTCCTTCCTCTTACTACGGAAAAAATATTCTAGCAGTTATTATTTTCTTTCAGAAGGAGAAAATGGTTCTGTTTATAGAGAACATTGATAAGTTCAGGTCAGGGTGGTCTTTAAGATTCTTTAACATAGAAATCATTCAATACTAATTTGACGCTGTAAAATGTTGAGACAAGTCATATGCCAGTTAGTGTTCATGAATCTTCTTTGAGGAGAATTCTTGAATCATACAGTTTTTTTAATGACACAATTTTAAGCTAGGAGGACATTTGCAATCAGTCAGCATCTAAGGCTCCTCATTTTACAAGAGCTCAGCAAAGCGAAATAATTGTCACATGTTTATGTCATTAGCTAGAGGACGACTCTGGAACCTGCTTAAAGATTCAGACTAAGTTTTCTAGACCAGCACAAAACTATATGTTGTTATATTGCTTTGTTGTTGTTTATAGAAAGAAAAAGGCAACCTAGAGGAACGGGCCATTTTTGAATACAATGAAAACCCAAAAGGTATGAGCACGTTTGATAACATACATATATACATACATGCACACATATATATGCATATATATGCCATAATTGGGTAATTATAAGCTTACATATCTTTTAATAGTTTTTACTGTCACATGATCCTCATATAAAGCTGTGAAATGTGTGATACAGGTTTACCTGTTCTTATATATAACCACCACAGCTTCTTCACATACAAATATTTGCATTATTCATTGCTGCTTACGTGTTAAGGATTTTTTTTTTTTTTTGAGACAGAGTTTCGCTCTTGTTACCCAGGCTGGAGTGCAATGGTACAATCTCGGCTCATCGTAACCTCTGCCTCCTGGGTTCAAGTAATTCTTCTGCCTCAGCCTCCTGAGTAGCTGGGATTACAGGCGTCTGCCACTATGCCTGGCTAATTTTTGTATTTTCAGTAGAGATGGGCTTTTGCCATGTTGGCCAAGCTGTTCTCAAACGCCTGACCTCAAGTGATCTGCCTGCCTTGGCATCCCAAAATGCTGGGATTACAGGTGTGAGCCACCCCACCTGGCTGGTGTTAAGGAATTTAAGTAGCCTTTTTACTACCTTTTTTCTGTTTGATCAGTATTATTAAATCAAGCTTTTGCCCCAAATTCCAATTTACATTTCTAGTGATCACTGCCAGACTCCATTGCTTAACCAAGTTGGGACAACTGGGCTGGCCTAAAGCCACAGCGGTCACCCAATTATTCCCTCCCAGGGGCCCAGACCCGAGTCTCTGATCTTCCTGTAGACACTGAAGAGAAGTTCTTTCCTAAGCCTACCTATTAGTGTCAGAAAACCGGTGCTGTGGAATAGGGGAGACTGTGATTGCTCTTGAAATCTACATACTCTAGACCCAGATCATCTGTGTTTCTGCAGTATGACTCCCACTTTGTTTCCACACCATCACACTGCAGTATGCTTTTTACTGTGTTCTCAAAAAATAACTATCTGTAATACTGGATATCATATCTAAACTTAAGCTGAGGAAGGAATACTTTCCTTCATCCTGTTCCTTTTAACTTCTACCACAAGAGTAGTACGTTTTAGAATATTTTAGGCAAGTGTTAAAAAAAGTATCACCTCTAAGTATTCTTAACATATAGCCTAACGTGCTACAAAGAAATTAAATATAAGCTTTAAGTAGTTGATTACATAAAATTAAAACAATGAATGTGCCTTACAAGTATACTTTAATGATAATTATTCAGATATAGAACATGTGGATTAATTTGAAACACCAAAAAATAGAATGTCTGTTTGAGTACAGAGAATGTAATCATAACTAGGTTAATTTTTAAAGTAATTTGTATTTTACAGAAGTCTTCTCTAACATTTGCTATTACCTTTGTAGCAATATTTGGATACTGGTCATCTAAACATTGACAATTTTGGTGAGGTAATTCTGGGCTTTTCACTTTAACTCAACTTTTCAAGAAATATGCAGTGTAGGATATTGTCCACTACTCCAGTGGTGAGCCCTTTCAGTATCATCCCACAACTCAGGGTTCATAGAGTTTCACTGAGAGCATCAGGTCTTTTCTTTTTCCTGTTAGTTAAAAGTAGTATTTCTGAATGATCCAATTGTAGGAAACATGCTTGATCATGACAAAAGCAGTTCATTAGAAATCCTAGAAAATAAAGAATCAACACCAAGGAAAGACATGATGAAAACGAAGGTAAGTGAAATGAATTATCCTTTTTAATGCTAAGACCAAAGTATTGAATTGTTCCTTTTACTTTTCATATGGTGATTCACACAATTTAACTCTCTTAATATGAGTTTTTATGGCCTGAAAACCTGAAGAATTTCAGGTGATGTTGCTTTTTTTTTTTTTTTTTTTTTTTGAGACGGAGTTTTGCTGTTGTTACCCAGGCTGGAGTGCAATGGTGTGATCTCGGCTCACTGCAACCTCCGCCTCCTGGGTTCAAGCAATTCTCCTGCCTCAACCTCCTGAGTAGCTGGGACTACAGGCATGTGCCACCATGCCCAGCTACTTTTTGTATTTTTTTTTTTTTTTTTTTTTTTTGAGACGGAGTTTCGCTCTTGTTACCCAGGCTGGAGTGCAATGGCGCGATCTCGGCTCACCGCAACCTCCGCCTCCTGGGTTCAGGCAATTCTCCTGCCTCAGCCTCCTGAGTAGCTGGGATTACAGGCACGTGCCACCATGCCCAGCTAATTTTTTGTATTTTTAGTAGAGACGGGGTTTCACCATGTTGACCAGGATGGTCTCGATCTCTCGACCTCGTGATCCACCCGCCTCGGCCTCCCAAAGTGCTGGGATTACAGGCTTGAGCCACCGCGCCCGGCCTTTTTGTATTTTTAGTAGAGACAGGGTTTCACCATGTTGACCAGGATGGTCTCGATCTCTTGACCTTGTGATCCACCCGCCTCGACCTCCCAAAGTGCTGGGATTATAGGCATGAGCCACTGCGCCCGACCTTGCATATTTTTAATATACTACCTTTCCTTTGGTTAGCATTTGAATGATGATCTTTTTTTCACCCTTTTACTTTAAATTATGCTTTAGATGTGTCTCTTATAAATGGCCTATACAGCTGAATTTTGTCTTTGAAATTTTTAACATGCATACCTAAAATCTAAAGCTCATCAATGTTCCTATATTTTTCCCAAATAATGCCAGGATCTTAGAAGAATTTTCTTGCCTATCACCCCTTCTTTCTTATTTTAAAAGTTATAGTACCCAGTGTTTAAAAATTTTTAACATCACAAATCATATGTTATTTGTATGTTTTATACCACTTTTTTACTCAGATGTCCCTTCTGGAATTCTTATTCTTTCTGAAGAAATCTTTTGGAAGTTCCTATCACAGATGTCTGTTGACAGTTAAAACTTTAAGTTTCTGTTCACTCGAAAAGATCTTTATTTTACCATATTTCTTAAATGATAATATGGCTGGTTGACAGCTATTTTCTCTTAGAATCTGCTCCCATTATTGCTGTCTATAATTTTGCTTTAGTATAATTGCTGATAACTTGGTATATAACCTGCCATTTCTCGATGGCTGCTTTTTAGATTGTCTTTGATGTGTTTCAGTTTACTATGAGATGCTTAAGTATGCATTTTTTTTTTTTTTGAGATGAAGTTTCACTTTTGTTGCCCAGGCTGAAGTACAGTGTCGCGATCTTGGCTCACTGCAACCTCTACCTCCTGGGTTCAAGCAATTCTCCTGCCTCAGCCTCCCAAGTAGCTGGGATTACAGGCATGTGCCACCACACCTGACTAATTTTGTATTTTTAGAAGAGACAAAGTTTCACCATGTTGGTCAGGCTGGTCTCAAACTCCTGAACTCAGGTGATCCACCCCCCTGGGCTTCCCAAAGTCTGGGATTACAGGCCTGAGCCACTGTGCCCAGCAGGTATGGAGTTTTTAAATTTTAACTTACTTGGAATTTATTATGACTCTTGAATCTGAGAATTCATATCATTCATCATATTTTTAAAAATTCTCTTTCATTATATATTTGAATATTTTCTTCTCTCTCCCCTTTCAAATTCTAATATAAAACTTTTTATTTTATGGTACATATCTTTTATTGTCAATGTCATGTTTTCCATGTCTCAGTGATATTCTGGGTAATTTCAGGGACTTTGTTAATTTCATAGTTTCTCTTCAGCTGAGACTACTTGGCTATATAACCCACCAATTGAGTTTTAATTTCAGTGATCACATCTTTCACATTTTAAGTGAAGTTGTATTTTTGTTCTTTTTCAAATCAATCTGGTCTTTTAAATTAGTGCCTTGTTTTATGCTTACTTTTTTTATTCTAGCACTTTAAGCATGCTTAGTTTATATTCTGTATTTAGTAATTCCAGTGTCATTCTTAGGAGTCTAAATATGTGTGTTGCTTTGGCTGACTTGCTAATGGTGATTTGTTTCCGTTTATGTTTTGAAATTTGTGTTGTGAGTTCTTGTTTCAGTGGGACTTTTTTGTGGAAATCCTTGAAGGCCTGAGTTAGAGTAAGTCTATCTATAGGGAGTTTTCATTCGCTTCTGTTAGGTCTGGAGTGACTGAAGGACCACTGTAATTTCCTTTCTCAGTTAAGGATAGACTTATATTAAGGGCATAGTACTTAGACAGTCCTCACATTATGTAGGGGTCTCAGTTCCAGTTCCCCTCATTTTGTGAGATCAAATTGTTTCAAACTTAAAAGTCTAAGTTATGAGCCAGCAGATACTATTTTAGCTCTTAATCACCTCTGAGACTTTCCGCTCCTTCTTTCTTGTTTGGTCTACAAGGATATTTCCCTTAGTTTTTTGGGAGGTTACCTGTACATTATAAAATTCTATTTTTTATACTTCATCAGCATTTCTTGGTACTTTATGGTGGCAGACCTTTTCAAGTTGTGTATTTCTTCACCATAGCAGGGACAGAAGTTCTTCCATTTCAATTCGTAGATCCTTTTTCTAGACTCTTACTTTTTGGATTACCACTTTTTAACCTAGTTTCTCCATTCTTTAAAGCTAGAGGCAAGCTATTATTATTAGCACCGTTTGTATTTCTGGAAGAGCCAAGTTTTCACCTGGTTTTTGTTTCCTGTTTTTTTGTTTTGGCATCTTGTGAAAACCATTATTTGTGTTACCACTCTTCAAGAGTCCTATTTTCTTTCTGGCTACATTCTCAAAGAGCCTAAATCAAATGAAACGTTTGCCATCTTACTTGATCTCTTCTGCATGTGTCCCTGTTCGCCACTCCCTTCTTGATGTATTTTTCTCTCTTGACTTCTGAACTGCCTAGTTTTCCCAATTTTGCACCTACAAACCTTGGTCCTTGGTGCTAGCTCCTCTTCTCCTGCTTACCTCTCACTGTGCTCTTTTTTGTCTCTTTTCTTACATTCTCTTTTCTACCTGCCTGGAATCCCTGGGTTATTGGGGCTACTTTCATCTCTCACCTATTATCTATATTCTGTGTATCGGTAGCCCTAGCCTCCCTTGAGCAGAAGCTCCATATATTTGACTGCCTACTCAGACCCACACACAGAGCTCACACAGCCATCACTTGGTAGCACTAACTTTTTGCTAGAAGTTCTTGTCTACAGGAATAGGGAGGTACATCGTCCTCCTTCAGAATATTACAATACAAATTCACTGTAGCTACCATACACTGAAAATGACAGACATGTCCTGAAAATGACCCCTCCTGGATACATTTAAAAATTACAATAGGTAATATTCTAGTTTTTATGTATTTTCCTCTTACAGCTAACAAAGTAAAACATTAAATTTGTTCTTTGAAGAAAAAGATAATGTATCACCAAGGTGTTGATGGTGTTGAATGTTAGACCCTGAAAGGTCTTATTTTAGGGTGGATTCCTGACTGCATTTTGGTGAAAGGAAAAATACTAACAGATGCCATAGTACATGTGGTGCCCCGTAAGAGATGATGAAATCATGTTCATGCTTGTTGAAAATGATACGCCCTAAATACTGTTAAGTGAATGTTTCATTTGCGGAAATGAATATTTTGTGTGTGGTTTTTTCCTAGCTTTTTCTAAAATTCAAAAGGGTGCCCTCGAACAGTGAGCCACTCTCAGAGATAAAACCCATAGAAGATGAAATCATTTTAAAAAGCAATAATAATGATGCCGACCCGAACAACGTGAGTGAGAATCATCAGAATATTCCACCAGCAAACACAGAGAGAAGATCAAAATCCTGTACAGTACTATAAATACATATTTATGTTTTCACATCACCAAGCATACTGTCATTTATACTTGAAAAGCATTATAACTTATGAAGGAAAGTTTCTGATAGTAGTCTTTTAAAGATACAGGTTAATATGTTTTATTTGATCTCAATCAGTGTGACCAGTTTTGATATTTATTTATGCTAATATTTTTGACATGTCATTTTAAAATATGCACATCTCAAATTCTCCTTCAAGTGTTGTGGCCTTAACTGTCAGTGTTGCAATAAAAAGTATATTTTTATATGTGGAAAATTGAAATAAGATATTTCTTGGTTTTTACTAAACAATTTTACTTCTTTATAATTTTATAAGGCAATATTTGCAATCTCATGACACTGTAACAGTTTTCAATGTATTTGCAGTTTTCACAAAGCTGAAGTAAAATTGTTTATAATGAACATATTTTAATAAACTCTATCTGGTCAGTTCCACTGTTAAAATAAATGAGTATTAATAAAATGTGGAGGTTCTTGGCATTATCAATTCACAAAATGGGGACAAAAAGTATAATTTTAAAATATAGAAGTATGCAAAATGTATTTGCCCCTGAGTAAAAACATTTCAGTGCAACTGTGTAAATGGTACATCTGTGGAAGACTGAGTACAGAAGTTTCTTTGCTTCCCACTCCTTTCTTTAGAAAAGTGACTTGTCATGAAAACGCTGCAGATTATGTGGTATCATCTGGAATGTTTGACCATGCCACAGATCACCATCATAGGAGAGATGAACATAGCTAGCCTTGCTCATTTCGAGTGTCTGTGGCACTGACAGTAGTAACCACGTTTGGTTCAGTCACACAGTGCTCTGCCACAAAGAATAGGAAGGAGAAGGCTGCTAAGTCTTGTGCCAGTCCATTTTTGTGTTGCTATAAGGAAATACCTGAGGCTGGGTAATTTATAAAGAAAAGAGGTTTAACTGACTCATGGTTCTGTAGGCTGTACAGGAAGCTTCGTGGCATCTGCTCAGCTTCTGGTGAGGCTTCAGTTAGCTCTTACTCGTGGAAGAAAGCAAAGCAGGAGCAGGCACATCACATGGCAGGTGAAAGAGGAAGCAAGAGAGAGAGAGGGTGGAGGTGCCACATTCTTTTAACCAGCCAGATGTCACATGAACTCTAAGTGAGAACTCAGTCATTAATGGGGGAGGAAAGCACCAAGACATTCATGAGGGATCTGCTCCCATGACCTAAATACCTCCTACCAGGCCCCACCTCCAACACTGGGGATTACATTTCAAGGTGACATTTAGAGGAAACAAACACCCAAACCATATCAGGTCTACTCTGATAGAAACATTGTTTGTCTATGCTATCAGGTACTACTTAGTAGAGCCGACTGTCTTCATTTTCCCCATTCTAGCTTGTAAATAAAACATTTTATTCTTTATTCACAGTGACCATTGCCTCATTTAAACAAAAGAAACTTCATCTTTGCATTTCATGCACAGGGGTTGTAAGGATGTTAGTCCAGAATAAATGTGATTTTGAAATCTTAATAGTCTTCCGTGTAAATGTCACATTTAGTAGAATTTTTATTTTATTAAATGTAAATATAATAAAAAGTGGCTATTGCAACGATGGTACAATATTGCAAAAATACTAAAATATAAACTATAGGAGTCAAGTGGAAGTAAAGCTCATAGGTGGTAGTAAGATATGCCAATTGTGGTAGGTAGAAATCTAAGATGACCCCGAAGGTTCTCACCTGCTCTGAATAATCCCTTCCTCATGAGTGTGGGTTGGACCAGTGAATATGATGGCATGTCACGTCCTTGCTTAGGTTACATTATATGGCAAAGATAAAAGATTTTGCAAATGTAATTAAAATTTCTTGTCAGTTGACTTGAAATTAAGCGAAAAAGAGGTAATCCTAAGTAGCCATGACCTAATCAGAGAGCCATTTCTAAGAGGCTCTAAAGGTCTGACATGGTAAGAAGCCAGAGAGATTCAAAACAGCAGAGATGCTCTCCTTTTGGGCTTGAAGAAGCCAGCTGTCATATTTATGGAGAGGACCATGTGCCAGGAAGTGGTGGATAGCCTTTAGGATCGGAAAGCCTCAGTCCTACAACTGCAACAAACTTAATTCTGCTAGCATCCAGTGAGCCTGGAAGAGGAACCTGAACCTCAGATTGGAACACAGCCCTGGCTGGCACCTTGGTTACAGCCTTCCAAGACCCTGAGCAGAGGACCCAGTGGAGCAGTACTCAGACCACTGACCCATAAAAACTGTGAGGTAATAAATACATGTAGTATTAGTCCACTAAATTTATGGTAATTTGTTATACAGCAGTAAAAACTAGTAGTACTTGTATTCTGAGAAAGAACCTGTCTGTATGGTGGATTCCCTCATCAAAGCCAGCAAGCAAGAGTCAATAGAGTCTGCTAACAAGACGGAGGTCATAATTTTAGGTTACATGATCATGAAAGTAACATCCATCTTTGTCAAATTCTGCTGGCTAGAAGCAAGTCACAAGTCCCACCCACACTCAAAGTGAAGTGAAGGGATAGCACAAGGGCGTGAATACCAGAAGGCAAGGATCATGAAGACCATCTTAGCACCTCACCACTGTACTGGTCATTCTGCTGGTCATTCAAAAGGAGAAAAGGGCAGCTTAGAGGCCAAGGAAATCAAATAGCTTTTAGGCAAATAGCTTATTACCAAAGAAAGGATTACGTCAAAACACTTGGAGGAGGCACATGAGACAAACCTGACCAAGCATATGAAGTATCCCTGCTTTGTTGGAGGTCTCAAAACAATTTATACTTTGTGGAAAATCGTCAACACCAAGAGACAATTTTAATAATAAGGGTTAATACTTTTCTAAAAACCACTGTAAAAACATACCAGCCATCTGCCCTTGGGCTTTGAATACTTGCATTGTATTTCTTTTCTAAATTGAGTTCCCTGTCTGTCATTTACATTGAATACTTACCAAGTACCTCCTATATGCCAGATGTTATGCCAGAAACTAAGAAAACAAAGTTACATGTAAGTGAAATTAAGAAAATGGGATGTGACTCTGATTATCAGTAGGAGATATAGCAATTTGAAAACCTATTTTCTAAGTGAATGGATAGGAAATTAATGGATACTAAACATAAATTTAACAACAAAAACAACTATATCTGAGAACTTTTTTTTTTTTTTTTTTTTGAGATGGAGTTTCGCTCTTGTTACCCAGGCTGGAGTGCAATGGCACGATCTCGGCTCACCGCAACCTCCGCCTCCTGAGTTCAAGCAATTCTCCTACCTCAGCCTCCTGAGTAGCTAGGACTACAGGCGTGCGCCACCATGCCCAGCTAACTTTTGTATTTTTAGTAGAGACGGGGTTTCGTCTTGTTGACAGGATGATCTCGATCTCTTGACCTCGTGATCCACCCGCCTCGGCCTCCCAAAGTGCTGGGATTATAAGCGTGAGCCACTGCGCCCAGCCTATCTGAGAACACTTTAAAAACACAGAAGAGATAATTGATAGAATTGAATATAATTATCAATTCATATTAGTTTCAAAAATAAATGGAGCTGCATTTATTTTATCCATAAATGCAGCTTTAACTTTATCTATCTATCTATCTATCTATCTATCTATCTATCTCTCTATTTAAGACAAGGTCACAAATAAACTCTGTCACCCAGGCTGGAGTGCAGTGGCACCATCTCGGCTCACTGCAACCTCTGTCTCCCAGGCTCAAGTGATCCTTCCACCTCAGCATCCGAAGTAGCTGGGATTACAGGCACACACTACCATGAGCAACTAATTTTTGTATTTTTTTGGTAGAGAGGATGGTGTTTGCCATGTTGCCCAGACTAGTCTTAAACTCCTGGGCTCAAGCAATCTGCCTGCCTGGACCTCCCAAAGTGCTGGGATTACAGGTGTGAGCCACCACACCTGGCTGCCCTTACTGATAACTTTATAGCTTTACAAAAAATTAAATGATTTCTTCTAATCCTGAAACTACTCACCATTGTTATCTTTTCTATTAATTCCTTTCTCCTCTCTATAATGATACTACTTTAGACTTTCTTGTTGACCTTAATGGGACCTGAAAAATAGAATCCATTGACTTGGGTACTAGGGAGTCATTGACATTGTTCAGGTATATTATGGATCAAATGTTAGATATTAATTTTTTAAATATCAGCAGTGATAAGATTTTTAGGTCTTATAAAAGAGCATGCAAATCCATGTCAAAACATTTAAGATAAAAGAAAATTAAGAAAATGTAATTTTGAAAGGTGCTTATACGTATACTAGTTTCCCAGGGCTGCCTTAACAAAGTACCACAAACTGGGTGGCTTAAAACAGCAGATCTGTGTTGCTTCACAGTTCTGGAGGCCAGAAGTCTGAAGTCACGGTGTTCGAAGAGATGCTCCCTCTGAAGGCACAACGGAAGGGTCTGTTCCAAATCTCTCTCCTAAGTTCTGGTAGTCTCAGGCATTCCATGGCTTGTAGATGTATCACTGGAGTCTTTTATCTTCATGCCATCTTCCTTCTGTGTGTATTTGTGTCCACAATTCCCCTTTTTATAAGGATACCAGTTGTAATGGATTAGAACCCATCCTAATTATTCCTTTTAACTTGATTATCTCTCTAAAGACCATTTCCAACTAAGATTACATTCTGAGTCCGTGGGAGTTAGGACTTCAACATATCTTTTTTGGGGGGACAAAATTCAACCCATATCAGTGCTTCAGTTTATCAGTTACACATCATACCAGGAAAACCCTTCAGTTGTTTATAGTGTCTAGTCTCTTAAGTCTCAGATTTTAAACAGGAAATGAGAGTTAAAGAATTGACTAGAAAAGTGATGATTCTACTAAGGTAACTGAAGTTTCCTGTTGCATACAGATGCATACTAAGCCTTCTTTGGAGTGTGGGGAGTCAGGATAATGAGGTAGTTAGCAACTGTATTACACAGTGAAGTAAGATGTTTCTGTTGGAAGAAGCTACAGTAAAGTTCAGAGACAGCAGACAGATCTGATAAGCAGTCCCTCTAACAATTGTGATAGAGGACTATTTTGGCATAGTGTTACTGTACAATACTAATCACTGAAAACATCAAGAAATGTTATCCTAACCCCAAAAATATTTGCTAAAACTGCAACATGAAAGCTTATCCGGCCATGGCAAGCTGCATTCCCAAATAGTTGCACTTCTATTTTCATCTGGTATGTATATTATGTATATTATAACAGATGAGATGTCTTAAGTAGCAGTGGGCTAGAGAACTGTATCTAACTTTAAGGAATGTGTAAGTGACAATAAGATACTTTTTATTTTTACTTAAAAAAGATCTTATTGGCCAGGCGCGGTGACTCATACCTGTAATCCCAGCCCTTTGGGAGGCTGAGGCAGGACAATTGCTTGAACCTAGGAGGTGGAGGTTCTGGTGAGCCAAGATCGTGTCATTGCATTCCAGCCTGGGCAACAAGAGTGAAACTCTGTCTTAAAAAAAAATAAAAGGAAAAAAAAAAAAGAAGTATCTTACCTGGTTCAGTGGTAAACATCTTTTCCAAGGTGAACAACTTTTTAATATTCTAGAAAATCTTTTGAGGTTTAGAATCAATCTGTCCAAGTAGTTTGTTCAGAACTTGTCAAAATAGTAGAACACTACTTTTAAAGTTTTACAGAATTTTCCCTGTGGAGACAAAGGTTATTACAACAGAAAAGTTTTCTATTGTAATGTTTTTAGCCTATAATTACTTAAAAAGCATTAAAATTCTGTGCATATGAACTTTGACTTTATAGGTAACATATTTTCCAACTTGCAATTAGATTTATATTGACTCCTTAATTACAGTTATTTAATTTACTGCGTATATAGTAATTGAGAATTAGAAAAGTAGCTGGGTGCGGTGGCTCAAGCCTGTAATCCCAGCACTTTGGGAGGCCAAGGAGGGTGGATCACGAGGTCAAGAGATCAAGACCATCCTGATCAACAAGGTGAAAACCCGTCTCTACTAAAAATACAAAAAGTTAACTGGGCATGGTGGTGTGTGCCTGTAATCCCAGCTACTCAGGAGGCTGAGACAGGAGAATTGCCTGAACCCAGGAGGCGGAGGTTATAGTGAGTCAAGATTGCGCCATTGCACTCCAGCCTGGGTAACAAGAGCGAAACTCCATCTTCAAAAAAAAAAAAAAAAAAAGAATTAGAAAAGTAATATAAAAGCTTAATCCAATTGGAGAAAACTTTAGGCAAAAGATGGATGTATAAGTTGATGTCCTCAGTAATTACTAGATAATATAAGACTTTAGAAATAAAAGCTAGAAAATTTACTCAACATGAAACTTGTTTATTTAAAATTAATCTGTTGTGGTTTTTAAAAACTTTTTATTATGGAATATTTCAAATTTACAAAAAGTATAATAAATACCCATGAAACCATCACATAGATCTTCCACTTATATTTTGCCGTGTTTGTTTTGTATTTTAGCTAGACATCCTGACATTTGAACCCTAAACATATCAGGATGCATTTCAACAAATGACATTTTGTGCATTTTCCTGTGTAGCCATAATGCTCATATCTTGCCTAACAAATTTAGCAATAATATTCTAATGTCAACTGCTGTTATTTGCAGCAACATGGATAGAACTGGAGGTCATTATGTTAAGTGAAATAAGCTAGGCACAGAAAGACAAATTTCATATATTCTCACTCATGTGGGGGCTAAAAATGTTGATTTCATAGAGATAGAAAGTAGAAAGAGGCTGGGACAGGTGCATGGAAAGAGAATGAAGAGAGGTTGGTTAATGGGTAAAAACGTAGATAGAAGGACCAAGTTCTAATGTTCAATTGTAGAGTATGGAGACTATGTAATTAACAACCATGTATTGGATATTTCAGTATAGTTAGAAGAGAGGACTTGAAATGTTTCCAATACATAGAAATGATAAATACTTAAGGTGATAGATGTTCTAAATCTGACTTGATCATTGCACATTCTAAGCATGTAATAAAATACCACATGTATCTCATAAATATGTACAAATATGTATCAATAAAATATTTAAAGACAAAAGGTGATATTTGACACTTGCAGTCTCACACTAAAGTAATATTAGATGTTTCAGTTCCTTTAAGGCAGTATTCCTCAACCAGGGAGATTTTCCCTCTCCTCACCCCAGTGGACATTTGACAATATCTGGGGACATATTTGGTTGTCACAACTTCAGGTGGGGAGGTGGTAAGGAGAATGCTACTGGCATGTAGTGAGTAGAGGACAGCAACACTATATCCTACAGTGCACAGGATAACCCTGAAAACAAAATAATTTTCCATTCCAAAGTGTTAATAATACCGAAGTTAAAAAACCCCTGCCCTCAAGAAAGGAAAACTTAGGTTCACACAAAAACTTGTATTCAAATGTTTTGTAGAAGCTCTATTCATAATCTCTAACACCTGCAAACGACACAAACATCCTTCAATACTAATTGGAAAAGCAAATTGTATTAGGTCTATGATGAAATGCTACTCAGCCTTAAAAAGAAATAAATTGTTGATATCTGTAGCGACTTGAATAAATCTCAAAAGCATTATGCAAAGAAACCAGTGTGAACAGTTTGCCCACTGTATGTCTTAATTTCTGTGACAGTCTCAAAAGCACAAAACTGTTAATGATGGTTAACAGATCAGTGGTTTCTTGGGTTTAAGGGTGTGACTTCAAATGGGTACTATGAGGTAATGTTTTAAATGACGGAATGGTTTGTGTCCTAACATTTGTGATACAGTATGCAACTGTGTGGAAAATTTATAAAACTGCAGAACTTAATTTTTTTAAGTAATCAAAATATACTTTAAAACAACCCAATACAGGTAAATAAATTATATGGACCCAAAACAATGAAGTCAGACAATCTGGCTTCATCTAAAGATACAATTTGGGTTATCGTAGAGTAGTGGTTCCTAGCCAAAGGTATATGTAAAACATAAGGAAGTTTTTCAAATATAACTGCCTATGTCTTATCTAGTTCTAATTCACTAGGTCAAGACTAGTCTTTTGGTGTATATATCTTTTTTTTTTTTTTTTTTTGAGATGGAGTTTCGCTTTTGTTACCCAGGCTGGAGTGCAATGGCGCGATCTCGGCTCACCGCAACCTCCGCCTCCTGAGTTCAGGCAATTCTCCTGCCTCAGCCTCCTGAGTAGCTGGGATTACAGGCACACACCACCATGCCCAGCTAATTTTTTGTATTTTTAGTAGAGACGGTGTTTTACCTTGTTGACCAGGATGGTCTCGATCTCTCGACCTAGTGATCTACCCTCCTTGGCCTCCCAAAGTGCTGGGATTACAGGCTTGAGCCACCGTGCCCGGCCGGGGTATATATCTTTTAATATAGCTTCCTACATAATTCTGATATAACACTAAGAATTGAGAATAACTGATGTGAACTTACAAATTACTATACACTTTCAGGATGTTATTTCTCACAAATAAGCTTCTAGTAATAATTAGCAGAAATTTCTAGGTTATATTCTCTGGAAGTCACTGGTTGTATTAATCTGGGAGTTTAACTGCTCTAACAAAGACACTCCAAATATGAGTTGTTAAACATGATAAATGTTTATTTCTTGTTCACGTCATAGCACATTAAGGGTGAGTAGATGGCTTTGCTCCACAGTCATTCAGGGACCTTAGCATCTATCATGTGATGGCTTTAGCATTTTCTTTGGGCCTTGGCATTTTCCAGGCCTGAAAGTGGCATGTATCACTCTGCTTGCATTCCATTGTGTTTAATGACATGTGCCCAACTTGCTACAAGGGAAATTGGAAAATGTAGGCTGATTGTGATCCTGGAAAAACAAGGAAACTACCCACAATGGAATATATCTACTTTATGTGCCAGTGAAGAGCATATCCATGTGCTTTCACAATTAACCGACTCAAGGAATATGGAATATTTATTTTAATACTTTTTAGATTAAAACTCATTTTTAGAAGACAATTCAAACAGCATAAAACAGTCAGGTTTTCTCTAAAGCATAAATGTGTTTTGATTTTCCTTTAATTCAGTCTTGAGGAATCTCTCTGGGGAGTGACTATAAATTCTAGCCCTGCCCTGACAGAACTCCAGGGGAGGCAATCATGGAAGCTTACAATTTGCTTTTCATGGCACACTTTTTTTTTTTTTTTTTTTTAAACATGAGAGAGCATTTTACTGGGTCAAGAAAGACACAGAAAGGATGAAGGGTCAGAGGTGGCACTCACAGCATTCGAAAATCTGGTTCCATCCAGCCCAGAGGATTTAGAGACCAGGCTTTTCCAGGAAAAAGCGAAGAGACTACATGTGGTCACAGTATTCCCAGACCAGGCGTGTGTGGAGCCCGAGCGGTGCTGATCTAGATGACAAGAGGTCAGGGAGATAGGTACAGAGATGGTGGGACTGATCAGAAAGCAGGTGTATGTGTGCTGGGGGGTGGGGTGCAGGCCTAGATAGAGTCACATTGGCCTCAGGTGTCCCCAAGTCAGATGGGTGTGAAGGGAAGGGGAGCCATCACTTGAGCCCAGGTGACAAAGTCGCGGGGCTGGCTGGGGAGTCGATGTGCATTTCTGTAGTGGTCAGACACACAGTCACCAAGATGGTGGTAGTGAAACTGGTCACGGGGGCTTGCGAGGACCTGGTGTATGTAGGAGGGGGTCTGCTGAGCCCAATGCCACGGTCATCGTTCCGAGGTTGAGAAGAAGGGACCCCCTCCCCGACACGGTCACAGGGAGAGCGAGTGAGAATCCTTGGGTCAGAAGACATGGGGAGAGGTTCTATGTGGTCAAGTGACCTCAGGTGTCCCCAGCCAAGATGTACATGTGTACATGGATCGTCTGCTGTACTGGGACGACAAGTTCCCAGGCTGGGGGAGGGGGGCACTGTACAGCCTCTGAGATGAGGAGAGTGGAAGTATCGGGTCAGAAGGGATGTGTCTGTGTTTTAGGGCCAACCTGGATGTGGTTACGGTAGTGTGGAGTTGGGGGACCCTGGCCGGGAGGATCACGGTGATGGATGCAGGTCATAAGCTGGGGACCTCACCTGGGTCCGGAACTGGGCTCCCGAGAGCTCACCAACCCCACGCCCCCCGGGTCATCATGACCTCGCCCCGCGAGCCCATAGAGGGCGTGGGGGAGCGCGGAAGCGGGGTCGGGGCCTCGGGACACTTCTTTATCCTGGCAGACAGCCTAATTACTAAGTGTCCGGCCCATGACCAGGTGTCCCTCTCACAGGAAAGTTGTTTATAGTCACAGAGGCCCTTGTGGCCCTTGTCTGACCTGTGTCCAGTCTATTCCTGCCAAGAGAGTCACTCTCTAGGAGAACGCTGACCAGGAAAGAAGTTAAGTTCGGGCGTGTGGGTGGGGTGAGGCACAGAGAGGCAGCTCCACGGAACACATGATACACAGAAGGAGGGTCTTCCTTACAGATTCCTCTCAGAGCCAGCAGGAAGAAAGGGATCGTCTGGGCCATCCATGCTTAGCCAGCAGGTGGGGAGCAAGAAAGAGAGTGAGGAAGCCGTGGGCCTAGGCCTTTATCGGGGTCCAGGCATTCCCAGGCCACTTTCCCGTGGGGCGTTCTCGTTGGTGGGTCGAAAGCCAGCAGGCAGGAGTTCCATGGAGGCACGCTGTGACTGAGAAGGGGTCACTGTGGCAGATCCGTGTGGTCCATGCAGTGTGGGGGGTCAGTGGGGACAGTCAACTAGGTTGTATCTAGCTGTCCCCTAGGGAGGTGGTCACCAGCAGGTGACTGTATAAGGTAGGTATCTGGATCAACCACACTGATGAACAGGGAGGAGGTGGAGATCTGGAAACTGTGTCAAGGGTGACTAAGCCCTGCTTCTGGTATGAGAAAGTCCAATATGTTCAAAATGATGCTAAGACAACATAGTACTACACAAATTCACTACATGTGTAGTCCTAAGAATACTTGAAAATATGTAAAAGAACTTAACTGAGTCCAAAATTTCCTTTTGTTAATGTAAGTACACTCTAGCTTCATATGATGACACAACTTGGCAAGACTCTTTGACCCTGTCCCTTCTCATCCCCAGTAAGTTTCCTGCATTTGACCTCTAATAACCCAGGATTTGGTCTTCCTGTGAATTCAAAGACTGGTACCATAGCTATAAATCTCTTTTAAAAATCTTTCGGGCTTTAGAAGCCTCCCACCCCATTCATGCTTCTGAGCACAAGGACCTGCTAACATTACCCAGATTGTTTCTCTTGTACCTGAGTGAATTATTTTGTTCTCCATGTTTTCTTCATCAGCTCTTCCTCTTCTCCAGAGTATTCAGTGAAGATCCAAACAAATGTGTTTCCTCCCCACCTTCCACACTGATAATAGTGTGAACTAGAAAAAAATCCACCCAGTGCACATTCATTATTACAGTATGTACAAATATTATCCCTAACCATAACATGTGTACTCTATGTCTTATCACGTACAGTAAATTGGATGTGGGCAGTGGGATGGGTATCACAGAGCTACTCCAGGAAAATGGCACACACATAGAATACCCTTTATCTCATTCTTTATGCTTCACTTTCGTGCTACAAAAATGATTCTTTTACTTTTAGGGTAGTGGCAGCAGCAACATTTGTAGTGGGTTTGTGTGGGAAGGGGTGGGAAGAGGAGGAAACAGAATAATGGAAATTGTCTATGATTTACCAACGCATGAATTTATCACCATTTTCTTAGATAGACCTAAACATCAAATAAATGGAATAATCAATGTGTTCAGTCTGTTCCCGAAGGCTGTAACAGATTATGTTTGAATTTATTTGAAGGCAACTTGGGTTTCCAAGAGTAGATGATTTGCAGGGGATTTTATGCCTCCTTTCTGAGAACCTGAATAGAGCATCATAATTGGGTTATATTTTGGTCATTTTGACAATCATTAGTAAAAGGATTACTCTGGTCACAAATATATCCAAGTCAGTGATTTCAGGAGTCAAAAGAGAAAATACTCCGAAAGACCACACCCCAGTCTTCAGCATGGGGTCAGTGTCAGAACGATAAGATTCTGCCTTCTCAGTGACAGAATTTAATATTTATAAAACTGGCAAAGTCTACTTTCATTTAGGATTGAAATATAAGCCATAGGTATCAGACAGTGTGCGAGTGAAGCAACGCAGAAAGGAGTAAGCGGGTACATGTGTAAACTGATAACATTGATGTCAACTAGACAGTGGGTATATAATATGAAAGCCTATATGTTACTTATTCTCTAAAATTCCTGCATGATGTAAATTTTACATTCTTGAGACCTAGCAGAGCACTTTCCTCATGGTTGGTATCCAATACCAAGGGAAATAATCACAAAAGAGAAATTTGAGGGGTTGAAAGAAATTAGATATTAAACCATAGGACATATTAAAAAGAGACCTTGAAGGGATTGAAATGGCCAAGGCTGAAAGAAATGGGAATCTTAACAACACAGAGAAATACGGACCTCCTCTGAACTATTTGGATTGGAGGACAGCTGAAAAAGCTGAAGAAGCTTGATTTCCTAAAGCAACCACAGTACACTTTACTTAAAGCAACAGTCTGCAATGACCAAGTATCTGAAAATAATATGGATTATGTTATCAATAATAATCCCAGAGTAAAAATATGACTTTCCACAAACAACTGCAGGAAACATTATTCTTGTATTTGTGTTAGGCTCAATGGAGTTGGCAAATAGTTTTTATATTTCTTTTTCTTTTTTTGAGACAGAGTTTCATTCTTGTAGGCCAGGGTAGAGTGCAATGGCACGATCTCAACTCATTGCAACCTCCACCTCCCAGGTTTGAGATTCTCCTGCCTCAGCCTCCGGAGTAGCTGGGATTACAGGTGCCCACCACCACAACCAGCTAATTTTTTTGCATTTTTAGTAGAGATGGGGCTTTCACCATGTTGGCCAAGCTGGTCTCGAACTCCTGACCTCAGGTGATCCACGAGACTTGGTATCCCAAACTGCTGGGATTACGGGCATGAGCCACCGCACGCGGCTCATATTTCAACAATTAGCTGTTAACCACAAAAAACTTTTCAGAAAGAAAGCAGAAACATAGTAACATTTGAAAATAATTATTTTCTCTGCCTTTTATGAATAGTCTCTGTTTCAGAGAGCAACAGTGTGTCATTGATTAAGTAATTTACCCTTTACAGCTGCCAAAAAAAATAGGGCTCAAATAAATTGACCAATCTGACATTTCAAACAGCTTTATTACATATTTCATTACAAGGATGCCCCTTCTCACCTCTCCTATTCAACATAGTATTGGAAGTTCTGGCCAGGGCAACCAGGCAAGGGAAATAAATAAAGGGCATTCAAATAGGAAGAGAGGAGGTCAAATTGTCTCTGTTTGATGACAACATGATTCTATATTTAGAAAATCCCATGGTCTCAGCCCCAAAACTCCTTAAGCTGATAAGCAACTCCAGCAAAATCTCAGGATACGAAATCAGTGTGCAAATATCACAAGCATTCCTATGCACCAACAATAGATTAGCAGAGAGCCAAATCATGAATGAACTTCTATTTGCAATTGCTACATAGAGAGTAAAATACCTAGGAATACACCTCACAAGGGACGTGAAGGACCTCTTCAAGGAGAACTACAAACCATCCCTCAAGAAAATAAGAGAGGACACAAACAAATGGAAAAACTTTCCATCCTCAAGGATAGAAAGAATCAATATTGTGAAAATGGCCATACTGCCCAAAGTAATTTATAGATTCAATGCTATTCCCATCAAACTATCATTGACATTCTTCACAGAATTAGAAAAGAAACTATTTTAAATTTTATATGGAACCAAAAACGAGCCCATGTAGCCAAGACAATCCTAAGTAAAAAGAAGAAAACTGGAGACACCACCCCATCTGACTTCAAATTATACTACGAGGCTGGATTATCCAAAACCCCATGGTACATGGTACTGGTACCAAAACAGACGTATAGATCAATGGAACAGAACAGAGACCTCAGAAATAGCACCACACATCTACAACCATTTGATCTTCGACAAACCTAACAAAAAGAAGCAATAGGGAAAGGATTCCCTATTTAATAAATGGTACTGGGAAAACTGGCTAGCCATATGCAGAAAACTGAAACTGGATCCCTTTCTTATGCCCTATACAAAAATTGATTTAAGATGGATCAAAGACTTAAATGTAAAACCCCAAACCATAAAATCCCTAGAAGAAAACCTAGGCAATAACATTCAGGACATAGGCGTGGGCAAAGATTTCATGATGAAAACACCAACAGCATCTGCAACAAAAGCTAAAATTGACAAATGGGATCTAATTAAGCTAAAGAGCTTCTGCACAGCAAAAGAAAGTATCATCAGAGTGAACAGGCAACCTACAGAATGGGAGAAAATTTTTGCAATCTACCCATTTGACAAAGGTCTAATAGCCAGAATCTCCAAGGAACTTAAACAAATTAACAAGAAAAAAACAACCCCATCAAACAGTGGGTAAAGGATATGAACAGACATTTCTCAAAAGAAGACATTTATGCAGCCAACAAACATATGAAAAACAAAAAAGCTCAACATCACTGATCATTAGAGAAATGCAAATCAAAACCACAATGAGATACCGTCTCCCGCCATTCAGAATGGCGATTACTGAAGTCAAGAAACAATAGATGCTGGAGAAGCTGTGGAGAAATAGGAAAGTTTTTACACTGTTGGTGGGAATGCAAATTAGCTTAACCATTGTGGAAGACAGAGTGGTGATTCTTCAAGGATCTAGAACCAGAAATACCAGCAATCCCGTTACTGGATATCTACCCAAAGGAATATGAATCATTCTACTATAAAGACGCATGCACATGTATGTTTATTGCAGCACTATTTACAAGAGCAAAGACATGGAATTGACTCAAACACCCATCAATGATAGACTGGATAAAGAAAACATGGTACATATACACCATGGAATGCTATTCAGCCATACAAAGGGATGAAATCCTGTCCTTTGCAGGGACATGGATAAAGCTGGAAGCCATCATCCTCACCAAACTAACACAAGAACAGAAAACCAAACACCACATGTTCTCACTCATAAGTGGGAGTTGAACAATGAGAACACATGCAAACAGGGAGGGGAACGACACACACTGGGGCCTTTCAGGGTATGGCGGAGGGAGAGCATTAGAACAAATACCTAATGCATGCAGTGCCTAAAACCTAGATAATGGGTTTATAGGTGCAGCAAACCACCATGGCACATGTATACCTATGTAACAAACCTGCACATTCTGCACATGTATCCCAGAACTTAAAATTAAAAAAAATTAAAAAATTAATTTCAGTTATTGTGCTTTTTAACTCTAGAATTTTCATTTGGTCCTTTTTTATTTCACCATTGAGATTCTCTATTTATTAACTGACTATTAACATATTTCCTTTTATCAAATAGTTTTCTTTAATTTCTTTGACAAATTTATGATATCTGCTTTGAAGACAGTCTCTGCTAAATCCAACATATGAGTTCACTCAGAGTCCATTTCTATTGACAGCTTTTCCCTCTGAGTTTAGGTTACATTTTCCAGTTTCTTTGTATGTCTAACAATTTTTAGTTGAGAATTGAACACTTCAGGCTACCTCAGCACACTGCCTATAGGGTAACCCTGCTCTGCAAGGCGCAGTATTAAAAAAAGAAAAAAAAAAAAGAGAAAGTTGAACACTTCAGATAATATTTTATAGAATATATAATAATTATCAATTGTTTCATTTTTCTGAAGCTTTTTTTTTATTTTGCTTGTTTGGTGTTTAATATCTTTTCTGAACTTAAACTGTAGAATCTGCCTTCACTCACCTCACTCCTTACATGCAGCCACTGATGTCTCTGCTCCAATTTTTAATTCTTACTGTAACATCTCAGCCCAACTTTCTAAAGATTGTCCCCATCTTTGAATAGCTTAGTGATTGCCAATTAATTTGGCTGAGGTTGTGTTGAAACGGTTTGAGCGTATAAGGCTTTTACCCTCTGCTGACTGAACTGCGTGTGGTTAAAAAATATATTCAAAGTTGAAGCCAGTTTTCATGTTTTCCTTGGCTTTCATTTTTCCCCAGGATCTTTTGGGTCTCTCCCATGTGTTTAGCTTGGCCATCCACCAGGGAAGTATGGAGAGCTTATCTCAGCACTTCTTTGGTTCTCTGACTTCCAGACTCTCCCGATTAAATATCTGGCTGTAATCATCATTCACCTCAAACCAGGACCTCAGCCTTGGGAACAAGCAAAGCTGGGATTTTTTCCATCTATTACAAACCAAGTCCACCACTTATATCTGGAAAATCTGTAGGTTTTCACCTTCCTCTTTATCCTTTACAGGTGTTACTCTTAATATATCTCCTGTACATCTAACTCCATGTTGGCATCTGCTTTCCAGAGGACTTAAACTGGCATGACACAGTTGGTGACATAGTTAAATGGGTCATCAACTCTGCAGTTGTCACTGATAGGTTGTCTAAACTAGAATGGATGACCCACATCATTATCATTTATAAAACTAGGATTGTGCTGGAGCCAACAGGTAGTGTCTGTCCAGGCCTATTGGCTGAAATCAAAGACACTTCTTAATGCTTTAAGGAACCCCGGGTTGAAGTTCCTCCTGTAGAAAGGAATGAGGCAATCATATGGGGGAGAATTCAATGGCCATTTGAATTTGGGCAGTTGTCACCAACCTGAGGTGAGAAAGCTAGATTTGGAACTGAAGGAGGATCCACAGGAGATACCATCCTGGCAAAGAAAAAGGTTTCTAAAAACCTTTCAGGACTTCCTGATTGTATTAAGAATTGTATTCAGCAAGCCGTAACAGAGACTTAAATACAGTGGCTAAAAACACAATAGTTTATTCTCTTGCATGAAACAAGCTCACAGGTATACACAGTACAATTGGTATGACAACTTCACAAAGTCATCAGGAATGTACGATCATCCCAGCTTTTTGCCCAGACACTCTTATCATGTAACTTCTATCCTTTAGGTCATCCCACACCCCAAAGTGGATGCTGGAGCTCCAGCCATTATATCTGTATTCCATCTAGGAAAGAGAAAGAAAGAAAAGCAAAAAGCCCTCCACTGAGTTAGCTCCTTTAAACAGGCTTCCCAAAGATTGCACACACCACCTCCACTAAATCCCATTGGCCAGAACTTAATCACATTTCTACTACAAGGGAAGCCAGAAAATGTAGTCCTTTATCCTGACAAGCAATGTGCCTAGCTAAAAATCAGGATTCTCTTATTAAACTGAATCACTTGCCACACATCCTTCAGTTAAAAAAAAAAAAACGACATTGATCTGGTATAAGTTGAACAGTATGGTCAGACTGAGAGAGAGAGAGGAATGTGAGTAACTTTTTTTTGTATAGGCCCCCTAGAAACAGGAGGGTTGATGGCATGGAATCAACCATGACCTTTGGGTGCTATAGAAGAGCCCCACTCACCACCCTAGAGAACCTGAAAAGAACGCAGATATGTCTCAATGAATGCAACTCTATGATTTTTAAAGAGATTATCTTTCTTTGTTGCCCAGGCTAGAGGGCAAAAAAGCAGTCATAGATCACCGCAGCCTCGAAATCCTGGACTCAAGCAATCCTCCTGCCTGAGCCTCCTGAGTACCTGGGACTATGAGAATGTGCCACTATGCTCAGCTTGCTCAGATAATTTTTTAAAAATATAGAGTCGGGGTCTTGCATGTTGTCCAGGCTGATCTTGAACTCCTAGCCTTAAGCGATCCTCCTGCCTCGGCCTCCCAAAGTTCTAGTATTACAGGTGTGAGCCACTACACCTAGCCATCTCTATGATTTTTTTTTTTTTACATGTCATTGAGTACCTTTTCTCCTTTTGACAAGAGAAATGGGAAAAGCCCAGCCATACCAGTTAACAAAATACAATCAACCAAATTGGCTGTGAACATCTACTAATACAAACTCTGATTTGATAATAGCCTCGAACACACACATAAACACACACACACACACACACACACACACACACACACAGATGTTCTAGTGAAAATTATCTTCAGATCTAGAATTGAGTCTGTTAAACCACAATTGTACTTGCTTGAATACCCTGGCTTTATTTACCGAAGAGGAAGCCTTAACTGAAGACACAGGAGAGATTTTAGAAGAGTTTACTTTTTTAAGTAGATGGTCTCTGCTTTCTCTTTAATTATTCACAGAATGTGAATATATCATTGTTCTAGGTCAGAAGTCCCATGGTAATGACCCATGTAAATATAAATGCATATAAGGTTTGTGCAAAGGTAATTGCGACTTTGCAACTAATTTTAATGGCAAAACCGTGATTACTTTTGCACCAACTTAATATATAAGTGATAATGATTCATGTTACCGAGCTATAGAGTATATCAAACACTTTTGTGAAAGGGAAGCATTCTGCAAGAGAGACTACACACTTGGTTTTCCCCATTCTGGACAATAGCATCTTGCCTACAACTCTCAGGCAGGCGTCCCCATTTCAAGTATCTATCTGCCATAACACGTGGAGGAAACATTTCACCTGGAACTTCATGAAGACAACCTAGAAATTTACTGAGCATCACAAGTGTGTATCTTATGTAGTCAAAGCATGGTTGTATACAATAACTATAATATTAACATTTAATAAGCACATATGCACCAAACACAGTTTCAAGGGCTTTATTTTTATTAGCTATTTTAATCTTCACAGCAACCCTATGAGAAAAGTTTTATTGTCCCCATTTTATAGATTTAGAAATCAGTCACAGAGAAAAAAAAATGTAACTGTGCAAAATCAAACAGCTTGTAAGTGGATTTTTGACTTTACAAAATCTGTCCTCTTAATTACTATACATTAAATTGTGTGCAGCACGAACTATAATTAGTTGATTTTCTACATTCATTTTTTAACTTTTTTTCCCTATGAATTGATGAATACCCTTAGCCAAATGTGGCTGAGAAAATTGTCTTCATTTTGATTTTTTCTCAATTTACCTTGTTGTGTTATTCAGGTTCTGGGTGTCACACTGCCATCTTTTTTGGAGTCTGTGTTACGTTAGGCTACATGAAGTGGCTTTGTAGTTCAACTTAGCTAACTTGAAAGGATGTTTCCCAGAATTTCCTTCCCTGTGTGGTTCTCTTTTGTGGTTAGCCACATGAGAATTTAGAAGTCAAGGTAAAGTAGTAGCCATTACTCTCTGCAGCTCAGTGTAATGTGCCAGGCCATCCTGCAGGCTGTACATATTGCTGCGAATATGCTGGCTCACTTTGTTGATAGGGGATGGCAGCTGGGCCCATAGATTCTTTAGCTCCTTCCTGACCTCCGTCAGCTTCTTTAAGTTCTGAACTAGATGCACATGCAGCTCCATGACAAAAGATGTCAACTTCTGCAGGTCATGCACGTCATTGGAACTGGAGACCGTCGGTAATGGATGGTTTCCAGTTTGTCTTTGCTTTCTCCCACTTTATATCTAGCTTTTCTTTCTGACTTCTGGCCCTGCTACTTACAGTGACTTCATGCTCATCATTGTATGCAGAAACCACAGGTCTTTTTATGGCTATGAGTTTATTTATTAGTAATATATTTATTTTCACGTTTTATTTTAGGTTCAAGGGGTACATTGCAGGTTTTTTATATGGGTAAATTGTATGTTGGGGGTTTGGCGTACAGATAATTTTGTCACCCAGGTAGTGGGAATAGTACCTGATCAGTAGTTTTTCAACCCTCACTCTCCTCCAACTCTCCACCCTCAAGGAGGTCCCGGTATCTATTGTTCCCTTCTTTGTGTACTCAATGGACAACAGCTTTCTATATGGTTCCTCACCAGCTTCCACAACTCCATAAGATGTAATCCTTAACATAAATTCAAAATTCCATATCACTTACAGTATCTCCGCTTTCTTAATCTAACTTGACTGGACAAACCAATTCATAATACGGTAACAAACATTGAAACAAGTGGCTTAATAATGGAAACAAGTGACTTAAAACGAAGGTTTATTTTGAGCTCAGGATATAAGTTCAGTGTGGGCCAACCAGGTAAGCACTGGAGGTAGCTTTGTTCCACATAGTGACACAGTCTGATAGAGACGCTGATATCTTTTTTTTTTTTTTTTTTTGAGACAGAGTCTTGCTTTGTCGTCCAGGTGACACTACAACCTCCTCTTCCCAAGTTCAAGTGATTCTCCTGCCTCAGCCTCCTGAGTAGCTGGGATTATAGGTGCGCTCCACAGTACCTGGTTAATTTTTTGTATTTTTAGTAGAGACAGGGTTTTGCCATATTGGCCAGGCTGGTCTTGAACTCCTGACCTCAAGTGACCCACCCGCCTCGGCCTCCCAAAGTGCTGGGATTACAGGCGTGAGCCACCGTGCCGACATCGATATCTTAACTTCATGATTGCTGAGGCAGGGAAAGAGAAGAACTAGGAGACTCTTAAATGCTTTGGCTCGAAAGTGACAAATTTTACTTCTTCAAGCCCTTTTGCCACATGACCACATTTATCTGTAAAGAGGGCTTGGAACTGTGGAGAAACACATGGATATTCAATGTGCACTAAATGTCTCTACCACAGTCCACACTTCGGTTCACCAAATATCCCCTTGCATCCATTCACCCTGTAGTAGATGCTATTGGTGCCCCTTTGATCATTAGGCAGGTGCACACATCTCCCAGCTGCTGTTAGTGTTGGCCAGTGGCTCACAGCTGCTTCCTCTTCTGGAAAGTTGCCTTTAGCTGAAGGGAAACCTCCTCCTGATCTCAAACATTCCCACGCACAGAATATCCTCCACCATTCCCCGAGGGAGGCCACCCAAAGTCCCATGTAATCTATTAAACTAGCTTATAATGCTGCATCTCTGGGCAATGCATGATAGTCTTCACCTCTAGACCAGTCCTGGTTCCTCTTGGTACAAAAGCCTAATGAAAACAACAAATGATCTGGCCTCCCCTTCCAACACACACCTAACATGTAATGGTGGAAATGAACACTCTAATTGGAAAGGGAAAGAACGAGACACACAGAAGTTACTAGATGTAGCAGTTCCGAAACCCTGCTCTGTGTATGAGTGGAGGCACCTATCCTGAGACTGAAGAACATTCTGAATCAGGCCCTGATTTTCTCTCTGGAGGAAACGCTCTTGTTCTTTGTTCTTGGTGGTCCCTGGCCTGCCCTCTAGTGGCTCTCCTTTTTCTATTCTGCTTCTTGCCGTAACTAAAGTAGTTATTGAAGAACATATATGCCCTCCTTGAGTCTATCTAGCATTCTCTGCTGCCCATAGAAGATTGGGGACCCAAATATAGTTTGTTTTATTTTTTAAAAAAATATTTAATTGATTAAATAAAGGTTGTATATACTCAAGGTCCTTGGATGGTTTTAAGGCCTGAATAGTTTTGGCTTATTTTATTTGATTTGTTATTGCCCAGACTTGTAGCTTCTCTAGTAGTACGGCCTTCTTTTTTTTTTTTTTTAATTTTTTATTTTTCGAGACAAGGTCTCACTCTCTCACCCAGACTGGAGTGCAGTGGTTCGATCTTGGCTTGCTGCAACCTCCAAGTCCCAGGCTCAACAGATTCTCCTGCTTCAACCTCCGGAGTAGCTGGGATTACAGGCGTGCGCCACTACTGCCTGGCTCATTTTGTATTTTTAGTAATGACAGAGTTTCTCCATGTTAGCCAGGCTCGTCTTGAACTCGTGGCCTCAAATTATTCACCCTCCTTGGCCTTCCAAAGTGCTGGGATTACAGCCATGAGCCACTGCGCCCAGCCACAAGACGCTTAAAAACTTATTAGACTTATCAATGGGTAAACTGATTAATAAAATATGGTACATCTATGTAATGAAATATTATTTATCCATAAAAAGAAATGAAGCAGGGACACATGCTACAACATAGATGACCCTCAAAAACATTATGCTAAATGAAAGAAGACAAACACGAAATACCATGTATTATATGATACCATTTATATGAATTATCACAAATAGGCAAATCCATAGAGACAGAAAGCAGACTAGTTTCCAGGGATTAGCAGGAGTGGGGAATGAGAAGTGAGTGCGAATTAGGTATGATGTGTCTTTGGGGGTGATGAAAATGTTCTGAACTTACTGATGCTGGTTGTACAACTTTGTGATTGTACTAAAACCACTAAATTTGACACTTTAAAAATAAACTTGATAAAGCCTTATTAGACTTCTTAAAATATGATTGTAGTCAATGCCATATAGCCACACCCATAGATCTTTTGAGGACATAATTAACAGCTTTGACACATTTTTTGCTGTTTTGTAAATCCTGCATCTTTCTCTCCCTATTGATTTAATAATGAAGGACTCTAGAAGAGGCAGACAAGGCCATCATCTTAATTACATTTTTCTTTCCTGAGTAATTTTATACAAGTGAGAGATTTTATTGAGAGCTACACCCCTAATCTGACCTTTACCTTACAGCAGTTTTGATAAAACGGTTTAATTGAAGTATAATTGAAATACGATAAACTGCACATAAAGTGTACAGTTTGATAAATTTTAACATACCATTATCACACTCAACATAATGAACATATCCGTCCTTCCCTTTGTAACTTTGCTTTCCACTCCCTCTGTCCCCTCCCCCAGGCTATCACTAATGCTTTCTCACTATCCGTTAGCTTAACTTGTCTAGAATTTATAGAATTGGAATAATATACAGTATGGACCCTTTGTTCTGGCTTCAATCATTCACTATAAGTCTGATTGGAATAGCTAGCTCATATGACAGGTGTATGGTTAACTTTTAAAGAAACTGCTGAAGTATTTTCCAAGTCGTTGTACCTTTTGATATTCCCACAAGCAGGGAATGAGAATTTTAGTTTCTCTATATTTTCTCCAACACCTGGTGTATATAACCAGTCTTTTAAATTTCAGCCATTCTCATAGGTATGTAGTAATATCACATTATGGTTTTAATTTGAATTTCCCTAATGATGTTGAGCACCTTTTTTTGTGCTTATTTGTCATCCATATATCTACTTTTATGAAGTGTCTATTCCAAATTTTGGGGGCTTATTTATTTTTTTATGATTGGTTTTGAAGTTCTTCATATATGCTGGACATGTAATTTACAAATATTTTGCCTCCACCTGTGGCTTGTCTTTTAGTTCTGTTAACATCATCATTTGAGGAACATACCTTTTTCATTTTGATGAAGTTCATTTCACATTATTTTCCTCTTTTATACATTTTGCTTTTAGTGTCATATCTAAGAAATCTTTGCCTAGTCCAGGATTACAAAGATATTCTTGTATGGTTTCTTCTAGACATGGATCAAAGTGCTCTTTTTATTGGCATATCAATGTTTAATTGTTACAGTATCATTTGTTGAAAATATTATCTTTTTTCCACTATATTGCCTTGGCACCTTTGTCAGAAATTAATTCACCTTATAGCATGGGTCTATTTCTGGATTTTCTTCTGTTTCATTGATCTGTTTGTCTACCTTTATGCCAACACCACATTATCTTCATTAATGCAGCTTTTTAATAAATTTTGAAGTCAGGGAGTGCTTTTTCTCCAATTTTATTTTTCTTTTTCAAAGTCGTTTTTGCTGCTGTAGCTCTTTGCATTTCAATATTCCTTTTAGAATTTGCCTGCTAATTCCCATGACAAAAGCCTACTGAGATTTTTATTTGGACTGAGTTGAACGTAAAGTTCAGTTCAGGGAGACTTGACATCTTAAAAATATTGAGTCTTCTGATCCATGAAATTTAATTTCTCTCATTATTTTGATGTTTTTAGTATACAGATCTTGCACAGCTTTTGCCAGATTTATCCATAAATCTCTCATATTTTAATGCTATTGCAAATTTCATTACTTTAAAAATTTTCAATTCTGATTGCTTGTATAGTAAATAGTATATAGAACTTATTAGTTCTAAAAACTCTTTTTTTTTTGTAAATTCTACTGGATTTGAATTTTATTTAATAGATAGGATCCTACCATGTTGCCCAGGCTGGTCTCGAACTCCTGGCCTCAAATGATCCTCCTTCCTTGACCTCCAAAAGTGCGGGGATTACAGGCATGAGCCATTGCACCCAGCTTGGATTTTCTATATAGACAATCATGCCATCTTTGAATAGGCAGTTTTATTTTTTTCTTCCTAATCTGAATACATTTTATTTTCTCTTCTTGCCTGATTTCACTGACTAGAACTTCCAGAAAATATTGAATAGAAGTGGCAAGAGCAGACATCCTTAGGAAAAAAGTATTCTATCTTCACCATTAAGTATGATATTAACTGCAGTTCTTTTGAAGTGTTCCTTAATGGTTTGAGGAAGTTTCCACCAGTCTTAGTTAGTAGAAAACTTTTATCAGGAATAGATGTTGAATTTTTGTCAAATGTTTTTTCTGCATCTATCAACATGATCATACTGTTTTTCTTTTTTGATCTGTTAGTGTGATAAATTACTTTCATTAAAATTTGAATGTTAAAACTACTTTGTATTCCTAGAATAAACTCTAATTGGTTGTGATACATTATACTTTTTATGTTATGTATTGCTTGATTTAATTTACTATAATTTAAAGAATTTTTACATCTGTGTTCAAGGGGGAAATTAGCCTGCAGTTTTCTTTTTTTGTAGTCTTTGTCTGGTTTTGCTATCAGAGTAATTCTGGCCTCAGAGACTACATAGGAACATATTCCCTCCTCTTCAATTTTCTCTAAGATTTTATGAGAATTGGTATGATTTCTTCCTTAAATATTAGGAACATGAATAGACTTCCCTGGTGAATTCACTAGAGAAGTCAAGTGGATCTGGGGTTTTCTTTGTGGAAAAGCTTTTAATTATATATGTTGACTCTTTTTTTGTTTGTTTGTTTTTGTTTTTGTTTTGTTTTCTTTTTTTTTGGGACTCAGTTTTGCTCTTGTGACCCAGGCTGGAGTGCAATGGCGCGATCTGGGCTCACCGCAACCTCCGCCTCCTGGGTTCAGGCAATTCTCCTGCCTCAGCCTCCTGAGTAGCTGGGATTACAGGCATGCCCCACCATGCCCAGCTAATTTTTTGTATTTTTAGTAGAGATGGGGTTTCACCATGATGACCAGGATGGTCTCGATCTCTTGAACTTGTGATCCACCCACCTCGGCCTCCCAATATATGTTGACTCTTAAATGCTTAAGCCTAGGAATAATATATCACACAGCCAGAACCAGCCATATGGTTCTATCTAATTGCAAGAGGGCCAGAAAATGCAGAGAAGCACATAGATATTTGGTAGTCAGTAAATGTCTATACCATACAGTGTTTCTGAAAATGTATAGAAAATTATGTCTATATGAGTAATTCATCAAAAATTAAAGTTTTTAGATGTAGCAACTATATTACTAGGCTAGTTTATCTCCTGCAACATTCTACAAAAATCCCATTGCTTTTATTGTAGAACTCTGGAAATAAAATCTCATTCTCTGTGCTGTTGCTCTGTTCTCTGTTCTATAGAAACTCAGTTTTCTTCTCCTATGGCTTCTGCTCCACATTTGTGAAGGAGAGGATTTTATCCAAGTTAGGCTTTGGCAGGAAAAAAATAATTTCTAGATTGGATCCAAGGTGAAAATGGCTCCTCAGTGTTATGGAAACCCAAATACCATGATTCTTACTGTCTTACACTATAAATATTCCAGTGTCTGCACAGCTTCTCTTGGCTACAGAATCATTTAAATATTTCATGTCTGCCAATATTTGAACTACAACTCCCAAAGTTTTGATTTTATTAATATTTTCATATTATGAACACTAGGTAATTAGGCATGTCAGATAAGTTTGTTCATAAATTAAGAACTTATTAGAAGTTATATTATTCAGGGCACACACCAAGATGCTGTGACAGAGACCCACTGTCACATTGGCTGATTCAGGGTACATGTTTCTTTCTCAGATCACAGTCCAGAAATGTGCAGTCCAGACTAGTAAAGCCAATCTGCAATCCTCAATATGCTTCCATTTCATGGTTCAAGATGGCTGCCCAGTTTTCATCTCCCAGCCAAGATAAAAGGGAGAGGCTCAGGATAGCATGTGAACCTTCCATTGTCAAGGAACAACTTGGAAGTAGCATGCATTATTTCCTCTTACATTCAGTGACCAGAACTTAGTATTATGACTACATCAAATTGCAAGGGAGGGTGAAATACCCTAAGCTGGGAATTCATGTGCCTAGCTAAAGCTTAGGAATTGTATTACTAAAGAAAGAGAGACTGGATATTGGTGAAATGTGAGAAGAATTTCAGGAGTACACAACGTTGACAGGAAGGCAGAAGAAAAGGTTTGGAAGCAAGCAAAAGAGGAGCAGCTTTGAGTGGGCAGGGGTGGAGCACTGGGAAATAGGCATTATAGGAACAGTCAGGGTGCTGCTATTGGAATTTTAAAAAGTACAACCATTTTGTCACTCATTCTGTCTTTTCTTCTAATTCAAGGTCCAGATGGCCAGGAAAAGCTGCCTGCCTTACACTATATTGGGGAAATAAAGAAGAATCAGATGGATGCTACTTCCTGAAACTTTTGAGCTTTCATAGTTGGATGGGGAGACATCTGGATTTCCCATTCCACCAGACTTTTCACAATAGGGAAAGGTAGCTCCTCAGAAAGAAATTGCGCTACCATTTGGTCTTGGCTATCACAAAACACAAACAGACCACATCAACCAGTTAAAATATTTGCCAGAATATTGATTCCATGATTTAATTCATTTGGCCATTCCAAAAACAAGGAGGGTTGTGGCTATTATAAAAATGAAGTCACCGTCGTACCTCATAGTGCCAGGCCTTAGGTTTTACTCATGTTTTCCTTTTAATATTTCTTGTACCTGTACCTTTTTCCCATTCTTTGTATGTTTTTCAAGCCTGATCATCTGTTGCCTGAAGTATTCCTCCTTGACTGGGATGCTTGGGGTTCAAGTAAGGGAAAAGCATAACTCAACTGATTCAAATAGTAATGACATTTTTTGCCACCTATATGAAGGAGTCCAGAACCCCAAGTAGGCTCCAGGCACCATGGATACGGGCTGTGGCTCTATTTCTTTTGTTGTCTTTTCCATTTTCCTCATCTCCCTGTGTTGACTCCAGTCTCAGTCTGGTTGTGAAATGGCTGTTGCATTCCAGGCATGCATTCATGCATACTATCAGTGGAAAAAGAAGGACTTTCTCTTGTCTGTATGATTATTTTCGAACTACGGTGGATGCTAAAATGTGCCACCTGTATCACCTATATTCCTCTTTAGGATTGAAGGACTTACTCTTTCAGCTGCTGGAGGTGTTTTTAGCAGAGAGCCTGCAGTTGTCAGTCCTTTTTGGAAATGCCCTTTGCTGAAGATAATTGCTTGCTGAAATTCACTTTCCCTTCCTGGGAGCAGCCAATATCCAATAACTGTCACCAGTACATAAAGGTCCAGGCTCCTCAGCCCAGCTCAGAATGACTCTGCAGAATCTTCTTTAGAGTTGTTTTGTTGGGCTGGCTGAGGCCTTCACTGAAGCTACATCACAGCTGAAATTCTCTCTCACCCACTTCTCCTGTCTTCTCTTTTCTCTCACAGGCATCAATCTCAAATGCATTCCTTCATGAAATTCCCTCATGCTTATTGCCTTCTCAGAGTCTGTTTTTCAGAGAACCTGATATGCAACAAGAAGTGGAAAAAACCTTTCACAGATCTCCCCTTACATCTCAGTGTGCCACATGCACACTCCTAATTTGATTCTTGGTAGGGAGAACAGGACTGTCATGATGACTTACACCAAATACAATTTTCCCCCTAAAGCTGGGAATGGGATCAAGCTCCCCTAATTCTTGTAGAGCAAGGAGAAGAACTATCAAACTGGGGCTCTGCTCACAGTGAAAAAGCAGGCAATGAATGTTGGGTTGACAACCAACATTGTCTGAGGCATCAACTTCCTGCTTCAAGATATTCCTTCTTCTTGCTCATTGCAACCACTGCAGTGGTTATCTTCCCCCAGAGACTGTTATTTTTTTTTTTTTGAGACAGAGTTTCGCTCTTGTTACCCAGGCTGGGGTGCAATGGCACGATCTCGGCTCACCGCAACCTCCGCCTCCTGGGCTCAGGCAATTCTCCTGCCTCAGCCTCCTGAGTAGCTGGGATTACAGGCACGCGCCACCACGCCCAGCTAGTTTTTTGTATTTTTAGTAGAGACGGGGTTTCACCATGTTGACCAGGATGGTCTTGATCTCTCAACCTCGTGATCCACCTGCCTCGGCCTCCCAAAGTGCTGGGATTACAGGCTTGAGCCACCGCGCCCGGCCAGAGACTCTTTTATACGTATCACTTTTGCCAGGCTAAAGTGCAGTGATGCAATTTCGGCTCACTGCAACCTCTTTCTCCCGAGTTCAAGCAATTCTCCAGCTTCAGCATTCCGACTAGCGGAGACTACAAGTGCTTGCCACCACAACCAGCTAATTTTTGTGTTTTCAGTAGAGACGGGGTTTCACCATGTTAGCTAGAATGGTCTCGATCCCTTGACCTCATGATCTGCTCAACTCAGCCTCCCAAAGTTCTGGGATTACAGGCATGAGCCACCGTGTCTGGCCTATTCAAATCACTTTTATGTTTTAAAAAGATCTCCGTGGATAACCACGATCATATTATACATAATTTAAATCTTTTTTGTTTTATTTTCTTCTTGATCCAACCCACACAGAGAAACAACACATGCTCATCAGTCACAAGGGCTTTTTACTTATTTCGATATAGAATGGATCCTAGAAAAGCAGAAAAGGAGAAGGGCATCCCAGGTAGGACAGTGCAAATCGGGCCTTCCAGAAGTATGTGTTTTTGACAACCCAGGAAGCCGTATTACAGTCTCTTGGAGAATCACTCGCCTATAGGTTCTATGCTTCTGAATCAAGTAGATTTTAGCCTTATCATCAAAGATCCAGGTAACTTAGCTCCAATTTTTCTTTCCAGCTGCCTCTCCTACTATACCCCTACAGGACCATTCTGCTCTATCGTACCTTGCTCTCTCTCTCTGCTTTCATTCTTAAAACCCTGCCTGAAGCCTCACCACCTCCATACTAGCTTTTCTGAGCCCTGCAGCCCACTTTAACTTCTCATACCACCCATAGTGTCAGCCAACAGATGTTCGGCATTCACAATGTCCTTCAAAACCACTAAGACGTCATATGTAGATATTTCTTCATGTATTCCTGGCCTTTTCTCTAATCACACTTCAGTACAGTCAAGTGATTCCTGGATGTGACCACACTAAAGTTGCCACAAAGACACAGAGGCTCAATCATTTTAAGAACTTTGAACAAACAGAAAACTACTCAGTCACGTCTCACACACACACACAAAAATAAACAGACATGTCTTACTCCATTAGGACTGCTATAACAAAATACCATAAACTGGATAGTTTATAAACAACAGAAATTTATTTTTCACAGTTCTGGAGGCAAGGAAGTCCAGAATCAAGGAACCAGCAGATTGTGTGTCAGGTGAGGACCCACCCTGGTTCATAGACGGCAACTTCTCGCTACATTCTCAGGTGGTGGAAGAAGCAACGGTTCTCTTTTAGTGTCTGTTTTATAAGGCCACTAATTTCATTCATGAGGACTCCACTCTCACGATCTAAATTACCTACAAAAGCCTTCATCCCTTAATACAATCATCTTAAGGGTTATGGTTTCAACATATGAATTTGGGGAAACACAAACATTCAGATCACAGCAACAGAAAATGTTGAATTCTTAAACACCAGTGGTCTCTGGTAAATTCTCGAAGCATTCTAGGTATGAGAAACTGGAGTGAAGAAACCCGGTGATAACTCTTGGTATTCCCAAAGTCAACACATGTTTGATGAATTAATGTGAATCATCATTCACTATTCTTTGAGTATCATTTTTTTTTAGTGAGAAATGTCATATCAAATAAGCATTAAGAGGTTACACAGTTAGATGCATTAAAGTGTTAATTCGAGCTTTCATATGGGAAAGCTTTAAAAACTTGTCCCAACAATAGGAACTTATTAATTTACTCAAAAAAGTATTTTTGAGTGCCCATTATGTGCTCTGTGCAGTAGTGCTATAAAAGCAGTAATGAGCAAATCAGACACTGTTTGTGTGTCAAGGAGATTATAGTCTATCTGGGAATACAGATATTATTCAAATAATTTACATAAATAGACAAATGCTATGATAGTTCCAAACAAGTTGTACAAATAGATGCATGCTATAAAGCAAATGTTTCAGTTATCTATTGCTGCCTCATAATGAATCATCTCAAAATTTATTGGCTCAAAACAACAACTATTATTTCTTATTATATCTCGCAGGTCAAAGGGTTAACTTGGCTCAGCTGGGCATTTCTCACTTAGGGTGTTTCATGCAGCTGCAATGACTGGGGTTGAAGGAAACTTGAAGGCTTCCTCACTGTCATGTCAGCAGTTGATGCTAGCTGTTGACTGGGATCTCAATTACCCCTCCATGTAGCTTCCTCCCAGTGTGGTTGCTGGCTTCCAATAGTCAGCATCTAAAAAAAAAAAAAAAAAAAAGAAAAGATCAGGCCAAAGCTGCATTACCTTTTATGACCTAGCTTTAGAAGTCACACAGTGTCATTTCTAACATAGTCACACAGCCACCTTAACTTAAGAGGAAGGAATATGGAGTTTCTTCCACAGGAGGAGTGTCAATGTCACACTGCAAGAAGAGGATAATTGATGGAAGGTATTGTTATAGCCATCTTGGAAAATACTCAGCACATAAGACAGGTAGACAAACTTATCTACTAGGGAGTCAGGGAGAACTTCCCTAAAGAATAGTCACTTAAGATAAGATCTGAAAATATGGAGATGTTACCTAGAATAAGGAGTATAAAATGCCAGCTGATGTAATATTATGTGTAAAAACCCTGAGGCAGAAAGGAACTGAACACAGACTGAAAGAAGTGTGCCCACAGTATAGAGTCAGGGGAAGCGTGGAGGACAGAGTTAAAGATGGGCAGGTAGACAGGGTCCAGATCAAACAGAGCCTTATTGGCTATCATCAGAATCTTGTTCTTTAGTCTGTAGTATCCATAATTCATCAAAGAGTTTTAAGCTGGCAAGTGTCAGTTTGTCCTTACTATGGCAAGTAGAGAATAAACTGAGTTTGCAGGAGGGACAGGAGTAGATGCAAGGGACTACTTACAAGGCTGTTGTTGGGAGCCTAGTTGACAAGTGATGAGATCTATCACTGGCTAAGTGAGTGGCAATAAAGATGGAGAGACATGGCTGGATTAAAGCACCGTAAACAGGAAAATCGACAGCACTTAGGGATGGGTTGGGTGGGGTGGGTCATGGTGGAAGAAAGGTGTCAAGGATGAACAGTGGTGCCAACTATAGAGACACAAGACAATTAGGCTGCAGAGTAGAGGTCTTGAATTTATTCAGCATACATGGATTTGGAGATGCATTTGAACAATCAAAAGAAGATACATAGAGTGAAGAACACAGACAATAACCCAACAATACAGATTTATGGGATCTCAGTGTTTAGCTGACAATTAAGGCTGTAAGTATGGATAAGATCGTCTTGGGAGAAAGCATAGAGATTGTCATGAAATCCAACATTCAATGGTTGCCCAGAAACAGATGGATGGACTGAGAAGCACCCACAAATGTTGGAGGCAGGATAATATTGTCCTGGAAGCTAAAGGTTGTTAGTGCTACTAAAAGTGGTAAGTGGTTATTAGTGTTGAATGCTTCTGAGAGGTGTGCAAAGATGACGACTAAAATATTTCCGTAGGTGCCAATAACATGCAGGTCACGACAGCAAGAGTATTTCAGAGGAGTAATGTGGGCAGACATCAGATTGGAGTAGGATATTGGAGGTAGAAGGTGTAGGCAACATTTTTAAAAGGAAGAAAGGTGTAGGAAACTATATAATATGACCATCATGCAATGGCATCCATTTGAGAATAAAATATGCCAAACACTGGATTTTATATACCAGATCATACACTCAAGGGACATATCACTGCATGTTCTCCTTTTGAGAGAAGGGAACATGAGGCAAATGGGGAAAGTGCTTATAACTTATGGGTTCCAGATGACCACAGATTGAACCCACTCCAACAGAGAGAGAAAAGAACCAGAGCAGGAAAGCAGGAAAACGTTCAAACAGCTGCATGAAAAACATTACTGTAGAACCCCAATGCTGATAACTCAGAATCTGCATTTAGCGTGGACATGTTCAACTCTCGTGGATCTTTGTGCAAGTCTTGTAACATTTCCATGAATTGACTTTTCTTTGGCTATTTACCATGGTCAGAGAAAGGCTGATCCTTGGAAAGCACTTGGAACAAAAAGTCCAACAGGATTTGACTAAATGAAGCATTTGATTAGTTATCACTAACAGAATGATGCAACCCAGGAAGGACTATTAACTCATTGTTTCTAAACTTTGCTTTTTTTTTTTTTTTGTACTTGGCTCCATTCCTAAGAGCTCTTGCCAAACAGCAGGGTTTCTGCATGTGCTTTGGCCTCCCTGAGGACCTCACAATGAGCCAGAAAGTCTCAGCATCCAGGAGAGGTCTTTAGGAAAAGAAGATGAAAGGGCATGAGCACAACCACAGGGAGAGGCAGCTTATAGCGAGCATGCACATAGAGACAGTGGGGAGGACAGAGGACAGAGTCCAACAGGGGATGTACGTTAGCTGTTCTTGTGGCTGGAAACCCTTCTCTAGCCTCCAGGACAAATTTTCCAGTCTAAGTCTTGGCAGTGATGCTGACCTTTGGGCTGCTTACAAGAGAGTAAATGAAAGCTTTCCCTCTCCTCCAACACATCCTTCTTTTACTTGAAACATGTGACAAGGCTGTTACCTCCAGCAGATGCTTGCTGGATGAATCAGCATTCTAAAAGACCGAGGCCCCAGGATGTGCCAAAGCATCAACAGAATCAGTAAGAATTAAGAAGCCAGGAGGGAGAGACAGTTCGATGAATGCAGCCTTCTGCAAGTGGGGAGTTGCATCATCTTCGAAGTGGGCAGCCCAAAAATCTTATTGGGGATAAAGACTGAAAGGTTCAAAACTACCTCTGCAGGACCCTGAGCAGACTCAACTGGGCCTAGAAATGGTTCTTGTTTGGAGGAATCAATATCATAATAGTTGGATGGAAGTATTATCTCTGAGGATAGTCTCTATATATTAAAAAGTCCCAGTCCATACCAGTTATTTTCCTTTTCAAACGCATAGCCTCGCGGATACAAATTGATTGTTTCCTTATTACCACATTAAAGCATTCCTGCCTCAGAAGTGTCTTGGCCTCCTTTTTCTCTGTTGCTGTGTTAGGCAGGGAGGGTAGTGTCACAAACTCCATTACAACCCACAGTGAGGGCTTTAAGGTTTTGGAGCTCAATCCTCATAGGAAAAAGATTGAGCCTCAAAATGTAACTGATGTGTTCTCATTTCGTTCCATTTTTCAGTCTGCTTCTAGTCCTGGGTCATGTTTCCTTGTGTATATTCCCTCAAGTTTTATCTGGCAAAAAATAAAAGCCTTTCCCCCTTGGGATTCGGATGTCCCCTATCAAGATCCAGAAGCTGATGTTTGCTATGGCTTCCTTCACTGCCCTATGTTCTAGTTGTATATCTTCTTTTTCCTTTCTTCCTTTTTCACCAATGTCCCCAAGAATCTTATCCACTGCAGTGATTTTAGCTTTTACCTCCATGCAAGCATTTCACATTTATACTCTCTCACCTTTCTTACTGAATTCCAAATTATCTTACCTCTAGATATCTTTACATTGTTGTTTCACTTGCATTATAATCCTAACATGTTTAAACTCAGTTCTCTCCACACTGGCTCCTCACCTGTATCCAATCTAAGACCAATCAAAGAAGCAGAATCAGTGGGGGATACGAATTGCATACAGCCAATATGGATTTGTTACAGGAATTGCCTTTATGCAGTCATGAGAATTGGATAGACAGTCTCTGCATGGTTATTGTCTCTGAGTCTGATGATGGAGCTTTAAGTCCATGGGACGGGCAGTAGAGAAAGAAAGACAGAGGTAAATTGAGGATATTAAGAACAGGTTGGAACCAACAAGCACAAGCTACAACCCCATGAGGAAGAACTGGAATACATGTTAGTTCTTACGGCCTCTGACTTTGGTAATAAGGGTATCTAGCAGAAGTGGGACTTTTTGTCATAGAGCTAAATACGCATACCCGGCCTAACAGTCAAGAAAACAAAAGGCAATCAGGGAAAAAGTAGAGAATTTGCAGGTCCAGCTTTTATCTCAGACCAATGAGGCGAGTTAGCAGATTGACAACAACATGTGTGAACTGAAATAATGGCTACTGTTTCTCTTCCAGCCTTCAAATCTCCCAAGAATCTCCTATGTGGCCAACCCTAACTGGAAACAAACAGGAGAGTGAATTCTGGGAAATGTAGCTCAGCCTAGGAAAGTTGATAACATTACAAAGCCATTAAGATCCACCCCTAGACAACTTGGCATCCATATGTATCTCCTTAATCTCTCAATAAAGATAATACCAAAGGCATACTTCTGCCTAATGTGACACAACTATCTCTTATACAACTGAAAAAAAAAATGCTAACCCTTTCCCCAAGTTCTTTTTTTTTTTGTCCTTGGGTGATATTTATTATTTTCCAAGCTGCTTCACATATATCCTTTTATATATTTCAGCTCACACATATTGTAACTTAAGTACTGAGATATAAAGTATAATTAAGACAACTTGTGTTAGATGATAAGGGGGCATGAAAGGGAAGAAAACAAAAATATCTGGTTAATATATAAAAACTTATTTATATTATAATAAAGAGGAAATAAACTCTTATAGTTCTTGTTTCTGTAATGGTCACATGGTCCTAGCTAATCTCAGTCACTACCTTTTCTCCATATTCTATCTATTGCTATTTTTTTGTCCTCAGCAAACACCTCAGCTGGTCATAGTTCTTTGCTTGGTGGAGTGACACAAAACTTCATTCTTGAAAGCTGTGGGGTATTAGCAGTACTGCTTGAATTGAATTGTTATAGTTTTTTGTTGACTTTAATCTAGGATGTGGAGGTATTAAGAGGCACTCTTGAAGATTTCTTGCATTCCATTTATGCTCGTTATTCCTATTGTGTTGCTACTAGCCACACAGTTTTTCACTGATAGAATTGAAGACCCTATCCAGACAATAACCTCATTTTCCGCCTGTTCATTCAATGGCATAAGGTATCCAGAGTGGCCAGACAGCAGTCTCAATTGCTATTTCAGTGGAATTAATGTTGGGTCCCCTTTTAAAAGTATTCCTTTCTTGGAACTATGACCTCTAGACTAGCAGAGCCTACAATATAGGGATGGGAAGCAACATTATGCTGATGGATCAGTAGAGGTAATAGTGAGCGCTGCTACTCCTATTTCACCCCTGGCTTTTCGGATCTATGAATGTTGACTATGAGAGAAACAGCACCATATAGTGGACTCTGACTCAAAGCATTCTGGAAGACATTGCCCAGCCCTGCAAGGTGTTTTCAAAAGGCCATAACAGTATTTTCAAAGGGCTTCTCTGTTTCTATCAAGCCAGTTTCTTCAGGATGATAGAGCACATGGCACGACCAGTAAAGTCCATGAACATGGGCCCATTGCCATGTTTCATTTGCTGTGATGTGAATTCCTTGTTTGGAAGCAGTGCTCTGTCTACTATCATGGTAGTTGATAAGGTAAGTCCATGGATGGTAGTTTTGGCAGAAGCTTTGTGGACAGAGAAGGCAAATCCATATCCAGTATAAGTATCCATTCAAGTACCCAGGTAGACCACTCAAAATCCTGTCCATTGTTCACCCACTGTGAGGATGAATTTCCCCTCATCCCTGTCCTTCAAGGTTGTTATAGACCAGAGCTGTAGATGCTACCACTGTATACTTTCATGTAGTGTCTTCATGTCATGCAGCATCACCTGTAAACCAAACCTGAGGTTTTTCTTCCTCAGTCAATTTGTCATAGGAAACTCCCCACCAGACCATTGGTATGGGTTGGAAAAGTGAAAGTATATAGCAGAAGTAGGGGCCATGAACATTTGGGCTCCCACCTCATGCAACTTACTTGTCCCTTCAAGGTCTGATCAAGCCTGATCACATATACACCTCTTCCATTTGATGATAGAGTGCTGCTATGCACACCCAACTTTGTGGCTTGTCCAGTTGAACAACCTCAACCTCATAATGGGCAGTTCAGGTTCCACGGTAAGTTGGTGGCTCATGGTTAGGCATTCCAGTCTCTACAAAGGCTCAGTAGCAAGGCAAAAGTGGTTTCTGAAAAAGAGAGCAGTTATCTGCAGAGTATGGCATGGGTTAGCTCCAAAATTCTAAGGCTTCAGTTTTGTGCCACTTATAGGGGCTTGTCAAATACTTAAAAATGAATCCTTATCTGTCACTGACATTTTAAGCTCCAGTGGAGCTCCTGGGTCATATGTCCCAAGTAGCAGAGCAGTTTGCTCAGCAGCCTAGACAAAAGCCTTCTCTTATTATGGGCTCCAGTCAAAACTAGCATTTCTTAGATCACATTCATACATACAATGGCCAACCAAAGGGGAAAATAATAGACTTTCCCTCAATCAGCTTCTGTCTTAAAATTCCCTAAGCAAGCATCTTATTAGCCTGCCTAGGACCCGTGCCAACCCCTCTAATTACAATGCCTTGGGAGTAAAGTTCTACTACTGACCCAGCCTCATTCATGCAACCACACCCAGTACCAGAGTTTGAGGTATCTGTGGTTATTAGGCCCCCTCCAAAACCATATTAGTTCCCCAAATGATGTTCTGGGAAAACAAATCAATGTCTATCCTAGAAGGGTTAAGCTCTTTATGGCCTTCACTCTCTTAATTCATGAAGATAGCATATCTTCCAATTTAATTAAGTCTTTTCTCTATGGCTCTTAGTTATACTTTAGAGTATGTAGATCATACATTTGTTTTACAGCTTAAACCTATATTATCTAGTTATTTGGGGTACATATGAAAGCTATCAATCTTCATACATTTTCTATTTATATACTTTACTGAACTCTCTGTGGCAGGCAGAATTCTGAGATGTCCCCTATGACCATTACTTCCTGATGCTGCTCTCATGATTATGTTAGGTTGTATTGCAAGAGGAAATTTCCAGATGTAATTAAGTTTACTAGTCTTGACCCTAAGGCAGAGAAATTTCTGGGTGGGCCTAACTTAGTCACATGAATCCTTCTAAGGTGAAGTCTTCTGTAGCTGGTGGTAGAAGAAAAAGTCAGAGGGAGATTCAAAGTGTGAGAGAGATTTGATGCAAAGGAGGTTCTCTGTTGCTAACATGGAAGAACCTGCAGGGCAAAGGGACCTGGGAGTGATATCTATTTGCTGACAGTCCCTGACCAGTATTCACTAAGAAAACAGAACTTCATTCCTACAACTGCAAAGACCTGGCAGGCTAGAACTTGTGCTGTATTTGATGTTTGCTATATGCATTATGTGGAAGACTAAATCCATTATAACTGGTCTACTCACAGTTGGTGCCAGAGGCCTCACATTCCTCCAGTGTCTTTGCTTTTGTCTCCCTGTTTGACTTTGGGATTCCTTAATACTCCTCCTCAGTGAGAATCTGCATCTTGCTGCTCTTTCGGCTGGAATTCATTGTCATTATGCTGGAGCCCTATTGGTGTGGTGGTAGGGTGTGGGGACAAAAAGTGTTCTATAATATTATGATAAAATCTCAGCCTTTTAGTGAGCCCGTGTCCTGGGGCTATGACCTTCACAGATATTTCTTGGTTTTTTAAAACTTCCCCTCTTACGTGAGTCAGGAAGGCTAAGAAGGCTGAAGTACGGGAAATGCCCTTCTCCTAGGTGGGATAAGCCTCTGTTAAAGCAATTCTCCTTGTAGAGTAGTCCTTTTTTTATGGCGAAGTCTCTGGGACTATTTCAAATGATTAGATTAATCTTCCCCTCCTGCTGTCAGAACAGGAAGGGGCTTTCTTGGACCTTCATCATGAAAACACGGCAGGGTTCTTGGAGGTGAAGCCCACAACAGTGTGGGGGTCCCAGTTATGACTTCCCCTCCCATGGGTCTTTCAATGTCATATTAGTCGACACTCAGCCTCCAGCAAATTTTCCAAACTGCCATTACATTTGTGGTTCCAGCATATCTTCTGCTCCAGGTAAACAGAACTTGACTGTGACTTCCTGTCTTTCCAGAGATGATGATGGGTGGCAATTTGCCCTGAAAACTCAGTTCTCTGTTGGGTCAGAGAAAAGACACAGATTTTCAGTGTGTCCAGATTTTTCTTGTTGTAAGGGCAGGAATGATAGCTTCTGAGCACATTCAGGTGAAACAGAAAGTCGTTAACTTTATTTTTTATTTCTGCATTCTCATATTTCTCAATTCTCTTTATGACCCTCTATTCCTACTTTAAAAAAGAATTTTTCATGAATCTTTTCTTGAAAGCACAAAATAGGTATTCTCTAAAATTGCTTTTCATTTTTGTAGTTTATTTTCATAATAGAGATCTGTTTTACTTTGAACCTTTAGGAAAAATATTCTCTTTTTCTAGTGCTGTGGAATTTTTTTCAACCCCAAGAGCTTGTGTTGTTTCATTCTGAATATTTACCCTAGAAACAAAAATCTTTTTAAGCCAAAGGATTGTAAACAGACACTATTCTTAGACTGCCTGTATCTTCTTTGATCTTGACCTTGAGCATTCTCACTTTAACCCCCTCAGAGCTAGATTTTTTATTTTTTATTTTAAGTTCTGGGATACATGCGTAGAACATACAGGTTTGTTACATAGGTATACATGTGCCATGGTGGTTTGCTGCACCTATGGCACATGTATGGCTATGTACCAAGCCTAGGTTTTTTTTTTTTTTTTTTTTAAGACACAGTTTCAACATGTTGATCAGGCTGGTCTTGAACTCCCAAACTCAGGTGATCTGCCCGCCTTGGCCTCCAAAGTGCTTGGATTACAGGCGTGAGCCGCCACGCCTGGCCCAAACCTAGGTTTTAAGCCCTGCATGCACTAGGTATTTGTCCTAATGCTCTCCCTACCCTAGCCCTCCACCCAACAACAGATCCCAGTGTGTGATGTTCCCCTTCCTGTGTCCATGTGTTCTCAGAGCTAGATTTTTAATAGATATGCACGAACACAATCATCAGCCCAATGTACCCTATTCATCTGGCATTCATTTCACATGATTCCAAAAGACTCAGGTCAAATCATCTTACCCTTTTAGGCCTGAGTTCTTGAAAAGTCTGATACATTCTTTAGTGTGTATAGATGTATTATGTGAAAGACTAAATCCACAATAACTGTGCTACTCACAATGTGGTCCCTGGACTGGTGCACTGTATTGTACTGGTCTACGATGAGATAAGTACAGAAATAGAGAGTATGACCTTAGAAACTGTGATACCAATTTGATAAAATAATTAATGATGACTCATACCTGTAATCCCAGCACTTTGGGAGGCCGAGGCGGGTGGATCTCCTGAGGCCAGGAGTTCAAGACCAGCCTGGCCAACATGGTGAAACCCTGTCTCTACTAAAAATACAAAAATAGCTGGGCATGGTGATGTACACTTGTAATCCCAGTTTCTCAGGAGGCTGAGGCAGGAGAATTGCTTGAAACCAGGAGGTGGAGGTTGCAGTGAGCCTAGATCATGCTATTGCACTCCAGCTTGGGTGACAGAGTGAGACTCCATCTCAAAAAAAAAAAAAAGAATAATAATTTTACATCTGTGGAATCTAATAATGAAACCTTGAGCTTTTGCTTTGTAGCTTTGTGTGTCTTTGACTTGTGTTCTCTTTTATTTTTCTAGTGAGTCATCTTTACTGATTTTACCAAAGCATGGATCAATGATGGATTGAACTTTTTTTTTTTTAAATAGTCCTTTACCATGGTGATTTGAGAAGCACTGCTTTAGAATGAAGCACTTCTAAATATCTCCTTGACTTTTACTGTGCTGGCAGCCCATTTCCCAAGGTACAATGAACCACCACATTTCCCCTTAAACTTCCATTTCTTTAGTGTGCAAGGATGCAAAAAGAAAAGAACTGGTTTTATTAGGGAAGTAGAAGTAGAGTAGGAGAGCCAGACTAATGCCATTTTGAGTTAACCTCCATCTTGAGACTAACAAGGCACATTTCTTGCCAGTCATGACCCGTGGTCACAAGACGTTTACATTTAAGGAAACAGCTTCGTGATATCTGCAAGGACACACTCCTACAACAACAGAGTGTCCATATGTCCCAATATCCATAACAACGTATGCTTCCAACTTCATTATAGTTATACTTTGATGTACTTATGCCAATTATGATGTATTTATTTATGCTTTGATGTATTTATAGTTATGCTTTGATGTATTTATGACAATTATGATGTATTTATGATGTATTTATCCTTGGCATCCTAAGTGTCAAGGATAGCTTTATTTAAATCAGCAAAATAATAAATTTGTCATGTTTTCAGCCCACCCGCATTTAGACATAACTTAGGTTTTACATAGATAAGACCCCTAAATAAGAAAAACTTAAAGACGAGGCATTCCTCTTCTTGATTTCTGAGGACACACTAATCTGTAACAGAGTAGCTTTTAATAAACTGTCTCCTCGCACTGTACTTTGAGACTTGCCTTTAACTCTTTCCTGCTCAAGATTCAAGAACCCATTTTTGGGGATCTCTTTTCTGGCAACAGCGTGAGAAGGCTGGGAGAATGAGGAGGCATGGGAAAATGGGAGGGGCATAAGGAAGCTTTGATTCTTTCTCAGAAAATACCTCTCTTGCAGTACATAAATGGCTGCCAGGGTCTCTTTCAATGCCATCTCTGAGTCGACAAGCTCAAGGAAAAAAGTGTGTGTCGGGGGGTGACTCCTGAGAATCCTTTTCCTTCCTTCCTTCTCTCCTGGGGCTCATTCTGCTCTGACTCGGGGGACAAGACTGTTTTGTTGACTACAACACCGCACAGAGTGGAAAGATACCTCCCTCCTCCTGCCAGACTTTGATGTCTGTGTTCTCTTCTTCTCACCTCTGGTACTTTGCCCAGTACTCAGGAATGCTTCAGATGACAACACAGACACTGTCTGCATGCACCTGAGGTGCCTTGGAATCTTAGCTTATAGGCAAATAGACTGTACTGTGACAGGTTGTACTGTGAAGCCACTACTGGCAACCCCTACTCTGTATCTGTGTGACTGTTTTTTAAAAAGAAAACATCTTCCATCATTTATTTAATTTAAATAAGAAATATCATCACGTGCTTACATATTTAAACAGTACAAAGGATAGTGCAGTAATAATTATTTCTCCTATTCTGACATCCCCATACCCTGATATAGTATCATGCCTTCCCCATATCACAAATGTTAGCAAGATATATGTATTATTTTTCTTGTTATTTTATTAAACAAAATATCTGAAAGTACCTTTCCTATCGATTCATATGCATCTTGTTCATTCTTTTTAATGGCCACATAGAATTCTGTCACACAGGTATGCATAGTTCATAAAATGATTCCCCATTAACGGATTTTTATATATACAAAAATGTCACCAACCTTTTGTTACTATGAGCAATGCTGAATAAACACCTTATATGCACTACTTTGCACAGATGAGCCTGATGGAGTGGGGAGACTATTTGGCTTTCTAAGGATTCTTAGATTCTTCACGTGTGATTGGTTTTTGAGATCTAACATAGGACATGATATTTATCCTTGCTGTCTTTTAATGTTTCAAGTCAACACAGCATGCCTGCCTAGAGAGATGTTTGGAACCTGTTTCTTGCCATCCTATCTTCATGTCTATGCCAAAAAATCTTTTTCTGGTTCATAAATAGTAATATCAAGCGGGATAAGAATGGTGTCATAGCTCTGTGGCAATCCCTTAGTGACTACTCTTTGTTTTCATCAACTCATTAACCCATAAGTTATTTGACAGATTACGAATCTATTTAACTGTCTGAGTGTCTTCCAAGATATTGTGGGATAAATTGACAACCCCTTCCTCCAGCTTCCCTCTTCCCTTATCTCTTCTACTAGAGGGAAACCTGGAATGAAAACAATAAGAAAAAGAAAAGTCCCATTGGAATTTTCTCTATACTGTAGTAAAGAGAGCAAGAGACTAAGTTTTTTTCTTACTCCAGACTCTTATTTTAGTTTTTCTTGTTCATTTTAGCTCTTCCCAGGGTTTATATCAAATACTTCAAGCTTGTCAAGGAAAAATAATGGTTTCTCAATATTACACCTAATTGTGTGCCCTGTTACTCTAACCTACATGATTTATATACCTTGTACATTTGGAAAACAATGGCATTCCTTTTAGTATTCCCACTAGGTAGTAATACCACCTTGTTCTCTCCTCTTTATCTTTGTTAGGTAAAAATGAAAGAGTTATTTTGATTTATTAATACAAGAGGCAACTGAGCTTGGATCTATCCTTCAAGATATCCTTGCACAATGAAAACAACAAACGTTAATTTGCTCTATAAACATTATATTGAGATGTTTCTTCATGGCTTTTATTTTTGTTTATTTTTATTTTTAATGGACACATTGTAAATGTACATATTTATGAAACCCCATTACTACAAAAAAAAAAAATTAGCTGGCCATGGTGGCACATTCCTGTAGTCCTAGCTACTCAGGAATGTGAGGCAGGAGAATCACTTGAACACAGATGTCCAAGGCTGCAATGAAAACAAATTCAAATTCAGAGTAAGACCCTATAAAATAAAAAAGAAAGAAAGAAAAAGGCAGTTTTTAATTCTTTCTTTGAGAAAGAGTCTAGCTCTGTTATCCAGGCTGGAGTGCAGTGGCACCATCGTGGCTCACTGCAAACTCCGCCTTCCAGGTTCAAGCGATTCTCCTGCCTCAGCCTCCTGAGTAGCTGGGATTACAGGTGTGTGACACCACTCACAGCTAACTTTTATATTTTTAGTAGAGATGGGGTTTCACCATATTGGTCAGGCTGATCTCAAACTCCTGACCTTATTGATCTACCTGCCTTAGCCTCCCAAAATGCTGGGATTACAGGTATGAGCCACTGCACCCGGTCTCAAGTCAGTATTTAGTGTGACCATCACCTCATCCATTTCTGATTTATTTCTTTGTGGTGAGGACATTCAAAGGCCAGAGAGCAACTCAACAATAAGTGTAGTGTTTCTTGTAATTCGGCCAGAATCAGTGGATAGGAGAGAGCTAGAATTTCCTTCTCAGCACAGTAATAGAATGTATACTGGTCATGGTTAAGACACGTTGCTTCAGAGGTGACATAGGAAAGGAAGGCTGCTGGCCAGGCTAACCTGGACCTGGAATTTGAGGTGCACATTAAATCTTGTTTATGAACCTAAAAAAGTAGTTCTCTACTGGGGGCATTTTTTCCCCTGGGGGATATTTGTCAATGTCTGTAGACATTTTTTGGTTGTCACAACTGGGGAATGGGGAATTGCTACTGATACCTGTTGCATAGAGGCCATCAATGCCTCTCTCAATGTGCAAGGCAGTCCTCCTCCCCAAGAAAGAATGATCTAGTTCCAAATATCAATACTGCCCAAAATGAGAAACTCTGGTCTAGAATTTTTATCCTATACTAAAACTTATACCACGGAGCTTAGGGGGTTGGGGAGAGACAAAAATATGCATCTGCTCAAACTCCAGGTCACATCCCTAAAGATTCTGATTTCATTAGTGTGAGGCAGAGCCTAGACGTGGTATTTTCATGAAGCTCCCCAGGTGACCCACGTATAAGGTTGAGAATAACTCCTTGGAGAGTCTGGTCTGACGGAGGCCACAGAAGAGCCCGATCTCCCCATTTTCCTGCGACTGGGGAGTTATTTAAGGGTTGTTGGTCCCCTGAAGAGGTAGCAGCAATGGAGAAACCCACAGGAGATGGCCCGAAGTTCCCCTAATTGCTAGGGAGCGTAAGATGGAAGTTCAAGTTTGGGGCTTTTGTTAGAATTGGGAAAAAGCACTCCTTCTGGATAAGCAAATTCAAAACTTCTTGGTGAGTGCTCCCAGGGCTCATAGCCTAGCTATCAGACCAGACTACTGTGGCAGAGAGAAAGATGCCCTTCCACAGTGGATGTGGCCCCTGCCAAGATACAAAGCTTCCTGAACCCAGAGGTGTCTGGATTTTCCCTCCCACTTGCCCCCTCCTCCAGATGCCTTTGTACAGTGCCAAATCTGCACAAGCTAATGCAGCAACTCCACTAAAATTTGCCTTAGCTAAGATCTTCCCGAGACAGCAAAGGGGCAACCTACTGCCTCACAGATTGAACAAGGACAAAAACAACCAATACAACAAACAAACAAACAAAACTATGACAGCCTTTCTCAAATGCCTCAAAGAAACCAGATCCGTCCTGAGGGCAGTCTAGAAACCCTATCCTGATGCCAGGATCCAGCGATGCCAAGCCACAGGGTGGAGGCTCCAGTCTGGTCATGGTGTCTTCGGGGTGGTTGAGAACAACCTAGGAAATGAGGAGATCTGGCTGCAGGAACCTACAGCTGGATCCCCAAGGCTGTGGGTGAGACAGAGAACTTTCTGTGCCTTGTGCTCTCCCATCAGCTGATCCTGGAAGGAGAACCTCAAGGCCCATCCTAAACCGCAGCACAGCAGGCACACATCAGTCCAGTCCTTGATTTATTCCCTTGCAAAAGAGAAACTAACAACAACAACAACAACAACAAAACTGTAGTATGGGCTTTGAGGTCGGCAGAACTACACACCTAAGTTTCAGTCCCTGCTCTGCCGGTAATGGGGGTGAACCTGGGCAAGTTTCTAAGCGTCGGTTTCTTCTTGGAGAAAGTGTACACAGTAATAGCGAACTTCAAACCAACGTGGCCGTAGTAACCGGCCGCAGTGGGCCACTCTGAATTCCCTCGGTTGCCCCTTCTATTTCCTCGTGACTCACGCAGTTTTCTGCACAGATGGTATCCTTCTAGACGTTTGGGATGTTCGAGCCGGTTGTGTATTCTGTGTATACCCGTGTGTGTGTATTCTGGGTGAGAGGGTGCTCAAATTGGAGCAAAGAAAGATACTCCAGGATATTTCGCTCTGCTGGGCATGTCTCCAGCGCTCTCTGGCCAGAAAAAGCGCTGGCACAAAAGGAGGAGATGGGTGGGTCAGAGCCCCGAACCGCGCAGTTTTCCAGGGGGGCGGAGAAAGGAGGGCAGGCCCGAGGCGGGAAGGAGGGAGGGAAAGAGGCGAGAGGAGGAGTTTTCCAGCTCGGCCTTCGCCCGCCCGCTAACACGCAGTCCCTGGTCTCTTTGGTCTCCTCCCGCCCCTTGGAAGCGCGCTGCGCTGCCGTGGCGAGCTGCTCACCCGCTCACTATGGGGAGCACCGCACACCAGCCCGTGCTGCTGCTGCTGCCACCTCTGCTTCTGCTGCTGCTGCTGCTGCGCGTTCCGCCCAGCCGCAGCTTCCCAGGTAGGATTGGAGGCGTGGCTGCCTCCTCAGCTGGGCACCCAAGAACCCCGGAGTCGCCACTGGGACCCTTCGCTCGGGACAGAGGGAGGTGCCGGGGGCGCCCTTTGTTTGCGTAGAACTCGTCTTTCGCAGCCTGAGGGTGGGGGTGATGCGGCGCGGGGATGGCGTCTGGGCACGCGCCAGGGAGAACTGACTGTCCCACCTCCAGGCGCGGGGCGCCCTCGCGGCGACTGGAGCCCGAGCACCTTCTGCGTCCGGGCTTGCAGAGTTCCAGTCAAACTTTTTTCGGTGTAGGAGGCTACAGAGAGAGAGTTTGGCCGCAGACTAGTTTGCTACTTTCTCACACCCAGAACTTTGCCTCTCACTTGGTTGCTCACGGCCAGGGACTGGGAGGCTGGCAGCTTGTCGTGGAAGGAGCCTCTATACCCTCCCACTAGACATCCCAGGCTAGCCCCCGAGGCTGCAGGGCACGAGCCACGCTAAAGCGACTTTTGTGGAAGGCACGGGCTGGGCCTTTCCAGAATCTCCTACCCACCCCCCTGCTGGGGATTCCGAGAAAGTCTGCGCCTCTGAGAAAGAGTTGCCAGCTGAGAGTGGTGACATGTGGCATGCACTTGATTAGCCCCAGGGAAAGAGGGATACTAGCGCAAGACTCTGCTGGGCATAAGGTGCGGCTTATTGCTGGAGGGCGTGGTCTCCGGCATCTAAGGGGGCCCTGGTGTTTCTTGGGGGCTCTCATGGTGTGAGCAAAATTATCTTTGGAGATGCACTTTTAAAAGCTCCAGCTGGCCAGGCGCAGTGGCTCACGCCTATAATCCCAGCACTTTGGGAGGCCGAGGCGGGTGGATCACGAGGTCAAGAGATCGAGACCATCCTGGTCAACGTGGTGAAACCCCGTCTCTACTAAAAATACAAAAATTAGCTGGGCATGGTGGCACGTGCCTGTAGTCCCAGCTACTCGAGAGGCTGAGGCAGGAGAACTGCGTGAACCCAGGAGGCGGAGGTTGCGGTGAGCCGAGATCGCGCCATTGCACTCCAGCCTCGGTAACAAGAGGGAAACTCCGTCTCAAAAAAAAAAAAAAAAAAAAAAAAAAAGCTCCAGCTAACTTCCTCACCTTGGAGTCTTAGGTTTGCTAAGAGCTTCAGGGGAGTGGGGCAATGTGCCATGCACTCTTGTTGCCTCGGAATGGAGAGGAAATCCATGGATGCGTTTTAATTTAGTGTTAATGGGAAAGTAGGTAACGTGTGCTATAGGGCATGGGAATATTTGGCTTTGTATTCAACACTGTGGGCAGTTTAAATCTGGTGTATGAGAAATGAACCTACTGAGTTCTGGTAGAAGGATAAAGGATGCCCATTTTTCTACCAGTGTGCTTGGGAGATGTAGGGATGGCTGCGGGAAATTATCTGCACACACCTAAATGAATGAATGAATAAAATAAATTTGTAAATTAATAAACAGGAACATTTGTGTTTTGAGCTGACTCTTGTTTTCGGGTGCTTTGTAGGAACTGATTCAGGGTAAGGCGGAAAGGAAACTTTATCCTTACTGCCAGGCAACAGTCATTCCCATGTGTTAATACCTCCTCCCCCACCCCCTTTAGCAGGAATCAGGTAAAAATGAATTTAGAGGGAAAGAGGAAGTCATTAAGTGCCCCAGAAACAGCTTTCTGGGAGCAGGAAAAAAAGGTGAGAAGCTAGAGATAGCTTTTCTGCACTGAATTGGGAGGTGCCTGTGAGCTTCCTGGGAACTTCTAGTTCCCAGGAGCTTCTAGTTGAGCTTTTCTCAAGCAGGGGGACCCTACTCCTTCCCTGCCCTCCCCTCATCTTCCACCTTTATAGTTTGCTACCAGGGCCCAGCCACAGAATCACGAGTTTGCCAGTTTGGGTATTCACTACTATTCGTCTTTTGGGACCTGCCCATTTTCCTGGTTCCCTCTGCCAGCCTGCAGGCTGCTCTCAACTTGGAGCCACCATGTTCTTGCTTGTCACCGCCTCCACTGACTCTTAACTTGCCCTCTGGCTCTGCTCAGACCACAAATGAGCTGAAGCTGATTGGAACTGCTTGATAAACACTCCTCTTGAGCCTATTCTGGCACAGCTCAATGGGGTCTCTTGGGAAGTGTGCTCCACTGAGGTTGTGAAATCCAGAGGAGGGGATTTCAGTCCAAGCCAGAGGCTTTGGAGGCTGGGGAGGGGAAACTCTCTAGGTTCGGGAGTGCAAAAGCAAATCACATCGGCTGAGTTCGCCCTAAGTGCTGGGTGACAAATTTTAAAGATAATTTCCGAGACAGACACTCTCTTAGCAAGTGGACATCACATCTCCAGTAAGGCAGAAGGTAAAGGCCTTGAATCTGGAACATCTGAAAGAAGATGGAGATCTAGGGCCCCATTAGCAAGTCGATTATGTAACCATCTGCACGTGAATAGCAAATCTGTCAGAGTGAGAGTAAATCAGTCTCATTCCCACTCCTAGAACATCTCTGGAGTTCTTTCATCTTAGAATTTAATGCAGCTTTTCTGGCTTTGTGATCTATTTTTTGCAGCCTAGCAAAGATACAGTGTCTATAAAAACTCACATGAAGCGTATGGAAAATTTGTAGAAAAGTTGTTTGTGTTTGACTGTGTTTGTATGCTTATAACAGATGAGAATTTTGATTCTGTTCTTTTCTGTTCTTAAAATAATTCTTAAAGCTGCATTTGCATGTGAGATTTTGGAGGTTCACTCTGCCTCCTTCTGCAAACAAGGCTGAAGATGGAGAATGAGCACCATGGCCTCTAAGAAAGGCTTCGTGAATCTTCTTACATCTGGAGAAAACCGGTAAAGTAGTGTGGTTTTACTAGTCAGGAAAACCAAGTGAGATTTGCTAAAAGCCAAACCAGACTACATCACCTGAAGCAGTCTTCTGAAATACCACATTTGGAGATAAGTACTAGTAATCGAGCACGTGGCTCAGGTTATATAATTAAGGTATCATCAGGAGCAGGCTAGGAATTTCTATTTAGATTTAAAACATGTAATCAGTTGACAAAAGTACTCTGCAATGAAAAGGAAATATTAGGGGGAGAACAGGTCATTTTCCTCTGGCATTTTCTTCATTGATAACACTTTCAGCACAGTACAATGCTGTTTGTTAGTTGCTACCCATTTCACACATTTGGGAGCTGAATGAGATGCTAGAAACCATTGTTAAAGCAGCCTCTTCAGATCTTCCCACCTCATCAGTCTTTGTAGATAACCAAAGTTCTGCTTTTCTCTTTTAGATTATTACTATAACATTCTCACTTTTGGTCTCTCTAATTCTAGCTGATTTTACTTTCTCAGTGTAGATAATGGTCTTTTAAGTCCATTGACTTTAGTATTGTTTTTTTAATCACATCACTCCCCTACTCAAAACCTTAGGGCAGCAGCTCCCTGTTCTCTCTCAAGTAGAAAGTTCTCAGTTGTTTTTAGGGGGCTACACAGTTTGCTTCTAGCCTAATTTTCCAGTCTTTTTGCCATGGTTTCCTAAAATCCTGTCCTTAAAGAACTTGAGTCACATTTTCCTTCTTGGCAGATGCTACTTTCTACATCTGGAATCCTTCCCCCTGGCTATTTGTCTAAATTCTGCCCATCATCCAGCAACACCCCCACTTTGATGAGACCTTTCCTTGATCGCTCCAATCAGAAACCATCTGCCTTCCTTTTAACACCCATGGGCTGACCCACTCATGTCTCTCTTATATTTATCACATATATTACATACATGATAATGCTGTACATTATCATAATTTATACACTCTTCTTCTCTTTGTAGATTCTGAGCCCTTGAAAGGAGGGTCTGTGCTATGTCTCACCTTTATTTATATTTCCCACAGTGCCTAGCAGAGCACTTTATGCCAAATGGATATTTGTGCTTAATAAATTAACAGTGCCTGTAACTCCAGTGATGGGCCATTGGACAGGAAAGGAGCTGCGGGAAACATGTGCACAGGTACACAGGGCTTTGTGCCACCATGAATCTGCGTACATAGAAACAGTGGCTTACTGGCTACAGAGGTTCCTTTTAAATCTACGAACACTCTCTGTTTAAGCAATAACCTTCTCTGTTGGGGGCTGTAAGATGAGAGACTAACTGCAGCCACAAGCTGGAGTTTGCATTTATTATTTTTGTTGGCCACCTTGTTCTGTGCCTTTCCAAAGTGGTTGAATGGTTTCTTTAGTAAACGCAAATATGTGTGCTACATCAATTCCTCTTTCAGAGAACACAACTGAAATTGGTAATTGAAAGTGAAGAGAGAATTTGAACAGAAGAAGGTTTAGTTTTGCCAGGCTATAGCATAGTATGAAATTTGTTACAAGCAAGTTATGATTGATGCCCAGATTAAAGATTCACTTCCAAAATAGCAGTGTGAATAATAACCTCTCCCAAGTTGCAATTCATAGGGAGTTTCTCAAACCAGCCCCTCAGTTCTTGCCTGTGTGATGTCTTAACTGCTAACTTTTATGGGCCATTTGTTTTCGGAGGGTGGTCTTTTAAGCCTGAATCTTTGAGAAATTTGGGTTTAGTTCTGAAATAGAATCAGTTTCCACCTTTTTAAATAAAACCTGGGATCTGCCCAGAGACTTATTTTTAAAGTTAACACTGAATGATGAAGTGTTTATGTGCTTGGGAGATCACAATGAAGAAGGTATGTAATTCCTTCTCTCTTGTAGCTTTCTGTCTTATGGGAAAATAAAGACATAGTTATTTGAGGTGTTATAATACAAGTGGATTGATAGGCCCAGGGAACACAGAGAGGAGCTATGTGGGAACACTGGGATTGGTTAGTGAAGAATGACGCTGAGACTTGCTGATGTGGAGATGGTGGCATCAAAAGCCCAAGAAAGCTGAAAGTAGAGGATGTGTGGACTTCTCTGAGAATGTTTTGAAATTGAAGACAAAAATCTGTGTGTGTGTCCTTTTTTCTGGGGAGACGGCTCTATCTTAATTCAAAACCACTAGTTACTAGAGCATTTTCATGAAATCTGTGAGAAAATGTGCACTTCATGGGCAGAAAAGTCAATGTACAGAGTAAGATGAAATGACCAGAGTAGGTAAACTTTGATTGAACCAGTGAGCAGGTGGCCTTTCCAGTTATAGCCAGGTGTATAGTTTCCAGTTCTTCTCACTTAAAAAGGAGCACCAAGCTAAACAGAAGTAATCGTAAATGTAAGTGCCTTCAGGCTGGGCTGGTAACTTGCTGTACCCCCCTGCCCCACTTAGTACAGTGTGACTTGGGGAATGATCTTTAGTCAGTATTTGTGGATTAATTGATTGAAGTAATTGTGACAGGGAATCAAAGCATTCTATTTCAATCTGTCCTTTAGGATTTAACCAGAATTTCCAAGGTGACATTTCCCTGAGAAAACGGATTGCAAGATAGCTAAATGTCAAAGGAAATTTGTCCATTTGGACAGGCAATGAACCAGGGTATAGTTAATTGCAAAGGCTCTTGGATGTCAAATCACCCTAAGACACTATTCTAAGAGACTTAGAAACTCAAGGGAGTTCTGGGGGCAGGATTTGCAGATAAAGATTTAGAAGAAAAGCTTGTGCAAGAGAAAAGTCCTTGGTAGCATTGCTAAGCTCCTAAGTTTTCCAGATGATAATTGGTAGCACCTGGATCTTACGGTGTCTGGCACATTCTGACTTCAGAAACCTCTGGAGTACTCATTCCCGAGCTGAGTGATTCACTCACCCGTAATCCTTAGCTCACACTGGATGCCTCTTTATGCATTGTTCTCCAGGGAGAAGATAAATGGGTTTGGACATAATGGCTTGGATTATCCCAGAGGTTTGGGGTTGTAAATTGAGCATATTGGTTTTCAAACTTTCTTGTGAGTAATAGATCCAAACTTAGAATCTGGGGACAGACTTTCTGCCTTGGCCTTGAAATATCAATGCAATATTTCTTCTGTCTCACTCTTAGAGTGACCTGTGGTGTGATGGGTCACATGTACTAGCAGCTCATTTCCCCTGCTATCACTAGTGGTATGCAATGTACATCCAATTGTACTTAATGAGCATCTCCTCAATGCTGATTACACCCCATGATCTGCTAATGGATGACCCTAGCCTGCCACTTACTGTGTAGGTGGCTGAGCTGAATGACCCTGCCAATCTCAGCCATCCAAGATTGTTCAAAAACATTGGTTAAATTAGGGCCACAGGGTGAGAAGCCAAGGTTTGGCAGGACATTGTGGAGTGGTGAGGAAGTGGTGGCGTGGCTACATCCTCCACCTTCTGAGATTCTGCCCACAGAGTGGCCATTCCTTATAGGAACTCTGACAGACATGTTGCTACTGACTCAGCATTAGTCAGATCAAGGTTCCAATTCCTTTCAATCCCCAACACTGAAATTCTGTTTTCACTTAGTTTTTAATTCAGCTTTCTAAGGGGGTAAGGTCATTGTGTTGCACCATTACCTATTCATGGATCTGATGCACCCAACCACGTGAGCAGGTTGTGGGGTCTTGTTCATTTTTGTATTCTCATGGTCTAGCAGGGAGCCTGACTTCTGGGAGGCTCTCAGAGGGTCTGTGGAGTGACATTTGCTGGGGATCATGCCTCTGGCTAGTTTTGAGGCTCTGGGTAGGTGTCTTGGGCTTTATTGAGATTTCTGCAGGAATTTCTCTGGTCCACACCCAGGCACTCTTGCATGGGCTGCCTAATTCATGGACCCATGGAACCTCAGACTGGGAGGACACCTGAGATGGTAACTTGTCCTGCATTTTTGGGAGGAGCCTCTGAGGCTCAGCAAGATGAAGGGATTTGTCTGGGGTCACACAGAGAGTTAAAAGCAGAGTTGGGAGTAGAGCTCAGTCTAATGGCTATAGAATTCCTTTCACTTCATAGGCATGCATTGAATTCAATTTTTGACTGGTTGCTATGTGTCAGGCATCCTGTGGGGCACCAGAGATAGGCAGGCAAGAATGAATGGGACTGAGCATTTGATATGGTTTGCATCTGTGTCCCCACCCAAATCTCATGTTGAAATGTAATCTTCAGTGCTGGAGGTGTGGCCTGGCCACATGATTATAATCCAGTGGGGGCAGATTTCTCATGAATGGTTTAATACCATCCCCTTTGGTGTTATCTTTGCAATAGTAAGTTATCACAAGTTCTGGTTGTTTTGATAGTATGTAGCACCTCCTCCTTCCTCTCTTGCTCCTGCTCTGCCCATGTAAGACATGCCTGCTTCTCCTTCACCTTCTGCCTTGATTGTAAGTTTCCTGAGGCCTCCTCAGAGGTAGAAGCCACTGTGCTTCCTGTATAACCTGCAGAACCGTGATCTTTTCTTTATAAATTACCCAATCTCAAGTATTTCTTTATAGCAGTGTGAAAATGGACTAATACAGCATTGTTCACTGAGCCCCTGTCTGGGGTGTATCTCAGGGCTATTCTTTACATTGACACTCGGCTGCATTCTCAGCATCTCATATCTAGAGCTGTTTGGATGTTTTTCAAGAGTTCTGAGAAGTTTCTGCCTCAGTGTTGGTCCTTGCCCTCTTTTGAGGTTGTCAGAGTCCGAAATGCTTCATCTCTATGCCACTTGCTTTGAGGCCCTCAACTGATTTGTGATTACGTTCATAATCATTTTATTGAGATATAAATCATGTACCATATATCATTCATTTAAACTGTACAATTCAATGGTTTTAGCATATTCACAGAGTTGTACATTCATCACCACAACCAATTTTAGAATGTTTTCATTGCCTCCAAAATAAACTCCAAACCCCTTATCCATTTCCCAATCCCCCATCCCTAGGCAAACACTAATCTATTTTCTGTGTCTATAGATTTGCCTAAACTTGATCTTCCATAAAAATGGAATTACACAGTATTTATCCTTTTGTGTCTGGCTTCTTTCACTTAGCATGGTGCTTTTAAGGTTCAACTGTGGCAGGATACTGGCCAGAGTCAGTCAATGGTGCCTGGCCACCTCTCAGTGCTGGCTGTAAGGCCACCGCCAGTGCATAAAGCACCTTTGGGTGAATTAGAAAAAGATGCATCCATCTGGGCACATGTAGATCTGTGGGCACAGGGCTTGGTCAGGAGACAGACTTTGGGCTAAGAAAATGACAGAGGCAGGCCCAAGACTCAAGAACTTGAGTCCTTGAGTCTAAGGATTCAAAACTTGGAGAGTGGAGGGCAGGCTGGATTTGAGACCCAATTTTCTCTTTTTAAGGGTGTGATGGTGGGTGCTGTAGTGCAGGAAACATCCTGAACTATATCTATGTAGTACTGGATGTTAGTAGCTCAGCTCCAAGTGGGACAAGCTGTGGACCCCATGTTCTTTTACAGCTTATGACTGTTTTACAGAGTCCTTTTGAAAGAACAAAACAAAAAGTTGTGCTTGCATGCAGAAGCTCAGGCCCAAACCCAAGGCATATTGAATCAGCATCTTAATTTTAACAAGATCCCTCCAATGATTCTTCTACATGATGAAAATTGGGAAGTACTGGTCTGATGAATGAGTTCAGCCCTTGGCAGAGACAGGACGGCTTGCCTGTTTATCACCGCTACACAGTGGCTCACTTCCCCTCTTCTCCCTTTTCCTGTTGGCTCTACCTTCACCACTGAATCCTCTGGCCTTTCTTTCCTAAGTCCCTGACATTCCTGAGATAAGCACACACAGTCTGTATGTTTTTCCTCCCTTCCCTAACTCAAAAACAAATGCAAACCCACTTGTCTTCATCTCCTTTTAAGTCTTTCTTCCAGGAATACAGCCCCTGCCTGGCTTAGCCAGGCAGCAGCAAAGCACATCTTCAGACTGATTGGTAACAGGGGTCTTGCATGGCTTTTCCCTGCAGCTAAGATGTATTAATACCTTATGAATAACTTCAGCTAGTCAAGAAAACCAGGCTAGTGTGATCAGGGCTGATCCTGCCTCTCTGGCAAGACTCCTGGGGCTGAGAATTTCTGGAACTGATCAGCTCTTAAAGACACAGGGACTTCTTATCTTCATGCCAGAAATCAATGCCACTGAGATTAGTGGGGAGTCAGCACGTTGGGAGATGGGTGAGAGTGAGACCAGTGAGTTAGTCAAGAAAACACACCCAGCCCCTCACATTAAGTGGATTAGTCAGGAAAACACACCCAGCCTGTCACATTAAGCCCCACAAGCTCCATGAATTGGGGACATCAGGAAGACTGAACTGTTAACAGCTCTTAAAGGGGGCCTCTCACCTTTTCAGGGAGTTGGGTGAGTAGTAGTTTCCAACCAAGCAATGGCATTTTTATTTTCTTTTCTTTTTCATTTGAGATGGAGTCTTGCTCTGTCACCCAGGCTGGAGTGTCGTGGCGTGATCGCGGCTCAATACAGCCTCTACCTCCCAGGTTCAAGCGATTCTCCTGCCTCTGCCTCCCAAGTAGCTGGGACTACAGGTGTGTACCACCACACCCAGCTAGTTTTCATGTTCTTTAGGAGAGATGGGGATTCACCATGTTGGCCAGGCTGATCTCAAACTCCTGACCTCAAGTGATCTGCCCACCTCAGCCTCCCAAAGTGTTGGGATTACAGGTGTAAGCCACCGTGCCTGGCCAACAATGGTATTTGTACAGGCTGAATTAGGATCACATGGGGAGTTTGATGAAATACAGTTTCCCTGGCCCTACCTCTGTGCATTTTGATTTGGTAGATCTAGGGTAGGGACCAGTAATCTAGGGTGAAGATCTGCAAACAGTCTAGGCAGGCCAACGATGGCTTACTGCGTTTTTATATGATTAGTTGAGCTAATAATGGTTTTAACATTTTAAACTGATTGAAAAAAATCAAAAGAATAATAAAGCTTTGTGACACATGAAAATGATATAAAATTTAACTTTCAGTGTCATTGGAACACAGCCATGTTCATTTCCTTGGATATTTGTCTATGGCTACTTGGTGATACAATGGCAGTTGAGTAGTTGTGACAGAGTCCATATGGCCTGGAAAGCTGAAATATTTTTCTTTACTAAAAATGTTTGTCAAACCCCTAATCCAAGGCCTTACTCAAAGTGTGGTTCAATAACCAGCTTCACCTGGGAGCTTTATAGAAATGTAGAATCTTGAACACCATCACAGATATGAAATAAGCACCTACCTTCTAACAAGATGCCTGGGTGTTTGGGGCTACTTCTTCCCCACCATGAGGCTCAGCTCGGGACTCATCTTGGAGGTCCAGGCCAGCATGCTATAATTAGCCTTGTATAGAGTTAATTTATCTGACATATAACTGGGCATCTCATTCTTAAGGTTTGAGACTTGGTAACCTCCTGATATCTTAGATGCTCTAAAAACTAGGTCCCTGTTTTGTTCTTGCCAATTCCTGGCTAAGATCCGGTGCCCTAATTTGAGGCTGGAAGTGGCCTGGCCTTTGCTACTTGCTGACAGACTTCCTTAATGCTTCCTGGATTTCTAGACACCAGTCTCCAGATGTGCTGTCCTGCCAGGATCTTGCTATGTAGTATAGCCCATAGCCCTCCACCATCTCCTACTTCCTTCCATGAAGCACTGCTTCCCAGAGACATTCAGAAGTGGTATATGGGCAGCAAGATGCATTGTAATTTAGTTGCAAAAGGCTGGGTTAAATAGGTTTCTTTATTGCAGGACTGCTCAGGGTCCTTGATATGCCAGTGTACCTTGTTACTCCCTGAGAGAGGATGAGGAGGATGAGTGAGGACCACAGAATCTCTAAGTGGGCTCTGCAGACCAGCAGCAATGGCAGCAGCATCTCCTGGGAAATTAGTAGATGTATACATTCTCAGGCCACACCCCAGAGCTACTGAATCAGAAGCTGGGTATGTGGGAAGTGAGCCTAGCCATCTGTGTTTTACAGATCCTCCAAGTGATTCTTATACACACTCAAGCATGAGAACCACTGGTATGGACATTTCGAAATGGTTTTCTCTGAACATCTCATTAGCCTAGTGTTTCACCTTTGTTGATTTCAATGAACACTGTGTTTCTGGTTTCAGGACAAGATATTTGGGAACATGATATTGAATTCCCTGAAGCATTTACTGGTGGCAGTGACCACTGCAGGCTTGGGGAGGTGGGGGTGGGAAAAAGAAAACCCAACCTTTGGGTGTATCATCTGTCACACATCTGTCTCTTTAGCAATTGTGTCTCGGTTAGAGGAAGTTTCCTTGAGTTGAAAGCCACCAACTTTTGGCTATTGCAAACATATGTTTTTTAAAATGTGTTTTTGTGTATTAAAATGTAAAGAATCTGGGGAACAGCCCTTCGGGTGTTTCTCTCTCTTCACATTGCTTCCTTTCAGAATACTCTCTTCTGTAAAATTTCCTCATCCAAATTCCAGACCCATATTTTCAGGCCAACCAAGTCAAAATGGCTTTCATTTGAGTGAGTGACCCTTTTCTCCATGGGAAGCCTCAGGACACATTCAGATAGGAGGGAAGCTGTGGCTCTCAGCACGAGGAGGCTGTGCCTTCCTTCTCAAAGCTCAACTTACTCCCTCTCATTCCAGACCTCCTTCCTTTGCCTTCCAGGGCCAGTGGTGTCACAGCCATGGGCCTGTGTGTGAACACTTTTTGGTGTTTACTCTCTGAGGATATGTAACTGCTGTGTTGTCACTTAGTTTGAAATTCTCAGTGATAGTGAGGCTTGAGGGTGAGTTGAGAGCAAGCACTAAGTTATTCTACTTCCTCCATGGGTTGGCCGCTGAGGAGCGAACTGAGGATTGAGAAAGCCATGCAGACCTTGATTTTCAGTGAAAATAGATGAGAAAACTGACAACTTCCATTTCTATACTTTTTTTTCGGGGGTGGGGAGAAAATAGATATTATACTCAATGTTTACTTTTTTTGGCTTGGTGGTTGAATGCTACACTTATCTATAAAATGGCCCATTTGACATTGCAGATGAGCTGAAAGTGTCCTCTGATGAATGTACTTTAACAAACCTTTTAAAAATTATAGGCTGACTTTTTTTTCCAATTATTTTTTGCAAAAAAATAATTATAGACTGAGCACGGTGGTTCATACCTATAATCCCAGCACTTTGAGAGGCCTAGGTGAGGATCACTTGAGCCCAGGAGTTTTGAGATCAGCCTGGGCAACATAGTGAGACTCTATCTTTCTTAAAAAAAAAAAAGAAATTAGTCAGGTGTGGTGGCACTCACGTGTAGTCTCAGCTACTTGGTGGCTGAGGTGGGAGAATCACGTGAACCCAGGAGGTCGAGGCTGCAGTGAGCCTTGATCATACACCCAGACTGGTGATAGAGTGAGTCCCTGTCTTTAAAATAAAATTATAAAAGTAAAACATGTTGATTATGAAAATATTCAAACAGAGACATAAAAAGTTGAAACCAGGCCCACCCTTCATTTTCCTCTTGATTCCATTCTCCTTTTCTGAAGTTGCTACTCAATAGTTGGATATAAACTTCGGGACACTTTTCCATGCTTGTGATTATTATTATTTTTTATTGCATTTTAGGTTTTGGGGTACATGTGAAGGACATGCAAGATTGTTGCATAGGTACACACATGGCAGTGTGGTTTGCTGCCTTCCTTCCCCCATGCTTGTGATTCTTAAATAAACAAGATGAAAAAGAATGCATTGCTACGTGTAACAAAAGGGATGAATGTCGTAGACATAATGTTCAGTGAAATAAACCAGACAAAAAAGAGTACACATGACAATTCCATTTATACAAAGTTCAAAAACAACGTGTAATACTAGTCCATAGTGTTACAAGTGACAATAACAGTTGTCTTTATGGGATATCCATTCGGAGGGGCCACAAAGGGGTCTTCAAGGGTGCCAGAAGTGTTCTGTATCTTGATTTGGGTTGGGAGGTCTCATGGATATGCACATACATAGAATGTATTGAACCGTATATACTTAAGATTTGTGCACTTTACTATATATGTTTACCTCAACTATAAAGCAACAAAATATCCATAAATGTATGTGTGGATGGGGCACGAATGGATTTAAGATGATCTTGTTAAATTTCCATGCCATCACCTAGGGGGACTTTGGAAATATGTGGTAGTGCTTTGGGTTGTCATAATGATGGAGAAGGCCAGGCCTGCACAGTAAAGAATTGGCCCTCCTCAGAATGCCCATAGCACCCACATTGAAAAAAATGTTTTAAAAGTTTGCAGACTGTTCTCTTGGGCAGGTGTTCAGAACATGGGGTAGACCTTTGAAACAGTCTTGCCTAGATCTTTACTCTGTTTTTGTTTAAATGGAGATGAAGCCTCAAGAGCTGATATGGATGGATGGGTTCTTGATTTGTTTTTGTTTTCTAAGCCAAATTGTAAAGGAGTGGAATCATCTCATTTACCAGGGAACAGAGGCAATTTGATAACCCTCAAATGTGAACTTGATGCAAGAGAGGGCTCTTTTCCAGCTCAGTGTCTCCCTCCCATGCTCATAGCTCTCTGAGGCCATCTGGTCTCAGCCAGTGTCTTGGTCTGGAGTCTTCTGCTGAAAGTCTTACCGCATCCTTTCCTTTCTTGGATTTTCTCTGTGTCCCATTTGACCTCTACAGAGGAGAGTTAAGCTTTTGAAGGACCACATGCCACATCACAAATTGCTTTTGTTGTACTGTCTGGTTTTACTTTAAAGGCTAGCCCTCTTTTTGTCTGCCTGTGTTGACTGAGGACAGTAAGGCTCCAGAGCTTTGGGAATGTCCTTGGTGAGAACAGGAGTTGGCATTTATTGAGGCCTCCTGCTTTGGGCTGAACTCCTCAGATTTAGGTGCCTGTCTTTTTTTCTGTTCCTCCTCTCTCCCAGCTCTGGGCAATGGGCAGTGACACACTTAGGCCCTTTGTAGTATTAAACAATAGAAGGAGCCTAAATTGGATAAATATTATTTTTCCCTTGGACCAAACTAATGCCTTCATTTATAAAGCTTTTCTTTTATTTTTGTTGGCTTTGTAAGGTAGGGCCACAATTGATATTTCACAAGCCACATGCTGTTTTAATTGTCTTGGCTAATTAAAGGCAGAGTGCCTGGGGATTATGGATGCCATGGACTCTGCCTAGAGTCCTCCTTTTGGGGTCTGCACAGAAGAGTTTGAATAAGCAGATGGAATATTGTATAATATTGTCTCTGATGAAACAGCTGCGGAAGCAAGGCTGTCTCTGAGAGCTCATGTCTGGCAGGGATCATTCTCTCACCAGCCAGCCATTCTACTGCCATTTATTTCTGGATGAAATAAAGTTAAAATGAACATTTAAGAGTGACCTCAATGGGGAAAGAAGTTACACAGGGTGGTGTTTGGATGCAAGAGAGGGAGGAAGAGTCCCCAGTAGGATGGAACCCCAATTTCCCACAACAGTGACTCACAGCAGTTGCCTAGTGAGCAGTACCCTTATTGTCTTTCTTCCCTCCTCTGTCTCTCTGCTCTAGTCAATCACTATGCTTCCTAGGATCACTTCCCAAATGAACTACTTGTACTTTGTCTTAGAGTATGCTTTTGGGGGAACTCAGACAATGGCTAAGCTGGAACTTAGCCCAACGTTTTGGTTTCTGATCCAGAGTTCCGTGTACTGCTGAATTGATTACTGCTGAATAGAGCTATCTAGGTCACTGAGTAAACTGTAAGGAATATTTCTATGATGGACGCTTGGAGGTTGTTTCACTTATCTTTTGCTGCATAAGAAACCACCCCAAAATGTAGTGATTTAAATCAGTGACAACTATGTATTTACTCATGATCTCAGGGGTATGGCTCATCTCTGGTTCACATGTCTGGGGTGACTCATTTGGAGCTAGAGGATTCAAGATGGTTCCACTCATGTGTCTGACACTTCATCTGGGATGACTGAAATGGCTGGGATGGCTGGTCCCTCTCTCTACCTCTCTGCAGTCTGTATGGTTTAGTTCTTTTCTATCTCCCCATGTTGCCTTACCCTCCAGCAGGAAGCTGGCATTACATGCGTCTGGCCTCCTAGTGGACAAAAGCCAAAGCTACTGTGAACTTAAGGCGTAGCTCCAGAACTGTCACAGCATCACTTCTGTTACATTCTATTAGTCAAAGAAAATCACAAGGCAGGCTCATATTTGGGATGGTGGTGGTTGTGGATGGAGTCTACTTCTTATGTGCAGGTGCAGGGTTGGAGGAATTGCTGGTGGCCACTTTGCAGGCAACTCACTACAGGGCTGGTTTGGGAGGGGATATTTGAGATGGGAGTTTAATTTTCCAGGATGTTTGGGAGGTGCATTCTGATTAAATGGTGGACCCCAGGTTGCTAGCCAGGTGTATTAGGCTGTTTAGCTACACAATGTGGCATATGCAGATTCATTGAAAGTTCATAAAAATGAGTAAGTTGGCAGCCTTGGGAATATCCAAGGCTCATTTTCCAATGCTTATTGGTACTAGCACTACCTCCCTCCCCTACTATCTCAGACTTCTCTCTCTCCCTTCTAGCAAAGGCAAAGACTTTATTAAACAAAAATTAATTCAAAATAGATCATAGACCTAAATATAAAGCCTGTAAGTATGAAACTTCTTGATGACAACATGGGAGAAAATCTTTGTGAACTTGAGTTACGCAAAGATTTCTTGAATATGACACCAAAAGCATGGTCTATAAAAGGTGTAATTGGTAAAGTTTACTTTATTCAAATTTAAAAATTCTCTTTCAAAGACCTCACTAAGCGAGTAAAAAGAAATACATGATAAATCTGGAAACCATCATTCTCAGCAAACTGACACAAGAACAGAAAATCAAACACTGCATGTTCTCACTCATAGGCGGGTGTTGAACAATTAGAACACATGGACACAGAGAGGGGAGCGTCACACACTGGGGTCAGTTGGAGGGGGCTAGGGGAGAGACAACGGGGAGTAGGGAGGGTGGGGAGGAATAACGTAGGGAGAAAGGCCAAATATAGTTGATTGGGGAATGGAGGCTGCAAACCACCTTGCCATGTATGTACCTGTGCATCAACCCTGCATGATCTGCACATGTACCTTAGAACACAAAGTACAATTAAAAAAAAGAGAAATCTCTAAGCTCAATAACAAGAAAACAAGCCACCTGATTTTTAAAATAGACAAAATATTTGAACAGATACTTAAACCAAAGATGTTCAGTATTATTATCTACCTGCTAACTGGATTAAATTCAGGCAACTTAACCTCTGCTTTTGTCTGCCAAGTGTGAACAAAGCCACTGGCTCTTTTAGGAAGTGATTTGTAATATACAGTGCAAATGGAAGGTATGGTTATATCTCCCACAAAACAACATGCACACATTTCTGCTCCTTGTAGAGGGCTGACTAGCCTTTTTCTCTGTCTCTCTCACTGGACTTAGTGTGACAGACACCCGCAAATTGCTAGCCATGGCCGTTAAGTAACCACTGGCCACTGGCAATCTGAGGCAGATCATTTACTGTAAGCTCAAGTGGACGTGGGTGTCTCCTACCATGCTTTTCCAAGCCAGGCTGGTTTTTAGGGCTCCCTAAAAAAACTCTCACTGCCTACTTGTTCTGCCCTCAAGTGTCTTGATGTTCTTTCATTTCAAGGAACTTGCATCATTCGAGCCTGTAACAGAGGGCATTTAGTCTTCCTTGGTACTATTGATATATAAGAAATTTACTTTGACTTTAATTTTTTTCTTTGAATTCATTTGTAAGCAGTGGTGAAGTTTGAAATATATTACTTTCTATTATCATACATTATTTTTCTCAGGACCTAATGTTAAATTCAATGCTGAGTGCTTAGTAAGGATACTGGTTACATGAGAAGTAAGTAACAGAACAGTTTTCATCTAGTTTCTAAATTTGGGGAAAAAAAGCTTGGATGAACAGCTGCAATGTGTCAAATAATTTCCCACATTTTTGAATCCCAAAGACCCTTCTTCATGCATTTAACATTCCTGAAATTTCTGGAATAAAAATCATAAGAAGAACACGCAGAGTTTTAAAAAATGACTTTATACTTGAGGTGTACTTGCCATGCAATAAACTCTACTGAATTGCTTTTGTACCCTTTACAAAAATTAATTGAAAGTTTTTGTGTAGATCTGTTTCTGGGTGCTTTATTTGGATCCATTGGTTTATGTGCTTATGTCTTCACTAATACCAATAGTGTCTTGATGTCTTGATTACTGTAATTTTGTAATATGCCTTAAACTTGGGTACTGTGATTACACTAAATTTATTCTTCTTTTCAAAAATTGTTTTGGCTATAAATTTCATATAAATTTTAGAATCAGCTTGTTTATATCTGCAAAAATCTTGCTAGTATTCTGATAGCAATTATGTCACATCTGCTGATCAGTTTGGGGGAGAACTGATATTTTTACTATTTGAATCTTTTAATCCATGACCACAGTACATCTCTCTCTTTATTTAGGTCTTAGTTGATTTCACATTTTGTAGTTTTCAGTATATAGATCCCATACATGTTTTGTTAGACTTCTAAGTATTTCATTTTTTCTGGGGATACTGGAATTTTTTTTTCCTTAATTTTACCCTCTAATAGTTTATTGGAAGTATATAGAAATACAATTGATTTTTGTGGTTTGACTTTGTATCTTGTAATATTGCTAACCTCAAGTGTTATTTTGTCGATTCTTTGGGATTTTCTACATAGACAGTTGTATCATCTGTTAATAGGGACAGGTTTATTTCTTTATCTTTTCTTTCTTTCTTTCTTTCTTTTTTCTTCTCTTCTCTTCTCTTCTCTTCTGTTCTTTCTTGCTGGAGTGCAGCAGCACAATCTCTGCACACTGCCTCCCAGGTCCAAGTGACTCTCCCACCTCAGCCTCCTGAATAGCTGAAACTACAGGCACCTACCACCATGCCTGGCTAATTTCTGTATTCTTAGTAGATATGGGATTTCACCACATTGGCCAGGTTGGTCTCAAACTCCTGACCTCAGGTGGTTGGCTTGCCTCGGCCTCCCAGAGTGTCCGGATTACAGGGCATGAGCCACTGGCCCTGGCTAGGGACAGGTTTATTTCTTCCTTTCCAATCTTTGTATCTTTTCTTTCTTTCTTGTCTTGTTGCACTGGCCAGGACTACCTGTATAGTGCTGAATAGGAGTAGTGAGATTGGGTGTTGTGTTGTTCCCACTCTTAGGGGGAAAGCACCTCAGGTTTTCCCTTTGAAATATAATGTTAATCATGGGTTTTCTGTAGATCCCCTTCATCAGGTTGAAAACATTCTCTTCTCTTCCTAGATTACTGTAATTAAAAAAAAATCACAAATGGATGTTAAATTTTGTCAAATTCCTTTTCTGTATTAATGGATATGATCATCTGTATTTTCTTCTTTAGTTTGTTAATGTCATGGGTTGCACTGATTGATTGACTTTTGAATATTAAGCTAGGCTTCCATTGTCAGGATATGTGCCATTTGGTGTTAGCATATTATTCTTTTTATGTAGTGTTGTGTTTTAGTTGATAATATTTTGTTGGGGATTTTTGCATCTGTATTCGTGACTGATATTGTCCTGTAGTTTTATTTTCATGTAAAGTCCTTGCCTAGTTTTGGTATCAGAGTAATGCGAGCCTTATAAAATGAGTTGGGACATGTGTTCTCCACTTTAATTTTGTGGAAGACATTCTTCAGAATTCTTTTAAAAATGTTTAATAGAATTCACCAGTGAAATCTCTGGGCCTGGACATTTATTTTTAGGAAGATTATCTATTCATCTGGAGCGAGTTTTGATAGTTTGTGTTTTTTGAAGAATTGGTTCATTTCATCTAAGTTGTCACTTTATACATAGTACCTGCAGTGATACCCTCTGTTTCATTCCTAATATTGGTAATTTGTTTCTTTTCTTTGTTTTTATTTGTCAGTCTTCCTTGAGTTTTGTCAATTATACGAATATTTTTAAAAACCCAGCTTTTGGTTTGATTGATTTGTTTCTATTGTGTTGTTTCATTAATTTCTGCTTTTGCCTTTATTATTTTTATTATGTTCTGCCGCATACTTTGGGTTTGTTTTGTTCTTTATCTAGTTTCTTAAGATGGAAGCTTAAAGTTTTGTTCTGAGGCCTTTTCCTTTTTTGAATACAAGCATCTGATGCTATAAATTCCCCTCTGAAAACTGTTTTAGCTACATCCCACTGTACTCTTTCTCCTCTTCTTTTTTAGCTCTATTGACTGAAATGTTAAACCTTTTGATATTGTCCCACAGCTCCCTGAAAAACTAAGATTAAAAAGAAGATTGAAAAATAGGTTTATTGAGCAAAGGGAAGACTAAGAAAGACAAAAAGTCATGGGGGATCTTCCCACCCTCTTAAGACCACATCTTCTCTAGAGATAAAAATTCCTCATTTCCAGAGTTTTAGGTGTCTAGAGTCTCCTATGCAATTGCTACAGTTGCCACTACTGTCATTCCTGCCCACTGTCACCACAAGATTGTATGGGGGTTGGATCATAAGAGAATGGAGAAAACGAACATAAAAGAGAAGCAGGGAATTTTCTTCATTGTCTCTGAAGCATTAGAAGTCTTCTTTTCCATTCTTAGAGTCAGAGATAGAGGGCTTCTCCTGTAACTCTCTCTGTACCCAGTGTCTTCTGAGTAGAAGTGTCTGTACCCAGTGTCTTCCATGTTTGGGCTGATTTTAGTCTTGTCCTGGGATACCAGAGTAACACCACTTCAGTGTTACTACAAATTCTTAGTCTGCCTGCTAATGGTTACTTTTTCAGAGTCATCAAATAGCTGTTCAGGTGCACTTTGTTCAGGTTTTTCAGCTGCATTCAGCAGGACAGACAGGGTAAAGTATGATTACTATGTCTTACCCAGAATTGGAATATTGTGTTCTATTTTTTTTTTAACATTACATTATCTTTTTCATGGTAGTCAAATAGGTGGCTTTCTTTCTCCCTTTCTTCTTTCTTTCCTTCTTTGTTTCTTCTTTTCTTTATTTTTGAATTTTTCTTGACTACGATGCCTAGTATATTGTTAGACCTGGATAAATAACTTTTGACTTTGATGGTAAAAAGTCTTTTGTGTGAGATTTTATAGTTACTACAATTTATCATTGGAAAACACTTTCTGTTTTCTAAAGATATATCTACCAGGATGAGAGAAGAAAAAATCATAATCTAAAAAGTGGGAAGTAATAGTCTTATGGAGTCACTGTCAAAGTTCAGAGGGATGATACATTTGTACTTGGAGCAAATAGGTTACATTTGTTCCTTTAAGTAAATCCAGTCCCATCCAAAAACCTATTTATTGACATTAGTTCATTTTTGAAAGCCTTTTTAAAATGAGCTAATGTCAGTAAATATGTTAGCAATGAAAGCAACCAACAATGCAGAATGATGATGCATTAAATGCTGTATGTTTACTGTGGTTTGAATGTTTGTCCCCTCCATAAGTCATGTTGAGATTTAATTGCTATAGTAAAAGTATTAAGAGGTGGGACCTTTAAGAGGTGATTGGGCAGACTGCTGGGAAGATGGCCGCCTAAGAACAGCTCAGGACTTCAGCTCCCAGTGAAAGTGCAGAGGGTGAGTGGACACCACATTTCCAGACGAATTTTTATTGCCCACAGACCAGGAGATTCCCAGGCAGAGGGGTCGCCAGCGCCACTGTTCTGGCCGGTGTGCTGTTTTGGCCCCCACGGGGCTGATTTGGCCCACGCGGCTGCTGTGACCATGCCCTGTTGTGGTGGTTCTCTGTACAAAAGCCACTGGTCTGGGAGCCCTCTTAGCTGGCGATTGGAGCCCTGAGACGGCAGAGTTGCCCATTCATCTGAAATAGTGAGCCAGGCCAGGAGATTCCTAGGCAAAAAAACCACCAGGAGCCTCGGTGCCGCTGTTTGAGCTGACTCAGTGAGTCGCAGCACGGGAGATCCCGGCGCCTTTTCAACAAGCGACTGGGATGCTGGGTCATTCAACTTAAAAAATAAAAAAAAGACTCTGAGTCAGGGAGCCAGGTGATCAGGCTTGGTTGATCCCACCCTCCACCCCCAACAACAACAACAACAAAAACAGTAATTGAAAACGCTCTGGGTTGAGTGTTTCACAGCATGCACAGCTGAACCCGGGATGGTCCGGCTCTGTGGGGGAGGGGCGTCCACCATTACTGAGACTCTTCACCACTATGGAGGCCATTGCTGAGGCAACCCGCCATTGCTGAGGCAACCTGCCACAACAGAGATAGTCCACCATAAAAGAGGCAGGGTCACCATTGCCGAGGCAGTTCTAACTACGCCCATATAAACAGGACTGCAGGGAAGATCACACGGCAGCTGGGTGGAGCCCACAGCAGCTCAGCAAACCCTCTGCAGGCAGACAGTGACTAGGTGGGCTGTTAGCTGGGCAGGGCAGACCTGAAAGAAAAAACAAAAAGGGCAGCAGCACAATGGAAACTAAGAAAGCCCTAACTCCCTGGGACAGAGCACCTGGGAACAAAAAGCAGTTTATGAGTTCAGCTGCAGCAGACCTAAACATACCTGCCCAGCAGCTCTGAATGAACAACGGAGCTCACAGCTCAGGACTTGAGCCACAATAAAAGACAGACTGTCTCCTCAAGTAGCTCCCTGACCCCCATAGATCCAAAGAGTCACCTCATAAAGGAGAGAACGGACTGACATTTGGTGAGCATCCTTCTGGGACAAAGATAGCAGAAGAGGAAACTGGTAGCAACCCTTACTGTTCTGCAGCTGCTGCAGGTGATCCCCAGGCAAGCAGGGCCTGGAGAGGACCTCAGCAGTCCTACAGCAGAGGGGCCAGACTGTTAGAAGGAAAGCTTAAAAAAAAAAAAAAAAAGAAGTAACTTCAGCATCCACGAACTGGAAGCTCACTCAGAGACCCAATCTGAAAGACAGTAACTACAAAGACAACAGGTGGAGAAACCCACAAAAATGGGAAGAAACCAGTGCAAAAAGGATGAAAACTCCCGAAACCAGAACACCTCTCCTCCTAAAAGGGATCACAACTCCTCACTAGCAAGGGAACAAGACCGGATGGAGAAGGAGTGTGATGAAATGACAGAATCAGACTTCAGAAGGTGGGTAGTAAGAAACTAGAGTGAGCTGAAAAAACATGTTCTAACACAATGCAAAGAAACTAGGAAGCTTGAAAAAAGATTGGACGAAATGCTAATGAGAACGGACAACATAGAGAGGAATATAAGTGAATTGATGGAGCTGAAAAACACAACACGAGAACTTCGCGAAGCATGCACAAGTTTCAACAGCCGAATTGACCAAGCAGAAGAAAGGATATCAGAGGTCGAACATCAACTCAATGAAATAAAAAGAGAAGGCAAGAACAGAGAAAAAAGCACAAAAAGGAATGAACAAAATCTTCAAGAAACATGGGACTATGTGAAAAGACCTCATCTACGTTTGATAGGTGTACCTGAATGTGATGAAGAGAATGAATCCAAGCTGGAAAATACTCTTCAGGATATTATCCAGGAAAACTTTCCCAACCTAGCAAGGCAGGCCAATATTCAAGTCCAGGAAATAAAGAGAACACCACAAAGATATTCCTCAAGAAGAGCAACCCCAAGGCACATAATCGTCAGATTCACCAGGGTTGAAATGAAAGAGAAAATGCTAAGGGCAGCCAGAGAGCAAGGTCGGGTTACCCACAAAGGGAAGCCCATTAGACTCACAGCAGATCTCTCAGCAGAAACCCTACAAGCCAGAAGAGATTGGGGGCCAATATTCAACATCCTTAAAGAAAAGAACTTTCAACCCAGAATCTCCTATCCAGCCAAACTAAGCTTCATAAGTGAAGGAAAAATAAAATCCTTTGCGAACAAGCAAGTACTCAGAGATTTCATCACCACCAAACCTGCTCTACAAGAACTCCTGAAAGAGGCTCTACACATATAAAGGAACAACCAGTACCAGCCACTCCAAAAACATACCAAATGGTAAAAGAGCATCAACACAATCAAGAATCTGCATCAACTAACCAACAAAACAGCCAGGTAGCATCAAAATGACAGTATCAAATTCACACATAACAATACTATCCCTAAATGTCAATGGACTAAATGCCCCAATCAAAAGACACAGACTGGCAAATTGGATAAAAAGCCAAAACCCATCAGTGTCCTGTATCCAGGAAACCCATCTTACATGCAAAGATACACAAAGGCTCAAAATAAAGGGATGGAGGAACATCTACCAAGCAAATGGAGAGCAAAAAACAAAACAAAACAAAACAAAACAAAACAAAACAAAACAAAAACAAAAAAAAACCGGAGTTGCAATTCTCATCTCTGATAAAATAGATTTTAAAGCAACAAAGATCAAAAGAGACAAAGAAGGACATTACATAATGGTAAAAGGATCACTGCAACAAGAAGAGCTAACGATCCTAAATATATACGCACCCAATACAGGAGCACCCAGATACATAAGGCACGGTTTTAATGACTTACAAAGAGACTTAGACTCCCACACAATAATAGTGGGAGACTTTAACACCCCATTGTCAATATTAGACGATCAACCAGACAGAAAATTAACAAGCATATCCAGGACCTGAACTCAGACCTGGAACAAGCGAACCTAATAGACATTTAAAGAACTCTCCACCCCAAATGCACAGAATATACATTCTTCTCAGCACCACATCACACCTGCTCTAAAATTGACAACATAATTGGCAATAAATCATTCCTCAGCAAATGCAAAATAGTGGAAATCATAACAAACAGTCTCTCAGACCACAGTGAAATCAAGTTAGAACTCAGAATGCAGAAACTAACTCAGAACTGCACAGCTTCATGGAAACTGAACAACTTGCTCTTGAATGTTGACTGGATAAACAATGAAATGAAGGCAGAAATAAAGATGTTCTTTGAAACCAATGAGAACAAAGACACAACATACCAGAATCTCTGGGACACATTTAAAGCAGTCTCTAGAGGAAAATATATAGCAATGAGTGCCCACATGAGAAGAAAGGAGAGATCTAAAATTGACACCCTATCATCAAAATTGAAAGAGCTAGAGGAGCAAGAACAAAAAAACTCAAAACCTAGCAGAAGACAGGAAATAATTAAGATCAGAGCAGAACTGAAGGAAATAGAGACACAAAAGACTCTTCAAAAAATCAGTAAATCCAGGAGCTGTTTTTTCGAAAAGATCAACACAATAGACAGACCACTAGCCAGATTAATAAAAAAGAAAAGAGAGAATAACCAAATTGATGCAATAAAAAGTGATAAAGGGGATATCACCACAGATTCCACAGAAATCCAAACCATCATCAGAGATTATTACAAACAACTCTATGCACATAAGCTAGTAAACCTGGAAGAAATGGATAAATTCCTGGACACCTGCATCCTTCCAAGCCTAAACCAGGAAGAAGTCGAAACCCTGAATACACCAATAACAAGGTCTGAAGTTGAGGCAGCAATGAAGAGCCTACCACCCAAAAAAATCCCAAGTCCAGATGGGTTCACAGCTGAATTCTACCAGACATACAAAGAGGAGCTGGTACCATTCTTTCTGAAACTATTCCAGACAATCCAAAAAGAGGGAATCCTTCCCAAATGATTTTATGAGACAAACATCATCCTGATACCAAAACCCGGCAGAGACTCAACAAGAAAAGAAAACTTCAGGCCAATATCCATGATGAACATAGATGCAAAAATCTTCAATAAAATACTGGCAAGCCGATTGCAACAGCATATCAAAAAGCTTATCCACCATGATCAAGTAGGATTCATCCCAGGGATGCAAGGCTGGTTCAACATACGCAAGTCCATAAACGTAATTCACCACATAAACAGAACCAAAGACAAAAACCACATGATTATCTCAATTGATGCAGAGAAGACTTTTGACAAAATTCAACAGACTTTTATGCTAAAAACCCTCAATAAACTAGGTATTGACGGAACATATCTCAAAATAATAAAAGCTATTTACGACAAACCAACAGCCAATATAAAACTGAATGGGCAAAAACTGGAAGCATTCCCTTTGAAATCTGGCACTAGACAAGGATGCCCTCTCTCACCACTCCTATTCAATATAGTACTGGAAGTTCTAGCCAGAGCAATCAGGCAAGAAAAAGAAATAAAGGGCAAAAGTAAAGAAATAGGAAAGGAGGAAATCAAATTGTCTCTATTTGCAGATGACATGATTGTATATCTAGAAGACCCCATCGTCTCATCCCAAAATCTCCTGAAACTGATAAACAACTTCAGCAAAGTTTCAGGATACAAAATCAACGTGCAAAAATCACAAGCATTTCTATACACCAGTAACAGACTTAAAGAGACCCAAATCAAGAACCAAATGCCATTTGCAATTGCTACAAAGAGAATAAAATACCTAGGAATAAAACTAACAAGGAACGTAAAGGACCTCTTCAAGGAGAACTACAAGCCACTGCTCAATGAAATAAGAGAGGACACAAACAGATGGAGAAACATTCCCTGTTCATGGTTAGGAAGGATTAACATCGTGAAAATGGCCATACTGCCCAAAGTGATTTACAAATTCAACGCTATTCCCATCAAGCTACCAATGACCTTCTTGACAGAACTGGAAAAAAAACACCTTAAACTTCATATGGAACCAAAAGAGAGCCCGCATAGCCAAGTCAATTCTAAGCAAAAAGAACAAAGCAGGAGGCATCACACTACTGGACTTCACACTATACTACAAGGCTACAGTAATCAAAACAGCATGGTACTGGTACCAAAACAGAGACATAGACCAATGGAACACAACAGAGGCCTCAGAGGAAATACAACATATCTACAACCATCCGATCTTTGACAAACCTGACAAAAACAAGCAATGGGTGAAGGATTCCCTTTTTAATAAGTGTTGGGAAAACTGGCTAGCCATGTGCAGAAAGCAGAAACAGGACCCCTTCCTGACACCTTACACCAAAATTAACTCCAGATGGATTAAAGACTTAAACAACAGACCTAACGCCATAAAAATCCTAGAAGAAAATCTAGGCAAAACCATTCAGGACATAGGCGTAGGCAAGGACTTCATGACCAAAACACCAAAAACATTGGCAACAAAAGCCAAAATAGACAAATGGGACCTAATCAAACTCCACAGCTTCTGCATGGCAAAAGAAACAGTCAGTAGAGTGAATCGGCAACCAGCAGAATGGGAAAAAATTTTTGCAGTCTACCCATCTGACAAGGGGCTGATATCCAGAATTTACAAAGAACTAAAACAGATCTACAAGAAAAAAACAAACAAGCCCATTCAAAAATGTGAGAAGTATATGAACAGACACTTTACAAAAGAAGACATACAGGAGGCCAACAAACATATGAGAAAATGCTCATCATCATTGGTCATTAGAGGAATGCAAATCAAAACCACATTGAGATACCATCTCACACCAGTTAGAATGGCGATCATTAAAAAATCTGGAGACAACAGATGCTAGAGAGGATGTGGAGAAATAGGAACACTTTTACACTGTTGGTGGGAGTGTAAATTAGTTCAACCATTGTGGAAGACAGTTTGGCGATTCCTCAATGACCTAAATATAGAAATCCCATTTGACCCAGCAATCCCATTACTGGGTATATATACAAAGGATTATAAATCATTCTACTATAAGGACACATGCACACGAATGTTCACTGCAGCACTGTTTACAATAGCAAAGACCTGGAACCAACCCAAATGCCCATCGATAATAGACTGGATAGGGAAAATGTGGTACATATACACCATGGAATATTACGCAGCCATCAAAAACGATGAGTTCGTGTCCTTTGTAGGGACATGGATGAACCTGGAAGCCATCATTCTCAGCAAACTGACACAAGAGCAGAAAATCAAACACCACATGTTCTCACTCATAGGTGGGTGTTGAACAATGAGAACACATGGACTCAGGGAGGGGAGCACTACACACTGGGGTCCGTTGGGGGGAAATGGGGGATGGATGGGGGGGTGGGGAGGTGGGAAGAGATAGCATGGGGAGAAATGACAGATACAGGTGAGGGGAAGGAAGGCAGCAAACCACACTGCCATGTGTGTACCTATGCAACAATCTTTCATGTTCTTTACATGTACCCCAAAACCTAAAATGCAATAAAAATAAAGAAAAAGAAAAAGAAAAAAAAGAAGAAGAAAAGAAAGAAGAAGAAAAAGAAGAAGAAGAAGGAAAATGTGAACACATTTACCATTTTGGTTGTGTTTTTAAAAAAGTCAAAATTTAGTGATATGTAATAAAATAACCAAAAATGAAATAATATATTTACAAAATATATGAATGGGTTTAAGTATATATATGTAAATGGGTAAATGTAGCTGGGCATAAATAAAACAAGATTGTCCAAGAAAAAAAAAAAAAGAGGTGATTGGGCCATTAGGGCTCTGCTTTCGTGAATGATTAATGCCATTATTGCAGGAGTGGATTGTTAGTTATCTTGAGAATGGATTCCTGACCAAAGGGAGGAGTTTGCCCCCTCTTTCCCTTTCTGTCTCATGCACTTCTTTCTGCCTTTCTGTCATGAGATGATGCAGCATTAAGGCCTCACCAGATAACAGTGCCACATTCTGGGGCTTCTCAGCTTCCAGAATTGTGAGCTGAATAAATTTCTCCTCCTTATTAATTATCTGGTCTATGATTATTATAACAGCAGACAATGGACTAGGACAGTGTCCTTCTGCTTTATAGCTTATTTGAAAAGTGAACAAGTAATCCTGCTTGTAGTCTGAGAAATGGAAATTGTGGAGTTGAGGGAGATTCAGTAAAAGATGATCTTTCACACAGATGAGGCTATTGTTAAACTTTTCATTAAATTGCTTTTATTTTGGCTCTTGTATTGGTATCATCAAACATTAAACAGTCTTAAAAAGTAAGTCAAATTATATACAGTCATCTATAAAAGAGTGAATTGTGAGGAATTATTTGGCTTATTTCCCAGTAGAGTCAAGTGATTGTACATTCTGCAGCAGATCCATGAGGCACACAAATCATGTGAAAGGTGGCCATAGCTCCAGTGTTTGGCTCAGCTTACTGTTCTGTCCAAGCTATTTCTAATCACAGATGAACCAGCCACATATCCTTATTTCGAGCAGACATCTGAAATTGACTTCAGCTTAATTCCAATGAAGCTGAGGATTGGAAAACATTTGTGTTAACATCTACATTCTGTTCAAAACATCAACAAAAGCCAAACCCCCCAAATTAATAGGCTCTTTTGAAGTCTTCTCTTTTGAATTAACAGTGTTGACATGTAATTCATCATTAACTCATAAAAACACTTCAGTAATATAAATCAGTGTTGAAGTCTAAGACAAAGCCATTCTGCTTTCAATTAGAGCATCCCAACCTGGTATCTGAGATCTTTTCTCTTTTTCCCCAGCCACTCTGTTATTTTGTCAATCTCATCTCCCTCCTCATTTGTATCCTGCTCACTCTCTAGAAATCAAGCCTTTCCCTCAGATGCAATATCTGCATCTTAATTTTAAAAGTAGTTGATAGAATATACCAATTCCATGTTTAAACAGGAAGAAATTAAGACTCCTGAGAGATGGTGGTGCTGGACAGTCACATGGCTAGCTAGTAGTAGAGCTAGATGAGGATTCTTAGCATCCCACTCCATTATTTTACTTCTAGTCTTCTAGAAAGACTCATTGCTGTTCCCAGAATCTCACCTCTGAACTATCACACTAAGTTTTTAATTCACTCACAAATGTTTTTCAATATCTTATAAGTATATGAAAGAAAACCAACTTTTGATGTCATTAGGTTAGTGCAAAAGTAATTGCATTTTTTGCCAATGGCAATAGAAAAAAAATATAATTATTTTGCACCAAAACTATAGAAGTCAAGGTAGTGGCAGGTTTCTGATCATGTTCTGTTTCATGATCTGAGTTCTGTTACATGCGTGTGTTCAGTTTATGACAATTCTTTTAATTGTGCACTTAAAAAAATAAAATATTTATAAAAAGTATACAAAAAAAGAGATAACTCCAGTTGTGGACAGGCTGGGAAATGTGAGTAAGAGGGAATAAGTGGCTTTTGGTATTATTCCTAATTTTTGCTTGTGCTCCAGAACTTAATATGTTACTAATGTCCTTTATTATGCAATGAGTCACCTTTCTCATCCAGCTTAAAAATGAATTTTCCTCTTAACGTTCTTTTATTCTGCTCTCCAGTATACTTTTGCTTCCCAGCACCTGCCTAATGTTTGTACCATCAGTGTTGTAGAATCCTACTTAAAAAGAAGCATTTGCTACAGCCCAGAATCATAGCGGTAATCATGCAGTGATCTTAGCCCCTACCCCAGGGTGCTTGCTTGTTTGATATTCACCGTGAGCGCTTCTAACAAGCCAGGGCATATCTGGATTCATAGTTTCCCTGCACGTCTGTGCTCCAAGCCTTCAACAATATGTGTGATAAAGAGTCTGTAGCTTATTTTCAAAATGACAGCACTGAAACCTCCTGTTTTTCTTTCTTTGAATTGAATCTGAGATGCATGAAATTGGTATTCTCTGAGGCTTCTCTCTTCCCCCTCCCCACCTTTCTTTTACAGCAGGGGAAAAGGCAGAAACCTAAGTTTGTAATTGGCAGTGGATTGAAAGCCATAGATCTTTCTCTGCTCACCAGGTCTAAGGAAATGATCTTTTGTGGGCATCATTACTCTGCCTTTTTATTATTTCTCTCTCTTACCTTTAGAGTTTTGTATCGTCCCTTCCTCTACCTTTCTGTACACCACTCCCTCCCCGAAGTTGCTTATTCATGGCATTAAGGTTGATTCTGAGTCTGTGTGCAAGACATTATTTGGTACTACAATTTCACAGAATCATAGAATCTTAACCTTGAAAAGGGCTGTAGAGCCCCAGCCTACTTACCAATGCAAGAATCCCCTCATCTCACCCCTCTTGCCAGTATCCTTCGGCCTCATGGGAACACTCCCAGCTTCAGTAAGCTTTGATGGAAACTCAAGATGGTCTTGAAGTCTTAGAAAACCTTGTCTCACACTGGGCTAAAATCAGTTCTACATAACTTGTAGCCATTGTCCTTATTTCTCACTTTTGGTACTGCACAGAATAAGTCTCTATTTTTATCCATGGGATGGCCATTGAGAAATCAGAACACAGGGATTCTATTTCCTTTAAGTCTCTTTTTTTTTGGGCTACAAATCTTAAGTTTATTTACCATTCAACAAATTTTTTACTTATTTGTGATAAAAGCTAGTTTCTGTTGGTCATTTTTTTTTTTTTTTCCTAACATCTTCTGGCGTATCTGTGTCCTTCTCAAAGTGTGGCTCCAAGTGATAAATATTTGAGGTGATAGATATGTAAATTACCCTAATTTAATCATTATGCATTGTATGCACATATCAAAATATCACTCTGTATTCCATAAATCTGTACAATTATAACATGTCTCAAAAAAGAAAAGAAAAAAAAGAATTGGCCCAAATGGTCTGTTATTCTAATGTGGTTGCTTCAGTCCAGAATAAGCCAGACTTCTTTGGTTTAGCTTCTGTCCTCTTGCAGGCCACTGTTGCTCTCTCTCTTTTTAAGAAACTATTTCACCTGCTGGCTTACAATGTGGGCAACTAGCTGGCTGTTCTTTCCCAAGCCTGCCAGAGAAGGTCTCCCCATTGCTGGGTGTACAGCTAGGTGTAGGGAGAGAAATACAAGACTTCATGTTCATAATCTCTATAAATTCCTCCTTGTAGGTTTCAAACTAGCTATGGCCTATGATTTCTTCATCTGTTGGTTTTGCCCATCTGTAGCCAACACTGTTGATACCCTGTGCCATCTCCCCTCAGCCCATCTCTGGATTCATCTGCAGCTGAGGTAGACCGTTCTCAAACGTGCTGACAGTTTCTCACCTTAGATGTCCACATGTCTTAGAGGCTTTGCCTTTGGATTTTCTCCAGTCCTGTGGGAGCTTGCTCAGCAAGAATTTCAAAAAGAGTAGGAGATATAACACCCCAGGGGCCAGCTCTTAGCCAAAAATGGACAGGAGTCTGTGGGTAAATACCCAATCTTTCTTGTCCCTGGGTTGTGTTTCCTCAAAGGCTCCTCAGTAGGAATAAATCCAGGTTGACCCCAGAAGTAACCTGCTCATTAGCATATCTTTATGTTCTTTTCCCCTTTTCCTTTCTCATTTCACCTGCTTTCTCACTGCTTCCTGGGATCACCTCCCAAATTAACTACCACCACCCAAGTCCTTGTTTCAGACTCTGTTTTGGAAGAAACAAAACTAAGATCTTGTCCTCTCCAGCTTGGTTATCTTCTGCAGTTTTATTCTTTATTCTTCCTTCACTGGTAGAATGACACAGAGCCCTACAGCACACCTCCTGAGAGGAGATTACATGTTAATGGGTTGTGAAATTCTTGTAGTGTCATAATCAGCGCTTTTTAAAAACTAAAATGCAATAGAATACCAAATATGAGAGGGCCTTACACCTTAAATATTGTTCCATGAAACTTATTTTTCGATCATATAAATGTATGTGTGTACTGAGTCATAAGAGGAAACATTTTCTGTGGATTGTATTCAAAAAAGGTGAAAAGTAATTGCTTTCTGTGGACATAATTCATAAATTAGTATTTCTCTAAACGGACTTTACGCAAACTAGATTCACTAGAAAGGCATTTTTCTTGGGTAAACTAAAGAAATTAGGTTACTAATTTTAGGTGTTATATGTGTGTGTAGCTGGGGAGATCTTCTTATAACCTTACTTATGTGATTGTTGGCAGGCTTTTGGTCCCTCAACTCATGGGTCTCTCCACAGGGCTCCCTCATGACTTGACAGCTGAGTTGACCCAGAATGAGTGATCCAAGAGAGAGAGAGTATGAGACAGTATCCAAGATGGAAACCACAGTCTTTTTATAACTCAACCTCAGAAGAGACATAGTGTGCCTTTTGCCATATTTTATTCATTAGAAGCAAGTTAATAAATTCATTCCACACTCAAAGTGGGGAGTTACAAAAGGTTATGAATGCCAGGGGACAGGGATAACTGGGGCCCGTCTTGGAAACTGGATATCAGAGTCTAACCCCTGGCACCCAATGATTATTTCCCCCCCCACACATGCAAATATACTTACTCCCCCCACCTTTTTTTTTTAGAAAGAGCACTTATTCACAGCCAAGCAACTTAGTGAGCCTACTTTCTGAGAGTAGAATTTTGGAGGATCAAAGGCCTCTCTTTATTCTGTAATGTTTCTGCCCTTCTAAGTCAAGCTAGTGATATTTCAGCATATATAATTCTTTTAAGAATTTTGTGGGTCTCCTGTGAATCTTTTTAGAATTCACTCTATTAGACAAAAGCCACCTTACAAATCTTATATAGACTCTTCTCATTGTTTGAGAGGATCTTGAGATACCCTTAATCTCTTTAAAGGGCCTTTTGTAAGACTGAAGTTACTCTAAGGATTCTACAGCTGTATTTTTGCCTTCATCTTTAAATCATGTTTTCCTGACAGTTCCCTGGATTTGGTCTTTGCTCAGAAGCTATTTAAATGTCCTTTGTACTGTACCACAGATGCTGTGTAATCCGTTGGCAGATCATTTGTTAGCACTAAATCATCTGGCTCCCACAAATAAACACCCTATGGCTTCTAATAGTACAAAACACCCTTTTCTAAACATCCAAATCTGCAGTATTGTCACAGTTTAAATTTATATACTGAAGCTGGACTGACTAGGATAAAACCATCTAGAAATATAAACATGAGGACACAATTTATGTGTTGCAAGAAACTTAAGGCAGATTTTTCTCTTTTTCTCCATTTCTACCAATTCTAAATCATATGTTGGGTATACAAGGTAAATTAGACATGGTTCCCACCACTGAGCAATTTATAGACATGATTTATCTCTACAGAATATTTAAAAAAGTTAGGTCTAGACCTGTGCTGTTTAGTATGGTAGCTATTAACCACATGTGGCTATTTAAATGTAAACTTAAATTAACTAAAATTAAATGAAATAAAAACATTCACTTCTTTAGTTTTACTAGCCACATTTTAAATGCTTAATAAGTACATGTTGCTAGTGGCTGCCCCATTACACAGTACAGATAAAGAATATTTCCACCATTGCAGAAAGGTCCATTGGACAGCACTAATCTAGAAGAAACCGATATGATAAGAATTTATCCTTTTTTAAAAGCATATTTTCTTCTCTCTCCCCTACACTTAAATGTGTCAAATATCAAAAAGAAAGACACTACATACTTCTTCAGTAAACATTCTAACATGCTTAACAAGAAAGAATGCTGTAAGATCATGGCTCTTGAAATTTATTAAAATCTACTGAAAGCTAGCATCCTTTTTCCCTAGAAAAAGTATGCTAGTACCGAAAGGCATGTACTAAAAAGCATGTCTACTTACAAGAAGTTCATGGGCCCTCTAAAGCCCTTTCATAAATTCTGTAATAGGCCATGATCCTCAGGTTAAGAATCGCTACTGCAAAGTAAATTTTATTTTCCCATTGACTTCAGTATTAAATTCATGATGTAATTTACTATCAAATATGCTTCTTTCTGATAATATTAAAATTATATTTAGAATAATGAAGACGAGGGGAAAAACAAAATATAAAGAATACAGAACTGTCTTCAAAATGACTAAAAATAAACCCAACACTTTGAGCTAAAAATATAATACAGAGTCAGCAAATCTACCAATTTGGATCATGTATCATAATCAATACAGAAGCATATAGTTTTAGCAAATTTGCTAAGTTTTCCGTTAGTCTCAAATCTCTACCACATCCCCACCTTACAGTGAGAAACCTTATGGCGTTATAGCAGGAACACTCTAGGAGCCTTAAAAATCTAGATTCCTGATGTAATTTCAGCACATGTAAGTATTACTTAAGAGTGATGTTGGTGCCTCAATGATCTTACCTACCTGGACATTCCAAATAAATGGGTGGAGTTTGGTAGGCCAGGAAGACACTTCTTTGAACTTTGGAAAAGAAAAAAAAGCATGGCTTTTTTTTCTTTGAAAATCTGTTGAATTAGAGACAGTTTTTGCAAGGAGAGCAGAATTATAAATGCAGTTGGCTACAGGTATGGCTGAGAGACAGAATCCTACATGGCTCTGAGTTTCTGATTTCTGAGCCAATGTACAATTTGTATTTGTGTGGAAGAAGCACTGAAGCATTCTTTCCAGAGTGGTAATCTGAACCATATGCAGACTGATTAATAGTTATGTCATAATAAAATCTCAATTAGCAGAATTCTAGAGGGATGACCTATTATAAATAAAGAAAATTTACTAGGAAACCTGCCTTCTCCCCTCTTCTTCAACTTGTTTATTTTTCTTCCTTTTTAAAAATTTTAATGGTGGGGAAAATCTTTCCCCAATGTACATGAATCTCCTTTCCTGCTTTAGTAAGTATGGTCTACTGAACATAAGTGGGTCTGTCTTTGAGATTATTCTATCAGGATGTCTATTTTGCAGACTACTCATCATATTTTTATAGAAGTTAATATGAACTCAGGCTGAAAATAAAGTGGAAATTTTCTGAGAGTGGCAGTTAATACCCATTTATTTTCTTTTCACTTAAAAAACATCTATCAAGGCTGGGAGCACTGGCTCACGACTGTAATCCCAGGACTTTGAGAGGCCAAGGCAGGCATATCACTTGAAATCAGGAGTTTGAGACCAGCCTGGCCAACATGGTGAAAGCCAGTCTCTACTAAAAATACAAAAATTAGCTGAGCGTGGTGGTGCATGCTTGTAATCCCAGTTAGTCAGAAGACTGAGGCATGAGAATTGCTTGAACCTGGGAGACGGAGGTTGCAGTGAGCTGCGATCATGCCACTGCAGTCCAGCCTGGGCAAAAGAGCGAGACCCTGTCTCAAAACAAAAGCAAAAACAACAATCTACCAAGAATACACAGGAAAGTTTTCATTCATTTGTGTATCAGTTTAGATGCATCCAACTGCAAGTGATAATGCTACTCACAGTGGCTTAAATTGAAAGGACTTTTATTGTTGATCTAACAAGAATTGTGGAGGTAAAATGTCTAAGGTTGATACTGTAGTCTAGTGAAGTCATCCAAGATTCTGGGTTCTTTTTATCTATACACACTGCCATTCTAGACTGAAAATCTTCAGTCCTGTAACATCTTACCTTGTGGTTACAGAATGGCTGCTGCAGCTTTTGGCATTTATCCTTATACAATAGCCTCCAAAGCTGGAAGCTGGAAGGGAGAAGAGGGAAAGTCTCCTTATGCAGTTGTCTCTTTTATGAGGGAGAAAAATCTTTCCCATAAGCTCCCTTCCCCTATCCCTAAAGCAGACTTCATTTTACTTGCCATTGTCCAATATTGGGTTACATGCATATCCCTGGAGCAATTCCTGGCAAAGAGGAAGGAATTTTTTGCCTTAGAGTTGTCATGGTTGATCTTTTGGGGAGGGACACATTGCTGCTGAATACAACCTGTGATCTTTTAGTAAGAAGGAAGAAGAGAATGACTGCTAGACAGGCAACCAGCAGCTTCTACTACACATGGACTCTTCATTTTGCTTCTGAGGGACCCACACTTGGCATACTTGTTCTCACACTACTGAAGAAGCCATTTGCTGTCTGCCTATCAATGATTCCAAAGCCAGCTATCTCATTTCTTTGAAATTTTAGTAGCAGAAGGCAGTAAGGCCTAGTGAAAAAAGAATGATAGATTTGAAGGCCAGGCAGACCGGATTTGAATCCCTGATTTACCACTTACTGGCTGTATAACCTCGGACGAGTAGTTAAAAACCTTTGAGACTGGGTTTCCCTATTGATAAATATAACATAGTACCAACTGGCCAGTGTTATTGTATAGATGTAATGAGATAGTGCATAGAAATTGCCTAGCATAGTACACATATCATAGGTACTCAGTGTGTGTTACTTCCCTTTCCATGTGAATTCAGTTGCTCAGAAATTAGTTAGCGTTTAGCTTAGTAGAGAGATCAATTCAGAAAAAGAATACATTTGACTCTAGCAGGGCTTTTTTTTCTTTTCCCCTCCTTACTCATCTATATTCACATAAAAGTCCCCTCTCTTATCTTCAAAAGACTTGTGGGTAGACAGCAGTGTGCCCTGTGTTAGGGTAGTCCAGAAACTAAGAGAAAGCTACTAAAACCATGCATTCATTTCTTAATTGGTTTGCTTAAATCCCTGTTAGGTTTAATATGGGAAACACAATCCTCTCTAGGTATTTTAGGCAAAAAAGAATTTAATGCAGGAAATAAGGTACTCACAAAATTGGAAGGGCTGGAAGTTAAAAAGTCTGCATGAAAGGTCAAATGGCACCGTGACTTCAATCCAGATGCTAGAAATTCCTCCTATTACTCAGGCTAAAAAGCTGTTGCTGCCATGGCTATCACCACTGCCAACATCACATCCTCTCTATCACACAAAGCTGATGAGGAGACGGGGCACAGTTGATAACACTCACATCTGGTGAAGACTATTTTCTGCATGCACAACTGTAGAAAAGAGTTCCTTCCCTTTGATTTCTTCCAAATCACTAAAAGTAGACCCTTTCACAACCTAGGGATAAGGGAATCTAGAAACTACTTTTCAACCCCATGCCAGTGTTTCTTCTGCCTTATCCATGTGAAAGCCCTCCTCCTTATCTTTTTTTTTTTTTTTTTTTTTTAGAGACGGAGTTTCGCTTTTGTTACCCAGGCTGGAGTGCAATGGCGCGATCTCGGCTCACCGCAACCTCCGCCTCCTGGGCTCAGGCAATTCTCCTACCTCAGCCTCCTGAGTAGCTGGGGTTACAGGCACGTGCCACCATGCCCAGCTAATTTTTTTGTATTTTTAGTAGAGATGGGGTTTCACCATGTTGACCAGGATGGTCTCGATCTCTCGACCTTGTGATCCACCCGCCTCGGCCTCCCAAAGTGCTGGGATTACAGGCTTGAGCCACCGCGCCCGGCCCTCCTTATCTTATTTGTCTGTGATTCCTCTGCCGGGCTATACTCCCATGTGTATTCTGTCTTTGCCCCTGTTTTCCCTCTATGTCCTATTTGGGGTCCGACATCCTGCTCTGTCCCACCAGACGTCCCTGTCCTTTCTGGTACAGATGTCTGCCTTGCTCTGTCTCACCTAAAGGCTTTAGAACTCAGTTGTTCAAGAAGAGAAGGTTAGGAAAGGGAAAGGGATCGCCTTGCTTTGTTAAAAATTATAGTACATAGCTTTGTTTTTCCTAATAATTCAGTGTTAGAAGTTTTTGAACTTTATAAAAAGGCAGTCATATATATAGTATGTAGTCTTCTGGGACCTACTTTGCTTACAATACTTTTTTAGTTTTATTTAACCATATTGTTGTTCTCACAAATGAGCTTTGCCATATTTTAAAATCTTTCCTAATGCGTTTTTGCATTTCGGGGGTTATGCTTTGTTCGTTACTCATTCAGCATTCTGTAATATTTTCCCATGTTAAAAACCTCTTCAAAATGAACATTACTAGTTATGAATGTATCATAATATGATTGACCATTTCTTGTAGTCAAATATTTAAATTAATTTCTATCTTAGAATGTGGTAGATGAAGAAGATAGAAGGAAAAAAGGCTGAGATTTTCCATGTGGCAGACTAGCTGGAAGATGCTTATTTGCTGAAATGGGAAACACTGGAGGATGCGCAGCTTTGGTGATAAGAAAAGGATCTGGTTTTGAACAGGTTGAGTGTGAGTATGGAGATATTCAGAAAGCAGTTGAAAATTCTACCCTGGCTTTTAGGAGAAAGATCAAGGGTAGAGGCAATGGATTTGTCGTCAGTACATGGGGAATGGTTTGAGGCAAGTATGGGAGTGAGATGGCCCAGGAAAATGTCTGGAGATGTGTAAAAGACCAATATTGGACTCCTGGGAAATACTTATGTTCAAATGGCAGGCTGAGCTAGATGTGCTGTCCAGAAAGTCGGGGGAAGAAAATTGGGGAAGTGTTGTCATTTGAAAGCCACTGCAGAAAAGAGCTTCACGAAATGAATGGGTAGTCATTCATACTTAATGCTGTAAATGCTGTAGACAAGTTAACCAGGATGACAACTGAGGGGAAAATGTATGTGCATGTGTACGTATGTGTTGGAGGGCTGGGTCGGGGGAGAGAGTTTGCTGCTCATGTAGCCAGTTTCTTTTTTTTTTTTGATTTGGATGACTGAAAATTCATATGCCGACATGCAATTCAACTATTTCCTTGGGTAGATTCCTAGAAGTGGAATGACTTTATCAAAGGGTTTGAGCATAGGCCTTTGATTCATGTGTGTTAGATAGCTTTCCTGGTTTTCATTTTTTTTGTTTTGTTTTGTTTTTTGAGATGGGTTCTCACTATGTTACCCAGGCTGTTTTTGAACTCCTGGGCTCAAGTAATTCTCCCACCTCAGCCTCCCTAGTTTCTGAGATTACAGGCATGAGCCACTGTGCCTGGCTCCAGTGCTCATTTTTCACTATGCAACAATGAATAGTTTGTAATTTTGTACACATCTGGGTGCGCAGAGACAAGGTGAGGAAATCTGCAGCAAAGGAGAATACAGAATTGCGCTTCTGTAGTTGGGGGTCTTTTCTAAATGGACATAGTCCAGCCCTCATCTCCTCCCCACTTGCAGTTTTCACACTGCACATCTGTCATCCAGAACACAAGTGGAACAGGGATCATTACTCATTAGCTGCATGCGGATTTGAATAACCTCACAGTGGAGGATGTTCTTGTCTGTTGTGATGGCAGGTGACTACAGCTAAATGCGTGACCGAAATAGAGCTAACTCAAGTCATTGATTGGACTATGAAGTGTAGAGGGAAGTTCTCTGAATTTAAGATTACAGTTTTGAAGTCTGGCTTCTGCTACCACTTCAAGGATTAAGGTTTCACTGCTAAATGGAATTCAATATTTAATATTCTAAAACCATTCAGCTCCAAGTTACAAATTAGTTAAATTATAATAATACACAGACATTCTCTCAGAGGCTGTGGTTTTTATCGGTAGCAAGACTCATTAAGAAATTTCACTTAAGCTATGCCTTCATGAGAGATTCTAAATAAACACACAGTCTATTTCAGCCCTCATTTCCTACAAATACCGTATATGGAAGCAACTTTGTATTTCTTTTGTCCTAATACATTTGATTTACCTCCTTATCTTCCATTCAAATTTATTTCACAAGACGGACCTGTTTTCAGGTACCATCAACACCCAGTTTTACCGGGGTTTCTTTGACTGCTGCGGAAACTGTGGACTGTATATGATGCACATATTGTATTGCATCTCCCCTGGCATGAGATTCATATACATTGGCATCTTCTCAGAGTGAAGTTGACTCTCTCTGTTTCCCTATTCCAGAATTGCACTTGGCATGTGTTGATTCCAAAACAGTTTGAAGCTCATTTTGATTGGCTTTTGGCAATCTCAGCTCAGCCAGTTTCACTCTGAGAGATCCCCTGTTTATTCCTTCACAAATGGCCACAGAGGCTTTTGCTCTTGGCTCTGCATTCTAATAGCACCTCTTGCATGGTCTGTGGCAAAGCAATGCTTTGAAATATGCGTCCATACTATGTGGCCTTTCTTGCTGCAGTTTCTGTTCTGTTTTATTGTAGGATCGGGAGACTCACCACTAGAAGACGATGAAGTCGGGTATTCACACCCTAGATATAAAGGTGAATGCTTTGCTTGTGTGCTAATGAGGACCCGCTGATGCCAGGAGAACTTTCCTTTTTGCCCTGCGGAATAGACTGTAATAAAGTGACCAGACAACACATTTAAGTTCTAATTATTGATCAAGGAAAAAAATTATAAAACAAATGTATATGCTCCCTTTTTTTAAAAAAAAAGAAAAGAAATAAAACAAAATGCATTGGAAATCTCTGAAATGCTATCCTTCAGCATCCCAATGGTCATTTTATTCTCATGAGTTTCTTTACTGTCCTCACTTCTGCAAAGGCAGCTGTAGCTGATTAAAGTGAAAATCAAGCCATGAGTTCTGCCTAATTCATACATTACAGCCAGAATCATCCAGAGTAAACCATCCAAGGTCAAATCTGGACCAAGTGCTGCTAATGTACTAAGATGAATGGGGAATGAGAAAACTTGATTTTCATAAGCTCATTTCATTGTGCTCTTTCTGAGCCCAGCATGGCTCCTGAAATGGTATGTTAAAGTATGTTGCTCAAATGAAACTTAACAATGATAAAGAACTCCATCTCTACATATTCTCAGCAATCCACTCCCCAGCAGGTATAAAACACCTAAAAAAGAACCTTCTATGCAGACTCAGGTAAGTAGGTCCACAAATATTTCTACTGGTGAAACATTTCTCTGAAGCTTAGGGAACCCTAAGAAAAATGAAGGTAAATTTAGAGATGCTTTCTCTCTGAATCTGGTTCCTCTTATAGTAGAGGAATAATTTGAAAAAAAAAAAAAAAAAAAAAAAAAAAAAAAAAAAAAAAAAAAAGGTTAACAAAGTTCCACTGTGGCATTTTCATTTTGCCCTGGAAATTTGTCCTATATTCTGCGAAGAGTACATGGCCCTGGTCTGTTGTCATATGTCTCAGGTACAGGAGAATCAGGGTAGGACTGGTCAGCTTTTGGCTGGAGAATGTCCTTCAGTTGTTTTTTACACAAGTGAACAATATTTCCGGTATAATGACTGGTGCCTGGCGCCTATGTCCATGTGTGCTTCCCACCATATACCACGTTTGTCACTTCTGACTGCAAATATTCATTCCTACCTATAGTTTCTGTCTCCATAGCTTCAGGAATTAACCAATCAAGCAAACCAAAAATATGTTAATCAGATGTTTGGAATAAGGAAATGTTCTGATTCACAAAATTTCTTAAGGATTTACATTTTTTTTCTTTGAATCCCTTGTTGAAAAATCTTCCTAAAACATGCACAGACGACCCTTCGCATCTACAGTACAGGTTGCCTAGTGCCCTCAGGTCACTGTTTTTCACGTCCATCCTCACCTCACAGCGTTGCCAATGTGGCAAGTAGACCAGATGGCCAAAATGTGTGCCTGCCTGAATGTTTAAGAATACATTTTTCTTAGGGCATTGTTTCTGATGTCAGTTCTATTATTATTCTATTTTATTTTATTATTAGTTATTGTTGTTAATCTTTTACCATGTCTAATTTATAAATTAAACTTCATCATAGGTATGTTTGTATAAGAAAAAACAGTATATATAGCGTTGGGTACTATCCAAGGCTTCAGGCATCCAGTATCCCCTGTGGGCAAAGGGGGAGTTCTGTATATCACAAATATATGTAGTATATACAGACTATATACGTAAATCCTCAGAGGAAGGAAACTTTATTCAAGGAAGTTTTTTAGGCCTTGTGTGAGCTCCTGCAGGTTTACATCCACATAGTCAAATTTAATCATTCTAGATTAAGCCTTCAGGACATCACTTTTATCTAGAAAGTCCAGGAAATATTACTTGAGTCTTGAGTTTAGGACTCACTTGCACCTGTCTGCAAAACATTATATGATGAAAGTATTAGCCAGGCCAGGCACGGCGATGCATGCCTGTAGTTCCAGCTACTTGGAAGGCTGAGACAGGAGGATCGCTTGAGGCTTAGGAGGTTGAGACTGCAGTGAGCAATGATAGTGCCACTACACTCCAGCCTGGGTGACAGAGTGAGACGCTGTTTCCAAAAAAATAAAAAAAAAAAAGAAAGTGTTAGCTGAAGGAAATGTGCAAAAGTAAAACAGTGGTCTATGCACAAGACCTGGCCCAGAACTGTTGTTTTTTTAACTAAGGAGCAATCGGAGGCACATCCTCCGAAAAGAATTCCCGGGAAAGTAAAACAGGGTCTGTCCTCCTTCCTGGCCACATGATGGCGCACTTACCTCACTCACTGACAGCTCAGGTGCTGAAGTGGAGTGTTGAGCCAGGCAGCTGCAGGGAAGTAAGTGGTTTCTATTCATGGCATTGAGAGCCCAGCTGGCCTTAGGAAACTCCTCACTGGTCCCCATCGATTGTGGGACATTGGGGCAGTGGCTGCTGTAAGAAGTTACCCATCAAGGAGCTCACGTTGTCCTTATATTTTATGGATCTCAAAGATAACATTTCAAAAGCCCAGCGGGGAGGTTGTGATTTATTCATTTCATCCTAGCTGTGCTTTGGGCAACTATAAGACCAAAATCAAAACATCTGCGACTCTGCCATCTGGGGAGGGTGTCACCCTGTTACCTAAATGGGGCATAATTGGGGATACTTCCCTATGAGGAGCAGTTGTTCTTTGACTTTAAGCCAAATTTATATCTTGTTGCAAAAACCTGGAAATTGTAGCTTCATTTAGATTAATAACAGTATACAACATTTTAGAGAGAATGTGCATACAGCTCAGAAGAAATCCAAATTAACCAATTTTTGAATCCCACCTGCCCCACTATGTATGAGATCAATTGCTCTTGAAATAATTATCTAAAAATACAATAAAAATAAATCTTATGTATCTAGTTAAGGGAAATACTAAAAAGAACAGCATTTATTGAACACATACTATGTGCTAGGCACTGTGCTAGATGCTTGATATACAATTTTTATTTAGTCCTTATAACAGCACTATGTCATAGGTATAGATATTGACTCAGAGAGGTTAGCTAACTTGTCTAAGATCACACAGTTAGCTATAGAGGAACTCAGATTCATGTTCAGATATATCTGACACTTAGTCCCATGATCAAAACTGGAGAAACCTAAGAAAACATGGGGCACTATTTGAAGGTCCAAAATTTGGAATGCGACCAGCTTCGGACTGTGAGAGTAAGGTGACACATTTTCTGAAAGTGTCATTTGGTATTTCTCTCTTTTTTTTTGTTTCTTCTACTTGTAGATACCCCGTGGTGCTCCCCCATCAAGGTGAAGTATGGGGATGTGTACTGCAGGGCCCCTCAAGGAGGATACTACAAAACAGCCCTGGGAACCAGGTGTGACATTCGCTGTCAGAAGGGCTATGAGCTGCATGGCTCTTCCCTACTGATCTGCCAGTCAAACAAACGATGGTCTGACAAGGTCATCTGTAAACGTGAGTAGCCCAGCCCCATGTTGGGTCCTCAGGGATGACCAGAGCAAAAGTTTGTTTGCTGTGAGATTGAGGATTTTCCCTGAACTCTGGATGAGAAAAATTACCCTTATGAGCAAGGGGACAACAGGGGAGTTCTAAGATATGGTGGAAGTGAGATGGCTCCTCTCAGAGAGAATGATATGATCAGCTGTTGAGAAAAGGAGAGAGAAGATCATTGTTCAGAAAATTAGTTACATTTGTTTAGTGAGTGCTGGATCCTGAGGAGGTGTTAGGGATTTAGAAACAAGGAAGGCACATGAAGAGGCTCTAGCAAGGCAGAGGCATCAACTGGGAGATAAGTACAAGAAGGGTACAAAGTCAGGAACATATGGTAGCAGATTAAAGAAGTGTTCTCCCAGGGAGTGGGGCTTAGGGAGGCAGGAAAGAGTGTCTGAAGAAGTGAGGCTTATTTATGAAAGCGAGTGTGCCTCAGGGGAGAAGATTAGAGGGGCGTTTCAGGGGCTGACTTTGAGCTTCATTTGAAGTCATACCTCATTTGGAAAACTGTAAGTGGTACGGCATTGTTGAAGCACACTTTAGATGTGTTTGGTATTCAAAACAGCATCACTTTTTGAGCACTTATGGTTTGCCAAGCATTTCACATACGTTTGATTTTTGCAATAACACTATCAATATGGGTGCTATTATTATAGCTTCATTTTTGGGGAAAACCAAGGTTTCAAGGCTGCAGCCATGTAATCAAGACTTTGCAGACTGTGAAACTGGGTGACCGTAGTGGACGATCTGCTTTACCCAGATCTCCTCAATGCCTTTTACTAGTTGTGTGTATCCAGTCCCCAGCTTCTGAGCACTTTGCTCTTAGGGACTTGCAACTTCAACCTTATTTAGAAGACTGCTCCTTCAGAGGACTGCTCCTGCGCTCTCTCGCTTTCTCGCTCTCACTCTCTCGCTCTCTTTTCACAAGAGAAAGCATCTCCTATGAGCAGCCTGTAGCTGTCCAATGACTGACTGGTAGAGAATTATGAAAGCTCAGCTTCCTTGCCTGATCAGGCTGCTGTTGACTTTGCCCAAGATCTCATCTTGCCTGGCTTCCTCCCCTTCCCTATTCTGCTTTTCTTACCCACTCACTGATCTCCCTGGGAACACTTTCTTACTAAACCTCATGCACACAAATCCGTATCTTAGAGTCCGCTTCAACCTAAGATAGTGGCTTATCTGGGATGCCAACCCAAGCCAGGGTGACGTGAAACTTTGGCTCTTCTGTGTGACATAAAATCATCTATTGTTTCTCAAATTCCATTTGTTGTATTTACATTAACTTTCATCCTATACTTTCAGAGTTTCTAGACTCTGAAACAAAACTCTATAGACAAAAACTCAGAAATGCTGAATATCTGATTTTCTCATTTTCAGAAAAGCGATGTCCTACCCTTGCCATGCCAGCAAATGGAGGGTTTAAGTGCGTAGATGGTGCCTACTTTAACTCCCGGTGTGAGTATTATTGTTCACCAGGATACACGTTGAAAGGGGAGCGGACTGTCACATGTATGGACAACAAGGCCTGGAGTGGCCGGCCAGCCTTCTGTGTGGGTAAGAAAATGCCACAGCCCTCAGGAGGCACTTGCTTTGGGAGGAGCAGGGGGTGTTCCTATCGTGGATTGTAAAGGGAGCATCACTATCCCTCCTGTAAAGCCTAAGCATGCAACTTTGCTTTCAGTAGCATCATTGGTTCTCTGGCTCAGCCGTAGATCTAACCTCAGTGTTTATCCTGGAACTGACTTCATAGCTAATGGCTTCCATCTGACTTTTGTCTTTTTCTTGGTTTGCTATTGAGGCAACTACAGGCTGGCAGAGATGTGGCATACTCCTGCGATTTTACTTCAGGGTTCTGAGCAAAGTTATTGACACTATAGAAACAGTCCAGTAGGGAACATCTATGTGTGTTTCAGCTCCAATGTAGTTCCTTTGTCATTGACTCTGGTGGTCAGCAAGCATTCAATGTGTCCAGCTGGAAAGGGTTTGGATATTTTTCCTTACTCTGGTTTTGGTGGGCAGTGAGTGGTTCTCATGGTGTGGTCCTGGGAGCAGAAGCAGTAGCATTCCTTGGGAACTGTTTAGAAATGCAAATTTTTACCACCCCAGCCCCACCACCTGTTGAATCAGAAACTTTAGGGGTCATGCCCAACACTTTGTGTTTTAATGATCATTCCAAGGATTCTGAAGCACTCAAATAGACAGCTACTGACCTAAGGCACTGCTTCTCAAACTTTACTATGTAGGGAAATCCTCTAGGAACCTTGGGAAAAATGCAGATTTAAACTCAGCAGGTCTGGGGAGGGGCCTAGGATTCTGCCAAGCAATGCTCTAGGGCAAAGATTCTGAACCTCAGCATGATGGACATTTGGGGCCAAATCTTTGTTTTGGAGCTCTGCTTTGTTGTAGGATGCTTAGCAGCATCCTTGGTTATTATTCACTAAGTGCCAGTAACACCGCCCAAAGCGGGTACCTCGCAGATGTTACTTTCAGTATCCTCCCTGTGATTTGGTATGTGCAAGCTAGCTCTTCAAAACAAACCAAAAAGAAAATTGAATCTACTCCCTCATATTAGAAGGGGCAGAGGTGATGGTGGGAGGAGAGGAGAGGCTCGAAAATCTTTCTGCTAAGCAAGCTTTGGCAGAGTACTCTAGGGATCATACTGTTTAAATTTCCAGATTGTGTGCAACAATGGAAAGAAAATGCTGATTGTTCTCAAAAAGCAACAAGCGTGTCTTAAGCTGGACCAGCTGGGCCTGGATCCTTCTCAAAGGGAGAGAAAATGAACCCCAAATTCAGGGGATTCATATTACAGTGTGTCAGGACAAGGTTCAGGCATATTTGGGGGAAAGAAGATTGTACATGCAATTACATAGGGGTGACAAAAACGGGTACAGTGATCCACAAAAGAGCCTAGAGCTCCCAGGAAAAGAGAGAAATGGAAAAGCAGGCAGGCAATTCTCTCTTTGATTTTGGTGACAGACAAGCTGGAGTTTGACCCCAGTGAATTTTACTCCAGGGGTGTCATTTACTCTTTTGGCTTTACATGTATTAAAATAGTTTAATACATCTGTTTTTGTGTTGGCAGGGGTAGGGGGTCCTTGAGCAGAACTCAGAACTTCAACCTATTTTAGGAGCTGACACATAGTGGCTAAGTAGTTCCCAGATTTCCACACAACCTTCAACAGTCTTGGCCAGAGCTGTGCTGAGTGGTGAGAAAGTTGTCCCAGTTCTCTTCTAGACTGCGAGGGAGGAGAGAAGACTGGGTTTTATTTTGACTCTGAGGTGGTCACTTCTGTGGTCGGGCTAATTTCAAGGTGCCACAAGTTAAAATTAATTCTCTTACACAGACCATACTCTGGCAATGGGCTGAAATTCATGGTTATTTCAGAAACAGATATAGATAAAAATAAATCAATGTAGGAGGAAAAAAAAATACTGCAAATTGCAGGAGGGTAAGCTCTTTGAAGAGCCACAACCTCCATTGATCTGGAAGAAAATAAAACTTAGAATGTAACCACTATTGTTTTGGGGGGATATTTTTCTTTCTTTCCATTTTTAGTTATTTTTGGTTATGTTGGTATTTAGATAGCACAATGGACAGCTGGAATCACAAGTACTCATTTGGAGACCAGATTTTAAGTAGACACATGATCTTTCCTTTAGACCAATACTTCTGCCTAGGCCAAAACAGGAAGAAAACAAATTAAAGGTACTTTAAAAACCATGGACAGTGAAAAACCAGCAAAGGTCTTTTGACATGCAGACAGTATCCACTTAATTGCTTTAACAAAAGACAATGTACAAACTAACCTGGTTTTCTTTGGCAATGCTCTCTTACTTTTTATTTTCTGCAGAGTAGAATAGGAAGAGATTTATTAACACGAATGAAATTCTGGAATAAAAAATTTCGGAGATTTAATATATGGAAATTGATGGCATACTTTTCTTGCTTCCCAGCTGTCTCACAGCTGGTTTACTCAATGACCCATAGGAACAGGATCATTGCCTTATTGCTGGGCTGCATTGCATTATTTAGTTGATGCAAATATCAGTAGGGCTCAGCATAAATTTATACATGTATTGTTACAAATGATGTTAAATTGTGCTAAATTCTCCTGGGCTGACAAATACACATTCTTTTGCAAACGTTCAGAGGCTAGTTTCAGTTTTAAACCAACTTGATTGATTGAGATGCTGATTCACTTTTTCCCTTACATGATTGGTTAGTACAAACAGAACAGGTCAACTTGTAGTGGCTCTCTCTAATATGAATGTATCACCAATGGATTTTTACTTGGGCTTCTTTCTTGTGAAGATGTGACTGTTAGAGATGAGGTCTCACTATGTTGCCCAGGCTGCCCTCTTGCTATGTTGTCCAGGTTGGTCTTGAACTCCCAGGCTTGAGCGATCCTCCCACGTCAGCCTCCTGAGTAGCTGGGGCTACAGGCATGAACCAGCATACCTGGCCATGATGACAACTTTTACATGTGGATTTCATTACCTCCTTTCTTGCCTCTTCTGTCTGTTTTGGAAAGTTCTCTGAATTTTTGTATGGTACCAAACAGAGGAAACCACTTCCCAGAGCCATCCACAGGGATTACACTCTGGCTGGGGGAAGCAAACAATTGGGTGAGTTTTCAATGGCCAGGTTTGTTCTGCATTTGGCAGTCACTCACTTCCTGTCTTCCCTTGAAAAGAACTCTTCCTTTCTCTATCACCAAATTCAAGCTATGTTATATTTGCATCAGTGATCTACTGCTGCACAACAGACCACCCAAAACTTAGTGGTTCCAAACAACTGTGTTACTGCTCGAAGATTCTATGGATTGGAAAGCTGGGCAGAGCTCTATGGGGACAGCTCATCTCTGCTGTATGTGGTAATTAATGGCTGAGGTGACCAAGTGGAGCTGGAGGGTTCAAGATGGCTTCACTCACAGGTCTGGTACCTCAGTTGGGAAAAGCTGTACTGACTGGGGTCTGGTTGAATCTCTCTCTCTCGCTCTCTCTCGCTCTCCCATTTATAGTTTCTCATCCTGACTATTTGGCCTCTCCAGTCAATTGAACTTCTTTAGATGGCAGCTGGCTTTTAACATAGTGAAAGCAGAAGGGACCAGATTCTTTGAGGGACAAGGTCTGGAAATGGCACAGGGCCACTTTACTTGCATTTCATTGTTATCTGTTGGCCAAGACATTGTCCTTTTGAACCTCTTCCTAATTTCCACTACCTACCTGGTTATACCTGTTAAGGATTCCAAAGTACATAGTTCAGCTTCAGCTGGGTGCTAGGGGCTCATGCCTGCAATCCCGGCACTTTGAGATTGCTTGAGCCCACAAGTTTGAGACCAGCCTGGGCAACATGACAAAACCCTGTCTCTACAAAAAAAATAATTAAAAAAAATTAGCCAGGCATGGTTGTGCATGGCCATAATCCCAGTTACTTGGGAGGCTGAGGTGGGAGGATCACGAGTCTGGGAGGTCAAGGCTACAGTGAGCCGATACTGTGCCACCACACTCCAGCCATGGAGGAAAAGATGAGACCCTGTCTCAAAAAAAAAAAAAAAAAAAAAAAAGTTCAACTTCTAATAGTAGTTGATACAATGCAATATATTTGTTTCTCATATTTTATATGCACAGAGAAAACTAGAGCACAGAGAAGGGAGACAGTTTGTCAAATGTGTCCAGTGAATGAGGCAGAGAGCAGAGGACAGAATTTTTACTGAAGCTTTCAAGATTTTTATACAATTGCAGGCATCCTAATTCAACAGGGAATAGTAATTATGTTTCTATAGTAACTTTGTTCCTTTCATTCATGGAAATGTATAACTTATAAAAAGCTGTCAGGCCAAGTCTGGGTAATAACAGGCTTAGGTCTCTGGAGCTTCAGCTGAAGGGCAGACCAACTGGTTTCATCAGCTGAGAGAGAAGGCAGCCGTTTGAGGATGTGTCAGGATCAAATCCTGCAGCTGCTCTTCATGGGTTTATGGGGAAGCTATGACAGGCCATCACAAAGCAGTATGTGTGCAAAAGTTGGTGGAAAACACTAGGTCAGCAGCAGACAGACACACAAAAGGGTTTGATTTATTAAAATAACTAAAATATGTAATGGCATTTAAAAATCCCAGACCACAAAGAAATTCCAAAAGAGCGGAAATACTTCTTCCCAGTCTATAAATGGGATGCTAATAACATTGCTTAGTCTAATGGGTGGTTGTGCAAGTTCAATAAAATAATATAGGGAGAGTACTTAGTATGGGGTGGGCATATAGGAAGGATTCCTCCAATATTAATTATTATTTGTAATGATTTATTTCTTCTTGTTTCTTCTTTGGAAGAACACTGTTTCTGAAAAGCTAGGCCAGTTCAGAAGATCATTGTTAGCCAGAGATAAGCTGGCTTTGGGAAGCTCTGAGACCCTTCACCCAGATAACCTATTTTGGAGCCTGTGTGCTTACACTGTTAGTAGATCTAGATCCAGAAAACAAACAAAGAAACAACAATGTATCATCCAGACATTTGGTTTACCTGACAGAGAATAAGTTGCGTTTCACTCTGACCATGCTGCTCCAAGAAAATATGGTAACACAATGTAATTTTACATTGAAATCTCTATGCTAATATACTTTCTATACTGTAATTGCCAGCTATATTTGACCAGCAGGGGGCAGTCATTATATGCTTGTCTTTCTGTGAAATGTTCATCTGAATTCTAAAAGTTTGTCTTCTATCACCCAGCATAGTAAAAAATTAAGAAATTATTTTTAGGAGGCTGAGGCAGGAGAACTGCCTGAACCCAGGAGGTGGAGGTTGTGGTGAGCCGAGATCGCTCCAGCTTGGGTAACATCTCAAAAAAACAAACAAACTAAAAAAAAGAAATTATTTTTAGAAAACTTCACAACTAAGAATAGACATCTTGAATGCATTTAAGTCATCTTCCATTTCATCATAGTATTTTATCAATTCTGAGAAGCGTATTTTTTTCTACCTTTTAATATCCCTGAAATAGGGATGCATTTCACAATTAGGAGTGACTTAGATTCAACAAAATATAGTGGTTATTTAATTTAGGACTGGTGCATTAAGGTTGTTAAGTTCATACTCCATTGAAGCATGACACAGAATGAAAATGAATTTGGATAGCTGAAGGCAAAATTGTTTAATAAGTTATTCATAACTTCTTACCTTAAATAAAATGAGAAATTATTAAACAAGACACAGGAGAAAGTATATCAGGAATTCTACTTGGTGCATGTAGTCTCTCAAAGACATTTGTCATTCAAAATCAAATGCTTTTTCATTAAGGCTGTAATAGCACTTAATACTTTCGGTTGATAAGTAAAGCAATGCGAAGCTGAATGCCCTTGATTTACTATGCCCTCTTTAAATACATTCTATACCTGTTCAGAAAGAGCAAGTAGAATTTGCAGAGATTTGAACTTCCTCTTGTAATTTTACTTTGGCTATAAGATGAAATACAACCCATTGTAGAGTTGCCATCTCATTTACGTTGAGCCCTCATTATCCACCCATCCTTGATATCACTATTGAGGCAGAACTTCAATTACCAGGTAGAGAAACTACTTGAAGAAATTTGTGAGGCTTTTGGAGGTCCAGAGCCACAGTAAAACTGCTGTCCCGATCACAAAACCATCAGTGTAGTTCAGTAGGAGATTGAGGGGAGAGTGGACCCAGACAGACCTTTGCCTATTTTAAGATATTGAGCAATATGATGGTAATAGACAGCAGGAAGAGAGAGAGAGCTTGCTTTGGTGGCAAGTGCTCTGACTTAAATTGTATTTCACAGTGCCATTATCTACATGTGTGGTCTTAAATAAATCACTTAAGTTCTCTGAGCCTCAGTTTGCACATCTGAAAAATGAGAGAGTTGGGTGGTTCATCTGCACCTCCATAGCATTCAGTTCTACCTTGCCTGGGGCATTGCCATTTTCTTACCTCATGTTATATTTTATGGGTGGTAATGTAATCCCCCCAATAGATAGCAAATTATCTGACAAGTCAGGAACACATGATTCTCTTGCCTTTGTGTACCCCCAACCCAAGCAGTTGGAATGAAGCCTTGGGTAAGATTGGCACTCATGAAACATTTGTTGCCTTGAATTGAATCTGACTAGATGATAGCTAGAGTGCCTTTCTTTAATATTCCATGATGCTGTCTTCAAAGCAGGAGGAAAGGCTGTAGCTAATGAATTACCTACAGGACACCTCGCAAGGCCAGTGGATTGCAGGTTTAGCCCTACATGTGTGAGTATTTAAACAATCTTCAGAACTTAGCAGGAGAGTAAAACCATAATAAAGGTCTAAAAGGGGAATGTCCAGAGGTTCTGGTATTTTAAACTTTGGGTCTTGAGTCCCAGTTTGACTACATATTTCTTGATGATGATGGTAGTGTTTTGGTTATATTTTCAGATATGGAACCTCCTAGAATCAAGTGCCCAAGTGTGAAGGAACGCATTGCAGAACCCAACAAACTGACAGTCCGGGTGTCCTGGGAGACCCCTGAAGGAAGAGACACGGCAGACGGCATTCTTACTGAGTAAGTGAAACTTGGCAACCGAAATGATGCTGTCTCTTTTATTTGAGATGTTTGCTACCCAGAGTAGGGGAGTGTATGTATGCTGGTCTATTTATGCTTTCAGATGTGTTCCCCTGGTCATTGCCTAACATACTATATATTTCACCTGTGTATTTGTTGATTGCCTGTCTCTATTATAATGTGCCCACTGCCATGTTTCTAATGCTCAGAACTGTGCCTGCCACATAGTTAGCACTCAGTAAATCCTTACTGAAGGAAAAAAGAGAAATAAGGGGTGGTAAATGATGTGATTATTATGCATTGCATGCCTGTATCAAAACATCTTGGCTGGGTGAGGTGGCTTGTGCCTGTAATCCCAGCACTCTGGGAGGCCGAGGCAGGCAGATCACTTGAGGTCAGGAGTTTGAGACCAGCTGGGCCAACATGGTGAGACCCCATCTCTACTAAAAATACAAAAATTAGGCAGGCATGGTGGTGCACGCCTGTAATCACAGCTACTTGGGAGGCTGAGGCACGGGAATAGCTTAAACCTGGGAGGCTGAGGTTGCAGTGAGCCGAGATTGCACCACTGCACTCCAGCCTGGGTGACAGAGTGAGACTCCATCTCAAAAAAATAAAAAAATTTCACATACTCTATAAATATATATACCTACTATATACCCACAAAAATTTTAAAAAAATTTTTAAAAAGTGGTGAGAAGAAGGGAAGGACGAACAGAAGGAGAAAGAGGAAGCCAGTTGGTTAATTTAGGGATAGTGCCACCTCCATTGCCTGCCCAGGCAGACCCTACTCATGTCCCCAGGCCTTTACCTGCACTGGGAAGCCACCTGAGTCTCCCAGGTGATGTCAGAGGCTGCCGCTCTTGTGCTCTGAGCACAGTTTAGTGCAGAATTTTTTCACGCCCTTGTTTTTTTGGCTTTATTTATCCCTTTCAAAGCTCTTAAATTTATTTTTAAAACTTCTGACCCTATCAAACACTCACAGAAACTTATGAAAAAGAAGAGAAAGTGTCTTCTGCTTTGCTTCCCACCTCTACCCCATTGTTCTGGACCAATTTCATTCTTAGTTTGACATATATCTGAGATGCTTTTTGTTTATATGTTGGTTTACCAACCATAATGAGAAATACTCTTAAGAAGCTTTTAAAAATGTGTGGATCCCTTTGCAAGGGTTAGCTATGTGTTGTTCTAATCTAGCGTTTGGGCCTGTATCCCTGCAACTGTTTGGTTGGCCTTCATATTCCCTGGAGACTAATACTCCATGTTAGCACGTTCATATCTGTGCCTTGAAGTTCTTGGGCATATTAGAGCTCCCCACTGAGTTTTCATCTGTAGGTAAAAGGGTACCTCTAACTTATCCCTGGTGATTCATAAAGCAAGAAAAGACTTTCTAGAATCCTATCAACACAGGCTGTACATGATAACATATTTTTACACAATGATTAGCAATAACAGTACATTTTCTAGTGAGAGGAGGTTGAATCTCATCTCTAGCAGGACATTTTGTTCCTACATTCCAATAATCTTCCCACAGTGCCTCATCTAGCTTAAGTAATATTACTAGTTATGCTCCCCTATTGTAACTTCTCAAAGATAAAATTTGACCATTAAAACATTATTTGCTGTCACATACACATCCCATAAATCTAGGCAATCCGATTTGAAAAGTAAGTTGATGTAATCCGGGATTGGATTTTATTTACCTTTGACTCTTCAGCGTCTAGCACAATGCCTGGCCCAGCCCCTAGCACATCATAAATTTTTAGATGTTTGCAACTCTGACTGCTGTTGAAATCCTGTGTAATAAACACAAAATATCAAGTTATCAGATGACTCTATTTGTCTATAAGCTTTGTGAGAAATTCACCTTGTTGTTTTTGTGGGTAACTTGCATAACATGGTTAGGAGTATTACATTTTACTTAATTTTTTAATTTTTCAAGACAGAGTCTCACTCTGTCGCCCAGGCTGGAGTGCAGTGGTGCGATCTCGGCTCACTGCAACCTCCACCTCCCAGTTTAAGCAATTCTCCTGCCTCAGCCTCCTGAGTAGCTGGGATTACAGGTATGTGCCACCACACCCGGCTAATTTTTGTATTTTTAGTAGAGATGGGGTTTTGCCATGGGGCCCAGGCTGGTCTTGCCCTCCTGATCTCAGGTGACCCACCTACCTTGGCTTCCCAAAGTGCTGGGATTACATTCGTGAGCACTGTGGCAAGAGTGTTACATTTTAAAAGAGTATCTCGGTACTCCCTTGTCCCTTTGTTCAGAGCAGTTGTCTGCTTCCAGAGTTCTATAGCCCAGAGGCCAGAAAGGCTTAGAGCAGGATGCCGTGGGGAATGCACTGCAACAGGATGAGGAGTTCAGGGAAGGCTGTCTTGTTCCCTTTTCAGCTCTCACTTGGGCTCCTTGCTGCCCTGGCATTTTTCCTATGACCCCTTCCACCATTTCCTATCCAAGCTACTGTTCTGTAGCTCCCTTGTGAGGGAGAAGGTTCTAGGGTCAAGCTCTGAGACAAGTGCTTCTTGTGAGTTCCCTTATTTACTCCTTCTGTTAGTTGCATGTCACAGGTGAAATAGTCTCAGAGAGGTTACATCCACTTATATTTGACGTAACATTCCCCTCAGGTTTATCTGAATTTAAATTGTGCTTTCTAAAGACCTTAAAGCATCTAAAGTCAATAGCAACATGTCTCAAAATAGTGGGATTTCTGACATTTTCCCAAGACCCCTCTCTCATACTAGGTAAACAGCCACCTCACCCACCTACATGTAAGGCTTTCCTTAATGGTGACAATGATATTTCCACATGTTCATTATTAGCAAATATTCTCATCATTCCCAAGAACTATAGGGATATGTATATTGAAAACACACACACACACACACACACACACACACACATGGAATATGATCATGCTATACCTATTGGTGTATAGACAGACAAGAAAAAAGATGAACTTGCCTAGCTGTGTGATCTTGGGCAAGTTCTTTAAACTTCTGATGCCTCAGTTTCCTTATCTGTGAAAGTGAGATAATACTACCTACCTAGTAGGGTTGTTGTGAGGATTAAATAAATATATGCAAAATGCCTAGAACCATGCCTGACATGTAAGGTTTATGTAAGTGCAAGGAACACTTATCATTATTATTATTATATTATTAGGATAACCAAGGAATCACAGGGAACTTGCCTTTTGTTCAGGAAAGGTCTTCACTGGCCCAGATAGAAAGACCAGAGAAGGTTCTAGCACCCCCTGCAGGCCCAAATTGCCAGTGACTGCTTAGACTATATTCTCTAATGATTTTCCTCACAGAAAATTCCCTTATCTTCCCAACAGTGAGGCAATTCAGGTCACACCTGGAACAAGAGTGAGATTGAAGGAAGAGATTTGGGCCCTATATTTTTCAACCCCCCTCCTCCCATCTACCCCCTTCCCTAACATTCTACCCTTCAGCAAGAAAAAGGTCTAAATTTCCCAGTAATTTGGGTCTTCCATTTTCTGGTCACAAACTGCTCTTCTAAAACAGACTACAGCTTAAGAGATTCTATTCTTCAAGAAATTTTTGTTCTACTTAAACTGGTCTAATGGTTGCCCTCAGTCTCTGCATGTTCTGTAAAGAGTGAGGGGTCGTCACTTACTTGTCAGGTCCATAACGTCATCTTTCCTGTTTCTGATCCTTTTTTCTCTCTAAGTGTCATTCTAAAAGGCCTCCCCCCAGGCTCCCATTTTCCAGAAGGAGACCACAAGATCCAGTACACAGTCTATGACAGAGCTGAGAATAAGGGCACTTGCAAATTTCGAGTTAAAGTAAGAGGTAAGAGTACTGCTTATTGCTTTTTCTCCCCTTCTCTTTAGAAGAGCAAAGGGAAGCAGGTCCTCAAGCCAGAACTCTCCCAAGTGCCTAGTGTGGTGTGAGACTTGCCAGCTTTAGATTAGTCTCTAATGAGGCTCGGGGAAGTGCCCTATCTTAATACCTGAATTCAGTGTTGCCAGATTCTTTAAGGAGTTCCACAGGACTAGTCTCACAGGAGCCCATAGCTGACTGTCCCAGAAGAAGATTATTCAATAATTATTTCCATCCATGAGCATAGGTGACCAGCTGAAGCCTATGAATCTGTCTACAGCCAGAGTGGATAGGAGCCCCCTAATTTGGGCCACCAGGAGAACATGTTCTTAGTGTTCTAGAACCATAGGTATGAAAGAAAATGTTTTTAAGGATTATTTTATGCCCAATGGTATGGGCAACTAATTGCTAACCATCTTTTACTCCTTACTTTTATTGGACTTCACTTCCTCATCTATAATGCAAGGAGCTAAATGAGTTGATATAGGTGGTCTCATTGGTATGGATGGTTACCACTGCAAGATTCATCAGTTGACCAAATAGTCATTCATGCTCCCTCACTAATTCCACAGGCTGATGTAAAAGCCTGATGGCAAAGCTGATGCCTACTCGTCCTCACCTTTTCTGCTTACTCTGTGGATGGAAGCTCAGCACTGAGATCCCTCTGGACTTGTGTCCCTACAGTCAAACGCTGTGGCAAACTCAATGCCCCAGAGAATGGTTACATGAAGTGTTCCAGTGACGGGGATAATTATGGAGCCACCTGTGAGTTCTCCTGCATCGGTGGCTATGAGCTCCAGGGTAGCCCTGCCCGAGTATGTCAGTCCAACCTGGCTTGGTCTGGCACAGAGCCCACCTGTGCAGGTATGTATGCAGCCCTCTCTCCAGCCAGCAGCAGAACCTGTAAACTCCTTGGTTCTTGATTCCAGTGCAAGAGAGGTTTCCTTTCATATACTTTGAGAAGTTCATGGACATTCCTCTTTATCTGAGTGGGTGAACATAGTCCCTAGATCCCTGCTGCAGCTCATCTCATCTGCCATCCTTCTTGCCTCTGCCAATCCTCTAATTTCCCTTTCATATCCTCTAAGGAAGAAGCTCAAAGTGGGAACCTAGGGCCAGCCTTTGGTGACATTATGAATCAGCAAAATCTGCTCTAGTTACTCTTGTTAGAGAAATGTAAGGATCTTGTTTATAAAACCAGTACACTGCCATGTAGAGACAATATCATACCTGCTTTGCGTCACTGGCATGAAAGTCACATAGACCTTGGGCATTTAGAATCTTTCCTCTTATGTAAAATGAAGAGAATAATACATCATCTACCTCTTGAGTTGTTGTAAGGATTAAATGAGGTCATCTGTGGGACAGTGGAATAGAGCAGTGCCTGGTACAGGTAAAGCCGTATGGCAGCTCTTATTCTTGATGCACAAAAACTGGGCTGGGTAAAAAGAGTCTAAAACTTGGACTAGCCAGAAAATTATGGACATATCTCTTGTTTATGGACTTCTCTTTTTCTCATTTCCTGGTACCCTTTTGTCTTTATCCCTTTCTTTTAATTGAAGCTCCCATTTAGAGTTAAGTGACATATATACCGTCATAAGAGACATATATACCATCAGCTAAATGCCTGAAATTCTTCAATTTCATATATTAAAGTAGGAAGAACATACCTATTATAGACTCCCTACCTAAGGACTTCATGCCCACCATGTTGGCATTAACGCCTGGGGTGTGGTGTCTAACAGGATCCTAGATGTGTGTGGTCCAACATGGTAGCCACTAGCTATGTGTGGTTATTGAGCACTTGAAATGAGGCTATTCTGAATTGAGATATGCTATAAGTGTAAAATATATACCAGTTTCAAAATCTTAATATGAAAAAGAATATAAAGTATCTTAATTTTTTGTATTGATTACATGTTAAAATATTTTGGATATATTGGGTTAAATAAAACATAAAATCATTTCCATCTATTTCTTTATACTTTTTTTTTTTTTTTTTGAGATGGATTCTTGCTCTGTCACCCAGGCTGGAATGCAGTGGTGTGATCTCGGCTTACAGCAACCTCTGCCTTCTGGGTTCAAGCAATTCTTCTGCCTCAGCCTCCTGGGTTCAAGCGATTCTCCTGCTTCAGCCTCCCAAGTAGCTGGGACTACAGGGGCGTGCCACCACAGCCGGCTAATTTTTTGTATTTTTAGTAGAGGCAGGGTTTCACCATGTTAGCCAGGATGGTTTTGATCTCCTGACCTCGTGATCCGCCCACCTCAGCCTCCCAAAGTGCTGGGATTATAGACATGAGCCACCACACCTGGCCTCTTTATACTTTTTTAATGAGGCGACTAGAAAATGTAAGATTAAATACTGGCTTACATGGTATTTCTCTTGACCAGAACTATCTTAGCCTCTGAGCCCCTGGGGCAGGGAAGAGGGCAGGAACTGTATATCACTCAGTGTGACATCACAGTACCTAGCATAGAGCTTGGTACACAGCAGACACTCAGTATATAATGGCTGAATGAATGAATGTGTGAATGAACAAATACTACAATACAAACCTAAAGTGTGAAATATGAAAGCCACGTTTATAAATCATACATGGAATCTCCTAGTTTTTCTCATATTATTTCTTCTCTGGGACTAAGCCTGTTTGCTTGCCTATCTATACAACATCCTTCATGCACCTCAAATGGTAGAATTTGCTGTCATTCATTTGCTTAAAGGGAAGACCTATTATGAAAGTGCCTTGTCCCATGTCCTCTATGCCTATGTTGCTTGCTCTGTGGCCTTTGTACCCCACATTGCTCTGCCCCTCTGCACCAAGGTGGTAGACTTCAGAGATTCTGAGCCATTCCAAAGCCAGCCTGGCCATTGCCCATTCTCTCACCCTTCTGCCTCTCTGCACCCCTTTCCCGAGCAGATACTATGGTGCTTGACCCATATGCCTTTCACATTCCCATCTATGTTCAAAAGGCTACTTACTGCAATTACCTGGGTCTCTCCGTCTAAGAGCTTTTCTTTTCTGGCTATCAAAGCATTGTCAGCCCATGCACAGAGCCAGCTGGAAGTGATGGAGAGTTAGTGCCCCGGAAGCAGCCCTCAACAATGATGGAGCAATTGTATAAATACTCCAGTTCCCTCCAGTGGGTTAATTCTGAGGTATGTGGTATATCATCTCCTAGAGTTCCTCAGTGGGAGTTGATTCCAAATGCCCACAGCAATAACTTGCTTGATAACCAACTGGTATTGTTTTCTTTCCTTCATTGCCTCACTTCTTGACATAGGCAGAATAATGGTCCCCCAAAGATGTCCACATCCTAATCCCCAGAACCTGAGAATATGTTACCTTACAGGAAAAAAAGGAACTTTACAGATGTAATTGAGTTAAGAATTTTGAGATGGGAAGAGTATCCTGGATTACTTAATGGGCCCAATGTAATAATAAGGCTCCTTATATAAAGGAGGCAGAACTGCTGTCACAGTTAAAGAGATGATGGAAAGAGAGGTCAGAGAGAAGAGAGATTTGAAGATGCTACACTGCTGTCTTTGAAGATGGAGGAAGGGACTACTAGCCAAGGAACGCAGGTGGCCTCTAGATGCTGTAAAAGACAAGAAATCAGATTCTCCCCTAGAACCTCTACAGGAACATAGGTCTGCCAGTACCTTGATTTTAGCTCCACGAGACCAGGATCTTTTAGATCCTGATGTGCAGTATCTAAAAGAATAAGTTTTTATTATGTTAAGTCACTAGGTTTATGGTGAATCATTACATTGGCAAGAGGAAATGAATATACTTCCTCACTCCTCTACAAGTGCTTCTTGGGACTGCTTCCAAAATAAACGACTTACACTTGAATCCTTATCTCAGGGTTTACTTGTTACACAATGGTTCTGTGTGTCATCACAGGCTCTGTTGAGCCAGAACAAGTAGAAAGTTTCTGACCCATGTGGCCATTTCTGATTACAGCCATGAACGTCAATGTGGGTGTCAGAACAGCAGCTGCACTTCTGGATCAGTTTTATGAGAAAAGGAGGCTCCTCATTGTGTCCACACCCACAGCCCGAAACCTCCTTTACCGGCTGCAGCTAGGAATGCTGCAGGTGAGTCCTCGAGGCAGGGCCCAGGTGGGAGGGAGACCTTTAACAGGAAGGGCCCAGCCATTTCACTAAAAGCAAAGGCCAGATTCAGTGCCTAATCCACTTACAGTGGGTTTCAGGAACTGGCACTTTAGAGCTACCATCATTTATTTCTGGTTCTGGGCCATAACCATTCATTTCTGGTTCTGGGCCATAACCTGATTAACATCGACTACTTAGAGTTAACTCAATCGTTTTCCAACTAATGAGGTTTGTCAGTCTTCACCAATAAGTCTAATTGACATGCTGTCCAGGCCTAGCCTCAGAACAATTGTCTTTGCTGAAGCTGTCCAGGATATGTCTGGCTGGAAGCAATCAGTTAGCTGCCTGCGCAAAAGGCTGACCCAAGAGATGAAAGGAATCCCGCAGCCCTCAAGGCCCACATTCTTCCCCAGGGAATTTCTTCAACTCTCAGAGGGTGAAAACCATTTTTTAGACAGTGGTTCTCAATGTGTGATTCATGGACTAGACCAGCAGCATCGGCATCACCTGGGAGCTTGATAGACATGCCAATTCTAGACATGCCTCCCAGGTCTACTGTGTCAAAATCTACATTTTTAACAAAATCTCCACATGATTTCTAAGCACTCTGAAGTTTGAGGAGCACTTTTCTGGGAAATGTGTCCCTCTCAGCTGTGTAAATTTTGTAGCTACTAAATGAGGCAACCAGCATCTGGGGTGTGTGGGGAAGGATGACTAGAAACGGGAAGGATGACTAGAAACTGTAAGGATCAAACTAGAAGTTGCTTGCTTTTTTCCTAAAGCTGGTTTTCAAAAGAGTGGCCAACCTGACTGAATGCTAAAGAGGCAGGATGTATGCTGTGTCATGGATATGGCGCTGCACATATTTTTTTGAGAATATTTTATTCATTTATTGCAGCGGATAGAACTAAGTGCTTAGAACAGTCTTGATTTAATCAAAGGCTAGAATTTACTTCTCATGTCAGCATTTATAAAATGGATAATAATAATAACTCTCTTTCCACTCTTCCCATGTACTTGAAGAATTGTCTATGAACTCTGAAGAGCCATATAAAATTTTTATGAGTTCCCTTGAATCAAGGAACCAAATTCATTGCATCTTTACCTCCAGTTCCCACCAGTTTACCTCCCTTTGTATCTTGTTGTCCCAGCCAGGGCCTTGCTCTTCAGAAAACACAAGCTTATACATTTCTCTTTTGTGGGAAATTGACATTGCAGGCTATATTCCATGATTATGCATTTCCTCATCTGGTTTTATTCCATAGAAAAATGAATTAAGCCAAACAACTTGCTTTTCATCTGTGTCACCATAGGTTTTATGGTGACCCATGGCTAGTTTTGGTAAATTAATTTTTATTGGACACAGCCACACTCATTCATTTGTGCATGATCTACAACTGCTTTTACACTATAGTGATCGAGTGAAGTTGTTAGGACAGAGGCCATTCAACCTTGCCAAGTCTGAAATATTCTCTGGCCCTTTACAGAGAAAATTTGCCATCGTTGCTCTAGTGTCCCATCCCTTCAAACACTTGCTAACTTAACAACTAGTTGGAAAGATAGTTTATATCAAGATGTTTTATGTAGACTCTTCCCTCAAATATATTTACATTTACATTTTAACTAGAGCCTTCAAGGAAAGGTTTGGTTGACTTAGACATTTCAGGAAGAGTAATATAAAAGTTTATTTCTAACTTTTTAAACTTTTCAACCAGTTCTGTAACCTCATATAGGGATGTTTCAGTGGAATTTTGGTAAAACGTATTTTATGTTTTTATATTTCAGGACTTCGAAATTTATTTTCCCATTTAGCCAAATTCATTGTGTTTGTCTTATGTCACTTTTTTTTTTATTGCCACTGCCATTCCTGATGAGCCCTCCTAGCACATGGTTGACTGGGTCACATTCCCAAGGTTCCTGCCAAGAGCCAGCTTAGAGGCTTGGAACCTTTAATCCTTGTTTCCCCTGGGATTGGGTGTGGAGGGCATAGGGCAAGGGGGTGTGGAGCGTGGAAACAGGGCAATGAAGTGGACACTGGAAATAGTCTTCTTTCCTTGCAAAGAAAAAGTTAGAATCCTCTGGGGCGGTCGTGGACACTTTTTAGGAAATTTGACTCACTCAAGGTCTCACCCTTTCTGGAAATACATAGACTGCCATTTTGCTTAGGTTTTGAAAATCCACTGTCAAGCCATTTCTGAATGATTCCTCTAGGAAGGTATTTAGATTTTATAGTCACTTGCTTAACCCCAATTTCTCAACTGTTTTCAGCACAGTTCAGAGTGGACAAATAAACTTCCAGAGGCAGGCCAGGTACTGCTTCTGTTGGTTTCTAGTTTGATAAGGATGTCTTTCTTTAGCCATGCTCACACCTGCCATGTTGGGTTTTCTTTTTCCCAGCAAGCACAGTGTGGCCTTGATCTTCGACATATCACCGTGGTGGAGCTGGTGGGTGTGTTCCCGACGCTCATTGGCAGGATAGGAGCAAAGATTATGCCTCCAGCCCTAGCGCTGCAGCTCAGGTAGGGGGAAGTTCTGTTCTTAAATCTTATCCCCTATGAATGCACTTTTAACTGATTGGGTTCCCTGGTTTCTTTCTATTCAGGATTGAGTTCAGGCAACCTTCAATGTTTAATTGCTTTTATTCTAGGAGTGTTGTAACCATGCTAATTAGCATGTTGCTGTTTGTTCAAATAAACCGTGCAGTGGATAATTACCAGTGTTTTATTTCTTTCACTCTCCAACCAATCATTTTTGCTGTGTGTGTGTGTGTGTGTGTGTGTGTGTGTGTGTGTGTTTGGTTGGTTGGTGGAGGAAGGATGGCTGGAAGAGGAGGACCTGAAAAAAAGACCTAAGCAATCCTTGGTCTTATTAGAAGTGCAGGCATCCAATTAGTGTTTCCAGGCTTGGTCTCTTTTTTTCTCCATGCCTCCAGAACACTTGTCTATACCTCTATTTTAATAATTATACTTTACTTTCATAACCCTTACTAAGTTGGAGCCATGGATTTTAGTCTCTGAATGATGATGTATTAAAGAGATAGAATTCAACAACTAAAAGGTAATTTCAGAATAACCCAAATTTCGACTTGCATCTCTTGACCACTGTGAAATGGAGAGTTAGGCTAAAGCAAAACTTCTTAAAATCTTCCTTTCTCACCCAGCTTTTTCTCTCGTACCCTGTGTGGGACGGTACAGATCTCTGTTCTCAGGGTCCCAGGCTGCTCCCTGTCTCTCAGGATCTCAGTAGCTACAACATTTTACACATCAACATCCAGAACACATGGCTGTCAGGCTTCTGCAAAAGGGGGGAAAGAGAGTAAAAACTCACACCCACTGCTTTATGCTTCATGTTGGAGATGCTACACCTTCCTCACTCTCCTAGTTCATTGGCCAGAACTAGCTACACGATTGCAATTAACCTTTAAGCGGGGCTGGGGAATGCAGTCTTTCTGTATTGCCAGAAAGAAGAAAATGAAATGGGACTTTGTGAACCCTATCACACCTGTTCAGAGGGCACAGAAATTCCTTGAGAGGTTATATGATAAAAACATATCCTTAGCAAATGTTGTTATAGATAGGCACAATAGCTTCTTTCTCTAATTTCCGTGTTTTCCAGCTGCCTTTGGCCCATCCCATGTTTGATCTATACCACTTTCCACCCCAAAAAGTTCTGCTGCATTCCCACCAAGGTAAAAAACTCAGAGGGCCAGGAATGGAAGAAAAATAAGAGGATTCACGAGTTCTCTTTAGTTGGTTGATGAAGGCAGAAGGCTGGGTACACTCACATGCTTTTGAATTTGTTTTATTTTACTGCCTTTGCATCTAGCACCTCTCCATACCAACTTTTGAATATTTGCTGCTCAGTACCTAGCACAGTAACTGGCACCACGTCGGCACTAAGTGTAGTAAATGACTCAAAATTTCATTGAAACAGCCTTACTATTTCCAGAAGTGATAATAGCTTTTAAGGATATATTGTATATTTACAATTAATATACAGATATTTCAAGTAGAAGTGTACAAAACTTAAGACAGAGAGCTATGTTGATAGCTAAATATTTATAATGAATATTTTCAAAGTAGGTTTTATGAAGCTGTTGCTTATTTAGAACTACTTGCTCATATCCTGTGTCAATGGTTTTTTAAAACTTGTTACAGAATTTTCTGAATGGTTTTTGGATTGAATGTGTGTGTGTCTGTGTGTGTGTGTGTGTGTGTGTGTGTGTGTGTGCGTGTGTAATCTTCATAAAATCTTGACGTGATTTTAAACTGTTTAATCTACTTGAAGAACAGAAAAATGTGATTAAAAATACTTCCATCATTCAGATTGTATGTGTTGGGGCTACCGTAGACTTCTATAAGTTGAAGATGATTTTAAATACATTATGTAGTGGTTCTGAAACTTTTAGCCTGCATCAGAATCCCCTAGAGGGCTTGTTAAAATACATATTGCTGGAGTCTACACCGTGGGCTCTAAACTGTAAATCATAATCAGTTTCTGACTCATTAGGTCTCTGGTCGTACCTGAGAATTTGCATTTCTAATGAGCTCCCAAGGGACCACATGGGAGGACCACTGGCTTAGTTTTTTACCAAATACTTTATTTACAGTTTTGAAACAGAATTTTTTCCCAGCAGCCTTCACAAAACGGGTCAATCTGTATTGTGCAGCTGGATGATAGTCCAGGTAAATGTCATGCAGAACTGATCACTCAGAAATGATTATGCATTACCTAATGGATCCGGTGTCAGGTCAGCATGCCTGTGTTATCAGACATATCAGTGAGAAACAAAGAACTTGGGAGGACTTTTTCCCTTTGAATTGGAAATGTTTCTTTAGACACCTTGGAGTGTAGTGCAGAGGAAAAAAGATGCTTTAGGCAAAGAATGGGAAGGTAAAGAGGAGAAGGAAAAACACAATGCCTGGATAATCTAAAAATGCTCTTGTCTGGCTATAATACTATTTTCAAATAGCACTGAGGCCATGATAAAACCCTTGGAGGGAGTCAATGGAAAGAACAGATTGGGTGCCTGGTGTTGCAGGATCACCCCCTACCTTTCTTTCTTGCTCTCATGTCTTTTTTATCTGAATGTATGAGCTGATTCATGCTTTCTAGAGGAATTTTCCAACAATCTCAAGGGTGACAGGGATGAAGAAAGCCATAATTTCTATACTCACATTATTCTTTGAGTCTACAGAGTTCCCTGGAAGATTTTCCAGGAAGAATTCCTTCCAATCTGACAACAGACACGTATGTAACTCAGAAATACTGTCAGCATCACACCTCATCCCACATTCTATGTGGTGTTCAATCATTCATCCCCAAGATTTCTGTGGTCTTTCAGCCCTAGTGGGAAGCATTCCTGCGGCTACTGCTTGCGTACTGATCCAACCACTCAGCTCTTCCCATGATAGCTTCCCTCTTTACATTCTGTGTAAATCAAGGCACAAGATTTACACAGAAATGTGTGTGATAGCAGATGGTGGCACCATGGTGGTGGTGGGGGGTTCCCATCTTAGCCTCCCAGGCACGATAAAAAACCCGAATACTCCAATTTCTTATTGGTCACCCTTTCCCAGAGGCTTCAGCCACCACATTCCCTATGCCTCTCTTTCCTGAGAGCTTCCTGTGCCAGAACTCCCCCACACTCCCAAAAGAAAACTCAATACCTTTCTTCTTAAAGATGCAGAGCAGTTGATCTTTTCACTCGCACCTTACTTTGCAGCCTACATTTGTGTGTTCAGAACTCATTAATGTACTGCAGTCATTTGCTGCCGAGTTCTCCTCTTAGCACCACGGGAAACCTGGCAGAAGCATTGTCATGTCGTCTTTCTTTCATTTCTAGACAATGGGAATGAATTGGCAATTTATCTCCCCACTGGGATAAAATACAAATTAATCCCTTCTTCCTTGAAACTCCCTCTTAAAAGGCAGAAAAAGTACAGTTTGTGTTTTATGTAACAATTTTTTTAACCTTGATCTGTTTGTATGAGAAAAACATATTTCACTTTAAATCCAGATGGTAGTGTATATTCTGCTTCATACATAATCTCAAAATATCTAAACTGAAAAAAAATCTGCAGAAGAGACTGAGTGGGCTCGTTTGTTCATTGGGCTTAGCTTATCTGTTTGTTTGCTTCCTTTAGCTATTCCCATCTAAACATATTTGTGTTGATATAAAAAACACATATTTTTAGTTTAAATTCTAGTGTGGTAGAGCAGAAAGAACACCAGACACTTCAAACTACTTCATATTTTTTTGGAATTATTTGGGACACAAATTTTGATTAACCAACTCAGAATACATGGGGTATAGATCAAGCTCGATCCCTTATAACTCTGCAATCCTGAGCTGGCCACTGAATAGGACAGAACTATTATGCTAGGAAATTATTTCAGTCAGCTTTATCTAGCCCAGAGTTTCTCAGCCTTGGCATTATTGATATGTGGGGATAGATAATTCTTTGTTTGGCAGGAAGGGTTGGCTGTGCATTGCAGGATGTTTAGCAGCATTCCTGGCCTCTACCCACTAAATGCCAGTCACATCTCCACTCCCCACTGTGACAACCAAAACTATCTCCAGATATGACCAAATTTCCCCTGGGGGTAGGGAGCAAAATCACCCCTGTTCATAATCACTGACCTATTCCTAGAGTGTATGTGGTCATGCAACACTAGTCAGCAAGAGTGGATTTTGGATTGGTTCCAAACTTGGGTTGATTCCAATTTAATGAAAAAAAAAAAATCTGTTCCCATAAAATCTAGATTGTACCAAATGTTGGTACATGGTACCATTGTAGGCCTGAAGTCTTCCTGACCATAATCTAAAACTAAAACAATGCTTTTCAACCTCTCATGTATATATCACTCATCTGGGGATCTTGACAATAATGCAGATACTAATTCAGTAGGTTTGGGGTGGGGCATGAGAGTCTCCATTTCTATCAAGTTCTCATGTGATGCTGCTGGGTCAAGGATCTAAAGGATGATTCAGTCCCTCATGGTATCAAGGCTTTCTCTGTACACTCTGTTACAGTAGGGCTCTGGTTGATCCACCAGGACCCTTGGGTGTCATGGTTTGACTTAGTCTCCTCTTTTCTTTGTCTGCCACAGGCTGTTGCTGCGAATCCCACTCTACTCCTTCAGTATGGTGCTAGTAGATAAGCATGGGATGGACAAAGAGCGCTATGTCTCCCTGGTGATGCCTGTGGCCCTGTTCAACCTAATTGATACTTTTCCCTTGAGAAAAGAGGAGATGGTCCTGCAAGCTGAAATGGGCCAGACCTGTAGCACCTGACGTGATGATTCCTCTCTTGGCAGTTCCTCTTCATTGTCTACATGGTGACATGCACACGGGAAAGCCTTAAAAATATCCTTGATGTACAGATTTTTATTTGTAATTTTTAAAGTCTATTTTATTATGAGCTTTCTTTGCACTTAAAAATTAGCATGCTGCTTTTTGTACTTGGAAGTGTTTCAAAAAATTATATGACTATATTTACTCTTTCTTTCTTTACCCCAGAGAAATTAGAACACATAACCATGCACAAGCTATCAACATGTTATTCAATGTGACACCTAACTCTTTTCTATTTTGTTTTTTAAATAAGACTTTTATTAATAAAATGTTTTGGAGCAAATTTAGTAGAACTCACTTTGTTTATCAAGCACCAGCCATACTTTCTTAGTATGGTCAATGGATTTAGGATTGTGATTCTTAGTGGTGTTTTCAGAATGGAAAAAATTTAATTAGTCTTTTTAGAAGCTCTCCTGAGCTGGGAGAGAACTGAGCTGTCAGGTATTCAAGTAGCCAATTAAAGCCACAAGCCGAAAATGAAAGAGTTAAGCCTTTAATCACAGTGATGGAACAAGGAAGTGTCTAAAACCAGAGAAAACATGAATTTCACTTTCCATTTTCCCTTGTAGGACAGCACGCTGGTCAAGATTCAAGTGGAGTAGCACAGACGTGGGGTCATCTTTCTGTTGAGGGAGCCCCAAACAAAAGGCTCTGGCAGTTTTATGGACCCTGAAGTTGGGTGGTAGGGTTGGACTGGAAAAGTCCTGGGTACTGAGGCAGAGTGAAGAAAAGTATCTTCAAACTTTTCCCCTTCTCCTTACCCCATAAGATCTCAGCAGAGGAACCTAAAGTCCTCTTGCCCAAGGCCTCAGATAAAGGACCTAGAAATGAAGGCACCCAGCTCAGAATGCAAATATGTGAACGAGCGTCATTGGCCAGGGGGGTCGGAGTCTTGGAGTGCAGCACCCTACAGAGACTGCCATATGCGGGCTGTGCACCAAGTCTGGTGTGTGAAGGGCAGCTTTCCTGGTGAGGCCTGCCAGGTAAAGTCTTTGTCATTGCCTGTGGTCAGGCCTGAAAAATCACACATTGGATTTTAAACAGTAGCCAGACTCCTCAACTCTCCCATGCAAACCTTAACATTTTTCTTCCATTTTCAGAATACGTTTGGTTCACAATCTATTCCTAAACAAAATGACAAAGTGAATGATGTTTCCCACTGGTTTCCCCCCGAAAATCTTGCAGAACTTTGCTGTGTACCTTTTGGACCTCATAGAAACAATAAATGAATTCTAACATATAGAGATTGAACACAGAAAGCAGATTTAACATTTTTTTTAAATATTAGGTAGGGCAATTGCTGAACTGTCAATAGGTTTACACTCTATTTACAAATGTGATTTTGTTCACCAAGCATAGTAGAAGCTACTCTTTCACTTCTGTCTTCTTCAAATGTATCAGATAAAGGTCAATGGCATGGCTCATAGAGGAATATCAAATAGTGACAAATTGGAAACCATGAAAAGTTCAAGAGGGGTGAGAATAGGGTGAGGGGTAAAAGACTGCAAAGTGGGTTCAGTGTTTACTGCTTGGGTCATGGGTGCACCAAAAATCTCACAAATCACCACTAAAGAACTTAGTCTTGTAACCAAATACCACCTGTTCTTCAAAAACATATGGAAATAAAAAAAGAAAATTTCAAGAGATCATTTGTCACAATTAGGCAAGCATATATCTGCCTCTACCTGTGTTAAAGCTCTTTTGTCTTTGACATGTCAGCCTGTGCCCTTTGCCCCATACCCTGAAATGTTCAAGCCTTGAAGATGAGCTGACATTTAAGAAACTCCTTGGATTTCTTCAAACCAATTTACCGGATGACTTGGAATATTGCAAGCACTTTTCCCAAAAAGATCAACAAACTATTTCAAGATGAATGAATGCACTGTGATATTTCAAAAAATAAATATGCTGCATCAAAATTTGGGGACATTTCTAAAGAGTAATTAATAGCCTCTCTCTAGAGAACCTGTTTCCCACTGGAAATCTCGCAGAACTTTTCTATGTACCTTTTGGACCTCATAAAAACAAACAAAATTCCTAGTTCTACTTGTTGTGTGTGTGTGTTTGTGTGTGTGTATGTGTGTGTGTGTGTGTGTGTGTATGTAGGGAAGAGGGAGGCAGTTAAATGGGCTGAACTCAAATGGAAAACTGTCTCCACTTCAGTAGATAACAGCTGAAATCTCAGTTTGGTTCTTTTAAACTTAGTTGGACTGCTTGGAGTCTGCCTCCACTCCCGGTCTGCACATGTATGGTTCGGTGATCAATCAGAAATTATAGAATCTAAGAATCCCCTTGTCAGACGCTCTCCTTTCTGAGATTTTCCTCCTCACTTTTCAGTTGCTGTGGTTGCTCTTACTCTCTCTTCTATTTCGTCAAGCCAGTAAGACTACAGGCTTTCTGTCTTCATTTAAGCCTCCCTACCTTAAACCGCAGCATAGTGAATACTACAACCTGCCCTTAGGCAATTTTTTAAAAAAAACCCTGATGATTAATCAAGTTTATTTGCCTTCCAAGTGATGACTGCCTTTCAATATCTGCCTGCTTTTTGGCCTCTCTCCAATGTCTTTAGGTAGTGTGGGCATATATAAATATGTATATTGTATATATATAGTATGTATACAAATATATATAATATATGCACACACATATATATATGTATATATATACACACAATATATGCATATATATACACACATGTATATATATACACATATATATCCATGAATATATAAATACATATGTATACACACACATACACACACACACACACACACACACACACACACACATATATATATATATATATATATATATATATATATATTTGTCCAGATATAGTTGTTATCTGTGGGAGATTAGTCCAATAGGAGCCAGTATTAGAAATCTAGTGAAGGATGAACTAGAAGGTGAAGGAGTCTAGTCCATTCACAGAGAACTGGAGATTTTACCTATACAAACTTTCAGCTCTTGACCTTAGATCATCGGAGTGGGCGATGAAGGAGAGGAAAGAGAGTGCACATTGAAGCAAGGATTAATGCTCAGGAAATTGATCCCTATACTATTCCTGCAGTAAAAATTATCCCAAAACTCAGTGTCTTAAAACAACAACAAACATTTTATCTCTCACAATTTCTGTGGGTCAGGGATTTAGGAGCAACTTAGCTGGCCAATTCTGGCTTGGAGTCGCTCTTGAGATTGCTGTCATATCTTGGCTGGGACTGCAGTCAAAGGCCTGACTGAAGCTGGAGGATCTGGTTCCATGGTGGCTCACTCACATGACCGGAAAGTGGTGCTAGTTATTGGAAGAGCTGTCTGTCACCACATGGATTTTTCCACAGAGTGTTGCATGAATGTTCTCATAACATGGTAGTTCGATTCCTCTGGTAGAAGTGATCCAAGAAAGAGAAAAGTGGAAGAGGCAATATCTTTTATGACATAGTCTCAAAAGACAAACACTGTTTCTTCCAGAGTATCCTGTTGGTCCAACAAATCAGCCCTATTCAGTGGGGGAGAGGACAACCCAAGAGCATGGATACTAAGAGGCAAAGATCACTGGAGTGCAGTTTGAAGGCTGGCTTCTTCTGGTTTACATAGCTGCTGACAACTTCTTAACTAGGGACATGGCTATTTATTTATTTATAGGTATAAATTTAGAGGATATAAGTGCAATTTTGTTATATGGATATATGGCATAATGGTGAAATCTAGGCTTTTGGTGTCACCATCACCCAAATAGTGTACACATTAAAACCATTAAGTAATTTCTCATTTATCACCCTCACCTACTCTTACCCTTCTGAAACTCTAAGGTCTATTATTCCACACTCTATATCCATGTGTACACATTATTTAGTTTTCACCTGTAAATAATAACATATAGTATTTGACTTTCTGTTTCTGAGTTAGTTTGCTTAGTGGCCTCCAGTTCCATTCATGTTGTTGTCAAGGACACGATTTCATTCTTTTTGTGGCTGAGTAACATTCCATTGTGTGTATGCATGTGTGTGTAATATCACATTTTCTCTATCCAATCATCTGTGATGCACACTTAGATTGATTACATATCTTTGCTACTGTGAATAGTGCATCTGTAAACATAAAAATGTAAGTGTCTTTTTGTATAATGATTTCTTTTCCTTTGGGTATATACCTAGGAGTGGGATGCTTGGATCAAATGGTAGTTCTATTTTTAGTTCTTTGAGAAATCTCCATATCGTTTTCCATACAGGTTGGACTAATTTACAATTCTACCAACAATGTATAAATATTCTCTTCTCTCTACATTCTTGCCAACATCTTTTATTTTTTGATGTTTTAAAAATGAGGGACATGGCTTCTTTATGGTAGAAAACATGGAGTGATTCAAGAATAAACGTAATTATGGCTTTCCAAACTGGTGGGAGGATTCCCAATTTTACAGCTTCTTAGCAGCTCCCTTTGCAGTCCCAGGTTATTTAGGGACTTTTTAACGGAAGCTCAGCATAAAGTCTATTTCTTTAGCCTTCTACTCCAGATAAGAACAAAATCATTTGTCTTTGAACTAGCTTGTGTTGACAATATTTTCTGTAATTAAGTTTTGAATGATTCAGACAGTAAAATTAAAACTGTAGTCTTGAAACACTGGATTTCTTGGACTTCTCTTCCTTGCAGTTCTACAGTTAATGGTGATATCAAGCATCTCTTGAAGAAATGTCTTCTAAGCCATGATAAAATCATTCAGTACAATTGACCATTTTTCTTCAGCAATGTTTAACCACACAGTGGGAGGAAGAGAGAAGGCATATTGAAAGACTAATCTAGGGGTAGATGGTTGTGACAAAGGCATGGTGGCAGGACAAGGGGAGGGAATTGATTGTAGTATTCAGAAAATGGATTGTGTGATTACCCACAAGGACAATAATTAGTCTGAAAAATAAAAACAGTAGTGGGGCTGATATATTCAAAGAATATAGGGAAAGGCTAGTGATCCTAATGTGGTTTAAGAGTGAATATAGTCAGTATAAAGATAGGAGGGATTTGGAAGAGAGGAAGAAAATACTATTGACATTGGGATGTTACAAAGTTGAATAAATTATCCACATGAGTGATGTGGATGGATACTGGCAAGAGTTTAGGCAAAGGAACTGAGAGTCAAATTCCAAAGATATATGAGAGTGGAGGAGATAGATATCTGTGTGTAGATAGGAGATTGTAAGGAGAGGGTCGAAAGTGATATGGTAGATGGCAAGATTCTCAGAGAAGGTCTTTTGCTCAGATTAGGAAAGACCGATCAATTAAGTATGAGCTGTGGGGAATTGAGCAGATGTTGACATTACCTCTCAACCAAGAGATTTTAAATTATGAAAAAAGAGCAACCTGCTATAGGAAAAGTGTCAAAGAGGAAAATCATAATTTACTCAAGAATATTTTGAAAAGATACTAAAGATATAGGATGGTGCTATGGTTTGAACATATGACTCCTCTAAATTTGATTCCCAGTGTTTAAGGTGGGGCCTAAAGAGAGATGTTTGGGTCAAAGGGAGAGATTCTTCCTGAATGACTTGGTGCCATCCTGGCAGTAAGGAGTGAGTTGTTCCTCTTTTAGTTTCTGTGAGAGTTCCCTGAGAGCTGGGCATCAAAAAGAGCCTGCAACTGCACTCCCCTCTCTCTTGCTTTCTCTCTTGCCATGTGTTCTCTGTACACACCAGCTCCCCTTTGCTTTCCTTCATGAGTGGAAGCAGTCTGAGGTCCTCATCAGAAGCAGATGCTGGCTCTGTACCTCTTGTACAGCCTGCAGAACCATTACCCAAATAAACCTCTTTTCTTTATAAATTACCCAACCTCAGCTATTCCTTTATAGCAACACAAATGGAATGACAAAAATTTACTTTACTATAAAATGTATGTGTGTGGCAATAGACCAGAGGCATCAAAGTCTGGAAGAGAGTTGGGCTGCGGGACACTCAGAGCAATATGAGAATGAGACAACAAGACCAGTGAGTGGATTAGGGAGACAGCTCATGCCTGTAACTGGAGGATTATAGATGAGAGACATGGATGAATTAATAGGCTTTGAGGTTTCCGTTTTCAGATGGCAATTGTTTTAGTGCCAGAACTGACCTTACTGGTGATTCCTCTGTAACCTATCTTAGACACCAAGACAGAAAGAGCCAGGTCCAGCCCCCTACCATGGCCAGAATTGACCTTATGGTGAAGACTGGGCATGGTTCTTCCTGCCTTGGGGGTTCTATCACTGGGTACACAGGAATCATCATAAACTCCACAAGAAGGAGACAGGACTTCTTAGAGAGTCATTGACTCTGTATGTGGGACAGGGAAACTCAAAATGAGCCTGTTGCTCTTGTCAGAAGGCAACAATATTTTCAGAGGTAATAGAGGTAATATTTTAAAAAATATTCTGTCATCTTTTGATAGACTCTTCGATTGATTCCTTATCTTGGCTATTGTGAATAATGCCACGGTAAACATGGGATGGCAGATATGTCTTCAACACACTGATCTTTATTAGATTGTAAGACAATTGGCCAGGTGTGGTGGCTCACACATGTAATCACAGCACTTTGGGAGGTCAAGGTGGGAGGATTGCTTGAGCCCAGGAAGTCAAGACCAGCCTGGGCAACATAGCAGGACTCTGTCTCTACAAAAACTGCTAGAAAATTATCTTGATGTGGAGGCATACACCTGTGTTCTCAGATACTTGGAAAGCTGAGATGAGAGGATCACTCGATCCTGTGAGGCTGACGCTGTAGTGAGCTGTGATCATGCTACTGCATTCCAGCTTGGGTGACAGAATGAGACCCTGTCTCAAAAAAAAAAAAAAAAAAAGATTGTGAGACAATTGGATGTATTATGATGGCCTTTGGCCCAACATAAAACCACCCTGGCAAGAGAATATTAAACCAGACTTGCTGAGTGGATTGTGGGGAAATAGATTTTATAGAACAATGCACAGATGGAAGTGGATATATTGTTCAAGGGTCTGGTATGGCTCTGCTGTCACCCCACAGATGAGAACCTGGTCTTGCTAATCTTAGTTTAAAAATGGGAAGAGACAGGAATTAAATTTCATTTAATGGCAGATTACTTCATATCATACTAACCTCCCTGCTGATAACAATTATAACTCTGGACAAAATATAGAAAGAGAAGCTGTTGGAACCCATTGGCACTCAACCAAAAACAGGCAGAGACTGGAGGAACTGTGACCTTGAAAGAATGCAAGCACATTGGGTAAGATGTGTATTTGGTTGGCTTTTCCCTTGAAGACTTTTCCATTTGCTAGTGTAGTGGATGTGGAACTCAAGCAGAAGGCTGTAATCTTACTGTGCTGAGGACTTAGAGGATGAAGACAGGATGACCAGAGAGTGTGGAAATGGAGGAGACATGAGAAAGGAGAAAGCCAGTGGGTGGGATTTGGAAAGAAGAACCCAAATAGGCATGTAAATTCCCCTCAGATCTTTAACTGACCCCTGGGCTGTGCGTGCACAGAGTGAGGCTACAAGAAGTCTGGAAGGAAATAGCTGAAGGAAAAAAGCTGAGCTAAGCAGTGATCTCAGCAGCTCATCAGTGCTGGAGAGACAGTTTGGAGGTCAAATCCTGTCAAGTTAAAGGATTTCAGTGAAGAGGTTGAATTTCCACTAAAAATCCAGGACTACGCCTCAAAAGTAAAGAACAAGGCTCAGGATTAAGTTGAATCAAAGTAGACCTCCTTAACAAAGCCTAAAATCAAGCTTCCACAAGATCAGGCTGGGTGATTAGGAATTTAACTGTCTGCAAAAACAAAAATGTGAACAGCCTAGGTCGATAAAAATTTCCTTAAACCAGCAGTTCTCAAACCTTTAAAGGATTCCAAAGTACTTTTGTTTATATGGGTTACATCTCTCAATATTTATCAAGTCAGAAATCAAAATAGAAATTTAAAAAATTATATTTCAATGCATTTCAAAAAAATAAATATATTGCATGATTATGTAGATAACATATTCTTGAGAATATCTGTTTTGCAAGACAAAAAAGTGAGATGAGCCACATTATTTTACATTTTTGCAAGTCTCTTCAAAGTCTGGCATAATAGAAGATAGCTAGTTTCTCATATATGCTTTCCTATTCAGTCTCTTACAATATGTTATTTTGATTGAAATATAAGAAGAAAATCTGGCTACACACACATACACACACGTATTTGAAAAAGAAAGGAGTATTTTAATAGCCTATTTAGATAACTGTAAATGTTTTTCTTTGACACTTCACCAAAAACTGTCAAGTGGTAGTTCCTTAAATATTAATGGTAATATGAAAACTTTTTGAACTCTGTTGCATTAAAATCCATTGGTCTATCTTGCACTTTGAATGTATCTTTTATCCATGCACAAATTTGTAACTCATGCACTGGTCATTTAGAAAACACTGCTTCACTGAATCAAATAGTTCTTGCAAACATTGATACATTTTGTTACACAATATTGGAATATCACATTATTTAATGCTATCACCAATCTTATCAGAAAAGTGTATAATTATTAGGAGGCTGTCATAGTCACAATGGTGGATACAATTTTCTAAAATTCTAATTTTTGCTTCAAAGCTTGAATATTATCATTGGCAACAAGCACTGTCAGTGTTTTGCTGAAGTGACAGGCTCACTTTGTTTGTTTTTGAGAAAATGTCTGCCAGATTCTCAAGCCTGAATAATTTATTTGTTCCTTAAAATAAAAAAACATGCTAAAAAAATGCTGAAAAAAATGTATCATACTTTGGTATGCACAGAAAATATTTAAAACATATATACTTAAGCGTCAAGATTTAATAGCATTAACATTTTTTACTGTTTCAGCAGGGATTTTTTTTTTTTGAGATGGAGTTTCGCTCTTGTTGCTCAGGTTGGAGTGCAATGGCGTGATCTCGGCTCACCACAACCCTGGACTCCCAGGATCAAGCGATTCTCCTGCCTCGGCCTGCTGAGTAGCTGGGATTACAGGCATGTGCCACGATGCCTGGCTAATTTTGTATTTTTGGTAGACAAGGGGTTTCTCCATGTTGGTTAGGTTGGTATTGAACTCCCCATCTCAGGTGATCCACTTGCCTCAGCCTCCCAAAGTGCTGAGATTACAGACTTGAGCCACCGTGCCTGGCCAGGGATACTCATTTTTTTTTAAGTTCTTAACTTTTTTTTTTTTTTTTAAAGTTCTGGGGTACATTTGCAGATCTTGCAGGATTGTTACGTAGGTATACACATGCCATGGTGGCGTGCTGCCTCCATCCCCCTGTCACCTACAACAGATATTTCTCCTAATGTTATCCCTCCCCAATCTCCCCACCCCCGCTATCCCTCCTCTAGCCACCCACGCCCCAACAGACTCCAATGTGTGGTGTTCCCTTCCCTGTGTCCATGTGTTCTTATTGTTCAACACCCACTTATGAGTGAGAACATGTGGTGTTTGTTTTCCTGTTCTTGTGTCAGTTTGCTGAGAATGATGGTTTCCAGATTCATCCATGTCCCTGCAAAGGACATGAACTCATCCATTTTTATGGCTGCATAGTATTCCATGTTGTATATGTGTCACATTTTCTTTATCCAGTCTATCTTTGATGGGCATTTGGGTTGGTTCCAAGTCTTTGCTATTGTAAACAGTGCTGAAATGAACATATGTGTGCATGGGTCTTCATAATAGATCGATTTATGATCCTTTGGGTATATACCCAGTAATGGGATTGCTGGGTCAAATGGTATTTCTATTTCTAGGTCCTTGAGGAATCACCACACTGTCTTCCACAATGGCTGAATTAATTCACACTCCCACCAACAGTGTAAAAGCGTTCCTATTTCTCCACATCTAAAAACCCTAGAAGAAAATCTAAGCAATACCATTCAGGACATAGGCACAGGTAAGGACTTCATGACTAAAACACCAAAAGCAATGGCAACAAAAGCCAAAATAGACAAATGGCATCTAATTAAACTTAGGAGCTTCTGCACAGCAAAAGAAACAATCAATAGAGTGAACCGGAAACTAACAGAACTGGCCAGGGATTTTCTTAAATAAAACTGGTATTTTACTTTGCTTACTACGAAAGCATGAAGATAAAAACATACACTGCCTTGATTCATGCCAAAGTGCTTCAGTTTTCACAGTGAAAAGAGCAAGTAAGGAAGACAGTTTTGACCTTGGTAACCCCTTAGAAAAGTTTTAGGACACCCAGGAGTCCAAAGACCAAACATTGTACTGCCTTAAACTGAAGAACTCTTGATTGTTAACATAATTCTGGAATTGTGATGGAAACTGGAATAGAAAGGAGTTGAAAAAAACAAAAATTTGGCATCTTTCTTAACTCTGGCAGTACTCGTGGGGACTGTATGCATTGCAGAAAACCCACACTTAAGGAAACATTTCTCCACATGTGGTGCATCTGCTCCTGTTCTCTGCAGCCATTTTTCTTTTGATAAGTTCTATATCCTTAGCTAAATTCATCAGAAATTAATAGCAGGGATCAGTGGACTCTTTTGGCTCATCAAGAATCTAAACTGTGAGGTAGACAGAGCGCATCAGGATAAATAGCTAATGCATGCAGGGCTTAATACCTAGGTGATGGGTTGATAGGTGCAGCAAATCACCATGGCACATGTTTACCTATGTAACAAACCTGCACGTCTTGCACATGTATCCAAGAACTTAAAATTGAATTAAATTAAATTTAAAAAATGCTACACTGTAACATTCCATTCAAATTATCTCATTTAATCTTTACAAGAAGTCACAAATATTTCATCTCCTCCCAACTTTACTTGCTTGTTAACAGCATTAAAGCTGGGACTTACAGTAACTGAAGAAGAGACACTGAGGGTTTCTTGTATGGCTGTGCCCTAAGGGTTGCTGCAGTACGGGTTGTGTCTTTGTCAGCAAGACTGCAAGCATGACACCCTTGGTCTACCAGTCTTTTCAATACTCGTTATACCTTAACCTTGGATATAAATTCAAAGTACTCGGAGAGCTTTAAAAAATACTAATGACTTGGTGCTGCACCCAGAGATTATGATATCATTGGTCTAGGTGCAGACAGGACTTGAGGGATTTTAAAAACTTACAAGGGGATTCTCATATGAAGCCAAGGGTGAGAACCACTGTTTTGGGAGAGGTGAGGAAGATGCCGGGAATGATGGGATACACCTCCCATTTTGGAGAAACACTTGTTATTGCTTCTCTGCCTTTGGCCAATGTTTTTAGTGTTTGCATTATAAAGTTAAACTTATGCTTAACTCACTTAAAATATGGCAGTTGTTTCTCCTTAGGACAAAGCCACAGGAATGTTGCAAAGCACCTAGCTTTGTTAATCAGAATCAATTTTACTGATGAATGTGCAGTGTAAGGATGCATTTCTGTTACTATGGTATCATTTTTGACGATGCTCAACAATTTAAGGATCTGTTTTTCTGTTTGCTCTATGTCTGCATTGGAGCTTGAAGAAAATTTAATTTCTCTGCACTGCGTTTGAAATGTATTGTCTCTCTACATCAGAAACAATAAGTTTCTGTGAAGGATGGTGCTATGCTTAGGCAGCAGTGCTGTGAGACTAACAAATTGATTTCAAATGGAACCAAAATACCATTATCTGTCTGGTCACAGATCAAATCTGACTCTTTCTCTCTTGAGTGTCTTCCAATGTGTCACTTAGTTTCATAAAATTCCATTTGACTCTTGAGCAGGCTAAGTGGATTTCTGATGCCTTCTGAGACTAAGCATGGACTTCCAGGCTTGGAGAGAGGGGTTACTTCTCTCTCTTGAAAAACCAGAAAGAGAAGAAACACTTTTATTTCTCAACAAGTGGCAGCAATTTAAAAGGTGAACTTTGTGAAGGGACTGAGTTCCAAGACCATCTAGAGCAATGCTTGTCAGAATTTGGTCCTTGTAATAGTTGTTGGTCCCTGCACCATTTATAACTGGTTCACAGAGAGATAAGGGGTTTGCCCAAGACTGGAAATAAACAATGTCAGTCAATTCGTTTTTCAGTTCAGCTGATACTTTTGATTACAAAACTCTCAGTGAAGGAAGCCACACACTGGTTTACATTGTGATGCAAGCTTCCTATCTTATCATGGGCCAGCACCTTGAGTAGCATTTTCCTAGAGGAGGGCCAGAGGTGAGACACTTGTTCCTTTGTCTCTATAGAGACTAATTAGTAAATTAGAAATTAGGAAAGAAAAAGCAATGGACTTTTTCAAAGGCACAGTAGCTTTTATTCCAGAGTGCGTAGTCTCAGTCATTACTAGTTTTCTGTAATAAGAGAGCCCATCCAGTTCTCATCAGCAGTTTTGCTAAAGGATTGGTAAGCTGTAGACATTGAGTCTACACTAAATAATATCTTAGAAATAAAGGTGCTAAGAAAAACTCATGCCTAATAAGATTCTGTCTTGGCCAGAATATATGCCAGTTGTCCCTAGGGCAGTGAATGTGAATGAACTGCAACCCCTAAGGCATCTGATGTGTTCTCAAATTGATGGGTCATTCCCTTCTTGAAGAAAGCTCTGAAATCGGTTTGTGAAGGGTCAAAAACAATAGTAACTTGTGCTGTTTCGCAGAAAACAGAAGTGTACCCATGTTGTTGGCCTTTGCTTTGGAATTATCTTATTTCATAAGAATGGGATGACTCAATAACATTTTAATCTTTTGACCCTACTGTAACAACTAGGAGTCCTGGGCAAGGCTATGGCTTTCTTGTTAGTCACCAGAATCCAACCTGAGAAAGAGCATCTAGGTACTTAGGAAGAAGCAGTATTGATTCTGGTTTCTGATAAAAGCATAATCTATCACACCACTACACTGCATCGATCTTTGAGATGAACTGCCCTGTGAATGCTGATCACTCACTTATTCATTTCCCAGGGGTATATTGCCAATTAGCATAGTTAATTGTTCCTAAGGTGTACACGTTCTTTTTCACATTTTAACATCTCTGAAGTGGGCAGTGTCTTACAATTAATGACATCTTTCTCAGTTACAGTCCTGGTGAGATGCAAATGGGAATTGAGGAGGGCAGATTGAAAGGATTATCTATAATGATGTGGGCATGGTAAAAGGAACTCAATAAATGATGCTGAAGGACTTCAAAGCTACCAGCATTAGGGGACATTTTCTACCCTAGGCCTGAAGGACAAGGGGAGGGAGTGATTACTAGAACCTCGAGAAAATCATAGGTATAATTTTAGGAGAGGCCACCTAAGAGGAGCTGTGGCAGAGGAACATAGCTGTCTTATGTGAAGGCAATTTATGGTAGCTAAAGTTTTATGCTTCATGTGGGAATTTAATGGAACTAATATTGCCTGGCAATAATACAGCAGTCACAGGTCAGAACATTTTCTTAAAGGACTAGATAATAAATAGTTCAGGCTTTATGGGCCATGTGGTTTTTGTCACAACTACTCATCTCTGCCATTGTACCACAAAAGCAGCCATAAACAATATGTAAAAAAATATGTGAGGCTGTATTCCAATTAAATTTTTACTTGCAAAAACAGATGAGCAGTCTGTGGGCTGTAGTTTGCTGACTTCTGAAGTAGATGATAGGGAAATTCTGTGTCCCATCACAGTCCATCCTTTTTACTCTCAGCATCTACTCTTTTCTTTTGCTGGAATAAAAAAATCACGCTCCCAGGACAAGGGACATCTGAACTATTTATTATCTAGTCCTTTAAGAAAATTTTCTGACCTGTGACTGCTGTATTATTGCCAGGTAATAATAGTTTTGTTATACTCCCATATGAAACCTGAAACATTGGCTGCCATCAGTTCCCTTCACATAAGAGAGCTCGGGAAGATAGAGGTTGGAAGAAACAATTAATCAGCATAAAGACGTTTCAGTCCCTCTTTGGTGGCTGGTCATGGCATCTGAGTTGATAATCATTTTAAATCATCCTTAATTCTCTGCCAGCACTTCATCTAGTTGGATTTCTTTATCTGAGGGATTGACCCAAATCTTCATTGCTATAGAATATGATTCCTTAATGTTCCTGTTTTTATGGATTGCTGTAGTTTCCCATTGGCTAAGAGTAGTAGGAGATAACCTCAGTAAATCCCTTGACCTCTAGACATAATTCTTGTAACCATTGTGTATGAATAAACCAATTATTTACCCAGAAGCAAATACAGATAACTCTTTCTCTACCTATAGATTTAGTGGCATGGAGAGCCTGAAATGGTTAAGAAGCATTCTCAGATTCCAATGAAATAAAGTCATCCCAGTTTCCTATGTAAGCATTCCTTCCTTAGATGGTAAAACACTTAGACTCATGGAACCCAAGTTTATGGAGATATGTAGTAAAAATGCCTTAAGTAAGCTATTAATATAATTATAAAAGGGGCCACTTCAAGCTCTACATCTTAGTCACTGAACCATTGCCTTTTGGTTACGAGGGAGACACCACCATATGTTGGTCACTGGTTTAAAGCATGTGCTACATTATGTAAGTTAACACCCCAGCTTCACTAAGCATTGCCTAACAGCTAATTCTGTAACTGAGCTTTGATTGAGTCATTCCATTGTTCCATAAAACCAGCTATTTTGGGGTCATGAAGCATGTGGTAAAACTAGTAAATTCCATAGCATGAGCCCACAGATGGGCTTTCTTCAGTGGGAAATAAATTTATTGATCAGAGGTAATATTGTGTAAAATATTCTTTGAGTCTAAGTATCGTGGTGGAGTCACATAACAAGTAGAACAGTATATCTTTCTTGTATAAGGGCTATATCATCTCTCTTGTTCTCTATTACAATGTACTCTAGGGAGACCCTGATTGCTATTATATACAAAGTAGCATTCTGATCCATCATATTGATGACATTTTGCAGTTCCAGATGTGGTATCTTTACTAGAGCAAAACAGTAAAGTCCCTAAAACCTGCTATCCAGCTATTGACTGGGAAAATGTTTTCTTTTTAATTACTATCAACAAACATCTGCTGTAAAGAGCACAGAAAATCTTTTCAAGGGAACATATATCTTTAAATGATCATCTTTATTTTTTTGTTTTGTTTTCTTTTTTTTGGTAATTTATTTATTTATTTATTTATTTTTTGCTAAATGACTATCTTTACACATTCTAGGAAACCCACAAGAGAATCTCTCTTGATTTTTGACTACCTTATATTTCTTCCATTTAACAGAGGCACTACAATTGGAAGAACTTTTTTTGGTATGTTTTTTATTCAAAGACATTAACATGTGCTATGCACATATTAATGTGCCAAGTGCTGGGAATGTTTCTCAAATATGTAAGCAATACAATCTTGAAATTCTATTTTGAGAGCCTACCTCCAAAAGAACAGGCATAATATCAATTACTGTATCAATTAAGGTCTTAGCAGGAAACAAATGGAACATTGAAACTGTGGCTGCAACACAGAGGAAAGATTAGTAGAGGGACTATTTATAAAGATGCAGTCAGTGTCAAGGGAAAACAACAAGGGACAGTGATACTAGCAACAGCTGGGAGCCTTTATCATCAGTAGGTCTGAAGGACTGAGGGACAGGAGTGGCTCTGTAGCTCTAGTTGCAGGAGAAGTTCACCTGACAAGAACTATAGCCCTGAATAGAGGAAGGTAGCCACTACCACTTGGTGACCTAGCAGGAGGGAGCTAGGGTAATAACTATGCCAGTCTCACTTTCCTCATACAATTCAATCTCCTACTGCTGGCTTCTTTTGTCCAAACCCAACCAAAATCCAGAAGATAAGAGAGTCACATTGAAGCAAATCACTAAGGTTTGCCTCTTATGGCATAAAACAGTGTGAAAAGAACAAAGAGAAAATATGCAAGAACAGATGTAGAATATCCAGAGCAACATCTTAAAAAATTATAATTGACAGCATTTGTTTCTTCCTTAGCAGTATGTAAAATAAGGCTGCCTCTTACAATCAATGGTGTCAAAGAGTAAATTAATTCTAGCACATGTAAGTTGTCATAGGACTTTAGAGGTTGAGCAGACTTTGAATATCACTTAGTTCAAGTCTCCCATTTTATATATGAAAAAACTGAGGCTCAGAGAGAGCACCTGACTTGCTCAAAATTCACAGCAAGTAGCACAGCTTAGAGAAAGAGCTAGGTTTCTTAACTATCAAATCAGTGTTCTTTATGATACATCGTACTCTTTCATGCTTGGGTTAACAAAAATGTACTTTTGAGTCAAACTTCACATTTATCACTGACTTAAACCAGTTAGGTATCAAAATGCTTTTCTCTATAGTTCATCAGCAGCAGCAACATAAATATTGACTCTTGGTTGAAAATAGAAGATACCAGCTAGAAGACGTTTGATTAGTATTATGGAATAAAGCTTTCAGGGACTATTTCCTCAGGTTTAGGGGAAATTGTATCCAGAGTCAGTTGGTCTTCATTGTATTTAGCAGGTTATCAAAGTCATATAGAATAAAAAATATTTAGGTCTTTCATTTCAAAAACTCTGAAATAAAGTCAGACTACCTGGCTGAGGATGTCTTCAGGATAGCCACAGGAGAACACACACATACACACACACACAAAAGATGTTAGTAATCAAGCATGCGTATATGCTGAGAAATAATAATTAAGGAATAAAAGGGGCTCAAAAAAAAAAGACTGGCAAATGGGGGTGTCTTAGGACAATGTCAGCATCAACTACAATAGTCTTAAGTATCAATATCAATTCTGCCATTTTCTCTACACCAATGCATACCACAGTTTGTTGTTCTTGCAAATCAATTAAGGATCTTATTATAATGAACATTGTGATTCAGTGGGCATGGCTGGGGATCCACAGTCTGCATTTCCAACAAGCTTCCAGGTGCTAGTAATGCTGTTGGTTCATGAATCTCACTTTAAGAGGCAAGTCTCCAGCTCATGACAAACACAAGGTTTCTATTTGGGTGGCAGTTTAGTGAAGTGCAAAGAAATTGGGCTTTGGGATCTGAACTGGGAAGCTCCATGTGGGATGAGGCTGTATTACATACTATCTTTGAACTTGGGCAAGTTACTTAACCTCTGTGAGCCTCTTAAGTCTTTTTAAAAAACAGCTTTAAATTAAGTAACAATTCATAAAGTGCTTGACACATAGTAGATGCACAATAAATGTCATTTCTGATCCCTTCCCTTGATGTATTGAGGGGAGAGCAAAGGGAATATTTGTGCCAGAGTTTCGACTTGCAGGAACATAAATGAGCAGAAACCGAAATGGGAGGGCAGATTCAATAGCTGAGCACCAAGAAGAGTTGTTCAACATCATTCTATTTTTAAAAACATCAGCCAGACACCCGTTCAATCTGTGTGTCAATTCAGCAAAGGTGCTTTCCTCCAAAGACAAATAAGTATAAAAGCAGGAGGGATAGGTGAGATACAATCCATCTTCGAAAACTCAGAAATAAGAAAACCAAATACCAGATGTTCTCACTTATAAATGGGAGCTAAACATTGAGTACACATGGACACAAAGAAAGGAACAACAGACACCAGGGCCTACTTGAGGGTGGAGGGTGGGAGGAGAGACAGGATCAAAAACTACCTATCAAGTACTATGCTTATTACTAGGATGACGAAATAATCGGTATACCAAACCCTGTGACATGCAATTTACCTACATAACAAACCTTCACATGTACCCCTGAATGTAAAATAAAAGTTAAAAAAGAACTCAGAAATAACTCAGAACATGTTAGAGATACTAGGGAATTTAATTAAAAAATCCCAATTTGCAGCAAGTACAGGGTGGCACAAAGCTTTCGTCTGGAATGCATGTTATATACAAAAGCTTAGAAGTAGGCATGTTAGGTATTTAAGTGTTGCTACTAATTTGTAATTAGTAGCATGATAATACAAGCAATTAGTAAACTTGGTAAGACAAGCACACAGGAACAGTTATTTGTGGCCAAGAAAAACAAAAAAATCTAGCAGAATAAATGCTGACCACTCATCATCTCCTGAGATAAAAAAAAATTGTTACTGTTTCCTCAGAGTTCTTTGTCTTTTTCTCTATTTTAAAACAAATAAAAATACTATATTTTACATTTAAAATTTTTTAAGAGGGTAGATTTCTCATTAAGTCTTCTTACCACAATAAAAAGGAAATGAACTATCAGGCCACAACAAGAGATGGAGGAACCTTAAATGCCATATTGAGAACTAAAATAAGCAAATCCAAAAAGGCTACATGTTGTATAATTCTAACTATTTAACATTCTGAAAAAAAGGCAAAACTATGAAGACAGTAAAAAGATTAGTGGTTGCCGTGTTTTAAATCACAGGAGATGTTTTGGGCAGTGAAACTATTCTGTGTTACAATGTAATTGTGTGTATATGATATTATAAACTTATCAAAACTAATAGAACTATAAAATGCAAAGAATGAATCCTAATATAAAGTATGGTATTTAGTTAATAATAATGTATCAATAGGGTTCATCAATTGTAATAAATGTGCCACATCAGTGCAATATGTTAATAATAGGAGAAACTCGGGGGAAGGTAGTATATGGGAACTCTTGTACTTTCTGCTCAACTTTTCTGTAAACCTAAACTGTTCTGAGAGATAAAGTCTATTAACCAAAAGCGAACAAACAAAAGAGAACAACTGCCTATTAGAACAAGAGTGTAGGAGAGTAAATTGGCAACTGAAACAGGTGAATGCCATGACAAAGCAGAAATGAACACATGTGTAGGTGACATACCCTATGGCAGAGTTTAGAAAATTATCCCTTATTCCTTTCAACAAAGAGCCCCCATTCCAATGTTTCAGCGACCCAATGATTTTAGTTAGATATTCTTAGATATTGAAAATGTATCTTCCTTCTCCAGCCCACTAAACCCCTGAACTTATCTTCAGATCCCGGAGAAAAAGGTCTCCTCATGACTACTATGTTCAATCCAGGAATGGAGACGTAGTGCATTCAAAGAGCTGGGCCAATACTTGGGTTGATTATATGATGCAATTCTCAGATGCTCTTTGAGAATTTGTACAACATATATTTTCAGGCCGACCTGGCTGGCGGAAGAGATTTGAAAGAAGTCCCCAGTGAAGGCAAATGTCCCCTTTTCCTGTGTCCTTTGCAATTTTTGTGTTGCCCAAGCTTGCATGCCCCATTTAGTGAAACAAAAGCCCCATCAGCCATAAATTGCTCTTCAGGCATAAGCTCCTCACCCCATCTATCTTTTTTTTTAATTTTATTTTTTTTATTGCATTTTAGGTTTTGGGGTACATGTGATGAACATGCAAGATTATTGCATAGGTACACACATGGCAGTGTGGTTTGCTGCCTTCCGTCCCCTCACCTGTATCTGTCATTTCTCCCCATGCTGTCTCTTCCCACCTCCCTACCCCCCCGCCCCTCCCCCATTTCCCCCCAACGGACCCCAGTGTGTAGTGCTCCCCTCCCTGTGTCCATGTGTTCTCATTGTTCAACACCCGCCTATGAGTGAGAATATACGGTGTTTGATTTTCTGCTCTTGTGTCAGTTTGCTGAGAATGATGGTTTCCAGGTTCATCCATGTCCCTACAAAGGACGTGAACTCATCGTTTTTGATGGCTGTGTAATATTCCATGGTGTATATGTACCACATTTTCCCTATCCAGTCTATCATCGTTGGGCATTATTTCTTCCTGCTAATACTATATTTTTCCTGAGAGGAGCTCTCCACCTCATTACATTTCCAGGGATGTTTAGCACCCTTTATAATTTGATACCCTGGGAAGCTCCCCAGTAGCCCCCCTCCTCTGCCTGCCTCTGTGCATTAAGATGCTTTGCAAACAAGTGACTCTACGGAGCTGGGTTCTGAGGTGACAGGAAAGAGCTGAAAATGAAGAATAACATTTCCATAAACCCATGTAGAAAAAAGCATGAAGGGCATCTCTTAAGATTCTGGTGTACACGCCGTCAGCCAGAGGGACAATGTAGGAAGATATTTAGGTATTAGGGAGGACAAATTAACAGGTGGCAGGGAAGCTCGAAAATCAAGAAGATTAAGGAAAAGTCCTGATATCTTTTTATTCAAATCAACTGAAAGCCAATGATCTGTCTTTAAAAATGTTCATTTATGAATAATAAATACTAAGAAAGGATGGAAACAAATGTATATACCCAAACCCCAATCATTTCAACTATGGGTTCAACCTTGAATGATTGCCATGACTGCTTTGTAATGGAATGGCTTCCTTCCTTGTTTCCAAAGGAGGAGGATTTACTTATCGGGATTTATTTATTCCTGTGAATTTGCACAAACAGGCTTCCACTTTCTAAAGGCAAAATGAACTATTGACAAAGTAGAAAAAATGTTTGGAAGGAGAAATCAGATTCCTTCCCCAAAGTAAATATATCTCACAAAAAAGAAATAAAAATAAAATATTTAGATTCAAATATATATTTAGTTCTCTGCCTTCCTATAAGAAGACATCTTTTCTTTTAGAAAATTCCAATTAAAGTTTTGCTTTAATTACTATAATAAAATATTTGATTTATGTGCTGTATTAATTTCTGCCTCCTTCACACAAAAAGGAAATCAGAGACAAATCTTTATTTGTGCTGAAATACTTGAGAGAGAAGTATGATATACTATCCATATGAGTGTTTTGGCCTTTGTAGGCAATACTAACCACATATTCAACTTTACTTTCCCAAGTATAAAAAAAATCCTTCCTCAGAATATTTTGATAAATTCTAGTGAAGTAAATGAGGTACAATTGATAATCTTTGAAACACAATGCATTACTCATAGTAACAATAGTTTGTGTTTCTATGGAAATTGTTTTGACAGCATGGTAAATTTCTTTCTGTAGATAAAGAATATGACTCTGCACAACATTATTGTGAGACAGGCAGGTTTTATCTTCCTGGCATAGGGAATGCACTATAGAAAGAGACGGTCATGGCCGGGCGCAGTGGCTCAAGCCTGTAATCCCAGCACTTTGGGAGGCCGAGGCGGGTGGATCACGAGGTCAAGAGATCGAGACCATCGTGGTCAACATGGTGAAACCCCGTCTCTACTAAAAAAATACAAAAAATTAGCTGGGCGTGGTGGTGCGTGCCTGTAATCCCAGCTACTCAGGAGGCTGAGGCAGGAGAATTGCCTGAACCCAGGAGGCGGAGGTTGCGGTGAGCCGAGATCGCGCCATTGCACTCCAGCCTAGGTAACAAGAGCGAAACTCCGTCTCAAAAAAAAAAAAAAAAAAAAGAAAGAGACGGTCATTATACTGGAAGAGAGTGTTGAAGAAAGGGGAGGAAAGATGGTTTGCTTGCAGGTTCCATAATTTGTGGACCAAGAAACTGACCAGTTTTTCTCCCCATGAAATTAAATATTTTCTGTAGTATTTGTTACCTAATCCAATGAAGTATGAAATTCCAGCTTAAAATAAATATATTACTATCACCTACAAGGGGTAACCTAGCACAAAATAAGGGTTTTCTTATGTTTGCAACACTTAAACATTGGAGACCACTTCATTGTATATAGAATGTCTAGGAAAAAGGGGGCATAAGAAATTATGGACCACAAAGTAATAGAACTAACTCACCAATAACGACCTTTTTAAACAATGGATTAAAATTTGCAAAGCATATTTACATATATTACCTTGTTTAATATCTTTAGTTACTCCAAAGTAGCCTATTTATTCAAATTTCATAGGCAAATAGGCCATGACCTATACTGAATAATTAACTTGGCTGAAGTCACATGGTTGATAAGTATTCGATTCAATACTTGAACTAGTATTTTCTGAGTTGAAGGTTAGACTCTTTCCACCCCTCCATGGTTGCCTTGCAGTTAATGATTTCTGGGGATGCAAAAGATAGACTATTTCAAGGTCAAATTCAAGCAGCTGTCATTATGTAGGGTTGGGCTGAAGAATACGGTTGATATAATTTGTCCTCTAACGCAGTGTTTCTCAAGCTGTGATCCATTTGTATTAGATTCATCTAAGAAGCTTGATTAAAATGATTGGGATTGCTGGAGATTTTGTTTAGTAGGCTTGGAGCTATGCTCTGGAATAAATGTATTAAATTCATAGTCCAGATGATTAAGATAATCCTCTGGAATCCTTGATGTGGTGTAATTTTCCTGGCTATTGTTCAAACCTTTCCAGATCTAAGTTTTGTTGTACCTTTGCCTGTATTGACACTGCCCTTCTATTTTTCTTCAATTTCAGAGGTCATTTATGACACTATTGTAGGAGGAAAACCCTCTGGCAACTTCTAGAGACAATGTTCACTTTAATGTGACATGTCTACATGGAGAAAAACAAACATTGATCACAGTCCCAAAATGCTACTAGTTTTCACTTTCAGATGTGTCTAGGACTTGATATTTCATTTCATTTTGCTTCTAAAGGTGGGGTTTACTCTAATTTCTTTCATGGCTTTCTTCTTCTTCACCAAAGGTAAACCTTGGAGTAGTAGGTAGTGATCAGACTGATGAGACTAATATGACTGTGAATCAGGTGGGCTCAATTCATTCATTAGTAATCTAAGTACTTAATGATTATTAGTCATACATTTGTGAACATTTCTTAAGGAAAAAGAAGCTGAGAGTATGAAGTTACTTCAAAATATCTTCTTTTTTGGTGTGTTTTTTTGAGCTGGAAAATCTACATTCTGATGAGTCCAGCCACAATAACAACATGAAGGACAGCTGATTAACAGAATGAATCTACCACATCCTGTATGTGTTATTTATGTATGCATGGATAGAATCAGGCTGTTAGACTTGTCCATGTCCCTTTTCAACTTGACTCATCTGAGGGAAAAATGAGAGTTGAGATCTTCAAAGAAGGAGTAGGACATTCCATGCAAGGCTGTGGTCTCTTCTTCTGATAAACCGGCATGCTCGACTGGACAGCACACTTTGTGCTTTAATCTATGCTGAAACAAGCTGGGCCCAACAGCCTAGGGTTGTAACTGCAGTACTTGTAGGAAGTTTGCTTTTTAAAAAATTAATTTTATTTTTAATCGATAAATAATAATTGTATATATTTATAAAGTACAATGTGGTGTTTTGATACACATATACATTGTGAAATGAGCAAACCAAGTTAGTGGGTATATCCATCACCTCAAATATTTATCATTTCTTTGTGGTGAGAACATTTGAAATCCTCTCTTTTAGCTGTTTTGAAATATACATTATTTTTAAGTGTAGTCATTATGCTGTGTCATTGCACAGCATGGTGAGTATAGCAAGGTTGCTTTTAAAAGACCAACTGGTAACAAACTAAGAGATTTTTCTTGATCTATGTGGGCCCCTGTTTCCTTATCTGTTACTTCAGAGTTGGAAATGGTGGTTTCTAAAGATGCCTACAGTCTAATATTCTATGATGTTACATTAGTTTGTTTTTACTTATTCCACAAATAATTTTTGATTACTTACTGTGAGCTAAGCTCTGGGATATAGCTGTAAAAATATAAATATTGTCTCTGTCCTTCTGAATCTTACATTCTGGGGACATGGCAGGGAGGAAACCGACATAGACATTAAAGGACTCATTACATGAATAATTTGTTATAATTGTGATGTGTGCAGTGAAGGGGAAATAGAGGCAGGCTGCTGTGACCTAGTTCAGTAGAGAGTGATCAGGGAATGTTTCCCTGAGGAGGTAATATTTTAGACCTGGATGACTAATGGGAATCAGGCTGAAAAAAAGATGGACCAAAAGGATTCCTGAGGCCATGAGGTGGGATAGAGCCTGGCACAGTTAAGAAGCAGAAAAATGAATTATGTGGTGGAAGAGAAGGGGAGGGAGGCATGGCCTGGGACAAGTTGGTAGTGACCATCTTATGTAGGACCATAAGCAGCAAGTTATTTTTTATTCTCAAGACAATGGGAAGCCATGGAGGGTTTTACAGATCACTCTGGGGATGGACAGATAGATCAATAATGGTAAGCAAGTATAGTTAAATGCGAATGGCAGAGCTGACTGAATTTGGGTGATGGATATAAGAATGTTCACTGTAAAATTCTCTCAACTCTTCTGTATATTTGAACATTTAAACATAACATGCTGAGGCAAATAACTCTGGCCACAGTAAGGAGAATGGATTGAGGGAGAACAAAATTGGTGGCATAGATGGCAGGAAGGAGACTGCTGCAATAACCTTGGAGAAGGGTGATGGTGGCTTGGACTAGGGTGGTGCCATGGACATAGTGAGAACTGAACAGCCTCTAGAGATCCTTAAGAGAAAGAATCAATGTGATTTCCTGATTGATTTTTGCCTCAGGATAAGAAAGAGGCACAAACCAAAGATCAATACCAGATGTTTGGTTACTGTTACTTGGTAGATGATGGTACTGAGACAGGGCACACTGGTACAGAAAGACATGGGTGTGAGAGAGATGGTGAAATGAAGAGTGCAGTTTTTAATATGTTGAAAACATGAAGTATCCTGGTGGAGATGTCTTATGGGCAGTAGATCTGGGTCTGGGGTTGACGGGAAAGGTCTGGGTTAGAGATGTGAGTTGAAAGTGAAAAGTGTATTAAACCTTTAGAGTACAGTACATGATAATACCCGGGAGGCTGTATAAAGTGAGGAGAAAAGAACTGAGTACTGAAGAATACAATTTTTAATAGTTTTGTAGAGAATGAGTAAAGACAAAGACAAAGAAGCAGTGACTTGTAAAGCAGAAAATCAGGGTCATGCGATATTATACAAGTCTTCTTTGGTGGGCTTTTGGGTTGTTGCCAATCTCTTTCAATACATATCCTTGTATGTACTCATTTCTCATATATGCACCTATCTCTGGAAGAAAAATACTCAGAAGTGGAATGGTTGAGTAAGATTTATACCTTATTTTCAATTTCAAAGTGTTTATTTTTGAAAGAAAATATTGCTTAGAAAAGCCATCAAACATAGATAGCTTGGTTAACCATATTTAATGTTGTAGTGGATAGGACTGGTTAAATAAACTTGATACATCTCTATAATTTAGCATCCTTAGCCAAATGAAGAATGAGACTCAATATTTTCTGATAGGGAAGAGGAGAAGGAAGACTTAACTTTTCACAATTTTGAACCATTTCAATTCTGTGCCATTCACGTAGATTACATATATTTAAAAATGCTATTTGTAGTTCTATACCATACTTTTGCCTTTTATTTCCAAGAGCAACACCAAGAGGTTTCTGATAGATTTTTGCAAGTATGAGTTTTGCATTATGGGAATACTTAGTTAGATGTTGGATTTTATGAAACCATGATACAGAGAGTTGCTCTACCTGTGGCAAAGATCTGAACACATAAAGTTCATGCTCTTCTTGAGTTCAAGTTACAAATTTTAAAACTTATTATTTTTACATTTTTATTACTAATAAGTAAGTCCACTTTGTTGTGTCTGTTCCAGAGATATTTACAGACTTCACCATCACCATCTTCTTACTGCCCCTAAAAATGTAATTGAAGACAGAATGAGTCACATCAAGTCTGAAGACATTTTATTTTTCCTATGTGGGAAGCAATGATGATCTTACATTTTTTGTTTTCTGTTTTTTAAGAAGGGCAGCACAGGGATATATGTGGTTTTTTCTTTTAAGTACCTTGCTAAGCAACACTAGACTAATGACCATTTTCTAGAATCAGGTGACCTATTTTTGAATAAAATTGAAAGTGGATTACTTACTCTTTTACCACTAATAATACCAAATATATTCTTAAATCAATTTTCAAAATTCAAGAGAGAATCTAGAAATATGGAACAACTAGCTAGAATAAGCCTGAAGATGATTCTAGCTCTGTTACTACTAAAATTCAGTTTCTAAACTTTTGAGGATTTTATATGAATTCACATAAAAAATGAGCTTAAGGGCTAGAATATGACTCCAGAACATACCTTGGTCAGATATGTTCATGCTCAAATAATCAGACTCTGCTCCAATGTTCTTGACATATGCCCTCTTATCCACCTTAATAAGCATAGGATCATGCCAAGAACTGCAGTGAACAAAGAACACTGGCCTAAGATTGATAGCCTGGATTTAAGTCTACATTTAGTCACAACCTCCATATGGCATTCAGCAAGTTATCTCAGCTCTCTGGAATTCAGGTTTGGAATCTGCAAAATGAGGAACTGGGCCTGAGGTCGCTTCTAGCTTTAACTACCTTTGCATCTAACTTTTGTGGCTCAAGCATCTGAAATTCCAGGTGAGAGAAGGTATGGTAGATTGAACTGTTGGCCCCAGTTCTTCATCCCTTCCTGCATCCTCACTCCTCTTATGACTTCACTGTGAGCAGTGCATATTTCCCTGCCTCTTCATCTTGGTCCTCTGGGTTCCTTTGACCAATGAGATATTAGTAGACACAACACAGCCAGGGGCTGAAAATGTACCTGAGCAGTGGGGCTCATCCTATTGCACTTGTGCCACCAAGATGCTCTAGCTATCTCTTTGGCTCAAAGAGGATGAGGTACAAGAAGCCAACCTAGAACCTGAGGCCTGTAGCAGGAAGCAGAGGTGTCATAGCCGACCTTCATATCCATAAGAGAAAGGATTGTCATTTTAAGCCACTGACATTTGGCATCTTTTTTCATTCAGCATTATTGTGACAATAGTTAACTACTGCAAAAGGAGATAAGAAAAACTCAGCAAAGGAGAAAACAAGGGGGAAGAGAGAAGATAGAGTCCTTGATTCTCTCCCACAACAGGCAGAAGTAAAATAGCAAGTAGAGTACCTCCTTTTTCATTAAACTAGTCTCATCAGTGAACACAATGTGAAAAGGTGTATCAATTGACCATTATTTCTCATTCACTTTTGGTTAATGGCTTAGAACATTTTATAAAATAAATGTTTACCACAGAGCTGTCTAATAGTTAGGTCATCAGTAGGGTGACCTACATCCCAATTTTCTCAGTCAATTCTAATCAACATTGTTCTTATATAGCTATTTAGCTCTCTTTGTTCTCAAAAATAAACTGATTTAGATGATAAATTCTATAATAGTCATAGAAAGCCCTGTCAGTCTATCTTGAAATACTACTTGGTTAATCCACAAGATTGCTGCAATACGAGGACAATCCCCTTGCCCAAGCAACCATCCCCACCGGGACTTCTTGAGATCATGTGGATTCCTAGGGTGAGCAAAGGTTGGTCAGTATCCCTTCTTTGAACTCTTCAAGTGATCTATGTTCTCAGTGGTCTGCTTTCTCCTCAAAGGATTTGAGGAAATTTAAAGTAACTTAGAAAAAGTAGGACCCCAATCTCAATTGTAGTTTCAAATAAGCTTGTGCCATTTCTTTTATGGTATAACCCCTATAAACCATTGCACGATTTGCTTGTTGACAGGACAGAGTGGTACACTTTCTATCATCCAATCAAGAATGCCCTGACCAATGGAAATATATATATATATATATATATATATATATATATATATATGCTTAGGCATTCAACAAAACCCTAAATGTTCATACTACTGACATCTCTCTCCTCATGTCCCAATACTGTCAGGTGAGAAATGGCAGAGAAGCAGAATCTCAGACCTCAATTTGCTACTGGTAGGAAATGACAACCAGATAGTCCCTGGTGACCTCATTCTTGGATAATTGGTCCCTTTAGAGCCTACACTTTCCCATGCTGGAACGAAGCATGAGTACACCCTCAAAGGGAGTTCCAGGGTTATTGGCCATGTTCTGCCAAAGGCGCTGCTCTTCCCCCTGAGAGTCCATCCAATCCACGTTCTTCCCATGGCTCACACCTGAGGAAGCAAAACAGGAGCATTATATGTAACACGTGAAATGTTTTGCTCTCTTGCAAGGCATCTATCAATTTCTGAGGGGGCCTTTTGACCAGAGTACCTTTTCACTGCCTTGTTCTCACTTAGTATATATAGTGAGTGGGGTTAGAATTGAATCAATCCTTTGCAGCCTGCACTATTCTCTAATGCCTAGGCCATATGAGGCAAATCAGGATGGCCTTGGTGACTCATTTCCTCCCTACTTTAGCAGAGAGCTGGTTCATCTGGGCTGTGCTGACATGACAGAATAATGGGATGAATTTGGCTCTCTTTTTAAACAAGTATACTTTTCTGACCTGGGAAGTTTTCCTTTTAGTGGTATAGATATTCTTGGCTCCCCTTAATCTATAAGCAAGTAATTATCATAGTGATAGGACTTTCCTCAACAGAAATGTTTACCATAGTGTATGCAGATGGTCTCATCTATGTCTGGCCTAGGCTATGGGATAACGAGAGTTAGGGTGACTGAATGTGCTCTACTAGTGGACACATAATCTACTACTGCAATCCCTCTTCCAATTCACCCTGTTACAGTTGTGTCTTCTGGCACCAGTGGTGAGTTTCCTTGATCTGTTTTTAACAACATTGGTGTTATTTTAATGAAAAAATTATTTTCTTTCAATCCAACCAGCATGAATAATAGGTGCAAATAATAGGTGGACAGAACTGAGAAGATGATGAAGTAATGGTGTTCTTGAAAGTCGCTCTCCTCCCATCAGAATCCTAGGCTGTCTTGGTAATCATCTCCTGGGTAAAATCTGAAGCAAGGCCCAAGAAAGTACTTAAAATTCACTTAGACTAAAGTGTAAATGTTAGTCTGTGAAAAAACTGAATTTAAACATGATATCTTCCAATCTTCTAGCCTAATGTTACAAAGTTACAGTAGTTATATTCGTATTTTAACAATGAATAGATCCTTAGCTAAAGGAATGAAGCATTTGTGGTAATTTCAGGATTTAGCTGAAACTACATATGTACAGCCACTGTACATCATACCTGTAAGAATTGTGTCCCCACCTGGGCCCAGTCACAGACCATCCCTGTGGGTCCCCAAATCCCTCACCACTTCCAGAATTCAAACGAACTCCTCCCAGAAAGATGTTGCTGGAAAAGGCCTCCTTGTCCCAGACGGTAAGTTCTAGGCAAACATTCTTTATATCCTGGGGATGGAGGCCACTGAACATGAATGTGTGATTCCACTGAGGGTTAACACTCTTTTTTATTACCAGAGTTTTGTGTTTGGTGGCTTTGCTATCATCAGGGAGCAGGTAGCTGTAGAAGAAAAAAACAAACCATCAGTAAGACACTAGACAGAAAATGTCATCCTTGAGCAGTCATTTGAATTTCCCGTAATTTCTGATGTGTCTCTATGTGTGTGTTCACGCACACAAGTGTGGTGTGTGTATTTTATTTTCTCTCCCAGGTTTCTATATGCTTATATATGGATTTATATAGCAGAATGAGTTAGTATTTCTTTAACGTGGGACAATAGTAAAATACTCTCACTCTCCTTTCTAATCCTGTTTTGGTCCGTGAAAAGAAAATGCCTCCTGTGATAGATAGACGTTATTGAATGCCCTGCTTCACATCTTCTTGGCCCTCCCTGGAGCTGACTTGCGGCCAGGATGGGAAGTTCCTGATATGCATTCAGCTTCCCACCTCAAGTGCTTGTGTCTCTTGGTTTCTCTAGTTAAGTAATTTATCTGGTGGTGTGTGAGCTGGCTCAGCTTATGTGCAAGAAACTGTGGAATCACTTGGAATTTAATGGCCCTGGGACAACCTTTCACCAATGGGTTTGAGAAACTGGTGGATAATTCCCCAGCTTCCCTGTCCCTCATAGTGACAATCCTAAGGTATATTGCACAGAGTTCTTCATTGCTTCCCCAATGGAATCAGGCTCCAGTTGCCCACATTGATAACCTGCCCCCTAACATATGTTTTAATCAACTTCTCTTTCTTCCTTCTCATTTTCTCCACTTCCTCACTGGTGTTTCTTGAAATTTCTTTTCACATAAAACACCTGTATCCTAGGCTTTCTCGATTATGGTCAAAACACTGTATGAGGCTCTACGTATGTGATAAAAATGGATGTTTTCCCCCTTCAGGGAGCATACTTTAGAAAAGAAGACATACGTACATATGGAATTAGTACATGAAACAAAAATGAGAAGTGCTACAAGCAAATGACTTTACAATGAAGAAGCTACATTAAGTCACTTAAGATTTCATTTCGTGTACCAAGCAGAGACTGCTTATTATCTCCTAATATCCATTCTCCCCTTATATTCCTCTAAAACACTGTTTTCATTTGAGCATAGTGTTGCCCAGAATAAAGACTACATTCCCCAGCCTCCCATGCAGCTAGGATAGTCATGTGACTGAGTTATGGCCAATGGGATATAAGAAGTAGTGCTTATAAAACATCTGGAAAGTGTCCTATCAGCCGGAATTTGTATGGGATAGCTGAAACACGAACAGCTATCCTAACCTATTAGGTGGATACCATAAAGAGATGGAAAAATCCTGGGTCCCTGATAATCAGGATGCTTCCATACCTGCCCTGGAGACCTTACCTTCAGTCTTTGTTTTCATGTAAGAGAGACAGAAAAACAAAACTTGTCTAAGTCACTTTTTTTTTTTTTGGCTCACAGACAGACCTAATGTTAATGGACATATTTTACAATATTAAACTTTACAGAGGTCTATTCTTGCTCCCTCATTGTCTTTTAAAAAACATCTCACATCTTTTTAGAATCAGCCTAATGTTTAAGTATTACTATAGACATAATTTACCAGAAAGTTACTGGCTTTTGTTTTTCTTTTTAGAACAAAAATATTGTCTTTTATTATTTCTGCTTTATAAATTTTCCACAAGATAAGGTGAATACTGCTCCAGAAGATGCCGAGTACCACTGCAGGGTCACAATGTGGCCACAGGTCAGGAGCCATCTCCTCATTCCACCAGACAGTAAGCAGCAGAGACTTAAACTGGACGGTAAGGTTATGACGCAAATTACAACTGTAGCATCCAAAGAAAGCATTTCTTCTACACTTAAATCTACTGCAGGAAACAGTGAAGAGAAAATGTGCCAGGATTCAGGCACATGCACTCACCAATGGGGAAGCCCCAGAGATCTGTTTCTCCCCACTACTGGCTTTACCAAAGTTAGAACACGTGGCCAGGTGTGGCGGCTCATGCCTGTAATCCCAGCCCTTTGCGAGGCCGAGGCAGGCAGATCACTTGAGGTCAGGAGTTCGAGACCAGCTTGGCCAACATGGTGAAATCCTGCCTCTACTAAAAATACAAAAACATATATATATATGTTAGTTGGGCATGGTGGCGCTCACCTGTAATCCCAGCTACTCAGGAGAGTGAAGCATGAGAATCACTTGAACCTTGAAAACAGAGGTTGCAGTGAGCTGAGATGCCGCCACTGCACTCCAGCCTGGGTGACAGAGCGGAACTCTGTCAAAACAAAAACAAAAACAAAAACAAAAACAAAAACAAAAAAACCCATAAAAAAACAACAAAGAAACCCCCCAAAGTTAGAACATGTAAGGGTGGGCTCAACCCATTTCCTTGTAGGAAAAAAATACACTTTTCCAATATGGCATGAGACGAGGAACAATATTGCCATCTGACTCAAAGAATGAACCTCATGGTCTGACGTCATGAGAATTTGTTTTGCCTTATTGCTTTATGGAGCTCCATGAGGGCAGGGGTTATTATATGTTATTTATTTTTGAAAGCATAGTACCTGGAGCTTGGCACATGTTCATTTTTGTGTTTGTTTGGACTAATAAAAAATAACCTTGCAGTGTTAGTTACTCTAATTCCAAGAGAAAAATATCCAATAGTCAGAAATCAAAAGGGATTTGATGTTTGAGTTGCCTAGAGTTGGGCAAGAGTATCTATTTAAAGGGTTGCATTCCCTCAAGAAGCTGCCCTTTGCTCCACAATGTGGGTACAAATGCCTAGCAGGTAGTCTTAGAGCCTCTCCAAAGCACTCTACAGTGGATAGGTCCTGCCAGGATGCTCTGACATCTCTACTTTTTACAATTTCCCCCAAGAGAGAAAAAGATCAAGGATCTGATATTTTGGTTATGGCTGCACATTGCCAGTACAAAATGACAACAAAGAACAAGAAAAATACATTACACCTAGAAAATAATACTTTTTTTTCTTTTTGATGAATGAATCTTACAGAAAAAAGTTGACTGTCTTGAGATTAAGAGTGATGGGAATTCCTGAAATATGTTGGAAACAGAGTGACAGCTAGAATCAGCAGTTCCCTCAATACTTGTATTGTTTTAGATGTAAGAGCCAGTATTTAAGGGTATTTCTCATTGACACACTTCTAGTAAACAGAACATGGAAGGCTTACAGCCACTATTGGCTTGTGGATCACAGACCCTTTCATCTCCAATTAAATATCATCCAAAATGAGCCAAAACAAAGTTACCCCTTCACAAAGGTATCAGAAGTGTCTCCTGACTTCACTGCTGTCAAATTCTTTGCCTCTTTGATGAACACTTCTAGTATTCCTCCAGAGATTACAAGTGACTCCTTTTTCTTTCCCTTTTTAAAAGTCTTCTTTCCTGTGTTAGCTATCAAAATGAGGGAATGGCAGGGAGAGAGAGAAAAAAAATAGATAAATCATGGGTTCTGTTGCAAAATTTACAAAGATCATCTACAAAGATATGTTTGATTTGCTGACTGAATTGGGCCCTTACATTATTGTGTATTTTTATTCATTTAAACATTTTTGCCACCATTGGATTCCTTCCAGATAGGTCTTTCATTTGTGTTTGTGAAAAAAAAGAACAAATAAATTTAAAACTTTAAACACTCCCTTAGAAGGCATATCTTTTCACAGGATATAAACAAATGGAATGCCTAAGAGTTTCCTGGAGCACCCTTCATGCTCTTAATGAGAAATAACTATGAAGAAAGCTACATACAAATGCCAAAACTCCAAAAGAGAAAATTCCATAACTCCCTTTGATATTTTAGTCTTACAAATAGTCAGTTTTAGTCAGAGCCAGCTCTAGAGGCTACAGCCCAAGCACAATTACATTTTAGGGTGAGAGAAATCTCTTTTTCACCTCACTTTTCTATTCTTATGAAATACATTCAACATGAATGATATTAACCAGTTCCATGACCGCCATCTTTATTTAGTACTGTTTTAAGCACTTTACATATATGAACATATTTATTCTTCACAACAGCCCTTTGAAGTGAGGAAATTGAGGTCAGGAGATACTGAGTTACTTGTACAGCGTCACACTGAAAAGTGTAATAGTGAATGGGAGGACAGAGGAGGCTGCCTGCAAGAGTTGATGGAAAAAGAAGGACAGTATAGTTTGGATGTATATCCTTACCCAAATCTCAGGTTGAAATGTAATCCCCAATATTGGAGGTGGGGCCTGGTGGGAGGTGATTGGATCATGTGTGGATTTCTCATGAGTGGTTTCGCACTGTCCCCTTGGTGCTGTCCTCATGATAGTGAGTGAATTCCTGTGAGATCTGGTTGTTGGAAAGTATGTGGCACCTTCTCTCTCTCTCTCTCTTGTTCCTGCTTCTCATGTGAGACACTTGCTCCTCCTTCACCTTGTAATTGTAAGCTTCTTGAGGCCTCTCAGAAGCAGATGCTTGTTTTATGCTTCCTAGATAGCCTACAGAACCATGAGTGAATTAAACCTAGTTTCTTTATACATTACCTAGTCTTGGGTATTTCTTATAGCATTGCAATAACTGCCCAATACAAAGGGGAAGAGAGATTTATAGATTGACTCCATCTGAATTTTTCCTTTAATTTTGTGTTCTAGACCAACTTCTTCCTCAAGAATCCCTGAATAGCTGTGAATATCAGAAATCCATGGAACAGTTTCTTATACGTGTCTCCCAGCAGCCTGCTTTTTCCCCACCCTTGGGGAAGATCCTATATCTTTGGGACTAACAGAAAACAAATCTGACCACTAAGGCTGGTTTCTAAGTATAAATCTTGTCCTTTCCTTGTAAGAATCCTGCATTCTTTCATATATACGGTATACAAATCTCAACTCTCCCCAAAAGACAGTGACACCTAACTTTTTATGTTTTGTTTGTGTAATATGAAAGTAACATAATGCAACCAATCTCTGATACGCACTACCACACTTCTAGAAACAGAATGTCGTTGATCAAAGTCATTGATTTTTACTCTACCTTGTAGTTGTTCTGGTGGAAGCATCAGGTTCTCCTCTGGGGGAATGTAACGTAAAACAACTGTCAACTCTCCTTTGTATTGAAGGCCAATATCAGGAGCAAACTCCACCTGGCCAAGGGGAAACAAGTAAATTGAAAGAGTATGAATGATTGATTGGCTTAGTATTTTGCAGCCCACATTTTGAATGTGCAATTATTTAGTTGGTGGCATAAATGTGACAATCCATTCCCATTTCAACTCTGTTGGCTCTCATTGGTTTAAGAGATGCCTTAGGTAAGAGAAAAGAAAGGCTGGAAAACTCTTTGAAGGGATTTGCATATAACTTTTAACATTTAAGTAAAAGGAATTTGAAAGAAGACATATAACTTATATTTGGCCAGTCAATACATATTGAGCACCTGCGATGCACTGATGACTGGACCCATCACTGAGTTTACATATGTAGTTTGGGATGTGAAGAAGCAAGAATAAAAATGCCACTGAAAGTACCTCCAGAAATCACTTCTCCCTATCATCTTTGATGTCTTTTAAGGCTTTCCCAAGTGACCAAGAAAGAAAAAGTAGGCAATAATGCTTAATTCACATGGGGCTGCCAGCCATCAACTGTTAAAAGCAATATTGGTAATTCATAACATCAAAATTCAACATGGACAAAGTGATACACTCAAACATTGTTGGTGGTAATGTAAAATGGTGGAGTCTCTCTGAAAAACAATTTGGCAGCTGCTTGTAAGACTAAACATGTAACTACCATCCAATCCAGAAATTGTACTCTTGGGCATTTATCCCAGAGAGATGAAAAATCATGTCCACAAAAAACCTGTATACTAATATTTGTATCAGCTTTATTTGTAATAGTAAAAAAAAAAGGAAAAAGAAACTACATGAATTTCCTTTAATAGGTGGATGGTTAAACAAACTGCGGTACATCCATACCATGGAATACTATAAACATCGATAAAAATGGAATCTCTAGAGAATTATATTGAGTGAAAAAAGCCAGTCTTAAAATGACATATACAATATGATTTCATTTATGTAACATTCTTGAAATGACAAAATTCTAGAGATGGAGAACAGATTAGTGATTGCCAGAAGTTAGGGATGTGAGTAGTGGGAGGGAGTCACAAGCAGTTATAAAAGGTCAACCTAAGGGACATATGCGGTGCTAGAACTGTTCTGTACCTTGACTGTTGTAGTAGATACACAAACCTACAAAGGTGATAAAAATTGCATAGAACTAAATATACACACACAAGTGCGCACACACACACCCACACAAATGACTACAAGTAAAACCGGGAAATCTGAATAAAATTGGTGGATCATACCAATGGCAATATCTTGGTTGAGGCTGGGTGTAGTGGCTAATGCCTGCAATCCCAGCACTTTGGGAGACCTAGGTGGAAGGATGGTTTGAGCCCCAGAGTTTGAGATCAGCCTGGGCAACACAGTGAGACCCTATCTCTCAACATATATTATATTATATATGATATATAATATATATCATATATTATATATGTGTATATATGTATATATTATATTATATATGAGATATAATATATATCATATATTATATATGTTAGATAGATAGATAGATAGATAGATAGATAGATAGATATATGCTGGGCATGGTGGCATGCATCTGTAGTCCCAACTACTTAGGAGGCTGAGGTGAGAGGATAGCTTGAGCCCAGAAATCTGATATTACAATAAGCTATGATTGTGTCACTGTACTCCAGCCTGGATGACAGAATGAGATCCAACCTCTAAAAAATTAAGGAAAACTTGGTTTGATATTATAGTACAGCTTTGCTATCGGTTACCATTGGGGAAAACCAGGTAATGAGTACATGGGATCTCTTTGTATTATTTCTTATAACTGCATGTAGATTTACAATCATCTATAAAGTTCAAATTAAAGAAAATCAATGTGCGCATGCACCCAGAACCTCTCTTCTGTAGGTCTCCCACTTGCCATTGAGTCAACTGAACACTGAATTCTTTCATACGTAGAGCAAGAAAGGTAGTATACTTTGTTAGGCTTTCCCATCAGGGACCTGACTTATGAGTCAAGAGCGGAGAACTGCTCTCTCAGAAAGGAGAGAGTGAGAGAGTTCAGAAACCTAGCCCACTCATTGCAAAGCCAGGGGCTGTTCAAGACTTGGTACAAATAAACAAATAAATAGTAAAAACCATTTTTTTTAAATACTGAGACTGTAACAAGGAAAAGGAATCCTTGCCTGACTTTCCCTTTTCTTTCCTGTTGGTGGCAGTAAAACTTACTAGTAAGGGTGGGAAAATATTTGAAATATTTTATTCAACCTTTTTACCAGGGGCAAAAAATGAGATTATATGGTAAAATAGACTATCCATCTAATACTTAATCTGATTATTTTAGATCAAGTTCCTTGTAAATGTACTCTTCTTTTTGTTTTGATAACCTCAGTAAATTTTAGTTTAAGTGAACATCATAAGTAGAAAATTATAATGGACATTACGACAGATTAAAGATGGTTACCACTTTTTTTTGGTACTGTCATCAATGACAGATGGGGTATTTGTGACCTCTCTTTGGATCTGAGTGGACTCTGTGATTGCTTTAAATAGTATTATAGAATATTGCAGAAGTGACAATGTGCCAGTTTTGGGGGCCAGGTCTTAAAATGGACAGCTTCTACTTTCTTTCTTGGAATGGATGTTTCTGAATGCTTCCTCTGAGAACGCATGCTAAGAGAGGTCTAAATTACTGAGAAAAGCCACATGTAGGTGCTCCAGCTGGCAGGTCTAGCTGAATCCCCAGCCAGCAGTTGACATCATGTGTAAGACATGGGAGTGAGCCAACTTGAAAGTTCAATGTAGTTGAGCTTTCTAATGACATCAGCTTCGGTCAACCATCGGACTACAGTGGCATGAGAGTAGTCTCAACTACTTAGGAGGCTGAGGTGAGAGGATAGCTTGAGCCCAGAAATTTGAGATTATAATAAGCTATGATTGTGCCAGTGTACTCCAGCCAGGATGTCAGAGTGAGGAACTAAGTAGATTAGTCTAGTCAACCCAGAGAATCATGAGATAGTAAATTCTTGCTGTAAGCTCTGAAGGTTTAAGGTAGTTTGCTATACAGCAATAGTTAACCAGAGCAGGCTGTGTTTGCTTTTTGGTTGAGATCTTTGGGTATGAAAATACATCAGTGGGAAAAATTGATATGTGTAGGAATCACATACTAATATATAGTGTGCTAGTAGAGATAAAAAACATGCATTACTGGGATTTACCAATGTTCCACTGGTTTTTAGCTTCAATTAAAATATACTGTTGACCCTGTATAAATATAGACCTCAAGTCTTATGAAAGGAGAACACAATAATGATGAAGTTTGTAGCATTATAATCACATATGAAAAATTAAAGTGGGGGAGTCATCTTGCAGCCTGTACACATCTAATGACTTAGGGTATTTTTGATACTTATATTGGCATACCACCATTGTCATTATCCAAGTAACTCTTACTCAGAAAAAGGTAGCAGAATTCAATCATATTTAATTCGACTCTACTAACACATATGGAATGCTTACATTTTTATAAGGCACTTTGCTAAGTGCTGTGGGGACACATAAGGCAGGCTTTGCTTTCAATGAGTTTTCAGTCTATCTAGTAGACATATTTGCAGTAGAAGGATCTATTAATTCACACTTAGTTAACTGACTCATCAGATTAATCAATGTTCTTCATTCCAAGTGAATAGCAGAATCCTTTCTGCAAAGAACATGCATCTGTTCCCATCAGTTGAATTGTATGCATACTGAGAGTCAGCTGCATTAGTTAGTTCCCCAAGCTTTTTAGGCCAGGCATATTTGTGATTGTAATTATATAGTTTAATATCACACAAATTGATGAGTGCAAAAGACAGCTGCTACTATAAAAATTCAGCTGAATAGAAGAACTAAAGATTTGAAAACAAAGTTGCTATTGGATTATATGTGGGCTTGAATCTATGAAAGATTAGAAAAGAATCACAAATTTTTGAGGAGAATTTTGCAGTTGGTTTACTTTGAAAGTATTCTTATGTTCTTGTTTCATTTGAGGAAAAACTCAAATTAGAATCTGTTAATGATGATGCATTAGGAGAAGAATTTACACAAGGAATATATGGCAGAATTTTATTTACTGAATCCAATTTAAACAAAATTATTTGTCTCTGTATCAGAAGACTTGCAAATAAATGTACATTTACTTGGTTTAAGTTAAAAATAAATGTTTAAGAAATGCCTTGGGAAGCTATAGTAATTAAAACAGCATGGTACTGGCATAAGAACAGATATATAACAACAATGGAACAGAATAGAGAGTCCAGAAATAAATTTATGCTCAGCTGATTTTCAACAAAAGTGCCACAAATACACAATGGGGAAAGGACAGTCTCTTTAATAAACAATGTTGGGAGAACTGAATATTTACATGCAGAAGAATGAAATTGGACACTTATTTCACACTATATACAAAAATCAACTCAAAGTGGATTCAAGACTTAAGCATGAGACCTGAAACTGTAAAGGTACTAGGAAAAACATAGGGGAAAAGCTCCATAACACTGGCTTGGAAAATTTTTTTTGTTATGACCCCAAAAGCAAAAAGAAGCAAATAGGACTACCTCAAACTGAAAAGCTTCTGCAGAGCAAAGAAAACAATCAACAGAGCAAAGAGGCAATCTACAGAATGAGAGAAAATAGTTGCAAATCATACATCTGATATGGTTTAAGTTAAATAATTTAAGCTAATGTCCAACATACATAAGGAACTCAAGCAATTCAATAGTAAGAAAACAAATAATCCAATTAAATGCTGGGCAAAGGATCTTAATAGACGTCTCTCAAAAGAAGACATAAAAATGACCAACAGGTGTATGACAAAATGCTCAACATCACTAATCACCAGGGAAATGCAAATTAAAATCACAATGAGCTGTTACCTCATACCTGTTAGAATGGCTATTATCAGAAAGACAAAATACAGTGTTATAGAACTACCATATATATGATCTAGCAATCCCACTACAGGGTATATAGCCAAAGGAAATGAAATCAGTACCTTAAAGAGATTTCTACACTCCCATGCCCATTGCAGCATTATTCACAATAGCCAGCATTTAGAAATAATCTAATTGTCCATCAATGGATTAAGTGGTAAAGAAAATATTGTATATATACAAAATGAAATACTATTCAGCCTTAAAAAATAATATCTTGTCATGCAACAACATGAATAAATCAGGAGGACATTATGTTAATTAAAATAAGCCGGGCACAGAAAGACAAACACTGCGTGATCTCACTTATATCTAAAATAGATGTAAATTTAAAATAGTGGAATCTAAAATACTTGAAATAATAGAAGTAGAGAGTAGGGTGGTGGTTATCAGGGGCTGGGATGGGGAGAATTGGGGGAGACGTTGGCCAAACAAAATAAAATGTCAGCTAGATAGGAGGAATAAATTTGAGAAATCTATTTTACAACATGGTGACCATAGTTATTAATAATAACACTGTTTTGTATTCTTGAAAGTTGCTAAAAGAGTAAATTTTATGTGTTCTGACCACAGAAAGTATGGTATGAGAAGTAATGTATATGTTAACTAGATTGTTGTAGCCATTCTGAAATATATACATATTTAAAAAACACATTTTACATAATAAATATATACAATTTTTATGTGTCAATTCAAAGTAACTAATTAAAAATTTAAAAATGCATTGAGTGTGTGTGTTTGTATGTAGGTGATTTCTGCGACTCTGTTTATTAACTCACCTACTATTGGTTGTAATTTATGGGAGAAGAGGGCTTCTACTATGCAGAAAGTTCAATGTAAGATAAATGGTGACAGTTATACCAACACAAATAAAAAGAAACTATTGCCGGGTGCGGTGGCTCAAGCCTGTAATCCCAGCACTTTGGGAGGCCGAGGCGGGTGGATCACAAGGTCAAGAGATCGAGACCATCCTGGTCAACACGGTGAAACCCCGTCTCTACTAAAAATACAAAAAATTAGCTGGGCATGGTGGTGCGTGCCTGTAATTACAGCTACTCAGGAGGCTGAGGCAGGAGAATTGCCTGAGCCCAGGAGGCAGAGGGTTGCGGTGAGCTGAGATCGCGCCATTGCACTCCAGCCTGGATAACAAGAGCGAAACTCCGTCTCAAAAAAAAAAAAAAAAAAAAAAAAAGAAACTATTATGGGAAGAGAGAGATTAATCCAAATTGAAATAAAGAGGTGGCTCCTGCCTGGTCCTTAAAGGATGGGAGACATGATGACAGATGAAGATGGACTGAAAAGGTTAGTCCAGGTTAAGAAAGCACTATGAGCAAAATATGGTGGGAGCTATGTAGAATTTGTTTAGAGACTGATAGAAAGTAAAATGTGATCAGGGGTGTGTGTACAAGGAGGTAGTAGCAAGGAGGATGGAAATAAAGTGTCATTTCAGGGTTTCCCAGAAGATGCTAAGGCACTCATTTAAGTTACAGCATTTTATTAGGAAGGGTAATGGGGAAGGGGGGAACCAAAAATGAAGGAAGCTTAAGGATGTGTTATCAGGCAAAGTTCCATGGAGAGTAAATTTTGTTAAGTCCCATAGGGGTACTCTGGAGATGTGACAGATCACACTTCAGAGCTGTTCCAATCAGGGGCAAAAAGTAGAAGCATTGATGCTCCTTCCTCCACCAGTCATTGATCAAGGCTCTACCCAACCCCAGAAGACTTAAATACCCAGGCTATTCTGGCTTTTCTGCCTGCCGACCAAGCCCTCTCTAGCAGCCCGAGGGCTCCCCTCCTACGATGATTGGCAGGGGTTGGCTGGTGGGAGTGAAAGCAATGGGGAGCCATGTTTGCAAGAAAATGGGGATGGGTAGAGTACTGACATCTTTGGCTGCTACGGTAGGCTGGGCCATTCAACAGAACACTGAGTGCCAGGGTGAGGGTTAATATTTATTCAAACCATATTCAAAAGCAGTAGGGAACCACTGAGACTATCTGCGCAGGGATGTGACAAAAGCAGATGACACCCACCATCTTCTGCTTTCTGGAAAAAAGAGAGGTCCACTTTCCATTGGAGTAAGAAAGAGACTCCCAGTGCATTTACAGGTGTAACATGAGTAAGGAATTACAGACAAAAGTCTGCCAAAAAAAGAGAGAGTCTTTAATCTAGGTAATACTTCCAAAGGACCATGCAATTAGTCTCTGTCTGAAGGCAGAATAAGAGAATGTTTCCTTGGAAAACCACTTAAGCTTGCTGTTGATTTTCAGATGTACTTGTTTTTATAATAGCACACTCTGGGAAAGCATGAAAGGCAATTCATACAGATAAAAACTTCCTGTCTAGCTACCTGACATGCCTTTCAGAAGGATAATTATTTATAGCTAATAAATAATCCCAAGTCATGAAGTAAACTGGAAGTTGTATTCTTAAACTACAGTATGTTTGACAACTTGAGTTCTTCCTCTGCACCATCCTCCTCACTGGCTTAGGACTGTGGGACCTAATCCATACAAAGATAAATGTTGAGGAACCTTCACTAACAGAGTCAATAAGCAACAAGGCACCATGTCTTTCTGGCACTCCTAGTGCAGAAGCATGTTAGTATTTCTGAATTATTAATGATTATTAATTCTGATCCCCTATTACTAGTAAAATCAGTCCCTGTAACCCATGTTTCACCTTCTCGACTGCATAATCTATGAGAAACATCAAGTCTCCAAGGCTGCTCATACTACATCTGCAGCTCCTGGAATGACAATTGCATTGAAATGGCCAAGACAGGAAACTGAAACTGAAGTGCCACTTCACATAGCTGGCTGATAATCAACCACAGAGAGCCCAGCTTAGCCTGAGGATGAGCCACTAATGAAGTACAAGGCAGCATACAGAGCAGGCGTCCCCAGGCTACGGCCCACGGGCCGCATGCGGCCCCCTGAGGCCATTTATCCGGCCCCCCGCCACACTTCAGGAAGGGGCACCTCTTTCATTGGTGGTCAGTGAGAGGAGCACAGTATGTGGCGGCCCTCCAACGGTCTGAGGGACAGTGAATTGGCCCCCTGTGTAAAAAGTTTGGGGACACCTGATATAGAGCATGCCTTTGTGCCTGTCCTCCTCATTTTTGGAAGACTTGATATCTAAGCACATCTGAGTCTTTAGCTTTTCTTCTATATAGAATAGAGTAAGCTGGGCAGGGGAAGATGGCAGAGATTAGAGACACTAACTTCTGCTGGGTTCCTCAGAAACAGACTCTTAAGGTGAAGATTCTTATGCAAGTGATTTATTAAGGAAGTTCTCTCAGAGAAACCAGTAAAGGGGTATGGGAAGCAGAATAGGGACATGTCTAAGCTTGGGCAAAATTCCATGGAAGGTAGCTTCTACCTGATGTGGTAATATACGTAACACTTTGGAGTTTTTCCGACTTTCAGTAAGGGAAGTAGACCTTCATACTCCCCACCTATCGCTTATTGATGAAGGGTTGTCTTGTGGCAGGGGGTACAAAAATACCCAGGACTTCTGGTTCTCTGCCTATGTAGGCAGAAAGCTACAGTAGCCCAAGGGAAGTCTTCTAAAGAGAGTCTCAGATGGAGGCTGTTGTGGCAAACATTCTAACAGACATGGTTAGGGACCTAAGGGGATCTGGCAGAGGACCCACGGTATTCCATAGTGAATGCAATCAGAACTTTTCTACCTTTAGTAGGTTCAGAAAGACTCAGAGATGCTTCCCTCTTATGATAGAATATGAACCACTCATTGACAATGTAGAAGTGATTACTGTGGAAAATGTTGATTTCTAAGCACAAAGGATGCCTAGGAGAGATCTAGGAGAGCCTAGATATAATTTCAGCAAAGTCCTTCAACTATTTCCAGGAAACTGACTGGAAGAATGCTATTGTTCCCTCGAAAGTGGTTTCCAAAGACCTCCTATGTGCTTTAATGTTAATTTCATGACAGGTAAATTAAATGTATGTACTAAGATGCATGTTACTTGTTCTCTATCTGGGTCACACATCAGATTATCTCTTGGACATTTTCTAATTATGATGTTCATTCATAACACACAAAAGGAAGTAACTGATAGGAGACTGCAAAGTCATAGTGAATGCTATCTTTTATGGTGAGGGTTTTCATTCAATTCCAAAAGACTTAATGCTGAAATGATCAAATAATTTTTATATTTAATGTCAGGGGAATGCTATGCTATTATGGACTTGTTTGTTGTTAATACTGTATTTTCTATCTCTATCACAGTTACGTTGGGCATGGGCTTGCAGTTATCTTATGCTTAAGGATTTTTTATTGTGTTTTATTGTAAATTTTGCCCACAGGACAAATATACCTCCTAAAGATTTTCCATGGCTGTTTACATCAAGTTTCAAGTTGACAGTTACAAAACCTTACCAGAAAGTTGTATTTATCTTATGAATCTCAGTGTCCTCATCTATAAAATGGGGATAATTGTACTTACCTCACAGGTTATTGTAACCATTAAATGAAAACAATACTGCTGTCCATGATGTTATGGGGGGCATCATTTGTTTTTGTTATCTAGCATCTTTCATCATTCCTTTAGTACTACTGTATCTGGATTTCCTCTGGGGCAATCCCACCTTCAGAATCAGGGTATATTCTGATTGTTTTAACCCAGCGAATGCATCTCACTTCCCTGGACACAGCCATAATCTTAGAATAGGCAAATGACAGAATTAGAATTAGGAGAACCAGGCCCAATGCACTGATTTGGCTGCTGGAGGAGGAGAAACTGTCTTCTCTTCTGAACAGTGTGGTGCAAAGATGAAAGGCTTGAAGCTACTGTGGCCATTAGAGAGGCATGCTTGGAGCTAGTCAGGGAGGACAACACTGCATGGAACCTGAAAATGAAGCCAATGAAGAGAAAAGATACTAAGAAATTCCAAGGCTTTGATAAGATTTGAACATCTGGATCAAGCCATACCTAATCATTGCTGGCCAAAAACTTCCTTTATTTTTTGAGCAGTATGAGCTGGAGTTTCTGTCCATTGCAATACAAGGATTCCAAATAACATGTATATTACCTAACATTTATTGAGAGCTTACAATGTTCCCGATAACATGCTGACAGCCATGAATAGAATGTTTATTCAAGCCTCGTCGCAGACCTATAAGCTACATCCAATGATTATATTACAACTTAGGACACTAAGGCATAAGAAGTTAAATAATTTGCCCAAGGTCACATGGGCAGTCATGAAGCCAGGACTGAACCAAGTAAGTTTGATTTGAGTCCACTGGTTTTTTTTAAATCATACTGTGGTTTTGCCTTTCTGTATATAAAGAATAATCTTTGGCTGCATAAATGTGACCTTTACTCACCTCCTTTTTGGCTTAAAAAATACTGCAAATGCATAGAGAATCCAGTTGCTTAAAGTGAACCCAAGGCACTGTTGGTCTAGATAAGAGCATGCTATACAGTATTGGCATTTAATTATCAGCTTTAAGATTGTTTTTCTCAATATAACTCCAGGCCTGTGTCATGAATCCCAAAAGTAGAAATGTAAGAAAATCAGATACTTAACTACTGGTTATTCCCTCATATGAGCAAAGGCAAGACCACTCCTGCTTATGGTCTGAATTGTGGAGAAAGAGAAACACAGGTAATGTTTTAAGATTACTCATGCTGTATCTGTTTGGTTTTGCCTATGTGAAAATGAAGGCTCTCTCTCTAATAAGATCATACAATGTGTTGCTTTCAGTGCTATACAACGAGACTGCCAAATAATAATAATCTTTAGTAAAAAATGTATATGATTGTGTGGCTTTCATTATACAAATGACCTACATTGACAAAGAATTTCCAAAACAGTGGATTTACAATATTTTTATAATATTATTCCAAAATTTGTTGCACTTATTTTTGTAGATTGTTACTTGAAATTTGAAAGTCATCAAGTTCTTCAGGCATATGACATCAATTTTGCTTATAAGTTGTCTCGTTGCCTAACTGACTAATCTGAGAGGATTTCCTACCTTGGGCTGAAGCACAAACCACTCATCAGTTGGATTTTCAAAGTTCCATGAGTCAAAAGGAATCTCTACTTCACCAAGGAAGTTATTACGTCCAAATCGATCATAGTGCCATACAGAGAGCTGCAGAGTTCTTGTTTCCAGCTGGGTATGGCTGATGGTGTACTGCAAACGAGATTTAAAACATTTCACTCCACAAGGAGGGCCTCTATCCAATTCCAGGACAGGTTTAAGTTTACTTCCAACATCTTTCAGATCATATACGTCAGTAGTATGAACAAAACAAACACAAAGAAAACTCTTTGTTTTACTTTGTTTCTGCTACAGTTGAAGTTCTATGCCATAAACTCATTTTGTGCCAGACTTAGCATTGAAAGATATATACGCAAATTATTTGAGGTAGAGATAAACTCCAGATACTGTATAAAAAGTGTTAGGTCATGAAGCTAATCCTCTTTCCAGTTTTATTAGTTTTTCATTTGCCTTAATTATTTTTTAACACATACTTCGTAAGCTCAAAGTTTAATATATACATTTTCCACCTTCTCTCTTATTTTATTCATAACGAGAACCCCCAAATTCAGGAAATGATTGACAATGAGAAACTTACCAACATCAAATTTTAATAAAGTCCAGCCTAAGTGCAGAGGTGAAAAGTTGTACGTGTATATTAGGCAGAAAGAAGATGTTGCTGGGCTAGCATTTTTCTTAATAACAGAACATTATCCAGGGCCACATGCTCATACACCCTCCATCCTTCTGGTTGTTCTATGCAATGACCATCTGGGACACACTTCAAACTGATTGATTCCTGATCTTGGATTAGTGTCTATTCTTGTTCTTGCTGTTACTGTCATAATTAAACTTGGTTCCCTGCTTCCTAAATTTACCTTCTCACTATGTTTGGGCTCATCTTTGCTATTTTGTTATGGGCATTGAATTTACCCTTTACCTGTATTTATTCATTTTTCAGTTTGGTCTGTCTTGATATTAGCTCCTGCTTCCACACAGGCTCCCACTGACACATGCAGGCTCGTGGTTTTCTGCCCTTACCAATTTCCTCCTAAAGTGGACTTTGACTCCATGACTCTGGGGCACAAGTCTATAAATTTTCCTAGAATTGGCAATAACTTCTGTATTCCATTCTCCCTGAATCTTTCTTACCAGGCCAGATAGATCCATAGTAAGAGAAGGGATTAATTATGTGAAAGTTCGCTGGGCGTGGTGGCTCAAGCCTGTAATCCCAGCACTTTGGGAGGCCGAGGCGGGTGGATCACAAGGTCAAGAGATCGAGACTATCCTGGTCAACAAGGTGAAACCCCGTCTCTATTAAAATTACAAAAATTAGCTGGGCATGGTGGCGTGCACCTGTAATTCCAGCTACTCGGGAGGCTGAGGTAGGAGAACTGCTTGAACTCAGGAGGTGGAGTTTGCGGTGAGCCAAGATCGTGCCATTGCACTCCAGCCTGGGTAACAAGAGCAAAACTCCATCTCAAAAAAAAAAAAAAAAAAAAAAAAAAAAATTAGGTGAAAGCTCATTGGAAATAGGGATTTCTATTTTCTAGATGATTGACCTGGATTGGGCCATATTTTATCTAGGCCACTTTCACTGAGATTTCTCAGATCTGGCCCTGCATTTCCACTATTCATTAACCACATACCGACGTTTTGTCAAATTCTGAAATCCTAACAACAAACAGTATAGATCAATGTTATGTTAGCAGAACAATGAATATGTGCAAAGTGACTCTTTAAGTAGTGTCAAAACTGTGACAAACTTCTTTTAAGGAAGTCAGAAAAAACAGTTTGCCCAAGGGTAAAACATATTTTTTTGGCAAGATGCATCAGCATAAATGCAGTTTGGCTGGATCATCTCTCCAAGGTTCAAATTCAGTAGCAGCAGAGACATAAACAGAATAAGTGTTTTTTCCCCCCCAAAAGATGTTAGAAAAGTCAAGAGTATTATGTGAATTTACTCAAATTCTAATTTTCTAAAACTTATACAAACCTTGACATGCAAATAAAATATTCTCTGTAGCTGCTTCTAAACCACTGAAGTTGTGAACAGTAACATATGAGTTACTATGAGACTGTATTTATTTACCTTTAGTGTTTCATTGAATTCTGGATTAGTGCCTGTTTTGATTTTGGTCTTACGCTTGTTGTTCCGGGACTTGTCAGGAAGAAGGTATGACTTGACATAACTATAGATAAGAAAATATAAATGTAATTATTGGGAAACATCTTTTTGCAAGAAATTCTGAAAGACTTCACTGTGAATAAAAGGGGCAAAAGGCCAGTGAGTATGAGAGGAAATACCAAAGAGAATTTTGTGTATATAACAGGATACCTTAAAACAGAACTCTGGGCCCTCCACAAGAGAGAAATGGTAAAGTATAATGATAAAAGAGTGTGGGTTCTGGAGTCAAGCCAACTGGCTTTGAATCACTCCATGCCTCAGAGGTTTTGGTGCCCTCAAGAATTTACTAAATAACCCCCCTGTGCCTCAGTTTCCCTATCAGTAAAAGTGGGAAAATAACCAGGTCTAACTGATGGCTTTATGAGGATTAATTTAGTTGACACATAGAAGGAGCTACCATATTGTACTACTCAATAAATGTAATATATTATTAATATTAATGGTCTCACTAACTTTTTTGGGATTACATGCTTCTCTATTCCTAGTCTTGTCTTCTGATGTCAGAGAGTGCAGTCAATGGTAATGGGTGAGTGAAAGAAAATAGTGAAAAAGGCAAAATAAAAATAACAACCTGAAGTAGTAATAGCAATTCTACCCAACACTTTAGTTTGAGGTATCTCAGGAGCCTCTTGAAGCAGGGTATCACAGCAGACTCACAAATGTACAAGATGTGTACAAAGTTGAAATGCATAAGATGCTACCAGAGTTCTACAGCATATCTGTTGAGTTTTAGATGACCTCTTTCCATGTTAGTCAAAATAATTACATTAGTCCTGTAGCCCTCTGAAGTTTAGTGGAGGAGGCAGGTGGACCAATCTGTAGTCAGAATCCACTCATTTGTCTATCTTATGGTATTTGGGACGAGGTTCACTTAGTTGTTTATTGGACCTAGGTCATCTATTGTACAGAAAAGTGTTAACATAGCGAGCCTGAGATTACCATTCTTCTAAACGTCTGCTTATAAATTTGGCCCTTGGGTGGCATCTGGCAACTTTGATTTCAGGAGGATTCCCACTCCAGAATTGATAAAAGTGGCTTGTTGTTCCTAAGCTGTTTGTACAAACAATATGGCTTATGCTGAACAGGTTCTTTCCTTCTGAGAGACGGGAAATTTGGTATGTGACCAGCTGAGTTTCTAACAAGCTTCCTTGGCAGACAACATATTTCACAAGTGTTGTCACAACTCATCACTGGAGGAATTAAATGCATCCTATGGGACTCCATTAGGAAAGGACCCTTGCAAGCTTGAGCCTGGTCTCCCCTGGATTTTGCTCCATGTGCCTCTTTGCTGATTATAACTGCATGCAGGGTCCTGAGCCCTCCTAGTGAATCACTGAACCTGGCAATGGTCTTGAGGACCCCTGGAACACCTTTATATCTAGCTTCTCTCCAATGTGCTATGGTTCATACCTGCCTTCCCAGTCTGATCTCTAGAATCCTGAGAGCCTTATAATTGCCCTTTTGAGTTGTTTAATTGGGTAACAGCTTGGTAATTTTCTCTGGAGGATTTCCCAGAACAAAAATGGACAGGATGCTTTTGTACAACCTGGGTGTGCCAACATGCCAGCTTTCTACTTCAAGGAGCTGCTGCTGTGTAAATTTCAAATATGTCAATCCTGAATTACGTTTTAAAAATCAGTTAACCAAGGACACAACCAGTATACATGTGCTTCAGAGAATATTTAGAAGTGCGGTATAGGAGGAAAGTGACAATCAACTCTCTAAGAAGACTGAATCAGGAAGAATGCTAAGAGTCTTTTGAAAAAGAAACACACATACAGACAAAAAAGGCAGTGATTGAAATAGTCTGACGAACATGCTATATGCTTACGCATCTGTCCTCTGTTTCTTTTCATCTCCTATGGCCAGATTTCTGCAATTCTTGACAAAAATGTATAGCCCACCAGTTTTGTAGCAGTAGCTGATACGGAGAAGGATTTCACCACTGACTTTCACATTGCCATAGTCTCCTGTTTCACTGTAAACACTCATCATGCTGTTAAGGCTGGTCTGGAATAAACAAGATGGAAAAAGGCATCCAGTGTCATTCTAATGATCTCTTCACAGAATCAACCCTCTTCATTCAATTATAGTTCCTGTTCTTTATAATGAGCTCAGAAGTCTAGGGTGAGCAAAGAAAACAAGAGTCACATGTTTTGCTTGTTTGGCTGCTGCTGTACAAAATCCAAGCTGGAGAAAGGACAACAGATCTAGTACCACCAGGAAAAAAGGCAGGAAACTTGCTTAGAGGGGAGCACTTCTTTCTTGTGTTAGAGAATATCCTTTGTTTATTCACTTCTACTAATGAATACAGGATCATTGAGGCATTCCAAATCTCACCTCTTGTCCATCCCTGCAGCTTCCTCCATTTTCACTGGTAGACTCAAATTCAATATACTTTAAGGTGTAGAATACATTGGGACAAAGAATAGCTTATCTCATATTCTGTGCTAGCAGGGGCCACACACTTCTTTCTTTGACACCTACAGGGAGCATCCCATCAGTCTCCAGGGAGTCACAATTGTAGCTTTAACAAGGACATGCCAGAAGAACATCACATACCCACAGCTTCCATGATTTCCCTCAACTGAGTAGCTAGCTGTGTGGCTACATTAGTAGTATAAGATCATGGCTTTGTAAATCTGTATAAAGTAGCAGCCCACAAAATATACCATTAAACAATAAAATCACACACCAACTAATCATCAAAATAAACTGAAAAAAGTTCAAATCTACCAGAATGAATGAAGCTTTTGACAAGACACTAATGGCATGAGCTGGCTTTTAATTTATAGTAGTCCCCCTTAACCACAGTTTTACTTTCTGTAGTTTCGGCTACCTATTGTCAATTGTCAGCAAAAATATTAAATAGAAAACTCCAGAAACAAACAATTCATAAGTTTTAAATTGTATGCTGCTTTGAGTTTGTGAAAGGAAAATATCTTGGGCCCCCAAAATCACTAAGCTAAAGGGAAAAGTCAAGCTTTGAAAGGAACTGCTTAGGGCAAATCTGCTTCAGATTCTGTTCAAAGTCACCCCTCCGCTCACTGAGATAAATGCATATCTGATTGCCTCCTTTGGAGAGGCTAATCAGAAACTCAAACTAATGCAACCATTTGTCTCTTATCTACCTATGACCTGGAAGCCCCCTCCCCACTTCGAGTTGTACCATATTTCCAGACCCAACCAGTGTTCATCTTACGTATGTTGATTGATGTCTTATGTCTCCCTAAATTATATAAAACCAAACTGTGCTATGACCACCTTGGGCACATGTCAGGACCTCCTGAGGCTGTGTCAGGGGTGCCAGTCCTCAGCCTTGGCAAAATAAACTTTCTAAATTAACTGAGACCTGCCTCAGATTTTCGGGGTTCACAAGTAGCATGATGAAATTTCACGTCATACTGCTTTATTCCACCCTGGATGTTAAGTCTCCTTTTGTCCAGTGGATCCACACTGTAGATGCTACTTGCCTGTCAGTCACTTAGCTGTCTCAGTTATCAGATTGACTGTCCTGCTGTCACAGAGCTTGTGTTTAACTCAGTCTTATTTTACTTAATTATGACTCCAAAGTGTAAGAGTAAAGATTGTGGTAATTCATACATGTCAAAGAGAAGCCAAAAGTGCTTTCTTTAAGTAAAAATGTGGCCTTGGTGTTCCTTGGCTAGGGTTCAGTACTATGTGAGGTTTCTGGCATCCACTGGGGTGGGTAGAAAGTATCCTCTGTGGATAAAGGTGAATACTGAAATGTAATTAAAATATTCTGTGGTACTAGAAGTGAAAACTGTATATCTTAGTAACAGTCACAAAAGACCACCTGGAAGTCTTTCATGGATGACCCAGTAGTTTCAAAAACACTTTTCTGTGAAGCACTGGGAAGTCAAGGCTACGGCAAGTACACAGGGACCTTAGACTGTCCTCTTTTTGCTTTTGGTAAAAATTATTATGTTCCAACAATTTTTGGAGTAGAGACTGACCAAAGAACAGGATGTTGGTGATGTGGCCACATGTCCTCTGAGCTTCTTCACAGGCAAGAGCAGACCAATAATTCCATAACTATTTGGAAATTACAGTTTAAAGAAAGCCAGTGAGTGACCTAATCTTTCTTTCCTATTCCTAAAACAGAGCAACAGAAGTTTCATATTTAGCAGGTGGCTTTGAGGAGTGCTTTTCAAACTTTAATTGTATATAAATCACCCAGAGATCTTTTTAAAATGAAAATACTGATCTCTTCAGTCTAGGGCAAGGTCTGAGATTTTGCTGTTCTAACAAACTCCTAGGCCTGCAGTTCCCAAAATGTGTATCAAGATACCACAGAGTACCACAGCAAACTCACAGGGGAATCACAGAAATATTTTAAATTCTCAAGGGAAACATATCAATACCTATCAGATACCATGTAAGCTCCTAACTAGTAATTCACAGTGTCAACATTAAACCACACTTTACTCTTTTCAATGAACTCCTATTTGTGTGAAGCTGACTTTTTTGGCAGTTGCTGCAACAAAAAGAAAATATTTCATAAAAATAAATATGAAATGGGAAATGAAAATAGTGATGTCTAATCAGATTCCAAGATTTGATAACTGTGTAATTCTCAATAGGCACACATATCCTGTTAGTGGTAAGTGATAGGGGTTATTTAAGGATGCAATAAAAATACCATTTTTTTCTTTTTCTTTTTTTTTTTTTTTTTTTTTTGACAGAGTCTTGCTCTGTCGCCCAGGCTGAAGTGCAGTGATGTAATCTCAGCTCACTGCAACCTCCACCTCCTGGGTTCAAGCAATTCTCCTGCCTCAGCCTCCCTAGTAGGTAGGACTACATGCATGCGTCATCACTCCCAGCTATTGTTTTTTTTTTTTTTTTTTTTTTGTATTTTTAGTAGAGACAAGGTTTCACCATTTCGGCCAGATGGTCTTGATCTCTTGACCTCGTGATCCGCCCGCCTTGGCCTCCCAAAGTGCTGAGATTACAGGCGTGAGCCACTGTGCCCTGCTACTATTTTTCTTTCAATTTATTGTAGCATTTTTTCCCAAATGGTTAGTAAATTGTTAGGATGCAAGTGCTTACTAAATGGTTTGGGTCTAACTACTTAATAAATGGGCTAGTTAGGTGCTACTTTTAGTATAGGAGTGCCATCAAAGAATTACTGAGACACTAGGGGCTTTGTGAACTGAGAAAGTTTTGGAGTCTGTATTCCAAGTGATGCAACAATTGCTAGTCCACGGAGAATGCTTTGAGTATCAAAGGTTTTAAGAATAAGCCCCAACCTCCTCATGTTATAAATGAGAAAATTCTGGTTCACAAAAATGGTTGATAGTGTCAAGACATAAAGCAAGATCTCCCAGTTTCTTGTCTGAGGACTACCCCACCATACCTGACTACCCTTATTTATCACTGATTTGTGTCTATACCACATCTCTGTAGCCACATCTTCAAAGAACATCCTCTGTAGCAGAGGGCCCCTATGGATAAAAGGAAATATAAGAACTCACAAATACTGGAGCTTGTGAGGAATTAAGACAGCTATGGCAATTTTACTACTAACTAAACTTTATGCATTTAAGTAAGCTAAGACTATAATTTAAAATAGATGTTTACTCAAATGTTTTGCTTATGGTAAATCATTTTAAACCATGTGTCTTTTGACTGGCATTCAGATTCCAATGTTTAATGAATTGGAATACTTGGGTTCTGATAACCTCATCAATCTTTTAAAAGAGAACCTCTGGTTAATTCTGTATAAGTCAGAAAAAGATAAATATGGGACAAATTGCTTAATCATAGCTCCCAGACCATGAAATGTATGAAGTATGTTTGAAAGAACAAAGAAGAAAGGTTGAAAACTCACAGTGTCTGAATCAGCATCAGGCACATTTAGGTAGGTCCACTTCCTGTCAGAACCTGCTTGAGAATTCTTTAGAGAAGTCATCCAAAGATCAAAAGAAAAAAAAAAAAAACATCAGAGTAACAGAAATCAGAGAAACCAGGAAAAAGACTTACAGACGCACAGATAGATACAAGGACGCAGGGCCTTCCTTTCAAAAAAGGCCTTGAACACTAAAGTAAGAAAGGACTTTATTTTGTAGGCAGTGGGAAGCTATGAATGGGTTTTAAATAGATAAGAGAACTGATTGGGCATGTGTTTTAGGAAAATGACTGACAGCAATCTGGAGGACAGCTGGGAGTTTAGAGAATGGTGTCAGGGAAATTTGTCAGCAGAAAATTGAAAAATAATTTATAGGCTTGAGCTGACTGAGTCTGAACTAGGGAGTGAGGAGATTTTAAAACCTGGGTGAGGACCAGAAAAAGGAAGAAATCAGGAGCCTGAGAAAAAGCCCACACCAAATTAGACTGAAAGGTACTCTGTGGGCAAAGGGCTAGCAGGATCCTACAATGATTTTTAACTCATTATCATGCCTTTTCCCAAGAACATTCATATCTTCTTTGGAAATGCAAAGAAAATCAACAGGAGAGAGAAGAAAACTTTCCACATTTTATAGTGAACTGCTTACAGTTGATAGGCCACTTGCCAGACTGTGAGTATTTGTAGATAACTGCGAGGACACTAAAGCATCAATGCTTTCTTCAGTCTCTTCCAAGGAGTCCTAAGAAAGAACAGGAAAAGTCAATGGGTTGGTTTACTCTTTTTTTAGAATGTCTTTTCACTTGAAATAACACTTTCTTTCATAGATATTTGAGATTCAGATAAAAATATCTAGAAATAATTCCATTCCTAGGTTTTTCTCTTTTCCTCTCCAGTCAATCTGAATTATACCATCAGAGAAGTGGGCAGGGATAGTGGGTAGAGAGTGGGGTCTCCTTTCTAATGGTGCTTAGTTTATGGAAAGAACATGAAATTTGGAATCATACAGACCTGGGTTCAATTCCTATCTCTAAGGTGATTTGTATTGGGCAATGTACTTAGGTTATTTTAATTTGACACACACACACACACACACACACACACACACACACACACACTGCCAAGTTGGTAAAATATATCTCAAAAATCTCTCCACTAGGATGAACTAGTTACTGGACTGTCATCTCAAATCCCAGATTCTGCTTTTCCTTTCCCATTTCTTTTTCTCCTTCATGATAAAATGGCTTTTTTTTTCCTAGTTACTTAAGCGATATATTTTCCTAGTAAAAATATTTCAAGCAATATACATAAATGGAAATTAAAAACTTAGGTCTCTCATTAACATATTCATGATCAAATGTCAATATTTTTGATTATATGATCACACACATACATACACATATACACGTAGATCAATTATATCACACATACTGCTTTTTATTATGGGCACTTTTCTTTTTTTGCTTCACCTCTCCTCCTTCCCATCCTTTCACCCCAGGTGAAATTAATATTTAGCATCCTGTTGTACATATTACATTCCATGTCTTTCTCCTTGTTTAAAACATGTGAAAAAATCATTTGAAAACATACACACACAAATCTAAGTATACATTCATGAGAATTTTTTAAACTATTGTTTTACAAATCAGGATTATGATATACACTTCTGGGGTTGGTTTTCAAAAGTCTTCATTATAAGATAAAACATATTAAAAAGCACATAAAACATAGATGTATAGTATAATAACAACATAAAATGATCAAACAGAAGCTCCCTATATATCCTGTCCATACCACAACCCCCTTCTCTCCCCTGGGAAGAGTTAATATTTTAATTCTTGTGGTTAATCACATCCTTGCTTTTATTTACAGTTTAACTGTATAAGCATACACTCCAAAACAAAATGATTTTGTTTTTCCTGTGTTTGCACTTTGTGAAAGTGTAATTAAATGCTATATATTCCTTTATGTTTTGCTTTTTTTGCTTAATATTGCCTTAAAATTCATCCAAATTGTTACATATTTTTGTAGACCATTCTTTTTTTGCCATTTAATATTTCATTGTATGATATCCAAAACTTTATTCATTCCCTAGTTGCTTAATATTTGGGTTATTTTCAGATTTTTTTTTCTATTGTGACCAACACTGATATAAATATTTTGTGAATATGTATCCTGGCACATATATACACACTACAGTATACACACACCACAGTATATATATTCACACACTTGAATATATACCAGTGAGAGGAATTGTCAAGTCATGGGGCACACAAATCTCCACATGCTTATCTATATCATTTTAAAGATAATGTCAAGTTTTCAGAAGTAGTTATAGCAATTTATAGTCTAACCAGTAGTGTACAAGAGTTCCCATTCCTCCACATCTTTGCCTGCAAACAGATGGTATTGTTAGATTTTTTTTCACTTTTGCCAATCCAGTAGATGTTTACAGTCTTCATGGTTTTAATTTCCAATTCTCTTATTACTAAGCTGAATACCATTTTGTGATGATTGGTCAACTGAATTTTCTGTTTTGTGAAGTACTTGTTCAAAAATTGCTTGCTTTTATATTGGTTTACAGTAAGTCATCACTTAATGTCATCCATAGGTTCTTGAAAACTGCAACCTTAAGTGAAAGGGTGTGCAGCAGGTCCTCAAATAATGTCATTTCATTATAATGTTGATAAAAAACGTTTTTGTTACAGGTCACTTTGCTGAAAGTGGCAGTTTCTAAGAATCTGTTGATGATATTAAGTGAGAACTTACTTTACTTGCCTTTTTCTCACTAATGAGCCCACAAGATAAGCTGGAATATCTTGTAGAATAGCATCTTGAAAGAAAGTGCTGACTTCATGGATGAATCCATCCAAACATTTGGGGAAGAATTAATGCCAATCCCCGTCAAATTCTTCCAAAAATTGAAAAGGAGGGAACACTTCCAAACTTATTTTAAGAAGCCAGCATTACCCGGATACCAAAGTCAGACAAGGATACTCAAAAAAAGAAAGGAAAAAAAAAAAAAAAAGAAGAAGAAAAAGAAAAAGGACAAAATTGCAGGCCAATATCCTTGATAAGCTATAGATGCAAAAGTCCTCATCAAAATCCTAGCAAACAGAATTCAACAGTGCATGAAGAAGGTCATTCAACCTGACGAAGTGAGAATTTATCCCTGGATGCAAGGATGGTTTAACATAAACAAATCAGTTATTACGATAATCTGCATTAACAGAATGAAGGATAAAAATCACATGATCATCTCAATAGATTCAGAAAAGGCAGTAGCCAAAATCAACATCTTTTCATACTAAAAACTCAACAAATTAGATAAAGAAAAAATTTACCTCAACATAAAACCATACATGACAAGCTCTTAGCTAACATTATACCCAACATACCCAACATTGAAAAGCCAAAAGCATTTCCTCCAAGATCAGAAATCACTCTTACTAATTCTACTCAATATAGTACTGGATGTCCTAGCCAGAGCAATTAAACAGGGACAAGAAATAAAATGCATCTCAATTGGAAAGGAAGAAGTAAAATTGTCTCTGTTTGCAGATGACATGATTTTATATATAGAAAACCCTAAACAACTTAAACAGAATGCTGCCAAAACTAATAAGCTCTTTAATTCTGAAAAATATATCCCTATTACTTTTTCAAATTGTCCCTTTTCTATATTTTTATGTTTTGCTCAGTCTGGGTATGCAATTACCCAATGGTCATCACACAATGTACCAGTCTTCATATTTCTTTACTTTCTTGTTAAAAGTGGATATTACAAAATTCAAACACTTACAAAATAGAAAGAATAGCATAATGAACCGTTGTAACTGATTACACGTTTTAACAATGATCACTTTTCTAGGTATTTTCCTTGCTGCTTATTTTTTCTCCCACAACTTTATTGAGGTATGATTTACATACTATAAAATTCACCTATTGTATGCATGCAATTCAGTGATTTTTAGCAAATTTATAGTTGAGCAAACATCAACATAATCCAGTTTTAGTATGTTTCCAACCTAGTAAGTTCCCCCATTCCTGTTTACAGTCAGTCCCCACTTCTTCACTTCCTGGCAACCATTAATCTACTTTAATTTCCCTATCAATTTTCCTTTCATTGACATTTCATATAAATGTAATTATGTGATATACAGTTTTGCCTGGTTTCTTTCACTTAGCATAATGTTTTCAAGGTTCATCAATGTTGTAGTATGCATTAGTACTTCATTTCTTTTTACTTTTGAATAATAGATCATTGTAGTCTAGCCACCAGACATTATCATTTTCACTTTTTGGCTCTTATGAATAATGCTGCTGTAAATATTCATGTATAAGTCTTTATGTGGACATAAGTTATCATTTCTATTGGGTAGATAACTAGGATCAGAATTGCTATGTCATGTGGTAAATTTATGTCTAACTTGTAAAAAAATTACCAAACTCTTTTATGAAATGGTTGTAGGTAGCATTTTTCATTCCCATAAGCAATGTAGGAGGTTCAAATTTCTCCACATCATCATCAACACTTTTATTATGTCTTTTTAATCACAGCCATTCAAGGGGGTGAGAAGTAGTATCTCATTGCGATTTTAATTTTCATTTATCTGATAACTAATGACCCTGAACATATTTTAATGAGGCTATTAGGCATTTGTAAATTTTCTTTGGTTAAATGTCTATCCAAATCTTTTACCCATAATCTAATATGATTATTTGTCTTTTTAATATTGAATGTAAAAGTTTAAAGAAATATATTCTAGATACAAGTCCTTCAACAACTATATAATCTGAAAATACATTTCCAGTCTGTGGCTTGACTTTTCATGTCTGTAATGGTGTCTTTTGAAGTGTAAACAAATTTCATTTTGATGAAATTTATCAGTTTTTTTTTCTTGAATACATGTATCATGCTTTTCGTGCCATATCTAAGAATTTTTTGCCTAACTCAAAGTCTTGGAGATTTTCTCCTAGGTTTTCTTTCAGAATTTTATGGTTTCAGTTCTTATATTTAGGTTTATAATCCATTTTGAGTTACTTAGTTTCTGCATGGTATATGTTAAGAGTCAAAGTTCTTTTTTGTTTTGTGGTATTTGGACATCCAATTGTCCCAGTATGATTTGTTGAAAGATTATTCTTTCCCCACTGAAGTACCAAAAATCAATTGGCCATAAAGTTTTTTTTTTTGTTCTGGAATCTCAATTCTATTCCATTGATTCCCTATGCTTATGCCAATACTATGTTGTATTGATAACTGTAAGTGTAAAGTAAGTTTTTAAATCTAGTAGTATAAGTCTTCCAACTTTGCTCTTTAAAATTGATTTTGTTATTTTGGGTCCCATATGTTTTTATATAAATGGCAGAATCACAATTTCTATTTCTTCAAAATTATCCTGCTTGAATTTTGATTGGGTTTGCATTGTCCATAAATTTATTTGGAGAGAATTTCCATCTTAAAAATATTGACTCTTCTAATCCATTAACAAAGAATATCTTTCCACTTATTTAGGTCTCTTTTAATTCAGCAAAATTTTTGTTAGTTTTAATGCACATGCTTTATACTTTTAAAAATGAATTAATTTCTTACTTTTGAAAATAAATTTTCATGCTATTGTGAATAGAATTATATTCTTAATTTCATTTTCCAATTGATCATTGCTAGGATGTATAAATGCAGTTGATTTTTGTATATTGATCTTATCTCCTGCAACCTTGCTGAACTTGTTTATCAGTTCTAGTCATATTTTTGTAGATCCTTTATTACCTTCTACGTACTAAATCACACCATTTTCCTCTTTAATATGTTGATATAAATTATGCTGACAAATATTCTTATATAGATTCATTCTCCCACCCTTAATTAGCATAAAACTTACTTATTGATATTTCTATTCATTGCTAGATTTTAATTGATATCATATTTAAAGTTTTGCATATATACTCATAAACCAGTTTGACTTGTAGTTTTGTTTTTTAAACTATTTTAAAAATCAAGTTTGAGTGTCAAGGTTATACTGGCTGCATACAATGAATTTAAAGATTTTAATAATTTTTCTAAGATCAGGAATAGTTTAATAGTTTAATAATGCTGGAATTAGTAGCTCTTTAAAGGTTGAACATGAGTAAGCTTTGAAATAATTTGATCTCATTGCCTACCTCTCTTTTGGAGGTGGACTTTAAAGTATTTTCCCGTGTTTTCGTACTATAGGAAACAATATTTCATTTTAGAACTCTAAGTTTCCTAATTTGCTTTGGAAAAGCTATCAATACCATTTTATATTTGTATTCTACTTCTTCCAAGGCATCCAAATTTTATTATAGCAATTATAAAAATCTGAATATCTGAATATTAGAATGGGAAATAACCTTTACAATAATCTAATTTAACCTTCTCATTCTAGAAATGAGTTCACTGAAACATTAATTTTCAAATAATTTTGTCTTGTTTAGAAGGGAATTTATTGGTGGTAATTTGAGATATAACAATGTTCATATAAATATGTAATCAGATATGTCTAATAATATTTGGCTTAGGAAAATGTTGGAATACCTCATTTCCTGGTTAGATTAAGTGATAAGCCTTTAGCCAGAAATTGAAATCTCCAACAGGAGTTTTCTTAGAGATAATTTTCACTCATTAACCTGATTACCAAAAAGCTTTTCTAAGTTATTATTTCAGTTTTTGTGTGTTGACTGTGAAGGCCAACAAGAAGAGATGATTGATATCCTCTCTTTACTCTCAACTCATCGTCACTAAAAGTGTAACCACTTGAACAAGATTATGCTCTTATTTCCTCTCATCATTATACTTTCTTTCACAATCAGCTTACCTTGTCTAAAGCCCCAGGGACAGACTTGCTTCTTATGCTTCCGGTATCCTCTAAGTCTTCTGTAAAGGACTCACTCAAATCTAACTCAGATCGACTCCGATCTGGAAGGCGGAAAGAAAAAGAAAGATGTGAGTCAGTGTATCTTGTGAGAAGATTTCATTTTTTATTGCAAGTGTTTCACCTTTATTTCAAATTTTTTAGGCACAGATCATAAACAGTACCATGAAAGCAACAGTCAGAGTCAGTAACTTTATGCTGTTTATGATAACATACTTACATTTTTAATAGTATTTTGGTAATTGCCTTGGACTGAATTACAGTTATGCGGTTCATGTTTCCTTCTATCACAGGAGGTTAAATGTTCTGTTATAAAATGCTATGTTTTAAGCTATTTAAGTCAACTGCTTTGCTCCTAGACTTTTAAAAACCCTCTTAGAATGGGCCCTTCAGCTTAGAAAAAATAAAACATTAACCATTATTGCTTGCAATATTTAGAGAATTCACTATGTTTTCAGGTTTGACATAAAATGCAAGTCAACCAATTGTAAACTGCCACTTTGTGATATAGCAAGTTCCTTTTGCACAAAAAGGAGGGGCTATAAATGCATTGAGAGGTCTTAAGGCAACAGAACATTCTTTCATCAGAATAACATCTTGTTTTCAGTTTTGAAAATATAAGTTACAGAGCAATACACCTCTCAGTAATGCTGTGGACAGCTTACCAAGTCAGGACAGCCTATTTCCACAAAATAGTTCTATACTAAAACACTACTGAGATCGATATAGTTACTTATAAATGAGAAAGTCTGGAGAGAGTAATCAAGTACTTAAGTTTGAATTGGTGAAAACAAAATGTCATATGGCCTGACACAGAGTATGTACTCAATAAACAGAAGCTGTTGAGTAGAAGTAGTGGAAGTAGACACTATGATATTGGCTTCTAAACAGTTTAAATATTTAATTAACAGGTGAACAGCTGTTTTACTTCTGAGCAAAATGTAGCAATGACCACACACATTTAGAAAGCCCTTTGGGTGTTGGCTGGCTAGAAGAGACCCATTAATTCAGCATAAAGAATCCTGTTTTAGGATTTATGTATATATCATCATTAGGTAACAGGTAGCTTATTTTATTTTATTTTATTTTGACAGAGTCTCTTGCTCTGTCACCCAGGCTGGAGTGCAGTGGTGTGATCTCAGCTCACTGCAACCTCTGCCTCCTGGGTTCAAGTGATTCTCCTGCCTCAGCCTCCCAAGTAGCTGGGGTTACAGGCATCTGCCACCACGCCTAGCTAATTTTTGTATTTTTAGTAGAGGTGGGGTTTCACCATGTTGGTCAGGGTGGTCTCAAACTCCTGACTTTGTGATCTGCTTGCCTCGGCCTCCCAAAGTGCTGGGATTACAGGCATGAGCCACTGCACCTGGCCACAGGGAGCTTTTCAACGTTGAAGTCTTCATCATGATTTTTATTCTATGTATGGGACATAAACTTCATAATTATGACAAATTTCTCTAAAGAATTTTATTAGTTATAAGTATTAACATTTCAAAATGAATTAATAGCTGCTTCAGAGAACTGTTGTGATAATGAAGTAAAATGATATATTTGAGTGTACCATGCAAATGAAAGGGGTAATTATTAATACCTTAATGCTGCTTGCAAATAACTTCTTATTTAAACTACAGATTTTCTTTTGTCTATATTTTGGGAACTTCTGACCACTATATCAATTGAACTATCATTTCCTTGAACTCTGAGCAAGTGTTCTTATCTATAACATCAGATGTATCCTGGAAACATTTATATTTCCTACACTCATATATTGATATTCTGATGTAGCACTGAAACTTGGTGATGATGCCTGGCTAGAGTATATACTAAATAAATGGAATTTTTATGAATGTAAGATGCCAAAAGCATTACCTGGGTCTATCTTCAAGCAGTTCTATGGAGGGGTCTACCATCATAGGTCAAAGAAGGGATGCTTATTTTTTAAAGCATGAAACATCCGTTTAATACCATACATAGCAGTCAATTTCATTTGCTTTAGTCATTTTATACAACAGAGTAGGCATGTTGTAAATACCCACCTGAGGAGAGAGAGGTTCCAGACACTGCTATGGAAGGTGTGCCAGAAGTGTTTCTGTGGTGATTCTTTGTGAACTCCTGAGAGGTGCTTCCAATAGCAGCCAAACCCATGGGATTTTCGAAACCATACTACTTCCCACAAAGTAAAAATGAGAAAAAAAAAACCCATTATACTGACTGTAATTTACTGTAAAATTCACCTATATAAATATACTTCAGTATAAATACCTTTATATGTATTACAATTTAGGAGGAGCTAATTGACATTTGAAGGACCCTCACCAGGAGTCCATATAACTCCAAAATTTACCATCAGTAATTGTTATAAAAAATCTGTTCCAAGAGATTTGTTAATTAGTGCAAAAGGTATCTGGACAATTTCTCATTCCCAAAATTAGTGAGTGCTCTAATATATGATTAATAAGAAAGATTATACAGGTACCCTCAATCTTATATGAACTATGTATAACAATCTGGCAAGATTAACACTCTCAGAGCAACACTCAGGCTTAGAACTCTGTTTGGTCCCATTTTGTCCTCTCTTTCAACTTACCCTCTCCTCAATTGTCTCTTACTTCTTCCACCCCCATTTAACAGAACACCATTCACCTTTTCCAACTAGAAGGCTTGCTGGTCAGAATATGGGTGTTTACATCTGTTTTGAAATGACTTTCATGCATGGTACTTATCAACGTTCATAAAAAGATAAAGAGTGAAAACTTCCCAAGGTCACAGGAATAGTGATTTTTTTTTTTTTTGTGGTGTCTCCTTGTTAATAAATGCTTGTACATGTGGCAGAATTCAGTCTGGAACTTGCTTTTATTATAATGCATGGTAAAGAAATTCTGTCCCAACTTTGCCCATGACCATAGACCCAACGTTGTCTGTGACCTTTGCCCTGCCATAGACCATGGCAGGGCTTGACTGCTGCCTCATCCCAAGCTTGCTTGAGCGTTAAAACAAAAACAGCAACAACAACAAATTTTGGACCTTTTCAGAACCGGGCTGAGGTTAAGTGTCCATTCAAATTACATCATGATATGATAATCATCAAATCTAAAACAGACTTTTCATTTCTCCCTTCTGTGAACAATCAAAAAGTGCCTTTCGAAATCCTAGATGAAGAATTCCCTCCTTGTTTCCCATAATTTAGATATTCAGAGATACTTTGATAAACTCACTACAGAGAAATGTGGCTTTCACTTGCTTAACAGACTAATCGATTCAGCTTCAATTTAGACTGTTTTTAGTACATTATTATTCTCCAACATATAATACTTATAGCAGGAGGTGTGCAACTCCTAACTTGCTCTAATTGCCATAGACAAGCAAAGTTTATCAAAAGAGTGTGACAGAGGTCAAATTGATAAATTAGTTTAGGTCAATTTTCAACACCTCTTCAAAAAGTTGTTCACATCTGGAGTCCTCTAATGAAGCAAGACCAAGTTCCTTGGAGGCAATTATGTTAATGGCAAGTTTCCCACCGGTGATCTGTATTAATATTGAGCACTAATAGGCCAATTAATATTGCACAGTCATTAACAAGCAATATATATCCTGGAGGTTCAGGATGTCAAACCTAAAATTAATAGGTTGTATCGTAACAGAGGACAGGTTAGAGACTTTCATACTCTAAAAGTATTTTGTGATGGTTAATATTAGGTATCTACTTGATTGGATTGAGGGATGCCTAGATGGCTGATAAAGTATTATTCTGGGTGCGTCTGTGAGGGTATTGCTAGAGGAGATTGACATTGAAGTCAGTGGACTGAGAGAGGAAGACCCACTCCCAGTGTGGAGTGGGCACCATCCAATCAGCTGCCACTGTGGTTAGAGCGAAGCACATGAAAGAACAGAGATAAGCAGCTTGCTTGCTGGGTCTGCTCACTCTTTCTCTTCCCAAGCTGCACCAGACACTTGGCTTCCTCTCCTCCTGCCCTTGGGCATCAGACTCCAGATTCTTCAGCCTTTAGACTCTGGGACTTGCACCAGCAGCCTCCCTGGGGCTCTTGGGCTTTCAGTTTCAGACTGGTGGCTGCACTGTAGGCCTGCCTCGTTTTGAGGCTTTTGGACTTGGATTGAGTCATCCTACTGGCTTTTTTCTTTCTGCAGCCTGCGGACAGCCTATTATGGGATGTTGTCTTGTGAGCAAATTCTCCCTGAAAAACTCCCTTATATATATCTACATGTATCTTATTGGTTCTATCCCTGTGGCTATCCCCAATACATTTTCTTTCATGCTAAAGCAGAAAAGAATACTGAAACAAAGAGATGCTAAGAAATGGGAGAAACTGAGAAGTTGTTACCTTGCTTATCATCTAACGCTATATATTTCCCTTTAGAATGAAAGAGCAAATGTACTTCATAAACTACTGTGCTGTCTTATTTGTATTCAATAGAAAGTACTTCTCTTCATTTCTCTTAGAAAAGACCAGCTTAGACCAGCTAGATTGCAAGAATGAGATCAACATAGGCACTGTCTATGTATATGTACCTATACTAAACTCAATTGCAGGAAATTTCTGTTGGGGAGATCTAGGTGCTATTTAACAAAGAAATGCACAGGTAGGGTCTGTTAGTTTTGAGGGTATTAGCACATGAAAAGGGCTATTTCCCCCCTAATAATCTCAAATTGTATGTAGGAAGATAAGCCTTGTTGTGAGAATAAACCTAATTAGTTTATTGATCATTGGACTGATTGTCAGCTGCTACTCACTGGGACAACTGTACTATTTGTTAAATTTTAAAAAATATTTCTGTGTCAGTTGATAAACAGCACTACTCCTAGCTCACCACCCCCAACTTCCCTGTGCTCCCCCGCATCCATAAGCCAAGGTTTCTTCATAGTTCATGTTTAGTGCATGACATGGAAGGGCCCCCAGAATACTGCCCCAGCCTTGTGCCAGTGTCTGGCGTGATTATTCAACGTCCCTTCCAGACTGGTCACTAAATACTGCTAATATGGTTCCTTTTTAGATTGTCAAAGAGATGAGTGTAATTATCAACTATGCATGCGCCTTTCTGGCTATTGAACAGAATTGGCTTGCTGACCTTAGCATAAATATTTACGAAGTTTTAAATATGCTTTTAATCTTATTAGAAACTATAATTTAGACTATAAATATTTAAATAAATCTATTACTGTTATTTAGTCTGTCTGAATGCCTTAACAGAATTTGACTACTCATCACCTCCACTATCTCTTTGTTTCAAAATCCAGTCTCTCACATGGGATATGACAATGGCTTACTGATTGCTTTCCTGACTTTCACTCTTGTTCCCCTACAGCTTCTTCTCAGCACAGCCCCCAAATCCTGCTTAAAGAGAAGGCAGATTGTGTTACTCTTCTGCTCAAAAACCTCCAGTTTCCCCCATTTTAATCAGAATGAAAGCTGACTGCACACAGCACTCTTCAAGGCTCTATCCAGCCCTATGGCCTCTTTGGATTAATTTCCTAGTTCACTTTGCCTCATTCACTCACCACAGCAGCATTGGCCTCCTTGCTCTTCTTGGAACATACAAGCTGTGCTCCTACCTCAGAGTCTCCACACTGGCTATTCTTCCAGAGGTATGTTTAATAACATATTTTAGAAACTGGTTGAGCAAGGGCACTGACCAATCAAGATGGATGCCAGCTACAAGGAAGTGGAGCAGCCTTCCCTGCATATTCCTGCTGAATATCAGTGCTATCTCTGTCTGGTGGAACACCTTGCTCTAGAAAAGCACATGGCTAATTCTTTCACTTCCTTCAAGCATCTGCTTGACTAGAGCCTGTCATATAGTAAGTTATCATTATACGTTGGTTGACTAAAAGAATTGTTTGTATTGTATGAATTCACTGTTTATATAAAGATTTATCAAATATAGATGCTACCAATGTGGATGGAGCTTCCTGCTAAATTAAAAAAAAAATCTAGTAGATGCTAATTCATTCCAAAGGCAACTTCCAAAACAATATTAAATAAAAGAGAATATTTTTCCCAAAATGCTTTTTTCATATTCTCTTATAAAAGAGAAAACCAATAGAAAATACGATTGATCACATATATATATATAATGCAATTTAAGCCTTCATTATGTGTTGAACCTCCATCATACAAGTGCTACCTTTGAACCTGGTCTTTCCCTTCCCTTTTTCACTTTGGATTTTCTGCCAGGAGCTAAGATGCAGGAGGTTCAGTCCTGATGAAGCTTCTACCTTTAAACAGCATAAACAATATGCTTTGATATATAGAGAATACAAACCTAGCCATGCTGCAGTGGCGAGGTTGAATTTCAGAGACTGGGTGTCTGATATGGTTTGGCTCTGTGTCCCTACCCAAATCTCATCTCAAACTGTAATCCCTACAACCTCCACGTGTGGAGGGTGGGCCCTAGTGGGGGATGATTGAATCACAGAGGAGGCTTCCCCTGTGTTGTTCTTATGATGGTGAGATGAGATTTGATGGTTTTATAAGTGTTTGACAGATTCCTTCTGCCATGATTGTAGGTTTCCTGAGGCCTCTGCAGCCATGCAGAACTGTGAGTCAATTAAACCTCTTTTGTTTATAAATTACCCAATCTCTGGCAGTTCTTTATAGCAGTGTGAGAATGAAGTAATACAGTGTCAGGATTGTGTACTTACTTTACTGATGACTGAAGTCACACTTCGTGTGCTTGGAGCTGTTGACCTCTGAGTGACTGGGGTCACACCATTGCTCCGACTGCTCTTTGGGGTCCTAGGACCAGCTTCCTGGTCATTGAGATCTGATGAGCCAGTGCCTCCCCTAAATGAGAAAGCATATTCTGACTTTAACCTGGGAGCAGAGCAGCAACCAAATTCACAGGCAGAGTAAAGCTGACGAGGAAAATGATAAGAACATATGAACCACACTGAGTTCACAAGAGTCACACTGGAACTGCTCAACAATTATGATGTCACCTTCCTCCTCAAAATCCCTCAGGGGATCACTAGGTTTGTCTCCATTTGCCTGACTCCACGGTCACTGTAATTAAACTTTGCCCCGAATTAAATTAAGGAATGCTGGGAAGATGGCCGCCTAAGAACAGCTCAGGACTTCAGCTCCCAGTGAAAGTGCAGAGGGTGAGTGGACGCCGCATTTCCAGATGAACTCTTATTGCCCACAGACCAGGAGATACCCAGTCAGAGGGGTCGCCAGCGTCGCAATCCCAGCCAGTGCGGCTGTTTTGGCCCCTGCGGGACTGATTCCGCCCGTGCGGCTGCTGTGACCACTCCCTGTTGCTGCGGTTCTCCATACAAAAGCCACTGGTCTGGGAGCCCTCTTAGCTGGCGAGCAGAGCCCTGAGACGGCAGAGTTGCCCATTCAGCTGAAATAGCGAGTCAGGCCAGGAGATTCCTAAGCAAAAAATCCGCCAGGAGCCGGTGCCGCAGTCCGAGCCGACTCCGTGAGTCGCAGCACGGGAGATCCCCGCGCCTTTTCAGCAAGCGACCGGAATGGAACGCGGGGTCGTTCAACTTAAAAGAAAAGACTCGGAGTCAGGGAGCCAGGTGATCAGGCTCGGTTGGTCCCACCCCTCCACCCCCAACAACAACCAAAACAAAAACAGTAATTGGAAACCCTCTGGGTTGAGCCCTTCAAACCAAGCACAGCTGAACCCGGACGGTCCGGCTCGGTGGGGGAGGGGCTTCTGCCATTACTGAGACTCTCCACAGCTACAGAGGCAGGCTGCCGTTGCCGAGGCAACCTGCCTTTGCCGAGGCAACCTGCCACAACGGAGAGAGTCCGCCATAACAGAGGCGGGGCCACCGTTGCCGAGACAGTTCTAACTACACCCATATAAAAAGGACTGCAGGGAAGAGCTCAGGGCAGCTGGGCGGAGCCCACAGCAGCTCAGCAAAGCCCCTGCGGGCAGGCAGTGGCTAGGCGTGCTGCTAGCTGGGCGGGTCAGACCTGAAAGAAAAATCAAAAAAGGCAGTAGTGCAACGGAAACTCATAAAGCTCCAACTCCCTGGGACAGAGACAGACAACAGGTGGATAAACCCACAAAAATGGGAAGAAACCAGCGCAAAAAGGATGAAAACTCCCGAAACCAGAACACCTCTCCTCCTAAAAGGGATCACAACTCCTCACCAGCAAGGGAACCAGACCGGATGGAGAAGGAGGGTGATGAAATGACAGAATCAGACTTCAGAAGGTGGGTAGTAAGAAACTACAGTGAGCTAAAAGAACATGTTCTAACCCATCGCAAAGAAAAGAGGAACCTTGAAAAAAGATTGGACGAACTGCTGACGAGAATGGACAGCATAGAGAGGAGAATAAGTGAATTGATGGAGCTGAAAAACGCAACACGAGAACTTCGTGAAGCATGCACAAGCTTCAACAGCCGAATTGACCAAGCAGAAGAAAGGATATCAGAGGTCGAAGATCAACTCAATGAAATAAAAAGAGAAGGCAAGAACAGAGAAAAAAGCGCAAAAAGGAATGAACAAAATCTTCAAGAAATGTGGGACTATGTGAAAAGACCTAATCAACGTCTGATAGGTGTACCTGAATGTGATGAAGAGAATGAATCCAAGCTGGAAAATACTCTTCAGGATATTATCCAGGAAAACTTCCCTAACCTAGCAAGGCAGGCCAATATTCAAATCCAGGAAATACAGAGAACACCACAAAGATATTCCTCAAGAAGAGCAACCCCAAGGCACATAATCATCAGATTCACCAGGGTTGTAATGAAAGAGAAAATGCTAAGGGCAGCCAGAGAGCAAGGTCGGGTTACCCACAAAGGGAAGCCCATTAGACTCACAGCAGATCTCTCAGCAGAAACCCTACAAGCCAGAAGAGATTGGGGGCCAATATTCAACATCCTTAAAGCAAAGAACTTTCAACCCAAAATCTCCTATCCAGCCAAACTAAGCTTCATAAGTGAAGGAAAAATAAAATCTTTTGTGAACAAGCAAGCACTCAGAGATTTCATCACCACCAAACCTGCTCTACAAGAACTCCTGAAAGAGGCTCTACACATATAAAGGAACAACCAGTACCAGCCACTCCAAAAACACACCAAATGGTAAAAGAGCATCAACACAATCAAGAATCTGCATCAACTAACCAACAAAACAGCCAGGTAGCATCAAAATGACAGTATCAAATTCACACATAACAATACTATCCCTAAATGTCAATGGACTAAATGCCCCAATCAAAAGACACAGACTGGCAAATTGGATAAAAAGCCAAAACCCATCAGTGTGCTGTATCCAGGAAACCCATCTTACATGCAAGGATACACAAAGGCTCAAAATAAAGGGATGGAGGAAGATCTACCAAGCAAATGGAGAGCAAAAAAAAAGCAGGAGTTGCAATTCTCATCTCTGATAAAATAGACTTTAAAGCAACAAAGATCAAAAGAGACAAAGAAGGACATTACATAATGGTAAAAGGATCACTGCAACAAGAAGAGCTAACGATCCTAAATATATACGCACCCAATACAGGAGCACCCAGATACATAAGGCAAGTTCTTAATGACTTACAAAGAGACTTAGACTCCCACACAATAATAGTGGGAGACTTTAACACCCCCTTGTCAATATTAGACAGATCAACCAGACAGAAAATCAACAAGGATATCCAGGACCTGAATACAGACCTGGAACAAGCAAACCTAATAGACATTTACAGAACTCTCCACCCCAAATCCACAGAATATACATTCTTCTCAGCAACACATCACACCTACTCTAAAATTGACCACATAATTGGCAATAAATCACTCCTCAGCAAATGCAAAAGAACGGAAATCATAACAAACAGTCTCTCAGACCACAGTGCAATCGAGTTAGAACTCAGAATGCAGAAACTAACTCAGAACTGCACAGCTTCATGGAAACTGAACAACTTGCTCTTGAATGTTGACTGGATAAACAATGAAATGAAGGCAGAAATAAAGATGTTCTTCGAAACCAATGAGAACGAAAACACAGCATACTAGAATCTCTGGGACACATTTAAAGCAGTCTCTAGAGGAAAATATATAGCAATGAGTGCCCACATGAGAAGAAAGGAGAGATCTAAAATTGACATCCTATCATCAAAATTGATAGAGCTAGAGGAGCAAGATCAAAAAAACTCAAAACCTAGCAGAAGACAGGAAATAACTAAGATCAGAGCAGAACTGAAGGAAATAGAGACACAAAAAACTCTTCAAAAAATCAATAAATCCAGGAGCTGGTTTTTTGAAAAGATCAACACAATAGACAGACCACTAGCCAAATTAATAAAAAAGAAAAGAGAGAATAACCAAATTGATGCAATAAAAAACGATAAAGGGGATATCACCACAGATTTAAGAGAAATCCAAACCATCGTCAGAGATTATTACAAACAACTCTATGCACATAAACTAGTAAACCTGGAAGAAATGGATAAATTCCTGGACACCTGCATCCTCCCAAGCCTAAACCTGGAAGAAGCCGAAACCCTGAATAGACCAATAACATGGTCTGAAGTCGAGGCAGCAATAAAGAGCCTACCACCCAGAAAAAGCCCAGGTCCAGATGGGTTCACAGCTGAATTCTACCAGACATACAAAGAGGAGCTGATACCATTCCTTCTGAAACTATTCCAGACAATCCAAAAAGAGGGAATCCTTCCCAAATGATTTTATGAGACAAACATCATCCTGATACCAAAACCCGGCAGAGAATCAACAAGAAAAGAAAATTTCAGGCCAATATCCATGATGAACATAGATGCAAAAATCTTCAATAAAATACTGGCAAACCGATTGCAACAGCATATCAAAAAGCTTATCCACCATGATCAAGTAGGATTCATCCCGGGGATGCAAGGCTGGTTCAACATACGCAAATCCATAAACGTAATTCACCACATAAACAGAACCAAAGACAAAAACCACATGATTATCTCGATTGATGCAGAGAAGGCTTTTGACAAAATTCAACAGACTTTTATCCTAAAAACCCTCAATAAACTAGGTATTGACGGAACGTATCTCAAAACAATAAAAGCTATTTACGACAAACCAACAGCCAATATCATACTGAATGGGCAAAAACTGGAAGCATTCCCTTTGAAATCTGGCACTAGACAAGGATGCCCTCTCTCACCACTCCTATTCAATATAGTACTGGAAGTTCTAGCGAGAGCAATCAGGCAAGAAAAAGAAATAAAGGGTATCCAAATTGGAAAGGAGGAAATCAAATTGTCTCTATTTGCAGATGACATGATTGTATATCTGGAAGACCCCATCATCTCAGCCCAAAATCTCCTGAAACTGATAAACAACTTCAGCAAAGTCTCAGGATACAAAATCGACGTGCAAAAATCACAAGCATTCCTATACACCACTAATAGACTTAAAGAGAGCCAAATCAAGAACGAACTGCCATTCACAATTGCTACAAAGAAAATAAAATACCTAGGAATACAACTAACAAGGAACGTAAAGGACCTCTTCAAGGAGAACTACAAGCCATTGCTCAACGAAATAAGAGAGGATACAAACAGATGGGGAAACATTCCATGTTCATGGTTAGGAAGAATCAACATCGTGAAAATGGCCATACTGCCCAAAGTAATTTACAGATTCAACGCTATTCCCATCAAGCTACCAATGACTGTCTTCACAGAACTGGAAAAAAACACCTTAAACTTCATATGGAACCAAAAGAGAGCCCGCATAGCCAAGTCAATTCTAAGCAAAAAGAACAAAGCAGGAGGCATCACACTACCGGACTTCAAACTATACTACAAGGCTACAGTAATCAAAACAGCATGGTACTGGTACCAAAACAGAGATATAGACCAATGGAACAGAACAGAGGCCTCAGAGGAAATACAACATACCCACAACTATCTGATCTTCGACAAACCTGACAAAAACAAGCAATGGGGAAAGGACTCCCTGTTTAATAAATGGTGTTGGGAAAACTGGCTAGCCATGTGCAGAAAGCAGAAACAGGACCCCTTCCTGACACCGTACACCAAAATTAACTCCAGATGGATTAAAGACTTAAACATCAGACCTAACACCATAAAAACCCTAGAAGAAAATCTAGGCAAAACCATTCAGGACATAGGCGTAGGCAAGGACTTCATGACCAAAACGCCAAAAGCAATGGCAACAAAAGCCAAAATAGACAAATGGGACCTAATCAAACTCCACAGCTTCTGCACGGCAAAAGAAACAGTCAGTAGAGTGAATCGACAACCAACAGAATGGGAAAAAATTTTTGCAGCCTACCCATCTGACAAGGGGCTGATATCCAGAATTTACAAAGAACTAAAGCAGATCTACAAGAAAAAAACAAACAAGCCCATTCAAAAATGGGCGAAGGATATGAACAGATACTTTACAAAAGAAGACATACAGGAGGCCAACAAACATATGAAAAAATGCTCATCATCATTGGTCATCAGAGAAATGCAAATCAAAACCACATTGAGATACCATCTCACACCAGTTTGAATGGCGATTATTAAAAAATCAGGAAACAACAAATGCTGGAGAGGATGTGGAGAAATAGGAACACTTTTACACTTTTGGTGGGAATGTAAATTAATTCAACCATTGTGGAAGACAGTGTGGCGATTCCTCAAGGACCTAAAAATAGAAATCCCATTTGACCCAGCAATCCCATTACTGGGTATATATACAAAGGATTATAAATCATTCTACTACAAGGACACGTGCACACGAATGTTCATTGCAGCACTGTTTACAATAGCAAAGACCTGGAACCAACCCAAATGCCCAACAATGATAGACTGGATAGGGAAAATGTGGTACATATACACCATGGAATATTACGCAGCCATCAAAAACGATGAGTTCACGTCCTTTGTAGGGACATGGATGAACCTGGAAACCATCATTCTCAGTAAACTGACACAAGAGCAGAAAATCAAACACCATATATTCTCACTCATAGGCGGGTGTTGAACAATGAGAACACATGGACACACTGGGGTCCGTTGGGGGGAAATGGGGGAGGGGCAGGGGGTGGGGAGGTGGGAAGAGATAGCATGGGGAGAAATGACAGATACAGGTGAGGGGATGGAAGGCAGCAAACCACACTGCCATGTGTGTACCTATGCAACAATCTTGCATGTTCATCACATGTACCCCCAAACCTAAAATGCAATTAAAAAAAATTAAAAAAAATAAATTAAATTAAATAAAAAATGAAAGTCACTCCTCTATAAAACAACAACAACAACAACAAAAAAAAAAAACAAAAAAAAAAAACCAAAAAAGAACTTTGCCCCATCTTTCTGATTTTGTTTCCTACTGCTTACTGGCATTCTCTCAGCCAGCCCAGATTCCTTACCATTTTCTCACCTCACCATCTTGACTTCCACCTCCTGAAGCCTTTGCTCACCTTCTCTTGACCAGTTATGCTCTCTTAACCACTCTGTGTCTATGCAAATCTTTCTCAGTCTCCAAGGGCAAATGAAGTCCAGCCTACCCCATCAGGCTTCTCCTGTCAAGCACAAGCCTTGTCAACCTCTGCTCCACTCAGTTCCTATTGACTTATGGTCTTTGCCAGGCTACTGTATTTAGTACTTGACTGCACAATGTCTTGTTTTGCTTCCTAATTGATCCACATATGTGAGCTTGGGTGTTTTATTAAACTATGAACTCCTTGGACACAGAGTTCGTGCCATAATTATCATGTATCTCCAGCAGCTTCATAGTGCCTTAGTACAAAGAAGCCACTTAGTACACATTTAGTCAAAGATTAGAAGTTACATTTCATTTCTCTGTGTTGTTTTAGTGTCTGATTCATGGTTTACATTTGATAAATATGGTACAAAAATGACGACATTTGGTAAATGAGCCTGAATCACCTTCATGTTTGCTAAAATGATTCAATTCAATCCATATCAATAAATGAAAAAGCAGTTCCTGCCCTTGAGGTGTTCACAATTTTCTTATTAAATGAGCTTCATAAGTCAACACAAATTTTGGAAAACTGGAGTTTAAGAGAAGTGTTTGTTCTCATTTTATTCTTTTCCCTCAGTGAACACAAAATATGCTAAGTGGTAAAATAGAAGCCCTTATGAGTTTTACTCTCTCAACTATTGTCTTAATAAGTTACAAACGCACCTATAATAGTACACCTCTTATTGGTAAAGCATACCATTGGTTAATAGTGATGAAGACTTACAGTTGAGCCAATCAGAGGAGAGACTAAATAGAATAAAGGAATATTTTTTAAAACAATGTTTAAATGTGCACATATAATTACCAGAAGACAAATCAGGCAGAAGAAAGAATAGGCAATGACCATTGGATGGAACTGTCAACCACAACCCCTAAGATTTTTCAAGGTTGTGCAGCAGAGAAGTCACCAAAACCAAATTTGTCCTGGTCTACACTACCAGCTACCACCACCTTCAATAATCATGAATAGAAGTGGCATTTACTTAGTATCTTCTAGGTGTTAGCCATTTTTCATCCCCAAATATTCATGTAAAATACGTTTTAGAATATTATTTAGTATTTTTTAAATGAAGAAATTGAGTCTTGGAGAGGTTAAATAATTATTACATACATGTATGCATGTACATACACGTGCATACACACTGACATACGACTATGGTATCATACATTTAGCATGTGACAAAGTCAGCATAAAAACAGTATTGTTAGTCTACCCAAAGCCTGTGACCATTCTAATTTCTCATACTGCTTACTCATCATTTCACTAAGAACAAATCATTCTAGCCAGGCAGGTTTTGCATTTATAGAATGAACTATCAAACAAAAGATAATCAAAGGAGCAAAGAGCTGGGAGTTAGTTTCTTGGGACTTAAGAGAATTATGAAATTTTTTTTATGTTACTAAAGAGTGGTTCTAAAGGGTGGCATTTCTCAGTTACTAAAGAGTCTCTGCAGAAAGGGTCTCTGGCTTCCTCTTTGTAGAGATGGCACTCTAACTAAATTACAGTGCTGTGGACTCAGCTGAGATGTCTATGATTGCGTCTGTTGATTCTGACAATGAGAGTAAAATTTTGTTTTTAAGAAAACTGATACACTTTGGAATTCTAATTTCCTTGGTGATGTTCCTGAACCCTTCTACCTGAATCATGACATTTCTACATTTGACAACAGTTAGCCATATTTGTACCTTTCCAAGTATTTCTGATCATCTCACAGGTCCTACTTAGGAGAGGCATAGAGACTTTCCAATTGATGCTGTACTGTGACCATAGGTTCTCTAGGACAAAGCTAACACAAAAATATCTCTCCCTACTGTTTCTGGTAAAATCTCTTTAAAAAAGAAAGGGCAGTGGTGAATCTTGCAGAAATGAGCCAAGAAAGTTATGAGCTGAAGGGATTCACGTGGGTGTTTCGGCTTGTGTGTGTGCTGAAGGTCCTTCCAGAGCCAGGTGGTTTTGAGAAACTCCCCATCATGGATTAGCCTTGCTGAAACCAAAAGTGCTGCTTATGTAGAAGCTCTGGCAGAAGCTGATTAATTGTGGTGATGACATTTAAGAGGCTATCCTGTAATAGGAAAAAATTCTTGTGATTTTAAGTCAGCTACTGCAAATTATCATTGCTAGCAGCATCATCTCAAAAATGACATAGACTTTCACATTTGTTCCTGACATTTACTGTGTGAGCTTCTCAAAAATATTTTTTCCTGTTGATTAAACTCAGAAAAGGTTTAGTCTGATAAGGCATATTGTCATAAATATTTGGGTGTCAACTCTTTTAGGAGTTATGTAGAATATGACATAAATACATGAATCTTTGCCACTTAAATTGGAAAAGGATAAAAGCTTTGTTAAGTCAAAATTAAAGTTGTGAAGTTTAAAGGTCAATTAAGAAAAAGCTATTTTTTGATTCAGCTATCATGTTGCTTACATTTAAATAAGAAGCCAATAAACTTATCTTCAAGCTAAAATGTGGTTAAGTAAAAACCAGTAAGAAGGAGATACATTTATCTCATTCTAAAAGGCCCAAATGTGGGGATATGTCACTGTCTGGGAGTTTGGATATTCTGGGTTTCGGAAAGACATATTTTCCAGATTAGAAAAGAGTTTCACTTACTTTACCTTATGAAATATACTTTAAAAGCATTCTGTTTGTTATCTGTAATTCCATGGGTAGGGTAAACACATGACAGCAATAATTTTAGTATACCCTTACAATGACCCTGTATGGCAGATACAACTGAATGTTTGTTCCAAGCTAGAAAATCCAAGAGTGGCCAGCCCTCCAATTTGTTTCTTACCTATGAAAAACATCTGGGCCCCTGACCCTTCTCATGGAACATGGACCATACCGGGGATTAAGGCCCTGAGTTTTGGGTTAAATGAAGGTTTCCAGGTGGAGGTCGTTAGGCGGAAGGTTTTAGGTGAAAATGCAATATAAACTGTATGCTATTTGCAAGCGGTTGTGGTTTTCCTGCCCAGCACACCACTGCTGGACTCTTTCCCCTGTGTGTAAGACTCTAATAAAATCCCATGTCTTGTTTGCTGGCTCTGAGTCTCTTTAACCTGGCAGCTTCCTTACTGAGGTTAATAGGGGTTCAGCACAGCATCATGTTGCTCTGAAATCTTGGTAACAGCTTCCCGGGTGTATCCATTTCTAGACCAAGGATTCAAGGGTAGGGGGCAGAGATTACAATTTGATGAGTTGCCTTTCTGGTTTACATAAAGGTCTCCTAGGAGTTGTAGCCAGGAAACAATTTCCCAGGGTCCAACCTTCCCAGACTGGCTGACAGTGTTGAGCCTGTACCCATGTGGTGAAATGTGGGCTTTCTTAAGGCAGCATTAATCTGAGAGATCCTAAAACTTACTGGTACAATGAGGCTAATGTGCAGCATAATACAGAGATAGTGCATAATATTCTTTTTTTTCCCTGAGGTTCATGAGCATTCCTAACTTCTTTTAGTTATTTTTTATCTACAATAAATTTGCAGGAAAGATGGCCAAGGGAGGTTGCAGTTAGAAAGAGAGATGAGCCTGTTAAATGGGAAAGAGATAAAAAAAAATGGATGTAGCTCAATCTTCTAGTCTTTGGTGATCCCCACGTGCTGTGTCTTTATTAACAGTCTTATGTGAGATGAGTGGCCCTCATCCTTACATGCACATTAGAAACCTCTGGGGAGCTATTAAAACTCCCATGTCCACGCGCCGGGCGCGGTGGCTCAAGCCTGTAATCCCAGCACTTTGGGAGGTGGAGGTGGGTGGATCACGAGGTTGAGAGATCGAGACCATCCTGGTCAACATGGTGAAACCCCGTCTCTACCAAAAATACAAAAAATTCGCTGGGCATGGTGGCGCGTGTCTGTAATCCCAGCTACTCAGGAGGCTGAGGCAGGAGAATTGCCTGAACCCAGGAGGCGGAGGTTGCGGTGAGCCGAGATGGTGCCATTGCACTCCAGCCTGGGTAACAAGAGTGAAACTCCGTCTCAAAAAAAAAAAAAAAAAAAAAACTCCCATGTCCAGACTACACTTCAGGCTAGTCACATGGGACTCTCTGGGTATGGGATCTAGGTGTCAGCATGTTTTAAGACTCCCCCAGTGATTCCAATATGAAGCCAAGGCTGAAAACCACTGTACTAAGTTGTGATTAAAAATTCATCGATCTCAGACATCTCTCAACCTGCATTGTTCTCTCCCCTTCTACCACTATTTTCTTTTTTTTTTATTTGACAGTATTCACATGAAAAGAGCTCAGCTGTTCTTGTGGTTTGGACTGTGATACACGGAAGGACACTTAGTCTTAGTGAGTGAATGTGTTGCACTAGGAGTCAGCAAACTATGGCTTGTGGACAGATTTGGGACAAATGTTTCTATATAGCCATGTGCTTAGAGTAGTTTTTACATTTTTAAATGTTTGAAAAAAAAGAAGAATAATATTTTGTGGCACATAAACATTATATGAAATTCAAATTTCAGTGCCCATAAATGAAATGTGATTGGAATTCAGGCAGCCCATTCATTCATGTATTGTCTATTCTGCTTCCATGTTCTGACAGCAAAGTTGAGCAGCTGATACAGAGATCATATGGCCTACAAAGTCAAACATATTATCCTTACCTTTACAGGAAAGGTTTGTTGATCTTTGTGCTTATGCCAGCTTGGGGAAAAACTCTAAGCATGTTTTTTCTTTCCTCTCACAGTATGACAACAATTATCAATCAACACAGAAGACTTCTGTGATCAAAGGTGTGGGGTTTTCCCACACATACCAAGCAACAAACATCAGCTGGGTGTCCTCTAATTAAATTCTGACACTATCTATTCAGAGAGTGTCAGATCCCACAGGGTGAGGGATCAGTCCCCAAGACTGCCCTCCCCCAGACACTAGTCACATGTCCAGGCCTTCAGAACTTCTGACCAATTGTCTTCGAGTTGGGGTTCCCATGACCGCCTCTTTGGGTTTGATTAACTGGAGTGGCTCACAGAACTCGGGGAAACACTTACATCTGCCAGTTTATTACAAAGGATATTACAAATGATACAGATAAAGAGATGTGTAGGGTGAGGTGTGGGGATAGGACTGTAGAGCTTCCATGCCTTCCATGTGCGTACCACCCTCCTGGAACCTCCACACATGTGGTTATCCAGAAGTTCTCTGAACTCTGTCCTCTTGGATTTTTATGTAGGTTTCATTACATAGGCATGATTGACAACTGTGCAAAATGTGATTGGACAGAAAGTGCATGATCTAAACCCAGCAAGTCCTGTCTGTTCAGGCTTTTCTTGGATTCTCTGTGTAGCATTCTTCCCTCTAGGTTATGAGGCAGAGTTCTCTGGAATGAGGGTCTTTTGAACCACTATCAGATTAGAGTCCTGCTTGGGTAGGTCAAAGAAGGACAGCAGAAGATCAGAAAGAAAGATTATGTTTCCTGAGGCCTAAAGCTGCCCAACAGCATAACAAGGACTATGGAAGTTAGGAGGCAGGAACTATGGATGAAAACCTATGTACATATAAACACCACAGTGCCTATGCGCGCACGCGCGCACACACACACACACACACACACACACACACACACACAGATGTGTCTATTTAAAAACAAAACTCTTTGAAGAGGCCAATACACCCAACGTAAGTAAATTTCAGGTATTGGGTGTTTGTGTGTTAAACTTAGACCCAAGTGAGCCATCATAGGAGCCATTGAAAGCAGAATTAGGGAAGTAGAGAGATGAGAAAGATATGGAAATTCCTCAAGCAGCTTCTCTAGCTGCAATGTCCCCTGAAGCCACTGGCCTTCTATGGCTTACTCACACATATCTTCCTTTTCCTTTTTGGAAAGAGGACAAGAGTAGTATAATGTAATGGGCAGTCAATGAAATTGTCCAGTGAATCCTAGTGTTAACTATATAAACAGCTTTATAATTTGACTTAATAAAACAAAAGCTGATTTGTTTGGTGGTTTTAAAATGTTTAGTGTTTCGTTAATGGATTTGCTTCCTTTAAGAAGATTCCTTTTAAAGTGGAGGAGACAGTTACCATGAGGCAGGGACTTCTGCTGGGTATAGAGAAAGAGAAAGAGATCTTAAGAACAGGTAGTACTCTTAAATGTGATAATATTTTTGTTATTTATCATCACATTAAAATTCTGATCTAATTTCTTGTTTCTAAATAATGACCAGAAACCATTTTGAGGAGAGAGGCCAGCAGCCATGAAAAGCCTTGAGTCAATTAGATGTCTGGGGCAAGAAGAAAGCCAACTACCTTCCTGCATAGACACAACAGAAAGGAATTATTTAACAGAACTTAGCTTTCAGCAACTAAACAGAACAAGTGCTTACTGCATACTTAGTAGTTCAGAATTGCCAACGTCTTGTTCTGAGTAGGATGCTATATCGTATATAAGAAGATAGTTATTAAGGCATCCAAAGCCATCTACATTCTGGTCCAATTTACCTCTCCATCTTCTCATCTCTTGTACACTATACTTCAATTTATACTCTAGAAACTCTGAACAGTTTCTTTTCAGCACACACAGACTCCTTTAGTGTCTATTTTCCTTTGTACTTTTTATTTCTTCTGTGTCGAATGCTCTTCCTATCTTTCTTTACCTGACCAAGTCCTCCTTATTTCTTAAAAGCTGCTTAGGGGTCATCTCAATGAAGCTTCTCCAAATCCTTTGGAAGGATAAATGCCTATCTTTGGTTTTCCCATAGCATGCAGAACATCTTTCAAAAATCTTATTACTATATTGTATTTATTTGTTTAGTTATACTAGCCTTCCTGCTAAACTGGAAGCTCATAAAAAGGTGGAACAGTATTATTGTCTAAGAACTTCCACATTTACCATCTGGCATGTATAGTACTAGGTCAATAATTTTGGCAGAGCTGTGTGTTGAATTCATTTGTATAAATAGAATGCATAGATGACCAAGTCATATATCTCTGCTTCTCAATGACTTGTAGAAGAACAAAGGCTATGTATTTTATCTTAGCTACCGTGAGAATGGTAACATGTCACATAATACATGTTTAGGTAGCAGTGAGAAAAAGAGAAATTTACTAAATCGGAGGAGGGAAATGTGTTAGATTTAGTTCTTAGAAATAGAGTATGCCAAGGCAGTGAATCCACAGGAAACAATTGGAGAAACAGACAAAACAGCAAGGAGGAGAATTCAGGCTTACAATCATTTGATCGCAGGAATGAAGCATGGGTGTGACTGAATTACTGAGCCTCCATACCTTCTCACATTACTGGCATTATAATGAGGAAAGTCACACATAATATAAAGTAAACAGCAATCAAAGGCTGAACAATGGTCTGACGAACTGCATCTTTGAAGGAGGTCTGAGAGCAGTTTGGGAGGGATGTAGTAGCAGACTCTGTCAGTATCCCTGCCCATTTGCCCTCAGCACTTACCTCTACCCACAGAACCCTGGTTACTGGGAACACCCAGAACTCCCAGCCTGAGGAGGTTTTTTTGGATCACCGAAGCATAGAGGCCCTTCGAACAGGGCAAGTTTGAGAGTTGGTTCCCTAGAAGCAGCCCTCAATCAATTTTGAACAAAGAGCTACTGTAAAAATATTCCAGAATACCTACCTCTTGACTGGATAACTCTGAGGTACGTTCAGTGCTGTTTTCTAGAGTTGACCAGTGAGATTGAGCTCTAGTTGCCCACAATAGCAACTGGCTTAATGATACATCCTTTTTGCCTCCCTTCCCTTCCCTGGCTCATTTCCCCACTCTCCTATCTCTGTTTCCCTAGACCACATTCTGAACATATTACTTACTCTTGAATCCTTATTTCAGGATTTTCTTCCAAAGGAGCCCAAATCAAGTGTATACTGGTGCATATAGTAGGGAAAGGGTGAGTTTAGAAAAGGATGGCTTTGGGTTCTAAATAGAAGTTTCCAGCTACAGTTCTTTTTTTGCAACTTCAGACTGTGTATCTCCCACTGATAAGGTCACAGTACAACAAAATACTCTGGCGAATTCATGTTTCCACTCCTATTTTATCACATGTGAGTTGCTCCTTGGAATTAAAATTCACTTTTCTCAGGCCACCATGGTTTTGAGAATTGCTTTAGGCTGTTAGCATTTGCTGCAGCTTGTGGCTTTGATTGCCCACCCCTCACTCCCCGTAAGGAGAGCTGAGCTTACCCAAAGGTGATTAAAACGGAAAAAAGGGAATTAGCAGTATCAGACAAAGGAGGCAAAGGCACAGGAAAGAGGTGAAAGTAATTTTCTTTTGCAGGACAATGCTCACAGTCTATAACCTTTTGAGTCACGAAACGACCACAGCTGTATTATAGAATAAAATGTACATACTTTCAGAAATATGCTATACATTTAAACATTTTTAGAGCCTGGTAAGGAAAGGAGTTTGCTAATAGCATTAGCAATAGCAACTAGCTATATAATGTTTTATCTATTACACAAAACAGACCAATGTTGACTTTGCAGATGTGGTCCTGACTCAGTTGAACACTCCCACTTCACTATATTCAAATTACTAGTAAGAGGCTACTACCTAATTGGCACCTTAATTGTAAAGATGTCAACAAAAATTACATTCAGGACAGGAGAATAATTTTATTTCTGATGAAAAAGGAAGGTATCATTTAGTAATAGAATGGATTTAATAAACTCATTTTACCAAAATAATAGATATGAGGAATGGACGGTTCTTTAAAGTTATGATAATACCCAAAGTGCTATATTTCCTGGACAGAGAAAGAGAGAGGGGCAGTGCTAGCTAAGGGCTGGCTTGAATGATGTGGTATCTGCTTTTAGTGGATCAGAGCCAAAGCAAAGAAGTTTGCGAAGCTTCACAGAGACTGTGACCATCAGTCCCAGCTCCCCTGGAGAGCAATTAGGAATAACTGGATGAAACTGGTGTCCTTGGGGCAGAGGAGCGGAGGGCAGAAAGATGAGAACCTAGTTGGTTATGAGACCAAACAAGTTCCCGCGGTCTGTTCACGTTCCATGTGAATATTGTCATATTCTCCAATGACATGACACAAAGGCTACTGAGAAACAGCATCATTCTTCCTCCATTTTTACTGAACAAAACACATTTTAGGTTCAAAGTTCTACTTTTACTTTGTTTTTTAAAAGAACGTTGTTGGTAATCTCCCCCAGATTCCCTTTACCAGCTGTGCATGCTCTTCACTAGCTCCTCAGTTCTTTTCTGCTAATGGATGTCACCTGCCACCTTCAGCGCCCTTCCCTTTAGGACTGGAGCTAGAGGCCTAGAAATGTCCTGGAGTTTGTCTCCTCCTCACCCCCATAGTAGAGTTATCAGATAACATACAGAACTTGCAGTTCAATTTGAATTTCAGATAAACAGTAATTTTTAAGTATAAGGATGTTCCACATTTTGCATGAAACGTACTTGTACTAAAAAACAGTTTAATCTCAAGTATATATACCTGGATATCCTGTATCTTCATTTGCTAAGTCTAGAGACCCTATTCAACGGAGGCCATGGTCAGTCACTGACTGGTATAGGAGTGCAATAGTCCAGCTCCTAAATGTGGAAAAAGCTCAGGGATATAGTTTATGCTCTGGAGCAGCCGTCCCCAAACTTTTTACACAGGGGGCCAGTTCACTGTCCCTCAGACGGTTGGAGGGCCACCACATACTGTGCTCCTCTCACTGACCACCAATGAAAGAAAGAGGTGCCCCTTCCTGAAGTGCGGCAGGGGGCCGGATAAATGGCCTCAGGGGGCTGCATGTGGCCTGTGGGCTGTAGTTTGGGGACGCCTGCTCTAGAGTCTCCTATAGGATCAGGCTGAGTCCTCAGACCTCACTAGAGCTAGCACCATTATTTAGCTTCTTTCTCTTCTCTATTCTGTCTCTCCTACTCCCTTCCTGGTTTCTCTTGGAATCACTTGATTATTAATAAATCACTTGCTTATATAAATCCTTGTCTAGGGGTCTGTTTCTGGGAGAGCATGACTTAAGTTAGAAATCTTATAAATCATACCACAGTGACAACTCATCACAACTTTGTAGGGATTAGAAATCACTACCTTGAATAATATTCTGTTTATTAACTACAACTTATATTTATGTTCCTAAAAATACTCTTTGTCTCATGTGGCAAGTCCCTAGCAACCGATGAACATCCATTTGACAAACTCTTCTGAGAGGCTGCTAGGGCTTGTTTAATTTATTCATACTTTCCCCTGCTTTGAAACTACTGAAAAGAAATAAAGCCAACCGGACATCTGATAAAACATCATTTACACTCATATGATGTGAGCTTTAAAAAGGAATGCCCAAGCCCAGCTGCTCCAGGAAAAGACCAATGATCCATGAAAAAAATATGCATTGTACAGGAGAAAGGGAAATTACTGGTGAGCTCGGTCAGGCAATAGACCAAAGAGACTGGGATCTTATGTCCCTTTAGATGATGGAATTTAAGAAAGGATGGGCTACCCTGCCTCACTTTTCAAAGGACTTATTTTGAAATAATGGAACTCATCTCACTGTGGCAGTCCATTAATGAGTCATCATTGTGATAAATGAATGTTCAAGGGAAAAGACATTTTGCTCTACTGATCTCCTGAGCATTTTACTCCCTTTCTTAATGGAAAAACATTGTTCTTAACATGCTTAAGCCAAAGCACTCCAGACTACAATATTCTGACTATCTGTAAGCCATTTCAGGTATTTACAATTTAAGATTAAAGTCTACTTGGGGACTTTCTTTCAGCTTACAACGAGAAAAGAAGCTCCTGGGTCAATATAACAGTATTTGGTGAAACACGTCCATATGGCTTTATAGTTTTGGCTATTTATACCTAGCAGTAGATAAGACACAAAAAGTAAATCCAGGCAGATAGATTCCATTATGGTCTAAGCACTATGATTCTGGAGAGCATGCCCCTTATTCTTGTTGAGTAATTGTAAGACATATAACTTGATATAGCATGATCTAATTTTGTTAGGCTGGGAGACTTTTTTTTTCTTCTTAAACAAGAAACATTGTCTTTCCTCTTTTCATATATATTTTCTTTCTTAAATGCTAGTTTCAAGTGTTAGCCAAGGTGGCTCATCCATGGAGTCCCCAGGAGGCTGAGCAAAAAGAACATGAAACTAGTTGCTTACTTTCTCTAAATAATTTTGACCACTACTATCAGAGTCAGGAGTCCAACTATAAAAAACAAAAATGAGATTTATTTCCTTTAATTTTTTTTTAGAGACAGAGTCGTGCTCAGTCATCCAGGGTAGAGTGCAGTGGTGTGATCATAGCTCTCTGTAACCTCAAACTCCTGGGCTCAAGCAATCTTCCTGCCTTAGCCTTCTGAAGCATTGGGATTATAGACATAAGCCACTGTGCCCAGCCAAAAATGAAATTTTTATAGAAAGATTTTGTAGGACACAGCATGAAGCTACCTCAAGGGAAGCTGAATGAAACTATTTCAAGAATAAAGGCAACGATAGCTTAACAGTTTTTAATCATAAAAAGGAATATAACAGCATTCTTGAAAGTTTGAGAAATACTGAATATAGTAATAATATTTTGATAATGGGTGATACATAATTTTATGCTCCCTTGTAATTTTGTTTCTGTATAGTTTTACATGAATTAACACTTGCTTGCAGGACTGCTATAAGGAAAAAAAGAAACAGCTATGGAGAATCACCATGAAAAAATAACCCAATAGTCAAAATAGTATCCCCTCTATGGAAATTTTTTGGTCTACACTCTAAAGTGGATTACAGGGAAGAGTGCAATTCTGTTTACATTCTTCCTAACCTAAGGAGAAAAGAAAATCCGCCAGTTTTGCTGTCTGGCTTAGCAGAATTACTCCAGATCCAAGGAACCAAAAGGGAGTTAACAGTTGGACAAACCAGTGAAATATAAGGGTAGATTTTCTTTTCATTGCTAGTTTTGATAATATACTAATCATGAAAATAAGTCTTGACTATGCCCCAATAGGTTACAGAAAATCATGCCTGATATAAAATGACGGTGCTTTTGGCTGTTCTTTGTGTTTCTCTTTATTTTTCTTGACAAGTGATAGATCTGTGGATAGGACATTCTCACTTGGCTCCACTGATAACCTCCTCTAGCTAGAGGATGTGGAACTAAAAAGGAAGTGAAATTTATGAAAAATTCTCTGAGGCAATTCAAATGTAAAATTATTAGTAATTTTTAAAAAGCTGCAAGGAATGTATTTGACACTCAGAGATTTCTTTTTCAGAAGCTTAAACAGAAAAAGCTCAAGAAGTCAATGGAGAACATTTTCTTGCCCTGTATATTTCTATTTGAACTGCAGCCCAAGTGCCAGAACATAAAGTTTCATCTCTGCAGGTGACATAGGCAATTCCAATAGCTGTAATTCCAGAAATAGGGTAGGTGCTTTCCATTTCAACTAAAAAATATCCTCCTGAATTTTCAAATTATGTGTTAGGAGTTCTCCAAGTGGTAATATTTCACAGATACCTAAAATCCCCCTATGAATGGGAATATATCAACATTTTCCTCAGGCTATATCATTGCTCAATCTGTATGACACTTACCTGTCTGAACCAGAGGCTGACTTTAAACTCCAAAAACGTTGACCATCTAAGTCCAAGCTATAGCTCCGCCCACTTTCAGTTTTGGGAGTTACGATTTCTCCTCTGGTTGCTGATCTGAACTTGCTAAGAAGAAATCTGAAATTATATATATATATATTCAAAATTAGATAAGAAACCATTTAAAAATATCATTTCAAGAATACAATTTCTAGTACTTTTAACAATAAAGGATTCTTCAATAAAGCAGCCTTAGGGCTGAGAGGTTCTGGAGAATTTCCAGTGCCTCTGCAATACAGTATCAAAGGTGGTAATGAAAAAGATTATGATATTCTCTCAAGACCGTACCACTTGCTGGTAGGTCACTACTAAGCAAAAGACTGCCTGCTCTGAGAACTCAGCACTGTCACCTGAAAAAGAAGATGCATTCCTTGGGCTGAGCCTGTTTGCAGGAATAGTGAGAATAGAGAGTTTGTACTCACTTTCCTCAGAGTGGGGAGCCAGGGTGATCCTTTTGAACAACCTGAGGTAGCTACTTATTAGATTGCAGCTCCATGAGAGCAGTGACTCTGCCTTTATTGTTTCTTGCCAGATTTCCTGAGCCTAGAATGATGCCTGGCATATACTAGAATCCACCCAACTCTTGTGGAATGAATAATGTGGTCGAAACCATCTTTATTATCTTCCATGACATTTCTCCTTGTGCCTCATGTTGGATAAAATCTGACTACATTCCCATTTCACTGAATTATTTGGATTTTAAGCAAAAACAGCCTTTTAGGAACCTAAAGTCCTGATCCAGGATACCGAGTGCCCAAAACATGGGTGTTTCAAAATGTACTTTAATAACAAAATTAAAGCTATATTCCTTTTTGTAATGGCATTGGGAGATACACTTCATTTACATTCTCCAGTTTTCTAGAGGAAAAAATGGATTCCAAAGGTACTGTCACAATCTTAATAGAATCTGCCAAGTTGTCTCTATTTCAAAGACCCCTGAAACAGTGCCATTGTCAAAGTGTCTGAAGCTTCAATCTACTGGAAAATCACATTCTTCTTTGGTGATAATACTACTTAATATAATGTCAAGCTATGTTGCTCTGAGAACCACCTCATGCATGTCCTCTACTTAAGGTATCTCTGCCTGGAATCACTCTTCCTCCGTTTGGTGATTCTGAACCCCGTTTATCATTCAAGCTCCTTCTCAAGTCCCGTGTACAATTTGATGTCTTTCTGAATGGCTCCTATACTCAACTGGCATTTATTATCTAGCCACTTATTTATACATACTCAATAATTTGTTACCTTATGACATCTCTTGTGGTGAGCACCCTCTACTTTAAAAAGATGTTCAGGTAGCTCACATTGCCACCTTAAATCTTCCTGCAATTCTTTTATACTTAACTAACTTTTCAGGTGTGTGCCTTTTCTCCCCAACTAGATGTTATATTCCTTGATGACTAAGAACAATCAGACCCTTGTTTTGAATTTCAGCAAGGCTCAGCCCAGTGCTGTAATGGTTTGAATGATTCAGAATTTGCATAATTGATTGTGCTGGTGAGTTAGTTATTGTCTCCCTTCCCCAAGTCCATTATTCTATAACCTGCTCCATGATGCCTGAGCTGGGGTCTGCAAACGACAACTCCTAGAGGCATTTGTGGGCTTTGAGTTACTTATTTAATCAAGCTATTGATTGTTTTTTATGAGTCAGGTACCATGCTAGATACTGTTACACAAAAGCAAAGAAACCACTGGTCTAGCCCTAAAGGAACTTAAGAGTGTGTGTGTGTGTGTGTGTGTGTGTGTGTGTGTGTGTGTGTTGATGGGGTGTCAGAGTGCAATAAGATGGGTGGTGTACATGTACAAAGCATTGGGGTGACCCAAAGAGTGATAAATGAACTCAAGATGGTAGGAAGGATCTATATATAGGATAGGATACAAAGGATACCATAGGCTATCTCTCCAACTCATCTCTGCTCATCAGTGAAGAAATGGTTTGTCATGAGTGCTTGAGTTATACGACATTTAGATTGTAAGAACCCTAGACATTTTGTACAGCCAGATAAAGCTTCCAACACCAGCACCCTCTTACTTTGCATTCTACTCAGAGAATGAAGCAGTGCTGCCTTGAAAGGACCATAAAATTAGCCAGGCATAGTGGCACATGCCTTGCAGTCCCAGCTACCTGCCGGGGAGTTCAAGGCCAGCTCAGGTAACATAATGAGACACCATCTCAATAAAAGAAAGAGAAAGAATTATAAAACAACTTGATGCATATTAGAGCTCTCACTGCTTCAGTCACAAAAACTGGCCAACAGCTGCCTGAGAAACAAAAGCTAAAAAATGTAGGGCTGTGAAGTAGTAGTTTGCCTTTTGGCTCTTATAGCCTATATTTTAGGATGCACTTTTCTCCCTTGAAAGAAACTTCTTGATCCCTTATGTATCTCCCCCATTTCTATCCTCAGTACTTAACATTTGCATTCTATATTTGCTCACTGAACTAAGTCACTGTGGTGGCCAAATGTGATTTTTCTTTTTAAGGAAGCCTGAATTCTAAATAGGGAATATGATGCTTTAAGCTCAATGAATACATTTTTATTTTGGATGAAATTATACATCAGCACACAAGTTGGAGGAAAGGAGTATTGACATTGTACAACAGAAACTGTTGTCACCTCTTTATAGACTGGCCCTGACATGAAGCCTTCTATTTACAAGTAATGGGAACCATATAGTACAAGACCAGATATGTCAAATGAAAGGAAAATTCTTCTGTGCATAGGTCAGAGGGGACTTTTATTTACTTATTGAAAATTATTAAAACTGCATTTCCTGAGAAGAATGTTAAGAAAGTGTAACTTTGTTTGAGTCTCTGACCTCTTCTGGGTCACTGAAGTGACTTAGAACTTGAAAAACTAAGGAGTCTTTATTTCAGAGGTATCGGGAATAAAGATAAAAAATTCCCTCAGAAAGACCATGTCTTACCCCTTTCTCTTGGGCCCATCATGGCTAGCCTTCTGCCCAGCAGCAGGTGAAGTGTCTGACTTTTCTGCATCCTGGCGGGTTTGCTCTTGGCTCCGTAGATCTTCAGCTCCTTATTAACAAATAATCAGAAGACAAAGTTACATACAAAATGTCCAGAAATGAGAGCAAATTTATATTCTGCTTTCACGTTCCCAAATTAGCACAGGGCAAGGAAGTCCATAATCATCGGCAATGCCTTCTCATCCCAAGTTTTTCAGTCACACAGTTATTTCTAATTTGTTGAGTGTTCTAGAGTTAACTGAGGACAAAGATCCTGGACTCATCTGTGGGAGGTTTACTGAGATAACCTTTCTAGGGATGACTGCATCAGCCTTCTGCTGATATTTTTAGGGCAGGGGAACATGGTCTCCTAAGATCTCCAAATCCCTATACACTGAGTTCTAGCATGAGGTTATAGAAATGATGTCCTAATTTCCAGGCATATAAGCCATACTTTCTGGAAAGGTGGGCATCTGTGCAAATAATTGTGACTTGAGAAACTGCCTACATTTTGGAAGGTCCTGAGGTTTGAGTGGGAGAAGGGGCCATGGCTGACTGCCTAATTCTAACTGTACTCCACACCATCTCTCTGTAGCATTGGATCTGATGTGACCCATGTGGAAAAGCCTTTCCTTGCTAGTTGCACACCCAGAAGTGACACTGGAATCAGTTACAAGCCTCCTTGCCGTACGTGCCAGACTTAAATACAAGGGCACTTGTCTCCTCTGTATGAAAGATGAGATAAGCCAAGAAACAGGCCAAAAGATGTTTTTTCCACTTTTACTACACCATGTATGAGAAACATGCTCCCATACACAAGGTTTACTCCGTCTTCAACTAAATTTAGTTTGAATGCACCAGAAAGCACTGTCAAGGTGGAGTGTTATTTTCATTTGGCGCCGGTATTCATTCAGTAAGACTAAATGAATGAGAGAGACTGTCCTATGCATTTCAAGTCATTTAGCATCTCTGGCTTCTTCTCACCAATTGCTATTGACTCATCAGTCATTGTAACAACCAGAAATGCCCCCCACCCCACTTGCCTTTCCAAATGCTTCCATTTTGAGGAAGGGGGACAAAGTGCACAATGTAAATCCTTGGTTGAGAACCACTGGATTTAAAAAGTAACATGTAAAAGAAATTGGAAATAAATATTGCTGAAAAATCAAGGATCGCTTCCACGATGTGAACCATTTAATTCATCTGTTTTATGTTACTTTCTTAAGTGTTTAGTAAGATATTGGAAGTGCATTCAGAAAAAGAACTTTCTATGATGGAGACAAATGGTTTCTTTGAAAATCTTGGTGTGTCAGATACATGGAAAATCACTGTGAATTTTATTTTCTACTGACTTCCTCTTGTCTTGTATGAATTACATATTTAGATTTCATGCTACCAAGTTGAGAAACTACTTAAGGGATTCAGGAAACTCATTTGTGCTGATTAACTATATAACATGGAGAAGTTATTTAGCTGGCCAAAATGAAGATGAAAACAGTTGTGAAACCACATAATTGCTTTAATTACCTGGACTTCTTCTTAAAATGGACTGTCGGACAACATCAGTGCCAAGAACATTGACTTGCTTGAAACGTTTTGCCTTTTCTTCAAAAAACCACTCACCAGTTATAATCCTTAGCTGCCTACTCAAGAGAAAAGGGAAGAGTATTGAAATTCAATTATTTAGCCACACAATTGCCTCTCAAAAATCCTTAATCAAGTGAAAATAGCCTATTATTTATAAAGCTTATCTCAATCTCTGGAGTATTTTATGGTGATAATAATAGCCAGTATTAATTGAATATTTACTATCTGCTAGGTACTTGCTAATTGCGGTTCATACTTCATATATTTTTATCCACATAGCACATTATGTAAACACTATTATCCTAATTTTATAGATGAAGAAATTGGGACTTAGAGAAATAAAATAATGTACCTCATATAACACAGCTTGTAAGCAGTAGAGCCAGGATCCCATCCCAATAAGTCTGGCCTGGGGCTCAAGTTCTTAACCACTGCATTAGTGGATAAATGATCTTGATTGCAAGCAATAGGGATCTAGTAAAGGTTCTGAATGAAAGAGAGGTCAAGGGCAGACTCTGTTTTGGAAAGATTCTTTTATATAACATGTACACTGGGTTAGACTGGTGAGAGAATAGAATAAAGAGAGGTTGGCCATTGTAATAGTCCAGTAGACAGATGATGACACCCATGGTAGGGCAATGGTAAGACTAAGAGAGGAGTAATAAATTCAAATTGTAGGTAGTGGAAGTGCTTCTCTGGATTTGGTAATCAATTCAATGTTAAAGATGCAAAAGAAGGATCCTTGAATAGTCACATCAATCTTTTAAGCCCCACCTGCAATGGCTATGTGAAATCATCCCATCTTCCCTCCTGAAATGCTTATAATCCTTTTCTTTGTCTGTACTTCGCTCATTACTTATAGCATCCTTTAGTATTATTTCTATCCTCTCATGTCTACTGGGCTGTAAACACTCTGAGAGCTGATTTCTGTCTGTTTCATCTTTTTTTCCATAGTACCTACAAGAGAGTCTTTCAAAGACGATGATCTCGATTATTTTTCAGATGAATGACTGACTACTCTCCCATAATTTTAATATATTATCCTTCTTTCATATCCTCATAGTTCTCATTATTAACAGTGAAATGAGGGCAGGGACCTTGACTTTGTTGTTCACTATTTCTAGGAGCAGTAACTGACACTGTGCTCAGGAAATATTTGTGGAATGAATGAGAATACCTGGAATTCAACCTATAGTAGCTATGCTGTCATTTTCAGGCATATCACAAGGATTTTAACAGCTGTAGAAATCACTCGGTAGTCTAAATATATTTCTTTTTTTTTCTGATTTATTTTTTTATTTTTTATTTTTTATTTTTTTAAATATTTATTTATTTATTTATTTTTTTATTGGAAACCATCATTCTCAGCAAACTGACACAAGAGCAGAAAATTCCGTATATTCTCGCTCATAGGCGGGTGTTGAACACCGTATATTCTCGCTCATAGGCGGGTGTTGAACAATGAGAACACATGGACACAGGGAGGGGAGCACTACACACTGGAGTCTAAATATATTTCTAATTAAAAATTAAGAAACGGTTTTAGCTGATTATGTGAGCACTACTGTCACAAAACCTCTATGGGGCATGTTCTGAAAATAGTAAATAAGACTATGTAACTAGGGTAAAGGGTTTGTGGAGAAGTCCATTGAAAAGTGGAGTTAAAAGGTAGGATTTGGGGCCAAATCTTTGAATGCCAAGCTAAAGAGCTGGAGTGTCATTCTAGCAGTTTTTCTAAAGTTCAGATTGAATCATATAATCTCTGGATAAATATGTGAAGAAGAGAAAAACCAGAGGGTAGGCAAGCAAATTAGAAAGTTAAACAATAAACAGGATAGAAAATGATGAAGATGCAAATCAGGGTATCATGGAGGTGAAGAGTAAAAAGAAAGATACAGACACTTGGGCTGAGAATGAGAATCAGCAAGAACATGTCTAATATGGTGGTTGAGGAAAAGTAACTGAGAGTCAAATAGACATTTCTAGCCCCAGAGTATTATATCCATTTGATTCAGCAACTTATTGGACTTGAAAATCATTGGCTAGATCCCAGATAGAAAAGTCACTCCAGAAAAATATGTCAGCCTTGCTCCCCATAGCAATTATCCTGAAATCTGTTCTGAATCTACGAGGCAAAGGTTAATTATATATGAAACATCATTCCACTACTGGGAAAAAAGTGAAAATGTTAACCTTGGAGAAAAGCATTCATTGAAAGGTAAAACCACAGCTTGTCTATCATAGATCTACTCCCAAGTGGCTATATTACCTATTGAGAAGCCCAGATTGTTAGATAAGCTTCATAACAATAACTATATAAATTATGCTTATGGAATATGGTCAAATTTAAGATATAACCTACCAAAACCAAAAGCTTGAATGGGTTATTTCTGGATACATTTTGAGTGATCTATAGATTTATATATGACTATTTATGTTGGAAATTCCGGTGACAATTGTGGTGTTCTAAATTCTAAGGATGTCTCTTGTTTCTCAGCTATTCAATCAAACACTATTCCAGGTGCTGATGTGATCAGAATTTGCAGGTGGAATTAGGTTACTAATTTGCTGACCTTAAAATAGTAAGATTATCCTAGATTATCCATATGGGCCCAAAGCAATCACATAAGCCCTTAAACACAAAGGAAGAAGAGGAAGTCAGTAAAGACACTGCAGAATGAAAAGTCAGATTGCAAAGATGAGAAAGATTTGACATGCTGGAAAAGCTCTGAGGCGCAGCAGTCCACAGGCTATGACTAGAAAGTTAGGCCTCTGTGAGCTAAGAATGGCTTTCAGTGAACAGTCAACAAGGAAATTGGCACTTCATTCCGATAGCCACGAGGAGCTGAATTCTGCCCACAAGAATGAGCTTGGAAGTGGATGCTTCCCAGACCTTCTTTATAAAAAAGAGCTCAACTAGCCACCACCTTGATTTCAGCCTTGTAGAATCTGCGGTAGAGAAGTGAGTCAAACCAGTCCAGACTCCTGAGCTCCAGAACTATGAAATAATACATTTGCATTGTTTTAAACTGCTAAGCTGTGGTAATACTTAAGGTGGCAATAGAAAACTACTATAATAATTTAACAAAGAAATATAATTGTTCTAATATTCAATTCTTGAAGTTGCATAGGTTGTAAGAACAGGAATAAGGAAAATTCAGAAACAATGGGGAAGAGGTAAGCACACTATGGCCCATGGGTCAAATTCACTCCATCATCTATTTTGTACAGCCACAAGCTAAAAATGGTTGTTACATTTTTAAATGATTGAAAAACATCAAAATAAGAATATTTAATGAAATGTGAAAAGTGTATGAAGTTTTAGGGTCCATAAGGTCTTCTAAAAAAATAATTTCCGCTTTTATTTTATATTCATGGGGCACATGTACAGGTTTGTTACGTGGGTATATTGTCTGATGCTGAGGGTTGGGGTATGAATGATTCCATCACCTAGATACTGAACATAGTATCCAATAGGTAGTTTTTCAACCCTTGCCCCCACCCCCAGAAGTACACAGTGTGTATTGTTGCCATCTTTATCCCCATATATATCCAATGTTTAGCTCCTAATTATAAGTGAGAACATGCAATATTTGGTTTTCTATTCCTGCATTAATTCGCTTAGGATAATGGCCTCCAGCTGCATCCATGTTGTGATTGCATAGTATTTCATGGTATATATGTACCACACTTTCTTGAACTAATCTATTGTTGATGGGTAGCTAGGTGGTCTGTGTCTTTGCTTTTTTGAACACTGTAGCTGTGAATATACAGGTACGTGTATCTTTTGTGTAGAATGATTTTTTTTCTCCTTTGGTTATATACTCAGTAATGGGATTGCTGGGTCAAATGGTATAATAGTTCTGTTTTTAGTTTTTTGAGAAATCTCCAAACTGTTTTCCACAGTGGCTGAACAAATTTAAATTCCCACCAACAGTGTATAAGCATTTCCTTTTCTCCACAACTTCACCAGTATCTGTTATTTTTTGACTTTTTAGTAATAGCCATCTGACTGCTGTGACATGGTATCTCACTGTGCTTTTGATTTGCATTTCTCTGATGATTAGTGATGATGAACTTTTTTTCATATGCTTGTTGGCTGCTTGTATGTCTTCTTTTGAGAAGGGTCTGTTCATGTCCTTTGCCTACTTTTTAAAGGGATTATTTGCTTATTTGCTTTTTGCTTGTTAACTTCATTGCAGTAATGGATATGAAACATTTGTTGGATGCATAGTTTGTGAATATTTTCTCCCATTCTGTGGTTTCTTTACTCTGTTAGTTTCTTTTCCTGTGTAAAAGCTTTTTAGATTAATTAGGTCTCACTTGTCAATTTTTGTTTTTGTTGTAATTACTTTTGAGGAATTAGTAATAAATTATTTGCCAAGGCTGATATTCAAAATGTCATTTCCTGGGTTTTCTTTTAGGGTTTGTATAGTTTGAGGTCTTACACTTAAATGTTTAATCCAACATGAGTTAATATTTGTATATAGTGAAAAATAGAGGTCCAGTTTTATTCTTCTGCATGTGGATAGCCAGCTATTCCAGCACCATTTATTAAATAGGGAGTCCTTTCTTCATTACTTATGTAAATAAAGTTTTATTGAAAGATATGCGTGCTCAATTGTTTATGTGTTGTCTTTGGCTGATTTTGTGCTACAACTACAAAGCTGAGTAGTTGTAACAGTAGACCACATAGCTCTCAAAGCCTAAAATATTTACTCTCTGGTGTTTTATTTAAAAAAAGAGGAGTTTTTCAACTTCTGCACGAGGCAAGGAGGAAACAAAAAGAAATAAAGAACAAGGGGAACAATATAGTTCAATGACTAAAAAACTCACTTAATAGTGGCATGCCAAGGTTTTAGATCTTCTTCTTTTTTTTTTTTTTTTTTTTGGTATATTCTTGGGATGTGGGATGGAGTAGATATCACACTGACAGCAGTTTCATGTGTAGCAGGGGAAAGTAGACACATCCAGTCTACATTCTCCAGGAAATGGGCCTCCATATCACTTTTACCATATTGCCTTGAGCTGCCAACACCTAACACAAATAATATCTTCCCAGAATTGTTAGTCATTACCTCTTGCTGCCCTTGTGAAAATAATAACTATACATCTTATATTTGTTCAACGCATGATGCACTTGAGTCATTTGTCATTTCAGAGCTTTAAAATATCAGAACAGATTGTTGAGATTATGCTTTTGTCACCGCTCTCAGGTGTCAAACTCTTGACAGGAGGCAGACAGAAGGCTTGGTAGAACAGGAAACAAATACTTAGTGAGTGCATATCAGTCACCAATTAATATGCTAGTCACTTTACATATGGTATCTCTAATTTTCAATATAAGCCATGAAATATCTATTACTATTACCAATTTACAGACAAGAAAACTAAAGCTCACATAAGTTAACCAATTTGTCCAAAGTTACAAAGGTATTATGTCAGAGACAGGATTTGTATTGAAATCCCAGATGCTTTACACAACGTTTTTTTTTTTTTTTTTTTTTTTTTTAGGTAGAGTCTCACTCTGTCACCCAGGCTGGAGTGCAGTGGCAAGCTCACAGCTCACTGCAACCGCTGCCTCCCAGGTTCAAGTGATTTTCCTGCCTCAGCCTCCCAAGTAGCTGGGACTATAGGCATGCGCCACCACATCTGGCTAATTTTTGTATTTTCAATAGACATGGGGTTTCACCATGTTGCCAGGCTGGTCTCAAACTCCTGACCTCAAGTGATCTACCCACTTTGGCCTACTAAAGTGCTGGGATTACAGGTGTGACCCACTGTGCCCAGCTTATACAGCAAATATTTATTGCATTTCTACTATGTGTCAGGCCCCGGGCTAAGGCTAAGAATACAGAGATGAAGAAGACAAACAAGGACCTTGGCCATATGAAGATGCTGGTCTAGATTTATTCTTTCTTTGTTTCCAAGCAGGAAAAGTGAAAAGAAATCCCTAGACACATTACGGTGAAACTATAGAGCACTATAGTCAAAGAGAAAATCTTAAAAGTAGCTAGGGAGGAAAAAGGAAACCTACAAAAGAATCACAATTAGAATGACAGTTGACTTTTAATAGCAATGATGAAATCCAGAAGCCAATGATATATTTTCAAAGTCCTGAGAGAAAATACTATCAATCTAGAATTGCATCTCCACAGAAATTACTGTTCAGAAATGAGGATGAAATAAACAAATTTTCAACAAAATAAAAACAGATAATTCATCACCAATAGATTCTCACTAGAGGAAATTTTAAAGACTATACTTCAGGAAGAGGTAAAATAGATCTAAGGTATAAAAAGGAATGGTGAACAATGAAATTGATAAAATACATAAAAACCTAAACAAACATTGACTTATAAAGAAAAATGAGAGTACATAAATTGTTGGATTATGCAATAAGAGATGTATAAAATATGGGACAAAAATCATGTACCAGTCAGAAAAATGATATTTAGAGTTTAAGAATATCAAGTTTCTTTTAGCTATTGATTTGCAAAATTAAATATAAATGTTGTAATTTCCAGGGTAACTGTTGAAAATGAAAATATCATATAGTATGAATACCAGTAGAAAGGATAACCTGGAATGAGAGAAACACACTTTAATGAATTGACAGATAATATAAATAAATTCAAATATTTCAGGAATCACAATGATAATAGAAATAAGTGTAAATATTACAGTGATCAATGAGTATAAATAGATTAAAATAGATTAAATGCTATAATTTAAGAGACAATATTATATTAAATGTTAAAAATTACATCTAATATATATATCACGTATATGTGTATACAACATATATAAAATGTATATAGCATATAAGTAAAGTGAATATTAAAATACATATAACATATTGTTTATTTTTAAATAGCATATATACTACATAGAAGAGACTCACCTTAAACATATGAACACAGAAAGGTTTAAAGTCAAATGTTGGAAAAATATGTATGTAACTATTAACCAAAAGAAATTTGATGTAGGTGTATTAATAACAGAAAAAATAAATAGACTTTAAGGCAAAAACATATTTATAGATGAAGGAGGGCAAAATGAATATCTCCAAATTAATATAGAAGACACCAGCACCTAAAAGAAAATTGTGCAATATACATAAATACTCTTATCACAGAAAAAAACCACAAAAGGCCAATAAATATATGAAAAGATGCTCAACCTCATACTTAAGCAGTAAAATGCAAATTGAAACTATAGGGACATATTACTTTATATCTGTCAGTTTGGAAAAAATAAAAAAAATTTCATGATAGCAAGTGTTGGTTAGATCATGAAGTAAAGGAAACACTTATACAATGCTAGTGGGGTCTTAATTGGTACAACTACTATAAAAAAGAACTTAACATTATCTTAAGCTGAAAATGCTTGCTCACACTGTTTGCTGTGCAATTTCATTCCTAGATGCACACCCTGCAGTAGTCTTCTCAAGCATTTTTGGCAGAGGTCACAGCAAGAAAAACATTTTATGTCACAATTCAGAAAATAAATAATAAATAAATGTATAAATAAATAAATAAATAATAAATAAATAAATAAATGTATAAGTATATATACACACACATATGTATATGTATACTGACATTTTCTACTCTACTTTTTTTAATGCTGGTTACTACCCACCAATGGGTCATGAACCACAGATTTTAAAATCCTACCACTTGTTTTTAATGCTAGTTACTACCTACCAATAGATAATAATCCACAGATTAAACAATCCCACTATAGAATGTACACACTCATACATGTTTGTCAGACCATATGTGTAAGAATGTCATGGTAGCATGTTTTGGTAAAATTATAAAATGACACAGTCTAAATGTTTATTCACCAGAAAATAGACACATTAAAGGAATGTAATAACAACAGTGTAGATGAATGTAATATTCACACAAACATGGATAAATTTTACAAAAATGTTGTTGAGATAAAAACATCATAAAAGAATATAGGAAGTATGATTTCCATTTCCATAACATTCAACAATGCAAAACTAGAAAATGTATTACTTAGAAACATATCCAAATGTGGTAAAACTATAAAGTAAAGCAAGGGAATGAAAAATGCAAAACAAGATGTTGTACTTCTTAAACTGGGTAATGTGTACACAGGGGCAATTTTTATTATTGTTGAAACCATACATACGTATTCAGTATCTTTGATATGTACTTTATTTTTAGATTTGAAAATCTTGGCTCTTGCATATAGGTAACGCAAAACAGCATGTCAAGACACTCAAAATAGCTTCTTACCATTCAAAAAATTTTGGGGTAAATGTGGGACTGCTCCAATATGAATTTTTCCCTTGTAGCTGCACCATGAAAATTTGCTAGACTAGAGGTGATTTTGAAATGACCTATGTGGCAACTACCAATATTCACTCATCAGGCCAGAGATCATCAGGAACCCACCTATGGACAAACAAATTGAGATTTTTTTGCTCATAATAATGAAAAAAAAAACAAAAACAAAAACAAAAACAAAAAACCCATATACCATGAGGAATCATGGGAAGTCTCTGTAAGAGGAACTTGAAGGGATTTACTATAGGATTTGGGTTTATGTTAGTAATTTTGGGGAGAGTTTGATTGAACAGGGATTTTCTCTGGATTAAGTGATGTCAGAGAGTGGGGACAATTCTATCATTGGTATCTCAATAAATTTTATTTAGAAGGATGGCAAACTAATGCTAGGCTAAAGCTGTAATTGGAAAGGATGTAAGAGGTTATTTACATTGGTCAGGAAATGGGGGTGTTTGGTACTTTGTGGTTTGAACAATCTTGTTTACATCTATGATTTTTTGAAATGTTTTTGTTTTGTTTACTTTATTATTGTTGTAGAATGATTTTGTAGAATTCTGGTGCCCAGTTTCCAGATGTCAGGGGCTATATTTCTCTTTCTTATAACAAAGGTGTATACGTTCTCTTCTGCACTCTGTGTATGTTTCATCCATCAGTACTATCTTTTTTGAAATTTATTTTACTGATAAACACTCAATATTTTTCATCAATTTCAGTTATTTTATCCGTTGTAGTAATCATTACCAATTAATCAAAAATAAAAATATTAGGTTCCTCCTACTTTAAAAAGACAAAGATTCTCACAAGGACATATAGCAATGTAATGTGTTGCAACACAGCATAAATGTAAGATCAGCCCACCAATGCCATATTAGAAGTATTTCATGTTTTGGCCAGAGGCAGTGGCTCACGCCTGTAATATCAGCACTTTGGGAGGCTGAGGCGGGGGGATTACTTGAGGTCAGGAATTTGAGACAGCCTGGCCAACACAGTGAAACCCCGTCTCTACTAAAAACGCACAAAAATTTAGCCGGATGTGGTGGTACATGCCTATAGTCACAGCCACTCGGGAGGATGAGGGAGGAGAATCATTTGAATCCGGAAGGTGCAGGCTGCAATGAGCAGAGATTGAGCCACTGCACTGCAGTTTGGGAGACAGAACGTGACTTCGTCTCAAAAAAAAAAAAAAAGAAGAAAATACATTTTATGTTTTGTTCTGACGTTGCTTTTATCTTTTGGGCCTTTTCGAATTTAATTGGGTACTAATTTAAAAAATGTTCATTATGACTATCTTTGTGTTGATGGCAACTACCTCAGCTAACATAACAATGTGGAACTGTGTAGGTCTTATTAAGATAGAAAAATGAATTAACTGTCTGTGTCAAGGTCCCTTTTATTATGTTTTTATGGAGTTAGTTTAAAAACTAGGCTTACAGTAGCCAACTTGTTAGAATCAGAAGGGATTTGAGAAAATGTCAGGGGCTGCTCAGCCCATTATGACAAGTAACCTCCTTCTGTCAGCCAGTGCTGTCATCATTTCAGTGCTAAAGCAATAAAAGCTCTTTACTTTTACCCAATCCAAAGTAAATGACAATAAAGGTCATTTACTTCCAACTGATTAGAGAGTGAATCACCTTCTGACTCATCTCATCTCTTAGAGGTCAGGGTGGGAATTTCAATTTTATGGTCTATTAAACATAGAGATAGCCCAGTGGGGCTGCAATATTCTCTCACAACAAACAAAGAGTGCTTGCCACCAATAAAATATCATTTATGCTTCCTGTTTGAAAAGCAGTCCATGAATAGCAAACAAGGTACTTCCAATACTGAGAGATAATTTAAATCTCTAAAATCATACAGCCTCATACTTGGAATACTGGAGAAGTAATGTACTCTGATTTTCAGCTTTAAAAGTGAGAAGGAATTTTGATATGTTAAATTAAACACTCATCATGTAAATTTCTAGCTATCACAGAAGGATATAACTATAAGACAAGTGTTGTCATAGAAGGGTTAGAATCACACATTGAAAGAGCTGTTTCTTCCTTAAGACATTTTAATGCATCAAGACAGAAATTTATGAATGAAATAGTAATTTAATAAACTCATCTTCCTCCTTATACTGTATAACCATTGAGGATAGTCCATTTTTTATTCAACTTTGTATCCTCAGTCCCTAGTACACTTACATGTTATCAATAAATGTATGGGAAAGATAGATGGATGGGTTAATGAATGGATTAATTATATAGGTGGATGTTTGGGTCTATTAAATTATTGTTTCACCAATAAAATTAGTCCAATAGATGAATTAACATGTTCTGTGGAAGACACAGAAGTTCTGATTTGTTATTAGTTATTCTTATACCCTCTGACAACAACTTATATATTTCTATGACAGGAATTTACTCTGCTCAGAAGGCAAATGCATTTGGCATGGCTCATTTCTTTTTAATCCCATGCTCCTAACAGAAGAAAATCACAATTGTTCTACATTTGTTCCACTTGCTTAAGCCTGATACGCTTTAAGTAGAGGCCTACCATTTATTCATCCATTCAATTGTTCATTTGTTCTATTATCCATTCATCTATCTATTCGTTTAACAAATATTCATTGAGTACCTACTATAGGCATTATTTTAGGCACTAGAACTACATCAATGAGCAGTACAGATAAAAACTCCTGCCCTCATGGTTATAAACCTTACATTCTAGTGGAGAAAGAAAAATAATAAATAAAATAAATAAGTAAAATATAGAGCAATGGAAGTATTAAGGGAAAAGCATGGGAAAGAGTTGCATTAATTTGGGCAGGCTAGCTTTTAAAACAATCTCCAAATTCCACTGGCTTTATATTAAAAGTTAATTTCTCATTAAAACAACCTAAAGTTAATCTGATAAGATGTACTGGAGAGGTCTGAGTGACTTAGGCCTCTGATTACCGTATGTACTAACTAGCAGATTAGTTGTTGGCAAAATGTGTGAATACACAATCTCCTTAGGTCTTGTATTGAAAGTACTTCAGTAATTACAAGTGATATTTAGAAGTTAAAGATAAAGTTATTCTCTCTATATAGAAGCTTGAGATAACTTGTGATTAATGGAAGAATTTTTGAGCCACAGTCCCTAGTTACTATTGTCTAACTGAGTGAGGGCCTCGGGTGTAAAGAAGAAGGTGAACAAATATGCAATATAAATGGAAAAAATAAATATTAAGGATCACATTAAATAGGATTGTATAAATTAGAGAAATGGTTATTGAGAAATTCCCTGATAAATTCTCAGGCTCCATAGTTGAGGACTAGCAAATCAGTCATTTGTTAAAATTCCATCAATGCTCTAAAATGGAAAATCTCATCTTGGCAGAGTCTGTTGGGAAAAGAGCTGTGTGAAAAAACAAACAAATAAACAACAACAACAACAACAAACCCAAAACTTTAAAACTCATCCCAACTCTACTAACACACATCTAACTCTTAGCGTTCTTGTTTACACTATCCATAAAATACAAAACCAATCGCCTCTCTTACCTAACAGGCATGTTATAAGTCCCTGAAGGAGTATTTCCTATGAGTTTATGTGATCAAGAAACAGATCAGCCCTCACGAGGACCAAGGCCCAATTTTGAAATTAGTTTAATCCTTGACTTGATTAAGGTAATATTAAATATGCAGGAACCTTATCCTAGTTCCCTTCCAGAATAAAAATGCACATTCTCAATATGCAGAGGCATATTATACAGAGTTTCATTAAATATTACCATTTTTTCATGTATTTTGACCATCAATAAAAAACCACTAGGTTTGTGGGAAGAAAGACACAAACAAAACCACGAGAAACCATAAACAATAGAAATAGTCCCATATGGGACTCAAATAACAGAGCTATAATTCATACATTTTAACGTAACTAAAAACAATTATTCCAAGAAATTACAACAGAAGCAAAATGGAAATTCTAAAAGAGAAAAACACAGTAACTGAAGTTAACAACTAAATGGATGTGTTTAGTAGCAAATTAGACACAAAGACAGAATTCATAAACTGAAATATAGGTCAGACAAAAATATACAAACTGAGTTTAGAAATATAAATGGAAAACAAATACAGAAAGGAGCATAAAGATATCTAAAAGATGTTGAATATTACTAAGATGCATATCCCGACTACTTGGAGTAGAGGAGAGAGATAATGGGAGAAAAGAAATATCTAAAGGGATATTCCTGGAAAATTTTTTAATACGACAAAATATATTAATGTACAAGTTCAAGATGTTCTAGGAACATCAAGATAGATAAATACAAAGAAAATCAGACCTAGGATTGTTATAGTAACTATTGAAAACATGACAGGAAAGGGGAAAATATCAAAAATGGTTAAAAAATATTACTTTCAAAGGAAAGATAATATACTGATACCTGATTTTCTAATGGAAACGTTGGAAATCCAAAGCCAATAGAATCTTCAAATTACTGAAAGTTAATAACGTCCATCCTAGGATTCAATAAGCAGTGAAAACATATTTGAAAACTAAGAGTGAAATAAAGCTATGCTAAGAAAAAAATTGAGAATATTCACCACCAGCAAAACCATGCTAAAGGAAATACTAAAGGGTACACTTCAGGAAGAAGAAAAATTATTCCAATGGAAGTATAGAGATATAGCAAAGAATAAAGAGTGATGGAAAGGGTAACTATGTAGTAAATCTAAATATAAAAAGCAAATATAATCAGAAATAAAAGGATAAATAGAAAATCCACGATCATTATTGAGAGAGTTTAGATTACCTTTTTCAATATCTGAGTGGATATGCAGATTAAAAAACCACTAAAAATATGGAAGACTTGGACAACATAATTAAAAACATCATTGAATAGTTATTAGGATACTCAATTCAGTCACTGCATAATTCCTATATTAAAATATAAAAATCAGTTTTTAACTCACAGTTTGCACAAAAAATCAGTTTCAGGTGGATTATAAGTTTAAAGGTTAAAAGGTAAGACAATAACAATTACAAAACATCACATAGGAGAATATTTTCACAATTTTGGTGTTAGGGAAAGTTTTCTTCAGCAGGATTCAGAAAAAATCCCTCTAATAATCCAAGAAAAAAATTTAAAAATGCAACTACTAAAAAGTAGATATTTCTGTTCATAAAATGATGCCATTAATAGAGTGGAAAGCCAAGTCAGAAGGTGAGAGAGGATATCTGCAATATAGGTAACCAACATAGCTTAAATATGGAATGTATAAAGAGCTCCTTCAAATCAGTAGAAGATGATGTTGAAATCCATATATTGATGATTTCATCAGTGTTCATCCTCCCAGATCTGGAAAAGGAAGTTTGCTGATGACAAAAAGACTAAGAAAAATTTATTTATGTGAGATAAAGAATTGATAATAATTCCTTAAGTAAATCAAAATAACATATCTAAAGTAAATATTCAAAGAACTTAAATAGTTCATTTCTTTAAAACTGTTTATCTAAAACAATCTACAGATTCAATGCAATCTCTATTAAAATACCAATTACATTTTTCACAGAACTAGAAAAACCAATCTTAAAATTTACATAGAACCACAAAAGACCCAGAATAGCCAAAGTTGTCCTGAGCAAAAAGAAAACTAGAGGAATCACATTACCTGACTTCAAATTATACTACAGAGCTATAATGTCCATGTTTTTATGCCACAGAACATATGCAAATCAGCATGGTACTGGTATAAAAACAGATTCATAGACCAATGGAACCGAGTAGAGAACCAAGAAACATATTCATACATTTACAGTGAGCTCATTTTTGACAAAGATGTCAGAATCATACATTGGGGAAAGGAGAGTTTTTTCAATAAATGGTGCTGGAAAAACTGGATATACATAAGCAGAAGAATGAAACTAGACCCATCTCTCTCACTATACACAAAAATCAAATCAGAATGGATTAAATACTTAAATCTAAGACTTCAAGTTATGAAACTACTACAAGAAAACATTGCAGAAAATCTCTAGGACCTTGGTTTGGGCAAATACTTTTTGAGAAGTACCCCACAAGCACAGGTAACCGAAGTAAACATGAACAAATAGGATCATATCAAGTTAAAAAGCTTCTGCACAGCAAAGGGTACAGTCAACAAAGTGAAGAGACAACTTGAAGAATGGGAAAAAACATTTGCAAACTACCCATCTGACAAGGGATTAATAACAAGAATATATAAGGAGCTCAAGCAACTCTACAAAAAAATCTAATAATCTGATTAGGAAAAATCTAATAATCTGATTAAATGGGCAAAATATCTGAACAGACATTTATCAAAAGAAGACATACAAATAATAAACATGCATATGAAAAGGTGTTCAACAACACTCACGGATCATCAGATAAATGCATGACAAAACTACAATGAGCTACTATCTAACTCCAGTTAGAATGGCTTTTATCCACAAGACAGGCAATAACGAATGCTGGTGAGAATGCAGAGGAAAAGGAACTCTCATATACTGTTGGTGAAAATGTAAATTATTACAACAACTAGGAGAACAGTTTGGAGGTTCTGTTAGAGCTCCATAGGTCTACCATAGGTCTAACATTCCCACTCCTAGGTACCATAGGTCTAACATAAAATAGAGCTACCATAGGTCTGACATTCCCACTCCTAGGTATATACTCAAAATAAAGGAAATCAGTATATTGAAGAGATATCTGCACTCCTATTTTTACTGCAGCACTATTTACAATAGCCAAGATTTGGAAGCAACCTAAGTGTCCATCAACAAATGAATGGATTAAGAAAATGTGGTGCATATACACAATGGAGCACTATTCAGCTATAAAAAGGAATGAGATCCAGTAATTTGCAACAACATGGATGAAAATAGAGATCATTATGTTAAGTGAAATAAGCTAGGCACAGAAAGACAAACTTTACATGTTTACACTTATTTGTGGGAGCTAAAAATTAAAACAATTTAACTCATGGACATAGAGAGTGGAAGGATGGTCACCAAAGGCTGGGAAGGGTAGTGGGGGTCGAGGGAAGTGAAGATGGCTAATAGGCATAAAGATAGTTAGAATGAATAAGATCTAATATTTGATAGCATAACAGGGTGATTATAGTCTATAACAATTTAATTTTACTTATAAAATAACTAAAAGTATAGTTAGTTTGTAATACAAAGGATGAATGCTTGAGGTGATAGATACCCCATTTACCCTGATGTAATTATTGCATATTGCAAGCCTGTGTCAAAACATCTCATGTAGCTCATAAATATATATGCTTGCTATGTACCCACAAAAATTAAAAATTAAAGAAAAGAAAAAATCCTACTTATCTAAATCCAGTATTAAAACATAGTTCAAATTGCACTATTCAGGATCACTTTTGTGAAACAGTGCAGGGAACATAACGTTGGCTAAAAATGTAAGCACCTAATATAGGTATCTTCAACAGAACGGTAGTCCTCATTCAGAGAAGTTGAAAATGAAAGGTAACATCTACTACCTCAGTATTCACTTTTCCTCCCAAGATAGCCTCTAAACTACCGTAACAGGATGAGTTAATGAGGTGAAAAAACAAAATCCAACAAATTGGAGTGTGGCACTATCCCCTACTTCATTCACAGGAAAGGTAGATCAACTCTCAGCTGCCTTGAGATGAGATTATGAGGTGCCTCCCAGAGCAGAGGAAACAGACACTGGGAGGCAGAAAACACACCAGTAGATTTAGGGGAAATTTCTCAAAAGGACGGGAGTAGTAAACACTGACTCAGACTAACTGGTTTAATTTAACTGAGAAAACAATGACTCTTGGCTTTCACCCAACTTGGCAAGGTGAAATTTGTGCTCACTGCACTCCCATAGGCTAAACATAGAGGCAAATGGGAAGATTCTCTTCCTTCGTTTTTTCTCAAGGAAAAGTAGGTTTGGAGGAAATTCAGCAACTATTCCTGCTTTACTTGTCAGCTGATGTGCAGAGCCGGCTGAACATGTGAGAATCATATTGTCAGTCACCTCAAATGTCTAAGAATGTCTTGCGGAATTATCTGTGTCTTCTGAGGAGCCATGTGAAGCCAAGAGGGGCCCTGAGACAAGGATGCTCAGGGACCGTTTTTAAATACGGAAAGAGTGGCCATGTGCAGTGGCTCATGCCTATAATCCCAGCACTTTGGGAGGCCAAGGGTAGAGGACCAGCCTGGATAACACAGCAAGACCCTGCCTCTTAAAAAAAAAAATTAGTTGGGAGCAGTGGTGCACACCTGTAGTCTCAGCTATTTGGGAGGCTGAGGTGAGAGGATCACTTGAGCCCAGGAGGTTGGGGCTTCAGTGAGCCCTGATAACAGCCACTGCATTCCAGCCTGGGCAACAGAGTGAGACCCTTTCTCTAAAATAATATTAATAATGATAAAAATGAAAGAGATATGGTTCAGGGAGGCTTCCAATTTTGTAATACTTTGCAGTTTTTTAAAAAATATATTCTTGGCCGGGCGCGGTGGCTCAAGCCAGCAATTTGGGAGGCCGAAGTGGGCGGATCACAAGGTCAAGAGATCGAGACTATCCTGGCCAACATGGTGAAACCCCGTCTCTACTAAAAATACAAAAATTAGCTGGGCGTGGTAGCGCGTGCCTGTAGTCCCAGCTACTCGGGAGGCTGAGGCAGGAGAATTGCTTGAACCCAGGAGGCGGAGGTTGCAGTGAGCCGAGATTGTGCCACTGCACTCCAGCCTAGCGCATGGTGACAGAGTGAGACTCTGTCTCAAAAAAAAAAAAAATTCTTTTTTTTATTACATTTTAGGTTTTCTGCCTCTCTGTCTCTCTCTCTCTCTCTCTCTCTCTCTCTCTCTCTCTCTCTCTCACACACACACACACACACACACACACACGCGTACACATACACATGTGCACATGAGCCCTGCCAAGGCATTGTTAAGGCTGTGTTTGGGCTGTAATTTCACCTGCACACTCTATCCTTAAACTTAAAATATTCTTTTTCTCTCTTACTTTCCCCACTCCAATCCCTTCAGTCATCAAACCTCCACTTTCCATGAAAAGGCAAGAAACTCACGCGATTTTGGCACAGACAGTGCACTTCCAGCTGCCATCTGGGCCTGCAACTCGACACTCTCTGCACACCCTCAGTGAGCAAGCCTGACAAGGATCTCCTCGGTCAAAGATTAGGCCCAGGTTTTTCTGACAATGAACACAAACTCTGCTGGTCTCTTGTTGAGTTTTCCCACTTCTACGTTTTGCTTCTAAGAGTTCATTTTTCAGCTTCCTGAAAGGAGAGAAAAAAAATCACTTAAAAAAAAAAGAGCAGAGATATCTACAATATCTAAAACAATGTCTAAAATAGATAGAATATTTGCGTCAAATAAGACTGCTTTACCCTGGGGACCACCATGCAGTCTCACTTAGAATTTCGAAAAGGTGCCTATTTAGTGTCCTTACTTTCAATTCCCATCTCTTTATTCATGAGATATTTTCATTTGGAAGAATATTTGAATCAAGGAATTAGAGCCAAATATTTCCAGGAAATAGAATTTCTCCCTCCAGAATAAAAAATCCTTTGATATCAGTAACTGAAAAAAAAAAGGGTTTATGTTTTACTTTTGAATTTTGACATTCTCTACTAGCATTATTATTTTGCTATTAGTATTTATTCACATTCTACTGTGACTTCTCTAGGATATCTTTGATACCATAACACTAGAGAGTATGGCCCCAGGTTATAAGCCTACATAGTACCTGGTTCTTTACCTGCCTGTATACATGACTTGACGCAAGAGTGTGAAATCAAACTCAGCATCATTGTAGGCACAATCTTCATGTGATCACTTAAGGAAAGTAACAAAGACACTGATCAGGCATATTAAGGGTGGTATGGCTGTAGACCACCTACCATTTCAGATAAAAAAAAATTTCTGCTTAGCATTTGAAAGTTTCCAACAATTTCTATTAGCCTATGGGCTTTGCTGTTAGACATGCCTATGTTTAAATCCCGGATCCATCATGAATAAACTGTTCAACTTCAGTGACTTACCTATTCAACCCTAGTCTCTTCATTTTTAAGGTGAGAGTAATAGTATTCCTCCATAATTGTTGTAAAGATTAAATGAGATGACAAATGCAAAGTTATTAGCATGCTGCCTGGCACATAGGTTCTAAATAAATATTAGTTCCATGTCCCTTCTTTTACTACCTGACATGTAATTTACTTATCCATACTTTAGAAAACTGCTATTCCAAATATGGTTCTTGTTCCAGCAGCATCAACATCGCCTGGGAACTTTGTAGGAATGCAGAATCTCAGGCACTGCCTTAGACCCTATTGGATCAGAATCGACATTTTAACAAAATTTTCAAGTGGTTAGAGCTTGAGAAGCATAGCTTTAGCAAATTCAGTCTCAAATTTGGCTATATATTAGAATCACTTCGGAAAGATTTTTAAAATACTGATTCCCAAATCTCACTCCCATAGATTCTAATGTAATTAGCTTTGGATGTGGCCTAGGTAATGGGATTTTTAAAAGCCTATTGCCAAATTCAGAAAACTCCGCTCCAGAAGACAGGTTCCTTCTCACTTAAATGCTTCACAAACATGTCATTCCTTTGTGCTACTGAGCCAATCTCTTCTTCAACATAGAATGTCTATGTTGCAGGAAAAAAAATCGAAAATCATTCCACACATTTTATACTATCATCTTTTACATTTGTGATATTAAACTTTGTCATGCCTATCTAGACTAGCATCTTCCCAAAGGCAAGAACAAAGGCCTTAGTTTATTGTATACACTGCTCAGGGTCTAATTCCATGCTAGGTTATAAAGCAGTTGAATATTTAAAGCTACTTATTATATTTCTTTTGTTCTTTCAAACTAACTTGTGAAGTATTATAAGACTCATATTAAAAACAATAAGCAATACAGATGGAATCAGAAACCAGGTCATTTATTTCCCAGCCTGATGAGAGAGTCATAAAAGGAGAATTTTCAAACTGTAGAGCAAACTTTTTAAAATTTTTGGCTTAATGTTTCATTTATTCATCCAACAAGCACTTATAGTATGCCTACAGTGTGCTAGGCATTCTGGTATTGAGAAAAAAATGAGTCTAAACAGAACATCTACTAAGAATTACCATTACCCTTTATGTTAGTTAAGGAGACAAATGATGCACGATGACTCATGTGCTGCAATAGGCAGCCATACTAAGCACTTTTACATCCCCACCAAGTTTGTGGTAATTTGTTACAGCAGCCACAGGAAATGGATATACCCTCGATTTGGCCTCATTTCTTGCAGAGTACAACAATCCCAGGCATAACACATCCAACTCCCTGGGTTTTCAGTTCTTTGACCTGCTCAATCTTCTTTGACCTCCGTGTTCATGTGCACCATTCGCTCTTATGAGGAAACCCTGGAACCTGTCATCTCTAGAAATTACGTTATATCTAAAATCATGAATTTCAACACCTTTGAAACCATTATTCAGTTCTAATGAGTACATCACTTTCTCATCCATCAATTCTCTTCTCAGCCTCACTTCCCCTTGGAGCCCGAGCAGAAGGAACCCTGCTTGGGATTGTGCATCTCCTACCCTACAAACATCCTGGAGGCAGAAGATCACCTCTTTGAACATTCATGTGGATTAAACAGAGTGAGAAGACATCAGCAGCCTTATGTTATCAGTTTCATATGGAGAAATGGTAGTGACAACAGAAAGGAGACCTCTTTGTCCCATTACCAAATATTTCAAGCAATGATGCATAGCTTTTCTCTTTCCTTTCCTTCAACATAGGCAGGCACAGGTCCTTAGCAGGATAAGAGAAAAGAGAAACAGAAGTAAAAGAAGAGGAAACGGAAACCTTTATTCCTTCCTTGTGGGCCATTGCAGTGGCTTGAAGTGCTGTGTGAATCTGGAGGCATATGGGAAGAAGATTGAAATGGATAATAATGAATGATTAAAAAATGTGTAAAATAGAATATTTGCCTCAAATAAGACTGCATTAAACTGGGGACCACCATGCAATTGCACTTAGAATTTTGAAAAAGTGCCTATTTGGTGTCCCTCCTTTCAGTTCCCTTCCAATCTATTCTCCACAGAAAAAGAAGTGTCGTTAGTCAATACTCTTTTAAAATATTTCTGAATTCGTGTGAGTCCCCTGCTTAAAACCAACCAGTAGTTTTATGTTATATTTTGAATGAAATCTATACCCTTTTCCCATAGCCCTTAAAAATCTGCCTAATCTATTCCCTCTTCCTCTGGATAGGAGATAGGATTCAGCAACATAATTCTACTTAAAATTTCATAAATATGCCAAGTTCTTTCCCATTTCAGGGCCTTCGAACATGTTTTTTTCTCAGCTGAGAATGCCTTCCCACCATACTCCATCACCTAACACAGTAGTCATTAGTCTATTCACTAAACACTTTCCATTCTCCTTACTTCTGAAAGCAAGTTGAAATTGCACATTCCTGCCCTCTTGGCATTAGATGTCATCATGTGACTCACACTGGCCATTGAAATGTGGTAAGTAATCCCAGGTAAAAGCTTTAAAATCAAGGGCAGGGTTCACCACACACCCTTTCTTTTTTTTTTTTTTTTTTCATAGAGAATGGCAATGTTCCAAATAGTGTCTGCTCTGCAAGTCTGGATCCTGGTCTGAGGATACCATAAAGTAGAGTCCCCAAACATCCTGTTAGGAACATGCGGCATGAGTGAGAAATCTTCATTGTTTTAAGCCACTAAGAGTTTGGAGTTGTTACTGCAGCATCACTTAACCTATCGTGACTGATAAACACACAAGTTAATTCTTAATCTGGCTGGCTCCCACTTACTTTTTAAATTTTTAGTTTTACTGCTGCTTGCCCAGGGAGATTTTCTCTGACCACTGAATCTACAGCAGCTTCACATTCTTTAATTTTCTTTGGTGCTGTATAGATGCATTTATATTAACATATAAATTGGTAACCTGTATGTAGTTGAAATTTGTAAAGACTGCAAAGATTAACAATCTTGATCATTGTTGAATGATAGAATCTTTTCATTTCTGTATTCTAGTGATATATTGGATGTTTTTTTTCTGTCCCTTTATAAAAAATGTAATATGCATTAAAAAGACTTCTTGCTTTATCATCACATAGACACATTTCTTTCAAATCAGGAATTGCTTTCATTAAAATTCTTCTCACATTTGTGTGGCATTATTCTCTTGTGTTATCTTGTCTAGACCAAATTGTACTGAACACCTTTTTACACCAGACAAGACAGGAATTTTAGAATGGAAGCAATTAGCTGCCTTGAAGAGGAAACCATGAATAAACAATTTATAAAGTATCTTTAATTCCTTACTGCTTTTAAACAAGGCTCAAGAGACATAATGAGCAAGCAAGGATTACACAGTGGCCCAGAGCATAGGGTTCTAAAGTCAGAGTGCCTGGGTTCAAGTCCTGGCTATACCATTTATTTCCTCTAAGAACTTAAGACAATTATGTAACATCTCTGTGTCTCAAGACTTAAGGAAACTTAATCGCTTTGTGTCTCAAAATATTTCCTCTGTAAAAACAGCCTCACAGTGTTGTTGTGAGCATTAAGTAAGACAAAGCTTGTAAGTGTTTAGCACAGTTTGACACATAATAATTATGGAATAGACAATTATGTGTCTCCCAATATCTGTTATCTTTCTCTTCTTTATTAGTGGAACATCTAGCTAGACTCATGGCCATTCAGAATAAAACTAGATTTCTCAGTATTTCTTGCAGTTAGGTTTTGTCATGATACTAAACGCTGGCCAGTGGAATGTCATCAGAAATGATATAACTCTAGGTCATGCCTTTAATGAAATAGGGAGGATCCCTTTCTCTTGACCCTTTCCCCCTTCCCAGAATCTGGGATGAGAACATAAGAATGAATCATTCTGGATCAAGAGCTAAACTTTCAACATGGTGGAGCAACAAAAGATAGGGAGTTCAGACACCCACTTTAATGGGGCCCCCATAACAATACCACAAAGCCACCAATCAACCCAGACTTTTACATTAGACAGGAATATGTTGCCATCTTAAGATCTTAAGTCATGATTATAATTGGTCTCTGTCACCTGCAGCCAAACCTATTTCCCAATAAATACAATAAGAATTCAGGAAATATTAACTTGTATTCTTTCTTCCACTTGCAGAAATGATGCTGTCAGATTTTGCTTCAGCGTCTGACATAATGCCTGCAAGCTAAACACTTCTTTAGAACTAGTGTTGCATATTCCATTAAGAGAGCAAGGCCACAGTGACCGACAAAATCTATTTTCAACAATAAGAAAAAAATCACTAAAATAATATATGCGGACAGAATAATGTTATAGCAGCTTGATTCTAATGCCTGCACTGCTCCTTGCACTCCCATATTTTGTAAGATTCAGGGACAATGCCATCAACACTGTGTTATTTCATATTTGCCTCAGGAAAATCTGGGGCTGACCAGACCTTCTCTCTGTACTCTGAATATAAAAAGTTTACACTTTCATTTTGTCTGTAGCTTCCATATGCAGTACCTATTATTAAAACCTAAATTTCACAACACTTGGCCACGTAATAACACGCACTTTACTTCACATGTTAATATGGCTTGGCTGTGTCCCCACCCAAATCGCATCTTGCATTTCAGCTCCCATAATTCCCATGTGATGTGGGAGAGATCCGTGGGAGGTAATTGAATCATTTGGGTAGATCTTTCCCATCCTATTCTGATGACAGTGAGATCTCATGAGATCTGATGCTTTTATAAAGGGGAATTTCCCTGTGCGAGTTCTCTTGTCTGCCACCATGTGAGACGTGCCTTTGACCTTCCACCATGATTGTGAAGCCTCCCTAGCCATGTGGAACTGTGAGTCTATTAAACCTCTTTCTTTCGTAAATTATGCAATCTCAGGTATGTCTTTATCAGCAGCATGAAAACAGACTAATAAAGTAAATTGGTACTAGTAGAGTGGGACACTGCTGAAAAGATACCCAAAAATGTGGAAGCAACTTTGGAACTGGGGAACAGGCAGAGGTTAGGACAGTTCAGAGGGCTCAGAAGAAGACAAGAAGATGTGAGAAACTTTGAAACTCCCTAGAGATCTGTTGAATTGCTTTGACCAAAATGCTGATAATGATATGAATAATGAAATCCAAGCTGAGGTGGTGTCAGATGGAGATGAGGAACTTGTTGGGAACTGGAGCAAAGGTGACTCTTATTATGTTTTAGCAAAGGGACTGGCAGCATTTTGCCTCTGCCCTAGAGATTTGTGGAATTTGGAACTTGAGAGAGATGATTTACAGTATCTGGGGGAAGAAATTTCTAAGCAGCAAGGTATTCAAAATGTGACTTGAGTGCTGTTCAAAGCATTCAGTTTTAGAAGGGAAAAAGAGCATAAAAGTTTAGAAAATTTGCAACCTGACAATGCTATAGAAAAGAAAATTCCATTTTCTTAGGATAAATTCATACAGGCTGCAGAAATTTGCGTAAGTAACACGGAGCCAAATGTTAATCACCAAGGCAATGAAGAAAATGTCTCCAAGGCATGTAAGAGACCTTTGGGGCAGCCCTCCCATCACAGGCCCAGAGGAAAAAATGGTTTCATGGGCCGGGCCCAGGGTCTCTAGGCTGTGTGCAGCCTAGGGACTTGGTGCCCTGCATCTCAGCTGCTCCGGCTGTGGTTGAAAGGGGTCAACATAGAGCTCAGACAATGGCTTCAGAGAATGCAAGCCCCAAGCCTTGGCAACTTCCCCATGGTATTGAGCCTGCAAGTGCACAGAAGTCAAGAATTGGGGTTTGTGAACCTCCACATAGATTTCAGAGGATGTATGGAAATGCCTGGATGCCTAGGCAAAAGTTTGCTGCAGGGGCAGGGCCCTCATGGAAAACCTCTACTAGAGTAATGTGGAAGAGATATGTGGGGTCAAAGCCCCCACACAGAGTCCCTATTGGGGCACTACCTAGTGAAGCTGTGAGAAGAAGGCCATCATTCCCCAGACCCCAGAATGGTAGATTCACTGATGGCTTGTGCCATGTGCCTGGAAATGCCACAGACACTCAACACCAGCCTGTGAAGGCAGCCAGGAGGGAGGCTGTATCCTGCAAAACCATGGAGGTGAAGCTTCCCAAGACCATGGGGATCCACCTCTTGCCTCAATGTGACCTGGATGTGAGGCATGGAGTTAAAGGAGATCATTTTGGAGCTTTAAGATTTGACTGCCCCACTGGATTTCAGACTTGCATAGGGACTGTAGCCCCTTCATTTCGGCCAACATCTCCCATTTGGAATGGCTGTATTTACCCAATGCCTGTAACCATTGCATCTAGGAAGTAACGAACTTGCTTTTGATTGTAAAGGTTCATAGGTGGAAGGGACCTGCCTTGTCTCAGATGAGACTCTGGACTGTGGACTTTTGAGTTAATGCTAAAATGAGTTAGGACTTTGGGGAACTGTTGGGAAGGTATGATTGGTTCTGAAATGTGAGGACATGATATTTGGTAGGGGCCAAGGGTGGAATGATATGATTGGGCTGTGTTGCCACCCAAATTTCATGTTTAATTGTAGTTCTCATAATTTCCATGTGTTGTGGGAGGGACCTGGTGGGAGATAATTGAATCATTTTGGTGGATCTTTCACGTGCTAGTCTCATGATAGTGAATAAGTCTCATGATATCTGATGGTTTTATAAAGGGGAGTTTCCCTGCACAAGTTATCTTCTCCTGTCTGCCACAATGTGAGATGTGACTTTCACCTTTCGCCTTGTCTGTGAGGCCTCCCCAGCCATGTGGAACTGTGAGTCCATTAAGCCTCTTTCTTTTGTAAATTGTCCAGTCTCAGGTATGTCTTTATGAGCAGCATGAAAATGGACTAATACACATGTCGTACCATTGCTTTGACAAGAACACATGGAAATACATTATGATTCCCATTTTGTAGATAAGAAAGTAGAATCTCCGAGAGGCAACTTGTGGGTCACAGAGCTATTAAATAAGGATGTCAGGATTCAGATCCAGATTTTTATATTCCAAAATCTGCACTCTTCCCACACATAAGGATCCTCTCACTGGCTCTCAATATATTAAAATATTTTTGCTAAGAAAAGACCCTGTATTTATTAATGACTGTTGTTTCTTTCCTAGCTGTGCAAAGCCATACTGAGCATACTCAAAGTTAAGCCTCAGTGAACATAGAAGTTTTCTTCTGCCTGCCCTGCTTCTTTCAACATGTGGCATCTGCCCAAATTGGATCTTATCATGAAGTCTCTCATGATAAACATTCCCCAACAGGCCATTCTTCAACAAGCATGACTCTATCTTAATACATTTTATATAACTTTTGATTAGTTTTCAAATCAAAGGCTATTAAAAGAATCAAGACTCTCTGAGAACTGGGAAAAAGTTTTGCATAGATAAAAATCTGCTTAAGAGAAAGTAACAAGGAGTGGGAGTAAAAGAACACTTGTTTAGATAAAGAAGTCTTGTGAATTCTGCCAATTTCATGTTTAGAAATAGTCTCAAGGAAAGAGAGCATTGTGAAATCTTCATATCTGCAGAAGACACTTCCTGGTATTAAAAAGCTTGGCTCATAGGAGTATGCTGGAAAGTCTCACAAAACCATGTCAACAGGCAATTGACAAAACAAACAAACAAACAAAACAACCTCCCCCCCCCAAAAAAAAACTAAAAGAAGAAGGAGCAATAATACTGAAAAGTAACAATTTTAAGGAAAATAATTAAAATCACAGAAATATAAGGAAGAACTTAACCAATCCTTTTCAACCCAAGAGAATCAACGACTTATTACAGATTCTCCAAAAACATTAAATGTCTTCATATATGCAAAGGGACAATGACTCAAGCATTCATTCTGAATTATTTTTAAAAAGGACGATGGAGACAAAACAGTAAACATTATCTGTTCCTGTAAGGTAATGCTGATAGTGACTTCTGTCAAACTTTGCCTGACATCTCACCCTTGCTTAGATTCTTCTCCTTCCCTGTGCTGCTTTCCCTACTACAGTAGTTTATGGCTTCTCTTTAATAAATCACTTGCACACAAATCATGAGCTCAAGGTCTGCCTCTGAGGGAACCCAACCTAAGACAGGGATCTTATAAATTATATGACAAAGACAGCTCATTACAACTCCAAAGGAGTCAGGAATCACTACACTTTGATACCTTGCTGTTTATTAACTATAGTCTTAAAATCATACCAGAAATGTATCTCATATGTAATTAGCAAACCAACCTTCTCAAATGGAGGCATCTTAAAATAACTATTGTCTCAATTTCCTGGCCCATAAAGGAATAAGAATGCATTTTGCTAATTTGAAACCCAAAGAGTATCTTGCTTGATTATCAAAAACATCAGAAAGTCTTGTTATCAATATGATAAATCACTCAGAAAAAGTGGAGATGGAGATAGAATCAGTACAGCAAGAAGTAGGAAAGCTGCATTTCTTTTAAAAACAGCCAAGATAAAATGCTGGGCTTTTAAAAATATTTACGATCACAATGCAATGATAGAATTGACTTGATAGAAGAAAATTGGGCATTCATACAAAAAAAAAAAAAAAAAAAAAAAAAAAAACCCTGACACTTCAAAAAGACCATGTTGCTCTTGAAAAATTCTTTTAAACCACTTCTGCTGTTGAATATGGACACATAATAGAGGATTTCCATTTTAATTTTTATAGATATGTAGCTGAAATTTATTTCTAAAATGACTCTAAATTGAATTCCTGCAAAATAAATATGGTGGGGAAGGGGTTATAGGTTCAGCAAAGGCAGTTATCAGTACTCATTTTTTCCCATTTTACCTTTTTAGGTGATACTTATGGGGATTCACATTTTCATACATAAAGGTTATTACAAAACACTTCAAGCAGTTTTCCTAGTTGTCAGTATCAGTACGTGATACAAGAAATGTCATCATTTATTTGAAATTTGTTGAATATGAATATAAAGTTTCCTTTATGTGTAGTTCTTTCATTGCATGCTTCACCAAAAACCATCACTGGCAATTAATTACAAACTTTTAGATTCTATGAAAGGAAGATGAAATTTGTGCTAAGGAATAAACAATCTGATCCACCAGATGCATGGTCTTAACTGAATTGATTTTCCCAGATTGGTGGTTTTTAAATTTAAAGAAAATATTAATCAAAATATGAATCACAATATAAGACAGAGGATTTAAGAATGAGAATGTTCATGGAAATAAGAATAAATAGTTAAGAAAAACCTTGCACATTCATGTTATTTGGAAAAAATTTACGTTACAAAATCTTATCCAGCCAATAAAAATGCTTACAAATAATTTTTAATGACATAAAAATGTTAAGAAATAATGTAAAACAAAAATAAAGGATAGAATTTACATATACATACTGTATATGTAAATTTCCAACTATATAAAAATTGCATATATATATATAAACATACACACACGCACACACACACACACACACACATACAAATGAAAGAAAGGAAATACAATGCAAATGCAGACTATTCACCTCTGGGAAGTGGAATTCTATGTGAGCCTTTAACGTTCATATTACGTGGTTATCTAATTTTGTATAATAAGCCCATTGACTCTATATTGAAGATATGTATCAGAAGATATTAAATATTTGTTTAAATGGATTGATGTTTATGCTATTTTAAAAATTGCAGACATTGATGCCCTTTATAGATCCGAGGACAATACTGGGATTAAAAACTTTAAAAAATTGTTTGCTGTGTAAACATTTTGTTAATTTAGTTATTTGCATTAAATATTTAAATTATTTAATTAATTAATTCCTCTGCAATAAAAGAATAATTATAAAAATTATGAAATGCATGTTAGCCTGATCTTATTATAAATTTAAATTGGTTAAACTATAATTCCTATTCATATAGGAACATTCTTATTAGATTACTATTGATATAAAATGGTCATCTGCCTGAAATCTAAAATGTTAGATGTGACATTTTTATTAGTGAAGTTTTCACTTATATTATTTTCCTAGGAATGAAATACCTATTTCTCCAAGGATATAGTTGATATTAGATATTTCTTTATGAACTGACTTATCTTTGAGGGAGTGGATCTTCTTTACTCCCCTTTCCAGCTCCAACATTCAGCCATGTTCTGGATTACATGGGCTTTATTGTTCTGTTTCTGTAATTTACAGTGAAAGGGAACGGTACTTTCTTGGGATGTGAGTGTCAATTAACTCCTGCTTCCCAGCGGCATGTTTTCTGCACCAATTCTGGCTAGAGACAATACACAAAGAAGGGAAAGGGTAGTAAAATGGGAATATGGAGGAGAGTAAAAAATATACAGAGGACCCTTTAACAACATAGGTTTGAACTGCCCTGGTTCATCTATACAAGGATTTTAAAATGTAAGCACAGTCAGCTCTCCGTAATCTTGAGTTTCAAAGAAAGATTGAAAACACAGTATTTGTGGGATACGAAACTCACATTTACAGTGGACCAACTCTCCCCATACACAGTTTCCACAAGGCCAACTGTAGCCTTGAGTATATGGGAATTTTGGTATACACCAATGTCCTGAAACGAATCCCCAGTCTATACTGAATATCTCTTTGTATAGACTGTCTCCACATATAGATATATATGTAGAGAGAAAGCCTATCTCTCTATACATTTTTTATATAATCTAGGTATTTGAAATAATATAAATATAATAATATGAATATAATATAGACACATTAATAATTTGAAATAATATAGATATCTATATAGAGACTTATATAGATACAAATAATAGATATACTCTCAGGTAACAATCTTACTTATGACTATGGTGACCTATTATTTCAAACCTCCCAGAAAATGTTCTAAAATAGCTAGAAGAAAATAATTCTAATGTTTCTTACATAGGAAAAGATAAATATTTAAGGTGATGCATATCACAATTACACTGATTTAACCTTTACAAATTACTTAAATGTATAAAATTATAACATGTACCCTGAAAATGTGTGCATCTATTATATATCAATAAAACATAAAATATAAAAAAAATTAAAAATGGTCCAGCAAGTTTATTTATTTGGGCAATCCAATGTTTAACATGTTTCTGAATATCAGGTATCTGTGGCCCAGTGCCTATGGTGAGCCTTACAAGTAAAACTTCCTTGGAGAAAAATGCTGTAGAATCAAAATTTAGGTTAGTTTTCCTAAATGTAATTATATATCGAAATTAGTAAGATCTTTGGTAGGAAAACATCCAAAGTTTAAGGCAGATCTGGATTTTTTGTTCATTTCTCTATGACTCATTAAGCATTTGAATTCCATTAGGGAGCCAGTATGTTCATGCTGGGAGTTTCTGTTAATCCATTAAGAAGCTTTGTGGCAATTCTATTAGGATTAAACTAAAGTGTTTACCAAACTAGAAGTCCAGTCCAACAGTTCTCCTCATGTTTTATGGGGACAATGAGTCTTTAGGCTTTTGAGAAGGTCAAACTAATTTTGTTCTTAGTGGTAGAGCGATAAGATTTGGAAAAACAAACAAATGATCAAACATTAGTAGTGTATTAAAAGGGTATTACTGCTTGGTGCTTAGGCTCCCTGACTTCCAGGCTGAATATATAATTCTTGAACTCACTTCAAATCCATTTGAACCAAATATTTAACTTATCTGCAGGATTCCAAATAAGCAATTTGAATACACACTCCCCTCCTGTTTCTCTTTCCTTCTCTTCCCCTAGCACTGAAATGATGAAATCAATCACATTAAGAGAAAACCATAAGGTGAATGGCAGTTACTAGGCTGAGGTCTGTGGTCTCTTGAAAATACTAAGTTCTGGCTTGTTTAGTGGCCCATTTCAGCTGAGGCAGCCTTACAGAAGAAAACAAAATACATTTGCACACTAGTTTTCAATCAGCATCAGGAGTTGAACAATTTAAGAAATTCTTGTCAGTTTTCAGTGTGCAAGAGCAATGGCTCAATAAAAGTCATAGTAACTTTGGATAATGCCACACAACTTAGAGGTCAACACTGTCAGTAAATACCAGGCTAAGGAAATAATTTTTGTCTTATACAATTTCTCTGATAGCTATTAGGAAGGTTGTGGGTAGACTTTCAATAGCGTCTGAATAGGTGCAGTCCTGGCATAAGCATCACAACAAGGAAAGGGTAGAAGTATGGAACGAGGCAACCTCAGCTCTGTTGTTTCCCAGTGGAAAGATTATTTAGTCTCTCTACAGTTCAGGTGCCACAGCTGTAGTACACTATAGTACTACCTACTTCAGAGATTACACGGGGATTAAGTGAGGAAACATTTGTGAATTGGATAATACATTCTGTGGTGTGAGGTAGGCATTGTATAGTTTGATGTCTATTTTTTTCTGGGACCCCTGCAAGGTCAGATAAAATTTTCAGAGGTTAAAAGTGGCCTAAGAATTGAATGTGGCCTCTGGAGCCAGTCTGTAGGGCTAGAAATCACAGTTCTGCCACTTACTAGTTGTGCAAACATGGACAAGTTATTTAACTTTGAACTGTCGGTTCCTCATCTGTAAATGGAAATATTAATAGTTCCTAACTCACGGGTAAAATGAGTTTATATCCTTTCCTTTACAATGTTGTAGGATCTTCTATTTCTTAGTATTTTCTATGCCTCCAGGTTTACTTTACTGTTACTCTACTAGAGGCAACAAAACACATTTAAGTTGTTTCAGAACATGAGCTACTACAGATTGGGTGAGGCATAATCTGGAGGTGGTGAAACCCTATGACATCTAACCTCCCAGACAGGTGCCCATGCTCCATCTCTAACAGACATCTCTATCCCAACTCTAATTTCTTGGACTACAGATATTCTGTTTCTTCCTGAGATGCCTATCAGGACTTTTGGGTATATGTAGCTATTTCCAAGGATTAGAACCTACAAAGATATTGTCTCAATCACCAAAGATCAGTAAACTATGGCCACTGGGATCAAATCCAGCCAGCATATTGGTAAATGAAGTTTTATTGGAACAAAACCACTCCCCTCTCTTTTTAAAAACATATTGTCTATTGCTGTTTTTATACTGCAATGGCAAAGTAGTTGTAGTGGAGAACATATGGCCCATAGAGCCTAAAATATTTACTATCTGGCCATTTACAGAAAACATTTGTTAACCCCTAGTCTATTTCATGGATAAAGCCCAATCCATGATTGTGAACTCCTTAGATTGTGTCTCTGCTCATCTCCATTATGCCAAAAATAAAAACAGCACTTGGACCATAGAAGGTGCTCAACAAACTTTGATTAATTCTGACTTTTGAGGGTTGTACAGTGCTTTTGGCTACATATAAAAGAAAATATAATTCAAATTGCTATAAATAGTAATAAAACATATGGCTTAAATAACAATCTCAGAGGTGTGGCGGGTTCTAGTGTGTCAGGATGCTGAAGAAAATTTTCTGCCATTCTTTTGGCTCAGCTTTGTTGACATGCTAGTTTTTGTCCTTAATGGCAACTGGGATAATATGTTTCATTGAACATGTCCAGTGGAAAAAAGACCTTCGATAAAATCTGGACTATATGTCTGAGTGGATCATGTTTGGCCTCATGTCCACCTCCATACCAATGATAGTTTCTAGAGGATTATCAGTGTTGGTATGGTTAATTATTTAAAAATTCACTGCTATTTACACACCTACAGCGAACCCATTTTTGACAAAGGTGCAAAGAACATACACTGGGGAAAAGACAGTCTCTTCAATAAATAGTGCTGGGAAAACTGGATATCCACATGCTGAAGAATGAAACTAGACCCTATCTCTTAGTGTATACAGAAATCAAATCAAAGTCATTTAAAGATTTAAATCTAAGACCTCAAACTATGAAACTACTACAAGAATACATTGCAGAAAATCTCTAGGACATTGGTTTTGGCAAAGACTTCTTGAGAAATACCCCAAACGCATGGGCAATCAAAGCAAACATGAACAAACAAGATCATATCAAATTAAAAAGTTTCTGCCCAGCAAAGGATATAGTCATCAAAGAGACAACCCACAGAATGAGAGAAAATATCTACAAACTACCCTTCAGACAAGGGATTAATGACCAGAAGACATAAGGAACTCAAACAACTCTATAGGAAAAATAATCTAATAATCAGATCAAAAAATGGGCAAAAGATTTAAATAGAGATTTCTCAAAAGAAGACATACAAATGGCAAACAGGCCTATGAAAAGGTGCTCAACAACATTGATCATCAGATAAATGCAAGACAAAACTACAAGGAGATTGTTTTACCCCAGTTAAAAAGGCTTTTATTCAAGACAGGTAATAAAAAATGCTGGCAAGGATGCAGAGGAAGAGGAACTTTCATATACTGTTGGTGAAAATGTAAATTAGTACGACCACTATATAGAACAGTTTGGAGGTTCCTCAAGAAACTACAAATTGATCTACCATATGATCCAGCAATCCTACTCCTAGGTATATACCCAAAAGAAAGGAAACTGGTATATCAAAGAGATCTTAATGCCTATGCTTGCTGCAGCACTGTTCACAATAACTAAGATTTGGAAGCAGCCTAAGTGTCCTTCAACAGATGAATGGATAAAGAAAATGTTGTACACATACACAATGGAGTACTATTCAGCTATAAAAAAGAACGTGATCCAGTCATTTGCAACAACATGAATGGAACTAGAGATCACTACGTTAAGTGAAATAAGCCTGGCACAGAAAGATAAACTTCGTATGTTCTCACTTATTTGTGGGATTTAAACATCAAATCATTGAACTCCTGGACATAGATAGTAGAAGAATGGTTACCAGAGTCTGGAAATGGCAGTGTGGGACTGGGGTGAGGGAAGAGGAGATGGTTAATGGGTCCAGAAAAATAGAATGTATGAATAAGACCTACTATTTGATAGCATAGTATGGTCACTATAGTCAACAATAACTTAATGATATATTTTAAAGTAAAGAATTTAATTGGATTATTTGTAACTCAAGGGATAAACGCTTGAGGAGATGGATACCCCATTCTCCATGTTGTGCTTGTTTTACATTGCATGCCTGTATCAAAACATCTCATATACCTCACAAATATATATACCTACTATATACCCACAAATATTTAAAACAGTTTTTTTTTTAATTTTTTGAGATGGATTCTTGCTCTGTCACCCAGGCTGGAGTTCAGTGGTGTGATCTTGGCTCACTGCAACTTCTGCCTCCCAGGTTCAAGGGATTCTCCTGCCTCAGCCTCCTGAGTAGCTGGGACTACAGTCACGTGCCACTACATTCAGCTAATTTTTTGTATTTTTTAGTAGAGATGGGGTTTTACCATGTTAGGCAGGATGGTCTCGATCTCCTGACCTCATGATCGGCCCACCTCGGCCTCCCAAAGTACTGGAATTACAGGCGTGAGCCACTGCACCTGGTCTAAAATAGTTTTTAAAAAATTTTTAAAAATTGTGAGAAAAAATTAAAAAAAAAAAAAACACTGCTAGAGCTGAATAAAACTTAGATTTGGACAGAAAGGAAGAAAGGAGAAATGTATGTTGTAAGGCAATCAATAGATTCTACCACTGAGGCAAGCCCAAGAGTAGGTGCCAAAGGAAACATACGTGCAAATATGTTTTCATGCATGGTAGTCAAATAGAAATGATGTCCCCTTAGTGAGAATAAAGCTCACAATATACTGCTGAAATGGAATAGTCACTAATAAGTTGAGGATTTTTAACTATAAGTCAATATCACAAAGTAGATATTTAACAGTAGTTGTTTCTAGGTGTGGGAGATCAAATAGAGTAAAAATTTGTTAATGAGAATTTTTTGGGGTACATATTATGACACATGTACAGTTACATGTTAGTCTGAGTTCTTTTGAAGTGAAAAGCAATTTAAGGTAGGAAATAATCAACAATGATTTCCATTTTGTGCTTCCAAATTGTCAGTATTTTTAATCCATTTGCAATAATTGTTGATAGCTCAATTTTATTCACATTTCTTTTTTTCTTCATTGCAGGAAAGCTGTCAATAAATTTGAGTGACTTGTTCTCCATAGAGAACGTTAAAAATACTCTCACCCTCTAATAGTGAAAACCTGTGTCTAGCTATCTTCTACCATTCCTTCCTACTTAGTCTGAAGGAGAAGACTATATGTAAATATATTTGAACCTCTTGAATGAACTTAAAATGCAATGGTAGTAGGCAGATACCTATTTCCCAGCTGATGATTTATTCCTGGAGGTAATTATCAGGCTTGTCATGTGCCTTCTGGGTGTTGGGCAGTAAAGCTGTCAATAAATTTGACTGACTTGTTCTCCACAGAGAACGTAAAGGTGGAGCACCTTTATGAGTCCCCAAAGACCAGTCTCACCTTAATCAATGCCATACTTTAGTGGGTATGTGGACTGTGAAGCATATTTGGGTGTCAGGCCTAAAATATTGATTCAGTACAATTTTTACACTTTTTCACTCCTCTACTTTTTTTTTTTAAATCTCAAAGGACAACCTGTTCAAATAAACATGCAAACAAACAATAAATCCACTGCTTCTCAAACTCCAGTTTACCAACTTTTCAGAAGTGTATTCTTTGTAATATTTATAAGTCTAAAAAAAATTTGATTTTCATTTTCTTCTGAAACTGATTAGTACAGTCTGAAGGTGGTTTTGTGATTCATGGTAAACAGCCAAAACATAGTTGACCTATAGTTGCCAACGTGAAAAGGACTTTTCACATTTCAGAGGCAAGCACAAATGTTCACCTTCTGTGTGAAACCATTGTTTCAATTTCTATGTTATTCATAATTAATTACTTCTTCCTTTAGACTACCCCAAAAATATCAATTTATACCTCTGTAGCATGATGAAAAGTATTGTAATAGCAAGCACCAAAAGTTTACTGCTGTAATAAAATCTGCTACCCACCTAAATTTCTTGTGTTGATGGTTTTGGAGGATATCAAGGAAAAAGGACTACATTCTCTGGCCTGGCAAAGACAAGAATAAGGAATAGCCATAAGTGGTGAGATGCAAGGAGAGAGGAGAGTTCAACAGAAGCAGGGATACAGAGCCAGGATGAGCTACACAATTCACAAAAGTGTGGTAATGGGGGCTATAGCCAGTTTTATATAAATTTCTGAGACAGTTAAGGAATCTGTGTGAACTTAACTAGACCACTGGGTGCCCAGATACTTTGTTAAACATTATTTCCGGATGTTTCTGTGAGGGTGTTTCTGTATGAGATTAACATTTGAATCAGTAGACTGAGTAAAGCAGGTTGCCCTCCCCAATATGGATAGGCCTCATCTAATCTGCTGAAGGTCTGAATAGAGTAAAAAGCTGAGAAAGAATGAATTTTCTCTCTCTGTCTTCAAGCTGGGACATCAGATTTCCCTTGCTTTTGGCCATCAGACTTGAACTGGAACTTACACCGTCACCTCTCCCATTTCTCAGGCCTTTGGACTCAGACTCAAATTATACCATCAGCTGTTTCAGGCATCCACTGTGGGTCTTGGAACATACTCCCTGTGGATAGGAGGGACTACTGTACTATGGTATATTTTCTACATTCATAATTGAAGAAGATGCTAAATTTTACTTAAGCCTGATAAAAATAAAAGTATAATTTTTCCTTAAGTTCACAGAGCCCCTAAATTCTATACCAGGATACCAGTTGGGTCACCTTTTTTTTTTTTTTTTTTTAATATCATCCTGTCTTTTCTCCAGAGTCCAGCATCGCATATAATATAATATAGGTGATAAATGTTTACAGAATTTATTTGCCATGCAGACCTACTGGACTAGAGTTAAGCTACCCTAAACTGATTTAGGTTTCACTTAAATTCATAATAAAAGGAGGGCGATTCAGAGGAGGATAAAGGGAGAAAAGCCAACAGGAAGTTGTACTATCTGACTTAATCTTGGGCTTCTTTATTTCACTTGTATTTTTTTTTCTTTACCAGTATGTAAACCACAATGACTGTGATAAAAATTGTTGGGAAGATCACAGTTTGTAAATCAAATGAGCCAAAATCTTTTACTTTAATGTTCACCTTTCAGACTTATATTTCCCCTGAAATGAACTTTATTAAATAGCAACAGCTTTGGTAATACAAACTTCATAGTGTCTCAGATTGGTTTTTCCAGAAAGGAATTCTGCTATGTAGATTTGTGTGCAAGCAACTTACGCAGAGCTCTCAGGAGAAATATGTAAGGGAGTAAGGGAGGCAGGAGAAGGTAGCAAGAAGGGCTAAGCCAAGGGTGTGATTTTTAGGTGAAGTCCAGCCTCAGCATCATCCCATGGGAAGCTCTGGAGCTTAAGTTGCATTGCAGTCTGTTCCGCCTTGAGGCAAAGGATTTCTGTACCTGTCAGCAACTCAAGTTTGCCTGGCACTTGTGTCTCTTTAATACTAGAGAAACTCCAGTCAGCCGAAGGAAATTTTGTATTTCAAGTCCTTAGAAGTAAAGTGCATGAAAACTAGGAGATGAGAGGGACTCTAGGGGATCTGAATAGACCACTGATAGTGTTCACTCCAACTAGTAAATCAAGGGCAACACAAACCAACTATAGGGCTAATAATTATAATCAACAATTTTTGAGTGCTTACTGTATGCTGGCATTGGTCTAAGCTGTTTATAATATTAGCTTATTTAATCCTTAGAACAATCTTATGAGGCCACTAATATTTATGTTGTAAAATGAGGAAACTAGATTTGTCTATGGAAGCATCTTGTTTAAAGTGACACAAATATTTCATGGCAAAACTAAGATTTCAACTCTGGCTGTGTGATTCAACAGCATACACCCTCAGCATCATGCCACCCACGTTGGGATGACTTCTCAATACACCAAGCTGTTAAGAGTGGTGGAGCCTGAGTCATGTTACAGGAGCTCAGAACAAAATGAGACAACTCATCTAATGCAGTTAGTGCAGATCGAACAAAGAGACAAGACATAGCTTTAGAAAATCTGCTTTCTATAGAAGTATCTCTTGCATTTATAAAGAGCCTTTCTTATGCTACCCTCAAAAAAGTTTGAAGAGCCAGGAAACCAATGACTTTATTCTTGATACTCTATTGTATATTACACAATTTAGCTGAATTTACTTATAGGGAATAAGAAAAGACCAGGGAAGAAAAATTGAATGAGAAAAAGAAATATAGGGTATAATAATTAATACAAGTTCTTGATAATGACAGAAACAAATATTCTGAATGAAGTCCTATTCATTGTACTTCAGTGTTTCTGGGGATCTAGTTATTAAATCGTTTCTTCCCATAGAAAGTGATTTTTAATTCCCCTTAGAATGTCATCAATTCCTAGTTAATATGCCACCCCTTATAAACAACATAATTTTTTGCAGTGCATTACACAATTTAGTTACTTTTAATGACTTGACTAGTAATGTCAAAAATATTATTCATGATTTCTTTAAAGTCATTAGCTATGTTTTATTGCCACCTGAATTCTAGGCATAGAAAAAGTACAATAATTTTTATCAAAACCTTTGTTTCTTCAAGATTAGTTGAGTATCTTGGTAAACGAGAAATGAATCTTCTGGGCTCTTAACTGTGAAATAAACATCAATCAAGAATATTTAAATGTATTTCCATTTCTAAAGAAGCTAGTGGCTTTAGGTACATTAAAGATTTTTGCAATATGTGAAGATAATAATCTGACACATTTTCTCCTCAGGTAAAATAAATATAAGCTTCTGATTGTGGCTTGTGAAGCCATACAAGACACAAAAACTACACATTGCATGGTTGGCAGTGACTGAGGAGGGAACTCTATTTCTGCTCCTTTTTTCTGGGGTGAGGGGTAATACAAATATATTAAAAAACAAAAACATTACAGGCAGCAGCCAATCACAGTGGATGTTGCAAATGATCAGAACAATGATGTGACCAATTAGAGCAGGTGATGCAACCAATCAGAATTGATGCTGGATGAAATACTAAGTGAAGTCATACACAGGAAACCAGCTAAAATATGAGCTCTGCCTACAGTGGATATGAAACTCAACTGTGCCCATATCATTCAACTTTCGTCAAAAGAAACTTATTTTAAAAAATTCAAGTGGTTTCTGGAGTATAATGGGAATTTTTTACTCTCTAGGTCCCTTTCTTCTCCCAGCTGTGTGGGAGGCAAATACCCGGTAAATTGATCTGACAAAGGCATTACAAATAAATAATAGCTAACATTTATTGAACACTTAGGTAACAGGCACTACACATGTACAAACTTCCTTAATCTTTACAACAGGTCTATGAGGTGGGTACTATAATTATCTATGTTTTACCGATGAGGAAAACAAGGCACAGAGAGGTTGAGTAGCTTGCTCAAAGTCACATGACTAATATTTTCCAGAGTTGGTACTCAAACTTGGGTAGCCCTTCCTCTTCATTAGAAATTATGACTTTATTAGCAAATTAAGTGCTCTCTTCAACACCATTATTATTAGCTAAATTTCATCCTCATGTCTGGCTAAATGGTGAAACACCAAAGAAGTTTTCTGATGTTTGGGCTACTGCTGAGAACCCATGAAGTTCCTAACTGACATCTGTCTCCAGTGTGATTGCACTTGCCCCATTTCTGATCTAAATTGCTTCAAACAAACAGAAAGCAGTCAAAGAGGTCTGAAAAAATAAAAAGAATACTACCTTATTCTCTTGTCCTCCACTTTTTTCAAATATTCATCTCTCTTTAGGACTCCCAGGATCATTTCCTTCTCATGATCTAATAAAAATGACAGATTGATGAACTCGGAGTTCTTAGACATGGTATCAGCAGCAGCTCTCAGTAGCAATAGTTGAATCTTCAAGAGTGCGAATTGATATCTACAACTAAGATTCCCCCAGCCAACTCAGACTCACTCAGTTGTTTGGTGTAAAATTGATTTTACAAGGTCTCTGCAGAATTGCTGCTGGTAGTTAGGTATTCTTTCAGGATATACATAGAACAGCCTCCACTGGGATCGCACTCCAAGAAAGTCATCATGTTTTAACTGAAAAATATATCCAAAGCCTTTGCTGTGGTGTATAGTCAGGCAGCAGCTGAATTTAACTAACGATGCTCAACTTCAATTCTTCAGAACAGGAATCAGATCCACTGGGACGGTATGCAGAAAACACTAAGACGGTGGAGAAAACAAGAGGAGAGAAAAATTTAATTAGGCTATTTTTCCGACAGTACTTGTAAAACTGCCCAAATTTTGCAATTTTGTTGTACCTAACTCAAAAAACTATATTTTAAAACAGTAAACAACAGTAAAGACGCATTTATTAAATCCTTATTTAGTGCTTTTTTTTAACCAGGAAATATTATTTACATTTAGGTGATGCTTGGTTCTCTATGCAAATTCAGTTTTCTCCACTACAATTAGCTTTCTCTGCCAGCTGCATCACATTGCCACTCTTGCAGCTGACTGATGAGTGAATTGGGTCACCACTTTGGAACACTAAGTGCACAATCTGCACTGTCCATAACAGGTCAGAACCTTTAGATGGTTCCGTCCTTCTTTCTTCCTTCCTCCCCAAAACTAGGCCCACAACATAAAAGGCACTGCTGTTGAAACAAATATGAACCTCTGCTACTTGCAGTAACCTAAATAGATCTCACAAACATTGCTGAATTAAAAAATTAAGCTACAGGCTGGGTGTGGTGGCTCATGTCTGTAATCTCAACATTTTGGGAGGCCAAGGTGGGAGGATCTCTTGAGGCTGGAGTTCAAGACCAACCTGGGCAACATAGTGAGATCCATGTCTCTACAAAAAATTGAAAAATTAGCTTGGCATGGTGGCACACATCTGTAGTCCCAGGTACTTGGAAGGCTAAGACAGGAGGATCACTTGAGTTCAAGACTGTAGTGAGCTTTGGGATTGTGCCACTGCCCTATAGCCTGGGCAATAGACTGAGACCCTGCTTCTAAGAAAAAAAATTACATTATGGAAGAATTCATGAAAAATGATAGCATATATATATATAAAGTATATAACTTAGAAAAATATATACAATTTATAAACACACACATTCATAGTATAAATATATGCAGATAAGGAAATCACCAGGCCCTGGCTCTGATCCAAACTCTGGAGCACATTCTTTGTTTTTTTTTTTGAGATGGAGTTTCGCTCTTGTTACCCAGGCTGGAGTGCAATGGCGTGATCTCAGTTCACCACAACCTCCGCCTCCTGGGTTCAAGCAGTTCTCCCGCCTCAGCTTCCCAAGTAGCTGGGACTACAGGCGTGCGCCACCATGCCCAGCTAATTTTTGTATTTTTAGTAGAGACGGGGTTTCACCATGTTGACCAGGATGGTCTCGATCTCTTGACCTCATGATCCACCCGCCTCGGCCTCCCAAAGTGCTGGGATTATAGGCGTGAGCCACCGCGCCCAGCCTTAGAGCACATTCTTTCGTGGGTTGTTACCTGGATTCTCTCTCTAAAGCTTCTTAAGAATGATGACTCCTTGGGTAATTCACTTGATTTCTGTGATTGGGCATCATTCCATGATACTGTCCCTTAGCTTCCCCCCAGATCTGTGAACCACAATCTACTCGGTCAAACATTAAAATTGGGTAGCTATGTTCTTAAAGTTTTATGAAGGATAGGGTTTAACATTAATATTACATGAATATAAAAATGACATTTGGATTATTTGGTATAAAAATCACACAGGAAACATTGTCAACATTGCCACAGAGGTAATGAAATTTCTTTGTCAATCATGCTTTTCGACTGTGGCTGCCCTAAGACATTTTGTCATCCACCGAAAATTATTATCTTATTTGTTTTTTTATTATTTTTAATATTATATATATATATATATACATATATATATATGATTGCATTTTAGGTTCTGGGGTACATGTAAAGAACATGCAGGATTGTTGCATAGGTACATACATGGCAATGTGGTTTGCTGCCTCCATCCCCATCACCTTTGTTATCTTATTTTAAACCTCTTTAAAAGGTGGTTTATAATCAGCTAAAGGACTCTAACAACCTGCATTTTTGAATGCAGGTTTCTCATAACATTGGGATATGACATTAGAATAAAGAAAAAAACTTGCCGGGCGCGGTGGCTCAAGCCTGTAATCCCAGCACTTTGGGAGGCCGAGGCAGGTGGATCACGAGGTCGAGAGATCGAGACCATTCTGGTCAACATGGTGAAACCCCGTCTCTACTAAAAATACAAAAAACTAGCTGGGCATGGTGGCACGTGCCTGTAATCTCAGCTACTTAGGAGGCTGAGGCAGGAGAATTGCCTGAGCCCAGGAGGCGGAGGTTGCGGTGAGCCGAGATCGCGCCATTGCACTCCAGCCTGGGCAACAAGAGCGAAACTCTGTCTCAAAAAAAAAAAAAAAAAAAAAAAAAAAAAAAAAAAAAAAAAAAAAAAACCTTTCAGGACTCTAATGGAAAGCTGAAGTGTTCATAAATATCAAGCAGTACAGCATGGATTAATATCAAGCATGCATTGAACTAAGAGAAGATGGAAGTGATCTTTTTGACTTGTTGCTTAAAACGTTGCTCATTCTTTGTTTTGTTTTTCTTTTTTTTTTTTTTTGAGATGGAGTTGTTTTTCAGTATCAAGTAAACTTTTCTTTTGAACTATTTACAGCTTTTAACAGTTGAGTAAAGTAAAATCTTGGGAACAAAATTTGAAGCATATTTATTTGTCTCCACCCGACTTCTCTGGAATTGGAACTTATTTGTGAGTATTTTAACTTATGGCAACATAGTTATTTGCATAAGTGTAATAAGAATCTGTTTTCTTTTGCAACAGGACACAATTGGAATAACCTGTTATTTTACCAAGGCTTTGACTGGAATGGTGTGTTTTCCTTTAAGGAATAAAACTTGCCTTATAGAGCCAATAAAAGCCCCTTGGGAAAACTGGTCTCATACCTTGTCTACACAGTCCCTGGGCAGGGCTTCTGACCTCTGGTAAGTAAAGAATGTCACTTTCTAATAGGTCCAGGAGCTGCAAGTTATCTTGGGACCTCAAGAGAAGAATTGGCTGGGCATGGTGGCTCACGCCTGTAATCCCAGCACTTTGGGAGGCTGAGGTGGGCAGATCACGAGGTCAGGAGTTTGAAACCAGCCTGGCCTACATAGTGAAACCCTATCTCTATGAAAAATACAAAAAATTAGCTGGGCTTAGTGGCAGGCACCTGTAATTCCAGCTATTTGGGGGGCTGAGGCAGGAGAATTGCTTGAACCCGGGAGGCAGAGGTTGCAGCGAGCCAAGATAGTGCCATTGCACTCTAGCCTGGGTGACAAGAGTGAAACTCCATCTCAAAAAAAAAAAAAAAAAAAAAAAAAAAAAAAAAAAAAAAAAAGAGAGAAGAATTTACTCAACTCACAGGTAATTCCAGATATAAACCCATGGCTGGACTCAGCTTTAAAAAGGTCCTATTTGAGATTCCTTATGGAACAGAGTTGCATCAAAGCCAAGTTAAAAAGCCTATGTGAAAAATAATTATTCTTCCTGCATTTTATACAAATAATCAAGCCAAGTATAAGCCTAAAGCTTATTTTGCAAGAAAATCATTTTTACCATGATTTGTCTTTAATATAAATGGAAAACTGGAGAGAGAAAAATTATGTTTCAAGAAGTATGGAATACCTTTTATTAAATTCTAGTCTTATCAGCTGTCTTTTTGAGCTTTTTTTCCTGCAATTTAGACTAATCCTGTTTATTCCTGTGAACCAATTAGTGATATCAGACTGCAGCTCAAAAGAGACAAAAGGGATATGTCATGTAAAAATATGGATCAATATTCTAATTCTGGGCAAATACTGGAATTGGCTAGTGACTCCATAACAGATTGTTTCCAACAGTTGCCCAGTTCATGGAAAGCCTTCCAATTTACTTGAGATAATTTTGCTTATTTTGCTTTACTGTTGTGGAATATATTACTGTTGTACTCTTTGTGTAGTAATTGCAAAATAAGTTTACTGAAAATGTGCTTAAACTGAACACTTACTAATCTTCCAGATATCACCTTTCATCAGAACTTAAGTTATAAATGGACTTTACCATGCTGACATTTGCAGACTGAGCTCCTCTCTACCCCGAATACAAGAGACCCTAATAGTTAGGGAGGATTATCATTACCCCTGTTCTGGGCTGTATTCCCAGACTTATTCTAAGTCACAAGATGAGATAGGAGGTTGGCACAAGATACAGGTCATAAAAACCTTGTTGATAAAACAGGTTGCAGTAAAGAAGCTGGCGAAACCCACCAAAACTAAGATGGTGATGGGAGTGACCTCTGGTCATCCTCACTGCTACACTCCCACCAGCACCATGACAGTTTACAGATGCCAGGGCAACGTTGGGAAGTTAACGTGTATGGTCTAAAAAAGGGAGGCGTGAATAATCCACCCCTTGTTTAGCATATAAATCAAGAAATAAGCATAAATATGGGTAATCAACAGCCCTTGGGGCTGCTCTGCATATGGAGTAGCCATTCTTTTATTCCTTTATTTTCTTAATAAACTTGCTTTCACTTTACTCTATGGACTTACCCTCAATTCTTTCTTGTGTGAGATCCAAGAACCCTCTCTTGGGGTTTGGATCAGAACCCTTTCCAGTAACAGGTGGCTAAGGAGATCAGAAGTAGGCAAAACTCTATCAAGAAAATCAGGATGTTTTCTCCAGAAGGCAGCACTAGACTATTATAAATTTAGTAAGATGGAATGCAGTTAATAATAACACAATCCTTCCAGATAAATACAGGGTGAAGAAAAAGAGACAGTGATCCAAGGCATAGACAAGGAAGATCTAAGGGGCGAGGTGATGACAGTGCTCATCCAGACTCCAATTAGGGAAAGGGAAGGGAAATGAAAATAATTTTTTGTTCCCTTTAGCGCATGTTCCATGCTAGGTGATGGAGCTTCATTCTGGGAAATTTTCATGCCATGAATCACTGAAATCATACAGCTAATTCCCCTTGCTCAATCTCACTTCCTCCCAGACATTTTTTATTATAAGTTGGCTTCCTATAGAGCTCTCCCTTCAGGAGTGAATGTTCTGGTCCTGTCTATGGAGTTCTCCATATTTGGCTTAGTTTGAACCCAAGTTCTGTTTGTTGTGCACTAACCAAATCACATTTCTGACCCTTTGCACTGAAGACCAGCATCTTGGCTGCGATGACTTCACCTGAGGATGTCACCATTTCACGTCTCTTTTCAGCTAGTTCATAGCTCCACCTAGAGAATCCCTTACCCATTACACATTTTAATCAAGTAGAAAAAATGAGTAATTGATTCTTATTCTTTTAATTAAATGTGGCTAGTAAACATAAACACGAGTCAGATTAGGAGGGTGAAATTCATTTTTCTTTTACTCTTCAATTCCTAACTTAAACAGATCTCTCTCTTTAAATATAGATGTAGATTTTTCCCTCTGTGGCCAGTAACCTTGTTGAACTTCGCTAAGCTATTTAAAAATATGACAAAATGCTTTGTATGTCATTCTGTTGCCTTTCAGCATAGATAACTTTGGACAAGTCATTAACTTCTGATTATCAAAAAGATGTGATAATAAAAAATTCTCATAGCTTCACAAATGAACATAAGTTTTAAAAACATCTGTTTTGAGTAACACACAATAAAAAATAATAGGGGCTGATATTTGAATCAAAGGAAAGCATTTATCTGAATATATCTCATCACTGTGTACTTGAAATGTAGCTTTAAAAATAGAATGTTTTTGAGAGTGCTCTTGGGATGAAATTATTGGAAATAATATTTTCTCTTTGCTTGTCACCATGTGACAACACAAATCAGATGATTTTTCAGCACACTTACAAAGATGTTTAGGATGCTTAGAATAAAAGCTAAATCATATATGCAAAATTCCCTTGAGGGTGCCTTTCAAATAGAGGAGCAGTCATCCTGCAGGACAGCTGTGATTGGATTACCACAAGCACAATAGTCCACACGACTGTCAAAAGGTGAGAACTGCCATACTGTGGATAGAGAAAAAAGTAGTAATTTTACAATGAATCCCAAACTGAGTGCTTCAAGGGCAGATGCTATGGAACTGCAGGCATTTATTTGCAACAGAGCAGTTACTTGTGATATGGGCAATTCTGTGTGGTACATCACATGGGAGTCCCATAGTTAAGATTTTTGTTTTTTTAATTTCATAGTGATATTGATTCCCCAAACAACAACAGAAAGGTTAACAGTACTATCAGCTTCAGACCAATCTTTCAAGAGCAATATCCTCAGAATGCCCCAAATAATAACCACTAACACTTATTTAACGAATCCTTATGACTTCCTAATGAAACAAATTGCTATCATTCCTATTTTTTATAGGTGAGAAAACTGAGGCACAGAGATGTTAAGTAACTTGCCCAAGGTCAACTGGTTAGCAAGTAATTCAGAACAGTTTGGTTTCAGGGACCCTGCTTGTAACCACTACATTTGAGGCCACCCAGTGCCTTCATGGAGAAACTGTATCCCATAAGATGTTACTAGATATTCTATGGAATTGTTAACAGTGCTGTCCATTTTCATACTGCTATGAAGAAATACCTGAGACTGGGTAATTTATAAAGAAAAAGAGGTTTAATGGACTCACATTTCCACATGGCTTGGGAGGCCTCACAATCATGGTGGAAGGCAAAAAAGCAGCAAAGGCACGTCTTACATGGTGGCAGGCAAAAGAGCAAGTGCAGGGGAACTGCCCTTTATAAAACCATCAGATCTCATGAGACTTATTCACTATCACAAGAACAGCCTGGGAAAGCCCATCCGCATGATTCAATTACCTCCCACCAGGTCCCTCCAACAACACGTGGGGATTATGGGAGCTACAATTCAAGATGAAACTTGGGTGGGGACACAGCCAAAACATATCGAGTGATGTAGTTCAACAAAAATTTGGATATGTAGAGTTAAATCAAATTAAAATTTTTTTCTATAGAACTTCTCAAGAGTCTATAATACTGTAATGTACACTATGAATTTTCACAAAACTCTCAGTTTGGGAAAAGATACTAGGTTGGTGCAAAAGTAACTGCAGTTTTTGCCATTACTTTTAATGGTAAAAACTGCAGTTAATTTTGCACCAACCTAATATTTAAGATCATTGGTTATTTTCTTGGCATTATGTATTTTGATATTTTTAGAGAAGACTACTTCTATCTTTTAAAATGCTGGCTAGGAGAAACCCTTAATAAAAATTTCAAAAGAGAAAGATTTGGAAAAGAAATTATAAGATACATTTACATGATAGTGTAATTATCAATAGTAGAAATTTTGCAATAGTCTAAAGTTACAGTGATATCAATATTCGATTTTAAAATGAGGCATTTAAAAGTATATTGACAGGGAAAATATCTAATTTATATTGTTAGCTGAAAATAAATAAGAAAATTACGATTTTTAATGCAATTGCATTTAAAACAATGCAATGTATATATGCATGTATATAATAAATGTAAATGCATAATAAAATGTATAAAATAATGCATACTGATCATGAATCAGGTTGCATATGAAGATCAGAGTTGGATTGTTAGGGGTCAGAGAAGGGATGAAAAGAGACTTATTTCCATATTGTTTATTATTTTGGATGTATTCATATAACCATATTTTATTTTTATGTCTTTAAAAAATTTCAAAAACCAATAAGTTGTGGTGACTGATTAGAGTAAGAAGCCAAAGAAAGAGGGCAAAAATAATGTTAAGAATTGAATCCTAGAAGAATACAGGTGACATTGCCAGCAATAGAAAAGTTGGAGAATGTGCTGGCTTTTGTGGGAAATAGTGGTTTTGGTTTTCAAATATGCTGTGAATTAGGTGACACCACTGTGGTTCATCAGCATCATAGTTTTGTGTCTCCATTCTGGCTCTACTATATGCAATTCCAAAATACAAATTTGAGAACTGTTGCTCTTATATTGAATACCCTTTGATGTCTTCCCTTTGCTCTTTAAGAGTTCAAGTTGCTTACTATGGTTTACAAAACCCTTCATGATTTGGTCCTTGCCTACCTCTCTCTCTCACGTATCTATTCTCTAAACACACTCAGAATTTCATTCCTCTAAAAAAGCCATAATCTTCCTCACCTTCAGATCTTCCTATTTGTAAGACTCTGCCTGAAATACTTCCCTCCTTTCTCCATTTCCTAATTCCTAAGTGTCCATAGGGATCTGCTTAAATGGCTGACTCCTAGTCTAGCTTAGCTATCTATGACAAACTGCATAATGGCTCCCAGAGATGTCCATGTCCTTATCTCCAGAACCTGTGAATATGTTATCTTATATGGCGAAACTTTGCAGATGTGATTACATGAAAGATCTTGAGATGAATAACCCAGTGATTACTCCTGGGTTACATGAGTTAGCCAAATGTAATCACAATGGTCCTTACGAGAGGGAGGTAGTAGAATTAAAGGCAGAAAAGGAGGTGTGATGACACAAGCAGAGGCTGAGGTGATGGGCTTTGAAGTTGGAGGAACAGCCACAAGCCAAGGAAAGCAGATGGCCTCTAGAAGCTGGAAAAGACAAGGAAACAGATTTTCCTGCAGGCTCCAGAAGAAAGGCAACTCTGCTAATGTCATGATTTTAGTCTCAACACTCATTTTGTCTTGTTTTAAGACAATACATTTGTGGTGATTTGTTACAGCAACAATTGGAAACTCATAGTATCTATCCAACACATTTTCATACTTCTCTTACAATAGCACTGTATCAGTTGGGATAGGCTAACACAGTGGCAGTGGTATTTAAAGTGTGGGTTGCAGACCAGTGCAGGTCTGTAAACTTACTGGTTTGCAATTATGTAAGTATAGAAATTGAGAATAAGCACTTAGAAATTTTTATAGCAATTTGACAATGTTAAATCTGTTGAATCTAATGACAATTTATACTTGAAGGTTTATATATTTCATGTCTCTTTTGTCTGTTAATTTATTTTAATTGTATTTTACAAAAATATTTGTCTATCCAGGTTGAAAATAAAAATAACAAACAACCTTATCCTTCACCACAGATATTTTGAGCAATACTATGCTAGATTATGTTGTGACACAAATAACTCGTAAATTACCAATAGCTTGTTACAGCACAGGTTTATTTCATATTTCTTGGTCATGCTATAAATCCCTCAAAAAGTCAGTCTGTTTAGGTAGCTACCATTTTGAACACTGTCAGCTGCCACACCAGAGGGAAGAGAAGTTCTGAAAGGCCTCATACAAGGAATTAACTGCCCTGGCCTGGAAGTGAAAAACATTATTTTTACTTAACATCTCCTTAAACAGAAGTGGTGGTCACTTAGCCCTACCCAATTACAAGGGGCCAGGAATGCTGTCCTACCATCTGCCCACAAGAGGAAGGAATCAGAAATATTTGGTGAGCAATGCTAAGGACTATAACAAGCACTCATCATGCTGATTTAAAATGCTGATTTTGGTTTTCATTGCTAATGTCTAAGCTCTGTAGGATATTTCATTTTGTCTTGATCAGCCCTGTGTTCCCAACACCTCACAGCTCTTGGCAACATAGTTGGTATTCGAAAATATTTGCCAAAGGAATAAATTAATGAATTAAATGCCAAATAAAACATTTGACAACGTAAACATAAAATCCCAATTTTGGCTTTGAGAACATAAAGGAAAAAACAGGAAAAAAAGAGTGGTAATTCTAGGTTGTAAAGACAGCAAATGTGAAAAGTCATATGAACACACTATTAGTCCAGCAGAAATAGTGACTAATTCCAGGTCTGGGGTCTGGGTTAATATCGGAAAGCTAAGAGAAAGGGGGATGTCAGAGTGGGAGGAATTTGATATCCAAATAAAGAATATGGACTTTATCCAGTGTTTTTCAAACTGTATCTTCAGGAATGTTTACTTAGGAAACACAGCAAAAGAGGCTGAGTGGCCAAGCCTGTGGCGCCGACCCCTGCTTCAAACAGAGCAGCTCTGTTTTCATCTGTTCTATAAGTTGGATTTCCTGGTAGGATTTTATTTGAAGAAAGAATTCCATGACCTTAAGAAGCCTGAAAACTGCTCTCATGCCATCAAGCTGTTGAATGCTTTAAAGCCAAGGAACAGCACAATCATATTTGAATTTTAGATTTGTTTTTTGAAAGACCAGCACTCAGTGATTGGATGAAAGAGAGGGGAAAGGTCAGGTAGACAAAATGAGGAGGCTTTTGCAAGAGTGCCATGGAGAGAATAGGAACTAAAGCTGTGGCAGTGGGAAGGGAAAGAAGAGTCACTTTTGAGATTTTTTTTTAGAATAATCTCAATAAGATCCAGTGACCTCCTAGATGTGGGTGGTATGGAAGAGAGACGAGAGCGACTCAGGTTTCCACCATGGTGAACTGCAAAGGGTCTTAAATTTTAGTGTGCATAACAATGCCTAAGTGGATTGTTAAAAATAGATTTCTGGGGGGGTCTATCTCCAGAGAGCCTGATTCAGTAACACTGGGGCAAAGTCTAGATGTTGATGCTAATAATGTTCACAGCTATGGAGAGTACAAGACAAAATATGTTGAAAGAGAAAAAAAAATAATTAATTGCAATTTAGATATGTTGAGGTCCAGGTACTTATGATGCAACAACAAAGGTACTTATGATGCAACAACAAAGACCTGTCCAGAAGGGCATTTGGAATAGGAAACTTCCAATAAACTGTTTAGAGTTTATCAGATATCTATACTAGAGGTATTTAATTAGGAATCATTGCTGCGTAGATGGTAGATGGTGGCTAATGCCATGCAAGCGAGATTGCCAGGAAGAGAAGCAAAAGGGGCAAAGATAGAATCGTGAAGAGCAACAATATTTAAAGAATGGACAGAGAACAGTAGGCCAGGTCTCACTGACACAGGCCTCCATAACAACTGTTTCAGCACTGACTGAGTGGTGAAGTTAAATATTAAAAACTGATAGAGCCAGTGCCCTTATTTAAAGGCTGGAAGGTAACAAAAGCCCACCAAGAGTTTTGCCCAGGCCTTTCCTGGGCCTTGAAGTATGGCAAGATAACAGGAATTCCTAACAGGATCCATTTAGGATAAAACAAGCTTTACTGGGGGTCTGAAGAAACTCCCAGACTCCACAAATAAGTTTACTGGGGGTCTGAAGGAACTCCCCAAACCTCCATGACTTAGCAGGAGACAAGATAAGGGTAATCACCCCTGGCACCTGGACCCATTTAGATTAAGTAAATTTACTGAGGCTCCAGAGGAAGGTCTTCAGGACTCAGATCTTAATTATAGATTAAAAGAAATTAATCACTTATGTCTTTAGATGAATGCACACTTACATGTAGACATATAGCGTAGGAGGTATGTATACTCTGTCAAAAATATCTCCAGACCGACTCAAAATTACAAAGTCAAAAAACTTTGTAATTTTGTGTCGGTCTGGAGATATTTTTCAGACCTTCTCCTTGTGCTTGGTTACATAAATAAACTTCCTTATTTCCCAGCTTATCTGAATCCCATTATTGGGCCATGAGAATAAGCAGCCTGATCCTCCGTTTGGTCTGGGAACAAGAGGAATCAATGAGATAATCAAAGAGACTGAAGAGAGATGATTAATAGAATAGAGGGAGCAGTTAAGGAAATAGAGGGAATCAAGTCTATCACACAGAGTCAATGATGTAGGCCATTGCCAAGTTCAGATTTCAACTAACCAATCAAGTAAAGTGTTAACACCTCCAGCTGCAGTAAGTATCACACTAAATCCAGAATCTCTGAAAAATGCACCATATCAATACATTCAGCCTAATCCAGTGTTATATTACATCTTCCTTGGCCAAATATTTTAGGTTTCTAATAATATAAATTAGTACATCCTGGAATTATTTTGGTGTTTAATCTAATTCCATCCAGGTAAGACTTTGTACTTGTTCCCCTGGAGCATGCTGAAAGCTGACCACAGTTGCGGGCCTTGTAGCAATGGGGATTGGTTGGAAGAAGCAGGTGGGTTTTGAGAATGGGCAACCGCTCATATAAAAAAAAAATTGGCTGAAAAATGAACCATTAGTTAGGAGATCTAAAGTTGTTATAGACGAAGAGAAAAGGAAAAAACAGTTCAAGACGTATATCTGAGAGGATGCTCTACAATAGAGAGCACCACCAGGCTTATGGTGCAGGAGACCACCTGAAGCTTGGAGAATTTTGAAGTCATGCATATTCATGCATTAACATAGTGTAGATCATTTTCTCAGGATTCAAAAAGTGAGTTAGTGTTGGAAAATAAGCAGAAATGCCTTTGTACACATGAAATGCATGGTCAGACAGCTCTTGAAAGTTCAGTGCTATCAACGAACACCTTAAACGTAAGTAGCTTGAAGGCGAGTGTAAGAAGATACTTGTAAGTCTGGTGAACCACCATCCAATTCCAATTAACCAAGCTCTTTATATGGATTGCAGATTACTCTTAGAGAATCTTGCTTTCAAGCTCATAGAGACATGAACTAACTGAAAAGGCATGAAGGTCTTTTGTGGGCACCCACCCATGCTATTACCCAAGAGAGTTGCTTGAAGTTTTAGGGAGATGTATTTTTAAACTAAACCTGAAGTTGACCCTCATCTGCCCAGATCTCCCTTCTAGAGGAGGAGTTATATATAAATATAACCAGCTTTCTGCCCCTCATACTTAGGATTCCTATCGGTCTGATTGATAATGTCATGCCTGCCATATGTAGCAAGGAGCTGTGGAGAGTAAGATGAACATTTCTGCTCCTGAAAGGTAACTTTCCCCCATGGTCTATATTAGAGGTTGCCCAACTTTTTCTATTAAGGAACAATTAGTAAATATTTTTAGACTTTTTGGGTCAAGAGCCAAAACCATAGCTATTTTGTGGATAATTATGCATCAATCAAGAAAATAAATGTCCACAAATATTTTACTTATGACATTAAAAATATAACAATAATAATTGAGTACAGTTATTTTGTATCATAGATCTACTAAAGAGAAGAATGGAATTTTAGGACATATAATATTTAACTTAAAGTGAATATTCCCATCATTAAAATTAATAATAGTAGGTCTAGCCCATTCCAGATCTTCTCAATTTGAATCTCAATTTTAAGAAGGTCCCCCAGTGATTTGTACCTTAAAGTTCAAGGCTGTGCTGGTCTAGAGTTCCTCAATACATTTTTGGCTTACATTTTTACCACTTCAGAGAAGATAGTGAAAGCTGTGCATCCTAGAAAAAGTTCACAAATCATTTGAAGTTCATTCAAGACTCCTACAAGGTCTGTGGCTTTGAGGTTAAGACCCCAGGGATTCTGTTGACATGCCTGCCAAGACGAAAGTGTTCTGAAACTTGATTGCAGTGATGGTTAAATGCACTGTGAATAGGCTAAAAAAAACCTCCATTGAGGCCGGGCACGGTGGCTCAAGCCTGTAATCCCAGCACTTTGGGAGGCCGAGGCGGGTGGATCACGAGGTCAAGAGATCGAGACCATCCTGGTCAACATGGTGAAACCCCGTTTCTACTAAAAATACAGAAAAAAAAAAGTAGCTGGGCAAACAGAACATCCCAGCTACTCAGGAGGCTGAGGCAGGAGAATTGCCTGAACCCAGGAGGCGGAGGTTTCGGTGAGCCGAGATCGCGCCATTGCACTCCAGCCTGGGTAACAAGAGTGAAACTCCGTCTCAAAAAAAAAAAACAAAACAAAAAACAAAAAACAAAAACCTTCCATTGAATTGTACATTTTACATGGGTGAATTGTATCATATGTACATTATATCTCATAAAAGCTGCTTTTCAAAAAAAATAGAATTTCTGAGTTTGTGTTGATTGGATTTTTTTTAACTTCCTGTGGGGTTCCAATGGATACCTCAAGTGGAGAATCGCAGAGTCAGGTTTTGGAGTCAGGAAGCTCTGAGTTCAAATCCCAGCTTTGCCACTTACTGTGTTACAGAACTAAGTTACTTAACCTCTCTGAACCTCAGTTTCTTCTTGTGCAGAGTGAAGACAATAATAGTACTAACTTCATGGGGTTTTGAGGAGGATCAAAAGGAACTTCTAATGCAAAATTCCTGGAAGATTCTTTGCCACATGCACTTTTTTTGTGTGAAATGATGGGATTCCTCAGATATCAAATGCAAAGCCAAAAAATAATTATATGCTTCACATTATTCAAGTGATAATTATTCACACATGTCCTGTTATCCATGTTGTACTATATTTTCCACTTAAATGTATATTTCCTGCTCTATTATTATACCTGCTTTAATGCTTTTTCCTTATGGCTGATGGTACAATGATAGTGAACACTCTGCACTTATATACAAATTTCAGGCCCTGTTATGAATTCTTGGTTTATATATATGAACAGTTCAATCTTTACAGTGTGAAAGGAAAATAAATCTCTGGACACCAAAATCACTAAACTGAAGGGAAAAGTCAAGCAGGGAACTGCATTGGGAAAACCTGCCTCCCATTCTATTCCTAAATAAGATACCTACAAAATAAAAAAGCTACATATCTCCCTCACAATTTTCTCACAGGGAAATTTCTTGTGGACAAAGGACAGGGAGAACTCAAAGCCATTTCTCTATCACAGGAGACAAATGCATGTCTGATTGCTTCTTTTGTCCTATTTTTTCACTAAGCCAGACTAAGACATAAGTGACTAATTCCTATAAATTGTACTTATCAAAATCTCAAAAGAATGCAACCATTTGTCTCTTATCTGCCTATGAACTAGAAACCCCATCCCTGCTTAGAGTTGTCCCACCTGTCTGGATTGAACCAGTGTTCAACTTATCTGTAGTGATTGATGTCTCATGCCTCCCTAAAATGTATAAAACCAAGCTGTACCCCAATCACCTTGGGCACATGTCATCAGAACCTCCTGAGGCTGTGGCACAGGCACATCCTTAACCTTGGCAAAATAAGCTTTGTAAATTGATTGAGACCTGTCTCAGATACCTTTTGGTTTACAACATCGATCCTTTGATTTAGAAACTTTCATTATTCCCGTATTACAGATAGGAAAACCAAGGCAGAGGGAGGTATTGTTCTGTGTGTACATATATATTATATATATGTATATTTAATTCTACAATATTATTATAACATAACATACAATTTAACACATAGGGGTGTGTGTGTAATTTTGTATTGGTCAATCTTATACCAATGCCCAGCACTCCTGCTTTGGAGAGTACACATTTGTACATACTGAAAGAGTTTTATTATATTACAGTGTAGGCAGGATGTAGAATATGACATCAGAGCAGATTACCCTGACCATAGAAAGAAATAAAAGTTGTAGCAGTGGTCAGAGTGTGGAGAGGATAGAGAGGGAAATGGGATTAGGGAGGGCCTGCTGCTACTTGGCTCCTGTGAGCAGGAACAGGTGGAGCTAAGCTAGGAGAGGAGAAATTTGTGGCGATTGAGGGACTAGAAGGACTGAGGGGCCCAGTAGATATAGGGGCCTCGAGTAATGATGAGGGGCCCAAAGAATGCAGGGTCCGCTTAAGAAAAGATCATGGAGAGGAAACCAACTAGTGAGATGCTGGAGACGGGGTGAGATCAGTGACAGCTTCACAGATACCAGCATAGATTGAGTGAGCCAGAGAATCAAGGAGAGAGGTAAAAATTGGTGCATCAGGAAAAAGTATCCCAGAAAGATGCCTTTGAAACTTACTTAAGCTGACCAGAGTGACTCTGGTACAGAGTAGGAACTCTGGTTTAAATCTTGGCTCTAAAATTTCTGAGAAACATGAGTGAACCTCTGTATGCCTTGGTTACATAGAAAACACTTGAATAGTTCTTGAGTCATGGTAAATCCTCAGAAAGTGTGAGCCTTTGCCATTATTATTAGGACAGTAATGAGCCTTTATTTCATGTTTGCTGACCCAGGTTCAATATTTTTCCCAGTATAAGCAGTGAAAGATTATCACTAGATGTTATTCTCATTGTTCAGGAATCTACTCTGTAGGTCTGAGTTGAACCAATATTTAGTTATATCCTATTGTGCTTAAGTATAAAGCCAGACATATGACTATTATTCACAAGAACAATAAGAGTTAGATGGGAATTCACTTGAAAGAAAATCAATAGCTCTTTGATTGTTGTGTATAACTGAGTTAGAAATAACCTTCCTGTGTTTGGAGCTCAAACTCTTAACAGTCAACAAAAGTAATTAGATGGCAGCTGTGAGTAGTTCAAAGCAAGTTAAATTCTTCCTTCTTGAATATTGCTAATGCAAACAGAACATCTCAATCTACTTCTTTTCATATTACTGTCAGGACTTCCTTGTAGTTAAGATCAATAGTATTCTTCCTGTGCTGGTGTCTCAATTAGTGGGAATTATTCTTTATCACAAGATGGTTTTTTAAGTACATATTTAGCTCTAGTCAAAATATGCAACTTAAAAAATATATGTTTGTGGCCACAGACATCTTTGGATATACCATTATCTGTTGAAAGTTGATAAACATGCCTATTGTACAATAGGCTCTTACTGCTTTGTTTGAAAACTGATCTTTGATATAATGTCACTTGACAATGAAATCAATTTCAAAAATTTTAATCATATACTGATTTTAATGTAACTTCACACCAGAGACTGAAGGCTATTGTTGTACATAAATAGCTCTTAGGGGGATATATTAATGGATTTGCCTATACTCTGCTACTTATATTAAGTAAATGTGTTTGAAATTATCACTCTTGTTCTGTGTTTACCAAGTGGGCTGTGGCTGAACTTTCATTTTTAGAATCCAGATAACAGTATATTAGTATTTGGAGTAGAACATCATTATCTGATGGTTACTTTCCAAGTTTGATTTCTCTATTGCACACCCCCACCTCCCACCCTATCTCAACTAAATTTTCTGCTAAAGTCTACCACTTCCATTCTTAGTAAACATTGTCAATGCTAAATGGTTGTTTAAATTATATTATTTGGTCTTGAGGATTTTACTTGCTTTAGAATGATGTGTATCTTAGAGTTTTCTTGTATTTATTTTCTTGGTTTCCCTCCAAGTCCTGAAACTCTATTGGAAATATTTTTTGACTGCACAACACCAAAATGAAAATTCTACTGAAGCCTATTTACATGAACCAGATGTATTCTTATTCATTTAAATGAATCAGACATATTCTTATTGTAGGAACAGAGTGTTTCCTGGCATTCTGTTAGAAAGATTAAATCAAATTAGCCTGGATAAGTCAACTGTTACAAAAATTGGAAACTGCTAAATTAAACTTTAACAAGAGTTACAAATGACACTGAGCCTTCTTGGAAATGAAAAAAGTTATTAAGTGTTCAGTGAAGGTAAATTTGATTTTAATATTCTTATTCAGTGAAGAAGAAAATGAAGTAAAAGCCCATTAAGTCATTTTTGTAGCTGATAATGCATAGAGAAAAGTTAAAAAAACCAAACTCCAGTAAACTACGGTGAGAGAACATTTAAATGAACAAGAAGTAGTTAAAACAGGAAATACAAAACAAACTCAGCAACTTCAAAAATTGAACCTGAACTTTTGAAATAGTTAGCAAAGACAAGGATGGAAACTCACACATATCCCAGAAAATATCCCCATGGGTAGCAGCAGCAGTTAAGTACATGGGTAACAACATCAGTTAAGTACAGGTCAAAGCAGTATAATACACTCTCTAGGAAATAGCATCAGTATTTGAGGGGTTTTATGCTCAAATACAGAATAATGGATGAGAAAAATCAGACTCTCCTTGCACAGCATTACTGGACATTGGATTACTTAGTGTAAATCTTATGTAATTAATGTTTATCGATTATGAAAAATTATCAAACATTTATTATCACTTCTCAAAAAAAAGGAGATGCAACATGTAACAGCAGTCTAGGGCTCTAGAGCATGCCTTCTTAACCAGATTGTAGAACACAGAGTTTGCTGAGATGTTAGCACTCAGTGACTGAGAAAACTGGTTCCAGTGCTGGGCTGCTTGGATTTGAAACCTGGTCCAATTACCAATTAACCTCTATGATCCTAAGTTTATTCTTATGTAAATGGTGGTGGTAATGATGTTGATGATGATGATGATGGCATTTATCTCATGAGGTTCTTGTGAAGATTAAATGAGTTTAAAAATTTAAGGCACTTAGAACAACTCTTAGAATATTCTAAATATTATTATTATTTTTCTTTCTAACATGAAACAATCAAACAAACTAATCTCCAAGTAAAAATACATACTCTGGGCAATAATCCTATACATTGTGAGGAATGGTATTACTAAGGCCCCTTGTCCTCTGAAATGCTATAAGCATATGCTTGTTAAAGAGAGGGATTTCTGGAATATAGAGGACAGTTGAGTCAGCTTTCTCAACATTTGGACATTTATTTGGATACTGACATTTTGATTCCATGATATACTGACATATTTCACAATACAAAAGGGCAAGCTAACATTTATTCTTCTTTATCAAAAATAAAATGTATCTGAAAGACTGTTATTCCGATTTTTGTGCCCTGAATGGTCAATGAGAATGTTCATGCCTCCATCATTTGCTCAGTTCTGCCCCAGATGGCAAGACGATTTTTTAAAAAATCTGGATCATGAGGTATTCATCTCAGTACAGGTGTCCAGTCTGTAGCTCTGTGCTTGCATCCTTGCTGCACCTAAACCTCATCTGGTAGCCCAGTTTTAGTACCTGGCTCTCACCTCATAACCACACTCAGCCTCACTGGCCCCCACCACCTCTTCCACATTTGCAGAGCACTTACTATATGCTAGGCACTATTTTAAGTATTTTACCTCTACTAACCCTTCTAATCCTACAACACTGATATCAGTAGAAACTATTGTTATCCCAATTTACAATGAGAAAACTCAGGAACAGGAAAGCCAGCTAAGTTTTCCCAATTTCATACAGCTGATAAGTAGCATCAAACTCAGGTCATCTGACTGCAGAGTCAACATTCTCAACCCTTGCACAATATTATTTCAATAGTTAATACCTGGGGCTTTGGCCTCTGCTCCTGAGTTATTCTTCCAGCAATAATTCTTACTTTAATATCTATATAGTGCTTCATAGTTCAACATGATTTCATCTCCATGACCATATTTGTTCTTGTGACTGGTGTATGAGATAGGATGTGTCTGAGGAAACTGGGTCACAGAGAATGCACAGGAGGCAGTGAATGGTAGAATCAGAACTTAACCTGGCTGTTTGGCTATGTTCTTTTCACTACCCCCAGGATTCTGGGGCTTAGAAAAAGAAGATATCCATGAAGTGTGGACTTCCTGATGGAGATGGGGCCTGACAAATACCTTGAATTATAGGTAGCTGATAGACTGAGGGAAAAAAAGATGAGAAAATAGAGAACTAAAGAAAAAATAACAGAAAAGGGAGATGAGAGAGGATGGCTGCTAGATACCTTATAATTAAAGAAATGAATGGATTTGGTAGTGGTTCAGATATTGAGAGCAAAGGAAAAGCTAGAAGCAAAATTGACTCCAAGGTTTCAAATGTGAGAACCAGGAGATCATTAATGCCATTCACAGAAACAGATGAAATGAAAGTGGAAGTGGTTTGACATAAGGGCTGTGAGTTTGGCTACAATCATGATGAATGTCGTGTAACCCTTGGACATACAAGTGGGAAAATGTTTAGCAGATGGAAAGATAAGATGTGGAAATGGATGTCTTGGAGGTGTCCTCTTAGAGGGGATATTTAAAACTAAGGGTTGATAAGATGTTGCAGAGGGCTGGGCGTGGTGGCTCACACATGTAATCCCAGCACTTTGGGAGGCTGATGTGGTGGGTCACGAGGTCAAGAGACCCAGACCATCCTGGCCAACATGTTGAAACCCCGCCTCCACTAAAAATACAAAAATTAGCTGGGCATGGTGGCAGGCACCTGTAGTCCCAGCTACTCAAGAGGCTGAGGCAGGGGAATCACTTGAACCTGGGAGGCAGAGGTTGCAGTGAGCCAAGATCGAGCCACTGTATTTCAGCCTGGCAACAGAGTGAGACTCTGTCTCAAAACATAAATAAATAAATAAGTTACAGAGAAAGAAAAAATGTAATAGGATATAGGCTAAATAAATGCTAAACCTTTGAGGGAAATCCAAACTTAAGGAAGAGAAAAGAAGAAATAGGCAAGAGGGAAAGTAGTAGAAAAGTAGTTGAATAAATAGTGTGGAGTCATGGACAACAAGGAAAGAGAAAATTTAAGAAGTAGGAATTGATTAGGTGTGTCACATATAGCCAAGGGAATGAATAAAATGAGAATTTGGAAAAATATTCCTTACAGCCCTTATCACAATTGTAATGAATTATTCGGGTAATTAACACCCTTCCTAACTAGACTGGAGATACATAAAGGCTTACTTAAATGTTCCCTACTGTAACTTCAGTGCTCAGCAATGTCTGATGCATAGCTGTCACTAAATAAATATTTATTGAATGGATGAATGAATGAATAAATAAATGAATTCATTTCGATTTCCTAGCAGCACTACAAGTGACCCTTGGAAGTACAGTGTTAATAAAGCGATCAAGATTGATTTTATGTCACAGGGGAATTTGAAAAAAAGATTTTAAAAGAGAAAGTGAGGCAGTAGGGCATGTTTTATTAATCACTTCTTAGAGAAATGTTTTTGTTAAAAGGAGAGACCAGATCAAGTAAATTTTCTATCTTAGTACACTACATATTTATTATATTTTGTTCCTCCAAGAGCTCCTTCCCATTTTAGATGATCTTCCAGAACTTAATGTAGCCACTGCAGTTGCTAACTGTGCAAGTAATAGAAGCACCATCTGCTCTTTTTCTGTCTTCAGTAAAATCAAAAGTCCATGGGCTAGGGATGATGGAGGATGTAGAGAAACAGAGGTCAAAGGAAATAATGATACTCCCCACAGAAAGAGATAACCAGGAATGGAACTAGGTTGGAAAGAAGTTCTGTGAAATCATGAAAAATGTGTGAATGTATATAGAGGGGTGAGAGAGAAAGAGGGTGAGAAAGCACAGACAAGTAAGATACGAATGTGCAAAACATATTTACAAGTAGATTCTAAGTAGAATGTATTAAAGATGATTGGCTAAGTGCTTACGTAGGCTGGCAAAATAGTCATAAGATATATCATCATATAATAGAGCTTAAGTAAAACAAACTGCTCATTTTACATATTAAAGCTGCATTTCCTTTTCCTTCCCTTAACATACTAAATAATTATAAGGAAGTAGTTTCAATAAAAATCCAATAATTTTATTTACTAAACCTATTAGAAGACTTTAACAAATCTGAATAAATAGAAGGATAACATAGCTAATCTCCAAACTTAAAATAGCAAACAATTTCAGGAAATCATGAACACATAGAAAAAAATATGATTCAACAATTAAAAGACCAGTAAGACATTTTCTCATATTTTGTCAGATATTAGTTGCCCACATGTAAATATGCACGTATATGTGGGTATGTACATACATATATCGAGGAATGCAAGGACCAATTTAAGGATTTCACTAGAGTCCAATCAAATGGTTTCATGCATTTAAGACATAGGGTATGAATTGTAACACTGTGTGTAAGCTGTTGTCCAAATAACATATAAGCAACTTATTATACAATGAAAAAATTAAATACTTAATTCCTGTGTTTAAAATATGTTTTAAGGAGGCTAGTATTTAAGGCATATTGCTAAATGCATTATTACATGTAAACAGTATTGTATACTATTTTGGATGCCATAAATACATAACTCCTATTTTCTCCAAGTATGTGCTTTTCTCCAAGCACATGCACATACTTGGAGAAAGCAGGAGTTATATATTAATAGTTGCAAAAATACATTTTTCATTTAAATAAGGAAGATAGCATTGGTAATTAAAACAATCTATATTAAAGAGAAAAATTTTAAACCCTGATGCATATTTTCAGAGTATATTCATATTCACAGTTAATATCTCATTTCTGTAGGCTGTTAAAATACCATATTCATGTGGAAATTATTCCAGGGTTTTCAGACTTTAGCAATCCTTTTACTGAATTTATATCCATACTGAATATCTGTCCATGTGAAAAATGGAACTGAATATTATAACAATTCAATAATTCCAAACGAAACATCGGAAATAAATAGATAAAAGAAATTCAGAGCAAGAGGACCATCTATGTTATATGGAGATATGAGAGGTTTATATACACAGGTGTGAGAGACTTATAGCAAAACAATGCAACATTTCTGCTGTTAATTTGATTTTTTAATGTCTCTAGAATGCATATTCGTTCCTGGAGGCACTCACTCTTCAGCAGAACCTAGTGCAATGCTTCATTTCATAGATCAGATCAAGTGTAATACAAAAAGATACTTATAATTCCCTCCTCAATCCATTAAACTCATAGTGACCAATGGTCAAAATGTCCCTTCTGTACATGTTTCTCCCTTTCTTTTTTTATTGTAAAATCCAATATCAAATGGTAGAAGGAGCTGTTTTTTTCCTGACCAGCAAGTCTCACTATCCACCCCCCGCCAACACACACACAAAATACAGAAATCAAGAAATCAGGTATCACACTGGAGATCCCTAAACACATTAGTCTTACCTTAATCTGAAGGGTAAATGTTTTTGTGGGCTTATTTTTCTCTTAGACACACCAACTATAGAATGTTGGACTATTTGACCCTTGTGAAGTGCTTGGAGCAGGAACTTGAAAAACCAGCCTTTCATATTCCCACAATCTATTTACACATTGGACACACCCAGTAGCACAGAGTAATGTTTATCTGTAGTAGACAGCTATTCCAAGAAGAAGGCAGTATCTTTAAAGTTGAGCTTTCAAAAAGGAATGTCTCTGTTATCACAGGGGAAAGGTAACAGGTTTCATCTAAAGCACATTTAAAAAGATTTTTGACATGAGATACTTCTTACACCAGTGTTTTAAAGATGATTAACTCTTTTAATATTCTTCTATCCCTGAAAAACTCTATTCTCAAAAAACATGGGAAAAAATGTAATGATAGCAATGAACACATATGTGCTAGGTACTGTTGGAAGGGCTTTACATATATAATCTCCAATAATTCTCCAAATTTATTAGGTATGTACTATTATTATCCCCATATTACAAATGAATAGACTAAGTAGTCTGCCCACAGTCACCCAGTTAGTAAGTGCTAGAGTCAATAGCTAAATCAGGACACTCCACCATAGTCCAGGTATCTGATCATAGCACTGTACTGTGTATGTATGACTTTTAGAAGACAAATGTGTAACAGTATGTGATTACTCAGCTGGACATTATAGAACGAGTGAGGAGGTTTTCTCAGTTCTTGTACTATGCTGAATCTTTAGTTGAAGAAAGTGAAATTTTTGTTAAGATTACTTCCCCCAAGATGATTATCCATTTATATTACCATTGCCAGGTCCCTTTTAGCTGCAGCAGGGGACCCCAAAGGTGGGGTCCTGGAGAATAAAAATCATGAGTCCAGCTTAAATTTTACATTAATTATAGCTAAGTATATAACACAGAGTAATGTTTATCTGTAGTAGACATTAACATAACATACTTTCTTATGTTAAAAAAATCATGGAAGGTAAGTCAATACAATACCTTAAAAAGCTTTAGAGCTATATGTTTTATTCTATTTTTTCAGATTGGATGATTGCTTTTTATCTGTCTTCAAGTTCACTTGACTCTAGCCATCTCCAAATGAATGTGAGCCCATCTAGTGTGTAATTAATTTCAGTTACTGTGATTTTTTAAGTTCTAAAATTTCCATGTGGTTATTTTTATAGTTCTCTTTTCTCTGCTGAAATTCACTATGCATATTCATAAAGATCATATTTTCCTTTCATTCTTTGAACATATTTTGTTTGTTCTTTGACCATATAATAATTGATTTAGTCTTTTTTCTATTAAATTTAACAACTGGGCATTTTGGGGTCTGTTTCTACTGATTTCTTTTTACAACAATAGGTGATATTTTCTTTTTTTGCATGTTGATTTTTTTTATTGTATATTGGACAATGGGGATCATACGGTGTAAAGACTCTGAGTTCTGTTATCTCCCTCTGAAGAGTATTGATTTTTGTTCTATTAATATTTGGCATTTCTATAGGATTGGTTTGGTTTTGCTAATGTAGATATGTAGAAAGTCTAAGGTCCTTCCCAAACTTGATGAATTTGGGGAGATCAACCTACAAATTCTGTCTCCCCTGTAGATCTTTTAAGGGCTGAGTTTTAGAATTTTTTATTTGTAATTTTTATGGAAACATAATAGGTGTATATATTTATGGGTTACAGAGATATTTTGATGCAGGCTTGCAATGTATAAAGGTCACATCAGGGTAAATGGGGTATCCATAGCCTCAAGCAATTATCCTTTGTGTTACAAACAATACAATTGTACTGTCTTCATTATTTTAAATGCACAATTAAATCATTATTTTTACTATAGTCACTCCGTTGTATTAAGAAATACTATGTCTTATTCATTCTTTCTATTTTTGTACCCATTAATCTTCTTTACTTCCCCCCAGCATCTCACTACCCTTCACAGCCTCTGGTAACCATCTTTCTACTTTATCTCCATGAGTTTAATTCTTTCAATTCTCAGCTCCCACAAGTAAGTGAGAACATGCAAGTTTTTTTTTCTTTCTGTGTCTGGCTTATTTGACTTAACACAACAACCTTCAGTTCATGCATGTTGTTGAAAATGACAGAATCTCGTTCTTCTTTATAGCTTGGTAGCAATCCATTATGTATATGTACCACATTTTTAAAAAATCCCTTCATCTGTTGATGGACATTTATGTTGCTTCCAAATCTTGTCTATTGTTAATAGTGCTGCAATAAACATGGGAATGCAGATATTTCTTGAATATACTGATTTCCTTTCTTTTGAGTATATACTTAGGAGTGGGATTGCTGGATCGTATGGTAGCTCTATTTTGAGCTTTTGAGGAACCTCCAAACTGTTCTCCATGTGATTGTACTATTTAAATCTAAGATCTCAAACTGTGAAACTACCAAAAGAAAATATTGGGGAAACTCTCTTAGGACATTTGACTGGGCAAAGATTTCTTGAATAATACCCCACAAGTACAGGCAACCAAAGCAAACAGGGACAAACAGGAACACATCAAGTTAAAAAGCTCCTGCATAGCAAATAAAACAATCAACAAAGTGAAGAGAAACGTATAGAGTGGGAGAAAAGATTTGCAAACTATTGATCTGACAGGGGATTAATAACCAGACTATATAAGGAGTTCAAATACCTCTATAGGAAAAAAATCTAATAATCTGATTTAAAAACAGGTAGAATATCTCAATAGACATTTCTCAAAAGAAGACATACAAATGGCAAACAGGCATATGAAAAGGTGCTAAACATTAGTGATCATCAGAGAAATACAAATCAAAACTACAATGAGATGTCATCTCACTCCAGTTAAAATGGCTTATACCCAAAAGAAAAGCAGTAACAAATGCTGGTGAGAATTTGGAGAAAAGGGATATTTGTACACTGTTGGTGTGAATATAAATTAGTACAACCACTCTAGAGAACAGTTTGAAGGTTCCTCAAAAAACTCAAAATAGACCTACTATATGATCCAACAATCCCACTGCTAGGTATATAACCAAAAGAAGGGAAATCAGTATATCCAAGAGGTATCTATGCTCCCATGTTTATTGTAGCATCATTTACAATAGACAAGATTTAAAAGCAGCCTATATATCCATCAAAAGATGGACAAAAATACACAGTGAAGTATTACCAAGCCATAAAGAATGAGATCCTAACATTTGCAACAATATGGAAGGAACTGGAGGTCATTATATTAAGTGAAATAGGCCAGGCATAGAAAGACAAACTTCACATGTTCTCACTTATTTGAGGGAGCTAAAAATTGAAATAATTGAACTCATGGGGACAGAGAGTAGAAGGATGTTTACTAGAGGCTAGGAAGGGTAGTAGGGTACTGGACGAGAAGTTGGGAGAGTTAATGGGTACAAAAAATAGAAAGAATGAAAAAGACATCAATTCTTTCTATTTTTTCTATGCTAGCACAACGGAGTGACTATAGTCAAAAATAATTTAATTGTACATTTTAAAATAATTAAGAAAGTATAACTGGATTGTTTGCAACACAAAGGATAAATGCTTGAGGTCCTAGATACCCCATTTACCCTGATGTGATGATTATGTAATGAAGACCTATATCAAAATATCTCATGTTGATACAAGAGGAGGGCAGGAAAGTGCTGGGTAGGGGAGGGTGTGGTCCTTGGCTAGGGCTCCACCTCTGGACCTGTGACCACAGACCTAGGTGAGGATAGGCATTTTTTCTTGTCCAAATGTTGCATTTCCCAAGACCATCTTGGCCTGCCGCACCCCCACCCTGTGCTTATAAAAATCCCAAGACCCTTGTAGGCAGAGACACAAACAGCTAGACATCAAGAGGAGCATGCCAGCAGAGCACACAGACAGGCACTGGCAGATGCTGGCAAGTTGGCAGGCCATTGACTGGCAGAACAATCAGGAGTTTGGCTTGGGCGGTCAGCGGAGAGCCCAGCCACTGAGTGGGTCTGGCTCTAGGGGAAAACCACCTTCTCACTCCATCTCCCTTTTGACTTCCCTATATGCTGAGAGCTACTTTCACTCAGTAAAACCTTGCACTCATTCTCCAAGCCCATGTGTGATCTGATTCTTCCAGTATACCAAGGCAAGAAACCCTGGGATACAGAAAGCCCTCTGTCCTTGCGATAAGGCAGGGGATCTAATTGAGCTGACTAACACAAGCTACCTACAGATGGCTAAACTGAAAAAGTGTACTGTAACACATGCCCACTGGGGCTTCATCTGTAAACATCTACCTTTAGACACTGCCCTGGGGTTAGAGCCCCACAATCTTCTGGTCTGCATGCTCCCCCTAGGGGTTTGAGCAGCAGGGCACCGAAGAAGCGAGCCATACCCCCATCGCACACCCTGTAAGGGGGACGAGGGAACTCTTCCCATTTCTATGTAACCCATAAATATATACACTTACTATGTACCCATAAAAATTTTCAGAAAATTGACTTTTGGACAGGGGCTCATCACAACAACATTTAAGACGATGTCAGTGGACAGAGTCAGAATTTCCAGAACACCTTAGCTGAGAAATATTTGTGTTCACAACACAGTTTAACACAGTGTTCAGTGGAAAAAAAAGTAGGTTTGCAAAGTCTAAGGACCTGTACTATAAAATCTACCCTTTTCTCCCAACCTGTCTGGCCTTCCCCAAATAAAACACAAGTTAAAGTTCTGGAGACTGAGTTGTTAAATGAGAGTGTTGTCAAGACTCACTATCAAGAGACCTCATGAGTTATTTTGGGTGCCTTCCTAGAAACCCAAGAGACCCCAACATCTTGGCATTGAACACATGAGCTTCTTTTTCCCAGAAGAAGATGTACATTAAGAAAATGCCAAATGCAGATTCTATTTATTGCCCTTCCTTACATTTAAAATCATACTTCTAAAATAATAGAATACAATAAATTCACTATTCCAGTGTTATACAAACTGTGATTTTAGGAACAGTGTATGCCTACAAACTTTTTATTACTGATTGGCTGCAACAGGTACAGGAATTGAATATCACCATTCAGGATCCTTTATAGAACTCTGGCTTTGCCACACATTTAAGTGAGTGAGGTCATCTTATTGGACAAGGTGTATACCAGTCTGGGTGTTGTTAAACTCCAGTGATGATTCAGTGGTGAGCCATACACTAGTCATGCACAATAGGACCACATATAATCTCTCAATTAAATAGAACATGAAAAATATAAAATACTGGCTTTACACCAAAAATAGTCTGAGGAGTGCTGCACTGCACTATACTATTCGAGAAGGAATCCTTCTGAACATTAGACTTGGAGATGTAAATTGCAGTGAGAATAATGAACTCATCTATGGGAGCCAGGCATATACTTTAAGGAGTGGGATGAGTCAGCAATTGGATACAATAGGGAAGAATTAGTGTTATGGGATCTTTAGGATAGTGTTTTTCTGGTCAGAAATCTCTGTGGCTGGTAGCAACTTTGAGTTTTGCTCGGGCCTGCTGGGCTCATTTTGTCCACTCAGGCTGGTAGGCTGTGCTTGGCTTATGCTACCAGCCTGGGTTCCACACCTGCCAAGGTGAGTCAGGTGTGGAACAGCAAGGGGTGTGTGAGCGAGCATGGGGTTTGGCCACTGCACACAGTCAGACATGCCAGCTGGTGAAGCAGGGTGGGTGGGCAGCTCCAGGTGCCAGAACAGGTGCCAGCTCTCTGTGAGGCGTTGTTGGACCAGGCACATGACAAGCATCTTCCACATCTGGCACTGGGGATCATGGTGGCACTCAGAATTTTGAAGATGCCAGGAACCGCAGAGTCCCAAAGAGGCAGTGACAGCCCTGGCTTAAGGAGTTCCCAGGTCTGTGCTCCCCAAAAAGCCAAAACTTTTCTCTCCTTTTTGCCTACAACGTGGCAAGCAAGGGGTATGTTTTAACCCGGTTTGTGTTAAAGCTCATTTAGCCCCACCATTTTATGGGTCCCAAGTTCTTGTACGTGACCAGGAAGAATGAGGTACACAGACAAGTGGAGGTTGAGCAAGATGAAGAAGAGCTTTACTTAGCAATAGAACAGCTCAGTCTCCCACAGGGGCCTGCTCCTTTCTGCAGCAAGGGTGTCCTGAAGATTGTTCAGCTCCTAGCAGAGAGGAGACCCTGGAGTGGGAAGCTCCTCTTGGTAGGCAGGTAATCCTGTCATCTTCCTGGCTCTCACAGAGAGGAGGACCAGGGGTTGGTAGCTCCTCTCTGCAGCTGGTGGTCACAACATTTGCTCAGTTCTGGCTGAGTCCTCTGGCTTTTATGGGCCTCAGAGGGGAGGAAGTACATGCTGAATGGTTCATGGGTGGCCATGGGTGGGCCCAGATAAAGCACCACAAATTCCTACTCTAGTCTGTGGGACTGGCAGCCTAGTCTCCAGCCTTCAGGTCCTTTCTGGCCTGAAGGTGGGGCCTAACTGTGGACCTTCCACCCGGGAACCTGTCTGCCTCCTGCTGCCATTTATGGCACACAGGTTGTCTGGGGACGTCTGCAGGCCAGCACTGAGCTTCCTTCCTATGCTTGTTGGAGCTCAAAGTCTGGAGGGGGCTAAGGCAGCAGGGGACTGGTGTGTCAGCATTGCCCAAAGCATGTATACACCTGGCCTGGCTGTGACAGCGCTTGGGATCAGCCCTGTCTTTGCTTTGAGATTTGAGTGGGTGCTGACAGCAGGAAGAAGCCAAGCAGTGGGAGCAGATATTTCCAAAAGAGGGTAGGGATGCCTGGGTCCACATCCGCAATTTAGGTGGCTACAGATGTGTCTGGGAGGGCAGAACTCCTGCCTGCTCCATGGAGAGGGAGGCCTGGGTCCGCAACCACCACTTGGGCAGCTGCAATAAACCTGGGGAGCTACTGCCACACCAATTTGAAAGGGACAGGGCTCCCAGTTGTCCCCAGCTCCCACCAGCTCCACAAAGTGTGCAGCCATGGCCATGACTCTCTGCTGCAGCTGGTGTGATGGCAGCAGCCACTCCAGTTGGGCCATCACTGCCATCACGAGGAATGTATAAAACTAGATATCTGTGGTAGCAGCTAATTATGTCTATTTAACTATGGCCAAATATATACCAGGACATTTTGATTTTCTAAGGAAAGCCAGAAATTGAGATTTTCAGATGAAAGATGTAGAGTTTTACATGTTGGCAACAAAATAATTTTCCTTAAGAACATAATGGTAGTCCTAATGATCCCATCTGCTATCCAGATTGGGTATGTGAGCTGCCACTTGGTAATCTTAGCATTAGGAAAATGATGTATCGGATGTTCATAGAAGTACCTCTCTTTCTAGAGTCCTATTTTGGGAGTAACAGAGGCACTCTCTAAGGAGTCAGGCCATCTACCATAGGCTACATCATGTAGGATCCATCACATAAAGGGAACAGGAGAACTGGGTCTTCAAAATGTTTTGCTTCCCAAAAGATACTCTAGGTGGGAGGCCAGCCTGATAATTAGGCTTTTGTGTTAAAACCAACACCATGTTGCCTTTACCCTCCAAGTCTCCTGCCCGCAGGCTCAACTCTGGTGCTCATTTTTCCTCACACACGATGTTTTCTGCAGTCTTCACCGGAGTCTGGCACAGGCCTACCCTGACACTGCTTGTGATCAGTGACCTGGGTGGCAGCCACAGTCACCCCAGCCTCTGTCCTTGCCCACTCTGGTTTTAGTTTTCCCAATTCCAATAGGGTACTGGCTGCCAATGCTGTCCTGTTCGCAGGGCAGAGGCCAGAGGGACTCCTTCCTCACCTTTCCCTCCCGCTTGTTAGATGAACACAAGACCTAACCATGGGTGGGCTCACACCTTCCCAACGGCAGCAATTCTCTCTGCCTCCCCACGTCCCCTGAGTGTAGCATTCCATGTATGTGTGAAAGGGGGATCTGGCAGAGTCCTGCATTAGTCTGATGCTATGAGGGCTGTGGACCCCATGTTTCCTGTGAAACCCACAAGCACAGCCGAGCACAATTCTTAGAGGGATGGCAGTCACTCTTGCTGACTCTGCCATATCCCTTGACTCTGCAGAAGGCTTACAACAGGGGCTCATTTAAGATCAATCTCCAAACTCCACCTCAGACATGAAACAGAGTCTGAAAGAGCCCAGAAGCCCGAGTCCTTACAGGGTCACAGTGACTGTTAGCGTTGACAACTACATAAACTGTAAGGTGATCACCTGACTACACAGAGGGACTCACTCGCCAAGGGCCACCCACTTACTATGGCTTCTCCTTCCTCTTCAGAGGTGCATTCCAGCGAAGTATCCAGGACATTATGTCTAGTTCTACCATAACCCACAGCCATGAGCAACATCAACAGCTTTTAAACACCAGACAGCTACTTAGCCAACATGTCAAGATCTGAGGAAAAAGATCAGTTCCCGGCCATTACCCATCCTAGAGGCACCACTTCTGACTGGAGGACACTGGACTAGCAGAAACCCATACCCTGAACACAAAGATGTTTCACTTTGGCAAGCGGAGGGGGCTCTGCTGTTGCCATGAAGGGATCAGCTGAAGGAGACTCCCCACCTGCAGCTGCTGGAGAGAGGCCTGCTTGCTGCTCAGATGCACAGGAGAGAAAGTGACGACCTGGGCTAAGGCTGGAAATGCTCTGCAGCTCTCCATAAGGAATCACGCAGTGGTGGCATGGGCATCTTGACAACGAGTTCCCTGGGAATATGAGGTTCACTGGACATGAGGTGGCAAGAAAGGCTTCTGGGATTCAAACAAGAACATCTCCCAAATGGCCCAAAGGACAACTCCAATACTGTTTCCTTCCTTCTCAGGACACTCCTCTGAATTAGCCAAAGGCAACGCTAGGTCCTTCTTAGACAGAAGCAGAGAGAGAGACCAAGTCATCAGGCAGGAGGTGCAGAGGGGACACCGGAGTGGGGATTGTTTGACTCGTCCCTCTGTTCCTGTCTTCTGCTGCTGGGCACACTCCTGTCTCTCTACAGGGCTTAGCAGGATGTGATTCTCACAGCCAGTGGCCCACATGCCCAGTGGTCACCTGACAACCAGGCCCACTGCACCTTGGGGAAGCCCACCTGTGAGTCTGCTGTTAGGGAAGGAGACAGATGCAGCTGTTTATTAAGGGCGACCCTGTGCATGCACTGTGTGGAGCAGCAGTTTACAGCCCCAACTGGGCTCAATCTCAGAAAAATACACATATGGAGGAACTCTTATTACCCCATTTACACATGAAGAGATCTGCTCGGAGGGAGGAAATGAAAGTCCAGTATCATCACATGGCCAAAAAGTGGCAAACTGGGATCTGAAACCAGGCCCTCAGCTCCCATTTTTGAAACTGGCTGGGCAGCCTCTGACCAACCTCTGTGAACCACCAGCAGGCAGCAGACTGTGGCCCCCAAGGACCCAAGGACCAGGTGACAACCTAAAATGTGGACAATCACAGGCAAGGGGACAGATGGCTACAACACCTGATGTGACACCTTTTTTTTTAAAATTGCATTTTAGGTTTTGGGGTACATGTGATGAACATGCAAGATTGTTGCATAGGTACACACATGGCAGTGTGGTTTGCTGCCTTCCGTCCCCTCACCTGCATCTGTCATTTCTCCCCATGCTATCTCTTCCCACATCCCCACCCCCCGCCCCTCCCCCATTTCCCCCCAACGGACCCCAGTGTGTAGTGCTCCCCTCCCTATGTCCATGTGTTCTGATTGTTCAACACCCACCTATGAGTGAGAATATACGGTGTTTGATTTTCTGCTCTTGATGACATCTTTTTTAAACTTAGCACAGAGCAGGATGTTTTGTAAAGGATTGCCTGTGCTTTAGAGGCCATTGCTTGGGACAGAATTATTTCTATACTTCTTAAAACATATATTCAGTCACTGATAGTTCTTTGGTGTTCTATGCAATATAGGGTCGTTATAATGAATAGGTATTTAATTTAAAAATGAGATTGTTAATCCTGTTTTAAATGAAATACATTTATAATTAAGCAGATTCATCAATAATTAACAACCATTAAACACTTCTTGAATTGCCCGTCTTAGGCCAGATCATAGGTTTTATGTAATCTCATGACTTATTTTACCAGTGCCCGGAAGAGAGGCCAGAAAGATATATTCACAGCACTAGCTACGAATGCCTGCCTCAAGTCCTCTTTCATAATGAGGGAGGGTATAAAGAAGTAAGAAATGCAATCCAGCAGGCCATCATTTCTTTTTTGCATTTTTCAGGATGGTTTCTCCTTCACTCCTCAACGTCTATGTAAAGCCCCTGTTCCGTTAAGTTCATACCAGCCAGTGTGCCCCCTCTTCACCCACCCCTGTGACCGCCGCCGTCTGACTTCAGACCTTTGCTATCCGGAATAAAGCCTCCCGCACCTCAGCCAGAGACTGCAGCTCCACCCCAGGCCCCAGCATCAGGCTGGGAATTCAACAAGCCTCGGAGGCCGCCAGCCAACTCCCTGGCCTCACAAGCCATTTCCAGATGAGAGGCAATGAGGAAGTCTCTGGCTATCCCAGTCAGTTACTCCTTGAAGGGCCATTGCCCTCACAATCACCATTGGAAACTGCCCCCTCTAAAATCACGGATTCAAACACTCCCCACACTGGCCACCCCTTCCAACCCTTCAGCTCTCTAGTGATAGCTTGTCGTAGATGTCTCACAAACACCTGAAACCCAAAGTGGCGGAAACAGTGGAGTCAGAAGCACTGTCATGGATTTACCCAGTTTAATAGCTTGGGCAGATGGAAGCAGCCTGGGGTCTTTCATCTATTGGAATTTTGGCAGCGGGATGAGTTTTCTGATAAAGTCCCACAGGGCTCGGAAACTCAGGAATCCTCCCTTCTTCTTCTCCTCCTCGCGTTGGGGCACTTCTTGGGAATGGGTGTCATCTTCCAACTTCAAGATTCTTCTGAGCTGTTCATTCTTTTGCAGTGCCCTCTGCACATGTTCTGGGGTGATGCACGTCATGCCGCTCTTCTTGGCCTCCTGGCCCGCCTGCTCCAGTATGCTGGTCGTCAGGTACTCCAAAACACCAGCCAGGAAGACAGGCGTGGTTGTGCTCAGGCGCCGGGCATACTGACCTCGCAGGGAGCGTTCCACGTGGCTGACTGAAAACTGCAGCCCTGCTCTTCTGGAATGGGAACGGCGCTGTCTTTTAGGCTTACAGGAGGTACAACTGCTTTTCTTTCCAGCCATGGTGTTTGCTGGGTTTTGCTTGGATTGGCACAGCTTGATTTTCCTGCCAGCCTCTCAATGTACCGGAGCCTAATGCTGCCCACTGTACCTCATGCTCCAGTCCCTCACTGGTCAGGAGTTGCCTTTGTGACAACCTCCACTTTGTGACGTCACTGGTGTCCACTGGGTCCTGAGGAGGCCTCAGCCTAGAAAAGCCCATGAGAGGACCCTGGTCACCCTAGTAACGGTAACTTCTTTTTGAGAGGAACCTGGTCGCTCTAGTAACTGAACTTTTTGAGAGGAACCTGGTCATCCTAGTACAGGGAACTTCTTTTTGAGAGGAAACTGGTCACCCTAGTAACTAGAACTTCTTTTTTAGAGGAACCTGGTCGCCATAGTAACTGGGACTTCTTTTTGAGAGGAGCCTGGTCTGCCTACTAACAGGAACTTCTTTTTGAAAGGACCCTGGTCACCCTAGTAACTGGAGCTTCTTTTTGAGAGGAACCTGGTCGCCCTAGTAACTGAACTTCTTTTTGAGAGGAACCTGGTCATCCTAGTACAGGGAACTTCTTTTTGAGAGGAAACTGGTCACCCTAGTAACTAGAACTTCTTTTTTAGAGGAACCTGGTCGCCATAGTAACTGGGACTTCTTTTTGAGAGGAGCCTGGTCTGCCTACTATCAGGAACTTCTTTTTAAAAAGAACCTGGTCACCCTAGTAACTGGAGCTTCTTTTTGAGAGGAACCTGGTCGCCCTAGTAACTGAACTTCTTTTTAAGGAAAAGCTAATTTTCTACTTTAACCATTTATCAAAAAATTACCCCAGCCCAGGTTCTTTAAGTTTAGCCTTGCATTGTCTGTGAGCTAATTAACATCCCTTTACAGTCATGTTTGCTGCCTTTCCTCCAATTTTCCCTCCATCTATACATTTACTTAAATATTCATGATCAATATTCCTATCTTTTTCTTTGAATTCTCTTTTGAACGGCTTGTAAGATCTGCCAATTTCCTTATGAGTTAATCAATTATTTCAATGCATTTCCATTTCATAGGTGTTTGAGTGTTATGATTTTACTCTGTTGGAAAATATCTTCTACCTGTTTAAAGGTCACATTGTTATACCTAGTGAATTCGCCTGTCAGAGCTAGTTAAACTTGATGACAGAGATGTATACCTCATGCTTGAGTAAACCCAGGAATGTCTTTGCTTGCCTCATCTAGTTGACTCCAAAGCCCAAATTGATCTTTGTTCATTGTGTTTTTCTAATTTTAGTTTCAATATTTAATTTGTTTCAATTATTTATTTACTAATTCTGCATTTGATTTTTTTGTTGTTATTCATTTACATTAGGTACGTTATTTTCATTGTTGACAAAATGGTTGGGAATTCAGTTTTAGGATCCAACCATCTGGAAAGCTCTGTAAATCAGTTAATGATTCACAGAAATCCAGTCTCCGTTGGGTAACAGACAACAGAAAATCTGGTTTGACAGTCTTTTTATTTGTCCATTTGTCTATTTATAGCTCAAATCAATTATGAATTTTATACCCTCTTAGAGGAGAACAGGTTTTTTTTTTTTTTTTTGATATTTGGATCAGAGAATTGTACTATTTACACTTGACTCATGGTTGAAATTGTAGAACTGAAGCTATAAGCTCTATTTCTCTGTGCTTGTGTATCTATGTGCTTGTGACTCTGAAAGAGCTCCACCTCTGATTTTATGATTATGTAAGGTTTCCCTACCTCTGAAAGGTAATGACATATTCGATTATAAAGCCTCTTTTGCTTATATAAATTAAATATTCCCAAAATTCCTTGAAAATGAAGAAAAGAACTATAATATTTTAAATGTGCTAGATTTAAACAGTATACATTTTCGCAGAAACCAACTCAAAGCCATTTTAAGAATTCAAATTTACATAATTTATATTAATCTTTGGTAAATAAGATTAGCTTAATAGTTTAGGTCGAGTGAAAACAACTATGTCTTACTTTATTAATCAGTGTTAGATACAACACAAGTATACATCTTTATGCTACTTAGGTCTGTTTTTCCTAAACTTAAAAATTTTTACTGATCACATGAATTAATATTACATGTATTTAATGTTTAAGATTATGAAAATATAAATTTACATTTAACCAATTGAATTATTGTTCTAACAACCATGTGTTTCTATGGTAATAAATGTTTGCAGTATATCAACTTGAAGATAATTTCCAAGACTTTTCTAGTCTATAGTAAAGCTTTAGTTGGATGTTATATCGAGTTAATTAAAGAAAAATGGGTGCCTACATAGTTTGTAAGTGAAATAGAATACTGAAATATTGACTGAGCATAATTTTATCTTCTATAATTTGCTTTTCATTTGTACATGCTACAAAAGGGGTACATCTTTGGTTCTGTCAATGAACATGTTCATGTTTTCAACATTGAAAAGCTGAATAAGGGGAGTGTGTGGCTGGATAAACCTGGGTTAAGGGTATTAATGAGATATACTAGGCTGCTAAAATGACAGAAATTCACAATAATTCACCTGTAGCTTTCTCTGGGAAATGCAAGGGATTTTGCATAAAAGATATAATTAATATACGTTATGAGAGACTACTAGGAATCTCAAAATAATACAAGAATTATTCTGCTTGTTTTGATTAAAACCTAAAATGAGAATGTTTCTGTCTTAGAGTAAAATGACTTGATATTCCAGAATATAAGAGAAAAAACCTGCATGGATATAGAAAGTAACAGAAGGTTCATATAAAGAAAATCTGAAAGACAAAACAAACAAACTTGTTCTAATTTTTTCCAAATCTGGGTCAGTTTTGATGGATTAACCATAAAATTTCTGAAAGCTGGTGATGGAGTGTTTATTCTCAGGATTCCTAGGGTTGTGTCATGGGGGAAAATAAAACAAACAACAAACAAACAAAAAGTGAAAAGAATGGTGGGTCCTTTTAAATTATTTTATTTTATTTATGTTTTTAGAAACCAGATCTCACTGTTGTCCAGGCTGCTGTGTAGTGGTGGGAGTACAGCTCACTGCAACCTCCAACATTTAGGCTTAAGCAGTCCTCCCACCTCAGCCTCTTGAGTAGTTGAGACTACAGGTATGTGCCACCAGGCCCTACTTAAGTTTTTAAATATTTTGTAGAGGTGGGGTCTCATTAATGTTGCCCAGGATGGTCTCCAACTCCTGACCTCAAGTGATCCTCTTGCCTTGGGCTCCTAAAGTGCTGGGATTATAGGCATAAATCACTATGCCTGGGCTGATGGGTCCTTTAGAATCAAACATTATATTGAAGCAAATCCATAATTTAGTTTATTCTCTTTGAAATACTAAATTTTATTGGAGTGCTGGTTTGCTCTTAATAAGAGATGGTAAAGATTATTCTCTATCTGTTTTAGTTTCCTATAGTGGCTGTAACAAATTACCATAAACTTAGTGGCTTAAAAGAACAGACATTTATTTTCTTACAAGTCAGAAATAAGAAATCAGTTTCACTAAGCTAAAATCAAGGTGACCAGTGGGCTGCATTAATTTTTGACGATCTAGGGTGGAATCTGTTTCCTTGCCTTTTCTAGCTTATAGAGCTGTATTTGTGGCTCATGGCTCCTTCCTACATCTTCAAATCCAGCAGTGTAGAATCTTACTTCAGTTGTCACATTACCTTTTGCTTTTGTTGTCAAATTTCCCTCTGTGCCCCACTTATAAGGACACCTTGATTTCATTTTGGGCCAACTCAGATTGTCCAGGGTAACTTTTCCATTTCTCCATCTCAATATCTTTTGTTTGATCACATCCATGAAGTCCCACTTGCAAAATATAAGGTAACTTCATAGATTCTAGAGATTAGGACCTGAATATCTTAGAGTGTCAAACTGTAGCCTACCACATCACCTTGTACATATTCTGCCCATATAGCAGAGATTGTGTCTCACCAAAATATCCCTTTCTTTTAACTTTATCGTGCCATTTATTATCTTTAAAATAAAAGAACATTTGCATTTCTAAAGTGTTAAGGACTAGTTTATATTTACTTAAATATTGTCTTCCCATTGAATTAGTAGATAGCTAAGCTACAACCATGAATATACTTAGGCTCTTGCGATTCAATCTTAAGAGATCACATGTCCAGACAACTTTTAATTTTAGCATTCCCAAAATTGAATCTTCAATAGAAGTTGAAATAAAGTAAAAGAAAACCTCAAAATATCTTTTGCACTTAAAATTTCCTTTGACATTTCTCACAGGGTATCTACCAAGTCATAAATATTTATTCTTTCATTTTATGAAAAAGTGAACTACTAGAAATAATTACATTTATCTGACATGTTACTATTAATGACTGGCATATAAAATTGTCAAATCAAAAAAGGTGCTCAGACTTCCCTAGGTTAAATATGAATAGAGAAAATATTAATATAATTATTTCAGAACTCTATGAGAAGTTACTACAGATTGGTCACTGTCTTTACTGTCTGTGATATATTTCTAATTATCAGAGTCCTGTGGTTTCTTTCCCTGGTGATCTAGGCAACAAGCTTGTAGTATTATCAGTCACAATTTCAGTTATTACTTTTAAATAGTTGGTAATAACCTTCCTTTTTAAATGCAAATCTAGCATCTCCTAGGCCAGTGATTTTCAATTGAGAATATAACTTTAGACTTGTCTATTGTGATAGAAAAATTTTATATGCCAATTTAGCTAAGTTATGGTGTTTATTTTTGTATTCAAACACTAGACTAGATATAGTGAAAGACTTTTTTAAAGATGTGATTAATATTTACAATCAGTTGACTATAAGAAACGGAGATTACTGTCAATAAAGTGGGTAGACTGGACCTAATTAGTTTCAGGCCTTAAGAACAAAAACGAAGGTTTCCTGGAGAAGGAATTAGTAATCCAGCCTGAGTGTCCAGCCTGTTAACCTGACTTAAAGATTTTAGACTTCAGCCAGGTGTGGTGGCTCATGCCTATAATCCCAGCATTTTGGGAGGCCGAGGCAGATGGATCATTTGAGGTCAGGAGTTCAAGACCAGCCCCTGGCCAATGTGGTGAAACATCGCCTCTACTAAAAAAAAAAAAAAAAAAAAAAAAAAAAAAAAAAAAAAATCACAAAAATTAGCCGGGCATGATGGCAGCCATCTGTAGTACCAGCTACTCGGAAGGCTGAGGCAGGAGAATCACCTGAACCTGGGAGGTAGAGGTTCCAGTGAGCCAAGATCATGCCACTGCACTCCAGCCTGGGGGACAGAGGGGAAAAAAAAAAGGTAAGATTTTAAATTTCTCAGATTAGATAATTTCATGAACTAATTCATATAAAAATAAGTATAAATGTAACTACTTATCTATATATATTTCATTTTTTCTGGAGAACTTGACTAATACTTCAATGAAGTTTTATTAAAACACGGATGATTGAACCTACATCATACATCTTTGAAATACGCTGAATCATCATGCTTATAGAAATTTTGTCAAAAACTCTTTTTTGACTTTATAATCTTCTTTTGCACAGCATAGAAAAAAGTAAGTTTTACTTTCAGTAGCTTTATTCTTTTTATGATTTCACACAAGATTTTTACTTGTAAAAGTTATGTATTATTTCACTTGCAATAAGTTAATCACAGCCATTATATGTCTCCGTCTCCTCCAGATTGTTATTTGATTTACACTGATGCTTCCCTGAAGATCACACAATCAGTGACAGGCCAGAAGCTTTGTCTTAGAAAACAAGGACTGTCTTAGGGCCCCGTGAAAGGTCAGTACTTCACATACTTTCAAGAATAGGCTCTTGGCCGGGTGCAGTGGCTCATGCCTGTAATCCCAGCACTTTGGGAGGCCGATGTGGGTGGATATTTGAGGTCAGGAGTTCAAGACTATCCTGGCTAATGTCGTGAAACCCTGTCTCTACTATAAATACAAAAAATTAGCTGGGTGTTGTGGCAAGTGCCAGTAATCCCACTTACTCAAAGGCTGAGGCAGAAGAATCACTTGAGCCCAGGAGGCAGGGGCTACAGTGAGCTGAGATCGCCCCACTGCACCTTTGGCTGGGTGACAGAGTGAGACTCTATCTCAAAATAAATAAATAAATAAACTTAAAAATAGGCAGTTGAACACAGGTTTCTCACGCCATCACACAGCCACCTTTACTACAATGTCAGTGAGTAGAGTCAGAATTTCCAGAACACCTTAGCTGAGTAGTATTTGTGTTCATAACACAGTTTAACACAATGTCAACTGGAACAAGACCTACACCTACAGATCCCAAAGATCTGTACTCAAAAGTACTGTAAAATCAGTACTTTTCTCATAAGCTGTTCAACTTTCTCCAAATAAATCAAAAGTGAAAAGTCCTCAAGAGTGAGTTGTTGAATGAGTGTTGTCAAGACTATCAAGATTGAGAGCGTACAAGTTCTTGTGAGTGCTTTCTTAGAAATCCAAGAGACCCTAATGTCTCAGCATTGAATGCTTGAGCTTTATTTCCCCAGAGGGGAACATTAAACACTTTCACTCTTGAGATCTTTTTCTCAGGATATGATAGAGGAAAGACCCTCAGTAAGAAGTAAGAAGGGTGAGGCTGTCATTCCAATATGCTGCCCACTTGTCATTTGACCTTGAGAGAGCTGATAACAATGACTGGACCTCAGTGGTCTTAGACGTAAAATGGTGACCCTATATATCATGTCCTATTTATCTACTTTTAGTACAGATCTTTCCTTAGGAAAAGATCATAGACTAGTAATTGTACATCTCAATCAAACCTTTGAAATAATTTGACTCAACCTTCTCATTTTACATCCTTGGAGGCTGATAGGTCCCAAGAAAACTACACTTATAAGAGACCAGACTTGGTCTCCTCCCTCTCCTTTCATTATTTTTCTCATCTGTATCATGACAACTCCCTTCCACAGTGCAGTGGGTAAATGCCTTTTACTTTGTATTTGAGAACTCGAGTATCTCACAATCACAATATCTAACTTTATTCCCCGTTGCTACCTGATTTCTATTAGTAGACTTTGCTTTGACAGAAGTTTAGAGATGTTTCCCCCAGTTATTCAAGCACCCTACATATAAGAGAGACTGATCTTTAATTTTCATGAAGGACTCTGAAGGAGAAACATTAAAACGATAGCAAATTAAGATACTGTTCATTGCTCTTTGTTAGATTCATACTCATAAAAGAATAAAAGAAAATATAACAAATTCACCATTCCAGTGCTTTTTAGGATAGAATTACTGGATTGACACAGGTCAATTAACTATTTGTTACTAATTGGCTGCAACAGGTTTAGTAATTAAGGGTCAGCATTTAGAAACCATTATAGTAATCTGGCTTGCCACACATTGAAGTGACTGGAATCATCTCATTAAAAACGCTATACACTCTGGGTATTAAACTCAAGCATGAAATCATGTGCAAGCTCTGTTGTAGCCAAGTATAACAGGACCACATATAATATTAGTTCACAATAAATTTCTACAACAATAACAGAAAATATTGGCCCTACATCAAAGATAGTTTCAGAAGAGTCATATTATACTAATTTACTAAATAAGATGATTTGTTCTCAAAAATTGTGGTTTCCGTATCTTGGCTAACTGAATAATGCTGCAATAAACATGGGAGTCCAGATATCTCTATGACATACCGATTTAATTATTTTTGGATGTATACTCATCAGGGGGATTGCTAGATCATACTATAGTTCTATTTTTAATAGTTAAAGGAATGTCCATACTTTTGTTCAGTTGGCTGTGCTAATTTACATTCCCAACAACAGTGTATGAGGGTTCCCTTTCTTCCACATCCGTCCCAGCATTTGTTATTTTTTGTCTTTTTGATAATAGCCATCCTAGCTGAAATAAAATAAAGTCTCATTTTAGTATTGATTTGCATTTCCTTGATGATTAGTGATGTTGAACAATTCTTTATATACCTGCTTGCTATTTTTATGTCTTCTTTTGAGAAATGTGTATTGAGATCTTCTGCCCATTCTTCACTCACATTATTTGGTTTTCTACTATTGAGTTGTTTGTGTTCCTTACAAAGAATACGTGGTATTTACATACAAGATGGAATACTATACAGTCATAAAAAAGAATGAAATCCTGCCGTTTGCAACAACATGGATGAACCTAGAGAATATACTGTTAAGTGAAATAAGTAGACACAGAAAGACAAATACCACACAATCTCACTGATATGCAGAATCCAAAAAAGTTAATTTCACAAAAGTAAGGAGTAGAATATTGACTACCACAAGCTGGGAAGAGTAGCTAGGGAGGGGGAATGGGGAGAGGTTGGTCAAAGGGTATGAAGTTACAGTTAAATAGGAGGAATAAGTTCTGGTATTCTGCTGCAAAGTAGGGTAGCCATAGTCAACAATGATATATTAAATACTTCAAAATAGCTAGAAGAGAGAACTTTGAGTGTTCTCACCACAAAGAAATAACAAGTGTCTGAGGTGACAGATATGTTAATTATCCTGACTTTAATCATTACACCACATATAGATGTATAGAAACATCACAATGTACCCCATAAATATGTACAACAATCATGTGTCAATGAAAAATTAAACATATTTTAAAAATTAATTAAAATTGTGGGTTAATGGTGAGAAAAATGAATTCAAATATCTTTAGGAGCCAGGCAAGTACTGTAAATGAGTGAAGTAGATCAGACAAGAGATACTATAGAAAAGCTTGAGGACTGTGGCAAACCAGAGAGGCCCAGGATTAACAGGGCAGCACTAGTCCTCTTCATCTGGATGTAGCCATGTGTATATACAGAGACATTCTGTTTTCTCAAGAGAGAACACAAATCAAACATATTTCATGTAAAAAGATCTAGATTTTAAAACATTGGCAACAAACTAATTTTCATTAAGAACATAATGGTAGTCCTAATTATCCCATCTACTGTCCAGATTAGGTATGTGACCTGCCACTTTGTTAACCAAGCATTAGGAAAATGATGTATTAGATGTTCATAGAAGTGCCTCTCTTTCTAGAATCTGTTTTGGGAATAAAAGAGGCACTCTTTAAGGAGTCAGGCCATCTCCCTTTGGCTACATCATGTATGATATATCACATAAAGGGAACAAAGACCTGAGCCTTTAAAATGCTTTGCTTCCCAAAAGTTTCTCTAGGTGGGAGGCCAGCCTGATAACTACACATTTGTGTTCAAGCCAACACCAAGCCATCTTTACCCTGTAAGTCTCCTGCCCTTAGGTTCAACTCTGGGGCTCATCTCTCCTCATGCACCATATTTTCTGCAGTCTTGACCTGAGTCTGACCCCAGCCTGCTCTGACACTGCTTGTGATCACTGGCCTGGTTGGCAGCCACAGTCACCTCAGCTTCTGTCTTTGCTCACTTGGCCATTAGTTTTCTCAATCGCAATAGGGTGCTAGCCACCAATGCTGTCCTGTCCACAGGGCACAGGCCAGAGGGACTCCTTCCTCACCTTTCCCTCCTGCTATTAGAAATGCACACAAGGGAGGGGCCAAGATGGCTGAATAGGAACAGTTCTGTTCTCAGCTCCCAGCAACACCAACAAAGAAGGTGAGTGATTTCCACATTTTCAATTGAGGTACCCAGTTCATCTCATTGGGACTGGTTAGGCAGTGGGTGCAACTCATGGAGAGTGAGCAGGAGCCGGGTGGGGTGTACCTTCACCCAGGAAGGATAAGGAGCCTGGAGACCTCCCTCCTCCAGCCAATGGAAGCTGTGAGGGACTGTACTACCCAGCCCAGATACTACGCTTTTCCCAGGATTTTTGCAACGTGCAGATCAGGAGTTTCCCTCACTTGCCTACACCACCATAGCCCTGGGTTTCTAGCACAAAACTGGGTGGCTGTTTGGGCAGAGACCAAGTTAGCTGCAGGAGTTTTTTTCATACCCTAGTGGTGCCTGGAACCCCAGCAAGACAGAACTACTCACTCCGTAGAAAGGGGGCTGAAGTCAGGGAGCCAAGTGGTCTCACTCAGTGGATCCTATTCTTATGGAGGCTAGCCAGATAAGAACAACTGCCTTGAAATTTGCACTGACCGCACAGCAGTCTGAAGATGACCTGGGATGATCAACTTGGGGGAACGGGTGTCTGCCATTACTGAGGCTTGAGTAGGTGGTTTTCCTCTAACAGTGCTAAGGAAGCTGGGAATTTTGGACTGTGCAGAATTCACCACAGTGTGGCAAAGCAGCTGTGGCCAGACTACTCTAGATTCCTCCTCACTGGTCAGGACCTGCAGCTGCTGGAGAGAGGCCTGCTTGCTGCTCAGATGCACAGGAGAGAAAGTGATGACCTGGGCTAAGGCTGGAAATGCTCTGCAGCTCTCCATAAGGAATTACGCAGTGGTGGGATGGGCATCTTGACAACGAGTTCCCTGGGAATATGAGGTTCACTGGACATGAGGTGGCAAGAAAGGCTTCTGGGATTCAAACAAGAACATCTCCCAAATGGCCCAAAGGACAACCCCAACACTATTTCCTTCCTTCTCAGGACACTCCTCTGAATTAGCCAAAGGCAACGCTAGGTCCTTCTTAGACAGAAGCAGAGAGAGAGACCAAGTCATCAGGCAGAAGGTGCAGCGGGGACACCGGAGTGGGGATTGTTTGACTCGTCCCTCTGTTCCTGTCTTCTGCTGCTGGGCACAGTCCCGTCTCTCTACAGGGCTAAGCAGGATGTGATTCTCACAGCCAGTGGCCCACATGCCCAGTGGTCACCTGACAACCAGGCCCACTGCACCTTGGGGAAGCCCACCTGTGAGTCTGCTGTTAGGGAAGGAGACAGATGCAGCTGTTTATTAAGGGCGACCCTGTGCATGCACTGTGTGGAGCAGCAGTTTACAGCCCCAACTGGGCTCAATCTCAGAAAAATACACATATGGAGGAACTCTTATTACCCCATTTACACATGAAGAGATCTGCTCAGAGGGAGGAAATGAAAGTCCAGTATCATCACATGGCCAAAAAGTGGCAAACTGGGATCTGAAACCAGGCCCTCAGCTCCCATTTTTGAAACTGGCTGGGCAGCCTCTGACCAACCTCTGTGAACCACCAGCAGGCAGCAGACTGTGGCCCCCAAGGACCCAAGGACCAGGTGACAACCTAAAATGTGGACACTCACAGGCAAGGGGACAGATGGCTACAACACCTGATGTGACACCTTTTTTAAACTTAGCACAGAGCAGGATGTTTTGTAAAGGATTGCCTGTGCTTTAGAGGCCATTGCTTGGGACAGAATTATTTCTATACTTCTTAAAACATATATTCAGTCACTGATAATTCTTTGGTGTTCTATGCAATATAGGGTCGTTATAATGAATAGGTATTTAATTTAAAAATGAGATTGTTAATCCTGTTTTAAATGAAATACATTTATAATTAAGCAGATTCATCAATAATTAACAACCATTAAACACTTCTTGAATTGCCCGTCTTAGGCTAGATCATAGGTTTTATGTAATCTCATGACTTATTTTACCAGTGTCCTGAAGAGAGGACAGAAAGATATATTCACAGCACTAGCTACGAATGCCTGCCTCAAGTCCTCTTTCATAATGAGGGAGGGTATAAAGAAGTAAGAAATGCAATCCAGCAGGCCATCATTTCTTTTTTGCATTTTTCAGGATGGTTTCTCCTTCACTCCTCAACGTCTATGTAAAGCCCCTGTTCCGTTAAGTTCATGCCAGCCAGTGTGCCCCCTCTCCACCCACCCCATGACCGCCGCCATCTGACTTCAGTCCTTTGCTATCCGGAATAAAGCCTCCTGCTCCTTAGTCAGAGACTGCAGCTCCACCCCAGGCCCCAGCATCAGGCTGGGAATTCAACAAGCCTCAGAGGTCTCCAACCAACTCCCTGGCCTCACAAGGCCTTCCTGTTCCAAGGCAATGAGGAAGTCTCTATGTCTACCCCAGCCAGTTCCTCCCCGAAAGGCCAGTGACCTCACAATCACCATTGAAGACTGCCCCCTCTAAAATCACGGATTCAAAACTCCCCACACTGTCCATCCCTTCCACCCCTTCACCTCTCTAGGAATAGCTTCTCCTAGATGTCTCACAAACACCTCCAATCCAAAGTGATGGAAACTGAGTGGAGTCAGAAACATATTCATGGATTTGCATCCTTTAATAGCACTTGTTGATGACAACAGCAGGGATTCCTCAGCTATGATACGTTTTTGCCCTGGTTAAGCCTGTGAGGATCCCTTCCAGGCTCTGGGACCCAGTCTTCAGCCATTCTTCTCAGATTTAGGCATCTCATCCAACAGAAAGGAGGTTACATCACTCTCGAGGCAGTGGGGCTCACGGTTGTTGTCCACTTCTCTCTCCCCATCTTGTGAAGTGTTGTTCATATTGTCATTGTGGCTGGCCTCCAGGCCTACCTGCTCCATGATGTAGTCACCAAGGCAATCGAGCAAGGCAAGGAGGCTATTTATTATGGAGGAACTTTGGCTTTGGGCATCTCGTTCATCCTGAACAAGGTGGTCAACAAAGCTCCTAGGGACCTGTAGCTCATTTCTAGAAGGGTCTTGATTCTGATTGTTATTTGTAGGAGAGTTCTTACAGTTATTTGTCTCTGACATTATGTTTGCTTGGTCTGGCTCGGCTGAGCTATGCTTGATTCTCCAGCTCCAGTAGGTCTCTAAGGACACTGGCACTTAGTCCTGCCCACTGTGTCTCTCTGCTCTAGGCCCTGATTGGTCAGGGAGCTAGCTGCCTTTGTGACATCCTAGACTTTGGGATTTCATTGGTGTTCACTGGTCCCTGATCAGACCTCAGCCTAGAAATATCTGTGACACTGACCTCGTCACCCTAATGACTGAATCCTGATTTTGAGGGAACTATAACTTTTTACCTGATTTTGACATTGTAAAAATAAATGTGTGTTTCAATGGAAAATTTTGCTCTATCTTCAGGACATCACTGCAAGTTATCTGATTCTAGCCTTACATTATCTCTGAAATCTTGCATAGGTTTTTGTTAGTTGTAGGCCACAGATACATGTACAATATATTCTTTAGTAGAGGTTCAGTTGTCCTTCACCTAATGAAACCAGTTTTACCTCCATTTACACAATCATTTAATATTCCTGATGAATATTCCCATATCAACTCTTTGGTTTCCCTTTTGAAACTGTTATAATAACCTTTTCTTTTAGCATGTGTTCATTTCATATCTGTATGAGTGTCATGATTTTATTTGAAAAATATTTTTAAATCATTTTGCAATTAATAATAAGATGCTCAATACCTGTTAGTGCCAGGTAAACATAGTTGATGGAGAAGTACATCTTGTGCTCAGTTTAAGCCCAGATGTGTATTTCTTGTCTCTCCTAGGTGAAGCAAAAGCACTAAGAGATGTTTCTTTTCTATTATTTAATTTTCCTCTCTGCTAATTCTGTGTTTTCCCTTTGAGTTTTATTCATTTACAGCCAATAACTTTGCCATTCCACAGGGGAAAAAGTGGAAAGAAAATAGTCTCGAATCCAAACAATTTCAAAATCTAACCATTAGGTTTCAAGGCCTGGGAATAGTCTACAGCTTGAGACCCCTCCCTCTGATCACTCTGATCCTGTAACTTCACCTGGGGTAATAAATCTTTCCTCTGGTCTCTAGGTTCTGCCCTCAGTCATTTTTCCTTTATTTTGAATGGCAGCATATGTTTACAGTCGAGTAAGTTTTATCAGCCTGCTTTGTCCTGTCAAATTTTGGGAGTCCTATAGCCTTCTTTCATTTCTTCCTCTATTTGTCCCTTTCAGTCTAAGCTGGCGTTGTCTCTACTGATAGAACATTCTCAAAAACTTACATGTCTTTTATGTATGTCATGAGGATTCATGCCATTAGACAAGAGTCTTCTTCACAGATTTCTCATAGAAAATTCCATCTCTATTCCTTGCTTATTTGAGAAGCACACCCCATATCTCTTCAAAATGTCATCTGTGTGTTTGAATACTTTGGTCTTTTCATCCCTTTAAGGCGCCAGCAAAAAGATGGATAGCCATGCCCTTGATTTTATCTCTGGAGGATGATTTCGTGGCAGTGAATTCACTAATTTTGGTGTCTTTTGCAATCTGGATAGACTGAGAATTTCTTATGTCAGTAAATCCTGGTTTCTTTTTGCTTAACAGTTCTCCCCTCATTTTATGTCTTTCCTCTAGCATTTTACTATAAACAGCAGAAAAAAAAAGGCCATTCCTTTAGTCCTTTGCATGAAAATCTGCTCAACTAAATATTCAAGTTCATTGCTTACAAGTCCTGCTCTCCACATAATTATAGGGCATAATTCAGCTAAGATTTCTGCTGCTGTATAACACAAACTCCCTTTTACAATATTATGTTACTAATTTCTTTCTAAGCCTTCACCACCAACACCTTTAACATTTATATTTCTATCAATAGTTTGTTTACAATCATTTAGGTGTTCTCTAGGATAATATAGGCTTTCTCTACTGTGCTCCTCATATCTGAGCTCTCCCTAGGAGCACTTTGAACATTCATATTTCTACTGACGGTCTGTTCAAGGTAATCTAGAGTTGTTCTATAATGCTCCTGAAAATTATTTCAGTCCATAGATATTATCCCGTTGCAAAGCCCCTTCCACCTTTTTAGATATTTGTTATAGCAGCAACCCACTTCCAGGGACCAAAAATTGTAATAGATCCCTATGGCTGCTATAATGAATTGCCATAAACTTGGTAGCTTTAAAATGCACTCTTAGTATCTTACAAACCTGGAGGTCAGACGGCCCAAATCAGTTTCATTAGGCTGAAAATAAGGTGCCAACAGTTCCATGCTCCCTCTGGGGACCCTAGGGTAGAGTTTGTTTCCTTGCCTTTCCTAGCTCCTAGAGCTGCATTCCTTATCTCATGGGCCCCTTCCTTCCTATTTAGAGCCAGCAGCATAGCATTTTTCTTCAGTAGTCACATTTCCTTCTTCTGTGTCAAATCCACCTCTGTCTCCCTCTTTTATGAACATGTGTGATTGCACTTAGGTTCTATCAGATAATACACAATAATTTCCCATCTTTCACAATCATCTCTGTGAATTCTCTTTTTCCATATAAGGTAACATTTATAAGTGCAAAGAGTTAGGATTGAGATCTTTGGACCATTATTCAGCCTACCACTGGAATTATTCCCTGGAAACTCTGGCATGGAAGAGAGGAATCAAGACAGAGAAGGAAAGGAAGCAAACAAACAAAGTGTTCATTATTAAGCAGCTAATATCACTGAAAAACTTTAGGTATTCAAGTGGACATAAGTCTAATGTTAATTAAGTGAGGCTGTGTTAGAGGTAATGAGGTAATGCTAGAGAGGGCCCCTGAAGAGAGGTAAACAGGATTATTTGACATGTTAATTACATAAGAAGCATTGTTAAAATTTTTTAAAAAGTAATTTTTAGTTTTCTTCAGGTTATATTTTAGTAAATGATAACAATATGTTCCAAAATTGTATGGGATTTTTAAAATTCTAGTATGTCTGAATATATGCTATCAATGATAATTATGGTTATTATGTGAAGTTACTGTAAACTATAGAAATAACCTAATTTCCTTGTCAATTATTTTTATTTTTATTTTTATTTTTATTTTTTTGAGACGGAGTTTCGCTCTTGTTACCCAGGCTGGAGTGCAATGGCGCGATCTCGGCTCACAGCAACCTCTGCCTCCTGGGTTCAGGCAATTCTCCTGCCTCAGCCTCCTGAGTAGCTGGGATTACAGGCACGCACCACCATGCCCAGCTAACTTTTTGTATTTTTAGTAGAGACGGGATTTCACCTTGTTGACCAGGATGGTCTTGATCTCTTGACCTCGTGATCCACCCGCCTCGGCCTCCCAAAGTGCTGGGATTACAGGCTTGAGCCACCGCGCCCGGCCTGTCAATTATATTTTTAACTATGATTGTTTATAATCACTTCCGCAGTTAATTGCTTAATACTGATGGAGTTTCTGAAAACTTCAAAGGCATGGTGTCTTTTAGGAAGTTTATGAAAAGATGGAAAGGACCTTAAAAACGTTTTTTTTTTAATTTATTTTTATTTTTTTTATTATTAAAAGCATTCTTTATTATAGGTTTCTATTAAGTTTAAAATCATATCATTTGAACTGCGTAAATATTCCTAGAACTTCAATGAAAAGACTGACTGGGTTATAAAACTGGTAACCCAAGTGAAACAAAAATTAATTGAATACCAAGAAAATACTTTGCCAAATATTCATGTTAGATCAGCTAGTATTAAAACTGTCTAAATATACAATTTAAATAAAATCCATTATCTAAGTCAAATTACCTATGATAACTCATCAGTTATCAGTGCTATGCACCTAACTTGGAGCACAATTGGTATTCAAGAGGAGGTAAGTTTAATGTTAATTAAGCATGGACTCATGGAGAACCAGGATAGCCACCTAGTCCTTCCAGAGTCCTAAAAAAAAAAAAAAAACCTTTAGCTTCTGTTATTAAAAGTTCTGCATTTCATGACTCATCATGGAAAAGGTAAAATGATCCAAATTAAATATATTGGTGTGGTGACTTATAAATTGCTAAAATAGCTTATAACCAATGTTTGGTTTCATATTCCTGGGAAGATAATCAAAGCTTCAGGTACATTCGGCTACATGATAGGTCATTTAAACATTGATAAAGGGATTTCATTCAATTGTCATTTTCAATGTATGTTTTCTGGTTGTATAAAAGATTTCTTATGCAAGAGAGCTAATACTGTAACACTAAGTTATTATGCCACAGTGTATTCTCACCAAGTAAAGAAAGCTTTTTATAGTTCACTGAGGACAATCAACCCCTTCACAACCTAGAACCTGAAGATTGGATCTTCTGGGAACATCAGAGAAAGATTTTCCTTGCCATCCACACTGCAACAAAACTTTAGGATCTTGAACTTTGGGTTCATAACCTCACAGCTGAGAAGGGTTCCTCTGCACTCTTGACACGGCACACTCATTGGAACCCTTAAGGAAAAGCTAATCAGGGAAGTCACTCCCCAGAAGAAGATGACATCCTTGATGTGAACAGCTATTCCCAAGATCACTGATTAAGACTTCTCTAGTATCATGAGAGTCTTATCTTTAAATATTTTTTCTTGTTTATGCCTCTATGAGCAATAGAAATGAAAAGGGGGTCTGTTCTGTTCACTTACGGGGTATACTTACATCTGTGAAGGATTTTGTAGCCAGCTTTATACATGGATAACCTTATACTTTAATAAAGATGATGGCCCAATGTAGGTAAGAAACTTAAATGGTACATGTTTCCTCATAATCAGGCAGAAACAGAACATTGGTTCATTCCTCTTAACCCACATCATGGGTTAAAGAGAGCATTGCCAGGAGGCCTTCACTCTTCTAGAAAAGCATCATTTGTTAGGTAATTTTTGCATGGTTTGGAGTAAAAGAGGCAATGATCAGAAATGTATCCCTCATGATAGTCTCTATAGCAGATTCTACTATAAAGGCTATAGTGACACAACAGAGTTTAAATTCTCTTGTGAGAGTTATGCTAAATAATATAATTGACTAAACAGAGAAGTATCTGTGCAGCTGCTGGCACTTGTGGCCTATGGAGAAATACATCAAATGTAGATTATAGAGATTCAGTTGCAGGGGATTAACAAAGAGACTGCTTAGTTAAGTCAGTAGACTCTTTATCTAGCTCATTCTTTTATTTATTTAATTTTAGGTGGTTTGGTTTATAGGGACTCTGGGTAAGGAACATACTACAAACTCTTGGTATTATCCTCCCGATATTCATAACAGTCTCCCTGGTGTGCTGTATTCTCTCAAAGGTTTTAAATGCTTGCATGCAGCCATCTCTAGAACATCAAATGGTCTCCCTTCAACTAGAATGAAAAGAGCTGAAAGAAATGTGTGACTATGAGGGCACCATAACCTATGAATGACATGCTGAGACCTGAAACCCAAAATGATGATAACTGAGAGTGATGCTAAGGGCCTAAGTTTTCGTCAAACTCTCACCTAAGTGAGAGCCTTGCCAAAAAGGGGTAGTTTTTTTAAAACAAAATTATGGGACATCATTATTTTGGACTGAGCTCATGCACTAGGCCCCAACAGATCAAACCAAACAAAAATGGAGTCGCTCATGCTAAATGTGACATAATCAAATTAATACTTTTAGGAAACACATAAATCCTAGACCAGAACAGACCAGGTTTTGTTTCTGTCTTATAAACTGGGCATTCCAGCATAAGGATTTATCCTCTACTAAGTCCTTGTTTCTACCTTTGCAAAACTGTTCTACTGATTCCCAGTGGGTTTTAAGACCAAATAAGTGTATTTATGATGGTGATAGTGACATCAATGACTAAAGTTTTGGTCAATGTCTCAAAATTGAGAAAACGACCGAAAGAAGAGAATTGTTAAAGCAAACTAAATATGGCCTGAGAAGAACTCTGTACTTCTATATTTGAGTACTTGTAGATGAACTGCCACCTAACTTAACAGGTAGACAAGATGTAAAACCTAACTTAGAAGTATGCCTCTGTAATAATAGCTGAGTCTTGACCAATCCCAGCAGCTGTACTTCTGCCACTCATACACTGCTGAGTGTTCAAGCTGTTTTCAAATAACGTGAACACCAAGGTATAGCCGATCCAGTTGTTTCCATGCCTCCCTTCTAATTTCTGTACATCGCTTCCCTATTTTTGTGTATAAATTTGATCTGACCACGAAGAATCCCTGGAGTCTCTCTGAATCTGTTGTGATTCTGGGGGCTGTCTGATTGGTGAATCATTCATTGCTCAGATAAACTCTTTTAAATTTTGTTCAGCTGAAGTTTTCCTTTTAACACTTACAATCATGGTGGAAGGCACCTCTTCACAGGGCAGCGGGAGAAAGAATGAGTGCCAACAGGGGAAATGCCAGATACTCACACAACTATTAAATCTTGTGAGAACTCACTCTCATGAGAACAGCATGGGGGACACAGTCCATATGATTCAACTACTTCCCACTAGGTCTCTCCCATAACACATGGGGATTATGAGGACTACCATTCAAATGGAGATTTGGGTGGGGACACAGCCAAACCATATCAATCATCACAGTCAACTTACAGATATAAAAGAAGCCCTGCTGAGATAAAACAAAAACAAGAGCAAAAACAAAACAAAACAAAAACAAAACCCATCACCAACATGAGACCAGTTTATATTGCCAGCCCACAGAAACATGACAGAAATAAATGGTTTGGGGTTTTGCTTTTATAAAGGCTTTTTTGAAACACAACTCACATATCATACAATCCATCCATTTCAAGTGTACCATTTAATGAGTTTTCATATACTCAGATATGTGTAACCATCACAGTCATTTTTAAGATATTTTCACCGTCTCAAATGAAACCTTTTACTCTTTTGCTCTCACCCTTCTATCCCCTGATCCCCCAAAGAAACTAGTAATCTACTTAATATCTCAATAGGTTTGCCTATTGTAGACATTTCATATGAATGAAATTATACAATACACAGTCTTTTTTGACTGTTTTTTTTTTTCACTTGGCCAGGCACATGAAAAGGTGTGAATATACCACATTTTGTTTATCCATTCATCAGTTGATGGATATTTGGGATGTTGTCACCTCTTAGCTAGTGTGAATAATGCTTAAATGAAAATTCATGTGTAAGTTCTTATGTGGACATGTTTTCACTTCTCTTGGATATGTAACTAGGAATGGAATTGGTGGGTCATGGTTAACTATTTGAAAAACTGCCAAAATGTTTCTCAAAGTGGCTGTACAATCTTACATGTCCACCAGCAATGGATGAGGATGCCTATTTCTCCACATCTTTACCAACAGTTATTTTCTGTTTTTCTTTGTTTTAATACCATTCTAGTTGATGTAAAGCTGTATCTCAGTGTAGTTTTGATTTGCATTTCCCTAATGCAATAGAACATCTTTTCATGTGTCTGTTGGTCATTTGTATACCTTCTGTTTTGTTGAGACAGGATCTCACTCTGTCACCAGGCTGGAGTTCAATGGCATGATCGCAGCTCACTGCAGCCTCCAATTCCTGGGCTCAAGTGATCCTCCTGCTTCAGCTTCCCAAGCAGCTGAGACTACAGGTGTGTGCCACCATATTTGTCTAATTTTTAGTTATTTTTTCTCTAGAGATGGGGGTCTCACTGTGTTGCCCAGGCCAGTCTTGAACTCCTGGGCTCAAGTGATACTCCTGCCTTGGCCTCCCAAACTACTGGCATTGCAGGAATGAGCCACTGAACTCATTCTTGTATATTTTTGGAGAAACATCTATTCATATCCTTTGCCTATGTTTTAATTGGTTTTTTTTCATTATTGTATTGCTAAGAGTGCTATGTACTAGATACAAGTCCCTTATCAGCTAAATTATTTGCAAATATTTTCTCTTATGCTTGTTGTCTTTTCATGTCTTTTAAATTTTTTATTTTTAATTATTATGGATACATAATAGTTGCACATATTCATGGGGTACATGTGACATTTTGATACAAGAATATACTGTGAAATAATCTAATCAGGGTAATTGCAATATCCATCACCTGAAGCATTTATCATTTCTTTGTGTTAGGAACATTTTAGTTCTAGTATTTTAGTTATTTTGAAATATACAATAAATTATTGTTAACTACAGTTGCCCTGTTGTGCCACCAAATACTAGATCTTGTTCTTTCTACCTAACTATACCTTGGTACCCACTAACTATCCTTTTATCCCCCCCGCCCACTACTCTTTCCAGCCTCTGGAAGCTAGCTGTCTTTCTACTTTTCTATCTCCATGAATTCCAATATTTCTAGCTCCCTCATGTAGGTGAGAACATGTGATTATTTGTTGTTCTGTGCCTGACATTTCACTTAACACAATGTACTCCAGTTTCATCCATGGTGTTGCAAATGACAGGATTTTATTCTTTTTTATGGCTAAATAATATTCCATTGTATATATGTACCATATTTTCACGATCCATTTATCCCTTAATGGACACTTAGGTTGATTCCCTATCTCTTGCCATATACAAAAAATAAATCAAAATAGATTAAAGTCATAAATATAAAACCTGAAATTATGAAATACTAAAAGAAAATTGTAGAAACACTCAAAGACATTGGTCTAAGCAAAAATTTCTTGAATAAGAACTCAAAAGCACAGGCAACTAAAGCAAAACTGGACAAATGGAATCACGTGAAGCTAAAAAGCTTCTATACAGCAAAAGACACACTCAACAAAGTGAAGAGACAACCCACAGAATGGGAGAAAGTATTTGCAAACTACCTATCTGATAAGGGATTAATAACCAGAATATAAAAGAAACTCAAACAACTCAATAGGAAAAAACAAATAATCCAATTTTAAAATGGGCAAAAGATCTGAATATACATTTCTCAAAAGGGGGCATACAAATGGCCATCAGGTATATGAAAAAATGCTCAATGTCATTAAAGATCACAGAAATGCAAATCAAAACTAATGAGATAGCATCCCACCCCAGTTAAAATGACTTTTATTAAAAAAAAACAGGGCATAATGAATGCTGGTAAGATGTAAAAAAAAGGGAAATCCTCATACACTGTTGGAGGGAATGTAAATTAGTACAACCTCCATGGAAAACAGTATAGAGATTTCTCAAAGAGCTAAAAATAGAACTACCAGACAATCCAGCAATCCAAACTGCTGAGTATAGTTTCAAAAGCAAGGAAATCAGTATATCAAAGAGATATCTGCAATCTCATATTTATTGCATCACTATTCACAATAGCTAAGATATGGAATATTTTTTATTTTTAAAATAGTGTCTTTTGAAACACAAAAGTCTTTTATTTTGATAAAAATAAAGTCCAATTTATCTATTCTTTTCATTTGATGCTTGTGCTTTTGTCACATATAAGAATCAATTACCCAAAAAAAGGTCACGAAGATATTTTTTGGTATGTTTTTTCCAAAAGTTTTATGGTTTTAGCTCTCACATGTAGTTCTTTCATTCATTCTGAGTTAACTTTTGCATATAGTCTAAGGTAAGTGTTCAATTTCATTCCTTTGCATGTGGCTATGCAGTTATACCAGCACAAATAAACCCATACATCTCAATCCCCATTGAATGGTCAAAAGTCATTTGACTATAGATGTATGGGTTTATTTCTGAACTCTCAATTTGATTCCATTGATCCATTTCTCTATGTTTGCACCAGTACCAATGTCTTGATTACTGTTGCTCTGTAATAAATTCTGAAGTAAGGAAATGTGAGTTATTCAACTTTGTTTTGTAAATAGTTTTAATTAGTCTGAGTCTCTTGAAATTTCACATGAATTTTACATTCCACTTGTGAATTTCTAAAAAAGAAATGAACTGGAATTCTGATAGGGATGGATTATGTTAAATTTGTAAGTATATTTGGGGAATATTGCCAATCTAACAATATTAAATCTTCTAATCCATGAAAATGAGGGTTTTTTTCCATTTATTTAAATGTTACTTCTGCAACAATATGTTGTAGTTTTCAGGGTATAGTTTTTGCTTTTTTGTGTGATATTTATTCCTAAATATTTTATTATTTTAGGTGTCACTATAATTATTTTTCTTAATTTTCAAGCAGTTTATTGGAGAGTACATAGAAAGACAATTGATTTTTCTGTTTTTGATTTTTTCTTGTTTACATTTATGCTTCTAACTCAATTGATTTTTATATATTGATCTTATATCCCATAAACTTTGCTGAACTCATTTACTAGTTCTAATAGACTTTTAGTGGATTATTTAGGATATTCTATATATAAGATAAAGTCAATCATGAATAGAGTTACTTTTACTTCTTCCTTTCTAACCTAGATGGCTTTTACTTGTTTCTTTGCTTAACTATCCTGGTTAGAACCCATAGTACAATATTGAGTAGAATTGGCTACAGCAGACATGCTGTTTTGTTCCTCATCTTAGGGGAAAAACATTCAGTCTTTCACTATTAAGTATGATGTTAGCTGTAGGTTTTTCACAGATACCCTTTATCAAGTTGAGGAAGTTCCTTTCTATCTTGCAGAATTTTTTTAAAATTATGAAATGGTTTTGGATTTTGTCAAATTATTTTTCTGCATCAATTGAGATGATTATATGTTTTTTCTATTGATATGGTGTATTAAATACATTGATTTTTGGATGTTAAACCAACTTGGCCTTCCTAAGATAAATCCCACTTGGTCATGGTGTACAACTCTTTTTATATGTTGCTGGATTTAGGTTGCTACTATTTTCTTGAAGGTTTCGTACCCATATTCATGAGATATATGGTCTGTAGTTTTCTTTTCTTGTGATGTCTTTATCTGGCTTTGGTATCAGGGCAATGCTGGCATCATAGGATGATTTAGAAAGTTAGCCCTCCTTTTCTATTATTTTGTAAGAATTTGTGATTAGTATGAATTTTTCTCTAAATACTTGGTAGAGTTCACCAATGAAGCCATTTGGACCTGGGCTTTTCTTTGTGAGTAGTTTTTTCATGATGAATTCAATCTATTTATTTATTAGAAGAAGTCTATTCAGATTATCTGTTTCTTCTTGAGTCAGTTTCAGTAGTTTACGCCTTTCTAATAATTTGTACATTTTATCTAAGTTATCTAATTTATTGGAATAAAATTGTTAATGGTCTTCCCTTATGATAATTTGTATTTCTGCAATGTCAGTAGTAATGTTCCCTTTTCATTACTGATTCTAGCAATATGAATTGCCTCTCCTTTTTATTGTTTAGCTAAAAGTTTGTCAAATTTGTCATCTTTTCAAAGAATAAGCTTTTAGCTTTAATTTTCTCTATTGTTTTTGAATTCACTATTTTATTAATTTCTGCTCCAGTTCTACTAGCTTTGGGTTTAGTTTGCCCTTCTTTTTTCAGTCTGTTAGGTGGAAGATTAATTTATTGATTTGAGATCCTTTTTTCAGTCTGTTAGGTGGAAGATTAATTTATTGATTTGAGATCCTCTTTCTTTTTAAATATACATCTGTATTTACATCTATATATTTCCCTCTAAGCACTGCTTTAGCTGCATCTCACAAGTTTTGGTATGTGGTGCTTATATTTTAATTCATCCCTGAGTATTTTCTAATTTTCATTTTGGTTTCTTCTTCAACCCATTGGTTTTTAGGAGTGTGTCATTTACCTTCCACATATTTGTGGGTTTCCTACATTTCTGTTATTTGTTTATAGTTTCACTCCATTGTGGAAAGAGGAGACAGTGGTTTTTTTCTATCTTTTTAAATTTAATGAGGGTTATTTTATGGCCTAGCATATGGTCTATTCAGAATATTCTGTGTGCACCTGAGAAAAATATACATCCTACTTTGTTGGGTCGAGTGTTCTATGCAAGCCTAGTAGGTCTAGTTGGCTTGTAGTGTTCAAATTTCCTCTTTTATTGTTTATGATCTACCTAGTTCTCTCCATTACTGAAAGTATGGTATTGAGTCTCTAATTATTATTGTTAAATTGTCTATTTCTCCCTTCATTCTGTCAGTTCTTGCTTCATGTATTTTGGTTCTCTGTTGTATAGATGGTCATAATTTTTATATCTTTCTGGCGGATTGACCCTTCTATGATTTGAAAATGTCCCTCTTTATCTCTAGTAGCATTTTTTTTACTTTAACATATATTTTCTATGACATTAATATAGGCACTCCAGTTTTCTTGTTGTTGTTATTTGCATGATTTATGTTTTGCCATTGTTTTACTTACAATCAGTTTTTGCCTTCGAATCTAAAGTATATTTTGTATAGAAAACACACAATTAGATCTTGTTTTTTAATTCAGCCTGACAAACTGCCTTTTATTTGGACTGGATAATCCATTTGCATTTGATGCTATTACTAATATAGTTAGATTTACCTCTGCCATTTTACTTTTTGTTTTTATACCTTACATGCTGATTTTATTTCTATATTCCTGCTTTACTGCTTCCTTTTGCATTAAACGAATATTTTCTAATGCAGAATTTTCTTTATTTTTTCACTGTATTTTCTTGAGTTATTTCCTTAGTCATTTCTTTAGGGCTTATCATTTGTTAACTTATCAGAAACTGAATTCCATTGATATACAGAGACATTATTTCTATATAGTTCTATTTATTTCCCCATTTTTGTGATACTATTGTTACATATATTAAATCTATAAATTCTACAAACCCAGCAACACACTGACATAATTATTACGTCCCATAACTTTACATGTTGGAAAGAAGCTGAGAGATGAAGAGCAAATGTATACTTATAGCTTTTGTTATATTAACTTTTTATTTTTCATTTCTGGCTCTCTTCATTTGTTCCTGTGCATTCTCGTTATCATCTGGAGTCCTTTCCTTAACCCAATATGGCTTTTCTTCCCCCATCGCCTTTTGTGGTATTATTGGAAAAATATATTACATTTCTGTATACTACATGTACAACATACATTATATACATATTGTTTTATACAATTGCTTTTTAAATCAGTTAAGAGAAGATGCGAAAAATACATTTATATAGTCTTTTATAATTACATAATTACCTTTACCAGTGCTCTGTTTATCTTACTTATTTAGTCATTATTTGTGTGGATGCGAATTACTATCTGAGATCACTTGTTTTCATCCTGAAGCACTTCCTTTAATTTTTTTTAAATTATTTTTTCTATCTGCTCCTTACATTGGGCAATCTCAGTTGACAAATTGGGAAGTTTATGGGTTCTTTCTTCTGCCATTCAAATCTATTAGTCAGCTGTCTATTGAACTTTACATTTCAGTTATTGTAACTCTCAAATCCAAAATTTCAATTTGGTTCCTTTTTATGATTTCTCTCTTTAGTAGCAAACTCTATTTGACATGGCATTGTCCTATCTTCCTTTACTTCTTTAATCACAATTTACATTAGTTCTTTGAAGATATTTATAATTACGACTTTAAAATCCTTGTCTGTCAAATCACACATCATATTGCTCTCATGGACAGCTTCTGTTGCTTGCTTTTTCTGATGTATGAATTATACTTTCCTGTTTCTTTTAATGTCTTATAATTTTTTGTTGTGGCAACTCTGGGTATCGGTCCTCCCTAAGTACTTACTGTTTTCTGCTTGTTTGTTTAGTGACTGGTTAGATTATTTTAGTGAAGTCTAGGTCAACCCCTGCTCTCCCTCTCTTGCAGTATAAAACCTTTGATGCTGCTCTTCATGGGGAGCAGACTTGGGAATGACAGTCACCCAGGAATGACACTGGTTTGGGCAGAGCTCCCTTTTTCTTTTTCCCTGATCACATCCAGCCATTAAACTCCACTAATTACTGGCTATTTGTTCTATTATTTTTAACAGAGGGCATAAATTGCTCCATAGACTGATCCAATCTAAACTGGGCTCTTTTGATGGGTTACTTACATACATCAATGTTTAAAATTTGCTCTCAGGCTAGGCACAGTGGCTCATGCCTATAATTTCAGCACTTTAGGAGGCTGAGGCAGTTGGATTGTTTGAGCTCAGGAGTTTGAGAGCAGCCTAGGTAACATGGAGAAATTCCATCTCTGCAAAAAATACAAAAATTAGCTAGGCATGGTGGCATGCACCTGTAGTCCCAGCTGCTCAAGAGGCTGAGGTGGGAGGATTGCTTGGGCTCAGAAGGTCGAGGCTGCATTAAGCCATGATTGTGCCGCTGTACTCTAGCCTGGATGACCTTGTCTAAAAAATAAAATAAAAACAAAATTTGTTCTGTCCCTAGTAGGGCTCCTCACAGCTGTCATTTTCCAATCTTCTCTCCAGCAAACCAGTAAGCTTACAGTTTTGTCTATATCTCCGATTAATGTAGCAATCTACTCCCAGCTGTCTTTCAAGACAACTTCCACTGTTTTTGATAGTGCCATTAGGCTTGTATTTCTCCACTTCCTGTTGCAAATAAGATCAGTTCCTTTGGAAGAGATTCAAATTTTCTCTTTTATGGCTGCTTCTCCTCCAGGGAAAAATCTCTATACCTTGGCTCTGAAGCTGGGAATGGAGACAATGGCACATTATTCTCTGAGTGACATCCCTGTCGTAGGAGCTGAACAATTCTGAAGGTAGATAGTAACATGAGGTCTTCTCAGCTTGCCTCTCCCCATGTGGGTCGCTCATGGATTAGAATCTATGCAAAGGTGATCAGGTCCCAGTATACTCCATGATGCCACACATAAGGTAGCGCTTCCATCCTCTACACTGGAGGCTGGGATGAAGAAGCAAGCCCCCACTTCTTGGTCACATTTGTCCAGAACTTAGCCTTAGCAACAGGTATCTAGGGGCAGGATAAAAAATGCTGATGTCCTGAACTTTTTTTAAAGATAGCCCTTGGAATAGAAACTGGAAGGAAAAGGAGTCCTGTATTCTTTGCTGTACCAGTCCTAAGTGGAGTTTCCATTTCACTAAGCTTGAAGGGGAGAGAAGTAGACTGGGTCTTAGTTCAAATACCATAGACTTTTGCTGTTCTCACCAATTTTAATAGATTTTCTTAAATAAATAATTCTTCATTTGCTATATGGCCTTAGGACCGTTTCTAGAGATTTTACTTTCTGGAGAGTTTGCAGAGCATCTCACAATGTTATGCTGAAAGTAGAATTCTGATTGTTTTTTGATTTACTAAGGTTTGGCAGTTTATTACACAGCATTATCAGGGCAACAGATAACTGTTGCACACTACTTAATTGTGGAACCACTAGAACCCCAGGCTCCCAGAACTTCGTGGGGAATCCAGAGTATTTCCTCTGTTGGCAGTTGAAACCACCGTATGAATTTAGTGTGTGAAAACACTTCTATGGTACATAATCCAGTGGTAGGAAAAACATTATGTAATTTCCAAAAGTGATTCTCACAAAGTAAGTCATACTGGAAGAATTTGACTTATAGATAGGTGCAAAGGAAGTTTAATTCTTTATTTAGGAGGATTAGTGCCATGATATATCTGTGGACATCAACTTCCATGAGCTTCACAAGCCTGCATGGCAATCACGGCAACCAATCTACATGTTCCCTAGTAGATCCCTTTGCCCACTCCTAACTCGTGTTATTTTTCTTTAACCTCATCACTATCTTCAAACCATGTTTTCCCTCACTTTCTCATTATTGAAGGTGCTATGAGTGCTTTTGAAGGTACTGCTACTCCAGTACGTGTTGACTTCACCCTACTGTAAACAACTACACTTCTCAGCTAAAATCTTTTATCTCAGCTGGCCTGTGGAGGACTGAAAGTTTTGGGAAGCTGATGTCCCTGGGAGCAGCTCTCATCCAATGACAGATGAAAGTTGGAAAAGAAATATTCCATTTCCCTTGATCCTTAAATGCGGGTAATTCTGATTCATGTTCTGCTCTGTTCCCTAACACTTCCCAGCAAGACTGAGCCACAGTTGGCCAAAGCAGAAACCTGTGCACATATTTTATTGGCTTACTTCTCCTACCTAACTTCCTAAATAACTCTAATGGTGATTTTAGGAATTAACATGCAAATAAACTTTCACAGAAACCCTGTCTCAGTATTAGTTTCTGAGGGTACAAAGCTAAGACATTCTTTTTCAGCAAAAGCGCTAACCTTCTACTACACAAAAAGAACAAAGATCACACTTATCCTAGGAGTGATCTCATAACCCTGGTGACCCAGTTACAAACTTAACTAAATCTACACGCGTACTTTCCTTCTGCCCTTCACCTTCAGTGTAAGAGTTGCCTATTCTTTTATTTAAGAATAACCCGCCAATCTGTTATGTAAATTCATTAGTCTTGAAACATTTTGTAACATTTTATTCTGAAATGATTTCAGATTTATAGAAAATTTGCAAAATTGCAAATAGTTCTCATATTCAACCAGGAACCCCAAATGTTAACACTTTACCACATTTGCTTCATCATTCTCTTTCTCACTGTTTTATAAAATTATTGTTGTGGTAAAATTCACTTAACATAAATTTGCCATTTTGAAGTTCACAGTTCTGTGGCCTTTAGTACATTTGCATTATTGCACAACCTTCACTACTACCTAAGTCTAGGACGTTTTCATCAACCCAAAAGGAAACTCACTACCCAAACATCATTTCCCATACCTACCTTCACCCAGCCAATGGCAGCTACTAGTTTTGTTTCTCTCTATGAATTTACCTGTTCAGGATATTTCATATTTATAAAGTCATATAATATGTGACTTTTTTGACTTGCTTTATTCACTTACAGTAATATTTTCATGGTTCATTCATGTTGCAGTATGTATCAGCACTCCATTACTTTTTATGACAGAATATATTCCATTGTATGGATGTACTACATTTTGTTATCCATTCATCAGCTGATAGAGATTTATTTAGCAAATTTTCAGTCTACAATACAGTATTATTAACTATAGTCACCATACTGTGTACTGTATCTCTAGACTTTTTCATCCTACATAACTGCAACTTTGTACCCTTTGAGCAACATCTCCCTGTTTCTCCTATCCACCAACCCCTGTTAGCTACCATTTTACTCTGTTTCTATGTATTTGACTTTTTTAAGATTCTACATATAAAATTAGTCAATATTCTTTTTGCTGTTTTTGGCTTATTTCACTTAGCAATAGTATCCCTATTTTTAAATCTTTGAAAGGCACAATTGGGTGGATCACCTGAGATCAGGAGTTCAAGAGCACCCTGTCCAACTTAGTGAAACACTGTCTCTACTATATATATATATATATATATATATATATATATATATATATATAGCCAGACATGGTAGAGGGTGCCTGTAATCCCAGCTACTCAAGAGACTGAGACAGGAGAATTGCTTGAACCCAGCAGGTGAAGGTTGCAGTGAGCCAAGATCGAGCCACTTGCATTCCAGCCTAGATGACACAGTGAGACTCCGTCTCAAAAAATTAAAGAGAGAGAGAGAGAGAGAGAGAGAGAGAGAGAGAGAGAGGAGAAAGGTTTATATTGCTCCTCGGGTACTAGCAAGCTGCACCAGGTATGTGGGTTGCTGTTTTTATGATACTCACCACTGAGCTGGTGGGAGTGGAAAATGGGAAGTGAGGCTTTAAATCTAAGCGTTCTCTTACCAAACTTCAGCAGCTTCTCTCATTGAACACTCCTCTACTGGTTGTGAATTTGGAAATATATTCTAGAATTCTGAAAAAGTTGATTCTGACCATCTATGCTTAATTTTTATTTTAGTGAAAGGACAGGGTTTTGGAGAATCCTACTCCAATAATTTTGGTGACCTTTTCTGACGACACATTTGACGACTAAGCTCTGATTTTTTATCTTATCCAAATTCCCACCTAAGGGGTCTAGGGAGTCATGCCCTACAAACCATAAATTTTGACCAGATGGGTTTTATTTGACCCTATATATTATGACTTACTTTTCAATCTGACTCTGGCATAACATTATGAGACAGGGAAAAAACATTTAACACCAAAATATATGTCCTTGCCATGCCTTGAAATTCCTCTGTGAAGTCTCTTGTGAGAAAAATCCACATTCTATAGAGAATCTCCTTCCCCCTTTGTTTTCCTTCCTTTCTTTCCAGATCCAGGAGATAATCAACTAAGAGCCAGGCACCTTTTTAAGTCCAATAAGAAACAATTTACAACCTGCTCTCTCTGAAGTCTGCTATCTGGGAGATTTCTGTGCACAATAAAACTTGGTCTCTACAATCCTTTAACCTGAACATCCCTTTGTATCGACCCAGGTCTTTAGACAAACTCAACCAACTGTCAACTAGAAAATGTTTAAATTTACCTATAGCCTGTTAGTCCCCCGCTTTGAGTTGTCCCGCCTTTCTGAACCAAACCAATGTATTTCTTAAATGTATTTGATTGATATTTCATGCCTTCTTAAAATATATAAAACCAAGCTGTCTCCCAACCACCTTGAGCACATGTTCTCAGGATCTCCTCAGAGCTGTGTCATGGTCCGTGGTCATTCATATTTGGCTCAGAATAAATCTCTTAAAATATTTAACAGAGTTTGACTATTTTTGTCAACAATAATCTGGCTCCCAAAACATGTGGGGCCTCAGAGAAGACTCAGGACCCTGAAGGAGTTGCCGGAAACTGAAGCTAAGCTTCCAGCAGGGGCCCACTGAAGCCACACTGACTTGGAGCTTCTCCTCCAGTGGAACTGGTAAGTCTGGGACTGGACTTCCCTTTGGTTGATGGTCGTTGATTTATTCTGAGTTGGTTTTCTCTTAGGAAGTTGTTTAAGGATCCCAATTCTAGTTCAGAGATGCATTCTAAAGGGAATTTTTTATTGCTTTTTCTCCTAAAATTTATCCTAATTCAGTTTGTTTGTGCATTTGCATGAGGAACTAAACTGTTGTTTACCTAGATAAATGAGATACTGAGTTTTTCAGCTCCAAAGAGAAAAGGCATTCACTCCTCCCAGCCGAAAGGTGCTCTTGGGTGACTCGGGGCCTTGTGGGAGTGCCTGGGGGGCTAACTCCCCTCCACATGCAGCAGCCTTACAGGGAAATCCCCAACAAAAATTAATACAAAAGAATGGCTCATCCAGGAAACGCATATAAGGGCTCATCATCCAGCGTTTTGAGTCCTCTCAGAAGTCATAGGCCTCTGGAGAGAGAAACTGACGCACGTAAGAGGGCAGAAACGACTTGTTGGTGACACACTATGGAGTCCTGCCCACAAACAGCATGCATGGATCCACCACACAAAAACCCTAGGCCACAGCTCAGTTCCTTCTTTAAGAAAAAAAAAAGGGCAGGGGGGAATAAGGAGAAAACAAGGAGAATGACCTCCTTCTGGGCACTCCATAGGTTTTATGCACCTCTACTTGCCAGAGTTACATAAAATGGAAGTAATATGGTCTTTGTGTACATTTACATTGAGGAAAAGAATCCTAAGGTTGACCTGCAAACTATGCAGTTTTTCGGTTCTACTTTTTCTGTCTGCTTTAAATCTGTTACTTTTCAACTGAGATAAAAAACCACTATCATCTAACAGTGTTTTTTGTTTGTTTGTGTGTTTTGTTTTTGTTTGCAAGCTGGCAAAGTTGTATTTGTCTCATGGCTAAAGTACTGAAGTAATAGCTACGGGAGCTTTGCGTGTGTGTGCGTGTGTGTGTGTGTGTGTGTGTGTGTGTGTGCGTGATTGTCTGTGTGTATATTTAAAGGCTTTTATAATAGACTGTTATAATTTTATGTTCAATTGGCAGTTGAATCCATTTTAATTTCCTTCTAGCACACCAGACTTTCTCTTGTTATCTTAAGATGTAAAGTTTGCTATCTGATTTTCACCTGAGTTGCCTTTAATATGCAAATTTAAGGCTGTTTAGCTGACAACTGCCTAGGGTAAGATTTTTTTTTTAATGGAAAAAAAAAGTAGGTCTTTATAAGTCTATACAATATGCTTCTATCGGCATGCCTCATACTTCTATATATTCATGTGTATGTATACAATATTTTCACTACTAAAAACGTATAAAGAACTCTAATTAATTGGCTAAAAAAGTGCTTAAATCAGATACTTTAAAAAAAAGGAAGACTAGTCAAATACTTTTTCAAGTTCATGTGACAAGTAAAATCTTTACAAAATAAGCTGGCGTTAAAATCATTGGTAAAATAATATCAGCAATGTCTTTAGAATTCTTAACACTTTGTTTGCATCTGTTAATCAGTTTCATGTTTATTACTGCAGAATACTATAAGATTTGCTCTAGGGTTATAAGCTATAAAACTGAGTCTAAGACAGAATGATCTTTGCTTGTGTATGCTTATGAAATATTGTTGGCTTAAATGAAAACAGCTAAATACTGAGTTACTGGTATAAATACCCTTAAAACTAACCAAAAATTTTATTACTTAAGTAAATATCTGAAACAGCTATAAAAACGGTTAATAGAAAAATAACTTTAAATATTGGCTATCACAGTTTTGTAAATAATCTAGGCAAACTACTAAATTAATCAGGTAAATGTCATGGAATAAATGCTTTTAAACAAACTCATCATAATTCAAGATCTAAGGCTATTAATTGATATTAAGTGGGCAATTCTAATTTAAGAATTACAGGAAACATTTTTAATGTTTTTATTAAAGGTTAAATATCTTTGTCTAATTCAAGGCTTATTTAAGGGTTATGTATAAAATAAGGTGAAGAAAACAGAAAATAAGAGAGTTGAAGAAAGTTAAAGATATAAAGAGGTATTTTCGGTTAAAAAAAGATTAAAAAAATTTTATATAAGAAAGAATCTTGTGTAGCAAATTTTTATCCTAAAATAAAAAAGACGGGATTGTACAAGAAAGAGGGATATTTAAGACAAAACAGTCTAAAAAGGTTGTGAATGAACTATGTATGTCATAATAAGGTTAGTAAAATGAATTTTAAAGGGGTTATATAATTCATTTGGTTATAATTAAAAAGAAATCATAATAATCTTTCTAAAGGTGCATCTTTATATTAAAAAGAAATGCACTAGTACAAAACTAAATAATTAAGAAAAGGTTTTATTATAAATATTGACTTATTTTTAGTGCAACAAGTTTTTAAACTTCTAAATTCTATAGTCTGTTTCTTTAACATTTTTCAGATTGGTATCTTTAAAGTGCCACTCTTTTCTTTTGAAAAGGCCAGGCCAGGCACCTTGGTTCACACCCGTAATCCCAGCACTTTGGGAGGCTGAGGCGGGTCGATCTCCTGATGTAAGGAGTTTGAGACCAGCTCCCAACATGGTAAAATCCTGTCTCTACTAAAATTACAAAAATTCACTGGGTGTGGTGGTGGGCACCTGTGGTCCCAGCTACTTGGGAAGCTGAGGCAGGAGATCGCTTGAACCCAAAAGGCGGAATTTGCAGTGAGCCGAGATTGCACCACTGTACTCCAGCCTGGGAGACACAGCGAGACACTGTCAAAAAAAAAAAAAGGCCTTGAATGATGGCTCTTTCCTTCACCTTTTGTTGGCTCCTGTACCTTTACTAATTATCTAAGTAAGGAAGAAAAATTGTTTTTGAAAACAGGCAAATACAGTATCTTTTGAATATGCCTTCTATTCTGCATGCCTGTTATACCTTTATCTACATGTGTCATGTGGAATTGATGTTTCACTTCCAAATTACATGAAAGAGCTTTAATCAAGTAACTTTAAAAATGTAAGTGCTTATCAAATTGGTAAAACCTAGCTCAGATGCCTTTTAATTTACCTTTATAATCTTTGGTAAAAATTAATTTGGTAAATTTAATCTCAAAACTCTCCAGTAATTTAAAAATCTTAAAGTTATATTTAAACCATTGGATTTTTTTACCCACTAAAAATCTGGATTACTAAAAAGTTAAAACAGGAGAAGCATAAAATATACTTTTGTTAAACTTTTATAAACATAAGGATGTCAATTCTCAAAAAAAGTAAATTCTTTTTTGCATAAAACTATTTAAGAGTTGCTTTATAATAAAGGAAATTATACAGATAAAACTAAATAATTTTTTTACAAAAGCCAGGGCAACAAAACTCTGAGCCCTAAGGTTACCAAGAAAATAGTCGATATGGGGGAAGGGCAAAACCAAGTAACTATTTAAAACCAAAGAGTATAATATAAAGGAGTTGGCTCATTTTACAGATTGATATAATTCAGTTTCTTTAAAAAAATCTTTACTATAGTGGATTGTAAAAATAACCACTTTAAGAACAAAATTCTCAATTTTAAATGCTACCGATTTTAAAAGCTTGTTTGGATTAATAAAGGACCCACAGCTCATTACTGAAAAATCACTAATGCACAGGGGGTTATTCCAGAGAAAGCAATGAGCCTAGTGGGCCAGATAATGCCATTATAAGGTCTGTTTGCCCTAAGAAGAGGATTGCCCAACTCTCCCTATAAAATACCAAGTGAAGTACCCTAGATGAAGCAATTAATATATTAATAGGCAAGCCATGTTGGACTAGCTTTATAATAACTGTGATATCTTCGCATCTGTCTATTACCCGGGTCATGGTAAATTTGGGGGTTAAGGAGGCCCCTTCTACATTGGTACTCCTCCCACAGAACCATAGGTCTGTTTAAGAAGTCTTATCAAATCTGCTATCCTCATAGTTTCACAGATGCAACACCCTTTCAAACCCTTTTCACCAGAAAAGGTAAAATGGTAAAATGGTCTGGGGGTAAAAAGGTTTCCTGAAACCAGAACATAAAAACATACGGGTTAATAGAATTATAAAAGGTGTAATGTGTTCAAACAAGGTTTATGTAAGGTAGTTGTAACCCCTTTTACCTAAATATCTTATGAAAACGGGTACTATATCTAATTAGGGGATGTTTTCCCTATTCTAGTACTATAAAACTAAAACCATGTAAGGAAAACAAAGATATAGGAAAATATGTTCCAGAACAAGGAACGGGATAAGTCCTCCAGAAACCTTAACCTCATGGAGATATTTGCTTTACCCTTACAGAGAAATCAAAATAACCATCATAACGATGCTCAAGGAGGTCAAGAGAAGAACATATGAATAAAGTGATAATTTCAACAGAGAAAATATATGAAGTACCAAACAGAAATCTGGAAGCTTAAGAATGCAATAAATAACTGAACTGAGAAATTTAACCAGAGAGGTTCAATTGCAGACTAGATCAAGCAGAAGAAAGGATGAGCAAAATCAGGTGCAGTGGCTCATGCCTGTAATCCTAGCACTTTGGGAGGCCAAAGAAGGAAGATTGTTTGAGGCCAGGAGTTTGAGAAAGGATCAGTAAACTCAAACACAAGTTATTGGAAATTAACAAGTCAGAGTAGTCAAAGGAAGAAAGAATGAAAAGAAGTGAATAGAACTTAAGAGACTTACGGGACACCATAAAGCAAACCAATATATGCATTACATGAGTACCAGAAAGAAAAGGAAAGAGAAAGGTACATAAAGTATAGTCAAAGAAATGATATCCAAAACTTCATAAATCTTGGAAAGGAAATGGACATCCAGATCCAGGAAGCCCAATAAATGCCAAATAAGATGAACCCAGAAAATCTACACTGAGACATATTGTAATCAACTACCAATAGTTAAATTCAAAGAGAGCATTTTGAAACCAGCAAAAGAACAGTTGTCTTGGCATGTATAAGGGAAATTCCATTAGAGTATCAGAAGATTTCTCAGCAAAAATTTTGCATACCATAAAGGAGTATAATGATATATTAAAAGTGCTAAAAGCTAAAAGAAGCTGGGCGCAGTGGCTCACGTCTGTAATCCCAGCACTTTGGTAGGCCCAGACTGCAGCAGAAGCTGGAGAAGCAGCCGCGCAGAAGTCCCCCGCCTGGGCCCAACGGGCAGGCCAAGAATGTGAGGTCGGGGGAGGCCACCTTGAGTTGCTGATTGTGGCAGTCCGTTATGCCTCTCACCCCGAATCAGGAAAAGCGTTTTCACGTGTTCCCCTGCACCCTGACGTGTCCCTTCAAGAAAGAAAAGGTGATGTCATTTGCAGCCAGCTCAGAGGACGCACTGAAAGAACATCCTGTGTCATCAAGCACAGGCTTTTGTTCAGTGCCTGTGCCCTCTTTCTGCTTGAGGGGAAGCCAAAATGGTGGAATGGAAGCTCTTGAAAAACTTTCTTTTCACGTTGGAGGCAGCGAGCAATCCTGTGGTGGGGGCAGTTTCTGGTGTTCTCATACCGCCGTTCATGTCTGGTGCATCTTTGTCTAGGAACATCTGTGGCCTGACGTTTCTGGCACGGTGGACGTTTTCATGTTGCTCCTGCAGTCTCAGCGTCCAGGTGACGTACTACCCCGCAGTAGCTGCTCACCACAAGGGCTGTCGAAACTCAGCATGAACACTGCAGCCCTCCCCAACTCTCCCCAGCCCCAGTCATACCCCTTTTGATCAGGAGCTGCTCCTGCAGAGTGGCTCCCTTGTGGGAAGTGCAGAAATGTGTATTGGAGTATCTGGGAGCTCCGTTGGGCAGCTCTGGCGCAGACGGTAAACCTGTTTCAGAAAGCGTGAGGACATGGGCCTGGCTGGCACCTAGTTTTACGATTGAGGACGTCGTTATGATTTGATTTGACTTTGGCACACACTGCAGAGCCGCAGGGGTGTTGCTGAATTTCAATCACCATTTAGCAAGAATGAACCTTTGCAACTTCCTAGAAATGTTTAGCAGCAACATAATATACCAAGCAAAATGTCTGGCTGAGTGCACTTTGTGTGAATGAGGTGTGCACTGCGTGATTTTGGAAGAGGCTTCTGCGATGGATAGGCTTCTGGGTTCATCAGGTAATTCATTCAGGCTGGCTCCTACCTGCTTTCCAGTGATGAAATCTCCACACAGGAACAGCTGTGCATGCTGGTGATGACGTTGATGTGGGTATCACTGGGGACTTAGAATACTTCTGTGTATCAAAAGCTGGAATGCTTCAAATTTTTCTTAAGTGTCTTGTTTTCCTTTTAACACTGATCTGGAAACAGTGCTATCAATCTCTCTTTTCCAGCTGCCATCGCTCTGGACTCTTATCTTCTTTAAAATAGCCTGTTAACCTCCAGTCTTTTTCCTCTCAAATCTATCACCCACAATAACAATCAGGGCATTGAATTGTTGGCCCAAATTCTTCATCCCTCCTAGTGTCCATCCTCCTAGTGTCCTCTCCAGAAAGCAATCCCTGGCCATCTCCTTATCCCAGTTACCTTTGCTAATGACTTTGAAGTTCCTTCTACTGGAGATAAAGTATACTTTCCGACCATTTGACTTTGGGCTTCTCCATGTGATTTGCTTTGGTCAGTATAACCATAGATGTAAACTCAAGTAGGAGTTTGGCAACTTCATTTCTTGTGCTTTTGACCTTGTCATGAAAAGAGAATTTCTTGGCTAGTCCATAGGTCTAAGAAGGGCAAGAGTCAAGTCAGTTAAAATTGGACCCTGTCTGCCACCTGGAGCCAAGTGCAAACAAACCCAGGGTTAGATAAACCCAAGTTCAGAACAATTAACTCCCAGTCAAGTGGCAGAAGGGTGAAGAAGAATAAATTATTGTTGTTTTGAGTCAATAAATTTTGCAGTACTTTTTAATGGAGCAATGGCTTATTGACAAAATTCCCCACTCTATTTTAGTTAGTAACACTGAATTCACCCAAAAGAAAAGCTTAAAGATATACTTGATCTTCCCTCCTCACCCTGACCTTTACATTCCAACAATTCCTAGGTCTTAGAAATATATATTCCAAACATCTATTGAATCCAGAGCCCCCTCTGTATTTCTGTTGCCACTGCTCTGATTCAAACCCTCATATCTTTGATCCTGGATTACAGCAATGGATTTACCTAGTCTCCTTGTGTCTAGCCCATCTTCCTCAAGAATATGATCCATGTATCCACCAAAGGACCTTTCTCTGAGGAAATTTGACCATTCCTCCACATTGCATTCCTTCTTCACTTTGCTAAAAATTCTTTAATGGGTCCCCATCATCCACAGAATAAAGTCCAACTTCCAAACAAGACCCTCAAGGTCTGGTCCTGACTAACTCTTTAGTCTCACCCCTCACCACTCCTGCAGGACAATGTTTACTACAGCAATACTGCTTGTGGTTTCTCAAAATCTCTCCAGAAAGCAAACCCTGGCCCTCTCTTCACCCCAGTTTATGGTTTTCTCCTGCTTGCTACTCACAATTTGCTGTACATATTTATATGTATTTACCACAGTATAATGACCTATCAATCTCTCTCCTGCCATCTTTTTGAGGGGAGACTGTCATACTCATGCTTTAATTTGAATACTCTGCCCTAGGGCAGAACCTGACACATATGACTTACTAAATAAATATTTAATAAGTAAATGAGTGACTGATTTTTAAAAAAAAAAAACTCATAAAATATATTTATATGGTTTATTAGAATGCTTTTGATATTTTCTATTCCTAACCCCAAATAATATATTTTTCTTGCTATTAATACATATGATTCAAAAAAATTACCATTGAAATAAATCCACTTATTTACCAAGGATCTTTTAACAGATCTGATGTTAGTAATATGAAAGCAAGATAATGGGAGTTTAACATTTATTTCCGCATAGAAACAGGTATTTAGTAAGATTTTAATAGAACAGGGCCTCTTAGTCAGATGGCACTTTTCTTTGGTATATATTAATGAATTAAACTTTGAAAAAAATTTTATTAGTCACGACTATTTTCTTTTGCTTTATGGATCCATAACTTTTTTTTGAATTCCTCAAAAGTCTTTCTGTCCTTCAGATCAGATAAATTTACACCTATTCCAATTTCTTCCATGATCATTGTTCTACTCAGCCTCTTCAGTCAATTTTGGTAATCAGTATAAAAGTAAAATTGTATTACATGTTGGACAGATAACATCCATCATGTGCTCCACTGATTAAGAACTGAAAAACTTCAGTACATCTGAAAACGAACACATATCAAGGTATGTTTCCAAACACCTTTACACTTTCATAGCCTGAAAAGCTCTCAGAAAAAGTACTTATTTAATTTGGTCAGAAATCAATATTTAGTGTATTTTCAATTATGATCTTTTATAATAAAACTGTTATTGAATAACCTTTTCTATGACAACCAACTGAATATACATCACACATTAAAGGTAATTTCAATCACTATTAAAGCCACCAAAAAAGCAACACGCTGTTCTGAGTTTCTTATATGGGAAAGCATTGCATACTTCTTGGTTATAAACAGAATTCCAAGTACAAGTTCCGTCAACTGAAAGTATGTGTCAAACCTTCAGAAAAGTAAAAGTAAATAAAGATATACTCTGCTTTACAGTTATTATTTCTCAAATTATACTCATATGTAATTCACATATGAGTTATCAAATGGTATTTGAAAACCTTCCTACCTAAGACAGCTCTTCTGAAAATACTTTCAGCAAATAATTATTTCATAAAATAGATATGCATGATAGAGCAATATAATTTAGATATACATTTATTAGGCTTGCTCTAAGTGAGAAATACTGTAGAGTAGAGGAACAGGTACCAACAGAAAAGGTCCTGGAAGCATATATACCATATCTAAGAGCAAGATATATAATTTATATTTCTTTAAGAAGGAAAAAGGATGAAAGGCAATTACTCAATCTATTGAGAGAAAATCTTTTAAACTTCTTGAAGTTTCAATTTGATCATGATGGCATTTCCCCAAATACTTAAATAGGTATCGATTAAAGACTTCTTAAAATACAGAAAAGGGGCCGGGCACGGTGGCTCACGCCTGTAATCCCAGCACTTTGGGAGGCCGAGGCAGGCAGATCACCTGAGGTCGGGAGTTAGAGACCAGCCTGACTGACATGGAGAAACCCTGTCTCTACTAAAAATACAAAATTAGCTGGACATGGTGGCACATGCCTGTAATCCAAGCTACTCGGGAAGCTGAGGCAGGAGAATCACTTGAACCTGGGAGGTGGAGGTTGTGGTGAACTGAGATTGTGCTATTGCACTCCATCCTGGGCAACAAGAGTGAATATCCATTTTAAAAAACAAAAAACAGAAAAGGGTTGGGAGCATGAATAGTCCAAAACAACCAGAGATACAAATCACTCACATTTAAAAATTTTCACAACAGGTACTCTTTTCTAATGATGTGTACTTTAGACCAGTCAGGAAATTGATTTCCATGCCCTAAGCATTCAAACCACTGTCTGTATGCCAGGAGAGATCTAGAGTAGAATTAATAATTTGTCATGGTTCACATGCAATTATAATATTAAACAGCATAGAATAAATTACAAGTTAAACACTACATTTCTTTTTTCTTTTTTTTTTAAGATGGGGTTTCACCATGATGGCCAGGCTGGTCTTGAACTCCTGACCTCAGGTGATCCACCCACCTCGGCCTCCCAAAGTGCTAGTATTACAGGCGTGAGCCATTATGCCTGGCCTAAACACTACATTTCTTAATATTGTACCGAGGATCAACTGGGTACCCAGGTGCAACTAAAAGGGCAAAATATGTACTCTACATTTTCTTTTGTTTTCCCTAACAATTGTATATTTTTCCTTTTTTCTTCGTTGGTGCCAAATAACCTTCCCTCATTACGGTGAACACTACTATTTTTCCTTTTATCGTGTTCTATCCCCTAACCACAATCAAAATCTACCTGTTCTTCTCAGATCTTGTGAGGTATAAGAAATTAAGCTGATTAAAGTGGAAGCACTAATGGCATGATAGCTTACTCTTTCCAGATTTAATCAATGAGGCATGCTTTGGGCAGCAAGCAATAGCAATATCAACAACAATAATAAACAAGCTACAATGATATAAACCTTGGCCATCCTTAGCATATGGGATTTGATTCTTTGAATGGTTGCTTCATGGTTTCAAATGGCTTTCCTAGCTCCAAGCATCACAATAACAGACTAACATTTAAAAGCAGGAATTCATAGAAATTAGACTGAGACAAGTCTTTCATGTACCTTGTTCCTTTTATTTGAAAGTACAAACTTTTCATGAAGCCCCAGAATAATTTCCCTTATATTTCATTGACAAGGAAGAATAGGAAAGTGAGTCTCATGTTTTTTCAGCCTCCATGGTAGAGGTGGACAAGAGAAGAAAGGTGTTGGAAATGGTTTTCAGATTGCAAAGTGAATGCCTGCCATATCAGATAACATGCTTGAAACTGAATAGGATCCTTTAGAGTTTACATACAAAAAAGGAATACCAACAAATTGAGGCTCAGTTTGTTTTAAAATATTTTCCCCCTAGATATCTGTAATCCTGTGTTCATTGCAGCATTATTCACAATAGCCAAGATATGAAATCAACCTAAGTACCTGTCAATGGATGAATGAATAAAGAAAATGTGTGGTACATACACACAATGAAATACTATTCAGCCACAAAAAGAAGGAAATTCTGTCATTTGTGAGAATATGGAGGAATCTGAAGGACATTATGTTAAGTGACATAAGCTAGGCTCAGAGAGGCAAACATCCACGATCTCACTTGTATGTGGAATCTAAAACGGTTGAACTCATACAAGCAGAAAGCAGCCTGATAGTTACCAGAGGCTGAGGTGGGGAGGTGGTGGCAGACAGGGAGGCGGAAATGTTGATAATGTATACATATATCAAATCATCAAGTTGTATACTTTCAATATATATAAATTTTAAGCATCTATACTTCAGTAAAGTTGCAAAATTAATTTAAGGAAAAATTATTTAAATGATTTTATAACTAAGATATAATTTTATAACATATATAATGATATTCCTTAAAATTATATATGCTTTTTCATTTAAAAAAAAACATAAAACTGATGCTTAGAAAATTGATTTCAGTGATGCTTTTGGACTTTAAATTCTAGAACAAGTAATATTTCTAGTAAATAAAAGCAGTTTATGTTATACCTCTTGTTGTCATTAACCTGTACTACTCTGTTATAGGAGGTTCCCTGTCATTATTCTACATTAGACTGCTTGATAATAGGATAAATTTGTGAGAAATTATTCAGGATCTAAATTGAATAAGCACAAGAAAGTAAGAAAAAAAGATCCTGACAATTCTGAAGCCTCCTGGAGTAGAATTTGCCCACTTAAGAAATATTCTCATCCTGAAAAAATGAAGCTATGGAGAAGATTTGGAACTCTGTATTCGGGCTTAAATTGACTGAGTCATTTGGTACTTTGGTTTAGTTTGGAAATCTGTAAAAAAACATCAGGAAAAGAATATGAAATGGAGTTGGGGGCACAGGAGAAAATGTTTTCAAATGAAGATATGTTAACAAATAGTCAAATAGTTCATCTTATTTACTCTCACAACAATCCTTCAAGGTAGCTATTAGTAGCCTCACTTAATGCGAAGAAACTGAATACAGCAAAAATAACTTGCTTAACTAAGCTTACAAAGTGGGAAAATCAGGATGTACACCAAAGTCCGTCTGCCACATCTATGCAGTTCTATTTCTTCTACCCAACAGAGAAAGAGTGGCCAGAACACATGCCTAAATAGAAGTATTCTATGAAACAAAAAAAGATGTAAATCTTAGCTAACGATATCAGTTTTCTGATGGTGTATTAGTCCGTTTTCACACTGCTATAAAGAAGTACCTGAGACTGGGTAATTTATAAAGGAAAGAAGTTTACATAACTCACAGTTCTACATGGCTGATGGGGAGGGGGGCTCAGAAAACACAGTCATGGCAGAGGGTGAAGGGGAAGCAAAGCATGTCGTACATGGTGGCAGGAGAGAGAGCGAGCGAGTGAAGAAAGCCACGTACTTTTAAACCATCAGTTCTTGTGAGAACTCACTATCGTGAGAACAGCATGGGGGAAACTGCCCCCATGATCCAATCACCTCCTACCAGGTCCCTCCCCCAACACGTGGTTATTACAATTTGAGATGAGATTTGGATAGGGACACAAAGCCAAACCATATCAGATGGAAATAAGAAATGTCTTATGATACACAGGAATGTTCACAAAGCAATCACTGAATGAAGCTGGTTGACCAGAGATTGTCAAGAAAAATGTGAACTTTATAATTTGAAGACAGCCAGTTTAGCCCCTGAGAAGTAAGGGAGAAATAAGAGACAGTGAATGAAAGAGGAAAGTTTGAGAGGAGAAAATGAGGGAGAGAAGAAAGTGGGGCAAGAGAAGAGTAAGGCGCTGAAGTGATGAAGAGGGGACTGGTTTTGCAAGAAATACTTACCTGCGTATTTTTGCATATACAGAATTTGTGGGTAAGGCAGAAAAAAGTCTCCACTAGGAAGATAATTAAAGGTTATTAACATTACTTTTATCACTTAGCAACCAAGGCACATGCTTATTTCTGCTCCCCAGAAGCAATGTTAGCTACTAGTTTCAATTCAGGAAAATGTATATGTTCAGAAAGGTCTATATGAGATATTTATTCAGTCTTTTTCTCAAACTTCTTCATTTTTTTGTTATAAACATTAAACTGAAAGCCTGCTCCAAAAATTCTATTCCACCATGAAAATGTAGAAGCATAGCTTCTGATGAAGTTCATGTGGTATAAATCATGATGCTGAGAACCATCATAGAAAAGGATGAGATTTAAAGGGTTGAGAGGAATATCATAACCATGATGGGCATCAATAGTTTCTATCAAACAAATGGTCGCTCATGTCCAGAGAAGAATTAATTACATGATATCACAAAAGCATAATTCCAATGAAAAAGCCAGTTCCAAGAATTAGAATTTCCAAAGGATGTGCATATTCAGCTTCTACTCCAAATGGAGCCTGAAACTCATGATGAATTTTAGGAATCTATTTATATATTATTTTGTGATACAAGAATCTATGCAGGCTTAGAAATAGTGCCAAGTGGTATCAAAGACTGTATAGCCAAAGTGCCTTGCCAAAAGCATATACCATTTTGTCATTCTTTTTCAATCATAAGGAATATTGAAATACTTTGTAAAATAATAGGTTCCACAAATAAAAGCAGCTGGATATAAAAGTAAAGAGAAGTACTTTAAAGCATTTCCATTGGTATTCCCATGCCTCTGGTTTATATTTTCAATGTCATTCTTCTAAATTCAAGGTATAAATTGACATAGAAATCCAAGTAAAAAGAACAAGAAATGAAAAGTTTCATAAATGATAACAGATCCCCATGTTGCAACCTAGAACACTGTATAATTATTACATATAATTCTAAGCATTTAAAATGGTTCTTGCAGAGGTCTCTCAGGTAAAAGTGAATCTAAATACTCCACAGCTACAAATACTGAACTAAATAAAGATGCTGAAACTTTCATTTGTTGCCATTTCTCAAATCTCAGCAGACAGACTTCTAATTCTGGATGGTCATAAGGTGACTGTAGCCATGATTTTTGATGCTTCCGATTTTGTCATTCCACCTGTTTTTATCCAACTCTCATTTACTCATGAGTAAATCATATCTAACAAACTTCTAAAATTCAAAGTGACTTCTAATAACAGACTTGCTCATGTGAACTCAGGAAGTACAAATTAATTTACTAAAGTTAAGTAAACATTGGGAGGCTGAGGTGGGTGGATCACGAGGTCCGGAGATCGAGATCATCCTGGCCAACATGATGAAACTCCATCTCTACTAAAAAGACAAAAATTAGCCGGGTGTTTGGCACACTCCTCTAGTCCCAGCCACTAGGGAGCCTGAGGCGGAAGAATCGGAAGAATCACTTGAACCTGGGAGGCAGAGGTTGCAGTGAGCCAAGACTGCGCCACTGCACTCCAGACTGGCGACAGAGCAAGACTGTCTCAAAAAAAAAAAAAAAAAAAAAAAGATTAAGTAAACATACCACAACAGGATGCAGATAGGATTTTTAAAGGCCCGATTTGAAGACATGCTCTAACTTTCTAACTTCATTGAGTCTTCAGTGAGCCACCAACAGTGGAGATCAGATTTATTGGAAGGTGCCAGGACAGTGGCACTCTTGTCATCAACCGACACCACCCTGCTTTCCCATCAAGACTGGAGAACTATGCAGAAGGTGGAAAAGTCCACCAGTCTTTTGGGGGGTGTTCATGGAGACTGATTATTCCCTCACCTCCCACTGAGGACGAAATAATTTTCTGAAATAAAATGATTATTTCCAGGAATTTAAAGTAAGATAAGAACTATGGAATCTGACTAAGATGTCATAAAGGTAGTATCAAATCTTTGGGAAAGGGGTGTTGACACAGTTGGGGGACAGCTAATTGACAAAAATAAGACCATATCACATTTTTCTTCTTATTGAATTAAAAACTCTCAACAAACTTGCTCCATGAAAACTAAAAAGGTAAATTCTAAAATCATATAATTCACAGTTATCTCAATTTATAATTCTTGTAAAAACAATTACTGTACCTATATCCCTGCTTCACTTCAGCTTGCATTCTCAAGAACACAATGCAATTTATTGAAACAATAACATATATGTAAAGCTAACTGTAGTTGCAGAATGCTAAAGCCTTGCTTTGAAATAAGTCTACCATCTATTTGATTCTTAGTATATGAAGTTGTACCAGCATTGGAAGTTAGTTTAATTTGGGTTCCCCCAAAGTAGACCCTGAGGCAAGGACTTGAAGGCAGGTAAGTATTTATGAGGTAATCCTAGGATGCACAAGTGAAAGATGAGAAAGTGAGACAGAGAAAGGAAGAAAGAAAATCAAATGTATGCTATTTCTATAGAAAAATGACTCAGTCTCCTTGAGGAAACTGGGAAGAATTACACGGAATACCCTTCAAAATTATACCATCAAAGGTAAGAGGTAGGAGTGGCTGGGGCATTAATCTATCTGTTCCTACTTACCATTGGTTAAAGATTGTCCCTGGAGGTGTTAACTTAATTTCAGTTGTGCCTGCATTCATGGATTGATCCTCCATTTTTTGCCCCACTGCCCACTTGGCATGGGTCTCTGGCAAGTGCAGGGGATTCATCTACACAAGTGAATGGAAATCAAGTTCCCAAGAGGTTGGGGCAGTTTCATGGTAGGTCACAAATTAGTGCTAGAGAGGTTTAAGTGATTTCTGCTTTCTTCATGGAGTCACCAACTAATATAATAGATTGCTTTAAGTATATTACCAATTAACAGGCATCTTAAGATAAAAAACATACTCATCAATTATTGCCAAATGTCAAATTTCAATCAAAATGACCCCCACACTCTTTTCCCAGAAAAAGTATTTTTTTTCCAACAGGTATATTGTTTCCAAAATAGACCAGACCTGTGACAGACTTTTTAAATATTAAGAATACACAAGATGGTAAGTGTGCCATAAACAACCCATAAATAAACATCAAGTGTGCTTCAAAATTCCTCATCCATGTCAGGCCATGGGAAATTCCTTTCTCAGGCTTCCACCTGAGAGGCTTCTGCTTGATATATGAGGAGCATTTATGGTAACCTGAATTTAACAAAAAGCTCCAGAAAAGCAGGGAACAACTGTTTATGAAAACCATCTGGATTAGTGTTTTCAGAACTGTGCCCATGAGGGCATGGAAGAGAACAAAATAAAGGGGTGGATCTGGACTCCTCCCTTGCTTCAATGGAACCGTGGTGAATTTTTGTTTGTTTTGTTTAGGCTTATGCTTCACCTGTGAAAAACACAGAACAAACTCTTTCAATTTACAAATGAAACACAGGCTGGGAGTCATTAAGTGGCTTGTTAAAGACCACACTGCCAGACAGAAGCAGAGCTAGAAAGAATATGACTTCTAAGTAACAAAGACTCTCTCCTTTGACCTAGTTCTGACCTTGGGCTTCCCTCTTTGTCCATGTAGAATCAAGTATAAGCACGAATGGGGCTAAGTTAATTTACTGAAAATCCCCACACTTTGTATCATCCAAATTCCTCATCCCCCATCCTCGATATCAAATCACGCTGGTCAGCCTCGACAGGAAATATGTTAATTTGGTACAGTAAGAATCACCCTTACCTTGAAGTTTCCTTTTAGTAATTTTCCATCCACTGACCCTCACCCTGCTCCTTGGCTGTAAATCTCCACTTTTTTCTGACTGGAGTTAGAGTTAAGCCCAATCTTGTTCCCCCATTTCAAGACCTCATTGCAGTTTTTCCTCTACCTATAGCAATAGTCTCCTCAAATAAAGCCTTCATTACCATCTTTAGCAAGAGTCTTTAAACATTTTCTTCTTTAACATAAGCCAGCAGTGCACTTCCTAATTCACCTTGGTTTTCCTTTCCAAACCTATGTCAATTCACAAAAATACTCTCAGCAGTAAGCCTCCCTATTGTCTTCCCTTTAACAAATGTAGCAGGAATTAAAAAATGGTACTTAAAACAGTACTGACTATAGTCACTTTATTCTCTCTCAGGGAATGATTTAAATATTCTCAGAGGTAGATAGCTCTTTTGCTTAGAAAAATACTTTGATGATGGGCCTTGACGAACTTTTTCATAGAGAAATGTGAGAATTTTGCTCAGTTTAAATGAATGACAGCCAGATTACACTCTGAAACAGAATAAGAGAGACTAAGGTGGCCAAGAGGGAGGCCAGCAAGAAGGGAAGCAGGGATGAAAGCAGGGGAGAGAAAGAGCAAGAGGCAAAGATATAAGGCATATGGAGGCCTGAGGAGAAATTCTCTTTAATCGGGCATAGCTAAAGAACTGAGAACACAGTGACATGATATTCTGCTGTAAGTTTGTGGTACTGGGCTGGGCTGTCACTATTTTTTCCCTTTCCTGTTATTTCCAAGATTTAGAAATCTGCCACACACAAAAGCCTTATGTTAGTTTTACTTGAAAAAAGGGAGAAAGTGAAGCATAGCAATGGGGAAGAGGACAGGCAGGCCCAGAACTGGTAGAGAAGACCGGGAATTAGGCAGATAAGCTGGGGTTCAAGAGCTTAGCAGCAAATGGGGCTATACCATAAACCAGCCCAGGAAAAAATAAGCCATTTGTGGGGAGTTGTCAGAGATAAAGGGGTAGAGGGCAAGGATAAGTGCCATTTTATTTGAACATCCTCCCACTAACTCTTCTCATCAGTCAGTCATTTCCTGCCCATAATGCATTGAAGAACTATGACAGAAGAATAGGACAGAGTGTTTGAAATTGCTCCAACTTTCATGTACTTGTCAGGAGAGGCAGCACGTAATGCTTGACATGACTCATTTAGGAAGGAGATGACAGCAGGTACAATTAACAGGAATCTGAAGTGATGTGTTATTTTCTTTAAAGAGATATAGGATCACAAATGAGAAAATTCCATAAAATTTGCATATGTACTTTATTTAAAATGTTGATGTACAGGAAAAATGTACTAATGAAAGAATTTTTTTGTGTATGTTTATGCAAGGCCTATGATTATAAATATTATTTGTAGATAAAACTTATTAACCCCCCACTTAGATTCACAAATAATACAATACAATTTTTCTGAATTATTAGAAAATTTATACCACTAATGACTTTTAATGGTAGTTTAAGCCTACCAAAACAGTTAACCCTGACAGCAAGAAAATCAAAATCACAGTAAGGGAGTGGCTAAGATAAAATATAAATGAAAAGGTTTTTTTTTTTTTTTCCCTACAAGTTATTTCAAGCAATTGACTTCTGTGGGTAGGAAGCATAACTAAAAATATATTTAAAAAATTATTTTATGAAAATAACATGTGATCAAATCCTAAAATGCTTTGGTCCTTGATGGGCTCAATGTCTTTAGCACAGTGGTTCTCACAGTGTAGTCCCTGGCCAACAGGATAAGCATCACATGGGACCTTGCTGGAAATGCAAAGTCACATCTTAGAGATACAACATTTGACAGTCAAAGAAGTTGATGTGTTTTTATCCATCAACTCCCCATCAGTCATTGGTTAAAGGCTACTTCTGGGGACCCTATCCTAGACACAAGGGAGCTTGCTTCTTTGACCATAGGGAAAAAAAGCCCTCAGAGTAATAGTAACAGGTGTTTGTAGCAAGCAGCATTTTGCATGTCCAGGTGAATACCAAAGGGATATGGTAGGGCACCAGTAGCAACTTCATATGAGAAAGATCTAGGTTTTATTACCTCAATCATCATTATTGTTAATGTCATTATTGTTAATGTCAATGATGAATTACATGGTTAGAAAGAGGTAAGGGGTCTCAGGAAATACACTGCAAAATTGTAATCAGCCGCTCTCCATTTCTTTCTGGAATTGTGCCTGCACAAGCTGGATGTGGTGGGGAGCTGTTCCCAGATACTGCTGTGCAATGAATACAGTAAACATGACTTTCTGGCAGGGAATCCCTGAAGTCGATACATTTTACTTGTCTCTATGACACATTTAATAATCCAGTGATTCTAAATCTCTATTTAAAGTCATTGCAGGGCATGATATATTGTATGCCTGATTTAAAACAGAAACTCCAATTGATTCAGTCAACAAATTCATATAGTTCTACCACTGATTCATAGTAACCACATAAATTGCCAGCGGGAACAGGAAAATCCCTCTATAGTAAGCCCTAGTTAGGCAACATCCTTCTGTAAAGCTTATTTCCAGAAATAGTCATGAAGAGTGAATACAGCTGCCTCCAAGAATGATTTATTTCACTAGACTTTATCATTTACCCTCTACTGGATTCTAATCAGGTTTTCCAAATAAGTCTCCTGGAAATGTCCTATTGTAGCTTATCAAATAATTTATCCCAGAATCAACACAAAATTTAATCAGAAGATAGTAAAATAAACATGGTGGTCACATTTATTTGTTACTGACTTCCAATAAATTTCCCAGGGCTAGTTCATACACCTAAATTGATTTTCATGCAAAAGATAACATCCTTGCACAAATTATATCATTTATTGTGCACCTATCCCTAACAAAATACTTGTTTGTATACTAAACATGTATACCTTGTAAAAGAGAAAGAACTAGTGAGGGAAATGAGATCACTGGGAACCCTTGATTTTAGTGGTCACCTTGATGTTAATGATTCTGTGGCTAAATCCAGCCTATAGGAGTGTTTTGTTTGTCCTGCCTATTGTGTTTCGTTTGTATGAAAAAAGAATAAACATTTATAAATGAAGGAATTCACATAAAATAATCCATGTTTCTGCTTCCTCTTTCAAGAATCAGGATCAGGCAACAGTGGTCTCAGAATCTGTGTGGCAACAAGAGGCAGAGGTTGGAGAATGGCTATTCCCTTAAGATAGGGCGAATGTGGACGGGCGCGTTGGCTCACAGTTGTAATCCCAGCACTTTGGGAAGCCGAGGTGGTTGGATCACCTGAGGTCAAGAGTTTAAGAACAGCCTGCCCAACATGGTGAAACCTTGTCTCTACTAAAAATACACACACACACAAATTAGCTGGGCATGGTGGCGAGCGCCCAGCTACTCAGGGAGGCTCAGACAGTAGAATCACTTGAACACAGGAGGTGAAGGTTGCAGTGAGCCAAGATCATGCCACTGCACTCCAGCCTGGGCAACAGAGGGAGATTCCATCTCAAGAAGGAAAAAAAAAAAGATAGGGCAGACATACCCAGTTTATCATAGTTACCACCATCTCCCTATTGTCTACCCACCTTGCCTTTAGGGGCATTGAGTTCGTAACCCATTGTAAATAGAATTTTAGGCAGTTTGTAAATGTACCACATCTTACCTTTTACACAGATGCCTCAGATACAGGAAATTTTCATTTGGAATACAAGCTTCTGTAACTTGACTAATTGTATTAATATGTATAATTTATGGGACTCAACCAGTGCACCTAGTATGACAATGAATAGCACATACAACATTCTAAAATAGTGTTTCCACTTCCTGTTGTAATTATTAGCAATACTCTCCAGGTCTCATCTTAAGCCAGGCCCTGCCCCTGTCCCATAAAGGTCTTCCTCTAGATAATTTCTACAACAGTACTGCACAGCAGAGGAAGGATAGAAGAATAAAGATAAAGCTAAAAATAGAAAGAAGTTAAGCCTAGGTATAGATTTGTGACTAGGAGAATAACCTGTTTGTAAGGAAACAAATCTTGTGGAATGGGTTATCTTTCAAACTACCTCAACAACTTTGTTTCAAAAAGTTTTGTGTTAATGCAGCCTCAATTGAATAGACGCAGTGCCTACTAAATGAAATGTTTGAAAGTTCAACCTTCATTTGGATGAAAGGACAATTGCCAAAAGTTCTGTCTTAGTGTTTCACAGTAACTAATCATATCTAACCTTTGAAAATTTCCAAGTTCAGCTGATAAAAGGGGAAAAGCTCAAGTGAGGGTTATGCTCAGTCTAAAGCATTTTGGCATTATGATGGAATAGGAATACATATTTAAAACAGGGGCAAGGGAGGAGGCAGAAGAGGGAAGGAAGGAGGAAAGGAGTGGGTGGGGAGAGAGAAAGAGAGAGAGAGAGAGACCGATGAAATGACATAATGAATGGCAGAAATGGAAAATTCTTATTTTGTAGGTTAAGGATCAACCTCAGCTCTTTGTAGCTTTTAGTTTCTTTTCCATTCAAACCAAAGTTTTAAAGCATGTAACCTTATGAACAACATGGGGATATAGAATAAGGAAATGAAAAATTCAATGCAAATAAGCATTTGCTCAACCATTTTAAAGCCAACCATGAGCTGATTCATGCCAAGGTGCAAGGTTAGCCTGCTCCTGTTGGAGAAATGTAGCATCTGAGAGCAGAAAGATTTTGTACTTTGGTGGGGCTGCAGAATGACTAACAATTTAATAGTTATCACCAGTGCCTGACACACGGTTATTTTCAGTGAGGGAAAATTAGGCCATAAAGGACGACCGTAGATAAGTTTCTCTATTCATTTTCTGAAAAGGTTTCCAAAACTGTGCATTCAAAGATCTCCCTGGACAAGCCCTTTAAGTTCTACAGCCTCAGTGAAAATACATCTTATCATAATCTGCTGCAGTAAAAATAAATTTGAAATTGTGCACATATATCATGTATTCATTTCTCACATATTTTTCCAATCATTTGTATAGGAATATCGTCTTAGTTCATATATCCCCCAGCCAGGATTACAGCCCAACCTCCTTCCATAACAAAACATAATGTTTTGAAGCAATAATAAAACCCATATCATATATTCAACAATCATTAAATCCATATACTTCCTGTCTGTGTTGGGGAAATGCCTGAATTTGCAATGCCCATTGCTTGTCATAGACATCTTCACATTTGCTTTATATACAACATCTGTGTAGCTCACTCATGTGATCATGGAATAAAAAAGATAAGAATTAATAGGGGATTCCACACTGGTACTCTGTTGATCCACCATATTAGTTTATTGTAGATGTGTAACAAATTACCATGAACTGAGCAGTTTATAAGAACATTCATTTAGAACCTCACAGTTGTGTAGGCTATAATTCTGGGTGGACATGGCTAGATTTTCTGCTCTGAGTTTCACAAGATTGAAGCCAAGGTGTGGGCTGGGCTGAGCTCTTTTCAAGAGGCTATCAGGGAGAATCTGCTTCATCCTAAAAAGTTCATTTAAGTTGTTGGCAGAATTCATTTTCTTGCAGTTGTAGAACTGAAGCTCCCATTCATTTTCTGACTGGCAGCTGGTAGCCTCCCTCAGCTTGTAGAGGCCATCCACAGTTTTCATGTGGTCCCCCTCATCTTCAAAGCTAGAAATGGTGAATTAAAGCCTCCTTATGTTTTCAATGTCTCTGACATTCCCATCTGCCCTCTTCCTTTGCCACCAGTTAGAGAAATTCTCTACTTTAAGGGTCCATGTGTTTAGATTAGGCTACTTGATACCCCATTAGTCTACCTTCACAACTGTGTTATGTAACAAGACACAATCACAGATTTGATACCTAATTACATTCACAAGTCCTGGGGAATTATGAGGAGAATTTCTAGAAAATGTACGTACCATATCTAACTATCTATCTATCTATCTATTTATCTCTATGTATTTTGAGACAGAATCTTGCTCTGTAGCCCAGGTTGGAGTGCAGTGGCATGATCTTGGCTCACTGTAACCTCTGCCTCCCGGGTTCAAGCTATTATCCTGCCTCAGCCTCCCAATTACCTGAGATTACAGTCACCTGCCACTATGCTCAGCTAATTTCTGTTTTTTTTTTTTTTTTTAGTAGAGGTGGGGTTTTGCCATGTTGGTCTCGAACTCCCGACCTCAGGTGATCTGCCCGCCTTGGCCTCCCAAAGTGCTGGGATTACAGGTGTGAGCCACTGTGTCCAGTCCATTTTGATATATCCCGTTCCCTTGTAGGAATAATTCATGAGGATGGTGTGGACTATATCAACTGTTGGATGAATAACAACATTCTAAATATTCAGTGAAGGAAGCCTCAGCTTCCTGGTTGACCATAAGAATTTGCCTCTAGAACTTGGAGGTGAGTAAAGCACCTACAGCCCTCAATAGCTGGCTATCAATACATCACATCTAGACCTCTAGAGGAAGGCAGACTTATACATAAAAGGTGAAAAACCTAGACAAAAGTATGCTTTCTTTTTAAAATTATGAGTTGTATCATATGAACTCTGCACTGCATCAGCCATTGGATGCTAATGTGAAATCTTAATAAATGATATTGAGATTTGAGGGATAATCAGTCTATTAATTTCCATAACAAATATCTAAATGAGAGTTACTAGAACAAGATAACGTGATACTAAGCATAGTGTAATTTTTCAAGTGCATGTGGCTGATTATATTTTCTAAAGATGATAACAACAATATCTCCCATCATATACACTTTCCTGTCAATTTTTGCTTCATGTACTTTGAGGTTCTCCTCTTGGGTGCATATATGCTTGTAATTGTCATATCTTCGTGTTGGATTGATGCTGTTATTATATAAAATGTATTACTTTATCTCTAGCAACAATTTTGTCTTAAAGTCTATTTTGTCTGCTATTAGAATAGCCTCCTCAGCTGTCTTTTGATTATTATTTGCATGGTATATCTTTTTCCATTCTTTAACTTTCGACTTATTTTAGACTTTGAATTGAAAGTATATCTCTTGTGGCCAGAATACAGTTGTATCATTTTAAAAAACCCATTATGCTTTTTAATTCAAGTTATATTTACTGGTCAGGCAGAATTTGTGTCTGCCATTTTGAAATTTATTTTTTATATATCTTATACCTTTATGTTCTTCCAGTCATCCATTATTGAGTTATTTTGTGTTAAAAGATACTTTCTCGTGTACCATTTAATTCTCTTGTCATTTCTTTTGCTGTGTTTTTAAGTTTTTTTTCTTAGTAGCTGTCCAGTCAATGACAATTGACATCTTAACTTAAAACAAACTTTTTCAGATTAATGCCGATTTAATCACAACAGAATACAAAAAAAATTGTTCCAATTTATCTCCATTCTATGCCCCCTTATTTGTGTAGATACTGTCATAAAAATTGTAGCTTTTAACATTGCATGCCCATCAATACAGACTTATAATTATTGCCTTATGCAATTGCCTTTTAAATCAGATAGGAGAAAAAAGGGTTAAAAAGAAAAAGTAAATTCATGTTGTACTTTATATATATTTACCTATGTGGTTATCTTTACCTGGGTTCTTTATTTCTTTACATGGATTTGAGTAACAGTTTGGTGTCCTTTCATTGTAGACTGAAAGACTCTCTAACTTTTCTTGTTGGATAGGTTTGCCAGTGACAAATTATCTCTGTTTTAATTTATTAGGAATGCATTAAACTATCCTTCAGTTTTAAAGGATAGTTTTGATAGATATAGAAGTCTTAGTCGACAGTCTCTTTCTTTCAGCAATTCAAATATATCAACACTCTGCCTTCTGTCCTCCATGGTTTCTGATAAGAAACCTGCTGCTAATATTATTGGAGATTCATGGCCTGTAACAATACTGCTGCTTTCAAGGGTTTTTCTTCATATTGACAGTTTGATTATTATTTGTCTAAATGTGGATCTCTTTGAGTTTATCCAACTTGGAATTTATAGGGATTCTCAAATGTGTAGATTCATATCTTTTATTGAATTTTTAAAGTTTTTGGTCATTTTAAAATATTATTTCTGCTGTCTTTTCTCTCTCTTCTCCTATTAGGACTCCCATTCTGAATGTGCTGGTATGCCTGCTGGTGTTCCACAGGTTTTTTAGGCTATGTTTTGTAGTGGTTACACAGCATTATAGTAGAGATAGATAACTGATACAATCCCTATATTTGTTATTCATGTTCCATGGGTAAAAAATAAACTCACCAACTAATACAAAATGTTTTCATTTCAAGGGAGCTGAGCATGTTGTACAAAGTTAGTCAGGATGAGATTCACCTGCAAAAGTAGCTGACCGAAGAAAAATGTATTTCCCCTGATATAAAAGTCCAGAGAAAGGCAGACAGATTGATACAGCATTTTCATCATGTCAAGGACTTGGGCTCCTTCTATCTTGTTGCTCTAATATAGGTCACCTCATTGTCAGTCATGACTACCCTGGTTCTAGCCGTCTTCTCTATATTCCAGCCACAAAGAAGAGAGAAAAAGAAAGAATAAATATATGCTCCCCCTTTCTTCAGCGATACCTTCTGGATGTTGTACATCACTTCTTGTATCCCTTTGACAAAAGCATATTCATATGGTCAAACATAGCTATAAAGAAGGCTAGGAAATATAATCTTGATTCTGAGCACCCATGTGCCCACCTAAAAATCTGGGGTTCTATTAAAATAAAAAATTAAAAAATAATATTTAAGGATAACTAGCAGTCTCAACATCGCAATCTCAATGTTTAAGCAAACTGGAATCACCAACTAGTTAAATTAGGGTTACCATCTCAGCGGACAGGCCAGGGTGTCAGGACACAGAATCTACTAGGGTGAGGCCCTAATAGGTGCACTTAACCTTTTATACATTTGCTACGAAAATAAGACTATTTTTTTGAGAGGGATTGGTATTTGTTGGTTTCATGTTTTACCCTACAGTTATGGTTTCATTGAAGTCAACCCTGAATTCCAATTAATTTTCAGCTAATTTCCTTAGGTTAATCTCTGTGCAGCCTGACTGAATTCTGAATTCTTATTATATTTTTCCTTTTTAGAAGAATCAAAACCAAATCAGTTGTAGTTTTCATGTCTCTCAGTCATAACCCTAAAGTCATCTAATAACATATTTGTCAAAGTGCTTTATATATGTAACTCTGGCATTCCAGCTTTCTGAGATCTCTCTTTTGATTTAGCAATAATAATAATGATAATAATAGTAATAATAATTTCCTCAAATGCTTCTGAGGTTTCCTAAAGGTGGTCATTTGTCTCAGATCAGGCTAGGATTACCTCTTCAATCCTCCCCAGATCACCCCTATTTGTTTTGTGACTGCCCCTCCCTTTTGTCTTCCTGTGCATACTGCCTTCCTCACGTCTACTTATTTCAACAATACTTGATGCAAAGCATTGACAGAGCCTTGCCCATTTTCTACCAAAGCAAAATAAACAGTAGGGTATTATTTTAAACATTTTATTGAAGTTTTGTGGCAAACAGAGGGTAATTTAAACACTAATCTGGAAAAATTTAAAACCTGTTCTGAGATAATTTTTTCTAGAGCCCACAAGTCTTACCCATTCCCAAAGGTCTTATACTGACCCCCTTCCTCTTTAGCCACTCAGCATGCCATCTTGGTTGCTGAGAAAAAAAGCCCTGTCTCCTCAGATTAGCAGTCTCCATCTTGTGCTCTCTCTCACACTCTTAAGGCCTACAACACATGCCCTTTAAGGAAACAAAAACAGGCGAAAAGTCCATTAATAGCACAATAATCCTCCAGAGATGAGTCTTGCTCCAATGAAAACAACATTTTACATTTTTATGCATAGTAAGATCTGGGCTCTGGCTCTGTATAACTAAGAGATGCATTAAAGTAGCATTTTTCCTGTGTACAAGAAAAGCTCAGGTATCCCAGTGATAAATTGTCTTCACCTTGGGAGTTTCAAGCACAAACTCCAGGTAGCTTTCTAAAAATAGCAGTTTTTAGTCCTGCTTTAGATATTCTAAAGCACATATAACTAATTAGGCAGGCTGATAATATTTCATCATATTAACTTACCACTTAAATTCTACCTTCTGGAGAAGAAATGAGATGCATTACAAAAAAAAATCACTACCACTCAGCTAAGATAAGGAAAAAGTAAAATTTAATGAGAAATGGAAAAATAATTTGTGCCAGTAATCAGGGATGAGTTATTATAATGAGGGCTAAATATGATTTTGGACTTCTTAGAAGACAAAATCAAAAGGCATGAGTGGTTGTCTACTTGATTAACTTGATGTGTCTTATACTATCCTATGATGTGGTGAATGGTTCTTTTAGATTCTCTTGAGTAGATCCAGAGAGAAGTGGGGCTAGAACCCACAGCTATTGTATAAGGCAGAAGTTGGTAAACAGTTTTTGCAACTGGCCAGAGAGTAAATATTTTAGGCTTTGCTGGCATTATGGTCGCTGTGGCAGTTACTCAACTTGGTAAGTGTAGGGCAAAGGTAGCCATAGGCAATCTGTAACTGAATGGGTGTGGCTACGTTCTAATATGAAAACATGTGGTGATCCAGTCTTGGCTCACAAGGGGTAGCTTGCTGACCCTGGGTGTGAAGCTATGTATTATGTAAGGGACTGCAGTGAATGGATGAGAAAGCGCCTTCTCTCGAAAAGGGGACTAGTTAGGTTAAATTTGTGAGGTATGTATTTTGTAACCGTTTTCTTAATGGCAGCCACTTAAACAGTATAAGCTTCAGGTCCCCCAAAAGTTGATACAGCCCCCGTGCATAGGCAGTGAACAAGTAGATATAGATGTGGAAATGTCATGAAATAAAGGGATGATTCTGGGCAGGTATATTTGTAATGCCTTCACTTCTTCTTTGCAATTCATGTAAAATCTTTAAGTAATAAAATCAAATTTTCCTTTCTATATCAGCTCACACAAGACTTGAGCCAGACCTGTACAACCTCACTATTTCCATTGTGCTTTCTTTGAAAGTATTTCTCAAAGTATTTTAAAATTGCCTTGGGGATTAGCCATATTTTCAGGCCATTTTTTCCCTTTCAAGAAAAATTAGCTTCACTGATGCTGGAGAGTAGAATCCAGGGGAAACACATGATAAGACAGAAGGAGTATCTGTGAATTCTGCTAGTTTTTAAAAGTTGCATCCCACCATCTTCTCCATATACTTCAAACAAGTATTTTATCAGTTTGAGCTGCCTTTGTTTACCTGCTTTAGTCTATCATAAGAATCCCTTTATTCTCAAAAGTATACTGGCTTGGTTTAAGGTCATCTTACATTAAACTCTTCCCCCTACCAGAGATGCTTAAATAAAACCCTAAAACTAAGATGGAAACTGGGAACCAGATTATGAATTTTCTGATGTGTAGCCCAAATGTATGGAAGAGTTTCTTGAATATTTGAGGAATGGGATGGCATAATTACCTTTTAGGTTGATTGAAATACAACTTTAAAATTTTTCCAGTATGTAGACATACCCATCAGAAGGATTCCATAATGGATTTGCATTTATTTATGTGAAAAAAATTCGATCATGGCCTTTTGTTCACCCCCTAATCATGCTATCTTTTTTTTTTTTATAGGTAAAGAAGATTCAATACAGGCTTACTACAAGTAAAGAGAATGGTTTGCTCTTTCTGAATTCTCTACAAAAAAGAGAGAACATTTTCTGGAAAGACAATCCTCCATAAGTAGTAGAGCTGTCTCTATAAGTTATAGCAAATACTGGCACCTACTGGTGAAATTATGACAGAGCAGCTAACACACAGAAACCACTGAGTCAGAGAGAAAAAAGAAACAAAGATTAGAAATTTAAAATGTGAAATCAGAGATACCCCTGACAGAAATAAATTATCAGAGATGAGAGAGAATGATAAGGTTCATGGAGAGAAAGAGATTCTGGAAACCAGTAGCACACAGGAATTTTTTTTTAAATAGCGAAGAGATGATCATTACTAACAGACATGATGCTGTTGTAAAACCTCAGTATCCAATACAGCAGTGACTACCAGTTCACTTGTCAAAAGTTTTCTACTTATTACTAAAACCAATAGAAAAAACCCTACATTTTATTTGATTAAAATTTTACTTAATTCCTGCAATCATTTATTTAAAAAATATTTATGGAGCACACTGACTATATTTTAAACACTATTCTAGGCTCCAGGAATATAGCAGTGTAATGACAAAGCTCCTGCTCTTGTGAAACACGTTCTATTGAGGGGGAGGGGTCAGCAAGTTTTAAAAAAGTAAATAATAACTAGAATATATAAGGAGCTTAAAAATGCAATATCAAAAAGCAATCTTATTGTAAAATGGGCAAATGATCTGAAAAGACCTTTTCAGAAGTAGATATGCAAATGGCAAACAAGACATGAAAAACTCTCAACATCACTAATCAACAGGGAAATGCAAATCAAAACCAAAACAGTGTGGCGATTCCTCCAAGAACTAAAAGTAGAACTACCATTTGATCCAGTACCATTTGGTCCACTACTGGGTGGACCCAGAGGAAAAGAAGTCATTATACAAAAAAGTTACTTGCACAGGCATGTTTATAGCAGTGCAATTCACAATTGCAAAAATATGGAGCAAGACCAAATGCCTGTCAATCAACAAGGGGATAAAGAAATTGTTGTATGTATATATGATGGAATACTACTCAGCCATAAAAAGGAAATAATTAATGGCATTTGCAGCAATCTTGATGGAACTGGAGACTATGATTCTAAGTGAAGTAAGTCAAGAATGGAAAACCAAATATCATATGTTCTCACTCATAAGTGGGAGCTAAGCTATGAGGATGCAAAGGCATCAGAATGATATAATTGACTTTGAGGACTTGTGTCTTCTTCATATATATACTGAATATTGGGTTCAGTGTATACTGCCCAGGTGATGGGTACACCAAAACCTCACAATTCACCACTAAAGAACTTATTCATGTAACCAAATATCACCTATTTCCCAAAAATCTATAGAATTAAGAAATTAAAACAAAAACAAAAATGAGGTATAATCTCATTCCAGTTAGTATGGCTATTATCAAAAAGACAATAATTTTTAAATGCTGGCAGGATGCAGATAAAAGGTAACACTATACACTGTTAGTGGGAATGGAAACTAGCAGAAACACTACAGAAAACAGTAAGGAGGATCCTCCAAAAAACTAAAAATATAACTATCATATGCTCCAGCAGTCCCACTGTTGGCAATATTTCCAAAATAAAGGAAATCATTATATCAAAAAGACATCTACACTTTCATGTTTATTGCAGCACTATTCACAATGGCCAAGTTAATGGAATCAACCCAAGTGTCCATCAATGGATAAATGACTAAAGAAAATGTGGTATATATACGCAATTGAATACTATTTGGCCATAAAAAAGAATGAAATTCTGTGATTTACATCAACATGGATGGTACTGGAAGTTATTATGTTAAGAGAAATAAGCCAGAAAACAAACAGCTCATATTTTCACACATATGTGGGAACTAAAAAAGTGAATCTAATGGGGAGATAAAGGTAGAATGGTGGTACCAGAGGCTGGGAAGGATAGGGGGAGGGAAAATGAAGAGAGATTGCTTAAGGGATACAAATGTACATTTAGATAAAAGAAATAAGCTCCAGTATTTGATAGTACAGTCGAGAAATTCTAGTTAACAATAGTTTATTATGTATTTCAAAACAGCAGGAAAAGATTTGTAATGTTCCCAACACAAAGGAAAGATAAATAGATTAGGTGATGGATATCCCAATTACCTTGATTTCATCATTGCCTGTTGTATATAGGTATCAAAGTATTGCATGTACCACTTTTGGATACATGTACAACTTGTGGGGTGTATGCATAACTAATATATATCAACAAAAATTAGTGGAAATGTGTAATATTTCATATATGTGGTGCAGGAAAATGAGGTAAAAAAGAGGTTAGGAGTACTCTGTTGCTATTTTTTACAGGGCAGTCAGGGAAAGCCTCATGATAAAGTAACTTGCAAGTATTTCATAAATTTTTTATGCCTTCAGATTGAAAACTGTAACTTCTTCTATAAGCTATACAGTAAGTACTCACACACTACGGTATTTGCATCTATTTGGTCAGTTTATGGAGCAATGGGAGAAGAGAAGCCACCTTCCAGGTACCTACTATGTGCCAAACACTTTATATACTGTGTATGTTTTCTTATTTAGTCCTCATCACCAACCTCTGAATATTAGTAAGCTTGTTGTTTAAATGGGGACACTAAATTTCAGTGAAAATAAGTTAACAACCCACGACCACATAGTCATTAAGTATCAGAGGCAGGATTTGTGCCCATGTCTGATGGGATTCAAAGTTGTGAAGCTAAAGTTCGATGCCCTAGGTAGCTACTAGAAAGTGCCAGTCAGAGAAATTATACTGCCTTGCATATTAAGTGATGTAAATTTAGTTTTTATCTAGACTTACCTTAGGGCATGCAGAACTTTCTACTTTGTATTTATTTATATTGTGTCAATTTTCCCCAAGAGGTTATATAAGCTTTATGAGAGTGGGATCTGTGTCTGAATCATCTTCAGTGTCTGGTAGAGTGTCAGAACCTTGGCAGAAACCCATTAAACACATGCCTAAATACTTGACTGAATAAAATAAACCCAGAAGCTTAGAATTAAGTCACTAACTATTAAGCCTTTCCTCAAATAATACTAATGTTTTTCAAACAATACACTAGGCAAAATTCTTGTGGTAACTAAGAATGTCACCTGCTTCTACCAAGGTAATTAATAAAGAGTTAAATCATAAACACTTAAATAAAATTAGAAACAGGTTTTGCAATGTTGTGAAATTCACAACATTGACTAAGTGGGTTTAACTGTTCTTTGAAGCAAAGTCTTGATTGTTGTTGTTGGTAGTGGTCTTTTTCTAATACAAGGAGCCCGACCTACTGCTAGGCACATGAGTTCCATTACCTTTGGAGTTCAACCTTTTGAGAATATATTTGAGAAGTGTGTGTGTGTGTGTGTGTGTGTGTGTGTGTGTGTGTATACACACAGCATTTTCGATCCTCTAGTCCAAATAAACACACACATAACAAACATAAACTTTATATATATACAAAGAATGGCCTACATATACATACATATATGTGTGTGTATGTATATGTATATGTAGGCCATTCTTTATATATATATATATATATATATATATATATATATATATATATATATATGTTTATGTTTCTTATAGGTTCCATAGTCATATTTCCCCTTTGTAAAACCATTGGACTAGAGGATCAAAAATGCTGTTTGAATCTTTAGTCATTTTTACTCTTCAGAGTAATAAATTAAACAGTACTTTTTTCATTCTTGGACACACTACTTAGGGGCATCTTTGTAATCAAGCAGGTGAGACATTACTATACACTCAAGACTAAACTAGTGTAGAAACCATGAATACATTTTGCAGAATAACATAGAACAGCGTCTTTGTTATGTCCAGGATCAATTTGTAAACAGCTTTTGCTTCCTCTGGCATAAACGAAAAAAAAGATTTGAGGATATGAAAAGAGGAACTTTTACAGCAGGGGAATAAGTGGCCACCTGCAACATGGCTGAAGGTAAAGAGGTAAGGAGAGTAGAGACAGTGTGCCTTCCTGCAAAGGGGCAGGGCCAGTGGACTTAAAGCACAATATATCTGATACCAAGTTTTAAATTTCCTTTCTGCATTGCAAATCCCTGATGTTATCCTCAAGCCTTAAACAGGACAACTTTTGTTAGCTGGATTTTAAGAAAGAGGCTGTTTTCCACAGTTTGGGGATGAAATGTGTCAGAGAGAGGTAGTAGTATCACAGAGAACCAGTTACTAGGAAGCAGAGGTGACTGAAAGAAAAGCTGTTACGTGTGTGATACTAAGTGAAGGGACAAGAGAAAATTCATGATAAGCTTGTGACACATGTAAAAATATCCAAGTTTCCGCAATCTTACTGGGAGAGAAAAGTGACTTCCAACATTCTCAAATAATCATGTTCCTGGTTTATATTAAAGGGAAGGGTAATGCAGCCCCTCCACCAATCTCTAAGGATTAAAGAACTAGACACATTTTAGTCATACTAGAGTGGTGTCTTTGTTTTCAAGGATAATAAAGGGTATTGCCAGAAGATACATGTAAGAATAAATGTATACATATGGAAAAAATTCATTGAGTAGTCCCAGGTCATGGCACAAAATGAAAATATAATTGGTATTTAAATAGTCCGTAAAGTATATCCACATTTTCCATAGACTAATATTTACTTACTTTATTACTTCAAAGTATTCCCTTTAAAATGGATCATCAACTGGAAGTCATAATAATTTTTATTGCTTGCCATATGGGATTTCCTCCCAATATTTGAACATTATAACTGCAGACAATTTGAGAATCTTCACCTTAGAGCAGGCATCCCCAAACTACGGCCCATGGGCTGCATGTGGCCCCCTGAGGCCATTTATCCGGCCCCCTGCCACAGTTCAGGAAGGGGCACCTCTTTCATTGGTGGTCAGTGAGAGGAGCACAGTATGTGGCGGCCCTCCAACGGTCTGAGGGACAGTGAACTGGCCCCCTGTGTAAAAAGTTTGGGGACGCCTGCCTTAGAGGCTCTCCATCCAACATCATTTTAAGAGAAAGGAAGTGACATTGCCACAAATATCCCTGATGTTCATCTCCTCTATAAAACCCCCATGCTTAAATCCTCACAGGAAAAACTTCCAAAAGATAAACCAATGTTTTTGTACACCTGATAATTCTGGGCAATTTTCAAAATTTGATTTTTTTATGTTTGAGATGGTGATGAGGTAGTAGGGAGAGGGAGAGGTGTAGCTAATGTGCTTCAAAGTGGATGTCTCAGCTATAAAACTAAAAAAGCCAAATGGGATTTTTGTCCCTCCGATGAATAAGAAATGAATAGCAACAGGAAACAAGCAACAGTCATAAAATAATGAATAACATCCTAAATTGGTAACATTTCATTGTCAGGGTGACTCACTCCTTTTCCATCCAACTCATCCTTTCATTAACAAAATAAACAAAGTCACTATGACCATCTAGCCTTCTTGAGTATCCAATTTTTTCACTATTACTGTTCCCTCTTATATTTACAAACCTGTTTATTTAATCCAGTGAGGTGGAGGCAAAAAGCTTTACACTGTGCTTTGTTGTAAGGGAGGATAGATGGCTAGACAAACAGGGAAATACTGTGGTATAGAAATAATAGCTAATACTTATTTAGTATTTACTCAGTGCCAGATGAAAGAGGTAAAGTAATGGCCGGGCGCAGTGATTCACTCCTGTAATCCCAGCACTTTGGGAGTCTAAGGCAGATGGATCACAAGTTCAGGAGATCAAGATCATCCTGGTTAACACTGCGAAACCCTGTCTCTACTAAAAATGCAAAAAATTAGCCAGGCATGGTGGCAAGCGCCTGTAGTCCCAGCTACTTGGGAGGCTGAGGCAGGAGAATTGCTTAAAGCCGGGAGGCGGAGGTTGCATTGAGCTGAGACTACTGCACTCCGGCCTGGGCGACAGAGAGAGACTGCATCTCAGAAAAAAAAAAAAAAAAAAAAAAAAAAAAAAAAAAAAAAAGAGGTAAAGTAACATACACATATTTTAACTGATAATTCCAACCACTGTGCTTTACTTGGTGTGAATTCACATCCTGACTCTGCATTTCCTTACAGACCAGATTTGATCTTAATGACACGAATAATTCTGAAGTACTGTATTTTGCAGCCTTGGGAGAATATCATATACTCAATTTCTACTCAGTTTATTCCACCAAGAGGATGTTGTGAGATTCTTGATGACACAATGAGAATAGCAGAAGAGATTCCTGATCTTTATTTCTTCAATTTATTCAAACTTTCTGACCCAGGAAACTCTGAGGTTTCAAGGATCATCTAACGGAATACCTGGGCATCAAGAAAGTTAGTGTGTAGGAGTTAACAGCACAGACCTGGGAGCTGTGATGTCTTGGTTTGAATTTTGGGTCCTCCACTTAATAGCTTGACATAATAGGTTACTTAACTTCTACATGACAGTTTCCATAATTCCAAATTGAAATAATAATAGCCCTTACTCTTAGGGTTGTTGTTGGGGTTAAACAACAGAATCAGTCAAACCCATAGGTCAAGGGCGCACTGCTTCAGCACCTCATGCACAGAAAGCACAAGGAGAAAATTGAGATAAAAGACCAATATAGAGCCCTTTCCTCTCTATTACTGGAGAGAAGCAGTAAAATAATCATGTGGTCTTTGTAAGAAAGAGGTCATATGACCCTTTTAAAAATGAGAATGAATTCAGTAGTCAGGTGGGCCTGTGAAGGAAGCTCCAGGTAAATGCAAGGAATTTTGCTCCTTAAACTTTATGGTTTTTGTGCTAGATGTTCTAGGCATCATATTCCATCAGCTGAGGACTTATTGTAACTATATGGCACTAATGTAGGGAATGAGAATACACAGAATTGTAAATCAGTCTATCTTCCAGAAACTATCATTTTAGCTATGAGTAGACATCTTGGAAGCACAGAAGGTTTGCCTAGATGCTAGATACACACATGTTAGAAGTTCAGAGAAGAGAATGGTGGGGAAAGTCTGAGCAAACCAGGATAATTCTGGATTTATGGCTAAGTTTTAGCTTGATCTCATCCAGGCAGATCATAGATGCCAAAAGAGGGCCAGGGAGGTCCTCTAGGCAGAACAAAGGGTACAGGAAAAATATAGAAATGTATATATCATTAGAGTCCAAGAGTTGTACCAATTGGCTGGAAGAGAAGATTCTACAGGGAGAGGAGTAGTAGGAGCTGCAGTGAGAATTGTAGGAGGAAAAGCTACCTCCACAGATTTGCCTTGATCTGTAGCGGAAGTTTTTCCATAACCTGAGTCTTGATTCCAGTTTGGTACCTTGGTGAGCAGAACTTTTAGACTTTGTTCCAAATATTTTTGGTAAAATACAAAAAAAAAAAACCTACTTCAGAAAATAACCCTAATAATGAGGGGTTATCACAAATTTCCAGTGAGCTGAATGAATTACTATTTCCTATTCAGATTTTTTTTATCAGTTACAAAGGCTATTAAACCTACTGATTGAATGCACAAAGCCATATGGGCCAAATAGCATCTTGGCAATATCAGAATATCTTTTGATCCTTCCAGTAAATGCTCTGGTGGTGTTCTACTGTTGGGAATATTCATAGACCATATGCTCTTCAGGAGCATATATATATATATTCCAATGGATTTTCTCCTACTTTTACTGGTAACCAGTCAAGGATCCAGATATTATCTATGCAGATACTAAGTATACTTAATTTCTCACCCAGATTAATTAAAAAGCACCCCTTAAAGTGCTGCACAAATGTAATCTTTTTCAGTGCTAGTGTCAGCAACTGCATGGCTTTGCCTATTAAGTTAAAATAAAAAAAGTTTCCAAAAATGTTTCAGCAAATATTTAGCTAGAACAAGGTCTTCAGAAGAAAAAAAGAGAGCAAATAAAGGTTTCATGTGGCCAATCTTACAAGGGGCACTTTACAAATGAATACATCTATATCCAAAGCCTTTTCATTTTGTGAAAATGTCTTTTATCAATCAGTTAATGACATATGTCCTAGACCAGACACTGCAGACAACCATTCTAGCTTGTGGTGGGCATAGGGTTAAAGAGCAAGGGTGAGTTTACAATGCATCAGCCTAATATGGTCACCTTTTAGGTATTTAGGATACTTAGATCAAAGGGAATTGGCATATGAGTATAGGAGCAGACAGAGATTTGTTTCTTCATTTATATTCTCCCCATATAAGAATATATAATATACTTTTCTAAATATTTTGACTATAGCTTTCTCCTGAGCTATAGAGCAAGGGAAATGAGGTCAAACTCCTTGTTTATTGTGTAAAATGTAATTAAAATAAAGTGGTGTATTACCTGGCTACTCTGCCAAATGCCAAGGGAGTAAAAAGCAAGGAGTACCCTCAGTCATCAGTATTAGAATGAAACTGATTTTCTAGAGCTAAAACTGCCATGTCAATTTTGGTGTAGAGTAGTTAAAGGGTCCAGGGCTCCTCCTCTTGGGATTCTAAGTCCTTGACTGTCTTGATTCTAATCCCTTGACTGGGATTCTAAGTCAACACCTTGACTGTCTCTCTGCAGAGATGGCAGAAACTCAGGGGATCAGGAAGTTGAGTTCTTTATGCCTCCATGGTAGATACTGGAGAATAACTCACATTTTCTCCAAACCCCTTCTAGCAGGACTTCTTGTATTGCAGATGCTACAAAGCTAAACTTCCCCCACCCTCTCTCCAGACTCCCTTGCAGCTAGAGTTCTAATTGTGGTTTATAATCTAGTAGTCAGATGCATCCACAGGATGACTGGAATGAGAACGTGAACTTTGGGCTGAATGTCAATGATTCTTGCAAGCAGTGAGTTAAAGGCATTCAGTTTATTTGGAGGACACTGGTGAAGGTTCTAATAGCTGTTCTCTAGAATGACAGATGCTGAGCACCATTAGGCAGCAGGAATGAAGTGTTTGCTAAAAACATCCTGCAGTGTGGTTGGTGGTACTTCTGGCCATTGTAGCATCCAAACCACGTTCTCTGTCCTTCCCAGAAATTCCTTGAAGCACCATCCTCAGTTATTCATTGCCACAAAATGATGCACAACAACCCTAGAATTTCAGTGACATACAAAAATAAGCACTTAGTTATCCCATAAATCTACAGAGTTCACATGGCTGGGCCTTGGCTGATTTTGGCTGGATTTGCTAATATATCTATAGTCAGTTGCAATTCAGCTTGTCTACATGCCTGGGGATCAAGTGGTTGTCAGACAATGCAAGATAGCTTCAGCTGGGGTAACTTTCATGACTTGGCTCTGTACCACATGTCTCTCATTTTCCAGCAGGCTAGCTTTGGCTCTTGTCATCTTGAAAATGAGAGAGGAACAAAAACAGAAGTAGAAGTGTGCACACGCTTTTTCAAGCCTCTATGTGCTTCATATCCTCTAACATCTTACTGACCAAAGCAAGTTATATAGTTAACCTCAGAATCAAGGGACATATAGAGATTATCCTTAGTGAGAGAAACTACATGGTCACATGTCCAAAGGGCAAGATTATGGTTAGAAACAATTGGGACTATAACAATCATACCACTTAATACCTTCAAATAAACTCTTCTGCTTAAAATGGGCAGAGGGAATTTGGTTGTTTTCAGCCAAAAACTTGAGTAATATACCTACACTGTTTGATAATCGGGGTTGAAACTCACGGCTGTGGGAAAACACCAGAAAAAGATCTTTGAATTGTTTCCCAAGCAATTATAGTAACTGAATTAAGAATTGTATGATTGACCTCATGATCTTTGGTTTGCTCCTGCCCTCCCCTTTCTTATTTCCCTTTGTTGTCCTGCTGTCCCTTTCCTGGCCTTTTTCCTTAGAGTATAAAGAAGCAGAATAATAGCTATATGCTAATAAATGCATTGAAAATGTCTGAAAAACCTCAATAACAGTTAACAGGAGTTGCCACTGAAGAGGAATAAAAAAACATGAAAAGGCGGAAAGTAATTTTTACTGTGTACTCTTTTATGGTTGAAGTTTTTTTACCCTGTTACTGAATGATTCTTTTGGTGAAAAGTTAGACAAAAAATTTGATAAGGAAATGGAAAAAGATAGATGAATAGACCAATAGTGAAACAAGTTGTATGTGTAGCCATTGGTTTTACTCTTTTCTGTGCTTAGGAACTATAGGGCTAGCCATAGTTTGTCACAGAAATTCATGCCACTGGCCATACATGTTGGAATTATTAAATTAAAAATTCAGTACCATGTATCCATACAAATACAAATAAATTATTGAACAAATAAATAAAGGAAGGAAGAGACAGATCTTAAGGGCAAAAGAATTCCAAATAATTTTTTTCTAAATACTTTCAAGGAGGCGGAACATCATTCCTCATTCCTTAAATGTGAGTATACAGTAAAGAAAGGGAGAAAAAAATCTAACTTTATGGTGGAGAAATCTGACCATCACTACTTTAACCAGGTGATCAAGGTGAACATCAACAATGATGTTATGTTGATAGTATATATGCCCTTTATATGTTATTATGAGAATGGGACTCCTCCCCAAAACATAGAACTCCAGCCTAATCAGTGAAAAATACCATACAAATCTCAGTTATGGACTTTCTGTGAAATGTCCGACCAGAACTGTCAAGATCATCATAAACAAAGAAAATCTGAAAAAATGTTACACCCAAAAGGAACTTAATGATACATGAAGACTGCAAGGGATCCTGGAACAGAAAAAGGACATTAGGTAAAAATTAAGAAACCCTGAATAAAGCATGAGCCTTAGTTAATGATGATATATCAATATTGCTTCATCAACTGTAGCAAAGGTGCCATACTGATGTAATATTTTAATAAGGTAAACTGGATATAGGTATATATAACTCTCTGTACTATCTTCAAAATTTTTCTGCAAACCAAAACTGTTCTAAAAATAAAGTTTATTAAAAATCCATTACTAATTCTGAAAAAAATAACTAAAATAGTCAATCGGTAGGTATTGTAGAGGATACAAGTAGCGCTATCTAAATACCTAATCAGACTTATACAAACAGAAACCTCAAACTTGGAACCAGGTTTTTGTGCAGCTCAGAGAATAGCCATTACAAATCTATAGCTCAGTAGCAAGCCCATTTGAAAGTGGCTATGGTATGAATAAGTAACTATACCTTATCTGTGTAATAAATGTACAGTACTAGCTTTCTTGTATGCTTGAGCAGTCTTTTAATTTATGGGGAAGTCAGGAAAACGCTTCTTCTTCCTTATGTGTTAAGATTGTGCTATCCCTGAAAATAAGTGTTTTTAGTGGAAAGTTAGGAGGGATGTGTGGGCTCCGCTCATTACAACTCACCTCAATACAAAGTTCTTAAAGGAAGCAGGACTCAACATGTCAAACAAGCCCACCCTGCACTGTTGTGTGGGAGCCATTAGGAGTTATTCTAAAGTGGGTAACTCTTAGTGTGAAAATATAGTGGAGAAGAAAGACTGATGAATCCAAGAGCAAGATGAGATCCTTTGAGGAGGCAGGAGTTCCTAAGGGAAGTATAGAGACTTGTCTGCAGAAAGTTGAAAAGTAAAGTTCTCTTTAAAAGATCTGTGAGGTAAGAATGGAAACTGAGATGCCTCTCCTACCCTCAATGAAAGGTTAGAGCTAATGGCTTTCTTAGTGGGCTATGGGTTAGATAATATCTGGTATTCAGTTTAAAATTATTTCCCACATCTGTTGTAGTTTCCTTTACTTTGCTTGATCAAGTTTCTCAATCTGGGTTCCATGAACCACCAAGAATATATCTGTAGAATTTAAAGAGTCAATGAACTTGGATAGGAAAAAATGACATCCTTATGTTTACTGATCTTTAACTGACATTTAATATTTCCTGCAAGTATGAACGTAAGCAACAAACCACAATAGTATTAGCTATACCTGTGATTGTCACCAAAGTAACAGCTATTTTTCATATAACAGTTATTGTGGATATCATGATATATCCTTCATAATCATTACTACTTTAAAATTTGGGTCATTAGATCCACCATCAGATCTTGTTGCTTAATAACTAATTAAAAAGTACATAGATTGCTATACCACATATTTGATTTTAATATCTGATAACTGTTTTTCAATACAATTTGCTTCCTTTGTAATCCAGTGAGTTTGAATTTATGTATTTAAGCCACCATTCTGATAATGGGGCCAGGGCACAAATGATTTAAAGATTATAAATCCTAGCCCAGAGTTTTAAAATCTGGTATGGTTTTACTGCTTTATGTGGAGGCATTTTTAAGGAAGGCAAGGAGTAGGTTTGGAAGAAAAAAGCCATGTCAACAGCCTCCCTACTCACTACCATTTTACCACCTCCCAACACATGCCTGTGCACGTGTGCATGTGCGCACACACACACACACACACAACAAGGAGGAATGTAGCCCCTGTGTGTTGTGCAGAGACAGCAGTAAAATAAGAGGTAGATTGTGCACAGCAAGGCGCAATGGGCAGCTTCAGGACGTAGAGGAATCACAGGTAAATGGACACAGAAGCAGAGAGGACACAAAAACTGTTTTTTTTTTCCCCTAAATATACTAGAGGATGTGGGGAACATTCCCGTGTGAGACCCCCAAAAGGCGTGAGTCTCTCTATACGGTGAGTTTGATCCCAAACACAGTTTCCTACTGGAGGCAGTCAAGCTATCCGGAAAAAGGAACTTAAAGATGGATGATCAGTTTCTAATATCAACCACAATATCGTTTGGGCCTAAAACTATGTGGTGCTGCTAGACCGAGTGACCCCCTGCCAGCAACCGGTTCCTGCTTTTAACTTTTTATGACTCTTTCTTTAAGAATAAGTTTTAACCTTTTCTTTACTTACCTGACTGCCTTGTACCCTAGATAATGGTTTAACTGTTGGGATATTTGCAAAGCAAATGCCACCATAAGGGATGGCTTTGATTTCTGACTCAGAGACTCCTGAATGGGGAAGTTGAGATAAGTTGAGTCAGGAGTAGACAAAGGAGAATCCGGTTAAAAGATATTCTGATGAGCAAAACCAGAAAACCTTTTCACATCTCAGTTCTAAAACAAGATCAAACCAGAAATACCTTTGTGATCACAGGAAATTCTGTTACTTTTTACAACCACTGATTGTGTATCTGACTTCTCTATTGTATAGGCCATGTAAGGTATACATTTGCATTTCCTCTTGCAACCATTGTGTATCTGACTTCTCTATTGTATAAGCCATGTAAGGTATACATTTGCATTTCCTCTTGCTATGATGTAAACCAGAGCAGAAGAAAGTGTATTTATTCCTGGCCTTTGAAAAATAAAATTTGCTGTTTAGGCACGGCCTATCAGCCCTCCAGATCCCCGCTCAAGTGCACTCTCTCTTCCAGGTATTGGGACCCTCTTGCAGGTCGAGAGACCCCCAGCAGACGTGCCTACCCATCCCGGATGGTCCCCGACAAGAGGATGTGACCCTTAAGGGCCATAAGAAAAACAATCTTTACCGTGCCATTCTAGTTGATTACAATATACTTAATAACAGAAAAGAAAAAATACATTACATGATGAGAAACACTAACTCTGAGAGCCATTGGTTTAGAGTGAGGGCTAGAGGAGGCTTTTCACTGAGGTTGTCCTTCGTTAGTACAGCATCTTCGTTGGTGATGGTTTCATTTGTTTAAATTGTTACATATAATCTGATGTATATAAAAGAATCTGTATCACATTTAAATAAGTTATAAAGAGTAACACTAAATGAGCCTTTATAATCCCATCACCACATTCAAGACCCAGAACATTATCAATGTTAGTGCCTCTACTATATCTTCCTACCTTATTGCTTCCCTGTCTCCCCAGTACTATTCTGAATTTTGGGTTTACCTTGCTTTAGGATCTACCATGTGTGTGTGATTCCTAAGAATGTGTTATGTAGTATTGTTTGTTTTTTTTTTTTTTGAGCTTTATAAAAATGACACCCATCCACATGAAGTTTTTTGGTGATTTAGTTTTTTACTCAATAGTTTGTTTATAATATACATCTGTGTTCTTGCATAGAACAATGGTTAATTCATTTTTACTCTGTTGAAATAATAAATACAAATTTATCATGTTTCCATCAATGGACAGTTAGATTATTTCAGAATTTTTGTATTATGAACCATGTTGCTATGGCCATTCCTAAGGAGAGAGTTTCTGGTTCACATGAAGGAGAATGTGTTCTAGGTGATATACCTAGAAATATAGTTGCTAGGTCATAGGTTATGCAAAATGTTCAACTTCACAAGATAGTACTAAATTTTCTTTTCCAGAATGGTACCAATTTGTACTCCTATCAACAAAGTATAAGTTCCTATGATCCACATTCATACAATAGTTGGAATTCTCAGATCTCATGATATATTTTCATCTTTGTATGCCAAAGATAACATGTTGTTTCATCATAGAAGGAACATAAAGGTTAAGAAAGTGCTAAAATGTTGTCAGCATAGCTTACTTCAAGGTTACACAAAAGGTTATACAGAGGCTGAGACAAGGGTTTCCATGTAGGAAGTTTGTTTGGGGAAGTGATTCTAGGGAATAGAAGTACGAAATTCTGGAAAAGGAAAACAACAGAGAAAGCCAATGCAAAACCAAGAAGTGAGAAAAGTATTTTTGAGTTGGTCACACTGTAGACAACTACAGCTTAATTCTGTTTAGACTGTCTGAGAATCCCTTGGAAACAAACACTATTAAAATGCAATTGAGAATTATTTGGCCAAGGATAGAAAGAGGGACTATTTATCTTACGCTTCCGTCTCACATTAGTCAAGGGTTGGCTCTTGGGCTTTTAACTCCCTCACATTCCATAACACATATGTATGGGTACCAGGGTGTTCCAACAGGCCTCCATGTTGAAACATCAAAGAAGTCCTGGGGTGAGAAGTGAGATATTCACTATGAGGCTAAGGCAAGGCACTCTCTGGTTTTATCCACATAAAGTTGGTTAATGGACTAATGTCTTAACTAAATGGTAGGCTATAAGGATGTGCAGTGAGGCACAAGAGATGTCCAATAGACAGCTAGTAAGTGGCAGAGATGAAACTCAAACACATGTATCTATCACAGATTAAATATTAGCCGCTTGGCACATAGCGTGAAAACACTGTCCACTGCCTACCAATAGCCATCTCTACCTTTCATCTCTGCTGACAGAATGCCAATTGGTTTCAGTAGCAGACAAAGATCTCTTGAGTAGAGCTGGCACAGTAGCACCATGGTGCCACCGCAGGCCCAGATTTCTTCTACCTTTCTGTTCCAACATCTTCAATGTTAGCTTACATCCAGTCAATCACTCCATGGTCCAAGATGGCTCCAGGTATCATGCCTGAATTACAGACTAGCAGCAGGAGGAAGCAGAGGGGAGGGATAAAAGGGCCCTCCTCCCAGCCAAGTCAACTTCCTTTAAGCAGGCTTCCTAGAAGTACCACACAACACAATTACCTCTCACTGGTGGAACTCAGTCATACATTCACACCTTGATACAAGAGATGTCAGGAAATAGAAACTATGTGCTGGATACATCACTACCAGTAACAGGACTGATATTCTGTCACTAAGGGAGAAGGTGGGAGTAGATATTGCATGGCAACTAAAAGTCTCTGCCACAGTAGCCATTAGATTTACGGCAGGTTTTTAATATACATATATCGGTCTCCTTATTTGTAAAATGGAAATTAACATGAATATCTTACAAAGTTATTGTAGGGGAAAATAAGATAATATAAATAAAATTGCACAGTATCTGCTTTGCAGAAAATACTTAATAAATGCTAGCTGGTATTAATTTACTTCAATGAGTCATCAGCATCAGGGCCTAGCTTTGAGCCAACCCCCAGATAACTGATCTTTATCAGTGTCCTTGCATTTATTAGGTTTGAGGGTGCTGGGTGCTGACTCACACCCATAACACTCATAAGTGTTTAAGGCCAGAATGGTGATTTAGTAATTTACAATGGGAAATGTAACTGTCAGGGAGACCAGACACTCTGACCAGGTTATTCTCACCCTGAAGGCAATGAACGTGTGGCATCCTAAGGTTTATTGCTGAGTATGAAGTCAAGAGAAACAGTATATAATTCAGATCTCTAATGGCATTGGGCCTGTTGTATCCATCTCCACAATTGGGCTGCTGTTATCTGGTGGTAAGAAGCTCAGGCTAGAAACATGACAGGTAACCTCTTCCCATTGACAGCCTGGGACGTGCATTACTGGCAAAATTCACCAAGAATGTGGAATATGTGGGAAAACTATGTGGGTGAACTCAAAACAATTATGACATAGTAAATCTATTCTGAATAGAGGCCCTATACATCTGGCATAACTTTGGAAAAGTTTTAAGTAAAGGAAATACTTTAGCAAGACCCATTCTTCAGATAATAGCCCCAGAATAAATGGAGCAGCTAGAAACCTGATCATATATTTGTTTAAAATATTTATTGGCTTACAAGTTGAATACATTTTTAAGTTTAAAATGGAAACATTTTCACTGTTTCACATGGAGATATAATATAGAGCTTTAAGAACAATTTAAAATATCATAAAATGCTTTAAATTAGGCAAATAGAAAATCATAACCTGTGTATATACAAAACATATGCATATATGTATGTGTGTGTATATATGGCACCTGTATTATGGCACATTTATATATATATATAATTTTCTGATAACAGTAACAGTATGTAAATTGTACTGATTTAATTCTAAGAAATCATGTAAAATATTTTTGTCATCTCCAATAATTTTGGGGAGCGATACTGTTTGATGTAGCTCACTGTTCATCTTATGTAGAAACAACTGTGTGATTAAATTAGAAATAATTTAAAATTAGTGCTTTTGGGGGGAAATTTGCAATGCCCCTTGAAATCTCTAGAATGGTTAATCCTTTTAAAAATTCCATATGAGAAGTATGTAACCAATCTCATAAAATCATCATTGAGCTGCTAGAAGAGCCAGCTGCAAAATAGCTCTGTGATTGGAGAACAAGAATGAATAGAGACTAATGGGCTGATGTGTAGCCTCTGTATTTATTCACTTCTATTTGTATGAGATTAAAAGAAATCCCAATACAGAATTTTCTCCAACTTTCTCATCCTTTGTCATATTAACAGAAAAAGTAATTATACTTGACAAAAAGAAAAATGTAATGCTGGTCAGGCACAGTGGCTCATGCTTGTAATCCCAGCCCTTTGGGATGCTGAAGCAGGTGAATCACTTGAGGTCAGGAGTTTGAGACTAGCCTGGTTAACATGGTGAAACGTCATCTCTACTAAACATACAAAAAAAAAAAAAAATTAGTCAGGTGTGGTGGTGCACGCCTGTGATCCAGCTACTTGGGAGGCTGAGGCAGGAAAATCACTTGAACCTGGGAGGCAGAGGTTGCAGTTAGCTGAGATTGCACCACTGCACTCTATCCTGGGTGACAAAGTGAGACTCTGTCTCAAAAAAAAAAAAAAAAAAAAAAAAAAAACAAAGAAAGAAAGAAGAAAAAAGAAAAATGTAATGCTATCAGCAATCAGAATCACAAACATCACATACAAATTTTACATACAATGATGTATGTAATGACCTTGACTCATTCAATACCATAAAGTCTCAAAATGTCAGAAATACATGGTTTGCAAAGTATCATCCCTAGACTGGCAGCATCAGCATCACCTAGGAACTTGTTAGAAAGGCAAATTTGGGCTCTACCCCAACATCTATGGAATCAGAAATTCTGGGGCTGGACCACAGCAATCTGCTTTTAATAATTTCTCCAAATGATTCTGATGTCCATTAAAGTTTAAGAACCACCCATCTAGACAGAACCATGCTACTTCAAGTATGATCTGTAAACCAGTAACATTGAAATCACTTGGGGCTTGTTAGAACTGCAGAATCTCAGACCCCACCTAGACTTACCGGATTAGAATCTGAAGTTTAATAAGGTCTCCAGGTGACTTGTACTCACATTAAAGTTTGAGAAATGTCATATTTGTCCAGTGGTTTCTTTCATGGGCTGAATTGTGTTTCCCCCAAATTCACATGTTGAAGTCCTAGCCTTCAGGGGTTCTAAACATAACTATTTGGAGATAATGCTTTTGAAGAGGTAATCAAGTTAAAGTCAGGTCTTTAGACTGGGCTCTGACACAATATGACCAGCATCTTCATAAGAAGAGGAGATTAGGACACAGACATACACAGAGAAAAGACCATAGTAACGATACAGGGAGAAGATGGCCAGGTGTAGGTGAAGGAGAGAGGCCTCAGGATCAACCAACCCTTGATCTCAGACTTCCAGCCTCCAGAAGTGTGAGAAGATACATTTCTGTTGCTTAAATCATCCAGTCTGTGGTCCTGTGAATGGCAGCCCTACCAAACTAATACAGTTTCCAAACTCAGGCACATATGGGAGTCACCTAGGGAGTTGTTAAAATATTGATAACCTGGCTTCCATTCCCAGAGGTTCCAATTTAAGTGTTCTGAGGATCAGCTCACAAATCCTGATTTTAAAAGCCTCTCCAGCTGGGCATGGTGACTCACGCCTGTAATCCCAGCACTTTGGAAGGCTGAGATAGGTGGATCACCTGAGGTTGGGAGTTCAAGACCAGCCTGGCCAACATGGCGAAACCCTGTCTCTTCTAAAAATACAAAAATTATCCAGGCATGGTTTTGCATGCCTGTAATCCTAGCTACAGGAGACTGGAGCAGGAGAATTGCTTGAACCCAGGAGGCAGAGGTTTCAGTGAGCCGAGACTGCACCATTGCACTCCAGCCTGAGTAATAAGAGTGAGACTCTGTCTCAGTTAAAAAAAAAAAAAAAAAAAAGAAAAGAAAAAGAAACCTCCCCAGGCGATTTTTAAATGTGCAATAAAGTTTGAATACCACTGATAATCTAATCTAGGGATGTCCAATCTTTTGTCTTCCCTGGAACACATGGGAAGAAGAATTGCCTTGGGCCACACATAAAATACACTAACACTAATGATCTGATGAGCAAAAAAAAAAAAAAACCTCATAATGTTTTAAGTTTACAAATTTGTGTTGGTCTGCATTCAAAGCCCTCCTGGGCTGCACGTGGCCCTCAAACTGCATGTTGGACAAGCTTGATCTACTCCATCGTTTTCATTGATGAGAAATTTAAGACAATTGTAATTCTTAAATTTCAATCTCTTGATACTTGCTTATCTGATCTCCTACCATAAGGTCCAAAATCTACCTTCTGTAAGTGTTTGAGAGAACGTTCTACTGAAAAAGAGAAAGTTAAATCTAAGCCGGCAGTAATATACACTCTTTTCATGCATCAACTTTTTAAGTTTTAGTTTGTATGGTAGGGACCATTTTGAACTTTGTGTGTATATGTGTGTGGTAGTACATCTATCCCAGTTCAGGTATGGAGAGAGTACCCAAAGAAAATCTGTTGACCCAAGTTATCAGTGCTACTACCTCTCCCTAGGTTCTTCGTTTCCCTCTTGTTAAGGTTCCCTCAAGGGTCCTAGGATCCAAGTTAAAGACACTCAGATCCTGTAAACCAGCCTTCCAAGGCATTGGCAGCAAACCACTAATCAGTTTTTTTCCTTACTAAACCCTTTCCCATGTCCCTGTGAAGTTTTGAAGTTCCCAAACTCAACACTCCACTCAAAGGCAACTACTTTACTCCTTTCCAGGAACTCGAGGGTTTGATTCATACTTAATAGAAACCCTATGAGATTACACACACACACACACACACACACACACGGTGCAGTCTCTAAAAGTTAGCACATTCCATAGAAGTGATTATTTGGCACCTTTAAAATACCATACACCTGTATGGAGAGGGGAACTCTGCTCTAAATAACTGCTTTTGCTACATTGATAAATATTTAGTATTTTACTTGGCCCGAATAGATTTCTTTTCTTGACAGTCTAGTAGACTTTCTGGTCAGCTCCCCAAATATATCACCTACCTGCCTCTCCCTAGTTGCCTTTCCACTATGGAAGCTGAAAAAGCAGATACTTTCCTAGTCTCTTTTGCCGCTAAGGATAGCTATGTGCCCCAGATATTGCCAATGAGATAAAAGTAGGATTCTGTTAGATAAATTTGGGGAAAGATATTTTTTATCTGATAAGAAAGTTGCTTGAGGAAAAATACTCTGACTTTTTCCACCCTGTTTCCCGTCATTGAACATGGGATTAGGACCTAATGTCTTGAACCCTTAGAACCATCTTGAAGCCATGAGGGTAAGGCACTGACTCAGAACCCTGATATTGTTGGGTCACTGAATCAACTCCAGTTATCAGCAGCGGTCTGACTTCTCTATTTTTTTTATTTTTATTTTTACTTTTTTTTTTAGAGACAGGGTCTCACTCTGTCACCCAGGCTAGAATGCAGTGGTGCAATCATAGCTCATTGCAACTTTAAAATCCTGGGCTCAAGGGATCCTCCCACGTAAGCCTCCTGCATAGCTGGGACCACAGGCATATGCTACCATGCCCAGCTGAACTTCTGTATTTTTACTAGCCATGTTTAGTTGGCTTTTATGCTACTTTCAGAAAAAAAAAAAATTACAAAATTAAAGTTCACAACCATATATAGATTTTTTTTTCAAATATGGAAAACTCTCATTTATTTGGAACACAGTGTATTCTGAGAATCTGTACTTTGAGTACCATTGAATTAAAAGACTTATCTTTTAGGAGTGAAGAGAAAGAATGCCCAGGTGGATTTCAAGGAATGGTAAACCAAATCTGGACTGCCAAATTCTTTTATTCATCCATTTTTTTCAACAGACCTTACTTCACTAGGCTCCAGGGATACAAATATTAATAAGGCATTACCCTTGCTTTCAAATAAATTTTATTACTCTAAGCAAAATGGACATGTAATCTAAGAATCACAAGGTGGTAAGAGCTAAGATAGAGGTATATAGAGAGAGGAGTTATGTTATCAGAGAGTGGGAAGCTTAACTAATTTTGGAGGCCTCCCTGGGGAGGACATTGGAAGAGGATCATGGAAGCTTCCACTCATCTCTAAAAATTTATTCCTGTGATCTGACTAAACATGTAAGGTTTGATTAACTTAATTTCAAAGAGGGGTCTTTTCTATAATTATAGGCTATAAAACAAAATACAATTCAAGAAATATCGGGGACTAATCAACTGCCAGAAAAGATTCCCCCATCCATTTTTCACTCCCACAAAGCAAGATAAAAACATAGTTTTGTGTGTGCCTGTCCGTGGGTGGGAGGGTGCTTTCCTCCCATATCAGCAGGATTGTTTTCTAGAATAGAATACTTCTGTGTTGTGAATTAAGACCACCTGTTAACACTGCATCAAACCAAACAATCTGATGGTAAAGCAATCAGTTATCAATATGAGCCACGAATTCATGCATTCCAGGAGATACTTTCCTTTGCTCCTTTTAAGCAAAAATGCCAATAATTAGTATGTATTTAACAGTCACAGAAACATTTTGCCCTTAATGGTAGAGAAAGGAGAAACATCCCCAACCCTTGCCACCACAATGATTTTTTAAAAAGCAGTTAATAGAGGGAATCCTAACCTTAGAGGAGAAACTAACACGTAGCTTTGCATTGTTAAATCCTTATAAGAAACAGAATAGGTCCCCACTGGTTGTCTTGTAAGGGAATAATAGGCTTTTGAGCATATCTGAAGATAGAGAAAATAAAGCCAGCAATAGTCTTCTAAAATTTTCTTGGAATACGATACGTTAAAAACAAAATGTTCAATAGTGTCTTTCAATGAATTTTTCAACATTGTGGCATTCACATTAATTGTGCCCTCGGAACATTTTGATTCAGTCAATGATAAGGAGATAGATATGCAACAGCTGCAGTTACCTTGAGCACTGGCCATGTCCTGGGCTGAAGAGGGTTGTTTCAAGATCCCAACTCTAGCTACAATAAGGCATCTGCCACCTCGCAGAGAATGAAGAAGCCACTCTGGCAAAGGATCCCAGCTCAGCCCTCTAGCTCTCCTGTCCCCACCTCTAAGAATTACACCGGAGGAAAGTGGGGGGTGGAGGGAAATACACGAAACAAATAAAACATTCCTCCATAAACGCCGCATCCGGATATGTGAAGGTACCCGGGAAATTAAGAATATGGCCCCAGAGTTTTGTTTATCTGGGGTCTGAGCATAGATTTTATATTCTCTGTTGCGTTTTTTAAATATAAGTTTCTGTCTCCAATGGAGAGAACCAGAGGGAGGAAGCAAAGGCAGACCGACACAGACTGGAAGACCCCCTCCCCTCCAGTCACCCAAACAGTAAGCATCAAAAGACAAGAGAAACTTGTCTGGCCCTCACCTAGACAGAGAGGCAGCTGGTCCAGCCTCAGGAGGGTCAGCCTGCTGGGATGAGTCGCTGAAGCTGAAGCTGAAATGCAGACCCCAGGCGGGAGGCGAAGTCCCGCTCCTAACCCAGGGGAGCAGTGACTCAAGCGCTTGGCGTCCGCCTCTCGGCGCTGTGCGCCCCTCTCCCTCCCCACCGCTAGCAAGCACTAGGACCTAGTGCCTCCTGAGAGGCGGTCTCCAGGAGCCCCTATTAACGGGGCTCACAGTCGGCTGCCCCCAGGCGGCGGCGCCAGAGTCGCGCCAGGCATAGCCCGCCCCTCAAGGCAGCTGCCCGCTGCCGAGGGGTGAGAGCCTCCTTCGTGGATCTCCCTCTCCTCAGCTCCTCGCCACCCCCGGATCCCCTGACCCCGGGCTGACCATCTGAGCTCAACACACCTTTCATATACTACCTGGACGCGGCTTTGCAAAGTCCCTCCTGCAGGCTGTGCCAAACGGGCTTCAGGATGCACAACCAGCCCCAGGACTTACAATCGGTCTGCAAAGACCCCACCCCCGCCATCCTTAGTCTCCACCTTGCGGTTGCTCCGGAAGGCTCTTAGCCCAGAGACAGGTGCCGCTGGCTCCTCAACATCCCAGGTGTATCCTTTTCCATAGGTCTTTCCTTTCCTCTGACCCTATCTTGCAGGAACTGTCACTGCCTCCCCCCACCCCCAACACACCTGGTTGCCCATCTGATACATCCACCTGCAAGGTGGATATGGCGATGCCCAAACCTCCCACAGTTTGTACCTATACCAGGAGTACCCCTACTTCTTACCACAGCCAAGGCACAAGTTACTTCTATCTCCTAGGAGTCCCCATCCTTGTGGAGAAGGCTGTAAGTCTCTCCTTTCTCATATCCCCCCCTGGGTCTTGGAAAAATGCTGTGGGGAATGATGGGACCCTGGTGCCAAGGGACACCTTCCTAATCTGACATGGAGTAAGAAAAGCCAAGGCTTCACCCTAACTGGGTTTGGTGGCAGTGCTTTGTTGGGACAGTCAAGGTGTCATGGGGTGCCAGGACTTAAAAGAGGTAATAGCTCCAGCAAACACGGTTTGGGAACTCTGCCCCAGGACCTGGCATGTTCTGGTAAAGGTCATCTTGTTCTGCTAGGAGGAAGGGGAGGTGTGATGAGCCTACACTCCTGCTTCCACTATATCAAAACTGGGAGGAAGAAAATATAGAAAAAGAGTTCCTTTAGCTTTGGCAAGGGTGAGGGATTATAGAGTTCAGAAAGAAAGATACAAGAATAGGGAGGGGGTGGGCCATTTTTCTCAACTTGAGGACAGCTCTCATACTTCCTGTAACTCTGGCAAAGCATGAGAATCCAATTTCAAAGAGTGGGCAATATCCCCTAACATGCCCTCCTTCTTAACATCGCATTGCTTTCTTACATCATTATTAACTGAGATTCCCCCACAATTGGATGCATAGGGACTATAAGTTATTCATTTCAATGTACTAATAACACAGCACATGGCCTGACACATAGTGGAAAATAAAGCTTGATCGAAAGCTCAGAAGTCTACTATCCAGGACCTTCCTCCCCCTGTCTCCAGCTCCCACCTCTACTTTCTATCTTTTCCCATTTATTTTCCTTTACTTTTCTTCCTTGTCTATACCTACTCCCCTGAATAATACCAGCCTTCAGTTTCTCTACCTCTATTTTCTAATTTTATAAGGCACCCTTTCATTTCCAATTTCATTTGTTCTCTTTTTCTAATGTTCCCGCTACTCTGCATTCTCTCCTGATGCCTTATTTTCAAGTTTAATTTTAATGAAGTGCCTTTCCTGGGACCCTACCTTGCAGGAACTGTCATCCCTACTTCCCCCCAACACCCCTTGTTTGTTGTTTAAGCTTAAGAAAATTCTTTCCTATTAAAAATCTTACATTCCCCACAGAGTTTGTGTTTGTGTGTGTGGATGTGGATGTGCGTGCATCTAAGACAATGTGTCTTCTCATGCAAAGCAATCAACCATATATTACCAGAACCATGTCTTCATTAATTCATTCAACTCACATTTACTGTGCACCTAATGCGTACTAGACATTGTGTTAGGTCCTGGGTTTATAGAAATGAGTAAGAATGAATAAGGCAATGTCATTACCATCAAGAATGGCACAGACCAAGGGATGGGGGAAGGGGAAGATCAGTTAATAAAATAAAATTACACAACAACACTGTAAGAGAAATGTGTACAAGGTGCTGTGGGAATAAGAAGGAAGCTCAGAGCACTTCATGGAGGAGGTAGGACGCAGTCAGGAAACATTTAACCAGAAGATGGCAATTGAACTGAGTCTTGAAAAACAACTAGAAATTTTCCAGGAAGACATGAAGGGAGAAATATATACAAGATGAGCAATTTACTTTGAATTTTAATTTGCATCTCCTTTCCCTTGTAATGGCATCATTTTTAAGGCAGATTGTGTGCAATGTTGTTCCAGAGTTAGAAGAGTTCTCTTTCCTGATAGCTCCAGGAATAATTCTTGGTTCTGCTTAGATCATGTGTCCATCCCTGAAACAATTACCATGGCCAGGTAGGTAGTATATTCTGATTGGCTGGCCTGGGTCATGTGCCCACTCCTGGGGTGTGTGTGTGTGTGTGTGTGTGTGTGTGTGTGTGTGTTTTGAGAGAGAGACATAAATATAAATAACTTTCAGTTCCTGCCAGGAAAGATGTGAACAAAATTAGCATGTCAATTATATGTATACAAGCATTTTTGACATAAAATGATATACCCAACCCTGAAAAACTCTCATTTTGCAAAAGCACACACTAAAACTAACGTGGCTTATAGAAAAAATAGAGTTAGAGCAGATCACTCAAAACTTAAGCACGTTCACAAGCAGAACATTAACAGAATTTTTAAAAGATAACATATCAGGTGATGACTTCTGCAAACCCCAGACGCACAGTTTGTTATCGCTAGAGGCCACCTCAGTAGAGATAACACATACAAGAAACTAATAGAGAGGAAATTCTGCTTGAGAGAGCTGAGACAATGCAGATGGAAGTGGAAGTCTAAGACAGCAAGGCTGTTATTAAGGTGGGTGCAGGAAGAGGTACAATCAATCTGTCTGAGGCAGGAATGCAAGGCTGAGGGTCTACTCCTTGGGGAGGAAGTCCTGGGTATAGAACCCCACTTTTAATTTTAAAAACCCCATAAAGCTAAAAGGATTTTGACTGCGCAGCTGCCAAGTTGAAGGCTTTTTCCTTTCATGCTGAAGGTTACAATTTTACTTCGACCCAACTTCCACATTGTATTGGCATTGTTCCCCGATTTCCAATTACATATATGCCATTTGTTATAGAAAATGTGTTACAGCAGAAGACATTGTATATATTTATTTATTACTTATCAAAGATTTTTCAGGTCCATGTAGTCTAATCGAGTCTCATGCTTTGAAATTCCAATTATTTGCTAGGGCTCCTAACTTTATGTCTCTGGACCGGCTATTTCTCCTAATGTCCAGACACTTATCCAGCAACCTGGTCAACATTCTCATCTGAATGGCAATAGGAATCTCAAACTTTCCTTACACAATACTCAACTCTTTTTTTTTTTTTTTTTTTTTTTTTTTTTTTTGCCTAGTCTAGATATTTTGTACAAATGGGATTATAAAATATGTGGGCCTTTGTGTGTGGCTTCTTTCACTGAGCATAATGTTTTCAAGGTCATCCATGTTGTAGTATGCATCAGAACTTCATTCTTTCTTATGACTGAATAATATGTGCCTACTTCTTAGAAAAGAACTTCAGTTTGGTAGTGTAGAGGAGAGACAGAAAGGATCCCTGAGAAAAGCTGTGGAGCGAAGCTTGATGGAGGTTGTGTTTTCCGGTTAGTTGTCCCCCATATGAATCCTGTGCTTTCCTTGCATCCTGTGAGAGCCTCAGGCCCAGCTGCAGGCTTGTCTGCTGGCCGGGCTGTGTCTGCAGTCCTGGCTTTTTGCTTAATGACAACATTGCATCAATGCCTCTTCCTGCAATTGCTTCTAAAGCAGCTCCTATGAGGTAAGATCTCTGGGATACCCGGATGACCTGAGGGAGATTCATGGCAGAGCACCTAGGGTCTGGTTCCATCTGCTCCTCAGGTGAGATGAACTTGGATCCATGGTATAGTCCCAAGGGGTCCCCTCAAAATCAGTGGTTAGACAATGTTTGAGTCATTCAGTCAGCATGTGGTTTATGATGGTCCTCTCTATTTGTACAATAAATCTTTGTGAAGCACATACTTTGGCACTGCGATGCTAAGCTGTGCTGAGGAGTCAGTCATCCTGTGGTCCTGTGCTAAGTGCTCCTTCCAATCTCAATACTTCTGTACTTCTTTTCTACTGAAGGAACTTGCAAACCCTGATAGTTTAAAAACAGAAGAGTTACTGTCTTTGCCTCCCCTAACTGATGATTTTCCAGGGAAGATTACAGAGTAGGGGCTCTGAAGCCCCCTCCACATACACAAAAACAAAAGCCCAGGATTGGGCACATGATCAAGGCCAGACAATCAGAATACACTACCTGCCTTGCTATGGTAATTGTTTCAGAGATAAACACATGATCCAAGCAGAACCAATCAGAATTATCCCTGAAGCTTTCAGGAAAGAGAACTCTTAACTCTGGAGCAAAGTTACGCTCCATCTGCCTAAGAAATGATGCCATTACAAGGGAAAAGAGACGCAAATTAGAATTCAAAGTAAATAATTCATCTTCTATATATTTCTCCCTTCTTGTCTTCCTGGAAAACTCCTAGTTGTTTTTCAAAACTCAGTTCAATTGTCATCTTCTGGTGAAATGTTTCCTGATCGCCTCCTTCAAAAGTCATATATTACTGAGGTTTTCATTTACTACTTTATTTTGAATAGCAACTCTCCCACCTTATTCCTTATTCCTGCTTAATTTTTCCAAATGTCCTTATCACTATCTGACGTACTAAATACTGTATTGATTTATGTCTTTATTTTCTGTCTCCCACTTATAGAGTATAAACTCTGTGAAAGCATGAATTCTGTTTTACTCAGTCCCCAATGCCTAGAACACTATCTGGCATGTGGTAGGCACTAAGGAAATATTTGAGTGCGTATTTGCCTACTGTGCACCAAGCCATTGTTCTAGGGATTAGGAATAGTACAGTAAATAAAAGAGATAAGCCCCTTCCCCACAATTGTGTGTGTGTCTTTGTGTGTGAGCTCAATCCCCAAATATTAGCTTTTAGAAAGCAAGCCCTGTTTCTATTCTATATGGACAAGCAAAACAGTTATGCTTAAGGGAACAAATAATGAATATGATATAATGAAGATTTGCTTACATATTACCTATATTTGCACATTGTATAAATTCTCTCTGAAGTGTTGCTTTTTTTTTTTTTTTAACTTGAAAGGCCCATATAATCATTATCTGATTCAATGCAACCATTTCTTTATTGGTAGATAGCTCTACAACATCTCGGCATTAAACCATTTCAAGCTGACTATAAATCTGTTTTATTATGGAAATATTTCATTCTTATAGGTACCCATATATTAAAAAAAAGGTCTCACAAGTAAAATTACACTGAAGCTGCATGGCACTAAAATAACATGATCATAATTATGGAGCAGCACACCAGTGTCATGTGGCAGCACATAATTAAATGGCAAATGAAATAGGGAGAGAGAATGTCTTGTGAAGTCAGAAGTGGACAAATAAGTGGTGGCTGGAGTGTCTGGGTCTAAGGGTTAGGCATTTTGCATTTTCAGCTTACTGATTCTACCACCTTTAGGGTTGGGTGTTATTAGATTGGGACAAAGCACTTAAATTTCTGAGCCTAAGTTTTCTAATCAGTTAAGTGAGCGTGATGATACTTACTTTATCTTTTAGGGCTGCTAGAAGAAACATCAAAGATATATGTAGGCTGGGCATGTTAGCGTGTGCCTGTAGTCCCAGCTAATCAGGAGGCTGAGGCCGGAGGATGCTTGAGCTCAGTAGTTTAGGGCTGTAATGAGCTATGATCAAGCCACTACACTCTACCTTGGGTGACCTCATGAGATCCATCTGTAAAATAACAACAATAAAGATTAATAATAATAAATAATAGATTAATGCTTTTTCTTTATTGCTGGGAATAACTGAGTTTTTCTACAAACAATACTTCTTATATTTTCTTCCTTGGTATAAAATTCTTATTTAAAATTCCACATTGTCTGAAGTATTCTTACTACAAGCCAAAGTTTTAATGTGGAAACAGTAGGTCTCTGGAGGCCACTATGATGGGAGAGCAGCTGGTAGAAAGAAATACATTCTGAACAGGAATGTTTTTCTGCATCTGGTCATCATACCACCAAACTTGGCACCCATAGTTCGCTCCTAGAATGAAACCTTTTTACCCGCAGTGGAGAAATGCTTGGGCAACACCACCTGGATGGTAAAGGCCAGTTGATCACCCAAGAATGAGATTTTGTGGATTCTTAGTACTTTTCAATGTATCGATACACAAGTATTTTTAAGTACCTATTGCGTGCTGGGTCCTAAAAGAATGCAGGTGCTTAGGTGAGATTGTCCAGGCTTCAGTCTCCACTCCACTATTTATTAGCCATGTCCTATCTCTGGCTTCTGATTCCTCATCTGTAAAAAATCAGAGTAATTATTCATAGAATTCTCATGAAGTTTAAATAAGATAATCTACATAAGTACTTAGCACGATGCTTGACACATTATAATCATTGAATGAATGCTTAGCTGTTATTATCTTGTCCTGTAAGCATAACTGCATAGAGGAAGGATGTAAAATAAACTGAAGGAATTATTCTTGTCTCTAAGAAACTAATAATCTATTTCAGAAGAAAAGGACTATATTAAAGAACTAGAGAGAAATCACAAGATAATTATATTAGTTAAGTGTTTTTATTTGCAAGCAACAGAAATTAACTTTGCTTTATTTAAGAAAAAAAGATTGAGTGTTGGAGCAAATTCATTTTAATGATTCAGGCATGTTCCAGAGACTCAAAAAACAAGTTCAACTATCAAGCCTTTGCAAGTACAAGAAGCAAGCCAGCGCCTGAAATTTGGCAACTAGAACAAAGTATGAATTCTATGTCTCCCTGAGTTCAGGCAGTACTAAGGTCTGAATGTTTGTGTCCTCCCAAATTCATATGTTGAAACTTAATCCCCAATGTGGGGCAATTGGGAGGTGATTAGGCTATGAGAGTGAAGCCCTCTTGAATGGGATTAGTACCTTACAAAAGATACCCTAGAGAGTTGCCTTGCCCCTTCCATCACGTGAGGACATAACTAGAAGGCACAATCTCTGAGGAAAAAGGCCCTCACCAGACATCATTTTTTTTTTTTTTTTGAGACAGAGTTTCGCTTTGTTGTCCAGGCTGGGGTACAGTGGCGCCATCTTGGCTCACTGCAACCTCCACCTCCCAGGTTCAAGCAATTCTCGTGCCTCAGCCTCCTGAGTAGCTGGGATTAGAGGTGCCCGCCATCATGCCCAGATGATTTGTGTTTTGGTAGAGACGGGGTTTCACCATCTTGCCCAGGCTGGTCTCGAACTCCTGAGCTCAGGCAATCCACCTGTCTCAGCCTCCCAAAGTGTCTGGCTTCCAGACACCAAATTTGCCAGCACCTTGACTTTGCAGCCTCCAGAACTGCGAACAATAAAGTTCTGTTGTTTATAAACTACCCAGTTTATAGTACTTTTGTTACAGCAGCCTGAGCAGACTATGACAGCCAGTAAGGTGACTTCAGCTCCAACATCTCCCAATCTCTGGGTCTCTGTGTCCCAAGTTTCACAGTTCCAGGAGGGAGAAACTGCTTGGGTCAGCTCATGTCCCCAGTTTTTTACTTCTGTGTTGATTAATTGTCATACTCTCACATGAGACATGGTAAGCCACAGGGGTACAACCTCGCATATATTGGAGGTCTCTTTCCTAATAATGCAGGAAATTCCTGGAATATTTGGCCCCTTGTTACCTTTCTGCCCTCATCTTTTATAGTGCTCTAGCACCATGACTTCTTTGCTTTTCTTCAGAAAGAGCCAGACCTGCTATGCCTCAGGAAATTTCCACTTGCCATTCCTTTTGCCTAGCATGTTTTTCTCTTAAATAACTACATGAATTACTTGCTTATCTCCTTCAAATGTTTGTTCAAATGTTATCTTCTCAATGGGGCCTTCTCCTGCAAAGTTATTTAAAATTTCAATAGCCCCTCCTCCACACATGCATACACATATATACTTCTACTTCCTCCTTCTGTGCTGTTTTTCTCTGCAGTAATTATAACATTCAGTACCAGTTAGCTATTGCTGAGTAATAAAATATCACAAACTTAATGGGTTAGTTAAAACAACATTTTATTCAGCTAATGATACTGTGCGTTGGCTGGGCAATTCTTCTAGACCGGATTGACTCAGCTCATCTTTTCTGGGTTTGTTCATGCATTGATGGTCAGCTGGGAGGTCAGCTGGTGACAAGATGATCCAGAATGTCCTCATTCACATTTCTAGTGTTTGGCAGGCTGTCAGCTGGGACCTCGGTTTTCTTCTATGTAGATTTCTCGTCTTCCAGCAGGCTTCCTTGGATTCATTGACATGGTCATCTCAGCATTTCAAGAGCAGTAAAACAGTAAGCCCCAGTGAACCTGCACTTTTCAAACTTCTGCTTGTGCTTATGTCTTATTTGCTAAAGTCCTATTGACCAAAGCAAGTCACATAGCGAGCTCAGATTTAATGAGTTGAGAAAATAGATTCCAATTATTGGTGAGAAGAACAGAAAAGACATGCTGCAAAGAAACATGGTAAAGAGATGTGCAAACAGGAATAAGAAGAATTTGTGGCCATATTTGCAATCTACCACACCTTCTAGCATATCATGTAATTTACTTATTTATTTTGCATATTGAAGAAAAGACTCTCCATTCATTTGTGAATCCAAGACACAAGAATAACACTGGTTGAGAGGGGTTTGTGTAGAGGGATCGGTTTCAGTTGTTTTGCTCATACTGAAGAAAGAGTGGCTGTTTATGTGAGATTTCCTTCCAATCAATCCATCAATTGCCACATTTGTGTGTTACAGCATCTGTGCAGTCTTTTAGATATTTTAATAGAACAATGTATTTACTCTAGCAATTGCACAGACAAAATCAACATCCCACATGAACATTTAAATGAATGCAAATCAACCTAATGGCCTCTCCTAGAGGCCATTATCATGCAATGAACATTTGCACTAACTGATATTATATATGCAAATGAGATTTTAATTTTGATACACATTCACATGGACCTATCTTCAATTCAATGCAAATCTACTTGTAATATATCATTAAAGCTGAATCAGTCTATTTTCTAATGTGCTTAATATTGATATAGACAATGAAGTTTAATTTTTAGAATATCAAGTGTTCTATTCTGCACACTACTTAACCACCTCCGAGGGAGAACTTTATTTTAATGACGGGGACATAATGACTTGCCTTCCTACGTTTTTTCTTTTCTTTTCCCCAACCATCCTCCACCATCCCACTCTTCTCAATGTTGCCCTATAATAATTTTAAGAGTTCAAAATGGCATTACTCTTTAGCAATTTACACTTGAACTTGAAAGAAGGAAGGAAGAAAGGGAAAAGAAAGGAAACTAATTGAACACTTGCTCTGTGCCAGACATTAAAATCCTAGACTAGTCCTATGGGGTGGATATTATTGTTCCCAGCTTACAGCTAAGGAAACAAGGGCACAAAGAAGTTAAATAATTTACCAAAGATCATACAGTTATTAAATGGCATATCTAGCATTGAACTTAGGTCTTTGAGCAGAACTTTTTGAGGATGTAATTAACAACCACTCCTGGAAAGTATTTTGCATTTCTGATAAAAATTGTTTGAGCATTTTTCTGACAGATGTTGATATTTACAGCTCTGTATTAGGATTCTCCAGAGAAATAGAGTCACGAGGTGATAGATATAGATGTAGACATAGACATAGGTAAAGAGAGAGAGAGAGATTGGTTTATTACAGGAATTGGCATACACAATTATAGAGGCTGAGAAGTCTCACGACCTGCCCTTTGCAAGCTGGAGCACCAGGAAAGCTGGTGTTATAACTCAGTCAGAATCCAAGGGACTGAGAACAAGAGGGAATGGGGTGAGTAAAGAGGGAGTGGTGATGCAGACACAAACAGGAATGTCACTAATGTCCATGGGCAAGAGATGATGGATGCATGTCTCAGCTGAAACAGGGAGGCAATTTACTCTTCCTCCACCTTTTTGTTCTATTCAGGCCTTCGATGGATTTGTTGATGCCCACTCACATTGGTGAGAGCAAGCTTCCTTACTCAGTCTATCAATTCAAGTGCTAATCTCTTCCAGAAAACTCACATACACATGAAGAAATAAAGTTTTACCAATTATTTGGGCATTCCTTAGCCCAGTGAAATAGACACATAAAATTAGCCATCACAAGACCTGTCTGGGAAATTAAGTCTATGCTCACAATACATTAACTACTCATTTTTTGGTTTGCATTCCAGAACCAGACCTTCTATTATCTAGTCTAACATTAGTATCTAGCCATACTCTTATCTTATTTTTAAAATATATTCTATAGGCACTCTAATGCATTGTTTGGTGGAGTGTAAATATGTACACTTCTACTTTTTGGAAAACTGTTTGGCAGTATTTCCAAATGCTAACTTATGCAAACCCAATGACACAGCAATTCTACTCCTGAGTATGTACCCAAAAGATCTTAGTACACAGTCTGCCAAAAGCTTTGTACAATAAGGATCACAGATGCTCTAATTCTAATAGCCAAACACTGGAAGCAACTCTAATGTCCAACAACAGGTAAATAGACAAGTAAACTGTGATATAGTCATAAAATGGAATACTACACAGCAATGGAAAGGAATGAACTACTGCTATATGCAAAAGCATGGATGATGTTCACAGACATTTTTTTTGGTAGAGCAAGAGAAGACTAGGCACAAAAGAGGACATGTAGTGTAATATAATTTTTATGAAGTTCAAGAAAAGGCAAAACTTGTTAATGGTTACCTGGGTGAGAGAAAGTAGTATTGATTGGGAAGCGGCACAAGGGAGCAACCTGGGGTGGTAGAAATGCTCCCTACTGCAATCTGAATTGTGAATTGTGTTTACACAGGTTTAAAACTTTATCAAACTATACAATTAAGATTACCATATTTAATTATATATGTATATTATACTTCAAGAAATTTAAGAATAATCCTGTTTTAGAAAGATTCTTTACCTTCATTTGCTATAAGTTTGAATAAAACCTTTGACATATACTGGAAATCAATTTGTCTGAGAAGTTGCTTTAATATGTGTTTGGCTCCAATGTCATGTGCTTTACATTCATTGAATAAAATTATGCCCCTTTGCTGTTATCTATCTAGCCAGAAGGCAACCTATTTTTTACTGCTCTACTTAAAAGCCTCCTTTATCTCAGGTATACCTATGGCTTGTATTACATTTATCTCTCAGATTAGTAGTAGACCTATTTATTCATGCACTGTTAGCTCATTACACAGTATTCTCTATGTTTCATGTGTCTTTGTTTTCCCACAGGTCCTGCCTCAGTGCAAATCCAACTAAGGTACTTCAATATAGTTGTTGAATTAAATCACAGAATAAGTTGCTTTATATATTTCATCCACATCTAAGTTTCCAAGGAGATGAACAATTTGGGGCACAAGTAGCATGCATGTTTTTTCCCTAAGCATTCCTTGCTACCAGATTTGCTTTTCCATATATCTATCAGAGATGTCCAGAGAATGTCAGGTTATTGTAAAAGAGAGTTGCAAAACATTGCCAGGAGGCCTACAGGAGATAAAGAGAACCATGTCTGTTTCTTTATAGGTATACCTATATTTGCCGGAAAACACAAACACTCATATGAATTCCTTTGGATAATACACACACACACACACACACACACACACACACACACACACACACATATGTATATGGGTGTATATCAGCTTTATTGAGATATAATTTGTAATTTTTTTTTGAGATGGAGTCTTGCTCTGTCGCCCAGGCTGGAATGCAGTGGCGTGATCTTGGCTCACTACAACCTCCATCTCCCGGATTCAAGCAATTTTCTGCCTTAGCCTCCTGAGTACCTGAGATTACAGGCACCTAACACCATGCCCGGCTAATTTTTTGCATTTTTAGTAGAGATGGGGTTTCACCCTCTTGGCCAGGCTGGTCTTGAACTCCTGACCTCATGATTCACCCACCTCAGCCTCCCAAAGTGCTGGGATTATAGACGCGAGCTACCACGCCCGTCTGAGATATAGTTTATATAACATGCAATTCACCCATTTAAAGTGTGCAATTCAATAGTAGTATAGTCACACAGTTGTACAGCCATTACCATGATCAATTTTACAATGTTTTCATTACCCCAGAAAGAAACCTTGTAGCTATCAGCAGCTACCTCTCATTTTTTCCAGTCTTCCAGCCTTAGGCAAGCACTAATCTACTTTCTACCTCTATTGAATTGCCTATTCTGGACATTTTACATATATGAAAACATGTTATGTGTGATCTTTTGTCATTGGCTTCCTTCACTTAGCATGCTGTCAAGGTTCATATATGTTGTAGCATGTATCCGTACTTAGTTAATTTATTTTGCTGAGTAATATTTTATTGTATGGACATTGCACATTTTATTTATCCATTGGTGAGTTGATGGACATTTTTGTTGTTTCCACTTTTTGACTATTTTGAATAATGCTCCTATGAACATTCATGTATCAGATTTTTGTGTGGGCATTTGTGTTCATTTTCCTTGGATATATACTGAGGAGTGAAATTGATGGATCATAGGGTACTCTTTGCTTAAATAATAAGGGTCTCATTTCTCCACCCCCTCACCAACATTCATTATTATCTGCTTTTTAAATTTTTGTTTTATTTTCTTGTAGAGACAGGGTCCTGCTTTGTTGCCCAGGTTGTTCCTAAACTCCTGGTTTCAAGTGATCCTCCTGTCTTGGCCTCCTGAAGTGCTGGGATTACAGATATAGGCCACCATGCCTAGCCTGTTTTTTAAAATTATTATTATAGCCATCCTAGCGGGTTAGTATCTCATTGTTACTTTGATTTGCATTTTCCTAATAATTGGTTATGTTGATCATCTTTTCATGTGCTTATTGGCTATTCGTATGTCTTTTTTGAAGAAATGTCTATTTAGATTCTGTGTCTATTTTTAACTGGAGTGTGTTTGCATGATTCTTAAACAGAGCAAAATACAAATGTAAAACATAAGAGGACATGTGACTCCCATTTAATTTTCCTTCACAGTGGCAAAGCTGACATACATTTGGGAATATCAGATATTAGTGTTCCAAGACCAAACTGAAGGTCTGGCTGCTTATTCTCGTGGCCCAATAACAAGATGCAGATAAACTGGGAGAGAAGGGAGTTTTTACTTCTGTAACTGGTTACAGAGAGAAAGCCTGGAAATTATCTTCAGACCAACTTAAAATTACAAAGTTTTTTAGAGTTTATATACCTTCTAAGCTATATGTCTAGGTGTAAGTGTGCATTCATCTAATGACATAAGTGATTAACTTCTTTTAATTTATAACTAAGATCTGAGTCCTGAAGACCTTCCTCTGGTGCCTCAGTAAATTTACTTAATCTACATGGGTCCATGTGCTGGGGTGATTACTCTTATCTTGTCTCCTGCTAAGTCATGGAGGCTTGGGGAGTTCCTTTAGTCCCCAGTAAAGCTTGTTTGGGGAGGCCTGGGGAGTTTCTTCAGACCCCCAATAAAACTTGTTTAATCCTAAAAGGGTCCTATTAAGAATTTCTTCTTTATCTTGCCATGCTTCAAGGCCCAGGAAAGGCCTGGGCAAAACTCTTGGTTGGCTTTTGTTACCTTCCAGCCTTTGCATAAGAGCACTGGCTCTATCAGCTTCTAATATTTAAGTTTCACCACTCAGTCAGTGCTGAAACAGTTGATATGGAGGCCTGTGTTAGTGAGACCTGATCTACCACATTAGTATGACACAATGAAGATAAAACAGTGCAGAGAATAAAACCTAAATGAAGCATAATTGTGATATGTTTTCATCTGTTTGGAAAACAAGTTAACTCCAGTCCTACAAGACTTAGTATTTGTTTCAAGCATTAGCAGCACTTTCTTTCAGCTAAAAGCCAAAGAACTGTTAAATTGCCAAGAGGGCTTCATTTTGTCAGAATTGGGATTAAAATATCAAAGAGAAGTTAAGGCAATTATTTTCCATTGGATGAGCTACTATTAGGTAAATTTACTTTGCTTTTCAATGTGTCTAATGAACACTCTTTGTATGATTATCCCCCCACTCAAGCCCATCCCACATCCAGGAATTATTTGGATTCATATGACCTTATTATAAAAAAATTAAAATCTGTGCACCATCCAAACCTATCTTTAAGAGTAATGGTATTTGTAGTAAAATAGTCAACTTAACTTTTATTTTTTAGTATGAAAGTCCAATAAGAAACAAAAAGAGCTGTCTCTACTGGACTGTTTGGTAGACTGGCACCAACTCCTATATATGAAACACTCCTGGCCGCACCAAGATGCAAATGATTTTCATGATAAAGAAGTATAATTCCATTAAATAATTTGCAGCAAGTAAAATGCTACAACCTGAAGTCCCATAGAGCCTGATGATAGCTCAGTGTTCCACAGTGAGTGTTCTCTGGGTCACTTATGAACTCTGCAGATATAATCTTGCTACTCGCATGGTCTGCTTACCACTCTTCGTTGGTGTGGTTAATTCAGTATCTTTTGCCATCCTCTCTTTCTTTTAATATCCAAAGCATCTCAAATGTCTCTACATACAGCATTGACAAAGGAAGCAGCAAATTTTCTCTTCTGACCTGTTCACTACTCCAGTTCTCCTAGATGCACACAATTTTCACAATAAAGTGTCAGATTAGAGAATTTCACTTCCCAAGGCATATCTATTTATGGTTAAATGTCTTCTGAAAAATAAAGAAATTCACTCTGGAATAAACTCATGGTGGACCTTTCCCTTTTCTTTTCAGGACCTGAGAGTCAAAGAGGCTAGAATGTCAACTGAGAGGGTCAGACCTGACTTCAGCCTTAGAACTGCCCTTTGTTGACTGGGATGCTTTATTAAGCAGATTTATGTGACAAGTTCCAGGTTTCAGACTTCAAAATCTACTCCATGTAAGCAATAAGAGAATTGTAAAGGAATATAAAAAAGCTCACAGAATGTTTGGAAGGGCTGGAGGAATAATCTATGTTGAGCTCCTAGTAACAACTCCCAGGGCACATAGCAGAGCTATCTTCTTCCATCGCCTAAACCAGCAAGACAGCTGCCCCACACTCTGCCTCTTTATCTTCTATTTTGACATTTACAATAGAGAATTGTTTGTCATTGTGTGGTATAGTTTGAGTTACAAAGTACAGCTATAACTAACAGCATAAAAAATTCTAATAGAGATCCTGAGATTTTAAACCTGCTACACCTCCAGTCTTTAACAGCCAGTGAAGATTGACACATGTAATTGGTTGGGGCACAGTGGAACAGACATTGGATGAGACACTAGGAAATGTGAATTCCATGTCCATCCAGGTCTATCAATTCATTTGCTTCGTGAGCTTGAGCAAAGCACTGAACCTCTCTGACCTCAAAAGCCTCAGCCCAAAAATGAAGGAATTGGTCCAAACAGTTACTAAAGCTAATTGTTAAATTCAGTAATCCTAGTAGCAACAGTGAACTCTGAATTTTACCAAAATTGATATTGACATTAAATTTTTAATGAAATTTGCTTTATCATTATCTTTAAAAGTTGTACATTCTTACTTTTAAGGATAGAAAACTATAAATAGGGAAGAAAAACTACTTGTAATTCCCACTACTTTGCATTTTGTCTTTCCAGGCTTCTTTTTAGTAATGACTTCCTTTTCCTTTCCCGTTTATTACAACATTCATTTACTTTACAAAACCCACATGAGATATTATTATTTTTAATAGCATTTCCAGCATAGAAATCCTGGATTTTATAATGTCTAGTATTAACTGTTAAATCTGAGGAAAGTAATTAAGTCATTTGTGTTACTTATCATCTAGATTTGAAATTTCTGTTTCAATTCTTATAATCCAGTATTAGGTTGCAAAGGAAAATGTAAACAACCTAACATTAACTTTCTATATACTTACAGGGAATAATGCTCTGAAAAGTCAAATTCTGAGAAAGTCTGTCAATTTATCACATAAGGCTGAACATGGGACTGGAGAAATGAGATGAAGGAGAGTTACTGGCTAAGTAGGATATACCCAAAAGAAAGGAAATCAGTATATCAAAGAGGTATCTGTACTCCTATGTTTGGTGCAGCACTGTTTATAATAGCTAAGATTTGGAAGCAGCCTAAGTGTCCTTCAACAGGTGAATGGATTAAAGAAAATGTGATACATATACACAATGGAACACTATTCAGCCATAAAAAATCATGAGATCCAGTCATTTGCGACAACTTGAGTGGAATTGGAGATCATTATGCTAAGTGAAATAAGCCAGGCACAGGAAGATAAACATTGCATGTTCTCACTTATTTATGGGATCTCAACATCAAAACAACTGAACTAATGGACATAGAGCATAGAAAGATCGTTATCAGAGGCTGGGAGGGGTAGAGGGGGCTGGTTTGGGGGAAAGTGGGGATGGTTAATGAGTACAAAAATAGAATAAGACCTAGTATTTTTTAGCACAACAGGGTGACTATAATAAATACTAACTGTACATTTTTAAGTAACTTAAACAGAGTAATTGGATTGTTTGCAAATAAATGGATAGATGATTGAGGGGGTAGATATCTCATTCTTCATAATGTGCTTATTTCACACTGCATACCTATATCAAAACAGCTCATGTACCCCATAATATATGCACTTACTATGTACCCACAAAAATTAGAAAATGAAAAAATGAAAAATGAAAAAAAGTATATGGGAGGATGTGTATAGATTATATGTAAATACTACATCATTTTAAAATGGGAATTAATTTATTTTATTGATACATAATATTTATACATATTTATGGGATACATGTGATATTTTGTTACATGCATATAATGTGCAGTGATCAAGTCAGGATATTTAGGGTATCTATCAACTCAAGTATTTATCATTTCTATTTGTTGAGAGCATTCCAAGTCCTCCATTCCAGCTGTTTTGAAATATACAATACATTGTTGTTAACTACAATCAACCTACTCTGCTAGGGAACATTAGAACTTGTTCTTTCTATCTAACTGTGTGTTTGTACCCTTAAACAATCTCTCTTTATCCCCTTATACTCCAACTACACACCCTTTCCAGCCTTTGGTAAATATCATTCTAATCTCTACCTCCTTGAAATCCACGTTTTTAATTCCCACATATAAGTGAGAACATGCAATATTTGGCTTTCTGTGCCTGGTTTATTTCACTTAACACAATGACCTCACTTCCATCTATGTTGTTGCAAATGAAGTGATTTTAGTCCTTTTAAATGACTGAACAGGGTTCCATTGTGTATGTATATACATACACACTGTGTGCAGAGTGTATGGACACTTAGGTTGACTTCATATCTTTGCTAATGTGAATAGTGCTACAATAAACATGGGAATTTAGGTATTCCTTTGGTATACTGATTTCCTTTCCTTTGGATAAATGCCTAGGAGTGGGATTGCTGGATCCTATGGTAGGTCAATTTTTAGTTATTTGAGAAATCTCCATATTGTTTTCCACAATGATCATACTAATTAACATTTCCACAACAGTGTATAAGAGTTCCCTATCCTCTGCAGCCTCACCAGTGTTATTTTTCCTTTTTCTTAATAGCCATTGTAACTGGGGCAAGATGATATTTCATTGTGGTTTTGATTTGTCTTGATATAGTCTATTGTGGAAGCTCTAGAATGTAATTATTTCCTTTCAGTGAATTCTTCAGTTCCAAAATTTCTAGTCTTCTTTAATGATATCTCCTTGGTAAATTTCTCATTCATATCCTTAACTGTTTTTCTGATTTATTTGTGCCATTTATCTATGTTATCTTTTATCTCACTGAACTTCTTTAATATCAATACTTTGAATTTTTCTGAAATTTCATAAATTTATTTTTCAATTGAGTCCTTTCCTGGAGAATTATTTTGTTCTTTTGGAGGTGTCGTATTTCCTTGCTTCTTCATGTTTTTTGTGTTTTACATTGATATTTGCACACATAGTATAACAGTTACTCCTTCCAGTTTTTTGGATTTGCTTTAGTAGGGGAGGACTTTTTCCTAAAGATGTATGTATGATGTTGGATAGGTAGGGTACTTGAACTTTGATTCTGGCTACATACAGTAGTGTAGTTTCCATATAATTTCTTCAGTTGCAACATCATTGGTAGCATCTGTGATTTCCTCAGTGGCTATGGTCCTGTATTTAGTGGAGGCTGTGGTGAAGAAGTTTTTCAGGGAATGTGACCACCATGATGGCCAGTTGTCAGTCCTCACTGGTGCAGCAACAGGCTGAGTGTGCCTGTTCTTGGGCCCCAGGAAAGTGACTGCTGACACTGGTGTTAGCTGGTCTAGGCCAGTCACTTCTTGGGCATCCAGGCAGCCTTTTCAGTTGCTGGCTATGGCAGCAATATGCTGGGTGGGTGGGTAGGTCCCTGGGTAGCAGGTGTAGTATAGGCAATGGCAGTAGCAGTGGCAGAACAACCCTCTGGCTCCCAAGAGGCCTGTGCTGGTGATGGCAGTGGCTGAAATGGGCTGGGAAAGATGGTCCTCAGGTCTCCAAGTGGTGCATGTTGGTGGGCACCAACTGTGCTGGTAGTAGCCAGTTTATTAGGCCCATCATCAGGCTCCTGGGAGGATTGTTCAGGTTCCAACAATGGTGAACAGGGCAAAGCAATCAGCAGGTTCCCAGATAGTGTGCTCAGGCACTAGTGGAAGGTGAATCCAGGCTGGATGAGCCTGTCCTCAGGCTTCTCAATGGATATATGGGCATTTTCTATAGCGGGCAGGAGAGGAGTTATCCCAAATCCTCTGGCAGAGTGCTTGGGTGGGGGCAGTAGCAGGAGTCTGCCCTTCAGGCATGAGCAAGTGTGCTGCAGCCCTTCTGCTGGGGAAGATGGATGCAGCCCTTCTGCTGGGGAAGTTGGCACCGATAAGCAGGCAGCTGGGAAGTATGCATTTTGGCTCCAGCTGACAGCTGTTGGTAGGGAGCCTATCCTCAAGAGGCATGTAAATGTGCAGTGGCTGCTGCTGAGACGACAGTGGGGTCACTGACAGTGGTTCATGTTTTAGTCCCAGTGGTAGCAGTTGACAGCAGTGCCAGCCCTGGGTAGAGGAGCCTGTCCTTAGGACATATGCAAATGCATGGTGGCCCCACTGCTGGTGAGGGCATGGGACTGCTGCCAGTGGAGTGTGTTTCAGCAACTGGTGGCAGTGGCCAGCAGTGGCAACAGCTACAGGTGGGGGATCCTGTCCTCAGAGTGCATGTAAATGCAGTGACCATGATGCTGGCGGCAGCAGGGTCACTGTCAGTGGCTTGTGCTTTTACCCCAGCCACAGGAGTCACCAGCAGCAATGGCTGCAGGTGGGAGATGCCAATGGGGATCCAGTGGTGTGGAGGTGCAGGGGCTGTTGGGTCCCAGAGAAGGATGCAGTCTGGTGGGGATTAGGCTATACAAATGGTGCTGTGCTCTACCTGTTTCTGTCTTGGAGGAGTGGATTGGGACACATCTTGAGCTATTCCTCTGGAACAATGCCTTCGTCAGTCTCCAGGCAGCTCTTTGTGTTAGCCTCAGGGCTCTTGAGTGTCAAGAGGTTCTGTGATGAGGATTCACAGAGTCTGCAGTGGAGATGTGGACTGCTGCAGATCTCTCAATTACCCTTTCCCTACACTGGGAAGCATCTCTGGAACCATCCCAGCCAAGCATGCTGCCTTGCTTCCCTTTCCATTCTTGTCTTAGATGTTTCCTATCACTTCTCTGTTGAATCTAGTGACCTCTCTTGGATGATCTATTTGAAGTGTGATGATCTACTCCCTGTTTAGGTTCTTCTTAGTGGAGGAGGCAATTGCCAGATTCCTGGAGTCAACCAACTAGAAGGCCCTCTACTATGCCGTTATGTATCAGAGACTTGAGCATCCTCGTATTTTGATATCTGTGGGGGGTCTGGTCCTGACATTGTCAGAGGTGTTCAAACCAGAGTGACTCCATCTTGGATAGAGGCTGGATGAAATGAGGTTGAGACCTGCTGGGCTGCATTCCCAGGTTAGGCATTCTTAGTCACAGGATGTTTACAGTTAAGGGAACAGATTAATAATGTTTACCAAACTGAGTCAGGACTTAAACAACAGATGCAGGAAACAACAGACCTCAAAAGCGTTGTTATGTCCTGATATCTTATGAATGAAAGCATTCTTAGTTTAAGAATAAGTTTCACTTTAAAAATAATATACATTCTGGAAGAAGACAGTAGTTACACAAACATTAACAATTCTTTGTCACAAGCTCTTGTAATCGAGCACATCTGCCCCATGATTATTTGTTTTGTTATCTTATATATAATTAAGCAGTGCACCTAAAGTGGGCACATTTCTCTTCTTGCTTTTGGAAATGATCTTCCTTGTCTATGGAGTAGTCATTCTTTTATTCCTTTACTTTATTAATAAACTTCTTTCACTTTACTCTGTGGACTCACCTCAAATTCTTTCTTGCATGAGATCCAACACCCTCTCTTGGTGTCTGGATCAGGAACAGAAACATGTTTCTGGTAATATCTCCTACGATGAACCACGAAGGAACCATACTAAAGAGATCCCCAACACAAAGGAAATAGATTACAGCATGAATTGGCCAACTTTGGGTAGGAGGTGGGATATATTTTATCCTGGGTAAAGGATGTAATTGAGTTAGAAGCCCGTCTTCAGAAGGTTAAAGTTCCTCTATCCTCTCTTAGTAAAGGCAAGGATGCTTGTCTGAACTTGACTTAGAGGTCCAACTTAGGAAGGTTAGACTCCTTCCTAAGACATTGAGGTTTAGCGATCTCTCTTGACTAAGAATGGATTCAGCACTATGGGATTTTAACTTCTATTCTCTTTGGATTAATTCACCTTGTGCTCTTTGTTGCATGAATGAATTTCCTGGTTACTGTCTTTGCTTCACTGCCACTTTCAGGAGACTTTGCTCAATTGGTTCTGGGAATTTTAACTTTCCTTTACCCCATGTACCACCTGATTTCCATCTGTTTGCTCGTTGGCTCTGTCACAAAGCTGAGAAACACTGGGGACAAAAAAGGCACTGAAGAATTCAGTTTCATTTTAAGGCTTAATCCCTAAGACTGTCTATTGAAATTTGGCATCTCATGGTTGTGGGTGACAGGATTAAGCATGTGCAAAATTATTGGACATGTGAACTTTTCTTTCTCCCCCAAAGTGGAAAATTTGAGAGCTGATGGGATTGCTGGAAAAGATCCCTTAGTGACTGACAAGCAACCACCTGAACTTTTGATTCAGTGTTACTGCAATGGGTGGGTTTTTCTCTGGCCTCCCTGAGCTCCTCACCTTCCCTATTCTGCTGTAAGCAATTTTTCTTATTCTCTTTCTGTCTTTTCCCTTTCCTATCTTTTCTGTCACTCAGGGCGAGTGTTCTTCTATCTTGTCTAGAGACCATGTGTTGAAACTCTTGGTCAGAGATCATTCCACCCCATTTTGAGTGGATTAAAGACAAGAATCAATGAGGTCAAGCTTGAGCCATGCCAGGTTGATATTAGGTATTGCGTGGGATGGCTAAAGTCTATGTTTTGTCACATGTGTTTTGCCCCAGCCAGAGTGCAAAATGTTAATTTTGTTCCTCCATGCAGCCCATTGGGCAGCAACTTGTAAAACTGAAAAGCTTTTGCCTATGGTTCCATGAAATGGAAAAACAGAATTTTCTTTTGTAATGTGGCTTGGTCCCCAAAGTAACGGCACAGCAAGCCATCAAACCACCCCAGAGAAAGGGAGCTCAGAAACCTGGCATGCCAGCAAAAGAGTAAGAGTTTCTTACTAGTTGGGATTCTGGCCTCTCTCTTCCTGTGTAAACCAGTTGAATGAATAGTAAAACTCACTATTTGTTTCCTCTGCAAGGTTTTGCTTAATCAGAAAAAAAGATTTGTGAGGCTAGTTTTAGACTATAGTGAATCGAGCGTATTTTTTTGCTATGAATTTGTCTTTCTGTGTTGTTTTGTCATAAAAAGGGGTACCATAGAATAAAATGTGAGCCTAGGACCCCTTTAAGCCCACTATTCAAGCTGACTTAACAAACTGGTCAGCTACAAACTTTGCTACAGGTTCCTGAAGCAAGAACTAGATGAGGTTTACCCCTTGTCTTGTTTTATGTCCTTGGGAGCTTGACCTTGTGACCATGTGGGGGTATTTTCTCTTGGTATCCCACATCTGGGGTATAGGAATTTTTAGGTTCATGCCATAGTTAGCCCTGAAAATTATCTTGGGCAGTTAAAAGCTTTTGCAAACTCAAAATTGGCTGCTGTAGGTTACTTCTGGGAAGAACATTGAAGATTGTTCCATGCTATAGCTCAGTAGCTAAGGCTTTATCTATTTACAATGGTGGCTCGTGTTCAATTCCCAGCTTAGGTAATCAGTCCCTTCTGGTTTTATATTTGTGTGATCTTTGTGATTTACTGATTATTTCCCCCTCCATGAACAACTTCTGACTTCCCGTCTTGAATTGTCTTTTCTCTGAGTTACCTTTGGATATTACAAATCTTATAAAAATTGCTTGCCATTTCTTTGAAGATAACTTGTGTATTCATGGTTAAGTCATAACCTTAGTTAAGGCTTATCAGTTTTACCTGGGAGGTTACCTTTGGTAAAATTCAAAATCTAGAAATATTGGCTGTTTGTCCTGTCTAGAATCTGATAAAAGAGATTTGGCTAAAAATCAGGTTAATTAAAAATATATGTCCAATCTTTAAACTTATTTAAAAGACCTTTATGCTTTTTCTCTTCTTGGGTCTTGTTTGTTTGAGATAACTTTTTTGTTTTGCTCTTATCAATTGACTGAATTATTTCCCCAGTCTGTTTTATTGCCCTCAATACCCAAATGAGAGGGTCTAAAATGATTTTTTTGACAGCCTGGCACTCTTTGGAAAAATACAGATAAGGCACCACAGACCCATTTTTGAGAGAAACCTCTGTTTTCCTCATAAAGCCCCAGGAATTGTAAATGAATAGATACTTCTAAAAATCTAAGGTACTACTCCATTTTGTATTGCATTGCCTGACTTTTTGGCTTTTGGGGGTTTCAAAAATTACTTTGCATTATGAAAGAGCTTTTAGCTTTGACATGTAATAACTACATAAGAAATATACTTTTGGGGATGGCTAATGGCAGTTGTGGAGGAGAAATAGTCCACTACTTGCATGTTTGAAACAGAAAAGTGTGGTTTTAGCCATCTGCAAAACATGAAAATGTCCAACACCCCCCACCCTTGAAAGTTAAAACTCCCATTAGAGATGAGCTGATTGCCTTTGGATTGCCCATCAGCTTCAGGGGAATGTCCTTGCAGTAAAATTTGTGGCAAAAGCATTGCACTGTCTGGACTAATAGCATTTCCCTCTTTTTGATGACCCCAAATTTGGCATAAAAGTGTGAAAGAAAAACTTAAAAAATAGCAAATAAAAAACTTTATAACTATCAAATCTGCCCTGTCTGTCCATCTGTGTATTTATGTGTTCTGTGTGTCTGACATCTTCCTACCAAAATAAATGAAAGCTCTGATTAATTGGCTTAAAAGTAATAAGTCTTAAATCAAATATCTCGCTAGAAAAAAAAGAAACTTTAATGCCTTTTAGTTCACATGACTTTTGTATCCTTTGGGAAATAAAGATAATTTTAAAGATTATTTGTAAAATCAAAATGTTTTGAAAATTTAGACATTTGGTTTAAATCATGCTGCTCAGACACTGTGTTTACTAATCTACACAATCTGTTTCTTTGCCTTTTGATAATTATTCAACTTAACCTGCTTTAGAGCCATTAGATTCTAGGTAAGGCCTTGGGACATGTAGAGTTAGCCATGCCCGCTTGCTATGCTGGAAAGAATCAAACCTTATCTGTACTTCTGTCTGGTGTCTTAAGCTCTACACTTGCTACATAATTAAAATCACCTACTTAGCAGGTTTTTTTTTTTTTTTTTTTTTTTTTTTTTTTTTTTTTTTTTTTTTTTTTACCAAAAATGAAAGTTGCTAAAAGTTAACATTGTAACATATGTAATTGGGGCTACTGGTGAAACAGTTTCACATGCAGTGTTTCTAAGGAAAATAGAATGTGTTTAAAAGTAAAAGATTATAAGAAGGCATGGGAGCATGGTTTTTGCCTAGCTTAGAGGGACAAAAGATTGTTTTAAGTTAAATAGGATAAAGCCAAAGGTTAGAGTATGTTGTGGAAGGTTTGTGAAAAGTTAATCTTATAAAAGAAATTCTGTATGTGAGCATATTGGCTAAAGTTAAAGGGTATTATTTAGTTTCCCCATAACTTGAACATTGGAATAAAAGCACAACAGGGTTTTCTTAGGACACTGATTTGCTCTTTTGCAGAATGTTGTAAAGGGTTATAAAAGTTTTCTGAAACTATTACCTTATTGCCAAACAGATTAAGATTGGATAGATTTGTCTATAAGCTTTTATTAAGAATTAGGTTTGACATTAATAGTATACTAATACAAAGTTGAAATTTGATTTTTTATTTTACTAAGGCTTTGACTGGAGTGGTGTGCTTTCAGATATAAATAGACTGCTTTAGGTAATCAAATTTGACTCATAGGCTGATAAAAGTCCCTTGGGAAAACTGGCATCGTACCTTGTCTACACAGTCCCTGTACAGGTCCTTGACCTGCAATAAGTAAAGAACGCCATTTTCGGACAGGCCTAGGATCCCCAAGTTACCTTGAGACTTTGAAAGGAGAGGAATTCACCCAACTTGTGCAAGTATGTTCAGGAACAGATAAACCCATGGCATGACTCAAGGCTTTAAAAATTTAACCTGAGATTCCAATTAAGCCAATTTTTAAAAAGAGCCTATGTGGCAAATAATCATTCTTGTTGTACTTTATGCAAATAATCAGGCTGAATATAATAATACTAAAGCTTATTTTGCCAACAAATCAATCATACCTTTTTTTTTTTAATAAAAATTGGGACTGGGGAGAAAAAGATTATGTTTTTAAAGAACTATGGTACACTTGTTTTTATATCTTAGTCTTGTCCATTGTATTTGAGTTTTTTCTGGAATTTAGACTGACCCTGCTTATTCCTGTGAACCAACCAGTGTTCTCTGATTGCTTCTCTGAAGAAACAAAATGAATAAATACTGCCTTTTGTTGGGACCCAGAGTTATGAATGGCCCTCACCATACTGACACTTTCAGACTGAATTCCTCTCTACCATGAATACAAGAGATTCTAATAATTAAGGCAGAAATATTAATGCCACTATTCAGTCTGTAAAAAAGCTCCTTAGAATTCAGGGTCCCCTTGTAAAAGGAAGGGAAGAAATACATCAGAGGTGTTTGAACCAGAAGGAGCCCATCTTGAGTAGAGGCTGGGTAAAATGAGGTTGAGACCTGCTGGGCTACATTCCCAGAGGTTAGGCATTCTTAGTCACAGGATGTTTACAGTTAAGGAAACAAGTTAATAATGTTTACTGAAGAGAGACAGGATTTAATAGACCCATGAAATAACAGACCCAGAAATGTTCTGATGTCGTGATACCTTAGAAACAAAAGCATTCTTAGTTTAAGAACAAGTTTCACTTTAAAGATAATATATATTCTTGCAGAAGACAGTATTTACATTAGCAGTATTTACATTAAAAAGTCTTTATCATAAGCCCTTGTAGTAGAGCACATTTCCCCCATGACTTTTTCCTTTATCTTATATATAATCAAGCATTGTACCTAAGGGACATGTTTCTCCTCTTGCTTTGAATGCCCTGTGCCATTTTTGGAGTAGTTATTATTTTATTCCTTTACTTTCTTTCTTTCTTTTTTTTTTTCTTGAGATAGAGTCTCATTCTGTTGCCCAGGCTAGGGTGCAGTGGCATGATCTCAGCTCACTGCAGTCTCCACCTCCCAGGTTCAAGTGATTCTTGTGCCTCAGCCTCCTGAGTAGCTAGGTCAGATTACAGGTGTGCGTGCCACTGTGCCCAGCTAATTTTTGAATTTTTAGTAAAGATGAGGTTTCGCCATGTTGGCCAGGCTGGTCTTGAACTCCTAACCTCAAGTGATCTGCTCACCTTGGCCTCCCAAAGTGCTGGGATTACAGGTGTGAGCCGTGAGCCACTGTGCTCAGCCTTCTTTTACTTTCTTAATAAACCTTCTTCCACTTTACCACCCTGAATTCTTTCTTGCATAAGATCCCAAAACCCCCTCTTGAAGTCCAGACTGGGACTCTTTCCAGTAACCGAACCAACCCCTCTCAGATACCAAGGAATGACAGAATATCCTAAAGTTTTCCACAGAGCAGTAAAGAAGACCTATACTTCAACCAGGAGCAAAGCTTCTAGAAATTACACTTTTAGGCATCACTCTGCCCATTCATTTATGGTAGCATCTCTCAATCTTTCTCCTTTCTCTCATTAATCTCCCAGATGACTCTCTCACATAGATTTCCAGCCTTTCTAGACTTCTATTCTGGGAGTAGCTCTATACCCTTTCATATGTAAATCAACTTAGTGTTTTCACTTTCTCTAATTCTCTTCACTTAATAACCTAGCATCAGCAATCCAACAACAAAGGATTCTCAAAAGGTGAAAGAGGGCAAAAGGCTGGGAATATATACACATTACTAAAATTGATTATTGTCATAGCTAAAAACAGGTTTTCAAGGCACTTGTGAAAATTTATCAGCTCAGTCCTGTCCTCTCTTCCTGCTCTCCTAATTCATCCCCTTTAAGGGAAAGGTGGACTTGTTATAAAGGATTTATATTTCTCTGAAAAATAAGATAAACAGGCTATACTCTAAGTACTGAAGAAATTGGGGAATTACAGATATCCTACCTAATGTTACAAATCTCATAGCATGGGCATTCCCAAACTGTTGAGAAAGACAGAACTTGCTTAAAGGTGAAACAGTCAATGTGTACTTGGCCTCAACATTTTTACAAAAAATTGAGCTAAGATATCTTTTTCTTATTTGCCTTTAAATTACAAACCCCTTAAGGACATCATTGTGTTTATATTAGGGCTTAGTGGCATTTTAGTTATAGTAAGTGCTCAATTAATATTATTTCAAGAAATGTGTTTAGTAATCCAAAAGTAAGAAACAGATAAATCATTTAAAAATAAATTTATAATTTTGTTTTCCTTCCTTCCAAAATGCAAATTTCCAGCATCCTAAAATGTTGTTTATCTGAAGAGCCTTTTCCAACTCTATTAAATCCATAAAAGCATTACACATTCTTATTATTGAACCAAGAATTCATTCATAACCCTGTAATGACTATTCTGATATCTTGAGGGAAAATACTGCTAAAAATATACACTCACCATTTTTGTTTTATTGTGAGGAAGAAGTATGTACTTTAACACCCATCATCCTAAGAATATTAATAGTTCTACTCCTGGCTTTTTGTTCTCAGTTCTAACATGATTTTGAAAGATAAAATATTTGAGTACTAATTTAATATTAGTACTATATGCATAAGACAGGTTTCTGACCATATTATGTTGTCCAAATATCCTTATTATACTTTAATGTAGAAAAAGCAAACAGCTTGTATGGATGTTTGCTTTGTAAGCAAACACTCAAACATTGAATTCAGCCACTGGTCATATCTCTTCTTACCTGGGAGCCTCTATTGAGCAATAAATTGCAAAGCTTGGTATATCATTTGAAAAAAATACTCATAGACTTAAAAGTTTAAAACAAGATGAACCTTTATAGGAACTTCACTAAGGAAGGAAGGAGTAGCCAGGGACTAGGTACCCCCACATTCCAGTTCCTTAGCAAATCAGAAGTACAGACTTTCTTTTATACTGGCATATATCAATGTCCTCATTTTTACTTTTCCTGAAAGCAGAGCCAGGTTTGAAGCTCTCTGTGTATGGCTCCCACTTTCAAAGCCCCAATTCACCTGGGCACATTTGGGGTTTTAGGTACATACTTGAATCCTAGTCCACCTTTCTTCCCCTCAGTGATTCTTTATAGTGTCTGGGTTACAATGGGCTCACTTTCCTGTTTTCCAGCATGTTTATAGATTTATTTACATATTTATAATTATTTTTATATTTTCTAGAAACTGGGCATAAGACAAAAAAGCTTGCTTTATGGGATTAATCTACTATCATAAATTGAAATCTTGAATTTTCACTAACCCTGTGATGATGGACTAGACAGGTACTAAAATCTCTATTTTGAGTTTATTATAATCTCTGCTAATGAACCTGTGACAACATTTTGGTTCAAGATGGCTGACCAGAGATATCAGATACTTGCCCTCCATAGAAAGATGAACTAGTGACAGAGTGGATCCTAGGCATAGAAACTTGTCTGGAACTTGCTCTTTTACATTCAAATATAATTGTCTGCCAACATATATTCTCTCTCTCTTCCTGCTAACAGATTTCCCAAATTTTAGATGGCCACCCAGCTTGAGTCTACATATCCTGGCTTCCCTTGCAGCTAGGTGTGGCCATGTGCGTAAATTCTAGTCAAAGAGATATAATGGAGAAAATGGCATGCTGTTAAATGTTTAACAACTAGCTTTCGGTTGGGGAAGTGGGAGCTAATCTGTAGCAAGTGTTGATCTCTGTGGTGTAAATACTCCCATCACATGTAATTTCAAGCTATGATGTCACTCAATGCAAAGTTGGGAAGAGATTTCCACACCATTAGATAATACTCCCATCATACAGACAGCATAGATCCAAATAACCTCAATAGCATAGATACAAGCATACCTTCAGAAATATTGCATGTTCAATTCCAGACCACTGCAACAAAATGGTTATCACATAAAAATGGTTATCTGTCGACTAAAACTTATCCATATCAGTAATAAGGCTGTTTTGCCTTCCTATCATACAAATATATTTGTTTCCCAGTTCACATAAAAGTTATGTTACACTATCGCAGTATAGTGAGTGTTCAATAGTGTCATGTCTTTAAAAAAAAATGCATGTACTATAATTTAAAATATTTTATTGCTAAAATTGCTTGCAATCATCTGAGCCTTCAGCAGGTCATAATCTTTTTGCTGGTAGAAGCTTTTGCCTCAATGTGGGTAGCTACTGACTGATAGGTATGGTGGTCGCTGAAGGATGGAGTGGCTGCAGCAATTTCTTTAAATAAGGCAACAATAGAGCTTTTTGCTTTGACTGACTTCCTTTCAAGAAAGATTACTCTGTAGTATGCGATGCTGTTTGATAACATTTTACTCACAGCAGAACTTCTTTCAAAATTGGACTCAATCCTCTCAAACTCTGCTGCTCTTCTGTCAACTAAGTTTATGTAATGTTTTAAATACTTTGTTATTATTTCAACAATGCTTACAGGATCTTCACCAGGACTAGATTTCATCTCAAAAAAAAAAAAAAAAAAAAAAAAAACGGAACAAACAAACAAACAAAAAAACACTTTTTGCTCATCCATAAGAAGTAACTCATGACCTGTTAAAATTTTATCATGAGATTGCAGCAATTCCGTAACATTCTCAGATTTCACTTGCAAGTCTAGTTCTCTTGCTATTTCCATTACACCTTAAGTTGCTTCCTCAACTGAAGTCATGAACCCATCAAAGTCATTCATGAGTATTGGAATCACCTTCTCTCAAACTTCTGTCAGTGTTGATGTTTTGACCTCTTCCAATAAAATATGAATGTTCTTAGTAGCATCTAAAATGGTAAATCCTTTCTAGAAAGTTTTTTATTTACTTTGCCCAGATCAATCAGAGGACTCACTATGTATGACAGCTATAGCCTTATGAAATACATATTTTTAAAATAATAATAACGGAAAGTCAATTCATGGGTTACGGAATGGATGTTGTGTTAACAGGTGTGAAAACAACATTAATCTTCTTGTACATCACTATCAGAGCTCTTGGGTGACAAGATGCATTCTCTATGAGCAGCAAGCAGTAATATTTTGAAAGGTATATATTTTTTTCCTAAGCAGGAAGTCTACAGTTTACTTAAAATAATTAGCAAACTAATAATTAGTAAACTAATATTAGTAAATATTAGTCAAATAACTAAACAGATGTGCTGTCATCCAGACTTTGTTGTTCCACTTATAAAGCACAGGCAGAGTCAATTTTCCATAATTCTTATGGGCCCTGGGATTTTTGGAATGGTAAATGGACTTTGGCTTCAATTTAAAGTCAGCAGCTGCATTAGGCCCTAACAAGACAGTCTGTTCTTTGAAGCTTTGAAGCCAGGTTATTTCTCCTCTCTAGCTATGAAAGTCCTAGATTATGTTTCTCCAATAGAAGGCTGTTTTACCTACATTGAAAATCTATTGTTTAGTGCAGTGACTTTTATTAATGATCTTAGCTGGATCTTCCGGATAACTTGCTGTGGCTTCTACATAATCACTTGCTGCTTCACCTTGACCTCTTAAGTTATGGAGACAGCTTCTTTCCTTTAAACCTCATGAGCCAACCAACTTCAAACTTTTCTTCTGCAGCTTCCTTTCCTCTCTCAGCATTCACAGAATTTGAGTTAAAATCTTATTCTGAATTAGGCTTTAACTTAAGGGAATGCTGTGGCTGGTTTGGTTTTCTGTCCACTAAAACTTTCTCCATATCAGTAAGAAGGCTGTTTTGCCTTCCTGTCATTTGCATGTTCACAGGAGGAACACTTTTTCTTTCTTTCAAGAATTTTTCTTTTGCATTCACGACTTGACTAATAGGCGCAAAAGGCGTCACTTTTGGCCTATCTCAGTTTTTGACATGACTTCCTCACTCAGCTTAATCATTTTTAGCTTTTGATTTAAAGTGAGGGATGTGTGACGCTTCCTTTCATTTGAAAATTTAGATGCCATTTTAGGGTTATTAATTGGCCTAATTTCAATATTGCTGGATCTCAGGGAGTAGGGAGGCCCCAAGGACCGGGAAAGAGGCAGGGGAATGGCCAGTTGTTGGAGCAGTCAGAACACACACACACATTTATTATGTTTGCTATTTTATATGAGCGTGGTTCATGGCACCTCTAAACAATTACAATAGTAACATCAAAGATCACTCATTACAGATCACCATAATGAATATAATAATAATGAAAAGTTTGAAATACTATGAGAATTGCCAAAGTGTGACACAGAGACATAAAGTAAGCACAAGCTATTGGAAAAATGGTGATAGTAGGCTTGGTCAACACAGGATTGTCACAAACCTTCGATTTGTGAAAAACATCTGTAAAGTTCAAAAAACCAAAGCACAAGTCTTCCTGGTAATAGTAAAACGTAGTAAAATAATTTTAAAACGATGAGTTTTGAATATTTACCTTATTTTTAATACAATGTGTTTAATAAGTTATATACAATTTAATTTTTAGTAATGACTGTGCTTAACAACTGGCTCACAAAATTGAAATGTTTTAACAAATGCTTCTTGTGAACTGGTACAAGCTGTTGCAAGTCAATTCTGGTATACCTGTGAATGAAATCTGTGTCTTATCCCTCCAGTGGCATATTAGATGCTGTGTTTTGAGGTTGAAAAAGTAACTGCTTTGCTGTTTTGATTGTATTCTGGAGGAAAGTGGTATTCATGGATACTTGAGTGTTCACAAGGTGGACTGTAGTACAGACTACAAATTGTCCCTAAGACTCACTTTTTCTTTCTTTTCTTTTCTTCTCCTTTCCTTTCTTCTTCCTTCCCTCCTTCCTTCCTTTTTCTCTTTTTTTTAGTACAGAAAATCTCCATTTTAAACTGGGTAGCTAGTCACCACATTCTGATCAAAGCAATGTGAGCAGAAGTGGTCTGTGCAACTCTTGGGTCACATTCTTAAAAGGAAGATGACTGACCTCTACTTATTTTTCTCTTTTTTCTACAAGGATTAAAACAGATAAGATGAGGCTGAGTCACGTTATACTTTGAGGATAAGAAAAATATCCTAGAGAATGGCAGAGCAACAAGAAGAATGAAATACAAATCTCCTAATGACTTTATGGAGCAGAGAGCATCTTTATCCTTTTGGCCTACTTAGCAGCTTAGACATTCATATAAAAGAGAAACAAATCAGGTGTTGTGGCTCAGGCCTGTAATCCCAGCACTTTGGGAGGCTGAGGTGGGCAGATCATGAGGTCAGGAGATCGAGACCATCCTGGCTAAAATGGTGAAACCCTGTCTGTGCTAAAAATACAAAAAATTAGCTGGGTGTGGTAGCACATGCCTGCAGTCCCAGCACTTGGGAGGCTGAGGCAGGAAAATAGCTTGAACCTGGGAGGTGGAGGTTGCTGTGAGCCAAGATTGTGCCACTGCACTCCAGCCTGGGTGACAGAATGAGACTTATCTCAAAAAAAAAAAAAAAAAAGAGAGAAACAAATCTTCCTTCTCATTAAAGCCATTGTTATTTATTCTCTGCGAAAACAGCTAAAGCAATATAAAGAAGTTGATAACAATAATTCCAGTTGTCTGAAATAAGATACTATCTAATGCTTTTGCTAAGAACCCTCCTTTTATTTCAGAAATCATTGATTATAAGTAATCAACTTATTGAAACATTTTATGGACCAATGCAATGTTTTTTATTGAAAGACATGGCCCCTATGCAATATCGTATTTCTTCCTAAAACACATTTTCATTGTTTGATGGGTATAATTATGATAAATTTACTATTTGATATGTTATTGAAAGTTTTCAGACAGCATTATATCTCTGCATTCCATTCTGGGAAGTTTCAATATCTTCCAACTCACTGATTGCTTTCTCGGCCATGTCCAGTATACTGATCATCAAAGGCATTTTTAAATTTCTATTACAGTAATTTTGATTTCTAGCGTTTTAAAATTCTTTCTAAGAGTTCCCACCTCTCTACTTCAATTATCCAACTGTTTTGAATGTTGTCTGTTTTTATCTAGTAGAATCTGTGACATATTAATTATAGTTATTTTAAATCTACTATCTGATAATTCTAATATCTTTGTCAGAACCAGATCTGGATCTGATGTTTGTTTTGTTTCTCCATTCTGTGATTTTTATTGCCTTTTAGAGTGCCTTGAAGTTTTTGTTAAAAGCCAGACATAATGTATCAGAAAATATAAATTATGGCAAATGGGCCTTTAATGTAAATCTTCATGTTAACCTGGCTAGAAGTTGGACTGTGTTTAATGTTTGCTGTAGCTACAGGTGTCTGAGACTTCAAATTCCTCTAGTGTTTTTGTTTTTGCCTCCCCTGGTGACCCTGGACTTCTCTAATACTCCTCAAAGAGTCTTCATCTTGCTGCTATTTCAGCTAAAATCCCCTACTTGTGGGGTGGTAAGGCACTGGAGAGGGAAAGCAGTCTGCAAACTTATGATGAAATCTTAATCTTTTAATAGGCCTGTATCTTTGGGCTGTGACCATCACCAGTGTTTCCTGGCTTTATTTTTCTCCTCTTGTGAGAGAGAAATGCTGGAAGGGAATAGAGTAGAAAAAATGCCCTTCCTTAACTTGGAATAAGATCCTGGTTAAAAGTCTCTTCCCCTTGGAGATTAGGCCTTTGTCATATAGAATACTCTGGGCATATTTCAAGATGGTTGCCCTTCCTTTTACCCTGCCAGAGCCATCAGGAGACATTGCTCATTTTTTTGCCGTAAGTATGTGGTGGGGATCCTGGAGGTAAATTCCAAGAAGGTATGGATTCCCCTCTATAAGATAGCATTCCAGAAGTTTCTTCCTCTCATTTTAGTTCATACTCTATCTCTAGCAATTTCACATTATTGCCATTTAAGTATTCCTACCAGTTTATGGCTCTAGCTGCTTCTGCTCCTGGTTAACAGATGTCATCTGTGACTCCTTTAATTCACCTATCTCTCCAGATTTCATGGTAATGGTTTGCCCTATACCTCAGTTCTCTGATGGGCCCAAGAAAGAATCATTGATTTTTTTAGCTCACCTTTTCCTGTCATAAGGATGGGAGTGACAACTTTCTAAACTCTTTATATGTTAGAGCTGAAATAAGAAGTCCAACAGCATGCTATTTTAATTTGTAATATTATTTTTATATACTATATTGAATTTGAATGGAAATTGTAAATGGATTTTTAAATTTGAAACTTTCAGCTGGGTGTGGTGACTCATGCCTGTAATCCCAGCACATTGGGAGGCCGAGGCAGGTGGATCAATTGAAGTCAGGAGTCTGAGACCAGCCTTGCCAACATGACAAAATCCCACCTCTACTAAAAATACAAAAATAAGTGAAGCATGGTGGTGAGAGCCTGTAATCCCAACTACTCAAGAGGCTGAGACAGGAGAATCACTTGAACCTGGGAGGCGGAGGTTGCAGTGATCCAAGATCGCACCATTGCACAACAGTCTGGGTGACAAAAGTGAAATTCCATCAAGAAAGAAAGAAAGGAATAAGGAAGGAAAGAAAGAAAGAAGAAAGAAAGAAAAAAGAAAGAAAAAGAAAGAAAGAAAGAAAAGAAGGAAGGAAGGAAGGAAAGGAAAGGAAACTTAGTTCTGGTGAAAAAGATCATTTACTCCAGTAGTAGGAACTTCGGATTCCCTGGCAAGCTGTTTCTATAAATTATAAATTTACAGATGGTAGGCAAAGTCTACCATCTCAGATCATGCTAGATAGATGGGAACCTTATGGGATGGCTCTACTAAAAACACCAAACAGGTTCCTGGCTTATATAAGAGGACATTCAGCAAATTTGAATTTTACCTTAAGCTAAGTGAATGAATTTCTAGTGATACAAAGATGGACTCATGGTTTTCTAAAAATTTGATGGGGAAAGGAACAGGAAACTGAATGGGTGTCCAGAGTTTAGAGCCAAGGAAGAAAATATCCTATAGAAACCACCCAGACACCAAGAAGCTCTGATTTGTGAAGACTTCCATGGAATGAGCCAAGCTGAAATCAGCTGAGTGCAGTCCAAATTAGCAAGACTCTGACATGTGAAGACTCTGACATATCTCAGACATGTGAAGGCCACAGGGTAATATTATGGTTTCCAGAATAGTCTCAGACAACAGAAATGTAGACAAAGGTTATGAACTCAGCAATGTGATCCTGATTTGGGAAAAATCTCACTCCAAAATATTGCAGTTCTCTTAGAATAAGTAGCCTGTGTTACCTCAATCCATTGTTGACTTGTATGACTTCACTTGTACAGAACCCATTCGTTCAATGTTCTCTTCACAGCCATATGCCATGAGCACTGTTGGTTTCCCTTTCCCTGTCTCACAAATGATCCAAATCTACTTCCACCTACCTGCTCCTTTTTGTACTCTGAAAGTGGGATATTTCCTTTAAAGAGAACCTGTCAGTGCTAATTATGGAGGAAGGTCTATGTGGCAATGTGTAGGTTTAAAAGACAAGAAAGTCCCCCATAGAGGTTCTGTGAAACACTGGATACACTGACAACTTAATAAAAGCTTGATTCAGTGACATTTTTAACACACTGGCATGGAAAGTATCATTAGAAATAAAGTGACTTTCAAGGGAAAAATGTTTTATGGAACTGTGTGAAGAGCTATGATTGATCTTAAATCTCCTCTGTTTCATGGTTCCTGAAGTGGTGCATCAAAGAATCACTGGTAAGGGAGTTGTATTTCTCCTCAGGTCCCACACCTAGCAACGGCTTCTTTGTGGCATTGGGGAGTGTCAATGTTTGAGAAACTCATTCATCCAGAAAAAACAGACTGAATGTTCTGCTTCCTTTCTCTTCCAAACCCACATTCATATAGAACTAACTTGGAGGGTGGGTAAGAGGAAAGGCAAAAAGAGGCAGGGAGAGGATGCACCATGTCGACATAGTTGGATGTATATGTGCTCTGGATTGGGGCAAACACAGTAAGGGGAACATTTGGTAGGCACAGCTTTGAAAACACCAGGCTTGATGTTTATCTCACAGATATGAAGGATGATTGGATTTACAAGAAGTTTTTTTTCCGTCTCTCTTTTTTATCATTCTCATGGAAGTAGTAGGAAGCTACTACTGTGTGTTCGAGCTTCACCAGTGTTCTAAACAGTTGCCTAATAAATCAGGCACATGGTAGCCAAGCAATGCAATGAGTTGACACTTTATTAAATGGCTTGGGAGATGATGAAAAAATATTTTTAAATAAGTGTCAGGAGCTTAATATGCCTAGTTAGCAATTCAACCTGAAAAAGCAAAAAAATCTATACAAAATTCTAAGTGAGATGTGTCCATCCATATTTATGAATGTTATCCAATTACAATTTAAGTAATCCAATCTGACTAATCGAAAAGAAGTCACTTAGTCAAGCTGTAAGTATTTATGCTTATTTTCATGAAGTACATATACTAGTCAGACATTTTATGGCCATGAGTTTCAATAATGACTGAAGAAAATACACAATGTGTAGACTCCTCCCATGAAGAGGAATCTAACCACCTTATGAATTGCTTTTCCCAAAATACGAAAGAAGTAATATTGTTTCAATTCTGAGCCTAGGTGCGAAGAAATCTTGAATACTTCTGCTTTCTCTCTTGGATTTGTTCCTTTGTATAAGTCTGGGCTAGCCTGATGGAAGATGACAAAGCAGGAGAAGCAGAGCCTAGTCATCCCAGCTGAGGCTAACCCAGACTAGTCAGCCACTAGCTGACTCACTAACTGAACATAGATGTGTGAATGAGCCAAGCTGAAATCAGCTGAGTGCAGCCCAAATTAGCAAGACTCTGATCACCCAGTTAACCAACAGACTTCTGAAAAATTATAGATGGTTGTTGCCTTAAGACATTACATTCTGAATTGGTTTATTACAAAGAAATTGGTAATTGACATTTCAGTGAATATTAACTTTCTCTGGGAACTGCTGCCCGATTTTCTTTGAAGTCATTCTAATTTCTTTTTGGGTTTTAGGAATGTGCAACCGGACATGTTTTCATTCTGATGTAATCTGTAGAATAGGATATGGTTTATTATAGACTAACTTTTTACTTTACTAAAACACAAGTCCCTCCATCATCCTAAGAAATGTCAATATCCATATGGAAGATCCTTTCTAGTTTGATGTTTTCTTGACCTTCTGAATTCCAAGAAACTTAAACCCCGTGACTTTTCAACAACCATTTCTTCTTGCCTAAATTGCTTTGCACCAGAAAGTATAATCTCCAACATCTGTTAGCCTCCTCTCTTGTCTCATCACATCTGATTTGCAAATTAATTTAGTTTCTATCCTTGGTTCCTTTATTTTTTGCAATGTGTCAGCTTCTATTGGTCTCACTTATATGATAGACACTAATCAGTGACTCACTTAACTCCAACATCAAGCCCCTCTTCCTGGGCCTCCCTCTATTATAGTGGTTAGAATGTTAAAGCTTTGAAGTTCTGGTCTTCTTTGCAACAAGAGATGCAATGTGACACACTTTGGGCCAAAGAGGTTAAGGAAAGACCCAAGGGAAAACTGCCCTTCCAAAGTAACACTTCCTTAAGAGAAAACTTTTGATCCTTTCCTCCTCCTTTCTGCCTGGAACTCATATGGGATGATGCCCTTGTTCAGCAGCCATATTGCAGCAGCAAAAATAAAAGCCATGTACAAAGGATGAGGAAGAAGAATGATATATTTATGTTACTGTGGAGTCAAAGCATGACCCTAAACCCCTTCTTCAGGATTTTTGTTGTATGAGAGAAATCATTTGTTACATATTTAAGCTAGTACATATGGTAAGATTTTCTGTTGCTCATGACTGTACTACTGTAAAGCTATACTGATACAATGTCCTTCCCTATTTGTTCCTTCTGTTTTTTCTTTCTTTCTTTTTTTTTTTTTTTTTGACATGGAGTCTTACTCTGTTTCCCAGGCTGGAGTACAGTGGCTCGATCTTGGCTCACTGCAAATGCTGCCTCCTGGGTTCAAGCAATTGTCCGGCCTCACCCTCCTGAGTAGCTGGGATTACAGGCACGTTCCACCAACCCAGCTAATTTTTTATTTTTAGTGGAGATGGGGTTTCACCATGTTGATCAGGCTGGTCTCGACCTGCTGACCTCGGGATCCACCCTCCTCATCCTCCCAAAGTGCTGGGATTATAGGTGTGAGCCACCGTGCCTGGTTTTCCTTCTGTATTTATTAACTCTTGCCTTCTATCACATTACCCTGAAACATTTCAAATTAGAATCTCTGCATCTGCCAATCTTCTCTTAGACCTGAATTACAAAGTCCTTGTAGAGAAATCATGCAAGCATGTATTTTTAGCACTACAAATTTACCATTCCCAGCTTTAGTATGTCCTCAATACCAGAGTAAATCTTCCTGTCTTCACTTAGTAATAGTTATTAATGTTTATCATTCTTTCTACTCTTTGCAATGTGACTTTGCAGAGTGGCCTACCCAATATCACTTTGTACTTTATATAGAGGCCATAATATGGGAGCTCCATTTCACTTTTCTTCTCCCACTCCCTTCTTTACTGAAAACTTATCTTTATTTCCATCCTTATTTTTATATTCCCAGTTCAGTGGAGAAATACTCCTTCTTCTAACTAAAGCTAATTCCTTTTTTTGTGCCCTAGTGGTCATTGCCTTTTACCTGCTCAGAGATCATTCTGCCTAAGTCATTCCCTCTTCTGTTTGTTCAACCATTCTCTCTTTGCTGGTTTTGTCTCCTAAGCATATAAATGTACTTTTGTCTCTACAATCTTCAATCAGCACACTTTCCTTTTATTCATATCTATCTAGCTATCACCCTCTACCTCTCCACATTGCATTTAGTCTTCTGTCTCCACGAAACAGTAGATTGTTCTGTTTTTACACTCTTCAAATCTTCTGCAGTTGTGGCTTCAAACCCACTACTCTATTAAATTTGCTCTACTTAAAGTCAGCAGAATCCTTCTAATTGCCCAATTCAATGTGCTTTTTTCAACCTTAATCTCATTTTCTTTCTCTGTCATTCAATCTCTTTTTGAAAACTTTATTAGTCAACTAATGATGCATAACAAACCACCCCAAAACTCAGTGACTAAAGAAAAGCAATCATTTATTATTACAAACAAGTCTGTGGGTTGGGTAGGGGTTGGTTGATCTAGGCTGGGCTTAGCTGAGAATAACTTATTCTGCTGTGGGCAGGGAGCTACCCAGGTTTGTCCTGCTCATGGCAGAGACATAAGATTACAGGCCCAATTTTGCAAGCTGCTTTTCAAACCTCTATTTTTGTCATATTTCCTGGCATTTCATTGGCTAAAGCATGTCATATGATTGAGCCTAGAGTCAGAGTAGAAGAGCACTGAAAATGTGCAGGACAATGGGAATGAATATAGGGAGGGGTAAAAATTAATCACTAATGCAATTTATCCACTTTATTACCTTGTTTCTTTCTCTCTCTCTCTGTATATGTGTGTGTGTGTGTGTGTGTGTGTGTGTCTGCATGTGCATGTGTGCATGTGTGTGTGTGTGTGTGTGTGTGTGTGTGTATGTGTGTGATCACTTCTATAATTGCTCTTATCTTTTATGGACTCTTCTACTGCCCATCTCATCACTTGGCTGTGAGTATTTTCTCATATGTCAGCCTCTGTGCTTGTTTTTCTCTCTACACCACTCCCACTGGGTGATCTAACTACCTGCTATATATGAAGGATTCCCAAATTTATATCTCCACATGTACCATTCTTTAGACAAATTGAAGCATTTATAGTTTTCCACACATGCTTTTTCATGCCTCTGTGGCTTTGTACATTCTGTTATTTCTTCCTGCCAGTTCCACCTTTCTTAACTTTGTTCACATCTACTGTGTCTCCAAGAATCAGCTCAGCTGAAACATCAGTTTCTCTTTTTTCCTCTTACTTTAAAGACCAGGCCAGTGTTAGAAAATAAAAGGATATCAATAAACATTTATTGAAATAGTTATTTAAAATAAAAGTAGCATGCATTTAATTTTGTTCCCAAATTTTAAACAAGTCATAGTTTGTTGGGCAAAGACATAACACCAAAATTTGTTTCAGACTACTTAGATGAAAGGTGACATATAATCAGATTTTATACTGCTGTTTTCCTCCTACTCCTCTTCAAGAAAGATTCACAACATGATACATACTGGCTGGGAGTGAATGATTCATTTTAATTGAACCTGAAATATAACCTTTAAATGATAGGACTTAAATAGTTTTTTTCCCACTTAGTTGATGGCATTGTTTTCTGGAGTTGACCTTTTGTACTTTCACTTTCATTTTATATGTAAATGGCTGAATGTACTTTTGGTGAGTGATATGGTTCAGCTGTGTGTCCACCAAAATAACATCTTGAATGGTAGTTCCCATAATCCCCACATGTCATGGGAGGGGCTCAGTGGGAAGTAATTTGATCATGGGGGTGGTTTCCCCCATGCTGTTCTCATGATAGTGAGTGAGTTCTCACAAGATCTGATGGTTTTATAAGCATCATATGGCATATAAGCATTATATATGGTCGATCCACTGGCAGCTTGCACCATGCACTGTCTGGCATTTCCCCTGCTTGCACTCATTCTCTCTTCTTCCACCCTGTGAAGAGGTGCCCTCTGCCAGGATTGTAAGTTTCCTGAGGCTTTCTCGGCTATATGGAACTGTGAGTCAATTAAACTTCTTTATAAACAACCCAATCTTGACCATTTCTTTGTAGCAGCATGAGAATGGACTAATACAGTAAATTGGTACTGCAGGGAGCGGAGCACTGCTATAAGTGTACCCTAAAATGTAGAAGCGACTTTGGAACTGGATAACAGGCAAAGGTTGGAACAGTTTAGAGGGTTCAGAAGAAGACAGGAAAATGTGGGAAAGTATGGAACTTCCTAGAAACTTGGAGGGTTCAGAAGACAGGAAGATGTGGGAAAGTTTAGAACTTCCTAGAGACTTGCTGAATTGTTTTGACCAAAATGATGATAGTGATATGGACAATGAAGTCCAGGCTGCGGTGGTCTCAGATGGAGAAGAGGAACTTCTTGGGAACTGGAGCAAAGGTAACTCTTGCTATACTTTAGTGAAGAGGCTGGCAGCATTTTGTCCCTACCTTAGGGATCTGTGGAACTTTGAACTAGAGAGAGATGATTTAGGGTATCTGGCAGAAGAAATTTGTAAGTGGCAAAGCATTCAAGAGGAAGCAGAGCATAAAAGTTTTATAAGTTTGCAGCCTACTGATGCAATAGAAAATAAAACTCCAGCTGGGCACAGTGGCTTACGCCTGTAATCCCAACACTTTGGGAGGCTGAGGCAGGTGGATCACTTAAGGTCGGGAGTTCAAGACCAGCCTGACCAACATGGAGAAATCTTGTCTCTACTAGAAATACAAAATCAGCTGGCATGGTGCTGCATGCTTGTAATCCCAGCAACTGGGGAGGCTGAGGCAGGAGAATTGCTTAAACCCAGGAGACGGAGGTTGCAGTGAGCAGAGGTCACACCATTTTACTCCAGCCTGGGCAACAAGAGAGAAATACCACCTCAAAAAAAAAAAAAAAAAAGAAAAAAAGAAAAGAAAAGAAAACCCCATTTCTGGGGGAGAAATTCAAGCTGGCTGCAAAAATTTTCATAAATAATGAGGAGCCTAGTGTTAATCACTGAGACAATGGGCAAAATGTCTCCAGGGTATGTCAGAGACACTCACAGCAGCCCTTCTCATCACAGGCCTGGAGGCCTAGGAGTGAAAAGTGATTTTCTGGGTCAGGTCCAGAGGCCCCCTGGTCTGTGCACCCTTGGTACTAGGTGCCCTGTGTCTCAGCTACTCCAGCCATGGCTAAAAGGGGCCAAGGTACAGCTCATGCCATTGCTTCAGAGGGTGCAAGCTGCAAACCTTTGCAGCTTCCATGTGGTGTTGGTCTTGTGGGTATGCAAAAGAAAAGAATTGAGATTTGGAAACCTCCATGTAGATTTCAAAGGATGTATAAAACACCTGCAAGTCCAGGCACAAGTCTGCTGCAGGGGCAGAGCCCTCATGGAGAGACTCTACTAGGGCAGTGCAGAAGGGAAATGTGGGGTTGGATCCCCCACACAGTCCCCACTGGGGCACTGCCTAGTGGAGCTGTGAGAAGAAAGCCAAAATCCCCCCAGAATGGTAGCTCCACTGACAGCTTCCACTATGTGCCTGGAAAAGCCACAGACACAGAATGCCAGCCTGTGAAAGCAGCTGTGAGGGTTGGTGGAGGATTTGTACCCTGCAAAGCCATAGGGGCAGAGCTGTCCAAGGCCATGGGAGTCCAATTCTTGTATCAGCATGACTTAGATACAAGACATGGAGTCAAAGAAGATCATTTTGGAACCTCAAGGTTTAAGGACTGCCCTATTGGATTTTGGACTTGCATGGGCCCTATAACCCCTTTGTTTTGGCCAGTTTCTCCCATTTGGAATGGGTGTATGTATTTACCCAGTGCCTGTACCTCCATTGTATCTCGGAAGTAACTAACTTGCTTTTGATTTTGCAGGCTTATAGGTGGAATGAAATTGCTTTGTCTCAGATGAGACTTTGGACTTGGACTTTTGACTTAATGCTGGAATGCATTAAGACTTTGGGGACTGTTGTGAAGGCGTGATTGTGTTTTGATATGTGAGTACATGAGATTTGGGAGGGGCCAGGGCAGACCGAAATGGTTTGGTTGTGTCTCCACCCAAATCTCATCTTGAATTTTAGTTCCCATAATCCCCACTTGTCATGGGAGGGACCTGTTAGGAAGTGATTGGATCATGGTGGTGGTCTCCCCCATGCTGTTCTCATGACGGTGAGTGGGTTCTCATGAGATCTGACAGTTTTATAAGTGTCTGGCATTTCCCCTGCTTGTATTCATTCTCTTTCTTGCCGCCCTGTGAGGAGGCGCCTTCCACCATGATTATATGTTTCCTGAGGCCTCCCCAGCTATGTGGAACTGTGAGTCAATTAAGCCTCTTTTCTTTATAAATTACCCAGTCTCAGGTAGTTCTTTGTAGCAGTGTGAGAATGGACTAATACAGTGGGAAAAGCACACTATATTCAACCATGTAATTGATATGTAACATATATTATGCAATGCTCCAATAAATTTGAGAGAATAAGTAAGCATAATGCTATCAAAACATTTTCTTATGCAGTTTTCTCTTATCAAGTTGAGTTTTATTGTCTACCTTTCTGATAAACAATTTACTGTGAAATATACACATTAGCAGTCTCTGGGTAACAGGTCATAGTATGAATGCCATAAACTGGATAACTGGATGAGGACATAGACTCTGTATTGAATTAGAAATAAATAAGCAACTACAGATAAATCTTCTAATAGTGCCACTGATTTGTTGATCAAAGACTACCTGTCAGTATAGACCATCATAAGGGACCTAAAAGACATAGCCAAAAACCAAATGCGAAAATGACTCCAGGAGAGATTCTCCCAGTTAAAAGTCCTCAGTGAGGGCCTCATACAAATTTAAACACAACCCCACCACACTGACCTGATGTCTTCACTATAATGACTGGCAATCTCTTGGCTCAAAATACCCCCATTATCTCAGACATTAACTCAGAGTAAAATAGAAATAAGACCATGTGGACAGAAAACCCTTTGTAAACAGTTTTTATTGTTCTCTAAGCCTTCATCTGTGTTTAAAAGGAGAAAACTCAGACTTGCATGTTTCAATCAGTGCCTATTTCTAATTTTTATACCTTGAAACAGCCCATTAGGAATCAGAAATGTGTTTAATCATGTTGCTTCAGCACCTTGTTGGACATCTACATCATCCATGTCTTTACCTAAGAAGAATGGAATATAATATGATTGTTACTAGGAGAAAACTATCCACAGTCCCTTATTGTCAACTGAGGTCAATCTCTGTATGTTTATATTTGATTATGCATTTGAAAACTAGGGCTGCATCATCAGTTGAATAAGTATACATGATTGGTGCTGATGCTTGGCAAATGCTGTATTATGTGTAAAACCATGACACAAATGCTTATTTTGTTCATATTCAGTGTTTTTTCCCTCCTGGTACAAAGGTCACTTTGTTTTAAAATTAACTGTTTTAAAAGTCCTTGTCTAGCTTATGAATAAATAATTAAAATGTGCTTTGACTATGAAGAAGGTTATTAGCATATGCACTTTGACAATGAATGATTCCCTGTGATAAAGCTGCAGATTTTTGACGAGCAAAATGACTATACCTAATGAAGCCATGTTATGTTTGTAAATACATTACTCCAGCTCTTCAAAAGCCAAGAAACATCTTTTGTAAGACATGGTTTAGAAGAATCACAGAAATTAAGAACTGAATATAACTAAATGGAGCTTCTTGCACGTGTTCTTTCCCTGAAACAGTACAGAACTGATTCATGCAGTACATGGATTTTTCTCATCCAATTTCTATTCCCTTCCAGTGCAATAAAGCATTATAATGAATGACAGGGTCAGAGTATGTACCCTGTATCAAAAGGTCAGCATTTCTTTCCACTGAAAGTGACACTAAATAAAAAACAGATTTTTTCTTTGTGAGGGAAGGAAATATTCTCAGTTTGATATTTGTTTAAAGTTTGTAATATGAGGATGAGGTGGGGCATGAATTAGCCACAACACTAGTAGAATTTTTAGTTAAACAAACAGTTAAAAAATCACGACCTTCGGAGACTGCTGGGAAGATGGCCGACTAAGAACAGCTCAGGTCTTCAGCTCCCAGTGAAAGTGCAGAGGGTGAGTGGACGCTGCATTTCCAGACGAATTTTTATTGCCCACAGACCAAAAGATTCCCAGGCAGAGGGCTCACGAGCGCCACTGTTCCAGCCGGTGTGCTGTTTTGGGCCACGCGGCTGCTCTGACCACGCCCATTCTCAGTACAAAAGCCACTGATCTGGGAGCCCTTTAGCTGGCAATTGGAGCCCTGAGACAGCAGAGTTGCCCATTCATCTGAAATAGTGAGCCAGGCCAGGAGATTCCTAGGCAAAAAACCACCAGGAGCCTTGGCGCCGCTGTTTGAGCCGACTCAGTGAGTCGCAGCACAGGAGATCCCGATGCCTTTTCAATAAGCGACTGGAACACTGGGTCATTCAACTTAAAAAATAAATAAATAAATAAATAAATAAATAAAAAAAAGACTCTGAGTCAGGGAGCCAGGAGATCAGGCTCAGTTGGTCCCACCCCCAACCCCCAACAACAACAACAACAACAGCAACAAAAACAGTAATTGAAAACGCTCTGGGTTGAGCATTTCACAGCAAGCACAGCTGAACCCGGGACGCTCCGGCTCTGTGGGGGAGGGACGTCCGCCTTGACTGAGACTCTTCACCACACGGAGGCAGGCTGCCATTGCTGAGGCAACCTGCCATTGCCAAGGCAACCTGCCACAACAGAGAGAGTCTGCCATAACAGAGGTGGGGCCACCATTGCCGAGGCAGTTCTAACTACGCCCATATAAACAGGACTGCAGGGAAGATCACACGGCAGCCTGGGTGGAGCCCACAGCAGCTCAGCAAACCCTCTGCAGGCAGACAGTGACTAGGTGGGCTGTTAGCTGGGCAGGGCAGCCCTGAAAGAAAAATCAAAAAGGGCAGCAGCACAATGGAAACTCATAAAGCCCTAACTCCTCGGGACAGAGCACCTGGGAACAAAAAGCGGTTTATGAGTTCAGCTGCAGCAGACCTAAACGTACCTGCCCAGCAGCTCTGAATGAACAACGGAGCTCACAGCTCAGGGATTGAGCCCCAATGAAAGACAGACTGTCTCCTCAAGTAGCTCCCTGACCCCCATAGATCCAAAGAGTCACCTCATAAAGGAGAGAACGGACTGACATTTGGGACAAAGATAGCAGAAGAGGAAGCTGGTAGCAACCCTTACCATTCTGCAGCTGCTGCAGGTGATCCCCAGGCAAGCAGGGCCTGGAGAGGACCTCAGCAGTCCCACTTCAGCATCCACGAACTCGAAGCTCACTCAGAGACCCAATCTGAAAGACAGTAACTACAAAGACAACAGGTGGAGAAACCCACAAAAATGGGAAGAAACCAGTGCAAAAAGGATGAAAACTCCCGAAACCAGAACACCTTTCCTCCTAAAAGGGATCACAACTCCTCACCAGCAAGGGAACAAGACCGGATGGAGAAGGAGTGTGATGAAATGACAGAATCAGACTTCAGAAGGTGGGTAGTAAGAAACTACAGTGAGCTAAAAGAACATGTTCTAACCCAATGTAAAGAAACTAGGAAGCTTGAAAAAAGATTGGATGAAATGCTAACGAGAATGGACAACATAGAGAGGAATATAAGTGAATTGATGGAGCTGAAAAACACAACACGAGAACTTCACGAAGCATGCACAAGTTTCAACAGCCGAATTGACCAAGCAGAAGAAAGGATATCAGAGGTCGAAGATCAACTCAATGAAATAAAAAGAGAAGGAAAGAACAGAGAAAAAAGCACAAAAAGGAATGAACAAAATCTTCAAGAAATGTGGGACTACGTAAAAAGACCTCACCTACATTTGGTAGGTGTACCTAAATGTGATGAAGAGAATGAATCCAAGCTGGAAAGTACTCTTCAGGATATTATCCAAGAAAACTTCCCCAACCTAGCAAGGCAGACCAATGTTCAAATCCAGGAAATACAGAGAACAACACAAAGATATTCCTCAAGAAGAGCAACCCCAAGGCACATAATCGTCAGATTCACCAGGGTTGAAATGAAAGAGAAAATGCTAAGGGCAGCCAGAGAGAAAGGTCGGGTTACCCACAAAGGGAAGCCCATTAGACTCACAGCAGATCTCTCAGCAGAAACCCTACAAGCCAGAAGAGATTGGGGGCCAATATTCAACACCCTTAAAGAAAAGAATTTTCAGCCCAGAATCTCCTATCCAGCCAAACTTAAGCTTCATAAGTGAAAGAAAAATAAAATCCTTTGCAAACAAGCAAGTACTCAGATATTTCATCACCACCAAACCTGCTCTACAAGAACTCCTGAAAGAGGCTCTACACATATAAAGGAACAACCAGTACCAGCCACTCCAAAAACATACCAAATGGTAAAAGAGCATCAACACAATCAAGAATCTGCATCAACTAACCAACAAAACAGCCAGGTAGCATCAAAATGACAGTATCAAATTCACACATAACAATACTATCCCTAAATGTCAATGGACTAAATGCCCCAATCAAAAGACACAGACTGGCAAATTGGATAAAAAGCCAAAACCCATTAGTGTGCTGTATCCAGGAAACCCATCTTACATGCAAGGATACACAAAGGCTCAAAATAAAGGGATGGAGGAACATCTACCAAGCAAATGGAGAGCAAACAAAAAGCAGGAGTTGCAATTCTCATCTCTGATAAAATAGACTTTAAAGCAACAAAGATCAAAAGAGACAAAGAAGGACATTACATAATGGTAAAAGGATCACTGCAACAAGAAGAGCTAACTATCCTAAATATATACGCACCCAATACAGGAGCATCCAGATACATAAGGCAAGTTCTTAATGACTTACAAAGAGACATAGACTCCCACACAATAATAGTGGGAGACTTTAACAACCCATTGTCAATATTAGACAGATCAACCAGACAGAAAATCAACAAGGATATCCAGGACCTGAACTCAGACCTGGAACAAGCAAACCTAATAGACCTTTACAGAACTCTCCACCCCAAATCCACAGAATATACATTCTTCTCAGCACCACATCACACCTACTCTAAAATTGACCACATAATTGGCAATAAATCACTCCTCTGCAAATGCAAATGAATGGAAATCATAACAGTCTCTCAGACCACAGTGAAATCAAGTTAGAACTCAGAATGCAGAAACTAACTCAGAACCGCACAGCTTCATGGAAACTGAACAACTTGCTCTTGAATGTTGACTGGATAAACAATGAAATGAAGGCAGAAATAAAGATGTTCTTTGAAACCAATGAGAACGAAGACACAACATACCAGAATCTCTGGGACACATTTAAAGCAGTCTCTAGAGGAAAATATAGAGCAATGAGTGCCCACATGAAAAGAAAAGAGAGATCTAAAATTGACAGCCTATCATCAAAATTGAAAGATCTAGAGGAGCAAGATTAAAAAAACTCAAAACCTAGCAGAAGACAGGAAATAACTAAGATCAGAACAGAACTGAAGAAAATAGAGACACAAAAAACTCTTCAAAAAATCAATAAATGCAGGAGCTGGTTTTTCAAAAAGATCAACAAAATAGACAGACCACTAGCCAGATTAATAATAAAGAAAAGAGAGAATAACCAAATTGATGCAATAAAAAACGATAAAGGGGATATCACCACAGATTCCACAGAAATCCAAACCATCATCAGAGATTATTACAAACAACTCTATGCACATAAACTAGTAAACCTGGAAGAAATGGATAAATTCCTAGACACCTGCATCCTCCCAAGTCTAAACCTGGAAGAAGTCAAAACCCTGAATAGACAAATAACATGGTCTGAAGTCGAGGCAGCGATTAAGAGCCTACCACCCAAAAAAAGCCCAGGTCTAGATGAGTTCACAGCCGAATTCTACCAGATATACAAAGAGGAGCTAGTATCATTCCTTCTGAAACTATTCCAGACAATTTAAAAAGAGGGAATCCTTCCCAAATGATTTTATGAGACAAACATCATCCTGATACCAAAACCCGGCAGAGACTCAACAAGAAAAGAAAACTTCAGGCCAATATCCATGATTAACGTAGATGCAAAAATCTTCAATAAAATACTGGCAAGCCGATTGCAACAGTATATCAAAAAGCTTATCCACCATGATCAAGTAGGATTCATCCCAGGGATGCAAGGCTGGTTCAACATACACAAGTCCATAAACGTAATTCACCACATAAACAGAACCAAAGACAAAAACCACATGATTATCTCAATTGATGCAGAGAAGGCCTTTGACAAAATTCAACAGCCCTTTATGCTAAAAACCCTCAATAAACTAGGTATTGACAGAACGTATCTCAAAATAATAGAAGCTATTTATGACAAACCAGCAGCCAATATCATACTGAATGGGCAAAAACTGGAAGCATTCCCTTTGAAATCTGGCACTAAACAAGGATGTCCTCTCTCACCACTCCTATTCAATATAGTACTGGAAGTTCTAGCCAGAGCAATCAGGCAAGAAAAAGAAATAAAGGGTATTCAAATAGGAAAGGAGGAAATCAAATTGTCTCTATTTGCAGATGACATGATTGTATATCTAGAAGACCCCATCATCTCAGCCCAAAATCTCCTGAAACTGATAAACAACTTCAGCAAAGTCTCAGGATACAAAATCAACGTGCAAAAATCACAAGCATTCCTATACACCAGTAACAGACTTAAAGAGAGCCAAATCAAGAACGAACTGCCATTCACAATTGCTACAAAGAGAATAAAATACCTAGGAATACAACTAACAAGGAATGTAAAGGACCTCTTCAAGGAGAACTACAAGCCACTGCTCAATGAAATAAGAGAGGATACAAACAGATGGAGAAACATTCCATGTTCATGGTTAGGAAGAATCAACATCGTGAAAATGGCCATACTGCCCAAAGTAATTTACAAATTCAACACTATTCCCATCAAGCTACCCATGACCTTCTTCACAGAAGTAGAAAAAAACACCTTAAACTTCATATGGAACCAAAAGAGAGTCCACATAGCCAAGTCAATTCTAAGCAAAAAGAACAAAGCAGGAGGCATCACAGTACCGGACTTCAAACTATACTACAAGGCTACAGTAATCAAAACAGCATGGTACTCGTACCAAATCAGAGATGTAGACCAATGGAACACAACAGAGGCCTCAGAGGAAATACAACATATCTACAACCATCCGATCTTTGACAAACCTGACAAAAACAAGCAATGGGTAAAGGATTCCCTGTTTAATAAATGGTGTTGGGAAAACTGGCTAGCCATGTGCAGAAAGCAGAAACAGGATCCCTTCCTGACACCTTACACCTAAATTAACTCCAGATGGATTAAAGACTTAAACATCAGACCTAACACCATAAAAACCCTAGAAGAAAATCTAGGCAAAACCATTCAGAACATAGGCGTAGGCAAGGACTTCATGACCAAAACGCCAAAAGCAATGGCAACAAAAGCCAAAATAGACAAATGGGACCTAATCAAACTCCACAGCTTCTGCACAGTGAAAGAAACAGTCAGTAGAGTGAATCGGCAACCAACAGAATGGGAAAAAATTTTTGCAGTCTACCCATCTGACAAGGGGCTGATATCCAGAATTTACAAAGAACTAAAGCAGATCTACAAGAAAAAAACAAACAAGCCCATTCAAAAGTGCGCGAAGGATATGAACAGACACTTTACAAAAGAAGACATACAGGAGGCCAACAAACGTATGAGAAAATGCTCATCATCACTGGTCATTAGAGAAATGCAAATCAAAACCACATTGAGATACCATCTCACACCAGTTAGAATGGCGATCATTAAAAAATCTGGAGACAACAAATGCTGGAGAGAATGTGGAGAAATAGGAACACTTTTACACTGTTCGTGGGAGTGTAAATTAGTTCAACCATTGTGGAAGACAGTGTGGCGATTCCTCAATGACCTAAAAATAGAAATCCCATTTGACCCAGCAATCCCATTACTGGGTATATATCCAAAGGATTATAAATCATTCTACTATAAGGACACATGCACATGAATGTTCATTGCAGCACTGTTTACAATATCAAAGACCTGGAACCAACCCAAATGCCCATCGATGATAGACTGGATAGGAAAAATGTGGCACATATACACCATGGAATATTATGCAGCCATCAAAAACAATGAGTTCGTGTCCTTTGTAGGGACATGGATGAACGTGGAAATCATCATTATCAGCAAACTGACACAAGAGCATAAAATCAAACACCGCATGTTCTCACTCATAGGTGGGTGTTGAACAATGAGAACACATGGACACAAGGAGGGGAGCACTACACACTGGCGTCCGTTGGGGGGAAATGGGGGAGGGATGGGGGGGTGGGGAGGTGGGAAGAGATAGCATGGGGAGAAATGACAGATACAGGTAAGGGGAAGGAAGGCAGCAAACCACACGGCCATGTGTGTACCTGTGCAACAATCTTGCATGTTCTTCACATGTACCCCAAAACCTAAAATGCAATAAAAAAAAGAAAAAAAGAGAAAAAAAAGATCACGACCTTCACCAAAACTAATAGGCATAAGAAGGACCAAAACACAAAAGAACTGAGTTTTCCAAACATTAGCCAAAATTTTCTTATTGTGATTATGCAAGTAGAGCATGCCTGAGACATAAATGTACTTTTGTCTTTATATAAACAAATATTAAAGCATAATGAAATGGTACGGTAGAGACAAGGGCAGGAGAAAAAAAAAAGGAAGGGATATAAGTTGTTTCATATAGAATCTATGAAAGTCTGGCGAAAAGGAATCAACCTATATGGAAAAGTCTTCTTTCCTGTTTTTCCCTGGTGTCTGCTTATTTCCCCCTGCTCAGTATGTTTATCATGGTACTGTACTCTATGGGTTGTACTCAGTTTTCCCTATTCACTCATACTCACAATCCCAGATATTAGAAAGCCAGCAAAAAAAATCAAGTCAAAATCCTAGAACCTGATAAAAATGTTATCCCTGCTGATGATACAAAGCTTCTTGTACTGCTCTCCTGGCTACAATGCCCACAGTAGGATGTAAAAGAGGCACCAAAAAGGAGAGGATCCTCGTTCCTGCTTAGATGTTGGCTTCAAAAAATATTTTATGTTCATCCAGATGCAGTGGCTCATGCCTGTAATCCCAGCACTTTGGGAGGCTGAAACGGGTGGATCACTTGAGGTCAGGAGTTCAAGACTAGCCTGGCCAACATGACGAAACCCCATCTCTATTAAAAATATAAAAATTAGCTGGGCATAGTGGTATGCACCTGTAATACTAGTTACTTGGTAGGATGAAGCAGGAGAATCACTTGAACTTGGGAGGCAGAGGCTGCAGTGAGCCGAGATCATGCCACTGCACTCCAGCCTGGGTGACAGAGTGAGACCCTGTCTCAAAAAAAGAAAAAAAAAAAAAATATATATATATATATATATATATATATATATATATATATATATGTCATGTTCAGTCATCCGACTTTCTGATCCCTACTCTCTTTCCTTCCATCTCACTTTTTCTAGAACCTTCACGCAGTAAGTATCTGACACCATTTAGACCTGGAGTTCAATGATCCTCACTTTTTCACTTTCCACATTACTTACCTAGCTAAAAATCCACGATCTATCAGACCAATCGCTTCCTTGAAAGTGCCATCAAAGGCCATGCTTCTCTCTTCCTTGGTCAAAATCACCTGGAAAAACTCCAATGTGGGCTAAGCCTACTCTTTTGTATATGCTTCCAAGAGCTGAACATGGCCAAAGCCTGCAACATCTATGATTGGTTTCATTTTAAAATTATGACCACAAAACCCAATTGAGTTGCCTGAAATTTTACCATATTTTCTAATTTATTTCCTTCCCCACACTCTGAGAAAATCCATTGTCCTCTCTCATCTAACATCAAACTTCAAATCTAACTTCTAATATAGTTTTCAAATGCTTGTCTAAGTTCTTTACATTATTTGAGTGATTGTCTAAATGTCATTTTCTCAGAGAACTCTTCCCTCTTCACCTTATCTGTAATAACTTCACCCTAGTCACTCTCTATTCCCTTTCTTTGCTTATGTCTTCTTGCTAACACAACTACCACATTTTGTGTGTGTGCATACATATATATATATACACATATATACATATATGTATATACACATACATACATATATATAATGTAAGAAAGAAAGAGGAAAAAAACATGAAACCTGGCTTGACAGTTAAAGACAGATTTACTTTCGATAAAACCTGAGAGGGGCTTTGGGACAATTTTGGTCAGGAGCACTTTCTCTTACAGACTAAGAGAATATATTGGTTTTAGGATGAGGGGGCTCATCACAAGCTTGGAATGTTTCAGTGTGAGGGAGAAGTTTTACGGCAGGGTTGGAATGTCTTTGGGAGGAGAGGAGTTTATCTTGGGACAGACATCTGGCTGGCTGGAGGGGGGTTATCCAAGGCTGGCATCTTCCCAGCCGGAGAGAGGTTATCTCGGTGCTAGCCTGTCTCTGGTCGTGGAGGAGTTTGGAATGTTTCTGGGTGGAGATGTTATTTGTGATTTATGGTCGTGCTGACCTTAGCCATTAGGCTGATGCCCTTTGGATACAGGCGGTTTTTCATTAAGTGAACTTTTGAATGAGGGGCTTATCCAAAATGGCAATGCTCCTTCCTGCTCTGTCATATAATACAGATTATATACATTTCTCTCTCTCTCTCTCTCTCTCTCTCTCTCTCTCTCTCTCTCTCTCTCACACACACACACACACACACACACACACACATATATATATAGTGTTTTTGTATTGTCTGCCTTTCCTAATAGATCATAAACTCCACAGAGATGGTCAATCTTTCATGTTCATTCCTGTCTTCTAATACAAGATTTCTTAACCTCAGCATTATTGACATTTTATGCCAAATAACTTATTGTTGGGGACTGTTATGTGCATTGTAGGAAGTTTAGCAGCATCCGTGGCCTCTACCTACTATAAGCCAATAGTAATCACCCTACTTATGACAATCAAAAATGTCTCCAGACATCGCCAAATCTTCCTGGAGCGGGGATGAGGGTAAAAATCTGCCCTGGTTAAGGACTACTTCTCTAATACAATGTTTGGCAATAGAGTGTGCTAAGTAAATGTTTGTTGAATGAATAAATAACAAACCCACAGGACACAAAAACATTCCCAAGAAGTAACAGAATGTATTGTTCTAACGTCCAGCAGAACTATGTTTAAGCCTGTTGAGCAAAAGTGAATTTACCTTGTAATGACATCTGAAGGGGGGAAAAAGATTTTGCACCAAGGATTCTCAACCCTGCCTGACTACACGTTCTAATCATCCACTTGGGAAAGCTTCTGAAAAACTACTGATGCTAGTTTTTATTACAGAACAATTAAATCAGAATCTCAGGGGGCTGGGGTCTAGCATAGATATTTTTTTTAAAACCTCGTCCTGTGCTTCTGATTTGCAGCCAATATTAAAATCCTATTTTCATTTCTCCGAAGACTAATATTATAACATAGCAATCCTCATTGTCAGGACATTTCTCCTCACACATTTACATTAGTGATCAATGCCTTGGAAATGAAAGAAAGGATGTCTCAGCACAGTAACTTCCTGCTCCATTTATATTTTCTATTCCCTGCCCCACCGTAGATCCATGTTCATCCTAAGTAAGGTAATTTAAAAATTAGTTTTGGTAATTAAAAAAAAAATGTACCACCTTGCAATTTCCTTTTGTAATAATGGCTTGTGCTATAGAAGAAAACTCATTTTATCATACTGAGACCAGATATTTAAAAGGCCGTGAAATAGTACTATGTGAGATTCTTGATTACGGTGGCTTACATCTTAGAAACAAAATAATAGAAGAATGATAGAAACAGATGCCTAGAATGGAGCCTGTAGGGAAGCAGAGTTAGCACTTTAGAGAGTTCTATGAATACTTATAGAACATATCTTGGCCTACTAGTAAGAACATTAATAACTGATTTTAAGTATCTTATTTAAATCTACTATGTTTTTACCTCCCAAAGTGGTACTTTGTAACTTGATCAATAAACTCATTTTCAAAGAAGAATCGTTTTGAAGCAAAATAGTTTCCAATTCTCAGAACGTTTTCTTATGGGAGTCTGTGTTTCTCTATGGTTTGAAATTGAAGGGCTGCCAGCTACAAAACAAATAAACAAATTATCTATACCATATTATAATCATTGTTCATAAAAGTAATGATCAAGTTCCTCAAGCAAGATAATCTAGTGCACATAAAGTACTGCAGTTGTATTCAGAGTTCTACACAAATCAGTTATAAAATGTGTTAATCATATTGTTCAAATTTTCTATATCTTTATGTTTTGCTAGCTTATCCTGTCATCTATTGAGAGGAGCATTAAAATCTTCCATACAATGTGAATTCATCTTTTTCATCTTTTAACTGTATTAATTTTTACTTTCTATATTTAAGTGCATAACATTTTGGACTCTTATGTGCACCCAGTGAATTGACTCTTATCAGTATGAAACATGTCTCTTTTCCTCTAGTAATGCTAGTAATGTCTTTTGCCTTAAAACTTACTTTATCTGATATTAAAACATATATGCCAGCATTAAATAATGTTGCATAATATATCTTTTTGCATCCTTTTACTTTAAACTCTTCTGCATCCTTGATATTTTTATGTGACTTTTATAATCAGCATAGAGGTAGAGCATGTTTTGTTCTGTCCTTGGTTATTGAAGTGGAATGTATGATTTACTTACATTTATTATAAGTAACATGTATTTGGCATTAAATCTATCTTTTTATTATTTTTAAATATTTATCTCACTTTTACTATGTTCTTTTTTCTCTCCTTCTTTGCCTTTTTTTGGGTTAACCGAATATTGTTAAAATTCCCTTTCTCTACTCTGTTAGCTTAGTAATTATACACTTAAAATATCTTTTCATTTAGTTCATTTTACCCTATACAAAATGCATCCTTGATTTATCAAAGTGTAATATTACTTGATATACCCATTTCTTGAACAATAAAAGGACATTTGAACACTTTAACTCAATTTATCCTCCTCTCAATTTATATGCTACTGCATCCTGTATTTGAATTTGGCATATACTTTAAACCCCATAGATGTTATTATCATTGTTTTATAGAGTTCATAATCATTAAATGTAGTCCCGTAATTACTCTTCATTTCTTCCTACATCACCCAAGCTTCTATCTAAAATTAATTTGTATTTTGCCAAAAGTATAAATTTTTGTATTTCTTGAAATGTATGGTAACTAGTTTCATTTTTATTTGCCTAAATTTTTGTTATTTCATCTTTCTTTTTGAAGGGTTTTTTGCTGCATAGACATTCTAAGTTCAGAGTATTTTCTTTCAGTGTTTTGAAGGTGTCAAAATACGTTGTCTAGGATGCCCACTTTCACCACTCCTATTCAACATAGTACTGAAAGTCCTAGCCAGATCAATTAGGCAAGATAAAGGAACAAAAGGCATTCAAATTGGAAAAGAGGAAGTCAAATTGTTCCTCTTTGAAGATGACAAGACCTTATATACAGAAAGCCCTAAATATTCCGAAGAATCCAAGTCAGCAACAGAGCAATCACTTTCTAGAGGTATTTGCATGACCAAAAATAAAATCAGGTGCTAATAGTCAAGACAATGGGAAAAAGGCCTCAAGGGCACTTCTGAGATCTTTGAGTCAGCCTCTCCCATTTGCAGGAGGAAAGAATGGTTCCTGGGCCAGACCTGAGGCCTCATTACCCTGAACAGCTTCAGGACACTGCTCACCACATCCCACCAGCCCAAACTCCTGCTTTGGCTCAAAGGGTTTTAAGTACAGCTTGGGCCACAAGGTCCAGAGGGTGCAAGCCATAACCTAGGGAGTTGCCATGTGGTGTTAAGCCTGCAGGCACGCAAAGTCCAAGAGTTAAGGAGGCTTGGGAGCCTCCACACAGATTTCAGAGGATGTATGAAAAGCCTAGGAATCCAAGCAGAAACCTGTTGCATGGGCAGAGATCCTACAGACAACATGTACTAGGGAAGTGAGGAGGGGAAATGTGGGGTTGGAGACCCCACACAGAGTTCCCACTGGGGAACTGCCTTGTGGAGCTGTGGGAAAGGACTACCATCCTCCAGACCCCAGAATGGAAGACCCACTAAGAGCTTGCAACTTCATGGAAAAGCCACAGGTGCAGAGCTGCTCAAGGCCTTAGAAACCCACCCCTCGCATTGGTGTGCTCTGGATGCAGGACATGGAGTCAAAAAGATTATTCTGGAGTTTTCTTTTTTTTTTTTTTTTTTTTTTTTTTTTTTTTTTTGAGACGGAGTTTCGCTCTTGTTACCCAGGCTGGAGTGCAATGGCGCGATCTCGGCTCACCACAACCTTCGCCTCCTGGGTTCAGGCAATTCTCCTGCCTCAGCCTCCTGAGTAGCTGGGATTACAGGCACGTGCCACCATGCCCAGCTAATTTTTTGTATTTTTAGTAGAGACGGGGTTTCACCATATTGACCAGGTTGGTCTCGATCTCTTGACCTCGTGATCCACCCGCCTCGGCCTCCCAAAGTGCTGGGATTACAGGCTTGAGCCACCACGCCCGGCTTATTCTGGAGTTTTAAGATTTAATGAGTGCCCTGCTTTGTTTCAGACTTGAATGGGGCTCATCTTTCTTTTGGCCGATTTCTCCCTTTTGGAACAGGAATCTTTACCCAATGCCTGTACTTCCATCGTATCTTGGAAGTAAGTACTAGTTTTTGGTTTCACAGGCTCATGGATGAAAGGTACTTGCCTTGTCTCAGACGAGACTCTGAACTCTGGACTTTTTTGAGTGATGCTGAAAGGAGTTGAGACTTTTGAGGGACTACTGGCAAGGGAGAACTATTTTGCGACATAAGAAAAACATGAGATTTGAGAGAGCAGGGGCAAAATGATACAATTTGGACGTTGTCCACTCTAAATCTTATGTTGAAATGTAATCCCCAATGTTGTATATGGAGCCTGGTGGAAAATGTTTGGGTCATGGGGGCGGATCTTTCATGGCTTGGTGCTGTCCTCATTATAGTGCGTGAATTCATATGAGATCTGTTTGTTTAAAATATGTGCCACCTCTCTCCCATCTTGCACTACTCTGGCCATGTGATGTGCCTGCTCCTGCTTCACCTTCCACCATGAGTAAAAGGTACATGAGGCCTCCCCAGAAACCAAGCAGATGCTAGCATCATGCTTGTACAGCCTCTGGAACTATGAACCAATTAAACCTCTTTCTTTATAAATTGCCCAGCCTCAGGTATTTCTTTATAGCAATGCAAGAAGAGCCCAAAACACCAATACAATGAAGTGATAAATGTGCAAGGCAATGAACATTCTAAATATCCTGATTTGATCATGACACACTTCATGCATTTATCAAAATATTACTGTGCACCACATAAATATGTACAATTACTAGGTACCAACTTAAAAATACATTATCTTTAAGTTTCCACTGTTTCTATGAGGAGTTAGATTTGAATCTTCTTGTTTCACTTTTGAAGGTAATTTGTCTTTTTTGGGCGAGGCAGTGATACTTTACAATTTTTCTCTTTCCTTCCATTTTCAGCCATTTTACTGTGATGTGCCAAAATACGTTATTAGTTTATTCATTCTACTTGGGAATCATAGGGATTCTTGGACCTGTGGCTTAAGATCTGTGCAAAGTATCCTCTGTTTGTCTCTCCACATGCACACTCCACACTCCTTGATGCTTTGGGAAACTGACCTATGTGGATTACAGTCATTCCCGTGCCCTCTAGTTTCCAGATAAGTTCAGCTAATGAGAAACAGCAGTAAGAGATCAGAGGGAAGGAGAAAGGGGCAAGGTAATTATTCCCTGGGTTCCCTTTGTGGGAGGCCACCTTGGGCTTGTTATATCCCTTGACAAAAGATCATTTTTTTTCTCTTAAAGTGGCCTTGTCAACATGACTGTTTAATTCTTTCTCCCTCAAACTTCACAGCTTAGGAGTACTGACTGCTTCACTGTTGCTAGCCCCATGTTCTTGTACTATCACTTGCCATTAGTTCTCCTGCCCACATCTTTGTAAATGAGCACTCTTCAATTTATGCCAACTTGAGTGTGCCATCTGCTTCATCTTGGCAACTTGATTGATACAGTAACTGGTAGCAGAAGTAGCCTGTGATGGTTAGTTTTATGTGTCAACTTGACTTAGCCACAGTGCCCAGAAATTTGGTCAAAAATTATTGTGAATGTTTCTGTGTGGATGTTTTGATTGAGTTTATACTTAAATCACTAGACTCTCAGTAAGCAGATTACCTTCCATAATGTGGGTGAGCCTTGTCTAAACTGTTGAAGGCCTGATTAGAACAGAAGGCTGACCTCCCCAGAGCAAAAGGGAATTCTCCAGCAGGTAGTCTCAGATTTCATCTGTTACACGGGTACTCCTTGATTCTGTATCAGGCTGCTTCTGGAGACTAACTGTAACACTTTCCTGAGTCTCTAGCCTGTTTGGTCTACCTCATCAGATTTTGGACTTGCTAAGCTTCTAAAATTGTGTCAGCCAATCTCTTAGAATAAGTATTTTTGAGAAAGTTAATGATATTAATCTTTTAAAAGTGTATATGGCAAAATTATCTTAAACAAAATAAAAAGAGGAAAAAATATTGGGGGAAAGTATTTGCAACTCATCACAAACACAAGGATAATTTGCTATTTATAAAAGGTTCTCACAAATCAACAAGATAAAAGATTAAGAGCAAAGTTTGAAAATGGGCAAGGGATATGAAAAAACAATTCAAAAAAGGAAACTATAAGTGACTCTTAAATATCTTAAAATAAATCTCTTTATATACACACATACTCAAAATGAAATTCTGAGAATTTGTTTTTCATATACTTAAAGGAGCACATGGATAATCTTCTTACTTGGAAGAAATAGGGCATATGTAATTCATGACCACAATGTGACATAATGATTCCTCACTTTATCACCAGAGGATGTAATGCAGGTAGAGGGCAAGGCGCTGGAGGTCAAGTGGCTGCAGCTGGCTGCAGCACTTAATCTCTATAGCAACGAAGTTTCTCATAAAGATTGTGGAGTCACCTGGTGTTTTATCATAACTTTAGAAAGCACAGACAAGGAAAATAAAAGAGTTATGAATATGAAATAAAAAACATGAATTAAAAAACTAGAAAGTCTGGATTTAGGACTAGATCTAAAAAAAAATAAACATTAAAAAAAAATTAGAAGACCTCCATATCAGAGTTAAAGGAATCCTTCGTATCTTAGATTTGTACCACAACACATTGATCCATTACACTGTTGACATTAATTGGACCTGTAATCACAGAATCCCTAGAAATATACTAGATACAAAGCATAAAATGTGCTGTTTGACACACAGAGGAGGTCCATCAACTATTATAGCATTTGAATGTGAGAGTAAGTTGGTCACAAAACCACCTGCAATCAAAAACATTAGCTATGACCAACATCATTACTATAAGACAGTGGAGGTAAAAGGGAGAGGGGATAAAGTAACACAGAACAGTCGCTATAGTCCCTGCCTCTGTAGCTGGGCAAGTGGATGGATGTTGATGGAGAAAAGTGATAGTCTATACTGGGTTCCTGACACTATTCTTTATAGATCTGCTATATCCACCATCCCAGCACACACTATTGTATATAAATCCTCTCTGAATTATTATATTTTGGAGGTTTCATCTGCTTCCTATAGAGACTCTGACTAATATGTTCTTTCATAAATTTTATAAGACCTTCAGCTAATATTTAATCAAATATTGTTTCTGTTCATTCTCTCTCATCTCCTTCTGGAAATCTCATTATGTACCTTAAACTTTCTCATAGTATTACTTTTATCTGTATGCCTTCTTCTGTATTTTACATTCATTTATGGCTCTGTGCTTCACTTTCACTATTTTATTCTGTCCAATTTTTTTAAACTTCACTGGATCTTCAGCTTTGTCTGAACCACTATAGAACCCATTCTTTTCTTAAAATTGGTTATTGTACTTTCTACTTCTAGAAATTCCATTTGTATATTTTTTTATTTCAAGTTATTGGATGAAATTCTCAACTTTGTCTTTCATCTCTTCGAATATAGTAAGAGTAGTTATTTTAAAGTCTATTTCTGATAACTCCATAATCTTCATCCCTGGTTAGGTTGTTTCCATTGTCTGTTGATTTACGATAATGTTGTTTCATCTTGTTATGTGTCTAGTTATGTTTTATTGTCCACTTCATGTATGTGAAAAAAAATCACATCTGATTTGAGACCTAAGATAATGTTTTCTTCCTTCAGAGAAAATTTGCATTTGCTTCTAGAAGTTGGCTAGAGGCATTAGCAATACCAGATCACCTTAATCCTATTTTGGGGTTTAGCTAATTTAAAACTGAGCTTCAGTTTGCAAGATCAAGCTTGGGTGTTTCACTCCCACGATTTAATCTGTGGGGTTTCAACCCAAAGCATGATTGTTTACCAGAATCATCCTCCTTTGCAGTCCATACAGTCTAGTTATTTTACTCCTTGGCCCATAAGCAAAATAGTTAGCATCTTCTCACCTCAAAGTAAAAAGTTATCCCAAATACCATGCTCATCTTTCTGGGTTTCATTATTCTAGGTCTTAGATCCATAATTCTTCCCCATCTTGTTAAAAATCCAATTCTTTTGAGCAAATGTCTATTACATTTTGTTCAACCTTTGTAATTATCAGTGAAAGGGATGGTCCTAATTACATAGTCTTCCATTACAGAAGCCTTTAAATATAATTTGAGTGGTTAGTAAAGTGGGTCCAAATGTTTTTTATCATCTACTTCTATGGGGAATCTTTCTCAACAATATAATTTATTTAGATTTAGAGAAAAATAATTATTAAAAAGTCTTTAATAGGAATTGCTTATTACTACCTAATGCATAGAGCCAGATATAAAATGTTATATGGATGAAAGCAAGATTGAGGGTCTCACTAAAGCATTGAAAGAGATTTTATTTGGAAGTTTTTACAAATTCAATTTAAACACCCTTTTCATTTTGTTTTTTCATATAATTGTATAACGTAAATAAAATATTTCTTAACCAAACCCCATAAAGATGCCCACAAAGCCCCTCAAGTTTACCTCAATGTACCAAAAAAGTATTATCTTCTATGTGGACCATAGCATGGAAAAGTTTGGAAAGGACTGACCTACCAACATTTATTTTACATCCATTTTTTTTCTTGCTGACAGAACTCACTTTTCACCATACAAAATGAAAACACTGACATTTATTGTCCCATATGATTTGCCTGGTGGGAATCACTTGTCCCAATCTTGGCCAATAGAACATAAGGAGGAAACTCCTAGAGACTTGAAGCAAAGATTTGCTTTCCTAAGAAAATCTAATCAACCCCAGGAAATGCTCATCTTATTCCCGAATGTGATATCTTTGTTCCTAAAGATACCAGAACTAATGCAGCCATGTATGACCATGAGGCTAATTGTTGCTGATATACTGAGGATATTGGCATAGAAAGATGAAAACCACGCAAGTCCCCAAGATCTGTTGGGTAACTAAACGAACATAGAGTATCTCTGCCTCTGTATGTCTGTGTATTAGTCTGTTCTCTCATTGCTTCATAGCAATGAGAAATACCTGAGACTAGATAATCTATAAAGAAAAGAGGTTTAATTGGCTCATGGTTCTGCAAACTGCACAGGAAGCAGAGTGGCTCCTGCTTCTGGGCAGGCTTCAGGAAACTTACAATCATGGTGGAAGGTAAAGGGGAAGCAGGCACATCTTACATGGTTGGAGCAGGAAGAAGAGAGAGGGGGGAGGTGCTACACACGTTTAAGTAGCCAGATCTCATAATAACTCACTCACTATCAGTATCACAAGAACAACACTGAGGTGATGGTGCTACCCTATTCATGAGAAATGAATACTTCTCCCTCCCTGGTGGGAGGGAGAAATCACCTCCCGCCAGGCCCCACCTCCAACACTGGGAATTATAATTCAACATGAGGTTTGGTGGGGACACAGATCCAAACCATATCAGTCTGGTTATATAAGAAACTAAATGCTATTATTTCAGCTCATCCTAATGGGTTTTCTGTCACTTGCAACCAGAGGAAGCTAGTTAATAAGCCCACTGTAGTTTTATAGCATGGCCCCCCAAATTATTTGTCACTTCTCCCATTGAGACGTGGATTCTGTGTCTCCTCCTTTTGAATCTGAGTGAATGTTTCAACGATTAGAGTATGATAGAAGGACTGTTGTGAGTTTGTGACACTAGGTGATAAAAGGTGACAAATCTTCTGCCATGCTCGATGGAACACTCATGCTTGGAGCTTTGAGTTGCCATGTTAAGGTATCTGGGTTTTCTAAGGCTGCCATGATGGTAAAAAGCCAATCCACTCAGTGGGGCCATGTGTTTGTTGCTACAGTTGACAGTGCTAATATTTGATTCATCTAAGCCCAGGTATCAGACATGTGAATGAACAAGTCTTCAGATGATTCTAGTCCCCACCATTGAATTTCCTCTAGTCTCTGAGTCTCCCCACCTGAGGCCTCAGAGACAGAGCAAAGACAAATTATTTCTGCCGTGCCTTGTTCAAATATCTGACCAACAGAATCCATGAGCATCCTATCATAAATAAGCTGCTAAATTCTGGGGTAATTCATTACACAGTAATGGTAACTGGAACAACACTTCATCATCTCACTTTATATGCATCATGAATGATCACATAACACAAACTTGAGATGTGCTGGTGCAGCCCTTGCAGTGTTAAGATTAGGTAACTTCAGGATTTAACTCGCCCAGGCATAGGTAGAGTTCTTTAGGGAAATAAAACTGGTGTTCACAAAGACACTACGAATTCTCTCATGAATAGAATGCTGGAGTTGCTCATAGGATGAAAACTTTGGTAAAAAGAAAATCTTGAAAGAGAATGTGCTTCCTCTATGATTTAGTAACTTCTGCAGTAACCCTGAATGATCCACAACTAAGGATCCAATAACAAACCCCATATTGTCAAGTAAACAACCCTATTTGGTTCTAAGTCCATAAAATAAGAGCCTAAGAATCAGAAGCCCAGGAGTCCAGTTAACATCTATGTGCCTTGTTACTTTATCTTCTCAGCTTCAGTTTTACTTGTAAAATAGGGGAGTTGGACTAGAAGACTAATGGTTTCCAACTTTGATTCTGGGTAGCAAAACAGAAAAGTGTTGTGGTTGGCTGAATAATGTTCACCCTCAAAATTGTTCGCATCTGAATTCTAAGAATCTGTGAATATGTTACAGAGTGCAAAAGACACTTGGCACATGTGATTAAGTTAAGGATCTTGAGAGGGAAACAGGAGGGCGAGAGTCATACATCTCTCCTTTGTAGAGATGCCTCACATCTCCTTTGAAGCAGAGGTCAAAGAGGAGAAAAGACGCTGCTGGCTTTGAATTTAGAGGAAGGGGTCACCAGCCAAGGAATGCAGGCAATCTCTAGAAGCTGGAAAAAACAAAGAAACAGAGTCTGCCCTAGAGCCTCCAGAAGTCATGCAGCTCTATGGGCCCATTTTAGACTTCTGACCCCCAGAACTCAGGCAGGAGAATAGAATCAAGAGGCAGGGAAGTTAAGGCTGTTTCAGACTGACTTCCTAGAACTAAATTGAAAGGAAAACGAACTTTCTAGGCCTAAGTAACAAAAGGACCTGAGGCTATTCCCTTTGCAAACCTCCACCTTTTCTGCAGGGCAGATGGGAAATTGAAAGTACCTCCGATTGGTTGCTTTTTGCCACAAGTCAGATATTTGCATAGGAGTGTGGCCTTTGTAACTTCACTTCACCCTGTGATTGTGGGCCACCACTTCATTTACATGGGATAAATATGAAGTGGTCAATGGTAAACCTTTAGGGGGTATTTGGACCTGAGGAGATTCTGTATCCCAGCCCTTGAACGGCTTCTCCACCCACTCCCACCCTGTGGAGTATACTTTAATTTTCAGTAAATCTCCGCTTTTGTTGCTTCATTCTTTCCTTGCTTTGTTTGTGCCTTTCGTCCAATTATTTATTCAAAGTTACAAGAACCTGGACACCCTCCACCGGTAACAGAACTGTAAGAGAACAAGTGTGTGCTGCTTTAAGGCATTGCATTTATGGTAATTTGTTACAGTAGCTATAGGAAACTAATACAGTGGTTAAGAGCTTGGGTTCTGCTATCAGACTACTTGAGCTCAAGTCCCTTTTGTACACCCTACTGGATGTATGACCTTGGGCAAATTAAATTTTCTGTACCTCAGTTTCATCTTGATAAAAGCAGTGACAGAAGAACTCTTCTGGCTGACCGTGAGGTTTTGAGGAAGTGATTAGGATTATCTGGAAATTAATAACTCTAAAATAAATGTAGCCATTGTTGTCTAGCTGAGAAGCATCTACTTTAGGAATTGTGTATATAGCAGCTCATCTGATCCTTACAACCAGTAGTGAAATAGGTATGATAGTAAGTTTCCATATGAGAAAACTGAAGCTGTGGGAGGTGAAATTTTTCCAAGTAGCATAGCTAGTAAGGGGACAAATCAAAGTGGCTGGTTTATCACGACATTAACTACACTTTTGTGTGCCAGATGATGGTGAATGGACAAATACATGCAAATAATCACAGCAGTGGGCACTCAACCAATAGTGTGGAGTCTAGACTAACTGCCACTACGTTACCCCATCTGATCAACACTGGTGCCATTCCCAGTTTTTTAACATTCATCCCTTGTTTCCAGAAAGGGCAGAGGAAGCAAGGAAGAGGTGCGTGGCCTGACGTGACGCCTTGCCCGGAGCTAGCCCTGCGTTGCTAGGTAACGCCACTGCGACACAAAGGCGGGGATTGCGTAGGGAAAGGCCCTAGGCCATAAACGGGGGTGGGGCCTCCCCGGAGGCCACTGCGCGGCCGCGGTGCTCCACCGGCGCGTCGCTCCGCCCCCAGGGAGAGCCGGCGCTACCATGGAGGAGTACCATCGCCACTGCGACGAGGTACCGCCCCTTGGCTACCTGAAAGCGCCCCCCGCTCCCGCCTTCCTCTGCGCGGGGCTCTTGTCGGGTGGTCTCCCAGCATGGGCGGCCCCAAGAGTTTGGGTGCGGCGTCCTCCGAGTCCCGGTCCTCTCCCCTGGGCCTGGGATCCGCCCCGCCCGACTCGTTATCCCCACCCAGAAGTCCTGAGATTCGCGGTGGCAGGGGTGGGCAGGAGGGCGCGGATCTGACGGTGGGGTTGGGTCAGGGTTGGGAGGACGAGGCCTAACTTGGGTACTAGGAGTGGGCATGGGGTGGCGGGCGCCGCCCTTCTACCTGGCAGGCCTCGAAAACGGGTCTTCCCGCTGCTTCCTCAGCCCCTTGGTGTCCTCAAGGGCAGGTGCTGCAGCCCCCGTCGATCGCGGTGTCGGGGTCCTGGTGGCACTGCCACTCCCACTCCCGGTAACTCTTGCCTCGGTGGGCTGGAAGGAGGCGCTTTATGGATTACAAGCATTGCTTACTGACTCAGGCTTTCCCAGCCCTCACCAGAACCCCATGATGTCAGTTGTTATCTTCCTGCTATCGACGGAGACTTCAAAGAAAAGACTAAGTTGTCAGACCACTTTATAGCATTAAAGTAAAGTTAATCTCGAGTTATCAAGTATTTTCATCATCTTTAATTTAGGAAAGATATTTTTGCCTAGGAATTTTGGCCTAGCATAAGTTAAAAACAAAATTGAAAATCTATTAAGCATTCTTTTCTTATGGACCACTTTATTCTTTCCCTTAGCTGAAACTATTTCTATATTCTTATAACACATAACCTCTTTATAGCCACTTCTTGCTTATTTCCTGAGTTTTACAATACAATAATTCTTAATCTAGGATGTTCATTAGGATCACCACTATAAAGCACTTTTTTTAAAAAAAATTTAGACTTGCAGGCTCTACCCCAGACCTCATGAGTCAATCTCCAGGGAGGTAGGCAGGGAAAGCATTCAGTGTTTTTAAGTGTTTAGGGGCAAGATTGGCCCCTTCTGTAGACCTGATGCTCTTTATTACTGTGGCCTCCTGTCACTACCACCTGTCTAGGCCAGCCTAGGGTATTCTGTGTAGTGTCATATCTACAAGTCTGTGTTTAAAGCAGCTTTACCTTTTGTTTTCCCTTTAGGTTGGCTTCAATGCTGAGGAAGCCCACAATATTGTCAAAGAGGTGAGTTATACATGTTGTTTCTCCTGAAGCTTGCTGTGTTGGTCGAGATTTTTTAAAGCTATTATTTTGACTTTTAGTATACACAGGGTTTTACCATATTGGTCAGGCTGGTCTCAAACTCCTGACCTCAGGTGATCCACCTGCCTCGGCCTCCCAAAGTGTTGGAATTACAGGTGTGAACCACTGCACCCGGCCAAGAACAAGATTTTAAATATCCACTAACTCTTTATAGGGGTGCTTCTATGTTTTTTTGTGTGCTGTCGGCATCTTGGTGCTTACTCTGAAAGAGATGTTTAAGGATTTTCTTAGTCTAGCAAACTGGTTTAAAAATGATGCCCTGTCTTTTGGATTAAAGAACTTTTATTCCAGAAGGCAAACATTATTTTAAATGTTAATGCTGTAAAAGTATATGTATGTGTATATATATGTACACACATATAGACTTTTACAAAGCACATGTATAATGTATATGTATATTTTATAAAATAGATAACAAAAGTCCTAGAAATATCTGCCTTTGGGCATGTACACGTTTTTTGCCCAGTATAATAGGAAAAATGATCACTTAACATCTTTTAAACATTGATATGATGGTAAATCAAAATTTTAAGAAAAGTATTTGAAACTCCTTTTAGGCAAATAGAAAAGAAATTATCCTTGGGAATTAATTCTGGCAACGGAACTCTCATTATTTTAGAGGTATCACATACAGACTACAGTATTGGTAAGGTATTTTTTAACACCTGACCAAAGTCTGGCCTTATACAACTAGAATTAACTCAAGTTCTAGACAGGCACCTGAAAATCTTGCCATATTTTAATAGTTCAGAATTATGCATTCTATCTATGTAGCCCAGGAATATTTAATTATTAAAAGTATAATGCAAAGATTTCTGATACCTTTACAATGCAAAACCACAAATGAGGGAAACTGGGAGGTGGAAGAGGGACTGGAGGTAATGAGAAGGGAGTGATCTTAATTTTCAAAGTGGAAAGTCAGGAAAGACTGTCCTTGGTTGATGGAACATGAAAGAAAGAATGCTGGGTTATTTGGGATTCCATTTAGATAGTGCCTTCTTCCTTGCTTAAGTTCTGAGTCAACGAAAAGAAAAAAAGAGCCAATAGAAAGAGAACAAAATATCACCTTTATTACTGATAAAAACTAGGTTGGTGATTGTAGATTGTTTTGCTAACTCTCATTCAGTTCAGCCCTGGGAAGAGGCATCCAAGAGAAAGTTTTAGTCAGCAGAGAGAAACACATGTTCAGGCTGGTGCCTTTCATTGGTTTGGGTGGAGCGGGAAGGAGAAACTAAAGCCCAAGTTCAACACATTTGGGAGGCTGGCTCTGCCAAATGAGATGTTAAAACAATGGTTATCACCCACCAACCAGGTAACTCATTCCACCTCGATAGGGAGGAATAACTGACAGGACAAGAGGCCAGTAATGTTAAAGAACAATCCTCTGTGTGGAAGAAAACACCCAGAGTGGAAAGGAAACAAGTTTCTAACAGTATAAATATATTTAAGTTAAAAAAAATTGTGATTTCACTATATTGAGAGAAGGGGGCGGGTAGTCTGAGGGAACCTAATTTTCATCTATCATAGTAGGAGTTATGGATGTCGCCTATAATTCATAAATCAAGAAATACTGACATAAACATTATTTGGAGATATGTAAGTAACCTTTAGAAGAAATAAAAATGGTCGTACACTGATGGGTTTCCTCTGGGGAATGGGAATGGGAATGGGAAAGGAAAGGGTGGGGAGGGGACTCTTCATTCTAAGCTTTTCTGTTCCACTGGGTTTTTCAAACCATATGCCTGTTACTTTAATATTGTATCAAATTAAAAGAATCATGCTTTTTCAACTGGGAAATACACACTTGGCAGTGGCCAGGTGATGCTAGAAGTCACTGGATGTATTTTAGAGCATCAGTTTTCCTTGAATATTTGTGAGACGGAGTTAAGTAATATAAGTAATTTAAGTGAAAACAGTTTAAAAAAAAAAACTCTGATGCATTATGTAGTTAAAAGCAAGCTTTTCTTGAATTTTTATATGAAGTATGAGACTGCAAAGACACTCAGCTTTGCTACAGGTTATTTGCAGCTACATATCTATCCTCTTTCCTCTTTCCATGAACCAGTGTTCTGCCACTGAAACATTTCCATTGAGACATTGGAAAGGCCTGAGAATGAGCAGCATTTTAAAACATTTTAGCACTTCCTAGATGATTATATAATTTCAGCAGTTATTTCTGATTTCCTTACTGATCTTATTTTCTTTCCTTTGATTTCTTGCCCTGAACCCCTATGCTAATATGTTTTTCCTGCTGAACTCAGGGACACTCATTTATCAGTAATACGCATGCATTTTCTTTATTGTTAGGAGTAGAAATTGCTTCCTCAAAAAACCTTCAAAGAAAAAGTGAGCTACAGATGAAATTGACTTGGACCTTAAAGTGTATTTAATTTAAGATACCCAGAGAGTATATCAAAACCAACATTGCTTCAACAACAAACATTTATTAAATACCTGCTAAGTGCCCAGGGCCTGAGTTTGGTGCTGAGAATACAGAGGTGCTTAAGGACTGCATTGTCTAGTGGGCCTCCATGTTAATATAATTAATTAGGCTAAATGTTAATTAACAGTAATTAGCAGGGCTATTTACAGTGGCACCCACACCCCATGGCGTTTTCTGCTATTTAGAGCAAAACTTGGAGTGGTCCTATTAAATAACCTGAAAGAAAAATGAGTGCTCTTACTTTATCCTTAAGGAAAGGTGATCACAAGAGAGAAATAGGTTTGTCCAAAGGTCATCAGCTTAGTAATGATAAAGCCAGAATTAAAATCCTATTCCCCTGATCCTTAAGCCACTGCCCTTTCTACTTTGTCATGGTATTGAGCTTTCTAGGAGAGTAATTTGAGCCACATTACTTTTGTCAATGCTTCTAAAACATTTAATTTCTCCTTTTATATTTTATCATTAATGAAGATTTTATACTACCCAACTTAAGATTTTGTATTAGTGCCTTTATAAATCTTTACTGTGGTCTAATGATAAAGCTGCATGTGTGTGTATGTGTGTATTATTAAGCTAGATTCTAAAAATGAATTAAATGAGTCTAATTATAGTAAATGAAGCTGCATGTGTGTGTTAGATTCTAAAAATGAATTAAATGAGTGCTTTAGTATCTTGGCTTTATCACTCAAATGTAAAATATAACAGCAGCAATATGATAATAGTAGTTAACATCATTTACATGCTAATGCTGTGCTAGTCACTGTTTGAGCACTTGGTATTCATTGTCTCATTTCCACCCAACAACAACTTGATAAGATGATGCTGTTATCCTTACTATAAGGATTAATAAAATACGGATTTGAAGGGGTTAAGTCACTTGCTAAAGGTCACAGAGCAGATACGTGTCAAAGTAGGCCTTAAAGCCTAGGATTGTGATACTAGAGCCAGTGCTTGTAATCAGATGTCAGAAGTGGGTGAAATTAAAGATTATGGGAAATTACAATATTTGACTTTCTCTTTCGAGAGCATCTTTATTTACTTTCAGTGGCAAGTGTGCTAGTTGTTTCACAGCTAAGCAATCACATGGTATGAATGATAATATAATTAGTATACTTAAGAATTATGTTTGTAATTTAGTCCCAGCCTATGTTTCTAGCGTGTGAACTCTAGTTCAAATCCCAGCTGTTTCAAAGCCACTTGGTAACCAATTGATATCACCTTTTTATTTCCCCACCATAATTTTTTATGACATAATTTATCATTAGTCTTCCTTGTGCTACAGATATTAGAATTTTTTTATTAGCATCTCTGCTAGATTAAGTTCTTTACACAGAAGCCATGACATATTTATCTTTATATGGCCCATAGTGTCTCATAGACTGAGATAATGTGTGTGGAAACTCTTTCAAAACCCTTAAGCAATTAGAGACAATGCATAATCAATATTTACCAAGTGTATATTTTCTAAGATGCCTCACTGAGCTATAAGTATATTTTATGTTTTGAATAAATATTTACTACAATTTGTATAAAAATTGTTCTTTTTGGCTAATTTAACTGTCTTTTGCCGTTTTAGTGTGTAGATGGGGTTTTAGGTGGTGAAGATTATAATCACAACAACATCAACCAGTGGACTGCAAGTATAGTGGAACAGTCCTTAACACATCTGGTGAAGCTGGGAAAAGCTTATAAATATATTGGTAAGTATCAGTATCCTTCCTCACTAGTTCACTTGACTTTGTCATTGTGATTGTCTCTGAATTTTGAGAAGGTATATGAGCAATAGACATTTAAGTTGGATACTACCAGGATATAAAGGACTTCTGATTTACTCGTTCAAAGATAGTCTATAATAATACTTAAAAGATGAAGATCTTTCACTACTCAAAGACAGTTTCAGCTACTTGTCATTGGTAGCATCACCCTTTGCATTTGCATCAGTTCTCTCTTTCCACTGAAACCCTCTTAGCCCAACTCTTTCTTTCAGTAGTCCCATGCCTCTTTACCTGTAAGAAATTCAACACAGCAACTGTTTATAAAGTGGAATATTTCCTGCATTTCTGTGTCTGAATCCTGCCCATGGTACGAAACACAGAATTTGACTGATATTTTTTCCTGCAATACAATCACCAACGGTAATGACATTGGTTTAAAAAAAACCCAACTGAATCTAATGGGGTCAAAATCATGATGGTACATAAGACGATAGTCTTTTATTTTTTCAATCTATTTGCTGAATGCTTTGTTTTCTGTATTTTATTTTCTTTTAATTTTTTACAGCTTGTAGAGCTCTGAACTCACACACTTTGACTTTGGTTCTCTTTCCCTTTGTCAGTAAGTGTCCTCATTCTGTAACTTTATTTGCAGTGACCTGTGCAGTGGTCCAGAAGAGTGCATATGGCTTTCACACCGCCAGCTCCTGTTTTTGGGATACCACATCTGATGGTAAGAGACCTTAAGCTGATTTACACAAAATCCAACTTTTAGCAAAGTCAAACTGCCCTTTTTAATCAAATATTTAATTCTAATTAAATTCTAAAAAGACTATCAACAGTATTGCTTTGTATCTAGTAACAAGTATACCTTCAGACTGATATGAAATGTGAAGACTTAACAGGTTGAAGGAAATAAAATATTAAAACGTGAAAAATGTGCATATATATAATATATACATACATATATTTCCTGATCATATATGTATTTCCTGATATATATTCCCCATATATATATATTCCCTGATAATTTTTATGTTTTGCTGGTATTTCAAAATCCTTTTATTTGTGTTTCAGGAACCTGTACTGTAAGATGGGAGAACCGTACCATGAACTGTATTGTCAATGTTTTTGCCATTGCTATTGTTCTTTAACTGACTAAAAATGTTGGGCTAAAGCCATTAACTTAAGAATTTGTCAGTGTATCCTTTCAAAAAAAGAGTAATAGTTATTTATTAGTGTGCTAGATGACAAGCGTGCAATATGCTTTAGAGCTACCAACAAAAACTAAATATTATAAGCAAGCAATATCATAGTTATTGGCAGATTATCTCATTCTCTATACAATATCATATAAATAAAAAAATTGAATTCTAGCAAAATATAAATGCAGAAACATGATATGATATAAAAATACAATCTTACATTTACACCAGCTTTTCACTAATATTTTGTACCTAAGGTGATGGGATACTCCATTCAGATAATAAAATTCTCTTTCAGCTAGAGAAGTTAACAGAAATAAATATATGAACAAAAAATCTACAAGGGTAAATGTGGAAAAAAATGATAATTAGCTAACATCTTTTAGTTTTTTCAAACTTTCTTCCCCTCACTGAGTTGTACATAATATTTAGTGGAAAGTAATTCTTTTTTTTTTTTTTTAAATCAACTAGTAGTGTAGTAACAACTATGATTAACTTGTTTACTTTTTCTGAGAATTAGCAAATCAATTTGCTTTTAATTTCAATTTTTTGGATTTACACTTGAGGGTGAATTAAATCTGTTAAACTGAATTTCCTAGTTAAACAAAATTAGTTACAGTATAGAATGAAGAGTATGTGACTCAAACAGCTGCCTTACAATTCACTCATTCCATGTGGAACAAACATTTATCAGATGCCTATTATGGGCATATTTATCTGCTAAGCACTATAGTTATCAATGTGCTGTGCAAATGCTAAGTTCCTTTTAGCAATTGTTCAGTTGGAAGACAAGTATTAATATTTGGAGAAGGAAAAAATAGTTGTTTTACAAGGGAGGAAAAAGAAAATGAATCTGGCCACACATATAGAAGTAAGCAAAATGAAAAGCACTTATTACTTTCTGACAGAATTATAGATATAATTTTAAGAGTTGCTCCTAACAAGTTAAAAGTGCATATAAAATATGCAACTCTTAGTTAAAGGCCTTATTATCAGTCTTATTTATATAAGTAGTACGTTTTATCATTGCTTTAGTTAAAACCATCTGTAAATAATTTTAAAGACTTATTATCTGGGGTTCAAATTGAGTGGAATAAATATAGATTAAAAGTAAACAATCATTAGCAGGTTATCTCAGGGCTTATGAAATGTAATTAAATTTATTAAGAAAATAGATGAAAAATTAGGGTACACAGCTGGCCACCAAATGCAAAGTCAATTTGCTACTTAACCTTGAAAACGAAATCAGTTTTGCATATTACCACAAACACTAATACATATAGAGAGTGGAACCATAACTCATTGAATTTTGGGGAGGAATAAGCTTAGTGTTAATATTGATGATATTAAGACAATATTCTTGTAGGAATACTACATGCATGTTTGATATTTTGCTGAATATCAATAATAACTGTTCAATGTTTAAGAATAATATTAACAAAATAAAGGAGTTTGATGCAGTGATCTTTGTTTTGGGAACATCAAAAATTCTCAGTCATTTTTCATGTTTCTTTATGCTGCTGGCTTTCATGCCCTTGAAGATTATAATAGTGACCAAAATATATATGCAGACTTGTTTTTTATTATTGTTGAAGCCTGATTTAAGAAAGAAAAAAAAATTCGCATCTTGTGAACTTGCTATCTGCTCTGTTTCTGGTTAAAATATAATAAATATTATCTTCCTGCACTGTACTTTTGCTTCTGGATAATCATTTAATAGTTAGAAAAATGACATTCTGCTTGCTCTTAGAAATTCTAAATAGAAGAAATGGCTAGGTGAGGTGGCTCACACCTGTAATCCCAGCACTTTGGGAGGTGAGTGAATCATTTGAGGTCAGGAGTTCAAGACCAGCTTGGCCAACATGGTGAGACCCTATCTCCTAAAAACACAAAAATTAGCTAGGTGGAGTGGCACGCACCTGTAATCCCAGCTACTCAGGAGGCTGAGGCAGGACAATTGCTTGAAACTAGGAGATGCAGTGAGCTGGGATCATGCCACTGCACTCCAGCCTGGGTGACAGAGCGAGACACTGTCTCAAAAAAAAGAAAAAAATTCTAAATAGGAGAAATGGAGAAGACAAATGAATATGGGACCATATAAATATATTATGCATATTATGCAGAATAACTACCATTAAAATAGCAGCCTCAATCCAGTATTTACCATTACTATATAATAGCTTCTGGTTTATGCCTTTTATTTTATGATTTTAACACAAAATTTCATTTTTGAAAATCAGTGCAAAAACATATTCTGTAACCACTCATTTTTAATGATTATTTTTTGCAAGGGATTTTGTCCTATTTGTCAACTTGCAGTTGTGTTGTTGTTTTTAATTGAGGAACTTAAGTTTGTAAAATTAGGGTATTCAAAGGATTTTTGTAATGCTCGAATTTTATGTTTGTAAAGTACCCGTATGCTGCCTAAATGATGGCAACCTCTGATTACAATTACTCTAGTGAAGGTACTTTTCTGCTTTTCTTTCCAAGTTGAGTGTTACTTAATTAAGAGTCATTGAACATATTATTACTACCTGTTTTCATCATTACATTCTTACATTAATCTTAGGCTGCCCAGGATTATATTTTCCAAGTTTGAGTAAAAATAGTTATCTATTTTTGATAACAGTTTTTTTAAAAAGCGGGAGAAAAATTTGTGACTTTTTGTGGCAGAAGTCTTTCTTATATCAGATACCAAAGCAAAGATTAAGGCTGGATGTAGTGCGCTCGTAAAGTAAATACCAGACTCAAAAGGTGTTTGCAGAAAGTGATTTATTTAGGCAGAGAGAGAAAAAGGAGAAGAGAGAAAGAAACAGCTATCTTTCACACTGATAGAAAGAAAAGTTGCTCTCATATGAGTGAGAAGTGTTCCCAGAGGGGGAAAACCAGAGAAGGAAATCTCCTCTCACACTGAGTGAGAGAATCCAGAAAGATGGAATCCAGGAGAGGAAAGACAGCTTCCACACTGAATGGAAGGGAATAGAGAGAGATGGAGTTTAGGAGACGAAAAGCAGCTTCCACGAGGGTGGAAGGGGACCCCAGAGGGGGGAAAAATCCACCTGGAGGAGAGAGACAGGGACTTTTAACCTGGGAGGAATTCCCCTCCTCTCATTAGGCATGAGCACCTGACCCAGTGATGGTTTATCCATAGATGGATTTTAAACCTGTAAGCCGGTCAGTATATTAGCTAAGCCAAGCAAACTAGTTCCCTCTAAATTTTGGATTGGAAAATAAGGAGTGTATTGGTTAACAGGCAGAGAAGGGGGCAGATGAAGAGAGAAGCAGACACACTTGGGTCTGGTTAAGGATTAGCCCACGTTCTCTTAATGGCAGAGCTGCGGCTGCAGATGCCCTCTTGTCTCTCTACCACTCTCCAATGTAGGGAAGACTGTCCAAGTTTCAATACCAGTAACACCAGCAGCAGTATTGATAATGGTATCAGCAGCAATTGTGGCAGAGAGCATGATGTACTAGGCAGGAAACAAGTTGGGAATAGTCTACTCCAGTAGATGGCAGAATTTCCAGCATATGGTGATAATAAAAATGAGACCAGTAACCTAGACATGAGTGTTCATAACAGCTTTATAAGCAATAGCAATGATCTAGAAACCACTCAGATATCCTTCAGTGGGTGAATAGCTTAACAATCTATGGTACATAAATAGAATATTATTAAGAACAAACAAACCAAAAACCAACCTATTGACAAGTGCAACAATTAGCATGAATCTCCAGGGAATGATACTAAGTAGAAAAGCCCACCTCAACTGGGTGCAGAGACTTAGGCCTGTAATTCCAGCACTTTGGAAGGCCAAGGCAGGAGGATCTCTGAACCCAGGAGTTAGAGATCAGCCTGGGTAACATAAGGAGACACCTATCTCTACCAAAATATTAAATAATGGCCAGTGTGGTGATGTGCATCTGTGGTTCCAGATACTTGGAAGGCTGAGGATTACCTGAGCAGGAGGATTACCTGAGCCCAGGAGGTCCAGACTGTAGTGAGCTGTGATCATGGCACTGCACTCTAGCCTGGGAGATAGAGTGAGAACTTGTCACAAAACAAAACCAAGAAAACTAAAAAGGAAATGCCAATCTCAGAAGAATACATATTGTATGATTTAATCTATACAAAAATTTTAAACAATAGTTTAAAAAATGGAGAACAGATTAGTGGATGTCAGAGGATAGAGATGGTGAAGGAAGAGGAGCGTCCTCCATCAGGAGGCAGGAGGGAATTGGGTATGGTTATGAAAGGGCAACACAAGGAATCCTTGTGGTGTTGGAGCTGTTCAGTATCTTGGCTGTGGTGGTGGATACAGAAACCTAGATGTGATACAATAGTGCAGAACTAAATACACACACAAATGAGTACAAATAAAACTGGTAAATCTGAATAAAATCAAATTTTATCAATACCAATATCCCAGCTGTGACATTGTGCTCCAGTTTTGCAAAATGTTACCACTGGGGGAACTGGGAAACAAATACAGAGAATTTCTATTTTTTCTTACAATTGCATATAAGTCT